>NC_071505.1:353035589-354267008 GCF_027887155.1 Malaclemys terrapin pileata | reverse complement strand
CCAAAAAAGACCCAGGGTCTGAATTACTTGCCCCAAAGCTGCAGGTTTACCTGAAAGCAGCTAACAGAAGTGTGTTTGTCTCTAGCACTCAGATGCCCGACTCCCAGTGGGGTCTAAGCACAAATAAATATGTTTTACCCTCTATAAAGCTTATGCAGGGTAAACTCATAAATTGTTCACCTTCCATAACACTGATAGAGAGAGATGCATAGCTGTTTGCTGCCCCGGGTATTAATACATACTCTGAGTTAATTAATAAGTAAAAAGTGATTTTATTAAATACAGAAAGTAGGATTTAAGTGGTTCCAAGTAGTAACAGACAGAACAAAGTAAGTCACCAAGCAAAATAAAATAAAATGTGCAAATCTAAGTCTAATCAAACTGAATACAGATCAGAACCTCAGCAGTTCCAGAATGCTCCCTTTTACAGACTAATCTCCTTTTAGCCTGGGTCTGGCAATCACTCACACCTCTTGCACACTGTCCTTTGTTCCAGTTTCTTTCAAGTATCCTGGGGGGTGGAGAGGCTCCCTCTTTAGCCAGCTGAAGACCAAATGGAGGGGTCTCCCCGGGGTTTAAATAGACTCTCTTGTGGGTGGAGACCCCCTCCCCTCACTCCTATGCAAAGTCCAGCTCCAAGATGGAGTTTAGGAGTCACCTGGGCAAGTCAGATGTCGATGCATGACTCAGTTCTTACAGGTACCATCCATTGTTTACATGCTACCTTGAACGTCCTCAAGTAGACTTCTTATGTGGACTGGAGCCTTCCAAGATTCATTGTCCTTTAAGTGTCTCTTCATTAGGTACTTAACTTCAACATTCCTTTCTCCAGGAACTGACCAAATGCTCTACTAAGGTTATTTAGAAATCAAGCCAGTACACAGCCAATATTCATAACTTCGAATACAAAAATGATACAAGCATACAAATAGGATTAATAGATTCAGTAGATCATAACCTTTGAGATATGTTACATGGCATAAAACACATTCTAAGCATATTTCCATAAAGCCTTATGGGAGGTACCGTCACAGGAGGTTCCTTGGGTTTTGTCTAGGACCAGAGTTATTGGCTAGTGTCATTCGGCTGCACAATCCAAACAGGTTCCAGGAGACAGAGGGGCCTGTTGCTTAATCCCAGAGAGAGAGTGGACCCTCGAGAAGGGCTGTCACAATGAAGGGGATTCCTTTCAGGGACCATATGGAGCCGAAGGAGAGCACAAGTCCTATAAATCCATGACACCATATCGCTACTATAAGGTATCTTACACATGGCACCTCCTAGTAGCTGAACATGATAAGACAGTTCAGTGTTCCATTACTGTGATGGGTTTGGTCACAGAGACCCCCTTGGGACTGTCACATGATGTGCTGAAATTACATCTGAGCCCATTTTCCCTGCAAGCTTGGGACTCCAGAACCCTGCCTTGTTGAGCCAGACATGCTAGCCTGCTGCAACTCAGGCCCAGGGTCTGCTCCATGCCCCCAAAGCTGCAGACTTTAACCAAAAACTGCTCAGCAAGTCACCTACCTCCAACACCCAGACACCCAGCTCCCAATGGGATCCAAACCCCAAATAAATTCATTTTACTCTGTATAAATCGTATACAGGGTAAACTCATAAATTGCCCACCCTCTATAATACTGATAAAGAGATATGCACAGCTGTTTGCTCCCCTGGGTATTAATCACTTACTCTGGGTTCATTAATAAAAAAGTGATATTAAGTATAAAAAGTAGGATTTAAGTGGCTTTAGGTAATAACAGACAGAAAAAAGTAAGTCACCAAGCAAAATAAAGCAAAACCATGCAAGTCTAAGCCTAATACATTAAGAAACTGTTTACAGTTTGCATCCAAAGAAGTGGGCTGTAGTCCACGAAAGCTTATGCTCTAATAAATTTGTTAGTCTCTAAGGTGCCACAAGTACTCCTGTTCTGTTTACAGGTAATATCTCACCCTGAAAGATGTTCCAATAAGCTTCTTTCACAAACTAGACTCCTTCCTAGTCTGGGCCCAATCCTTACTCCTGGTACAGTCCTTGTAAGTTCCAGAAGACATTTCAGGTGGTAAGCAGGTGTCTTCCCATGACTGGCCGTCCCTTTGTCCTGCTTCACCCCTTTTCTATAGCTTTTGCACAAGGCAGGAGTCCTTTGTGTGCTTGGCCCCCACCCCTCCTTTTGAAGGGAAAAATACATGATTTAAGCAAATGTACAAGGATTAAGATGGATTCCAGTATCGAGTGACATGATCACATGTCCTGTGAGACCCCAGCCTCCATTCTTCGTGGGCTGGCCCACAGGTATACAGCAAGGTTTGCAATTAAACAGAGCCATTTACAGTTCCTGGATTCTGAAGCACCCTTAATGGCTTCCACTTAATATGTGAAGGAGGATCCAGGGAACTACAGGCAAGTCAGCCTCCCCTCAATCCCTGGAAAAATCATGGAGCAGGTCCTCAAGGAATCAATTCTGAAGCACTTAGAGGAGAGGGAAGTGATCAGGAACAGTCAGCATGGATTCACCAAGGGCAAGTCGTGCCTGACTAACCTAATTGCCTTCTATGAGGAGATAACTGGGTCTGTAGATGAGGGGAAAGCAGTGGACGTGTTATTCATTAACTTTAGCAAAGCTTTTGATGAGGTCTCGCACAGTATTCTTGCTAGCAAGTTAAAGAAATATGGGCTGGATGAATGGACTATAAGGAGGATAGAAAGCTGACTAGATTGTCAGACTCAACGGGTAGTGATCATGTCTAGTTGGCTCCATGTCTAGTTGGCAGCCGGCATCAGGCGGAGTGCCCCAAGGGTCAGTCCTGGGGCCTGTTTTGTTCAATATCTTCATTTAGGATCTGGAGGATGGCGTGGACTGCACTCTCAGAAAGTTTGCAGATGGCACCAAACTGGGATGAGTGGTAGATACGCTGGAGGCTAGGGATAGGATACAGAGGGACCTAGACAAATTAGAGGACTGGGCCAAAAGAAACCTGATGAGGTTCAACAAGGACAAGTGCAGAGTCCTGCACTTAGAACGGAAAAATCCCATTCACTGTTACAGACTAGGGACCGAATGGTTAGGTAGCAGTTCTGCAGAAAAGGACCTAGGGGTCACAGTGGCCGAGAAGCTGGATATCAGTCAACAGTGTGCCCTTGTTGCCAGGAAGGCTATCAGCATTTTGGGCTGTATAAGTAGGGGCATTGCCAGCAGATCGAGGGACATGATCGTTCCCCTCTATTCGGCATTGGTGAGGCCTCATCTGGAATACTGTGTCCAGTTTTGGGCCCCACACTACAAGAAGGATGTGGAAAAATTGGAAAGAGTCCAGTGGAGGGCAACAAAAATGATTAGGAGGCTGGAGCACATGACTTATGAGGAGAGGCTGAGAGAACTGGGCTCATATAGTTTGTAGAAGACAAGAATGAGCGGGGATTTGATAGCTGCTTTCAACTACCTGAAGGGGGGTTCCAAAGAGGATGAGGCCAGGCTGTTCTCAGTGGTGTCAGATGACAGAACAAGGAGCAATGGTCTCAAGTTGCAGTGGGGGAGGTTTAAGTTGGATATTAGGAAACACTATTTCACTAGGGGTGTGGTGAAGCACTGGAATGGGTTACCTAGGGAGGTGGTGGAATCTCCTTCCTTAGAGGTTTTGAAGGCCCTGGGATGATTTAGTTGGTGTTGGTCCTGCTTTGAGGAGGGGATAGGACTAGATGACCTCCTGAGGTCTCCCTTCCCACCATAATATTCTATGATTCTATGATGGCAGGGACCATGCCTGCTAAGGACCCGAGCCATGTGGAACAAAAGGGAGCATAAAGCTGAGGAAATAAGCCACACAATGCTCTCTTCCTGCAGGACTTTGTAGCTGATCTGTAGGGCCCACAAGCTCTATGATGCACAGTCTCGACCATCTGACACACAACCCTGCTTCTAAGCTTCAGTTTCTCTTATACAGTTTCCTGGCTTCTCTGTCTGCTCCTCATTGGTCTGTCAGCCACAGCATTGAGTCCTCGCTGAACTAACTGCAGGCTCCTTCTCAGGCTGCAGCAGCTCCCGTCACAGCCCCAGAGCAGAGGGAGCCCAGCTGGGAAGGGAGGGAGGTTGAGATGATCCAGAGAGTGACAGGGGGAAGAGTAGATGCAGGAAAAGGGGAAGAGCTGTGCGGAAGAGGCGGGGCAGAGAGCAGGGCCTCAGTGGTCCAGTTACCAGCAATTAGAAAGGTGGCAACCCTCTGAGTTATTGAGTTATACATCGTCTGATTTCCCAGTAAGGTCAGAAAGGGTTTAATCACACATTTACTGTCCACTAAGTGATTCAGGGAAGAGGCCCCAGCACCATCCCACCAGCCAGCTCTGCACAGAGCTCGGTCTGAGAGCCAGAGCACCAGTAGAAAACTTTACGTCCCTTTATGAGTAAAGAGTCGGAGCAGCCTATTCTGGATTTGTTTGGTTCTCACACCATAGATAATGGGGTTCAGCATGGGGGGCAACAGGAGGTACACATTGGCAATGAGAACGTGAAAATGCAGGGGCACATTCTCGCCAAATCGGGACACGAGGGAGGAAAAGAGACGTGGAATGTAAAAGGCTATGATGGCACAGAGGTGGGAGACACAGGTCCCAAAAGTCTTCAGCCGGGTGTCCTTTGTGTGGAGACTGAATATGGCCCTGAGAATCTGAGTATATGATACAGCGATAGAAAATATATCCAGACCCATCACAGTAAATCCCACAGAGAGGCTGTAGTAACTACTGATGCGGATATCGCTACAAGCCAGCTTCACTATGGCTATGTGCTCACAGTGTGTGTGTGGGATAATATTGGTTCTGCAATATGGCCACTGCCTCGCCAGGAAGGGGTAGGGGAGTATGAGCATACAGCTGCGCAGTAACACGGCCAGGCCGATCTTGGCCACCACGGGGCTTGCCAGGTTAGTGGAATGTCTCAGGGGATCGCAGGTGGCCACATAGCGATCCAAAGCCATGGCTACGAAGATCCCAGACTCCATCGCTGAAAAGCAGTGAATGAAGTACATCTGGGTGAGGCAGGCACTGAAATCAATCTGCCTGGAATTGAACCAGAAGATGCTCAGAGTTTTGGGCAGGGTGGACGTGGACAGAACCAGGTCGCTGGTGGCCAGCATGCAGAGGAAATAGTACATGGGCACATGGAGGCTCGGCTCCCTCTTCACAATGAACAGGATGGTGAAGTTCCCCAAGACGGCTATGACATACATAGCACAGAAGGGGATGGAGATCCAGACATGGGTCATCTCCAAGCCAGGAATGCCCAGCAGGATGAAGGTGGAGGGGTTGGTGAAATCAGTTTTGTTGGAATCTGACATGAAGTAGGGGAGAAGGTGTCCAACTCTTAGGCAGAATGGTATCTTCTGCATGTATCGTACGTTCCCCTGACTTCCTGTATGTGCCCAGGCTCTAAGGTGATGGTCGCAATACACATGCCTGGATGGAGAGACAATGTTAATATGAGACACTATATTCACTACTGGAGGCTGTTCTCATGGGTGAAGCAGATTGGTCTCTCTTCACACACTGAAAAATGACATTTTCATTATTCAGAGAAATGAATTATGAACAACTGACCCTACTAATATGAATTCCATATTTGATGGTCCTCTGTGCATCAATAATTTCTACACATCTTTGTCAGTATATAGGTCTGTATGTTAGCCTGGGATATAGTTTTGAGCTTGATATTTTTATACTCTTATATCTTATACTAATATGTGTAAACAAGGGACAAAGACTGTGTATGTTGCTTTTGCCTAGTCAGATGGATTTGTTAGTACAATGTTAACAGATAAAGTGTTAATCAGTAAGATTGCCTCAACCTTTATCTCAAGGCAAAGCCAAGCAGACAGTCAGGAGGGGCAAAAGGGGTTTGGGGGGAAGGTATAAAACACTAAGAAACCAAAGAAATGCCTGTCTCTGACCGCCGGACAGCCTCGCTGCTCACCCCTCAAATGGGGTACATGAATTGCAGGTATATTTGAGCATGCTAAGAAGAAGGAGCTGGGAAAGTGGGAATGGGGAAAATGGATATGGGGACTAGGGAATGGGGAATGGGGACAGAGGCAAGGCTCTGTGGCCTCAGAGCTGGGAAGTGGGAGATGGGGTAAATCCTCTGCAGCATAAGAGCTGAGAATGGAACACTGGGAACCAGACTCTGCCGGCATGTTGACCTATGGATATGCTTGCTTGGAAATAACCCCAATAAACATCTAATTGCTTGCACTTTGGATTTCTGTGTGTGCTAGAACTGCTAGAAGAGGGCCTCACCCTCCCTGATTGAACTAACGTCGTTATCTCCAGACTGATTCTTGCCTGCATATTTATACCTGCCTCTGGAAATTTCCATTACATGCGTCTGACGAAGTAGGTATTCACCCACGAAAGCTTATGCTCCAATACATCTGTTAGTCTTAAGGGTGCCACAGGACTCTTTGTTACTTTTTACAGATCCAGACTAACACGGCTACCCCTCAGATACCTGAAAATCTAAATACACTATATCCACTTGTCCACATGCTTGTTCACCCCCTCAAAGAATTCTATTGGATTAATGAGGCATGATTTACCTTTACAAAAAACATGTTGACTCACCCCACAAACTTATGTTCATCTATGTGTCTGACAATTTTGTTCTTTACTATAGTTTCAACTAGTTTGCCCAGTACTGAAGTCAGGCTTACCAGCCTGTAATTGCCAGGATCACCTCTGGAGCCCTTTTCAAAAATTGGTGTCACATTAGCTATCCTCCAGTCATCTGGTACAGAAGCTGATTTAAATGATAGTTTATAGACTACAGTTATTAGTTCTGCAATTTCACATTTGAGTTCCTTCAGAACTCTTGGGTGAATCCCATCTGGTCCTGGTGACTTATTACTGTTTACTTTATTAACTGGTTCTGATGCCTCCTCTAATGGGAGCTCAATCTCAGATAGTTCCTCAGATTTGTCACCTAAAAGGAATGGCTCAGGTTTGGGAAACTCCCTCACATCCTCAGCCATGAAGACTGATGCAAAGAATTCATTTAGTTTCTCCGCAATGACCTTATCATCCTTGAGTGCTCCTTTAGCATCTCGATTGTCCAGAGGCCCCACTGGTTGTTTAGCAGACTTCCTGCTTCTGATGTACTTAAAAAAAATACTATTACTGTGTGAGTCTTTGGCTAGCTGTTCTTCAAATTCTTTTTTGGCCTTCCTAATTATATTTTTACATTTCAGTTGCCAGAGTTTATGCTCCTTTCTATTTTCTCATTAGGATTTAACTTCTACTTTTTAAAGGACGCCTTTGTTCCTCTCACTGCTTCTTTTACTTTGTTGTTGAGCCACAATGGCACTTTTTTGGTTCTTTTACTGTGTATTTTAATTTGGGGTGTATGTTTAGGGTGAACCTCTATTAAGGTGTCTTCAAAAGTTTCCATGCAGCTAGCAGGGATTTCACTTTTCACATTGTACCTTCTAAATTTCTGTTTCATTAACTTCCTCATTTTTGTGTAATTCTCCTTTCTGAAATTAAATGCTACAGTGTTGGGCTGCTGTGGTGTTTTCCCCGCCTCAGGAATGTTAACTCAAATTATATTATGGTCACTATTACCAAGCGGTTCAGCTATATTAAAATCTTGGACCAGATCCTGTGCTCCACTTAAGATTAAATCAAGAATTGCCTCTTCTCTTGTGGGTTCCAGGACTAGCTGCTCCAAGGAGCAGTCATTTAACGTGTCAAAAAACTTTTATCTCTGCATCCCGTCCTGAGGTGACATGTACCCAGGAAATATGGGGATAGTTGAAATCCCCCATTATTATTGAGTTTTTTATTTTTTATTTTTATAGCCTCTCTAATCTCCCTGAGCATTTCATAGTCACTATCACCATCCTGGTCAGGCGCTCAGTAGTATATCCCTACTGCTACATTCTTAATATTCAAACATGGAATTATTATCCATAGAGATGCTATGGCACAGTTTGGTTCATTTAAGATTTTTACTTCATTTGATTCTACACTTTCTTTCACATATAGTGCCACTCCCCCACCAGCACAACCTGTTTTGTCCTTCTGATACATTTTGTACCCTGGTATTACTGCGTCCCATTGATTATCTTCATTCCACCAAGTTTCTATTATGCCTATTATATCAATATTCTCATTTAATATGAGGCCCTCTAGTTCACCCATCTTATTATTTAGACTTCTAGTATTGGTATATAAACACTTTAAAAACTTGTCACCTTTTAGCTGTCTGCCATTACACGATGTAATTGAATGGGACTTTTTTTCATTTGACAGTTTCTCATCAGGTCCTGCCTGTATTTTATCATTTTCCATCCTCTCCTCCTTACTAGGACATAGAGAATTTCCATTAATAGATTCTCCCCTAAGGGATGTGTATGTCCAAAGCAAGTGCTCCTCTGCACCTCTCAACTTTCCCCTCACCCTAAGTTTAAAAACTGCTCTACGACCTTTCTAATTTTAAGTGCCAGCAATCTGGTTCCATTTTGGTTTAGGTGGAACCCATCATTGCTGTATTGGCTCCGCCTTTCCCAAAAGGTTCCCCAGTTCCTAATAAATCTAAACCCTTCCTCCCTACACCATCATCTCATCCACTCATTGAGACCCCACAGTTCTGCCTGTCTAGCTCACCCTGCATGTGGAACTGGAAGCATCTCAGAGAATGCTATCAGGGAGGTCCTTGACTTGAATATCTTACCTAGGAGCCTAAATTTGGCCTCCAGGATCTCTCTCCTGCCCTTCCCTATGTCACTGGTATCTACGTGTACCACGACCACCAGCTCCTCCCAAGCACTGCAGATAAGTCTATCCAGATGTCTCGATAGATCCGCAACCTTTGCACCATGTGTTTCTCCCAGTATTGTGGGCAAGTCACAATGTGTTTCTCCCAGTATTCACAAACCCAGCTATATCTATTTCTAATGACCTAATCCCCCCTGTTACCAGTCTCTTCCTAATAACTGGAGTTCTCTCCCACAAGTATGGGATCATTTTCTTCTGCGCCAGTTGGATGTTCTCTTTCCTGAGAATTTCATTCTCCTCAACAGCACAGAGGCTGTCAGACCAGAGGTGGGATAGTTCTACTATGTTTTGTAAAGCCTCATCTGTGTACTTCTCCATCTTCCTTAGCTCCTTCAGTTCAGCCACTCTGATCTCCAGAGACCTACACAGTCTCTGAGGGCCAGGAGCTCCTTGCACTAAATGCACACATATGTCCCCCGCCCATAGGGAAGGTAATCATACATGCTGCCTTGGGTGCAATAAACTGGGTAGCCGCCACTCTGTTGCTGGACTTCTGCCTGAATTCTCTTTTATTTCTGAAGCTCATTCCTTTGTTGTTGTTTTGTTTTTATCAGGGGGTGTTTTTGCCTGTAAGTTTAAGGAATGTAAAGTTTTTCTAGCCCCCGCCCACACACTCCCCCTATAAAGTTCCTTGCAAAACTCCCATTAGCCGCTCCAGTTCACTAGGTTCTCTGGTCGCTTAAGAGTGGGCTTTTTTAAACCCTCATCTTCCTGAGTAGCCCCGCCCCCTGGTTAAGGGTCCCTGGGTGCTAAAGGGCTTAGGGATTAAAGACTCATTATGAAGCTCACAGCTCTCAGCCTTGCCTAGCAGACCGCTAAGTTCAGCACACACAGGGTCAGCAGATGGTCCCCCAAACAAACAGACCACACAGTATATTTCAGTCAAGCAGCAAGGACATCACATACACAAACACACCCTATTGACCAAAAATTACCCCAAGGGTCATGTAATCACTCCTCCTTCACCTGGAGAACTCGCTTGCAAAACTCTCATGTTTGCCAGCAGATAAAAGTCAGGTAACATCCCTCTCCCACCCCCGTTAACAGCCAGAGCCCTTAGATGTAAAAGGAGGATGTGACAATCATTAACACATGGCTGGCTCCTGGGATCAGTACTTATTCTAAGGGGTGTTTTCACTCAGTAGGGCCTGAGCAAACTATGGGTCATTGCCTCAGAATTTGGCCTTGTATTGTACATCTACTAACACCTTTCACCGTGAAGGACCCACTGTGCCACAGAAGTGCAGCCACCTTGGCGCTGGAGGCCATCAGCCGGGGTGGGAGGGGGCACAGCTATGAGGGATATTTTGTCCAATGATACTGGAGCAAAATCACTACCTGTCGGAAGGGCCCTGGGGTGTTCAATGACTGTGCAGAGCAGAAAGGACAACAGACTTACTCTCTATGACACCCATGTTGCACAGGGTTGTCGAGCAGGAGATCTCCTTAGCAAGAGATGGGTACCTGTGAATTCTGAGATGGAAGTTTCTTCCTGGGGAATCCCCTTCAGGTAGCCGTGACCCAAACCTTTTGCACCCCAATATCGGCATCAACGTCCAATGCTGAGAGCTGACACAGACGTGTGCACCATTTATAATATAGCTCTGTGCAATCCCAGGGGGCTTCGTTCAGCCTCTAGGGGAGAAGCAGCATCTGAATGTAAACAGGCTGGAGACCAGAGACACTCTAGCCAATGTCTCTCTTTTAATATCTGTGCTTCTGTGCTCTTTATCTGGCTTTAGGAGTAAACAGTAATTAAGGGACCTTCCCAAAGGGAGATGAGAACTCTTGGGCTCTGTGCTGAGTCAGAGAGGAATTGGCTACTCTGTGTATTTGGGTATATTTAGAAAAAACTAGGGATAATACCTAGCTCTGCATATGGTCTGATACCCTGTAAATGCCCAGGGTGACTGGGTAGATAGAAGACAGAAATAGCTGGAGACAGATGACTTAGGGGAAACACAAATACTTTCTGCAGTCACATGGGGCTGTCACTAAGGGATCGGAGATCAGAAATTCTCATCAGTAACTATCATTGTTAGCATATAGGCTTGTTTGTTAGCCTGAGATAGAATATTGGGTTTGACTTTTTGATACTCTTATAACTTATATTAATATGTGTGAGGAACAATGAACAAAGAGACTGTCTGTTGCATTTCCCACAAACAGATGGGCTTTTATTACAATAAGGAATGATAAGGGATAGAGCTAAAGTGTTACAGGGCATGGTGGGAGTGTAATATAGGAGCACGCTTTAAGATTGCCTCAACCCCTACCTCAAGGCAAGATCAAGCAAACAGTTTGGTGGGGCAAGAGGGATTGGGTAGAAGGTTTCAAACACTAAAAGTCCAAAGAAATGCCTATCCCTGACCATAGCACCTCCTCACTCTTCACCCCTTCCATGGGATACCAAGGAGGTGGGACGAAGACCCTAGATGCATGACCTTTCAAAACAGAACAGGGCCATAAATTGTAAGGGGTGGGACTGTGGTTGTGCATTGCAGGTATATTTGGCCTGCTAAGAAGGAGGAGGTGGGAATGGCGAATAGGGAATGGGGAACGTGGACACAGGCTAAGTGCTCTGCGGTGTCAGAGCTGGGAATGGAACACCGGAAAACAGACTACCAGCGTGTAGAGCAATGGATATCTTTGCTTGGAACTAACCCCAATAAACATTGCATTGTCTGCACGTCAGACTTCTGGTCTTCTGCTCTCTGTCTGCATGACAAGAACAAGAGGAGAGGGTTAAGGGAAAGCCCTCTAACAATCAAGTTTAAGAAATGCTCCTGAGCTACAAGGTCAAACATTTGTTCAAAGCTTGTAATACCTTTGCCCCTTACCCACTTTTCCATCAAATCTCTCATTCTGTTTATATATTTCACATTACTCACACCAGCACCCCCCTTTTAAACTTCCAAAATTTCACTCTATAGTTTTGAGGGATAATCTGAAATTGTTTCAAAACCATTGCTTTGAATTTACAATAATCTAAAGCATTCTCAATTAGCATTTTATTGAATATATCCAGAGATTTACCAGTTAACTTGGCAACTAAAGTGGGCATCTTCTGGTCATCAAGAATCTTATGAACCACACGCAGCCTCTCAAAGGTAGTAAAGTATTCAGCAATATCACCTGCCTCGTTGTATGCAGGACACAACTGTTCCCTTTTTGTGGATTTCTGGAGAGTTGGGTATCAGTGGAGTGGGAGGGTTCTGGTTCTGCTTTTCCAGCAAGTCCAATTGGTATTTCTGCTCTCCCTCTTTCTCCTCATTTTCTTCTTGTTTTATTTCAGTAACTGTTCTTTTTCCTCTAGACGTTTTTTCAGTTGTTCAGTTGTGGGGAGTGGAGGAATGAGATCAAATGGTTATGTCACTTCTCCCTTTTATAGCTTCTGCCATTGGGAGGGAATTTCATTTTTCAAAATAAATCCCCCAGCACAGTTAGTGGAGTCCAGTGTCACATGAGCTGGTCACATGCCCTTGCATGCTTCAATGAGTCATAGCGGGGCCATCACCCATATTCTGGCTAGAACATCCACAGGGAAGTCCATCAGTTAGGGATAAGCTTCCTCCATGGCCTATTGCATTCATTGATGGGCCATCAACTGGAATAGTTCATTCACAATGTGCTGGCTATATTGGATGTAAACTGTAGTAGGAAGAGGGCCTGAAACATAAGCCCTTGTATCAGAGTCCTGGTGTGAAGCCTGAAGCCCAGGATAAAGTAGTGGTCAAAGCTTTCTGCTATAAAGGATAGTTAAGTTATGAGTAAGAGGCAGGCCCTGCTCACAGAATCTGGCAATAACAGGGCTGATATTGCAAAAACACACATTTCTAACAGGTGCTAGGCACAGAGCACTCATGTAAACACATTCCAGAAGGATGGTTCAAGAACACCTCGATACCAACTCATTCCACAAAAGTAAAAGGAACACTCTGATCCACCCTAAAGATAAGGTCAGGATGGCAGTGTGATGGATAGAGATTTACAAGGTAATGAGTGTTAACTAACACAGAGTGTTAACTAACTACATCAGAGGGGCAATATGAAACTTGTTTGTACTGATGTATAAAATGGAGACTCAGAGGGTGTATTTTTGGCCAGCCGAGGGCGAAGTGGAAAATCACACCACTGATTGAGCAGCATCCATTGTCATGGGCATACATGTGCTAGAGTAACTGTAGACATTGATCCGGGGAGCTAGGACCCTGCTTCATTGGCAATAAACCTGGCTGGATGCCTTCGTACCTTAACAGATCTTTTGGTCATTGGGCGGTTTGCTGTGCCAACTGTCTGTGCAGAGCTGTAACAGCACACAAGGAGAACACACATATGCAGCCAATCATGTATCAACATAAACTATCATGTGGGAGTTACCACAGGAGCAAACATATTTGAAATACAGGTACATAATCAATATTCATAACTTCAGATACAAAAATGAGACATGCATACAAACAGGATAATCATATTCAGCAAACCACAACTTTTCCATTGACACATAACATGACATATTTTGTACAAGATGTGTTGCAATTATATAACAGTGGTGAATATGATTGTTGCCAGGGTGTTGCTTTAGGGTATAGAGTGTCAAAGCAATATATCTATCGAACAGGAACTCTCTGAGATCTAATTTTATATTTTTGTATAAGACATACATCCATATCCAGAAAAAGACTGCATTCTGGTCTGTACCACAGGAGAAAAGCAAGCAAAGGTGCACAGCAGAGCAAAATGAAAGTGTTTTCCCTGCTACCCATCACACACACAATACGTGACCCCCTGAAAAATGTCCCTCTCACTTTCCTTCTTCAGAGAGTGTCACCTGCACTTTCTGTTTGTCAGACCTTTCCCTCACACACATTACTGGATCAACATATGTTTTGCCACAATGTATGATCAGTTGTCATCATCATCATCTTCATTGCAAATGCGAAAGGAATGGTAGCCTGCTTGCAAACTGAACACTATCCGGATCCATCTCTGGGAATGTGCTTAAAGGGGTCTGGTTGTATATTCTCACAGTGGCAGTCTTGTGCTACTGAAGCTTTTGGTGGCCACGGGATTGCTGACTGTGTAATGGCATTCCTTGGTATGCCCATTTCAGAATTTGCTTCTCTTTCACTCTAGTAATGTGTCCCCAAAAAGAAAGTTACCAAAACTTTCAAAATGCCTTTGGGAGTGGTTGCTGGGTTCCATATGTCATCACTCCTGTGTTATGTTGCAGTCTATATGATTTTATAAAAATATGCTAATGAGTGAATATAATGTAACTGGAATATGCTTCATGCAAAAGGTCTCTTGTAAGGTATCATTACAAAGTTTATAATCTGAGTGTGTTCATCCTCTTTCTATAAATGTATCACTCTTGTATCTGAAACTAGAAATATGAAATGTAACTCTGAGGGCCTATTGTAATTATGCAAGGTGTGGGCCATTAATGCTGGTTTGGAATCTTGATGGCTCCCATCAACCAAGACAATTGACTGTATGGCTCTGTTTGCAGGCAAGCCTTCCTGTGAGTCAGGCTGGGAGGAATGAAGGCTCGAGGTCTTACAGTGACATGTGATCATGTCACCTAAACTGGAATCCATCTTTAGCTTGGTGCTTTTCCAGTGAGGAGAGCGGGTGGGAACCCAGAGGGACAAAGGATTCCCGCCTTATGCAAAAGATATATAAGTGGGTGGAACCGAACAAAGGGAGGAGCCATCATGAGGAATACCCTAGCTACCACCTGAACTGGAACAAGAGCTGATAGTGAATGTATAGCTTGTTAGAGGTTAACAATGTAACCAAAGGGTTCCTGTCTAGGACGGTATTTTAATTCAGAGATCAAAAGGAAATATTATTAGATGAAACTTGAGGTGTAATAATATCATTATCTATATGTCCCTTTAAAGTTTCTGGTAAACTGTCTATAAACTGCTTAATGTTAAGCCAGGCAGTTAATTACTGGTGATGTTTAGGAAACAGAGGGTTACTTTAAAAGCCTATAGTTCACCCAAGGACTGCTGTGTAAAGAACTGTATAAAGGGCTCTTAGGACCTGATCCTTTTAACCTCAGATCTGCTTAAGCTTTGTCAGGGGAAGTCTTGAGTCACAAGAATGTGGTCTCCAGGTATATCCTGCACCACCCTGATATTTAATATTTTGACATTTCGACTATAATCTATGGACTAATTCTGAAAGAACTCTATGCAACTCTGAAGCCCACCGTCTGAAGCTGATTTAAGAACTCTATGCATGTCTGTGTGTATAAAGATCTTTTAATACTCTATCTCTTTTCTTTTTTAATAATGTTTAGTTTAGTTAATAAGAATTGTCTGTAAGCGTGTATTTGTGTAAGATCTGAAATATTCATTGACCCGGGAGGTGATGTGTGCGATCCTTTGGGATTGGTAGAACGTTATTGTATGATGAAAAATATTTTCATAATCATCATCATACTTGACCTGGCTGTCTGGGTGGAATCCAAAGTCTGGGTTGCTTTAAGAGAACTGAATTTTGGATTCAGTGTAACCAGTAAAGCATTGTGAGAGCTGTTTTGTTGCTGGCTTGGGCAAAATAAATGATTAAAGACATGGAAAATTTTGTGTATGAGGAGAGTTTTAAACGACTGGGACTTTTCAGCTTGGAAAAGAGATGACTAAGAGGGGACATGAGAGAGGTCTATAAAATCATGATGGATGTGGAAAAATTGAATCAGGAAATGTTATTTACTCCTTCACATAACACCATAACTAAGGGTCACCAAATGAAATTAATAGGGAGCAGAGTTACAACAAACAAAAGGAAGTATTTCTTCAGAGACAACCTGTGGAACTCTGCTGGAGGATGTTGTGAAGGCCAAAACTATAACATGGTTCCAGTAAGAACTAGATAAGTTCATGAAGGATAAGTCCATCAATGGCTATTAGCCAGGATGGGCAAGGAAGGTGTCCCTACCCTCTGTTTGCCAGAAGGTGGGACTGGGTGACAGGGCATGAATCATTTGATAATTGCACATTCTGTTCATTTCCTCTAAGCACCTGGAATTGGTCACTGTCAGAAGATAGGATACTGGGCTTCAAGGACCATTGATCTTACCTAGTATAGCTATTCTGATGTTCATATATAGACCCCAGATGAATCTGCACCCCCGCCTACTGGAAACCCACTCCTCTCCCAGAGCTGAGATAGAACCTAGGAGTCCTGATGGGATCTCTCTCTCTGCAGTTAGTAAGAAAGCAAAAATATACATTAAAATTTAAAACCTAAACAGTGTCCCTTAAGTGACTTGCCACAAGATATCAGAACATGATAGTATTAGGACTGAGTGGGTCTAATATTTATTTAATTTTCTCTCTTTTATATAGGAATTAGATACTGTGCTCCTGGCAGCTAATTGATAATTTACCTTCCAATAAACTACAGTTTTCAAGAGTCTAAGTAGCCCCTGGAATCACGGTAATGGTTGTCACCCCTACCAAAATCTGAAAATGCTCCCTTGCAGCTGCAGGTGGGGTGAGGGATGTGGAAATGATCCAGCGAGTGACAGGGGGAGGGGAAGAGAGTACCAAGGACAGGGGCAGGGCCTTGGAGGGGAAGAGTTAAAAAAAAGGGCAGAGTCTTGGCAGAAGAGGCAGGGCAAGGTGTGGGGTTTAGGGGGTCCATATACCAGCAACTTGAAAGGTGGAAACCCAGTGAATTGGAAACAGAATGATTCCCCAGTTTGTTATGCTTACACAACACAATAAGGTCAGGAAAGGGATTAATGTCTCTGTGACTGTCCAGTCAGTGATTCAGGAAAGAAGGCCCAGCACCAAGTCACCAGCCAACTCTGAACAGAGCATGTTCGGAAAGCCAGAGCACCAGGAGTAAACTTTAGGTCCCTTTATGAGTGAAGAGCTGGAGCAGCCTGTCCCGGATCTCTTTGGTCCTTATCCCGTAGATGATGGGGTGTAGCAAGGGGGGCACCAGGAGGTACACATTGGCACTGAGAATTTGGAAATGCAGGGGCACATTGTGGCCAAACCGGTGCGTGAGGGAAGAGAAGAGATCTGGGATGTAAAAAGCTAAGATGGCACAAAGGTGGGAGCCGCAGGTCCCAAAAGTCTTGAGCTGGGAGTCATTTCTGGGGAGACTAAAGATGGCCCTGAGGATCTGGATATAGGACATGGTGATAAAAAACACATCCAGAGCGGTCACCAAGAATGCGACAGAGAGGCTGTAGTAACTACTGACACGGATGTCGGCACAGGCCAGTTTCACCACGGCTATGTGCTCACAGTATGAGTGAGGGATTATGTTGGTTCTGCAATATGGCCACCGCCTCGCCAGTAAGGGACAGGGCAGTGAGAGCATGCTTCCACGCAGCACCACGGCCAGCCCAATCTTGGCCACCACAGGGTTTGTCAGGATGGTGGAATATCTCAGGGGATCACAGATGGCCACATAGCGGTCGAAAGCCATGGCCACAAAGATCCCAGACTCCATCACTGAAAAGCAGTGAATGAAGTACATCTGGGTGAGGCAGGCACTGAAATATATCTCCCTGGAATTGAACCAGAAGATGCTCAGCATTTTGGGCAGGATTGACATGGACAGGACTAGGTCGCTGGTAGCCAGCATGCAGAGGAAATAATACATGGGCCCATGGAGGCTTGGCTCCATCTTCACAATGAACAGGATGGTGAAGTTCCCCAAGACGGCTATGGTGTACATGGTGCAGAAGGGGATGGAGATCCAGACATGGGCCCTCTCCAGGCCAGGAATCCCCAGCAGGATGAAGGTGGAGGGGTTGGTGAAGTCAGTTGTGTTGGAACCCGTCATGGAGTAGGAGAGAATGTGTCCAACTGTGAGGCAAACGGTGCCTCTTGCATATACCATACGTTCCTCTGACTTCCTGTATATGCACAGGCTGTAGGGTGATGGTCACAGTACAAATGCCTGGATGGAGAGACAAAGTTAATTTAAGACACGACATGTACTACTGGAGGCTGTTCTCATGGGTGTAGCAGATTGATTGCTCTTCACACACTGAAAAGTAACATTTTGTCTTTTCAGAGAAATGAATTATTAACAACTGACGCTACTAATGCCAATTCAATATTTTATGGTGCTTTGTGCCTCAATAATTCCTATACAACATGGTGTGGGAAACTGTAAGAGGCACCAGCAGGAAACACGAGTGTGTATAATGGTTATCCATGATTATTCCTTAATTTAATGAAACCCAGGCTAGAGAGTCCATGCTGTAGGGAGGTCCCCATTCACCCAGGAACTGAAAATCTGAGAGTGGAAAAAACCAAAACTTTGCCAAGACATATGCCAGGGTGAAACATTCCATCTTGAACAGACCTCAGGGAAGTGACCTGGGCATCATTGATATCATCTTCACAGAAACACCTGTTCATTCACAGCAGTGGCAAAAACAAAGACAATGTTCAGATGCCTAAGGAATGTGATGGAGAATAACCTGCTTTGGACATGCACTTAGTTTTGGTCACCCAGAATCTATAAAGTATATAGAAAATAGAAAGTGGATTTCTGAGACATGCTATGAGAATGTGGGAGGCTGCTATATATGGACAGACTGAAAACTCTCAGACTGTTTACTTTAGAGAAGAGACAGAGAATGGAAGTGTTTACATTCAAATGGACAAACAGAAAAGAGGTTCCAAGTAGTAATATCTATGGATACTTAGTGCTTCAAAAGGGCTAAATCCCCAAAGCTGAGGAAAATTATGAACAAAACTGATTGGGTTGAAAAATGAAGACCAAAAACTGGGAATTAAATTTGGGAGTTCTTTAAGGAGATTTTATTAGCTAGCTAAAACGTCACAATTCCACAGTCAAGAAAACGGGCAACTTTGGATAAAAACCCAGTTCAGTGTCAAAGTGACGGATGCAGTTGGGGTGGGAGGAAGCAATATATATCAAATGTGAAAATGGAAAAATAGCAAGCAATACAAATCAGAGGTTATGAAAATTGATTAGAGACGTTAAAGACATCGGGGAAAATCCATGTTTGGCAAGGCTGCAGATCACAAAAAGAGGTTATTAAGTATTAATTCATAAAAAAGAAATCCTAGAAAATGTTTAGGCGAATTGCTAGGGGAAGAAAGGAAATTTGTTAATGTTTCAGGAAAGGTAGAAAAGGTTCAGGAAATAAGGAGAAGTATGCAATCAGGTAGTAGCAGAGCAAAAGAAAGAAAGAACAAATACAGGACAGCTCTGTGTTAAACGTAAACTATTAAAAAAATTAAAGGAAAATTTATAAAAAAGATTTGACATGGTTAGGAAATAATGGAAAAACTTGTATGGGATTAGTTCAAACAAAAGTCTAGGAATATAAATAACGCCAGTCAACAATAGGGTTTATGGAAAACCGGTCTTCTCAAATAAACCTGATTTCATCCTTTAATGAGAGTGCACATTTAGCTGATCAAGAGAACCGCACAAATGCAATGCACTTCAATCTCTCTGCAGCCTTTGATATAGTGAGGAAAACAGTCAGATAAGAAAATGAACACTATACAGTATCAGTAGAGCACACATTAAATGAACTAAAGGGTGGCTAAATGATCTCAGAAAGCTGTTGTCAATGGGCCAGTGTCAGTGAAAGGGGGATGTTTCTAGTGGGGTTCTGCAGGGACCAGTTCTAGACCGAATGCTATTCGATATTTATATGAATGATCAGGAAGCAAATAGAAAATCACTGCAGATGAAAATTGTGGATGACATGAAGACTGGCAGAGTGATTACATTGAGGAGGCCAGGGAAAGCTTATCAGTTGATCTGGAGCATTTGGAAATTGATGCCCCTGCAAACAAAATGTTTTAATACAGTCAAATGCCAAGTTATCCTCACAGAACAGGCAATGCAGGCCGGACCCACAGACTAGGGCACTGTATTATGGAACGCAGGGACCTTGAAAAGGGTTTAGGGGTCACTGAGGACAACAAACTCATTGTGAGCTCCCAGTGCGATGCTGCGACCAAAAGAGGTGATGTGATCCTTGGATGTATAAACAGGGTAGTGGGGAGTTGGAGCAGTGGAAGGATTTTACCTCTGCACATGGCATTGGTGAATCCGACTACGTCCAGTTCTGGGGTCCACATTTCAAAAAGGATGTTGAAAAATTGGAGAGGGTGCAGAAAAGAGCCACAAAAATGATTGGAGGCTGGAGAAAATACCTGAAAGTGAGTGGCTAAGAGCGATTAATCTATTATCATATCAAAAAGACTATTAAGTGAGACTTTTCATGGGGAGAAAAAAGTAGGCACTTTCATGTGCAGAAAATCATGGATAATAATGGGCTATGAAATCTAGCGGAGAAAGGCAGAGGAAGGCCCAATCACTGGAAACTGAAGCCAGACAAATTCCAGGTGGAAGTAAGGGCCAAATGTTTAGCACTGAGGGTGATTAACCTTTGGAACAAACTGCGAAGGGAAGTGGTGGATTCTCCACCTCCCCATGTCTGCAGATCCAGACTCCATGCTTTTCTGGAAGATCTGCTTGAGGGATTGTCTACATCTAAAATGCTAAAAGAGCACTGCCATAGTGCTCCAGAGTAGACACTACTTACACAGACAGCAGGGGTTCTCTCATCACCATAAGTAATGCAGCTCCCTGTATTACCATCCAGGACACACCACACGATCCATTGTCTACAGCCAAGCTCTAAGATATAACCACATTTGCTCCAATCCTTCAGATAGAGACAAGCATCTACAAGATCTCTATCAAGCATTCTTAAAACTACAATACCCACCTGCTGAAGTGAAAAACAGATTGACAGAGCCAGACGAGTACCCAGAAGTCACCTCCTACAAGACAGGCCCAACAAAGAAAATAACAGAACACCACTAGCTGTCACCTTCAGCCCCCAACTAAAACCTCTCCAGCGCATCATCAGAGATCTACAACCTATCCTGAAAGATGATCCTTTACTCTCACAGATCTTGGGAGACAGACCTGTCCTCGCTTACAGACAACCCCCCAACCTAAAGCAAATACTCACCAGCAACCACACATCACTGAACAAAACCACTAACCCAGGAACCTATCCTTGTAACAAACCCCGATGCCAACTCTGTCCACATATCTATTCAAGTGACATCATCATAGGACCTAATCACATCAGCCATACCATCAGGGGCTCGTTCACCTGCACATCTACCAATGTGATCTATGCCATCATGTGCCAGCAATGCCCCTCTGCCATGTACATTGGCCAAACCGGACAGTCTCTACGCAAAAGAATTAATGGACACAAATCTGACATCAGGAATCAAAATACTCAAAAACCAGTGGGAGAACACTTTAACCTGTCTGGTCATTCAGTGACAGACCTGCGGGTGGCTATATTACAACAGAAAAACTTCAAAAACAGACTCCAAAGAGAGACTACAGAGCTAGAATTGATATGCAAACTAGACACAATCAACTCCGGTTTGAATAAGGACTGGGAATGGCTGAGCCATTACAAACGTTGACTATCTCCCCTTGTAAGTACTCTCACACTTCTTATCACACTGTCTGTACTCAGCTAGCTTGATTATCACTTCAATAGTTTTTTTTTTTTTTTTTTTTTTTTCCTCTTAATTAATTGGCCTCTCAGAGTTGGTAAGACAACTCCCACCTGTTTATGCTCTCTGTATGTGTGTATATATATCTCCTCATTATATGTTCCATTCTATATGCATCCGAAGAAGTGGGCTGTAGTCCACGAAAGCTTATGCTCTAATAAATTTGTTAGTCTCTAAGGTGCCACAAGTACTCCTGTTCTTCTTTTTGCGGATACAGACTAACACGGCTGTTACTCTGAAACTTGTCATTATGCAAGGCACTGCATTTAGCCGTATGGAATGGAAATCCATCAACCTCATGAAAAAACTCGTACAGATACAGACAGACATCATCTTCCTTTCCAAATGCAAGCAGATGGACATCATACCAAAAGGACTAAAGGTAAAAAATCCATTACAATCTACATATCACACAGACTATGCTGAGAGACTGTGTCACACACTCTCAAAGAAACTGCGAAACCACCTGATCAGCATCCTATACAGCAAACAGGGAAAGATTAAGAATGAGCTCTCAGAACTGGATACTCTCATAAGAAACCAACCTTCCACACAAACTTCCTCATGGATAGACTTTACGAAAACTAGACAAGCCATTTACAAGACAAACTTTGCCTCTCTACAAAGGAAAAAGGACACTAAACTATCTAAACTGCTACATGCCACAAGCAGCCACAACAGTAGTTCCCTTAACCCACCCAGCAATATTGTTAATCTTTCCAGCTATACTCTTAGCCCAGCAGAAGAGTCTGTCCTATCTCGGGGCCTCTCCTTTTGTCCCTCCAGACCCATGAATATGATACAGTTCTGCGGTGACCTAGAATCCTACTTTCGACGTCTCCGACTCAAAGAATATTTCCAACATACCTCTGAACAGCATACTAACCCACAGAATCCTCCCTACCAGCACTACAAAAAAAAGGATTCTGCATGGACTCCTCCGGACGGTCGAAACAACAGACTGGATTTCTACATAGATTGCTTCCGTCGACGTGCAAAGGCTGAAATTGTGGAAAAGCAACATCACTTGCCACATAACCTCAGCCATGCTGAACACAACGCCATCTACAGCCTCAGAAACAACCCTGACATCATAATCAAAAAGGCTGACAAAGGAGGTGCTGTCGTCATCATGAATAAATTGGAATATGACCAGGAGGCTGCTAGACAGCTCTCTAACACCACATTCTACAGGCCATTATCCTCTGATCCCACTGAGGATTACCTAAAGAAACTACACCATCTGCTAAAAAAACTCCCTGACAAAGCACAGGAACAAATCCGTACAGACACATGCCTAGAACCCCGACCAGGGGTATTCTATTTGCTACCCAAGATCCATAAACCTGGATATCCTGGACGCCCCATCATCTCAGGCATTGGCACCCTAACATCAGGCTTGTCTGGTTATGTAGACTCTGTCCTAAGACCCTACGCTACCAGCACTCCCAGCTATCTTCGAGACACCACTGACTTCCTGAGGAAACTACAATCCATCGGTGATCTTCCAGAAAACACCATCCTGGCCACTATGGACGTAGAAGCCCTCTACACCAATATTCCACACAAAGATGGACTACAAGCTATCAGGAACAGTATCCCTGATAATGTCACAGCTAACCTGGTGGCTGAACTTTGTGATTTTGTCCTCACCCACAACTATTTCACATTTGGGGACAATATATACCTTCAAGTCAGCGGCACTGCTATGGGTACCCGCATGGCCCCACAATATGCCAACATTTTTATGGCTGACTTAGAACAACGCTTCCTTAGCTCTCGTCCCCTAACGCCCCTACTCTACTTGCGCTACATTGATGACATCTTCATCATCTGGACCCATGGAAAAGAAGCCCTTGAGGAATTTCACCATGATTTCAATAATTTCCATCCCACCATCAACCTCAGCCTAGATCAATCCACACAAGCGGTCCATTTCCTGGACACTACTGTGCTAATAAGCGATGGTCACATCAATACCACCCTATACCGGAAACCTACTGACCGCTACACTTACCTACATGCCTCCAGCTTCCATCCAGGACACACCACACGATCCATTGTCTACAGCCAAGCTCTAAGATATAACCGCATTTGCTCCAATCCCTCGGATAGAGACAAGCACCTACAAGATCTCTATCAAGCATTCTTAAAACTACAATACCCACCTGCTGAAGTGAAAAAACAGATTGACAGAGCCAGACGAGTACCCAGAAGTCACCTCCTACAAGACAGGCCCAACAAAGAAAATAACAGAACACCACTAGCTGTCACCTTCAGCCCCCAACTAAAACCTCTCCAGCGCATCATCAGAGATCTACAACCTATCCTGAAAGATGATCCTTTACTCTCACAGATCTTGGGAGACAGACCTGTCCTCGCTTACAGACAACCCCCCAACCTAAAGCAAATACTCACCAGCAACCACACATCACTGAACAAAACCACTAACCCAGGAACCTATCCTTGTAACAAACCCCGATGCCAACTCTGTCCACATATCTATTCAAGTGACATCATCATAGGACCTAATCACATCAGCCATACCATCAGGGGCTCGTTCACCTGCACATCTACCAATGTGATCTATGCCATCATGTGCCAGCAATGCCCCTCTGCCATGTACATTGGCCAAACCGGACAGTCTCTACGCAAAAGAATTAATGGACACAAATCTGACATCAGGAATCAAAATACTCAAAAACCAGTGGGAGAACACTTTAACCTGTCTGGTCATTCAGTGACAGACCTGCGGGTGGCTATATTACAACAGAAAAACTTCAAAAACAGACTCCAAAGAGAGACTACAGAGCTAGAATTGATATGCAAACTAGACACAATCAACTCCGGTTTGAATAAGGACTGGGAATGGCTGAGCCATTACAAACGTTGACTATCTCCCCTTGTAAGTACTCTCACACTTCTTATCACACTGTCTGTACTCGGCTAGCTTGATTATCACTTCAATAGTTTTTTTTTTTTTTTTTTTTTCCTCTTAATTAATTGGCCTCTCAGAGTTGGTAAGACAACTCCCACCTGTTTATGCTCTCTGTATGTGTGTATATATATCTCCTCATTATATGTTCCATTCTATATGCATCCGAAGAAGTGGGCTGTAGTCCACGAAAGCTTATGCTCTAATAAATTTGTTAGTCTCTAAGGTGCCACAAGTACTCCTGTTCTTCTTTTTGCGGATACAGACTAACACGGCTGTTACTCTGAAACTTGTGTATATTTAAAAATTATAGTTGATTATTAAGAAAACTAGAGATAATGCCTAGATCTCCATGGGGTGTGACACCCTGTAAATGCCCAGGATTGATGGGTAGATAGTAGACAGACGGATCTGGAGACAGATGACTGAACGGAGACAAGAATACTCGTTGCAGACACATGAGGCTATTGCTAAGAGATCAGAGATCAGTAATTCTCATCAGTAACTATCATCATAGTGTGTAGCACCTTTCATTGAAGGATCGTGAAAACACCTAGCAAAGGAAAGTCACTATGAACATATCCCCATTATACAGATAGGTAAACTGAGGCACAGGGGGACATGAATTGGTCAAAGTCACACAGAGAATGAGTGGCAGGATGACAGACAGAACCCAGGAGTCCTGACTTACCTACCATAACTTTGGTCTCTCCATCACACCAAGAAGCAAATGAACTCCCACTCTGGCAAAGACTGTTCTTTGGGTGGGATGCAGAGGAAAGGCTGAAGGAGGGGTGTTGTCACCTTCGCCATCCTCTCAAGGTGAATCAGCTCTGCACAGAGAGCTGGCACAGCAGACCCCGAGAGAACCCCCAATGACTACAGACTCTGATAAGGTACGAAGGCACCTGGCCAGGTTTATTGCCAAACAAAACTCAGTCTCTAGCTCCCTGGATCAGATGTCTACAGTTCTGCTAGTACATATGTGCTCCCTGATAATGGACTGGCTCAGTCAGTGGTGGGACACTCCACTGCCCCCTAGGCTGGACAAAGACACCACTCCAGGGATACATTCTTATACACAGGTACAAACAAGTTACACATCACTCCTGACGTATCGAGGTACAACCCCTCTATGCAGTAAGGTGCCGCCTCTTACCTTGTACATGTTGGTTCAAACAAAACAACTCTATCCATCATTGTACCCTTTTCCCCATGTTTAGGATGGGTCAGCCTGTTCCTTGCTATCTGTGTGGAATGTGCAAGTGTCGGAGTGTTCTGGTACCTTTTAGGTATGTATATTTTTGCAATATCTGCCTTTCCTGCCTCTCGCTCACAGCTTAACTTTGCTTTATGTTAGCAAAGTCTTGACCATTACTTTAGTTCAGGCCTTAGGCCTCATACCAGGCCTCTGATACAAGGATTTATGTTTCAGGGCCTCATTTTACTACAAAATCCTATTTAGCTCTTTCTTTGAGCAGGGGGGTGGGGAAGGAGAGAGGTTAAAACAGTCTGGGGATAACCCCTGGGGGACGGTCTACTCCTCCTGGGTGGGACACCTCTCCCCACCCTGTTTACTGTCACAGGGCTCTGGCATTCGAGCCCCTGGCTTCACAATGTCCTTTCAGCTGAGGGCGACCCCTTCATTTGGGACAGGTTAAGCCATCCTGCTTCCCTGTATTCCTACAATAATGCCAACAACATATTAACCATATTTCACGACCCTGCATTTAGTACTAAAGTGATTTGTGAGAAAGAGTTTCCACACTCAGGATGTAAGACTCTTCACTTTGTATATTTTGACATCTGATGATAACAATTTGTGTTTTATCCGTTATAAAATTTTAGCTTCTTGAATCTCTGTTTCTGCTGGCATTACTTATTTATCGTCTGATCCTCCCCGTCACCATGAAATTTCCTGCAATTATGAAAATTTAAATCAATAAAAATAAAAAAATAAAACCCATCATTTTGCAAAACTCTGGAAATGTAAATTGATGAAAAAATTAAAAATGCTTAAAAAACAGAGAGATTATCTTTCAAAAGGATAAAAAACAATAAAAACTAAATTCTTCCAACACTAGACATAAAACCTTTGACACCCTCCTCTTTCTTTTCTAATGCCAAAGCTGACATCAGCTCTGCAAAGTGTAGTGGGGCACTTGAGATGGGTGGAAAGAATAGTTGGAAAAGCACTGCGTTAACAAACCTTCCCAACACTCATAAATTATATTAATGCTATGCACATAATACTCGGTAATGTGGTGTGTAGAACACCTAACATCTATGCACAGATTAGGCTATTTGTTACTCACTCTTCATGTGCCATTAGCATAGGACAGGTGAAGAGCTAATGCTGACAAAATATCACCTTGTCATGTTCCCATTAGATGGTTAATGATTGCCTAATGGTTAGTTACAGGGGCAGGAAACAGCCATGCCATTGAACTAAACTCACCCAACTGGCACCATCATGGCAGCTTCCAACTGGACCACACCCCACCCCTCCACCTTCATCCTCTTTGGCATCCCGGGGCTGGAGGCGGCGCATGTGTGGATCTCCATCCCTTTCTGCTCCATCTACATTCTGTCTCTCCTGGGGAACGGCCTCCTCCTCGCTTCAAGTATCAGGGGGTAGCCGTGTTAGTCTGTATCTACAAAAACAACAAGGAGTCTGGTGGCACCTTAAAGACTAACAGATTTATTTGGGCATAAGCTTTCGTGAGTAAAAACCTCACTTCTTCGGATGCATAGCTCTCCTCCTGGCTGGTATCAAGACTGAGGCAAGCTTCCATGAGCCCATGTACCTTTTCCTTTCCATGCTGGTGTTTGCCGACCTGGTCGCATCCACCACCACCCTGCCCAAAACCCTCTGCATTTTCTGGTTCATTTATATCAACACTTGCTTTGTCCAGATTTTTTTGATTCACTCAGTTGGACTCAGACTGCCATGGAGTCTGGGTCCATGCTGGACATGGCCTTTGATCACTACATCACTATCTGTAACCTGCTGCGATATTCAGCAGTCTTGACCAATTGAGCCATAGCTAAGATAGGGCTGGGCGTTATGATGAGATGGGCCATGTTATTGGGCCCACAACCATTCCTGCTGAAGCAGCTCCTGTACTGCAGGACCAATGTCATTTCACACACCTATTGTGAGTTCATGGCACTGGTGAAACTGGAATGTGCGGACACGATGGTCACAAAATCCTATATTCTGACCGTAGCATTTCTTGCAGCGATGGTGGTGGTGGGGGGGGGGGTGGATTAGATTTTATCCTCATTGTCTGGTCCTATATCCTGATCCTCTGGGCAACCTTCAAACTCCTCTCCCAAGAGGTGTGTCTCAAGTCTCTCAACACCTGCATCATCCTTGTGTCTTACACACCAGTGTTTTTCTCCTTTGTTACCCATTGATTTGGTCACAGTGTGGCTCCCATGTGCACATCACTGTAGCCAACATATCTGCTGGTCCCATCGTCCATGGGGTCAGAACCAAAAAGCTCCCCCAAAGGGTCCTCAGGGTCGCCTAAACCAGGGGCTTTCAGGCTATTTCTTAGGGGGTAGTACATGTTAATGGAGAGATTGTCTCATGGACCCCTCTCCTCCCATTCACCATCACCAGGGAGACGTCCTTGTCAACTCAGCACCTCCAGGGAGACTTCCCCTCCAATTCATAGTCACAATGCATGCCTGTGGTGGCTACAGCAATTGCTGAGAAGGAAAGGGAATGTCAGAGCGGTATGGTCAGTGCTTAATTTGTGCCAGGGCTTGTGCATCTCTAGTCCTGGCAGTTCAGAAACCAGGCACCTCTCAGCTTGATGCCTGGCACCCCTTTCATTCCAAATGAAGCACTGATTACAGTCTGTATTTTTAGTGTTCTGCCAATGCAATTTACAGAAACAATAGAGGTGGAGCCAGAACCGAGTGATCAGTTGCTGTTTGCAGATGACCACTGAGTGCCCAACAAACTTGAAGGTGCCAACTTCCCCAGTTCCCAGGAGTGCTCGACCCTCATTCTGTCCCAGACCCTGACCCCACTCCACCCCTTCCCTTAAGCCCTGAGCCCCGCCTCTCCCATGCCCAATCCCTGCCCCATTTCACCCTTGCCCTCACCTCTCCCTCCCCTCCAGCACCTCCTGCATGCTGCTGAACAGCTGATCACTGTGGGTGGGAAGAGCTGGGGAGAGGGGGAGGAGATGATTCACAGGGCTGCCCATGGATACTGAGCACCCACTATTTTTTCTGTGGGTGCTCCAGCCCCGGAGCACCCATGGAGTTGGTGCACATGATTGGAAGCACTCCTCTTCTGGGGAACAGATTGGGATACATGACCCTGTGCTAGCAAGCACTCTCTCCCCCTCTCTCTCTAGAGGCTTTTCTACCACTATGGTATCTGAGTGCCTAAGCAGACCTTGCTCATCCAAGCTGGAGGCAACTTTATGCCAGGGCAGAGCGACCCCTGCTGCTGGTATCATCTGGGAGGCCAATGTGTACAGGGAGACTTTGGCAAGCCAGAAAAGTGCCTAAAACCACTATGGCTTATTGTTAAAGACAGCCTAGTCAGCAAGCTGTACATTGGCCATTCAGCAATCTCAGCTTGACCAAGGCAGGAGGGGAGGGGGTTTTGGGGTGCCACAGAAAGGGCAGCTTGACCCCACGTCCTTCCTGATAAGAATTGTGTTGAAGTTGCTGGTACATGCATTTTAAAAGAGTAGGATGTGCCCCAGGAATGTCTATTGAGGTCTCAAGGCTGCAAATTCTGGGAAAACCCACACCTGGTTAATCAATAATCAGAAGGACCCTCTTGCTTGCCCAGTGGAACTGTTTGCTTGACAAGTTTTCTTTAAGGAACATGTCATTGTATTACTAATGTATAAATAAGGGGGAAAAGCTTGAGATAGGTGGGAGTCTCCTTTGCGGGACTCTTCCAGACTGGTCTCTCCCTCTGGATGCATCTTTTGTTCCCCATCAGCAGACGGGCTGCCGCTGTGCCACTCGAGAGCCACACTCAGCGTCGGTAATTATCAAGTGTTCGGGGTGTTTCACTAACTTGCTGTGAATGTGTGTAAGTGTTTGAGACTAAGTAAAGTTTAGCTTTAAGTGAAAGCACTCTTGTGTTGTCCTGTTTGTGCCAGCCATCTATCGGTCGGACGGCCGTGTCTCCCCTGATTTATTTCCTGACACCTCCTCGCACAGAGTAAAAGTTATCCAGAGCTTTGGGTTGAAAGAACCCCGGGTAACAAATGTGGATGAAATCCGTGCACGTGCAGTTACAAAAGGGGTCCCCAGACGTACGCATCAGTTGTCTTGTGAATTCATCAGGAGGCTCAGTCTGCACTCGAAGGAGGGAGGCGTGATTAGAACTAAAGCACAGTAACAAAAGCTAACGAAGAGCCACGTGCTCCCAGGTGTGTGTCTGGTGCAGCCACCAGTAGCTCCCCAGAACATATGCTCTACATTTAAATGCCCAGGACATATTTCTAGCAGCCAGGCCTGGGTTGTGCATTTCAGCTGTCTCAAACCCATCCAGCAGCCTACGTAACCACGCATTGTTAATGCTGTTTCTCCCCCATCTCCCCACCTGCCCCCTTTCTGTTTTGTTACACACAGTAGCTGTGTCTTGCTTTAATTTGATTTATAAGCACTCAATCAACAGAAACTTTTGCTATTGGTGTTGCTTTTACTGAGTCTGTTCCTCTGAAGTGACCCCAGTGACTGTGATGCTCTGGCAGGTTTCTGAGTGGGAGTGGAAGTGGAGTCACTGAGTTCACACTTCACTGGAGCGGGGAGCTCACAACCTCCAGCTAGTTCTGACAACCTCAGATTCACTTTGAGAGGATGGTGAGGACTTAGGCTCAACTCCTCCAGCCTGTCCTCTGCATCCAACCCAATGAACAGGCCCTGCCAGAGCAGGAGACCATTTCCCTCTTGGCATAATGGAGAGACTGTGGTTACATCAGAGAAGTCTCGACTCCTGGATTCTGTCATCCTGCCACTCAATCTATGTGTGACCTTGGACAAGTCACGTCTCCCTGTGCCTCAGGTTACCTATCAATATAATGGGGATATGTTCATAGTGACTTTCCTTTGCTAGGTGTTTTGAAGATCCTTCAATGAAAAGTGCTCCACAGGATGATGATAGTTAGTGATGAGAATTACTGATCTCTGATCCCTTAGCAACAGCCCCGTCAGTCTGCAGAAAGTGCTCATGATTACCCTAAGTCACCTTTCTCCAGATCTCTTTGTCTAATATCTACCTATCTATCCTGGGCATTTACATAGTAGCAGATCCTCCGGATCCCTAGTTTCCCCTACTAATGGACCCTATGGAATCCTACTAATAAACTATAATTTGTAAATATACACAAATACACAGAACGGCAAGTTCCTCTCTGACTTAGTGGAGAGCCCCAGAGTTCTCACCTCCCTTTGGGAAGATCCCTTAATTACTGTTTACTCCTAAAGCTGGATTAAGAGCACAGAAGAGCAAACAGGCTGGTCTCCAACCTGTTTACATCCAGATACTCACTTATCCGCTAGAGGCTGAGTGATCCCCACTGGTACTGCACAGAGCTATATTATAAATGGTGCACACCCCGTGTCAGCTATTGGCGTGGATTCTTGCTGCAGATGCTGGGGTGAAAGAGGTGTGGGAAACAGCTTTGTGAGGGGGATTCTCAAGGAAGAAGCTTCCATCTCAGAATTCACAGGTACCCATCTCTTGCTGAGGAGCCCTCCCGGTCGACACTCCCAGTGCAATGTGGGCATAACAACGTTTATCACAGAACTGTCCTGTATTTGCCTTTTTTTTGGCTCTGCTGCTGCCTGATTGCCTACTTCTGATTTCAAATGACATGTGTGGTTGATCAGTCAGTTCTTAACTCTGGTGTTCGTCACTCCAAGGTTTTACTATAGATGCTGTTTAACATCATCCTTGACTGCTAATGGACTGGAAAGTGTTTCATCACCTTAGGGGACATGAGTACCTCATACTGCTTCTTTCCATATGCAGAACAAAAATATTTCTTGAACACATCTTTTTCTGTAATATTATAAAGTTTCTCTTTCTCCCTCTAGCAATTAGCCTAAAACTTTTCTAGGTTTTCGTTTGTTTTTAATATACCTAGTAAACTCTTTTTTGTTATCCTTAGCTCTGCCAAGCATTGAGTTTTCCCTGATCATTTTAACATTCTTTATCCATTTTCATAGCTTCCAATTTGTATTATTTGCTATTTATTTTCCCTTTTTCCCATTTGTTATATATTGTTTCCACTCCCTGCAGTTGGTACTTTCACTTTGCCACTGAATTGGGTTTTTGTCCAAAGTTTACTTTATTGACTGCGGAATTGTGTCTTTTTAGCTATCTAATAATCTCTTTTTAAAGAACTCCCAATTTTCATTCCCATTTTTCTGTCTAAAATTTTCCTCCCAATCAGTTTTGCTGATAATTTGCCTTGGCTTTGGGGAATTAGTCTCTTTGAAGAATTATGTATCTATAAAATTACAGGTTGGGAACTCTTCTCTGTTTGTCCATTAGAATGTAATCAGTTCCATTCTTTATTTTATTCTCCTCTATCATATGCCCCCTTATTTATCTCTTTTCTAAACTAAACAGTCCCAGATGTTTCAGTCTGTCTGACTATGGCTATCCTCCATTCTCATAGTCTGTCTCAGAAATCTTCTTTCTATCTGCTATATCCTTTAGAGAGACTGAGTGACCAAAACTGAGTGCATATCCGGTTATTCTCCATCCCATTCCTTAGGCATCGGAACATTGTCTTTCTTTATCCATTGCTGTGAATGAGCTGATTTTTCCACTGCATTGCTATTAATGATGCCCAGCTCTTTTCCCTGAAGTCTGTTTTAGTTCAGATATTTCCCCCGGTGCATATCTTAGCAAATGTTTGGTTGTTTTCCACTCTCAGATTCTGAGCTATCAGGTGAACTGTTAGTATATAGGCTTGTTTTTCAGCCTGAGATAGAACTTTGGTTTGACATTTTGATATTCTTATATTAATATATGTGTCAAGAACTATGAACAAAGAGACTGTGTGTTGCAAATCCCACAACCAGATGGGACTTTTTGTACAATGGGAAAAGATAAGGGATACAGCTAAAGTGTTACTGGGCATGGTGGGAATACAATATATGAGCGCACAGATAAAGACTGCCTCAACTCCTTATTTCAAGGCAAGATCAAGCAACCAGTTAGGAGGTACAAGGGAAGGTGTGGTGGAGGCATAGAAGCTGAAGAAAGGCCTGGCCTTTTCCAGAACGCAACCTCACTCCCTACCCCTGTCAAAGTTAGATTCAGGATTCACAATTTGTTAGACCACTCTGTTTATTAGCACAGCGCTCTGCTAATACATTCAGATAACATGAGCACCATGAAAGACCCACACTACCTTATTTTATACAGACAAAAAGAGTGCGAAGTTAACAAGAGGACAAAGAAAGCAGAACTGACAAGTTTACCTGAGGCTAGACATACATATTCAATTTCCTTAATAACTTTTACAGATCTCTGGCTAATGTTCCACCATTAGCTTAAGTGGACTCATTGTTTATGCCTTAATGTTCCTTTTCCTGACACCTGTTTTTCAACATTCCTTATTTCTGCTTAAAGGTAGATACAGCATTTCTTTAATCCATTCTATTTTTACAATATAATTCATTCTACTTTCACAATCCCTCCTTTTGGTCAAGCTACGCAATGACCAACAATTACTGGGTTCCACATATTAACCATTCTTTATCTCTTTGTTCATCAGTGATTCAAAATCATCATATTAGCCCTATGTTTTGGGGCAGTCACCTGGGTGGCATACCTTACACAATTCTGGATACAACAGGAGATTAACTGAAAACATACAAAAATCATTAGGATTCCAAATAGAATAGTCAGGGCTCCCTGAAACAACCAGTTTCCTATGCCAGAGAAATTGAACAGGTTACTTAGCCACTTCCATAAAGAACTCGGCTCTTCACGGGGAAGATATGTGATTTGTTCTAAGTGGCTAGCACGATCCATTACCTCATTGATGTTGTCAGGTATAAACACACAACATTCTTTTCCAATGAGAGCACAGGTCCCTCCTTTGGCCTCCAGCACTATGTGCAATGCCTGACGGTTTTGGAGGACCATTTGTCGGATCGCCCCTGTTTCTTTGGCCAGGGCTCTTAAACTCTCTCCGGTTTCATTTGCCATTATTTCAGCTACTGCTTGTAACCTCAGGAGCCTTTTTGCATGGTGTATTACTCCCCCAAGTGGGATAAGGGAACCACCAATGACCTCTTCCCAAGTTAAGGGGCTTATGCTATTTACATACCATTGGGCATCAGATGAGTCCCTTCTTCTTCACCTGAAATTACGGAGGCATTCTCGTGGGAAGGACTCTAGCACTCGGAATTGTGGGAAGAGTCGGGCGGGATAACAGATACCTGACCAGTTAGCTGGTAACGCAGTATAAGCTTTGGTCCCACAAACCCAATGATGGCCTATTAAGGCTGGGAAGGGTTGGTTGCACTCATTTGTCACATAGGTACCTGCAAAGGAGGAATAATATCCTCCAAAGGGCACAGGGTAATTCTCTTTACGAGGAGTGATGCTATTTGCACGTCATTGAAAGATTGTATTGTTTTCACTAAGGTTATTGTAGGGGGAACATGAGATTGATTTTTCTGTTTGATCCCAGGTTGAGAAAAAATTCATATCCCCATACCTGGCCCGCCACTCTTTAGTTTTGATTGAATAATTCCATACACCATTGGCCACAATATGCTGAAGGCAATGGCTTTTTCCCAGATCCAGCCCTGTCCCACTACACACCCAACACCAATGACCTTTCCCTCCACCACACTTATCCATTTAGATACATTTATTCCCACTGCTTCCCAAGTGTCATTGCTGTTCCATGTTTTGTTAAACGGACGAGGTCCTCCAGTGAGGTCTGGGGAATTGAGTGGGTTTGCCGGGACAGTAACACCAGCTTGAGAGTGGGCTGGGATGTGGCTGCAGACCCAGCAATTAGAAATATTAAGAAATATTTTATCACACTTGCTGCTTGATAAAATAATTGTCATTGTGGACTCCCCAGACCTTAAGACACCAGCAGCTGAGGAACAGGCACCACCAGAGGTGCATGTTGGAGGCAAGGCCCTTCTGGTTTTGACAACCTCAACTGAGGTAACCACAGTCACCGTTTTATGTCCACCAGGCAGCAGGTGCTAGGCTCGCTACTGCTTCTTTTTGGGCCTTGCTTTAGGTCGTCCTCTGCTTCTGGCAACCCTTACGAGAGCATAGATTGTAAAGTATTGCAGGCTGTTCTTCCATGTCTTCTTCTAGAGTCAGAATTGACTCTGTGTGGTTATGAGGTGATGATTGGTTCACTGGGGATGATGCCTTCTTAAATTGTGAAGCATGTATCCACGCTGCGATGCCAGATAGTTTAACACCCATCTGGGTAGTAAGCAGTACCTGATGAGGACCCCTCCACCGGTGCTCCAAGGTGTTTTTCGATGATGGTGCCATACATAGACCCAATCACCTGGCTCGAGGTCATGGCAAGCATCAGGGGTGGGTTCCGTTGGCCAGGCGGCTCGAACTGTGAATGGAAGTGACTTACAGCTTGAATTAATCACTTGCAATATTGAAGGAACGTACTGTGAGTTAAGTTCAAGTCTGGGACTGGAGTAATGGTAGCCATAGCTCACATAGGGTGTACCATAACAATTTCAAAAGGACTCAATTTATGTCTTCGGGATGGAGTGGATCGCATTTCCATAAGGGTCAGTGGTAAAGCTGCTGGCTAGCTTAACCCTGTAGAGTCACAAATCTTAGCAAGCTTATTCTTAAGTACACCATTTCGTCTTTCAACTGCACCTGCGCTCTGTGGGTGGTAGGGACAGTGCAGCAGATGTGTGATATGTAATATACGATTCAAGTGTTGAACAATTTGTCCAGTAAAATGTGTACCCTGATTACTGGACAGAGTGGCAGGAATTCCCTTGGCAGGCATAATATGATTAACAAACCTTTGGGAACAGACAGTGAGTCAGCCTTGCGACAAGGAAAGGCTTCAATCCAACCAGAAAATAAACATACCGTAACCAAAATAAATTCATATAATTGACACTCAGGCATTTGTACAAAACAAGTTGCCAATGTAAGAATGGTGCCTGGGGCAGGCCCCGGAACCCCTGAGCCACTTTTACAGGTTTACCAATATTGTGGCTTTGGCAAGTGGTACAGGTGGCACAGTGGTGGGCTGCAAAAGAGCTGAAATGGGGGGGCCACCATCCTGCCTTAGTTACAGCAGAGACCATCCCCTCCTTTCCAACATGCGAAATACCATGTAGCAGGGTGGCCAGCGATGGGTAGAGTGAAAAGGGGGCCACAAAGGCACCAGGAGGCGAATGCCAAAGGGAATCAGGATGTAGAGAGCAACCCTGGGCAACCCAGGAGTCCTTTTCGGCTTCTGGGGCAGAGTCTTGGAGCAGGGTGAGGTTAGTGAGGGACAGCGGTGGTATAGAAACAGAAAGGAAACCTAGGAATGCATCTGGGGAAGGTTTTATGCTGCCCCTTGTAAGAAAAGGCAAAAAGATACTGGGAGTCAGGGTGAACTGGGACAGAAAAGAAAGCAGAGCACAAATCAACAACAGTAAAATGAGTTGCACCCGGTGAGATAGAAGCCAGAATCGTTGCTGGGTTAGGGACTACAGGAAAGGCGGGTATGACGATGCGGTTAATGGCTCTAAGATCCTGAACAAACCGCCATGATTTACCATCAGCTTTTTAAACTGGGAGGATAGGGGTGTTACAGGGGCTAGAGCAGGGGACAATAATGCCTTGTTTCTGCAGTGCGGTCATGACCGGAGCAATGCCAGCCTCTGCTTCGGGATTTAAAGGGTATTGAGACAGGCGAGGCAGGGGTTTGGAGGAGTCAACAGTAATGCAGATGGGGTCAGTATTTAAGCGGCCCACTTCAGATGGGTGGGTTGGCCACAGAGAGGATGGAACCTGCGAAATTAGGGACAGGATCAATGGGCAACAGGGAACTGGAGTGGGAAGGGGAGTTTCAGACAGCGGGGAGGCCACAGAATCACTCAGAGAGGACTGGGGGATTTGTAAGTAGACACCATCCGGGGAACAATAGATGGTACAACCAAGTTTACATAACAGATCCCAACCCAAAAGGTTTACTGGAGTGTAATCAGAGAGAAGGAATGCATGATCTGCACAAGGGAGACCAACCTGGACCGGTAGAGGTTTTGAAAGGGGATCAGGGGTTGGGACTCCCGTAATACACACAGCGGACGTGGTTTTTCCGGAGCAGGGAATCGCAGGCAGATTGATAGTACGAACTGCAGAGAGCGAAGCTCCCTTATCAACAAGGAAAGGGAGAGAAAGATCATTAATAGTCAAAACACACTCACCCGTGGGAGTGAGAGGTAGTAAAGGAGGTAAAATTTCCTGAGGTTCCCCGGCGTCTCGTCATTGTTGTGGGACAAAGTAAGGCTCGAGATTGTCGGGCTGTGCCAACAGGGGTTCTAACTGGTTATTTACAGAGCTATCAGGCCGGTTCAGACACTCGTTCTTCCAATGTCCGGGCTGCTTACAGTAATTACAAACATCCCCAAAACCCAAAAATCCAGTTCCACGACCCCTCCTGTGACCACATCCCTATCTCTGAAACCTTCCCCGTCCCCGGTACTGTTTGCCCTGCCCTGAATAATGTATTTGCAGGGCCATTAATTTTTGAGAGGACTGTTCCTCCTTTGCTTTCAGAGTGCATTGGCAGTGTTCTGCCACTGTTTGCAATTTGTCCATGGTTTCGGTCTCCCACCCAAAACTTACTCACTTTAGCATACTGCCAATAGCAGGTAGGAGGCCATTAACAAAAGCATGAGCTAGGGCGCCCTGTCCATTTTTATCCGGTTACTGTATACCAGAATGTTGCAGAAAAACATCAGTCAGCCAGGTGCAGTAGTCACCCGGGTTTTCTCCCTGTCACTGTTTACAGCAGTATATGGCCGTCCAGTTGGTTTTAGGAGTCCATACTTGAGGGATGGCTTCAAGTAGATTTTTAGTTCGGTCCTTACACTTTTTCCGGTATTCAGCATCATGACCAGTGTCTGGCAAATTAGAGTGATGTTCACTGATGGGCTAATTTGCTGCTGGGAGCCATTTTTCATGTTTGCTAGGGGTTACAAGTAGCTTACACAGCTGCAGGAGGTCTGCCTCAGAGGGTTCATAGGTTTTGCACACTAACAAAAGTTCCTCTGCAAATTTGGTAGGATTTTCCAGGGGCTTTGGAAAGCCTTTTACAATTGAAAGGAGCTCTGAGCTAGTCCAGGGTTTATAGCTCCAAGTGGTACCCCCTTCTTGGCCCCCAGTATGCAGGATTCGGAGGGGAGCCTGGACAGTTTTAGAGCTAGAGCACAAGCAATGGGCCCAATTCTTATTCAGGCTATCTTTGCATGTATAAGAAAAAGCAGAGGAGTCAGGCAGAATGGAGGGTTCTTTACAGGCCTGAGCGGTACCGGAGGAACGGGCCTGAGTGGCATTGGACGGTCCGGACAGGTCTGAACTAGTGACCTCTGAGAACTAGTCCTGAACTGGGGAGTCTGGTGATCGTCTATTAACCCGACTCAAGGCTGCCAAGCCAATTAATGCGTCTTCCTCATCGTCATCCCCAGAATTTAACGAGGGGTTTTCTTTTTCCTTTTTCACAATGAGATGGGAGTATGAAAGTGGCCACTGAGTTTTGGGATCTCCCTGAGTTAACCAAGACCATTTTTCCAGAAATTTACAGGAGTCCAGACCCTTCCTAAAATACATAAAATGATCCGTTCCTTTAGGGAACTGTCCTGACTTAGACGTCTGGTTACCTATACAGGAGGACTTTACACACACCAATCACACAAGAAGGAAATTTGGGTTCATCAGAGCGATGCCTGATGCAACACACAAAAGGAGCCCACAGACTACTGCCTCAATCACCCTTGCTTTCACACTAAGAGTTTTACCCAAGGTGTAGTGCGGCTGCGATTGTGCAGATTTCACTCACTCAGACCACGGGGATAGGAACCCCTTCGTCGTCTGATCCCCGGACGGAGATGGCACCCAGACTCAAAACACTCCACAGGAGGATGGATAGACACAGAGACAGGACAGTCCTCAATCCGGACAAAACACAGAAATAATTACCTGACCAGATTCCTGATGTCAGATCCTGGGATCCCTACGAGAACAGAGTTGGAACCAACAGATTCGATGGCTTAGACTTCACTGTGGTCGTGCGCTCTTCCATTCAGGAGGAGGACCGCTCAGGCCAAATGTCCAGGTGCCAACTGCCACGGTCGTCCTACAAAAATGGTCAAGAATCACACGGCCCCAGTGAAGACGGTTGCCATCTCAGTCAAAGTTAGATTGTCAAAGTTAGATTCAGGACTCACAATTTGTTAGACCACTCTGTTTATTAGCACAGCACTCTGCTAATACATTCAGATAATGTGAGCACCATGAAAGACCCACACTACCTTATTTTATACAGATAAAAAGGGTGCAAAATTAACAAGAGGACAAAGAAAGCAGAACTGACAAGTTTACCTGAGGCTAGACATACATATTCAATTTCCTTAATAACTTTTACAGATCTCTGGCTAATGTTCCACCATTAGCTTAAGTGGACTCATTGTTTATGCCTTAATGTTCCTTTTCCTGACACCTGTTTTTCAACATTCCTTATTTCTGCTTAAAGGTAGATACAGCATTTCTTTAATCCATTCTATTTTTACAATATAATTCATTCTACTTTCACACCCCTCCCATAGGGAACAAAAGGGGTGGGACGAAGACGTCAACTCACGACCCTCGAAAACAGAACATGACCGTAAGTTGTAAGAGGTGTGACTAGGAGCGTGCACTGCAGGTATATTTGAGCCTGCTAAGGAGGAGCAGGTGGGGATAGGGAAATGGGAAGGGGCAATGGGGAATGGGGACTAGGGAATTGGGAATGGAAACAGGCAAGGCTCTGTAACATCAGAGCTGGGAACAGAACCCTGGGAAACAGACTCTGCCAGAGTGTAGAGCTATGGATACACTAGCTTGGAACTAACCACAATAAGCACTGAATTGCTTGCACTTCGGAATGCGGGTCTTCTGCTTTCTGTCTGCATGAAAAGAACCAGGGAAGAGGGTGAAGAGAAAGCCCTCTAACAGGAACAGGAAACAGACTCTGTAGCCTGGGTTTCCTTGCATTAAGGAACAATGAGGGATAACCAGTATCCACACTCGTGTTTCCTGATGGTGCCTATTAAGGTTTTACACACCAACAAGTGTAGGAATTTTTGATGCATGGAGCACCATAAAATATGGAATTGGCATTAGTAAGGTCAATTGTACATAGTTCATTTCTCTCAATAACATTTTTCAGTGTGTGAAGAGCAACCAATCTGCTTCACCCATGAGAACAGGATACAGTAGTTTGTGTAGTGTCTCATTCATATTGTCTCTCCATCCAGGCATTTGTACTGCAACCATCACCCTAGACACTGGGCAGATACAGGAAGTCAGGGGATCATACAGTACATGCACTAGACACCGTTCTGCCTCAGAGCTGGACACCTTCTCCTCTACACCATGTCAGATTCCAACACAACTAACTTCACCAACCCCTCCACCTTCATCCTGCTGGGCATTCCTGGCCTGGAGGCAGCCTATGTCTGGATCTCCATCGGCTTCTGTACCATGTACATCATAGCCATTTTAGGGAACTTTATCATCCTGTTCATTGTGAGGACAGAGCCGAGCCTCCATGGACCCATGTACTATTTCCTCTGTATGCTGGCCGTCACCGACCTGGTCCTGACTACATCTACCCTGCCCAAACTGCTGAGCATTTTCTGGTTTAATTCCAGGGAGATAGAATTCAGTGCCTGCCTTACCCAGCTGTTCTTCGTTCACTGCTTCTCAGGGATTGAGTCTGGGATCCTCGTGGCCATGGCTTTGGATCGCTATGTGGCCATCTGTGATCCCCTGAGACATTCCAGCATCCTGACAAATCTCGTGGTGGCCAAGATTGGCCTGGCTGTGGTGCTGCGCAGTGTCATACTCGTATTGCCCTATCCCTTCCTGGCGAGGCAGTGGCCATATTGCAGAACCAACGTCATCCCCCACACGCACTGTGAGCATATGGCCGTGGTGAAGCTATCCTGTGCCGACATCCGCATCAGTAATTACTACGGCCTCTTTGCACTATCCTTTAGGGTTGGTCTGGATTTGTTTTTTATCACTGTGTCCTATATCCAGATCCTCAGGGCCATCTTCAGTCTCCCCACAAAAGACGCCCAGCTCAAGACTTTCATAGAATATCAGAGTTGGAAGGGACCTCAAGAGGTCATCTAGTCCAACCCCCTGCTCAAAGCAGGACCAATTCCCAGCTAAATCATCCCAGCCAGGGCTCTGTCAAGCCGGGCCTTAAAAACCTCCAAGGAAGGAGACTCCACCACCTCCCTAGGTAACGCATTCCAGTGTTTCACCACCCTCCTAGTGAAATAGTTTTTCCTGATATCCAACCTGGACCTCCCCCACTGCAACTTGAGACCATTGCTCCTTGTTCTGTCATCTGCCACCACTGAGAACAGCCGAGCTCCATCCTCTTTGGAACCCCCCTTCAGGTAGTTGAAGGCTGCTATCAAATCCCCCCTCATTCTTCTCTTCTGGAGACTAAACAATCCCAGTTCTCTCAGCCTCTCCTCATAAGTCATGTGCTCCAGACCCCTAATCATTTTTGTTGCCCTCCGCTGGACTCTTTCCAATTTTTCCACATCCTTCTTGTAGTGTGGGGACCAAAACTGGACACAGTATTCCAGATGAGGCCTCACCAATGTCGAATAAAGGGGAACGATCACGTTCCTCGATCTGCTGGCAATGCCCCTACTTATACAGCCCAAAATGCCGTTAGCCTTCTTGGCAACAAGAGCACACTGTTGACTCATATCCAGCTTCATATCCACTGTGACCCCTAGGTCCTTTTCAGCAGAACTGCTACCTAGCCATTCGGTCCCTAGTCTGTAGCAGTGCATGGGATTCTTCCGTCCTAAGTGCAGGACTCTGCACTTGTCCTTGTTGAACCTCATCAGGTTTTTTTCTGCCCAATCCTCTAATTTGTCTAGGTCCCTCTGTATCCGATCCCTACCCTCTAGTGTATCTACCACGCCTCCTAGTTTAGTGTCATCTGCAAACTTGCTGAGAGTGCAGTCCACACCATCCTCCAGATCATTAATAAAGATATTAAACAAAACCGGCCCCAGGACCGACCCTTGGGGCACTCCACTTGAAACCGGCTGCCAACTAGACATGGAGCCATTGATCACTACCCGTTGAGCCCGACGATCTAGCCAGCTTTCTATCCACCTTACAGTCCATTCATCCAGCCCATACTTCTTTAACTTGGTGGCAAGAATACTGTGGGAGACAGTATCAAAAGCTTTGCTAAAGTCAAGAAATAACACATCCACTGCTTTCCCCTCATCCACAGAGCCAGTTATCTCATCATAGAAGGCAATTAGGTTAGTCAGGCACGACTTCCCCTTCGTGAATCCATGCTGACTGTTCCTGATCACTTTCCTCTCCTCTAAATGTTTCATAATTGATTCCTTGAGGACCTGCTCCATGATTTTTCCAGGGACTGAGGTGAGGCTGACTGGCCTGTAGTTCCCCGGATCCTCCTTCTTCCCTTTTTTAAAGATGGGCACTACATTAGCCTTTTTCCAGTCATCTGGGACCTCCCCCGATCGCCATGAGTTTTCAAAAATAATGGCTAATGGCTCTGCAATCTCACCCGCCAACTCCTTTAGCACCCTCGGATGCAGCGCATCCGGCCCCATGGACTTGTGCACGTCCAGTTTTTCTAAATAGTCCCGAACCACTTCTTTCTCCACAGAGGGTTGGTCACCTTCTCCCCATGCTGTACTGCCCAGTGCAGCAATCTGGGAGCTGACCTTGTGCGTGAAGACAGAGGCAAAAAAATCATTGAGTACATTAGCTTTTTCCACATCCTCGGTCACTAGGTTGCCTCCCTCATTCAGTAAGGGGCCCACACTTTCCTTGATTTTCTTCTTGTTGCTAACATACCTGAAGAAACCCTTCTTGTTACTCTTAACATCTCTTGCTAACTGCAACTCCAAGTGTGATTTGGCCTTCCTGATTTCACTCCTGCATGCCTGAGCAATATTTTTATACTCCTCCCTGGTCATTTGTCCAATCTTCCACTCCTTATAAGCCTCTTTTTTGCGTTTAAGATCAGCAAGGATTTCACTGTTTAGCCAAGCTGGTCGCCTGCCATATTTACTATTCTTTCTACACATCGGGATGGTTTGTTCCTGCAACCTCAATAAGGATTCTTTAAAATACAGCCAGCTCTCCTGGACCCCTTTGCCCTTCATGTTATTCTCCCAGGGGATCCTGCCCATCTGTTCCCTGAGGGAGTCAAAGTCTGCTTTTCTGAAGTCCAGGGTCCGTATTCTGCTGCTCTCCTTTCTTCCTTGTGTCAGGATCCTGAACTCGACCATCTCATGGTCACTGCCTCCCAGGTTCCCATCCACTTTTGCTTCCCCTACTAGTTCTTCCCTGTTTGTGAGCAGCAGGTCAAGAAAAGCTTTGCCCCTAGTTGGTTCCTCCAGCACTTGCACCAGGAAATTGTCCCCTACACTTTCCAAAAATTTCCTGGATTGCCTGTGCACCGCTGTATTGCTCTCCCAGCAGATATCAGGGTGATTAAAGTCTCCCATGAGAACCAGGGCCTGTGATCTAGCAACTTCTGCTAGTTGCCAGAAGAAAGCCTCGTCCACCTCATCCCCCTGGTCTGGTGGTCTATAGCAGACTCCAACCACGACATCACCCTTGTTGCTCACACTTCTCAACTTTATCCAGAGACTCTCAGGTTTTTCTGCAGTATCATACCGGAGCTCTGAGCAGTCATACTCCTCTCTTACATACAACGCAACTCCCCCACCTTTTCTGCCCTGCCTGTCCTTCCTGAACAGTTTATATCCATCCATGACCGTACTCCAGTCATGTGAGTTATCCCACCAAGTCTCTGTTATTCCAATCACATCATAGTTCCCTGACTGTGCCAGGACTTCCAGTTCTCCCTGCTTGTTTCCCAGGCTTCTTGCATTTGTGTATAGGCACTTAAGATAACTCAACGATCGTCCCTCTTTCTCAGCATGAGACAGGAGTCCTCTCCTGTTGCGCTCTCCTGCTTGTGCTTCCTCCCAGGATCCCATTTCCCCACTTACCTCAGGGCTTTGGTCTCCTTCCCCCGGTGAACCTAGTTTAAAGCCCTCCTCACTAGGTTAGCCAGCCTGCTGGCGAAGATGCTCTTCCCTCTCTTCGTTAGGTGGAGCCCGTCTCTGCCTAGCACTCCTTCTTCTTGGAACACCATCCCATGGTCGAAGAATCCAAAGCCTTCTCTCCGACACCACCTGCGTAGCCATTCGTTGACTTCCACGATTCGACGGTCTCTACCCCGGCCTTTTCCTTGCACAGGGAGGATGGACGAGAACACCACTTGCGCCTCAAACTCCTTTATCCTTCTTCCCAGAGCCACGTAGTCTGCAGTGATCCGCTCAAGGTCATTCTTGGCAGTATCATTGGTGCCCACGTGGAGAAGCAGGAAGGGGTAGCGATCCGAGGGCTTGATGAGTCTCGGCAGTCTCTCCGTCACATCGTGTATCCTAGCTCCTGGCAAGCAGCAGACCTCTCGGTTTTCCCGGTCAGGGCGGCAGATAGATGACTCAGTCCCCCTGAGGAGGGAGTCCCCGACCACCACCACCCTCCTCCTCCTCTTGGGAGTGGTGGTCGTGGAACCCCCATCCCTAGGACAGTGCATCTTTTGCCTTCCAATCGGTGGAGTCTCCTTCTGCTCCCTTCCCTCAGATGGGCCATCTAGTCCACTCTCCGCATTAGCACCTGTAGAGAGAACATGGAAACGATTCCTCACCTGTATCTCCATTGCTGGTGCATGGACGCTCCTCTTTCTTCTTCTGGAGGTCACATGCTGCCAAACCTCCTCACAATCCTTCTGTCCCTGCTGCGTCTGCTCTGAATCTTCAGAACATTGTGGCCGTAGAAGCATCTCCTGACGTCTGTCCAGGAAATCTTCATTTTCCCTTATGCAACGCAGAGTTGATACTTGTTTCTCCAGCCCTCGAACCTTCTCCTCCAATATGGAGACCAGCTTGCACTTTGTGCAGACAAAGTCGCTTCTGTCCTGCGGAAGAAAGACAAACATGGCACAACCTGTGCAGGTTACAACAGCTGATCGCTCACCTTCCATATCACCTCAACTGTTGCAGGAACTACTCGGAGAAACCTGCAGATGAAAGCCTCAGTGCGCTCTCCCTAGGCGAACTCCCAGGCAAACTCCCGCTGTTAGCCTCTGCTGTTCGCCGCTCAGCTGGTTCACTGCTGACTGCCCTTATATACCAGTCAGGCCCACTCAAGGCCCAGCTGGAACAAAGCACTCCCAATTCACACTTTTCAAACAAACAAGCAAGCAATCAAGCACACGGTCAAACTGACCAACTGTCCCAGCAGCAGACACTCAGATACTCACCAACACAGCCCCCCTAATGCAGCACTTAGCGTACCTCCTCTCGGACAGCTCCCAGGCAAACTCCCGCTGTTAGCCTCTGCTGTTCGCCGCTCAGCTGGTTCACTGCTGACTGCCCTTATATACCAGTCAGGCCCACTCAAGGCCCAGCTGGAACAAAGCACTCCCAATTCACACTTTTCAAACAAACAAGCAAGCAATCAAGCACACGGTCAAACTGACCAACTGTCCCAGCAGCAGACACTCAGATACTCACCAACACAGCCCCCCTAATGCAGCACTTAGCGTACCTCCTCTCGGACAGCTCCCAGGCAAACTCCCGCTGTTAGCCTCTGCTGTTCGCCGCTCAGCTGGTTCGCTGCTGACTGCCCTTATATACCAGTCAGGCCCACTCAAGGCCCAGCTGGAACAAAGCACTCCCAATTCACACTTTTCAAACAAACAAGCAAGCAATCAAGCACACGGTCAAACTGACCAACTGTCCCAGCAGCAGACACTCAGATACTCACCAACACAGCCCCCCTAATGCAGCACTTAGCGTACCTCCTCTCGGACAGCTCCCAGGCAAACTCCCGCTGTTAGCCTCTGCTGTTCGCCGCTCAGCTGGTTCGCTGCTGACTGCCCTTATATACCAGTCAGGCCCACTCAAGGCCCAGCTGGAACAAAGCACTCCCAATTCACACTTTTCAAACAAACAAGCAAGCAATCAAGCACACGGTCAAACTGACCAACTGTCCCAGCAGCAGACACTCAGATACTCACCAACACAGCCCCCCTAATGCAGCACTTAGCGTACCTCCTCTCGGACAGCTCCCAGGCAAACTCCCGCTGTTAGCCTCTGCTGTTCGCCGCTCAGCTGGTTCACTGCTGACTGCCCTTATATACCAGTCAGGCCCACTCAAGGCCCAGCTGGAACAAAGCACTCCCAATTCACACTTTTCAAACAAACAAGCAAGCAATCAAGCACACGGTCAAACTGACCAACTGTCCCAGCAGCAGACACTCAGATACTCACCAACACAGCCCCCCTAATGCAGCACTTAGCGTACCTCCTCTCGGACAGCTCCCAGGCAAACTCCCGCTGTTAGCCTCTGCTGTTCGCCGCTCAGCTGGTTCGCTGCTGACTGCCCTTATATACCAGTCAGGCCCACTCAAGGCCCAGCTGGAACAAAGCACTCCCAATTCACACTTTTCAAACAAACAAGCAAGCAATCAAGCACACGGTCAAACTGACCAACTGTCCCAGCAGCAGACACTCAGATACTCACCAACACAGCCCCCCTAATGCAGCACTTAGCGTACCTCCTCTCGGACAGCTCCCAGGCAAACTCCCGCTGTTAGCCTCTGCTGTTCGCCGCTCAGCTGGTTCGCTGCTGACTGCCCTTATATACCAGTCAGGCCCACTCAAGGCCCAGCTGGAACAAAGCACTCCCAATTCACACTTTTCAAACAAACAAGCAAGCAATCAAGCACACGGTCAAACTGACCAACTGTCCCAGCAGCAGACACTCAGATACTCACCAACACAGCCCCCCTAATGCAGCACTTAGCGTACCTCCTCTCGGACAGCTCCCAGGCAAACTCCCGCTGTTAGCCTCTGCTGTTCGCCGCTCAGCTGGTTCGCTGCTGACTGCCCTTATATACCAGTCAGGCCCACTCAAGGCCCAGCTGGAACAAAGCACTCCCAATTCACACTTTTCAAACAAACAAGCAAGCAATCAAGCACACGGTCAAACTGACCAACTGTCCCAGCAGCAGACACTCAGATACTCACCAACACAGCCCCCCTAATGCAGCACTTAGCGTACCTCCTCTCGGACAGCTCCCAGGCAAACTCCCGCTGTTAGCCTCTGCTGTTCGCCGCTCAGCTGGTTCGCTGCTGACTGCCCTTATATACCAGTCAGGCCCACTCAAGGCCCAGCTGGAACAAAGCACTCCCAATTCACACTTTTCAAACAAACAAGCAAGCAATCAAGCACACGGTCAAACTGACCAACTGTCCCAGCAGCAGACACTCAGATACTCACCAACACAGCCCCCCTAATGCAGCACTTAGCGTACCTCCTCTCGGACAGCTCCCAGGCAAACTCCCGCTGTTAGCCTCTGCTGTTCGCCGCTCAGCTGGTTCACTGCTGACTGCCCTTATATACCAGTCAGGCCCACTCAAGGCCCAGCTGGAACAAAGCACTCCCAATTCACACTTTTCAAACAAACAAGCAAGCAATCAAGCACACGGTCAAACTGACCAACTGTCCCAGCAGCAGACACTCAGATACTCACCAACACAGCCCCCCTAATGCAGCACTTAGCGTACCTCCTCTCGGACAGCTCCCAGGCAAACTCCCGCTGTTAGCCTCTGCTGTTCGCCGCTCAGCTGGTTCGCTGCTGACTGCCCTTATATACCAGTCAGGCCCACTCAAGGCCCAGCTGGAACAAAGCACTCCCAATTCACACTTTTCAAACAAACAAGCAAGCAATCAAGCACACGGTCAAACTGACCAACTGTCCCAGCAGCAGACACTCAGATACTCACCAACACAGCCCCCCTAATGCAGCACTTAGCGTACCTCCTCTCGGACAGCTCCCAGGCAAACTCCCGCTGTTAGCCTCTGCTGTTCGCCGCTCAGCTGGTTCGCTGCTGACTGCCCTTATATACCAGTCAGGCCCACTCAAGGCCCAGCTGGAACAAAGCACTCCCAATTCACACTTTTCAAACAAACAAGCAAGCAATCAAGCACACGGTCAAACTGACCAACTGTCCCAGCAGCAGACACTCAGATACTCACCAACACAGCCCCCCTAATGCAGCACTTAGCGTACCTCCTCTCGGACAGCTCCCAGGCAAACTCCCGCTGTTAGCCTCTGCTGTTCGCCGCTCAGCTGGTTCGCTGCTGACTGCCCTTATATACCAGTCAGGCCCACTCAAGGCCCAGCTGGAACAAAGCACTCCCAATTCACACTTTTCAAACAAACAAGCAAGCAATCAAGCACACGGTCAAACTGACCAACTGTCCCAGCAGCAGACACTCAGATACTCACCAACACAGCCCCCCTAATGCAGCACTTAGCGTACCTCCTCTCGGACAGCTCCCAGGCAAACTCCCGCTGTTAGCCTCTGCTGTTCGCCGCTCAGCTGGTTCGCTGCTGACTGCCCTTATATACCAGTCAGGCCCACTCAAGGCCCAGCTGGAACAAAGCACTCCCAATTCACACTTTTCAAACAAACAAGCAAGCAATCAAGCACACGGTCAAACTGACCAACTGTCCCAGCAGCAGACACTCAGATACTCACCAACACAGCCCCCCTAATGCAGCACTTAGCGTACCTCCTCTCGGACAGCTCCCAGGCAAACTCCCGCTGTTAGCCTCTGCTGTTCGCCGCTCAGCTGGTTCGCTGCTGACTGCCCTTATATACCAGTCAGGCCCACTCAAGGCCCAGCTGGAACAAAGCACTCCCAATTCACACTTTTCAAACAAACAAGCAAGCAATCAAGCACACGGTCAAACTGACCAACTGTCCCAGCACTTTTGGGACCTGCAGCTCTCATCTCTGTGCCATCTTAGCCTTTTACATCCCAGGTCTCTTCTCCTCTCTTTCATACAGGTTGGGGCACAATGTACCCCTGCATTTCCACATTCTCCTTGCCAACGTGTACTTATTGGTGCCCCCCATGTTAAACCCCATTATCTACGGTGTGAGGACCAAACAGATCCGGGACAGGCTGCTCCGGCTCTTACCACATAATGGAATTCAACTTCTCTCCTGGTTCTCTGGCTCTCAGACTGAGCTCCATGCACAGTTGGCTGGTGACATGGTGCAGGGCCCTCTTCCCTGAATCACTTACTGAACAGTCAAAGAGACATTAAACCCTTTCCTGGCCTTACTGTGCTGTGTCACTGTGACAAACTGAGGAATCGGTCAGTGTACAACTCATTAACTCAGAGTTGCCACCTTTCTAATTATAATTCTAATTGTAACTGGACACCCGAGGACCTTCACCCTGCCCTGCCTCTTTCCGCAAGGCTCCACCCCACTCTGCATCTTCCCTCAAGGCCCCTCCCACTTCTGTGTCATTTCTCCCAAGGCCCTGCCCCTGTGGTTCACTCCTCCCCCCCCCACCCGCAACACTCTGGGTTATCTTTCATGGGTCCCTGCTGGGGTGCCACCTGGAACTGGGATACAGCTGACCCCTCTGTCATGACAATCTGGGATCCCTCTTGCACTGTGACATTGTGACAAGCTGCAAAGCACTCCAAGATTACAGTCATACTAATGTCCACAGGCAGGGACCCCACCCAGCTGTGTTCATGAATGCTCTGTCCAGCCACTGCATGAACCCACAACAGAGAGGCTACAGACAAAATACTCCCAGCTCCCCAGCCTAAGACCCCAGTGTTCTACCATCCTGCCCTGGTCAAAACCTGACCAGTACGAATTTATTACCCAGTCTGCCATTTCTACAAAGGAAAGTGGATGTGCACTGACTCTTGTTCATGAGCTGAGATTTTTCCCGTTTGGACTTTAAAAAACACAGAGTGTTTTTGGTAAAATGTAAAATAGACCAATTAACTATGTAAAGTTAGATTTTAAGTGATTATAAGTGATAGCAAAAAGATCAAAGTAGATTTCCATAAGAAATAAAACAAAACCACAATCTAATGCCAGTGTGCTAGTTAGTGTTTGAATCAAGCAGGGTCTCACCCAGTTAGATAATGTTTTCACCCCTCAGCTCACAGAGAGTCAAGTACAAGCAGGTTTGCTTTTTCAGGCAGGCTTCCTTCTTTCCTGCCTGGGATCAGCACTTCCCCCAGTTCAGTCTTTTCCCTCTGGTACTTTCAGGTGTGTTGTTGTAGGGAGAATGAGGGTCCCATCATTATGTTTTTCCCCCCTGTAGAGAGGTTAGCTGGGGCTCGTCTCTCTCCGGTGCAGCGGGGAACCACACCGCCTCACTAAACTCGGGAAGATGTCTTGTGGGGAATTAGTTCAGCTGCAGGAGTCTTCTTCTGTGCCCTTTGTGAGGGCAGAAATAAACACAGTGAGCCCCAGCCCTAGGTCAGGGAGGGGCAGTGGTGGGTCAGGCCCTCAGGCAGGGGCTGAGAAACAATAGTAGGCCAAGGCCCTAGGTTCCAAAGGGCCTGGGAGAGGGGGAGATGGCCACCCATGAGGTGGGTGGCAGGGGGGACGCAGGCCCTCCCACTCCACTGCGTCCCAGCCCGGGGCTCTAGCAGCGGCACAAGACCCACTGCTGAGTCAGTGGGGATCCTGGCCGCAACACACTGACATGGGCTCTGGCACTGCTGCAGCCAGACTAGGGTTGGCTGTCCCTGGGCTACTTTCTTACTCCCCCTCTTGAGGTACCTGGGTCAGGGTGGTGTCCTGCTGGGGGTTCAGTACCATGGGTTCCTTGGGATAGCTAGGGAGGGGCACACTTGGCAGCTCCTCCTGGTAGCTGGTGCAGGGCAGGTTTGGCAACTCCTCAGGGTTGCTGGAGTGGGGCAGGTCAGGCCAGTCCTCGGGTTTACCGCAGGCCACTGGGGTTTCCCAATCGCGACCTAGGCCGGAGGTGTCTGGCCTCCCTGGTGGATGATCTCCCAGTGAGCTCTGACCTCGAGCCTTTATACTTCTGGGGCAACGCCTGACCCTCTGGGGTGTGGGCTCAGTGCTCAGTGGCTCCGCCCACTCTGGTGTCTGGAAGGACTCATCTCCCTCTGGGGTGGCGGTGAACCACACCGTCTCACTACACCCCCTTTTATATCTTCTTCCAACTTTCTGGAAAGCCCTTTTGCGGTGACTTGTATCAAAGAGCTCCAATTGTGTAGTGCAGTGGTTCTCAAACTTTCGTAATGGTGACCCATTTCACATAACAATCCTCTGAGTGTGACTCCCTTAAAAATTAAAAACCATTTTTATATATTTAACACCATTTTAAATGCTGGAGGGAAAGTGGGGTTTGGGGTTGTCAGGGCATCCCCCACTCTGAACTCTGGGGTACAGATGTGGGGACCCACATGAGACACCCACTAAGCTTATATTCTACGAGCTTAGGTTAAAACTTCCCCAAGTCACAGATTCCTTTCCTTGATGGTATTTCTGCCACCACCAAGTGATTTACAAAAACATTCAGGAAAGGGTCACTTGCAATCCCTATTCCCCCAAATATCCCCCCAAGTCCCTTCAACCCCTTTCCTGGGGAGGCTTTAGAATAATACAACAACCAATTGCCTTTGCAATGTGAGCACAGACCAGATCCTGTGTCTTCAGGACACCGAAATCAATCAGGCTCTTAAAAGAAGAACTTTATTATAAAGAAAAAAGTAAAAGAATTGCACCTGCAAAATCAGGCTGGAAGGTAACTTTACAGGGTAATAAAAAGATTTTAAACACAGGGGATTCCCCTCTGGGCTCAGCTTCACAGTTACAAAAACAGGAATGAAACTACCTCTGTAGCACAGGAAAAAAAATCACAAGCCAAAACAAAAGATAACCTAACACATTTTCTTGCCCTACTCACAGTTTCTGTGATTTTAGATGGATTATTCCAGGTATATTTTCAGAAGTGGTTGTACCTGCTTGGCTTCTCCCTCCGTTCGGAGAGGGAACAACATAAGAGAAAAAACAAACAAATCCTTCCCCCCAGATTTGAAAGTATCTTCTTTCCTCATTGATCCTTCTGGTCAGGTGCCAACTAGGTTATCTGAACTGCTTAACCCCTTATGGGTAAGGCAATCCAGTACAGCTGCCAATGAGGGATTTTATGCTATAGTTTTCTTTATATTTATGACAGCATCACTATTTACAGTGTTACCATCTCCATCTAGTAAAAGCCTATGCCGCTATTAGGATTTCCTTTGTTTCTAATATGCTAAAAAAAAAATCTTATTTTCCTCAGCTCTGCTAGCCATGGATTTGTCTCTAGTATCTTTTGCTTCCCTTATCCATTTTCTATATTTTATAATTTCTAATTTCTATCAATTGCTATCCACTTCCCCTGCTTTGGAAGGACTGATGGACGATCTCCTCCTGTCAATGGCCGGGGGAGACAAAAGCAACTGCACTTCTGTGGAACAATGGGACTCATGACAGCAGGGTTAAGCTCATCAGTGTAGGAGACAGAACTTTCTCAGGGGCCAGTACAAAGCTTCTCTAAGAACTCAATCTCTTCATGAGGAGAAGGTTATGGAGCAACGTGATTGCATTCATTCAGTACTGATAACAGAGAAAAGAAACTTGATAACAGCGGGATCTTAAAGCTAGCAAGCAAAGGTCTAACAAGAGTAGGTGTCTGGGAGTTGAAGGTAGACAAATTGAGACTAGAGACAAAGTGGAAAGTTTTTACACTGAGGGTAATTGACCATTGGAACAATTTAGCAAGGATCAGGTTGTGTCTCCATCACTGGTCATGTTTCAATCAAGATGGGATGTTTTTCTCAAAGATCTGCTCAAGTTCAAACAGGAATTTATCTAGGGCAGTCCAACATATTGTGCAAAGCAGGAGGTCAGAGCAAAAGATCAACATGGTCCCTCCTGGCCATATTATCTACTGTGACAAAGTTCCTCCTCTATCTTGGTGGGTCCTGCACTTATTGGCAGATTTTCTTGCCGCAGAGATTCACCATGTGGGTTGGGGAACAGCCCAGAGACCTTCCCCTCTGGAAGAACCCACAGTCCACATCAATTGGGAGGTTTGGGGGGAACCCAGGCCCACCCTCTACTCTGGGTTCCAGGCCAGGGCCCTGTGGACTGCAGCTGTCTATAGTGCCTCCTATAACAGTTTCATGACAGCTACAACTCCCTGGGCTACTTCCCCATGGCCTCCTCCAAACACCTTCCTTATTCTCACCACAGGACCTTCCTCCTGGTGTCTGATAACGCTTGTGCTCCTCAGTCCTCCAGCAGCACACCCTCTCACTCTCAGCTCCTTGCACCTCTTGCTCCCAGCGCCTCACACTCACACCACAAACTGAAGTGAGCTCCTTTTAAAACCCAGGTGCCCTGATTAGCCTGCCTTAATTGATTATAGCAGCTTCTTCTTAATTGGCTCCAGGTGTCCTAATTAGCCTGCCTGCCTTAACTGGTTCTAGCAGGTCCCTGATTACTTTAGTGCAGCTCCTTCTCTGGTCACTCAGGGAACAGAAAACTACTCATCCAGTGGCCAGTGTGTTTGCCTTCAAACAGACTCTTGTACCCCACTGGTCTGGAGGGAGGTAGGTAGAAAGCTGCTCCTCTGGCTACTAGGCCCTGGGTTCTCCCTACAACTGCTGTCTGTTACTCCAGCTATTTCGCTGGCTGAGCTAACCCCCCGCTCCCCTGCATCTCTGCTATCTGCTTGCTGGATGGCTGGCTGCTAGACCCCCCCCCACCCTTGGTTGCTGCTGCTCCAGCTACAGCCCCTGGGGGGGGGGCTGCTGGCCCACTCCCCAGAGGAGGGGAGGGAGGGAGCCAGCCATTGCTCATGCTGCTGAGGACACCACCATCATTGACGCCTGAGAGGGGTCCTTCCTGCTGGCCACCAGATTGCCACCTAAAGCTGCTGTGTTTGCTGCTGGGCGCTGCTGGAGCCCCGAGGAGGAGGAGAAGAGGACCATTTGCCAGTAGGGGAGCGTGTAGGAAATGTACAGACTACTGTGGATGGGGTTCTCACGGACTGAGTAACTTTTGAACTGTGCTCTAGTGGTGGGGGTCTAGACGGCGTTTGTGGGACACGGGGTGTGGTGTGGAGCCTGCCCCCTGGTCCATCTGTGTCCCTCCCCCCCGACTCCCCCCACCACCATCATAGTTGCCTCCTCCACCACCCACACTGGATATTTACCATCTACCTCGAGCTCCTGCCTCTGGGATTTCAGCTGCTCACCTAGGCTTGCTACGCCCTGTTGCCACCATTGGTCCTCCTACAGCAGCCAGCTTCCAAAGACTTTCTTTTTGTTGCAAGCGCATGTGGGTGCATGTGCCCCCCTCTTTTGGACGGACCCCCTGCAGCAAGCCCCCAGCTTTGCCCCACTGCCTACCCATTTGCCCCTTGCTGCCTTTTGCCCCTCCCCCTCACCCCAGCCCCTCGCTAGCTCCAGTTTGTTTGCCTGCCCCACCCTTTCCCTCTGCAGCTTTTGTTTGTTTGACCCGCCCCAGCCTCTGAAGCTAGCCCCGTGGTTCCTCTGCCCCATTTCCCGCCTGGTTGCTCTCTTCCCCCTGCGGTCCCCTTGCCCTGATTAGCCCCTCCCCTCGTGTGCCCATGTCACCTCCTATGTGCTTGTACCCCTCCCCGTTTTAGTTTGATTCTGTCTCACTGCACCCCCCAATGCTGTTATATCCTCCCTTCCTTGGTGCAACTAGAGGAGCCGGAAACCTTCCCTGAGTCTGTGACTGACCCCTAGCCCTTGATAGCCCCCGCATCCACCTCCCCCCTTTTTTGGTGCCCTCCTCCCCTGCCTACAGCCTAGCGGGGAGGAATGGTTGACCTGCTTCCCCTTTCCCTACCCCCCCTCCAGTGCTTGCTCTCCCCCCGTCCTCATTATGGCAGGGGACGAGGAGAGTAGGACCCCTCAGGCAGACCCTGCTGCCCCTCCTCCACCTGCCCCACCATCGTCCCCCCCAGCCTCTACCTCAACCACCGCTGCCGATCCACTTGCTACCACCCCTGCTGGAGCGCCGGCAGTGGTAGGTAACGAGGTGACCTCCGCTGCTGCCACGTCCCTCACCCCCTCTGATTCTGCGGGAGTCCCCCCAGCCGGCAGGAAGGGCCAAGACACAAAGAAGGGTAAAGGCCCCGCTAAAAGAAGGTGCCCCCAATGCCACGGCCCCGCCACCAGCCGCAGCATCCCTCCCTGCTGTTCCCTCCACCAGCTCTGTGTGTGTCCCACCCCCAGCTCCCAGGGCATACGCCCAGGTGGCGGCACCCCCCCCCGCCTCCGCTATGTCATCTCCCCGATCCACCACCTCTGCTACCATCTATAGCGGACGGGGCCCCTTCCCCACCTTGAACAGGAAGCATGGTGTCCGTTGCCTCCTGGTACCCACCTCGCCCCATGTGGAGACCTATGTGCAGGCGTTAGCGAGGGTGGTGGGGCCCACGGCCATTGTGGCGGCCTCCAAGATGTACGGAAAGGTAGTCTTCTTCCTAGCATCTGAGGTCGCCGCCCAGGAGGCAGTGGAGAAAGGTCTGGCAGTGGGGGGCGTGTACGTCCCCCTGGAGCCGCTAGAAGACCTGGGGGCCCGATTGGTCCTGACTTCTGTCCCTCCCTTCCTTCCAAATGCCGCCTTGTTACCCGCCCTCTCTACCTTGGGGAGGCCGATCTCTGTGGTCAGCCCCCTCCCATTAGGCTGCAAAGACCCCGCCCTCCGTCATGTCCTCTTGTTCCGCCGGCAGGTACAGTTACAACTGCCGCCAGCGGCACGTAATGGTGAGGCACTCGAGGGGTCCTTCTTGGTCCCCTACCAGGGGGCCTGCTACTGGGTGCATTATTCAATGGGGGAGGCCAGGTGCTACCTCTGCCGGGCGATGGGACACGTCCGGAGGGACTGCCCCTTGGCCCGGCATGGAGGGACATCAGGGACCCCCGAGCCCCGGCAGGGCACCGGCCCCGTCATCGCCGGCGCCCCTAGCTGCCCGGTGCCTGAAACCGCCCCTCCTCCTTTCCAGCCCCCCAACACTCCCGTTCGGGCACAAGGGGTATCTCCCCCAGTGCGCCTAGACGAGCGATAGGGCCTCGCCTCTGCTGCCTGCGATCTGGCAGGGCATGTGGAGGTGGGTGAGGTAGGGATATCGCCGGGCATAGAAGAGGGCATGCCCCAGGGAGAATCCTCCCTCCTACATGCTGTCCCACCATTGCCTCCCCGAGTCCCTAAGCCTTCGCTCTTGCTCCCTGACCCGACTCCTGTTAGCCAGCCCCCGGATGATGCCATGGAGGGCTGGTCCTTAGTACAGGGGAAGCGGGGCAAGCGGAAGGCTCGAGCTCCACTCCTTCCATCTGATGTGGTAGCCCTCTGAAAGACCAGGAAGGGGAGCACTGATGCTGAGCCTTCTGCTTTGCCCCCGGGTGGGTTTTGTCCACCATTACCAGCTAGGGAAGACGTGGCAGCATCAGAGGATAGCACTACCCCTCCTGCGGAGTCCTTTCCTATGGAAGTCCCTGATGGAGCCCTTCTCACCCCCTTACAATCTGAAGGTGAGCGTCGCTTCGGGTGCAGGCAGGGAGAGCCCTGGGGTGGTGGAAGGTGACCTCCCTTCCATTTATGAGGAGATCGAGGCCCTGGGTCTGACCACGGTTACCCAGGGTGAGGACGACCCTCTGCCAGCGGGCCTCGATCTGAGCGACCTTGCCTCAGTCCCCCTTTCCCCATGTTCGATCCCCTTACCCACTACTTCCGCTCCCGCCTCCGAGGAGCCCCTGGACTCTTCCACTAACCCGGCCGCAGATGGCACCCCGCTAGCAGCCGCTGAGCCTCTTGAGGTGACCATCGGTGCCATGCAACCGGGACCCGAGTCACCAGGGGACTCCCTCGTGGCTGAGGGGCAGCCGACCTCCTTCCCGGGTGGGGGCCCCATCGTTGATTCTCCACCAACGGATGCCGTGGCCTTACCATCTGCCTTGGAGCACGAACCCGGCATCGCGGAGGGCCCACCTCCCTCCCCGCAAATCCCTGAGCCCATTTGCGGGGTGCCACCCCCCCACCCAGTGGCCTGGCTGCTGGGGACTCGGATCCCACTATCGCCGCTTTCCCTGTCCCTATTCCTGATTCTGACCCTGCCCCTGACACCGACCCCATCCCTGTCCCCTTCACTTCCCATGATGCTATTGCCGCCTCTGGGGCCGTCTCCTTCCGTATCACAGAGGATGACCCTTAAGTAGCGGAATTTGTTTTTCTGTGTCCCGACCCACCAGGGTCTGCTATTTTCCCTCTGCTGCCCCCCATTGAGCCGGGGTCTGAGGCGGGTCACGTGGAGCCAGCCCATCGGATGCCATGTCGAGGGTCTGCCCCCTGCTTGCCTGTCTCAGTGGGCCACGGGGCTGTGACAGGGGCCCCGCTGGGGGATAGCCATAGATCGATAACCCCACCCCCCCATACGCTGAGAGAGGAGCTATGGGAGTTCCTTGAGGATGTCCATGGCTCCCGCAATAAGGTACAGCTTGCACTCCAGTGATGGGGGGATTTCCATCAGATCCTCTGGGTGGCGAGGGCCCTTATGGGGGAGGGTAAGAAGACTGGGAGGCAGGCCACCGTGGCCTACCAACGGGTCCGCCTCTTCCATGACTCCTTAATCGCCTACGGGGTAGGTCACGGATTGTTTCCCGGCCCAACGGAGGCCGTGGGTGTCTCTGCCAGCAAGGATCCCCCCCAGCCCTCCTCATGGCACCGATCATCTTCGCAACATTAAACACCCGGGGCTGTAGGATGGGTCTCCGCAGGAGCCAGGTGCTCTCCTTCCTTCGGGAGGGGGGGTACTCTGTGATTTTCCTGCAGGAGACCCATACGGATCCGGCCGCTGAAGCTAGCTGGCGGCTGGAGTGGGGGGACAGGGTCTACTTTAGCCACCTCACAGTTCGTACGGCTGGAGTGGTGACCCTGTTCTCCCCCGACCTACGGCCCGAGGTGCTGGGGTTCGCCAAGGCTGTGCCGGGCCGCCTGCTTCACCTCCAGGTCCGCATGGAGGGGCTTGTGGTTAATCTCGTCAATGTTTATGCGCCGACATCGGGCCTGGAGAGGTTGCGTTTTTATCAGCAGGCTTCTGCCTTCCTCGGCACCTTGGATCCTCGCGAGTGCCTAGTCCTGGGCGGGGACTTTAATGCCACCCTCGAAGAACGGGACCGCTCGGGGACCGAGCAGCACCTGGCCGCCGCGGACGTCCTCCGGGTGATCATCGAACATCACTCCCTGGTGGACGTCTGGCGCGATCACCACCCGGATGACGTTTTGATGTTCACTTTTGTCCGGGTGGAGGTTCACTGGTTGCGCCACTCCCGGTTGGACCGCATCTATTTGTCACACTTCCATCTTTCACGGGCCCACTCCTTAATCATCCGGCCAGCCCCTTTTTCAGATCATCATTTAGCCACCGTGACAGCCTCTCTCTGTGTGGAAAGGCCGGGGCCGGCCTATTGGTACTTTAATAATAGCTTGTTGGAGGATGTGGGCTTCGTGGCATCCTTCCGGGAGTTCTGGCTGGCCTGGCGAGGGCAGCAGCGTGCCTTTACCTCGGTGCGGTGGTGGTGGGAACTGGGGAAGGTGCGCGCCCGGCCCTTCTGCCGTGACTACACCCGGGGCACCAGCCGACGGAGGGATATGGCGATAGGGCAGTTGGAACGGGAGGTCTTAGAGCTGGAGAGGCGTCTGGCCGCCAGCCCCGGTGATCCATCCCTCTGCGGAGTGTGCTGGGAGAAGCGGGAGGAGCTCAGGACCCTCGAGGACCATCGGGCCCGAGGTGCCTTTGTTCAATCCCGCATCCGCCTCCTTCGGGAGATGGATCGCAACTCCCGCTTCTTCTATTCCCTGGAGAAAAAGAGGCGGGCCAAGAAGCACATCACCTGCCTTCTAGCAGAGGATGGTACCCCCCCTCACGCATCCGGCTGAACTGTGCAGGAGGGCCAGGGCCTTCTACGCTCACCTTTTCTCCCCGGATACTACTGATCCTAACGCTTGCAGAATGCTCTGGGATGATCTCCCAACGGTCAGCGCGGGCAACCAAGACCGGCTGGAGCTACCTCTCACTCTGGCCGAGTTCTTGGAAGCCCTTCACCGCATGCCCACCAATAAATCTCCGGGCATGGACGGGCTGACCGTGGAGTTCTACCGCGTGTTTTGGGACGTCCTCGGCCTGGACCTTGTCACCTTCTGGGCCGAGGCCTTGCAGGGCGGGGTCCTCCCTCTTTCGTGCAGGCGAGCCGTGCTCCTCTTATTGCCGAAGAAGAGGGGACCTCCGCGATTTACGGAATTGGCGTCTCTCTCCTCAGCACGGACTATAAAGTCGTGGCGAAGGCCATCTCGCTGTGGCTAGGGTCCGTGCTGGTGGACGTGAACCACCCAGACCAGACCTACACTGTCCCGGGCCGCAACATCTTTGACAACTTGTATCTGGTCCGGGACCCCTTGGAACTCACGTGTAGGGATGGTCTGTCATTCGCCCTCCTGTCCCTGGATCAGGAGAAGGTGTTCGACAGGGTGGACCACGGGTATCTCCTGGGCACGCTGTGAGCGTTTTGCTTTGGGCCCCAGTTTGTGGGTTTTCTCAGGGTGCTGTATGCCTCTGCAGAGTGTTTGGTCAGGCTCAACTGGACCCTGACCGAACCGGTCAGCTTCGGGCGAGGAGTACGTGAAGGGTGCCCCCTCTCAGGCCAGCTGTATACTCTGGCGATCGAGCCCTTCCTCTGTCTCCTCCGTAGGAGGTTGACGGGGTTGGTGCTGTGGGAGCCAGAGCTGCGGCTGGTCCTGTAGGTGTATGCCAACGACGTGCTCCTCGTGGTCCAGGACCCAGGCGACTTGGTGCGGGTGGAGGCTTGCCAGACCATCTATTCGGCAGCCTTCTCCGCCCGGGTCAACTGGGTCAAGAGCTCTGGCCTGGTGGTAGGGGACAGGTGGCAGGCGAGCTCCCTCCCACCCGCGCTTCAGGCCGTCTGGTGGAGCTCGGGTCCGCTGCTCTATCTCGGCGTTTACCTTTCTGCCGCACATCCGTCTCCGCCGGAGAACTGGCTAGGTTTAGAGGGCAGGGTGTCGGAGCAGCTCCAGAAATGGACAGGACTGCTCCGGTGTCTCTCCCTTCCAGGGAGAGCACTCGTGCTCAATCAACTGGTCCTGTCCATTCTCTGGTACCAGCTCAACACCCTGGTCCCGGCCCCGGGTTTCCTGGCCAACCTTCGGATGTTGATTCTGGAGTTCTTTTGGCCAGGACTGCACTGGGTCTCTGCGGGGGTTCTCCATTTACCCCGGGAGGAGGGAGGGCAGGGCCTGAAGTGTTTGCACGCTCAGATCCATGTCTTCTGCCTCCAGGCCCTGCAGAGGGTCCTTTATGGTGCAGGTAGTCCGGCATGGAGCATATTGGCGCAGGCGTTCCTGCATTGCTTCCGAGGGCTCCGATATGACCGGAAGCTCTTTCCTCTCCATCGGAGAGGTCTTCTGCGAGACCTCTCTGTACTGCTGGTCTTCTACCAGGACCTCCTCCAGACCTGGAAACTGTTCTCAGGCCTGGTCTACACTATGAGTTTAGGTCGACTTTAGCAGCGTTAAACCGAATTAAGCCTGGACACGTCCACACAACGAAGCCCTTTCTTTTGACTTAAAGGGTCCTTTAAACCGGTTTCTTTACACCACCTCCGACGAGGGGATTAGCGATAAAACCGGCCTTTGCGGGTCGGAATTGGGGTAGTGTGGACGGAAATCGACGTTATTGGCCTCCAGGAGCTATCCCACAGTGCTTCATTGTGACCGCTCTGGACAGCACTCTCAACTCAGATGCACTGACCAGGTAGACAGGAAAAGACCCGCGAATGTTTGAATTTCATTTCCTGTTTGCTTAGCGTGGAGAGCACAGGTGACCACGCAGAGCTCATCAGCACAGGTAACCGTGATGGAGTCCCAGGATCGCAAAAGAGCTCCAGCATGGACCGAACGGGAGGTACGAGATCTGCTCACCATATGGGGAGATGAAGCAGTGATAGCTGAACTCCGTAGCAGTAAAAGAAATGGAAAAGTATTAGAAAAGATCTCCAAGGCCATGAAGGACCGAGGCCATAACAGGGACACACAGCAGTGCCGCGTGAAAATTAAGGAGCTACGGCAAGCTTACCACAAAGCCAGAGAAGCAAACGGAAGGTCCGGGGCAGAGCCGCAAACTTGCCGCTACTACGCGGAGCTGCATGCGATCCTAGGGGGTGCAGCCACCACTACCCCAACCGTGTGCTATGACTCTCTCACTGGAGAAACACACAGGGAAGACGGTTCGGGGAACGAGGAAGATGACGATGGAGGTACTGTAGGTAGCTCACAGCAGCAAGGAAGCGGAGAAACCGGTTTCCCCAACAGCCAGGATATGTTTGTGACACTGGACCTGGAACCAGTAACCCCCGAACTCACCCAAGACCCTCAGGGCACACAGGAGACCTCTGGTGAGTGTAACTTTGTAACTATTTGTAAACATTACAAAAAAAAAGCAAGCGTGTTTAATGATTACTTTGCCCTGGCAATCGCGGCCAGTACATCTACTGGAAAAGTCTGTTAACGTGTATGGGGATGGAGCGGAAATCCTCCAGGGACATCTCCAGAAAACTCTCCTGGTTGAAATGGGGTGATTTTATTAAGGGGACATTCAGAGGCGCCCGTTCCTGCTCTTCTGACCAGAAATGTTCCCCGCTGTTAACCACGCGGTGGGGGGAGGGGTGAAGTGATCATCCCAGAGAATTGTGTGTGTGTGTGTGTGGTTTACTTGTGTTTGTGCCGCATGTTAAGCGGGAAACCGCAGCCCCCTCCTTTTACATTGAAACCCCATTTTAAATGGACCGCCCAATTCATCCTTGATATGGGAAATGCGCTGCTGTTTGCAACCTTTCCCGCATGTTAAGAAGGTTAAAAAAGCCAAAACACTGTGGCCTACCATGGCTGCCTGCAAGCCGAAATATGCGACCTTGTAATGAAAGAGTGTACCCATTGTTCTCTAAAATGTGTCTTTTTTAACCACCTCTCCCTTCTCCTCCACCAGCTGCAAATGTTTCTCCTTCGCAGAGGCTCGTGAACATTAGAAAGAGAAAACGTAGGACGAGGGACGATATGTTCACGGAGCTGCAGATGTCCTCCCACGCTGATAGAGCACAGCAAAATGCGTGGAGGCAGTCAATGTCAGAGATGAGAAAAGCCCAATATGAACGAGAGGAGAGGTGGCGGGCTGAATCGCGGGATGAACAGAGCAAGGGGCGGGCTGAAGACGATAGGTGGCGTCAGCTTGCAGACAGACGGCAAGAGGCAATGCTCCATCTGCTGGAGCATCAAACTGATATGCTCGAGCGTATGGTTGAGTTGCAGGAAAGGCAGCAGGAGCAGAGACCGCCGCTACACCCCTGTGTAACCAACAGCCCTCCTCCCCAAGTTCCATAGCCTCCTCACCAAGACGCCCAAGAACACGGTGGGGGGGCCTCCGTCCACCCAGTCACTCCACCCCAGATGATCGCCCAAGCATCAGAAGGCTGTGTGCAGTAACATAAAATCCCTCCTTGCCAAGAGGTATAGAATCCCCTTACCTGTAAGGGGTCAAACAGTTCAATTAATCTAGTTGGCACCTGACCAGAAAGACCAATGGGAAAAGAAGATACTTTTAAATCGGGGTGGGTGGGGGGGCGGGAAGGTTTTGTTTGTGCTTTTTTTGTTTGTTCCCTCTCGGACAGAGAGAGGGAACAGGGCAGAAAAAAAGTCTCCTAAAAACATACCTGAAATAAGGATCTAAGATTACATGAATTATAAGTAAAGCTAGGAAATGCATTAGATTATCTTTTGTTTTAGCTTGTAAATTTTCCCTATGCTAAGAGGTAATTTTATTCCTGTTTTGAGACTGGGAAGCAGAGTCAGAGGGGAATCCTCTCTGTTTTAAATCTTTATTTTCCCTGTGAAGTTATCTTCCATCCTGATTTTGCAGGTGTGATTCTTTTACTTTAAAAAAAAAATACTTCTTTTAAGAACCTGATTGATTTTCAGTGTCCTAAAAACCAGGGGTTTCGTCTGTGCTCACTTTGTTAACCTATTGGTTGGTATATGATTCTCAAGCCTCCCCAGGAAATGGGGAGAAGGGGTTAGGGGGGATATTTTGGATGGGATAGAGGTGCAAATGGCCCCTCCCTGAATGTTTGTTTAAATCACTTGGTGGTGGCAGCAATACCATCCAAGGACAAGGAAAGGAATTTGTGCCTTGGGGAAGTTTTTAACCTAAGCTGATGGAATAAAATCTTAGGAGATCTTTCATGCTTGTCCCCACATCTGTTCCCCAGAGTTCAGAGTGGGGAGGTAACCCTGACAGGGTGGCAGGGAACCCTGACATGGTGGTGTGGTGGGATCATTTTGAACCAGAAGAACAGACTGCAGGATTTTAAAAGGACACATTTTTTTCTTTGGGTTGCTTGAGAAACAGGGAGGTTTTTTTTTTTTTAAAGGACACTTTTTTTTTTTTTAACTGAGAGCAGCTGGAGGTTTTTTTCTCTGCCTGAGGGCAGAGTAGTTAAGTTCCTGCAAGGGAATTCACAAGCTGTTATTTTTTTTTCTAGCTCTCAGGTTAGGCTAGGCAAAGTGCAGGAAGGCTAGGATGATGGGAAGTGAGGTCAACCCTCCCCCCAAAAAAACTAGAATTAGCCAGATTGGAAGATGAAGAGAGACAGAAAGAACATGAAAGACAAATGGCCTTAAAGCGCTTGAAGTTGGGTGGAGAGGAGAGGAAGGAGGCAAAACACTTGGAGGCAGAGCAGCCACAGAGGAGGCTGCCCATACAAGAGCCCTGGAGTTAAAAGACAGAGCAAGACAGGCCCAGATTGAGGCCCAGATTTCAGCCCAGAAGCATGATCTGGCTGTTATGGAGTTGAAAAAATGGAACCCTTCGTCAGCTGGCTCCACTTCTCCAAAAATCGACAAATGGGAGCAACTATGTTCACAGTATGATGAATCCAGTGATACTGCTGAATATTTCATCACCTTTGAGAGACTGTGCACCCTCCATGCAATTCCTGAAGATCACAAGATGACCACATTGGTAGCAAAATTGACTGGAAGAGCTCTGGATATATTCAACAAGATGCCTATTGAGGATGCTTCTGACTATGGTAAATTTAAGGATTTGGTTTTGAAAAAAATTCAAATTACACCTGAAATTTATAGAGTAAAATTTAGAGTCCTTAAAAGATGGGCTGGATTAAGTAATTTGGTTTATGTAAACCAGATGAAGGATCTGTTAGATAAATGGTTCAAAGGAAGAGGTGTAACTAGTTTTGAAGGAATGTGTGATTTGCTTGTGCAGGAGCAGTTCCTGTCTATCACCAATGATGATGTAAAACAGTGTTTATGGGATGAGAAAATGGACTCAGCAGAAAGTCTTGCTTCTTATGCTGATCAATATGACCAGTCCCAGATGCCAGAGAGGCAGGGCAAATCGGAACAAAATGGATGGAGGTAGCAGAAAGGAACAAACCAGGTTGCAGTTTGGGAGGATACCAGAAGGGACACCCCGAGACCATACCACTGGGATCAGCCTAAGGCCCCACCTACACACCAAGGAAAACCCCAGACACCTTATAGTCCCACCACACCATTCTCCAGCAACCCACCTTGCCCCAGTGTAAGTCAGCTGGGCGATGTTATAAATGTAACGAGCTGGGTCATGTAAAGGCCAACTGCCCCGAGAACCCCAACACATTACAGTTCACTGCACCGGGGTCACACCAAAGGGCCTCAGGCCCAGATGCCTCCCAGATACCCTCAGAGCGAAGTGAAAGTGTGAGTGTGTACAGGAAGAAGGTTATCGCATGGAGGGACACTGGAGCACAGTGTCCATTAATTCTTAATGGACCCAAAATACATGAACCCAGAAGCCAAAGTGCTGATTCATCCCTTCCAGTCAAACTCTTTTGACTTGCCTTCAGCCAAGTTGCCTGTCCAGTACAAGGGCTGGTCAGGAATGTGGACTTTTGCAGTCTATGATGATTATTCCTTTCCCATGCTTCTGGGGGAAGACTTGGCCAACCATGTGAAGCTAGCCAAGAGGGTGGGAATGGTCACCTGAAGCCAGGCTAAGCAAGCCTGAAGCCACACCTATCCCTGTTCCTGAACTTTCAACAAGGGCCCTATCTGTGTTACCAGAGACTCAGACTGAGGTGGTGGAACGAGACCCCATGCCAATGTCTGTGACAGCAGTAGTAGATCCAGTCACAGAGACCCAGGCAGAATAAGTCCTGGATCCAGAACTAGCAGAGCAACCAACACCAAAACCATTGCCAGCACTGAATCCAGCACTTGCAATCCTGTCTACAACTCCAATGCCAGAGGGTACCACCGAACCTGCTCTGGCAGCAGCAGATAAACCTACGCAAGCGGCTCAGCTGGACCCTGAAATACAACATAGTGCGCCAGCAGAAAGCAGTTCACAGTCAATGGAAACCTAAATCGATTCCAGAGGGACCAAGCCCAAGTCCACCAGCCAGTGAGGAACTGATGTCTCCAGGCTCAAGGGAACAGATCCAGGCCGAGCAGGAAGCAGATGACACCCAGAGGAAATCAGTACATACTAACTTTCATGGATTTTGCCACCTGATGGCCAGAAGCAGTAACTCTAAGCAACACCAGGGCTAAAAGTGTGTGCCAGGCATTAACAAAAACAACAAGGAGTCTGGTGACACCTTAAAGACTAACAGATTTATTTGGGCATAAGCTTTCGTGGGTAAAAACCTCACTTCTTCAGATGCATAGAGTGAAAGTTACAGATTATATAAAAATGGGAGTGGACTACATCCACCCTGATTGAATTGGCCCTGTCAACACTGGTTCTCCACTTGCGAAGTAACTCCCTGTTCTCCATGTGTCAGTATATAATGCCTGCATCCTGCCACTCATTCTCTGTGACCTTGGCCCATTCATGTCTCCCTGAAACTCAGTTTACCTATCTGTATAATGGGGATATGTTCATAGGGACTTTCGTTTGATAGGGGTTTTGAAGATCCTTCAGTGAAAGGTGTTGCACAGCATGATGATAAGTATCGGGGGGAGCCATGTTAGTCTGGATCTGTAAAAAGCAACAGAGAGTCCTGTGGCAGCTTACAGACTAACAGACGTATTAGAGCATGAGCTTTCGTGGGTGAATACTCACTTTATCAGATGCATCTGACGACGTGAGTATTCACCCACGAAAGCTTATGCTTCAACTAGTATGATGATAGTTACTGATGAGAATTACTGATCTCTGATCCCTGAGTGACAGCCCCGTGTGCCTGCAGAAAGTGTTTGTATCTCCCCTCAGTCATCTGTCTCCAGATCTGTCAGTCTACTATCATCCGAGCCATCCTGGGTATTTACAGGATAAAGACCCTGTGGAGATCTAGGCATTATCTGTAGTTTTCTTAGTAATCAATCCTATTTTTTAAATATACACAGATACACAGAGCAGCCAATTCCTTTTTGACTCAGCACAGAGCCCAAGAGTTCTCATCTCCCTTTGGGAAGGTCCCTTAATTACTGTTTACTCCTAAAGATGGATTCAGAATGCAGCAGCACAGACAGGTTTGTCTCCAGCCTGTTTACATTCAGATGTCCCTAGAGATTGAGCAAATTGCACTGGGATTGCACAGAGCTATATAATAAATGGTGCACACCCCTTTGTCAGCTCTGGGCATGGGATGTGGCTGCAGATGCGCTGGCGAGAGAGGTGTAGGACACGGCTACCTGAGGGAGATTTGCAGGGAAGACACTTCTGTCGCAGGATTCACAGGTACCCATCTCTTGCTGAGGAGCTCACTTGCTGTAAAACCCCACTGCAATGTGGGTGTGATGGGATAGATAATAGGTCTGTGGTTCTTTCTGATCTGCACAGACATTAAACATCCCAGTTCTCTTACCACGGGTGATGAGTTTGCTTCAGTATCATGAGGAAATATGTCCCTCTTTCTTATTCCTCCCTGGCTGATGGCCTCCAGCCCAAGGTGGCTGCATTTCACTGACACAAGACTAAATTCTGAGGCCGTAGCCCGTACTTTGCTCAGACTCCACTGTGGTACATCTCCCCTTGGAGGAGGAATTGTGTAAAGATCACATAATCCAGCTCTGTTTTAATGCACAAACACTATCACCTCCTACTATTTCATTTCAAGGTTCTGGCTGTTAAAGTGGGGGCTGTTACCTGACTTTTATCTGGAAAGCATGGAGGCCTAATAAGCACTGAGTAGAGGAATATTGAATGCAACGAGAAGGGACAGGAAGGGTCAGTTACTCAACCTCATGCCAAGATGCAGGATTTGTTGTGTTTTAGTCATCCAAGACTAATGGCTATCCACACTCCTTTGGAAAACCTCCAGTGAAGGTGCTTCCACGGCCTCCCAGGGTATCTGTACCATTGTACTCCTGTTCTTAAAATTAGGAAGTTTTTTCCTCAGATTTCATCTAAATCTGCTGTACTGTAGTTTGAACCCATTGACTCTTGTCCCACCCACTGTGTTGAGACAGAACAACTTTTCTCCATCTTTTTTATGTCAGCCTTTCAAGTAGCTGAAAACGGTTGTCATGTCCCCACTCAATCTCCTGTTGTCCAAATTAAACATACCCAGTTCCTTCAGCCTTTGCTAGTATGGTTTGTGTTCCATCCCTTGGACCATATTTGTCTGTCGCCTCTGGAACCTTTCCAGTTTCTCTACATCCTTCCTATGCACTGGTGACCCAAACTGGACACAATGCTCCAGCTGAGGCCTAACGAGCACTGAGTAGAGGAATACTATCACCTCCCATGACTTACATTCTATGCCTCTGTTAATGCAACCCACAACTGCATTTCTTTTTTTGCAACAGTAAAATAATCCACACTCCTCAGAGTTGAAGCCATATCAACCTAACCCCAGTGTAGACACTGTGAGGTCAACAAAATAATTCTTTCATCGACCTAGTTACCCCCTCTCGGGAAGGTATATTACCTATGCTGACGGGATAGCCCCTGCTGTCTCTGTAAGTGGTTACTACACTGAAGCACTATGTAGCATTTTAAGTGTAGACAAGCTCTCAAGCAGATGTTCCAAAAAAGCATCCATTCTGGATCTCCAGATATGAGGAGCTGGAGAATCCACCACATCACTTTGTAGTTTGTTCCAACTGTTAATCTCCTTCCGTGCTAAAGATCTGGCCGTCATTTCCACTTGGGTCTTGCTCTGCCTTTCTCTGCTAGATTAAAGAACCCATTATTACCCACTTTTTTCTGACCAGGAACGTCTCGCTTGATTGGGTTTTTTTTATAAGATAAATGGATGAAGCTCTTTAAGTCTCTTACAGTCTGGCATTTTCTCTTGCCTCTACTCATTTTTGGGGCTCTTTTCTGCACTCTCCAATTTTTCAAAATACATTTTGAAATGTAGACCCCAGAATCAGTTTCACCAAGGCTATGTGCAGAGGTAAAATACTTCCCCTGCTCCAACTCAACACTACCCTGTTCATGCATCCAAGGCTAGCATTAGCCCTTTTGGCCACAGCATCATACAGGTAGCTCAGGATGAGTTGATTGTCCACAATGACCTCTAAATCCTTTTCAGGGTCCCTGCATTCCATAATACAGTGATCTAGTCTGTGGGTCGAGCCTGCATTCCCTGTTTCGAGAGGATCACTTTGCATGTGACTGTATTAAAACATTTTGTTTGCATGGGCCAAGCTTACCAAATGCTCCTGATAAATCTGTATGACTGCCCTGGCCTCCTCATTGAAATCACACTGCCAATCTTTGAGTCATCCACAAATTTTAGCTGCAGTGATTTTATATTTGCTTCCAGATTGTTCGTGAACATATTGAATAGCATCAGGCCTAGAACTTACCCCTGCAGAACACCACTAGAAACAGCCACATTCACTGACAAAAACAACAAGGAGTCTGGTGGCACCTTAAAGACTAACAGATTTATTAGGGCATAAGCTTTCGTGAGTAAAAACCTCACTTCTTCGGCATCCGAAGAAGTGAGGTTTTTACTCACGAAAGCTTATGCCCTAATAAATCTGTTAGTCTTTAAGGTGCCACCAGACTCCTTGTTGTTTTTGTAGATACAGACTAACATGGCTACCCCCTGATTCTATTCACTGACAATGGCCCATTGACAACTGGTTCCTGAGATCTGTCAGTTAGACACTTTTCGTCCATTTTACGTACACCCTACTGATATTGTGCAGTGTTCAGGTTTTAATCTAAATATTTTCCACTACTAAATCAAATGTGTGAGAGAAATTGAAGTTTCCTGCATCTACATGGCTCCCTTGCTCTACCAAACATATACTCTCATTAAAGGACAAAATTGGGTTTATTTGACAAGACATGTTTTTCATAAACCATGTTGTTGATTGGCGTTAATCATAGTCCTAGACTTTTTTTTTTAACAAATCCCCTACCAGCTTTTCCATTGTTTACTAAGCTTCAATTATTTTTAAACTTGCCCTTAATTTTTTTAATACTTTAAATTTAACACAGAAATAAAGATTTCCTTTATTTTATTTTATTTTTTGGCTCTGCTGCTGCCTGATCGCATACCTCTGGTTCTGAGTGAGATGTGTGGTTGTTCGGTCAGTTCGTAACTCTGGTGTTCATCACTCTAAGGTCCTACTGTAGATGCTATTTAACATCCTCCCTGACAGCTGATGGACTGGAAAGTATTTCATCACCTCATGTGATAGGAGTACATCATACTGCTTTCCGAATGCGGAACAAATCTATTTCATGAACACATTGAACTGTTCAGGTACATTAAAAACTTTCCTTTCACTTTCTGGGAACTGGTCTAAATGTTTTCTAGGATTTCTTTTGTTCTTAACATACTTCAATAACTCCCTTTTTGTGACCCTTAGCCTTTCAAGGCATATATTTTCCCTGATGACTTTAACATCCCTTATCAATTTTCATAACTTCCAATTTGTATTGCTTGCTATCTATATTCCCTGTCCCCCATTTTTATATACCGCTTTTCCCCCCTAACTGTTGCTTTCCCTTTGAGACAGAACTGTCTTTTTTTGGTAAAGTTATCCACTTTCTTGATGGTGGAATTGTGGCTTCTAAGGTATCTAACAAACTCTTCTTGAAAAACTCCCAATTTTTATTCCCATTTTTCTGTCTAATATATTCCTCCCAGTCAGTTTTGCTGATAGTTTGCCTCAGCTTTGGGGAGTTAGCCCTTTTGAAGCAGTGAGGAAATATATATAGTACTGGTTGGGAACTGTTTTCTGTTTCTCCATTTGAATGTAATCAGTTCCATTCTTTTACTTTGTTTTCCTCTATCATATGCCCCCTTCTTTCTCTCTTCTCTAAACTAAACAGTCCCAGATGTGTAGGAATTATTGAGGCATGGACCACCATAAAATATGGAATTGGCATTAGTAGGGTCAATTTTTCATATTTCATTTCTCTGAATAATGAAAGTGTCATTTTTCAGTGTGTGAACGGTGACCAAACTGCTTTACCCATGAGAACAGCCTCCAGTAGTGCATGTAGTGTCTCATATTAACATTGTCTCTCCATCCAGGTAATTGTACTGCAACCATCACCCTAGAGCCTGGGCACATACAGGAAATAAGAGGAACATAGGGTACATGCAGGAGACACCGTTCTGCCTCAGAGTTGGACACCTTCTCCCCTACTCCATGTCAGATTCCAACACAACCGACTTCACCAACCTCTTCACCTTCATCCTGCTGGGCATTCCTGGCCTGGAGGCAGCCCATGTCTGGATTTCCATCCCCTTCTGCACCATGTACATGATAGCCATCTTGGGGAACATCACCATCCTGTTCATTGTGAAGATGGAGCCGAGCCTCCATGGGTCCATGTACTATTTCCTCTGCATGCTGGCCATCATCGACCTGGTCCTGTCTACGTCCATCGTGCACAAGACGCTGAGTATCTTCTGGTTCAATTCCAGGGAGATTGAATTCAATGCCTGCCTCACCCAGATGTACTTCATTCACTGCTTCTCAGTGATGGGGTCTGGGATCTTCGTAGCCATGGCTCTTGATCGCTACGTGGCCATCTGTGATCCCCTGAGACATTCCACCATCCTGACGAACCCCGTGGTGGCCAAGATCGGTCTGTCTGTGGTGCTGCGTGGTGGCATAGTTGTACTGCCCCATCCCCTCCTCGCGAGAAGGTGGTCATATTGTAGAACCAACATCATCCCCCACTCATACTGTGAGCACATAGCCATGGTGAAGCTGGCCTGCGCGGACATCAGCGCCAGTAGGTACTACGAACTCTCTGTGGCATTCTTATTGACGGGTCTGGACGTGTTTTTTATCACTGTGTCCTATATCCAGATCCTCAGGGCCATCTTTAGCCTTCCTACAAAGGACGCCCGGCTGAAGACTTTTCGGACCTGCAGCTCGCACCTCTGTGTCATTTTGGCCTCTTACATCCCACCTCTCTTCTCCTTTCTCACACACCGATTTGGCCACAATGTGCCCCTGCATTTCCACATTCTTATTGCCAACGTGTACCTTCTGCTGCCCCCCATGCTACACCCCATCATCTATGGTGTGAGCACCAAACAGATCCGGGACAGGCTTCTCCAGCTCTTTAATCATAAAGGGACCTAAACCTTTCTCCTGTTGCTTAGGCTCTCAGACTGAGATCTCTGCAGAGATCACCGGGGACATGGTACTTGGCCTTCATCCTGAATCACTTGCTTGATAGTCAGAGAGACATGAAACTCTTTCCTGATATTACTGTGCTGTGTCAGCATGACAAAATCGGGCATCAGTCCATGACCAATTCACTGGGTTGCCTCCTTTCTAATTCCTGGTAACTGGACCCCTGAAACTCCACCCCTTGCCCCATCAGTTGGGTATTGGTCCTGCTTTGAGCAGGGGGTTGATCTAAATGACCTCCTGAAGTCCCTTCCAAACCTGATATTCTATGATTCTGTGATCTATTCTCCCAAGGCTCTCCCCCTGCTCTGCCTCTTCACCCGAAAGCCCCATGCTTGTCACTTGCTTCTCTATTCCCCTCCCCCATCACTCACTGGATCATTTCCACCTCCCTCCACCCATCCCAGCTGCAAGGGAGCCATATCAGATTTTGGTACAGGTGGCAACTCTAACCGATTTCCAGGGGCTAATAAGTTTTTTGGCAGATAACTTAGCAATTTGCGGACAGGAGCAAAGTGTCTAATTCCTGTATCAAAGAAATATAATTAAATAAATATTACACTCACTCAGCTCTAAATTCTGACATCCTGTGGCAAATCATTTAAGGGACACTGGTTAGGTTTAAAATGTTAATGTATATTTTTACTCTGTTAGTTACTTTGCAGAGATAGCAAACCCATCAGGACTCCTGAGTTCTATCTCAGCTCTCGGAGGTGAGTGGGGACAAGTTGGTTATAGCAGGGGGCAGATACATCTTGTTACCCGATCTCTGGATTACGTATTAATAATATTGATTATTTAAGAATCCCCAGATATCACTTTGAAGGTTGACAGATTCTTGCCCCAAGATCAGGCCCAATATTATTCAAGTTATGATATTGTTGAGAACCCCGATTTGCGCAGTTTCAACACTCACACTATAGGAATTCTTTAATTTTTACAAATATACTATATTAATATATTTAACACAGTCACAAATACCCAAACTCAGTAAGGTAGATAGAGATACTACAGAACGTACACCTGCACATCCATATACTCACACCTTCTGCTGTAGAACAACCTGAAATGTTGGCCATCATCTTCCGCATTACCATCACCTTACCCATAATCGCCAGTGGCCATCATTCTGACACCTCCTAAGGACATCTCCTTTTCCTACCGGCCCTAGGCTGTAATGCCTCTTTTATAATATGTTATGCTGATGTGATTATGTTTGATGCATTTTTCTGTATTTGTATTTCCTCAATTTTACTAATGTTGGGGTTTCTTTTTCCTAAAGGTTTGTATATTAATGATTTTAACTTATCATATTTGTCAGTTTGTTACCATGACAGTAGTATAAGGGCCCTACCGTCAATCAAACCTTAAGCCCCACCCACCCCGCGACCCCATTGGCCCCTCCCACCTGTCACCGGGAGTCCCGCCCCATTTGAGTATTACTTCCAGGGTCAAGGTGCCACCTGACCGGAAGCAAGGTGTGTCATGTGACCCCTCTAAGAACTTTCCCCATTACCCTCTACCAATGAGGAGGGGGTTCGTCCCAATAGGCCCACCCCGAGAGCAGATTTTGACCAATCAGGGTGACTTCCGGGTCGGGGGTGACCGGTCCGGAAGTGGTTCGTGTGACCCTTCTAAGAACTCCCCCTACCACCCTCTACCAATCAGGAGTGGTTTCATCCCGAAAGGACGGTCCTGAGAGGAGATTCTGACCAATCAGTGTAACTTCCGGGATGGGGGTGACCCGTCCGGAAGTGGGTCTTTTGACCCCTCTAAGAACTCCCCCCACCACCCTCTACCAATCAGGAGGGGTTTCGTCCCAACAGGACCTCCGCGAGAGGAGATTTTGACCAATCAGGGTAACTTCCAGGTTGGGGTGACTCCTCCGGAAGTGAGCCCACTAAGCACTCCTCCCAAGGCCCTCCGCCAATCAGAGTGCATCACCATTACCCCATAAGTCCCAGCGCCAGACGGAGGAGGCGGCCATCTCTTACCAAGTACACGTGTTTTCGAAATCGCGGAAAGGATGCTGAGAGGAAACATGGACTCCTTCATCACCCCCCTGAGAACTTTGGACTTTGTTTTAACCCCAACCATCTTTGAACTTGTGTGGAGCAGGCGTTACATCAGTGACAGTTCCAAGGAGGACCCTTTGACCCAGCCATTGATGGATACATTGGAACCCGATCCCGAATCCCTCGTGAGGCACCCCGATGAACGTGACGGCACCTCTTTGTCCACCCCCTCAGAGATGGAAGGTGATCGCGGCTCAGGGGAGGCACCAGCGGACAAAGCGAAAGGAAAAGACGGAGCTCAGATAAAATGAATAATTAAGAAGCGGCGGTCAAGGAGGGGTGGGTAATGGGGTAGGAACTGGGGGTTGCGTAAATTAAAAAACAAGTAGTGGGGGTGCTTACATGGTTTCTTTTCTGAAAATTTCTCAACAGGTCAACGATGCCTTTTTAGGGGCCTTTAAGAACTTACACATTGGAAGCCCTATGGGAGTTAATATATCGTGCGTCAGCTGTTTTTGCTCGTGTCTGAGACACAGATCTCAAACCGAAAAGGACAAAATGGAAGAATGAACCATCTGAGACTCCCTTATGGTAGGGGTCATGGCATCCATTTTTACAGGCCGCTGTAAAAGGTTGTGTTAAACCAGGCGATTAATAAAACTTATTTAAAAGTGTCAAAATGAATGTGTCCCCTTTCATACTCATGGTAGTAAAAGACAGTACCAGTAACAGTCATGTCTACACAAACGGCTCTGTTAAAGAAAATATATTATGCCCCCGGGGAAGTTGGGAGCTTCGGCGGGGTCAACCCTCTTTTTCAAGTGGCCAGAAAGCATAGTAAAACTTTAAACAGAAGACAGGTAACAGCATGGCTTTCAGACCAGGATGCTTACACTTTACACAAACCGGCTCGACTACATTTTAAAAGAAACAAGACCATTGTTTCAGATGTGGATGCCCATTGGCAGGCAGATTTGGTGGATATGCACCGGTTCTCCAAACACAACAGCGGTTTTAAGTACATCTTAACAGTGATAGACATTCTATCCAAATATGCCTGGGCCTTAGGTCTAAAAGACAAGACGAGTGGTGAGGTATCCAAGGCCTTTAAAGCTATTTTCAGTGAAGGTCGCGTGCCTCAAAAATTACAAACCGATCAGGGGAAAGAATTTTTAAACAAACCTTTAAGTGGATTGTTAAAGCGGCCTGGAGTTTACCATTTTGTTACCAATAATGAAGTCAAAGCAGGGGTTGTGGAGCGATTTAACAGAACTTTAATAACTAGGATGTGGAGATATTTTACAGCCCATAACACCTTTCGCAACATTGACGACTTACCTGCATTTATAAAGAGTTACAACCAGAGCTTTCACAGAACTATACGTACCAGACCCGTTGATGTTAACCCTTCAAATTCTCTGACGATATGGAAAATGGTTTATGGAGATGGTTTTAAAATAAAACCTGTTGTTGCCCCTTTTAGAAAAGGTGACCACCAAAGGCGCTTTTGAAAAAGGTTATGAACAGATGTTTACCGATGAGATATTCATAGTGGATGAAGCTTTAACCAGGGGCCAGAGACCTGTATACCGATTAAAATATTACTGGACCCATGGAAAAGAAGCCCTTGAGGAATTTCACCATGATTTCAATAATTTCCATCCCACCATCAACCTCAGCCTAGCCTACTGACCGCTACTCTTACCTACATGCCTCCAGCTTCCATCCAGGACACACCACACGATCCATTGTCTACAGCCAAGCTCTAAGATATAACCGCATTTGCTCCAATCCCTCGGATAGAGACAAGCACCTACAAGATCTCTATCAAGCATTCTTAAAACTACAATACCCACCTGCTGAAGTGAAAAAACAGATTGACAGAGCCAGACGAGTACCCAGAAGTCACCTCCTACAAGACAGGCCCAACAAAGAAAATAACAGAACACCACTAGCTGTCACCTTCAGCCCCCAACTAAAACCTCTCCAGCTCATCATCAGAGATCTACAACCTATCCTGAAAGATGATCCTTTACTCTCACAGATCTTGGGAGACAGACCTGTCCTCGCTTACAGACAACCCCCCAACCTAAAGCAAATACTCACCAGCAACCACACATCACTGAACAAAACCACTAACCCAGGAACCTATCCTTGTAACAAACCCCGATGCCAACTCTGTCCACATATCTATTCAAGTGACATCATCATAGGACCTAATCACATCAGCCATACCATCAGGGGCTCGTTCACCTGCACATCTACCAATGTGATATATGCCATCATGTGCCAGCAATGCCCCTCTGCCATGTACATTGGCCAAACCGGACAGTCTCTACGCAAAAGAATTAATGGACACAAATCTGACATCAGGAATCAAAATACTCAAAAACCAGTGGGAGAACACTTTAACCTGTCTGGTCATTCAGTGGCAGACCTGCGGGTGGCTATATTACAACAGAAAAACTTCAAAAACAGACTCCAACAAGAGACTGCTGAGCTAGAATTGATATGTAAACTAGACACAATCAACTCCGGTTTGAATAAGGACTGGGAATGGCTGAGCCATTACAAACATTGAATCTATCTCCCCTTGTAAGTATTCTCACACTTCTTATCAAACTGTCTGTACTGGGCTAGCTTGATTATCACTTCAAAAGTTTTTTTTCTCTTAATTAATTGTCCTCTCAGAGTTGGTAAGACAACTCCCACCTGTTTATGCTCTCTGTATGTGTGTATATATATCTCCTCAATATATGTTCCATTCTATATGCATCCGAAGAAGTGGGCTGTAGTCCACGAAAGCTTATGCTCTAATAAATTTGTTAGTCTCTAAGGTGCCACAAGTACTCCTGTTCTTCTTTTTAAAAGATTACTGTTGAGATGAGTTCCTTTCTGCATCCTGTAAAACTTGCCCATACTGGTATTGCCCTGGCCTCTTCTTTTGTCATTCAGTGTTGCACGTATTCTAAAACAATATGCATTTCCTCACCTTTTGGGGGCGAAGCCAGACTTTGAGGCACCTGCTCTCCTACTTGGTGTAAATTTTGCTTGTGCCAATCAGAAACGAACACAAACAGGTTTTGGGCCCCGTCCCCTATGACACTTCTATGATGTAATAGTTGGTACTTTATGGGCCTGCCTGCCATGTGCAGGCAGGGAGAGGAGAAAGAAAAACGAATCCTGTGTATCCTGTGTACACCCGTAACTGAGCCTGATCACCTTGAAGCCTCTCTCCCAGCTCACGTGTTTCAAACAGAGTGTCTACGTTTGCCAGTCGTTATGCGTTGGTTTGTATTTGTAAGTATCAGTTATTACTAAATGCTGCATCTTTGTTTATAAATATTGTTAGTAGATATTTTAGTCATTGTGTGTTTTAAGTTTCATTAACTCTATTAGCTAATCAAATGCTGCTCCCTTACCCCTTGTAATTATCCCCAATAAAACTTTAAATTGATTAATTTGTGTGTGTGTGTGTGTGTGTGTGTGTGTGTGTGTGTGTGTGTGTCTGCAGTTTGCATCGTGACCTATATTCTCCTTGCATCCCTTACCAATATAGTCTATTGCCACGTGCAGCCTGGTAAATAACAGGCCTGCATTTTCTTTCGCCCCTGCGTTCCCGTGGCACTCCACAATTATGAGGGTGAGGCAGTTACTGGATCTTTTTACCCTGAAGAATTACAAAAAGTAAACGCCAAACGAGACAGGATTTACAGGATTGAAAAAGTTCTAGCAGTGAAAGGAAAAGGGAGAAAAAAGCAGCTACTGGTGAAATGGTTGGGGTGGCCCGATAAGTTTAACAGCTGGGTGGAAGCTTCTCAACTCTGTGACATCTAGACACGAACAAGAAAAAAACGATTCCTTCTGCAAGGACAGAGAGAGAGAGAGAGAGAGAGAGAAATGAGTGACGGCGGGTTTTACGTTACTTTGCCCAGCAATGCCAGCTCTGCAGTTTTTCCCCAAAACACCATCTCGAACTTTACAATACAGCTAATTAAGCCCTTGGATCTCCTGGGTGCCTGGGAGGTGGGGTTAGTGGAAATACAATACCTGCACAGCTGGAATACTATCAACAAAGACATCCCTTTCGAAATCACCTTTGGAGCTACAATGTGGAATTTCATCCTATGACAAGGTTATTACTCGACCATACCCGAATTACTGGAGTATATGAACAGCAACGTGGCTCATCATCCCGGACCGCCTGAGGTGGTCATGAACTATGACCCTGTGGGTAGAAAAGTGAGACTTAAATCTACCAATTTTATGTACGTGTTTTCTACTGACGGAGAGCTAGCTAACATTCTGGGTTTAGGCCACAAACACAATGTCCAAAAATTCCCCTTCTCGGCAGACATCACAGGAGGTTTTAACTCCTTGTATCTATGCACGGATATCGTAGAACACCAGTTTGTGGGGGACTTTTCTGTTCCCATGTTACGCTGCGTCCCTGTCCGAGGAAGGAACAATGAATTTGTTACCATCACCTACGACAAACCTCATTACGTCCCTGTCAATAAACACCTCATCAACACCATCACCATTGAAATAAAGACAGATCAGAACAGACATGTCTCATTTCGCTTGGGCAAGGTGATCATCAAGCTGCATCTGCGGCCGTGGAGAGAGCAAGTTTTCTAAAAACGTAAAACCCTATTATGGCGATCCCAAAAAATTATGGCACCCCACCATCTACAGGAACTATTACAAAGCCCAGGCTGAATACGCCCTTCCTGGATATCATGGGGCCCCTGTGATGTACGGGGCGGGTGTGGGTGGAATATTTCATAGCCTCTTTTGAAAAGCCGTACCGCTTTTGAGGAGGGGGCTACGGATTATTAAACTCCACGTAAAAACCGCTGCTCAAAACATAGCTAAAGATGTGGTAGGTCATGTCTCCCGTGCTGTTCTGGAGAAGGTGTGGAATACAGCTTCACAGGAAGGATCGGGGCTGATGTACATTAAAAGGAGGAAAAGAAAGAGAAATAAGTCATACCCGTGACGCACAGATCCCCCGAAACCCTTTAAAAGAAGGGCTTTGACACGCAGGGCCGGCCATAAGCGAAAGTCCAAAAGGAAGCCTGGGCGAAAGAGGAGACGAGCTCTGCATGGTAAAAGACACACATTTTAATCAACATGGCTTTTGTTCACTGCGGGTCTGAAGAGTGCACCAAATCCGAACTAGACTTGTTTCAAATAGCCCCTACGCAGACCAGCATCAAGAAAAGCATCTACATCGAGGTGCCGCCTCTATTGACCATTATGGAGTCTGCCCCCATTGACTTTTTTATAGCAGGGAATGGCATAGATTATATGGATTTAAACAACACACTGCTGTACCTGTGTTGCAAGATTGTAAAAGGAGACGGAACTGAACTCGCCGTGGATGCCAAAGTGGGCCTGGTGAATTACCCCGTAACCTCTATTTTCAGTCAGTTGGATGTCACGCTGGGAGACCGCCTCATAAGCCAAAGCAATAACTGTTACCCTTACAGGCCCTTTATAGAATCAGTGCTCAATTACAGCGACGACACCCTCGCCACGCAATTTTCCGCCGGCCTGTTTTACAAAGACACTGCTGGACAACATGAAGAAACAGAGTTGGATGGAGGGAATCTAGGGTTTGTGAGGCGTGCAAAGCTGACGGCCCAGAGCAGAACGGTAGAGCTGCTGGGCCATTTACACAGTGACCTGTTTTTTCAAGAAAAACTTTTGTTAAACGGAGTGAAAATTAAACTGACGTGCAGTAAAGACGCTTTCTGTTTAATGGGCTGTGCGGCTGAAGGCTTTAAACTGCGCATTGTATCAGCGTCCCTTTTTGTGAAGAAAGTACGGGTGGCCCCGGGAGTCTGTATGGGGCACGCGGAGGCCCTGCTTACCGCTAATGCTAAATACTCCATGGACCGTGTGGGAATGAAAGTGTTTAGCATCCCCGCAGGCAGCAGGGTCAGTAACCAGGAGAACCTGTTCTTGGGACAGTTACCCAAAATGCTTGTCCTAGGGTTTGTGGATAACTATGCCTTTAGCGGAAGTTACGCTAAAAATCCCTTTCATTTTAAACATTAAAATATTAATTTTGTGGCCTTGTATGTGGATGGTGAACAGATACCGACCAAACCTCTGCAACTGGACTTCGAGGGAGGACGCTGCGTGAGAGAATACATGAATTTGGTACAGACAGCTGGTAAACACATGAAAGATCGTTCTCTGTTAATCGACCGTGAGAGGTTTGCACAGGGTTACACGTTGTTTGCCTTTGACCTGTCTCCCAACCAGGAATGCGCTGATCACTATTCCCTGATTAAAACCGGGAACCTGAGAGCAGAAATACATTTTGGGAAGGCTTAAACGGTTACCCTCAATATGATTGTGTATGGGGTTTTTGACAATGTCATAGAAATAAATCAGAGGAGAAACGTTCTGTTTGACTACATGTGAACATGGACACCGTGGAGCTCTCATGTGTCTTATCAACAGACCCTTACACGAAAAAGAATTTCTTAGATGTGTTCCCTTGCGATTGGCTGCCAGGAGGCAAGCTGTCTCAGAGACCCCTAGGCTTGGTGGTGAACACGCATCCACACAACCAACTGGGTGAACACTGGCTCGCCTGTTATCTGGCGGAGCATAACCGTGGAGAGTTTTTTGACTCAGACAGGCACCCCCCGAACAGTGTGTTGTTTCCTAAAAGCATTATGAAATTTTTAAACAAAAATGCCACAGACATGGTGTTTCACAATAGACAATTACAAGACCCCCGCTCCGTCGCCTGCGGCTATCACTGCGTGTTTTTCTTACGTCATCGTAGCAAGGGTTTATCTTTTGATTGGATTTTAAATTTGTATTCTAACGACTTAGTGCAAAACGACCGGATGGTGGTGAATTTTGTAAAAAGTAAATTTAAATTCTTGGGCATGCCTAGCCTTGCTCAAACCATGTTTCAACAAGCCCAGACATGGCTATGAAAATCATTGCAAGATACACATGTTACCCAATAAAGCATGCCAGGTGAGGGGTTAAAAGACAATTGATGTTTGGTGGTTTTTTTAAAAAAAAAACCAAATTGAGAAAAAGTACACAGATCTTTTTTTTTTAAATTATAGAAATGTTTTATTTAAAGCAAAACATTACCAGTTTTTTTTTTTAATTTAGAATGTGAAAAACGTTACACACTGAGCCATTCAGATCTTTTAGCCAAATTTTAGTTTTTTAGACGGCAAAAAAGGGGTCACGGTTTCTCGATCCACCCCGGTGTCAGCAGTCAAGGCCTTGAGGCCTTCCAAAAGATCTCTGCTGGCCGCATTGCCCATGATGGAAGATGGTACGTTCAGTTCCGCCATGCATTCATAAACACATCCCATCCTTTAGGTACATGCCTGCTAGGAACAGAGCAAGTCTGGGTGATGGCCCTGACTAAGTCGAGCATGTTAGAACCATTAACCACAGAGCCTTTGTACACAAAAAGACCCTTTATTGTTCCATGAAGAGAGATTTTATCCTGGCCCAGCTTATTTAGCAATTCTAATGCATTTTTTATAACGCTTTTCACGTTATCCAACTTCTCCTGAGCAACAGAGTCTGAGTTCTTTGGTGTTTCTGGGGGTTTGGCAGTTACACTTTGTTCCTGTTCCGGTAAAAACAGACTTATTTTCCCTTTATCCGCATCACTCTGCTTCACATATATTAGGTACCTTTGAAGCACGGCCTTGTAAAGTTTAGCCTTTTCGTATTCGGCCAAATCAGTTCTTTGAAGAACAGACTTCATTTCAGCATCCAATAAGCAAGTTGTGGTTGTTCTGATATTTTCCTCTGCTGGAGGGGGAGCCCTTAATTGCTCCAACTGGTGGCTGGGCACCAGGAACATTTTTTTCTGCATACTCCATTATCGATTAGTTAAAAGCCCCATTATCAGAGGGATAGCAAAACTTAACAGAGGTCCGATAAACCCCACAGACTGCTTCACCAGATGATTTTTTCTTTTAAGTGAAACCCTTTTGTTACACAAAGTTTTTATAAGCGTGCATTTCTTTTTCAGCACATGCACTTGATTCTGTGTTAAAGGTACGTTTCCTTTTAAGGTATTGAGCACTATTTCTGAGATGGCTGTTACTAGATCGTCAGAGGCCGAACACAGTATAGCCCTCCTTTGCTGTGGGGACAATTTGCCAGGTTCTTTCTCTACTAATCTCCCTTCTCTGTCATTTTCATAATCTCTTTTCTGTATAGGATACAGGCCTGTCTCAAAATTTTTACATCCTGCTGACAGTAATACGCGAGCTCTTTCTGCAAGTCAAACGCCTCAGAGCTGTGGTCCCGACACCAGTAGAGAAACTCTGCTTTTTCTCTGGGCATCATGCTTTCTACACCATAGTGCTCCATGCCGGGCATAGGCCCCACGTAATTTTGATTTTCTAACGTGTTAAAGTGTGGAAAATACCCTTTGCACCCTTCAAACCCCATCGCCTGCTAAGCTTCATGGGCAAGAAGTTTAAAGAGTCTATAAAACGAATGCCCAGGGCCTTAACTTCCACACACATTAGTTTGCTACCCTGAGTGATCAGTTCTAGGCCCATCTTTTCCTTGAGTAACTGTCTAACAATAAAGTATGCATCATAACCTTTAGAATTATGTGCTAGGAACGTGTAGTCCCCAAACTCTTTGCCAATAAAGGTCTTCACAAACACAGAAAGACACTCATCGCCCTTACATTTCCAGGATTTTTCTGGCTTTAGGGACATAGCAAAAATGTAATTGTGAGTGTGCACCCCGGTCTCCTGCGTGCATTCGAAATCATAAAAAAAATATACTTTTCTGAAGATTCGGGCTTTCTAAGGCTGTCCATAAAACAGAGGTGACCACCTACATCACCAACGATCAAACCCTGACACTGCTTACACCGTCTCCCTTTACACCTATGCCGCTTGTCCACGTAAGACTGACACTTCTCACACAAAGTTTTAGACAGGCATTCAGCTTGGTTTTTTGATGCACAGTCGATATGTCTGTCTAAACACTCTTTGGACCGACAATACAGTCTACAGCTAGGACACCGCTGCTGCTCGCCCACGCTGTCTGAGCACGTTACGCTCAAGCAGAGGCGGCAACGATACCTGCAAGAGTGGTCATGGCTGTACACCGTATGGCAAAACTCATAATCATTTTTCGCTCCAAACAACTTTTTTACATCCAGAACCCCATAGTAATGCTCATCATGCAACAGGATAAAATAAGTCTTGGGGTACACTGTGCCCCCGTTTTAAAAAAGCCCCAGCTGCCTTTCGCCGTATACAGCACCACCTGTATGTTAACTCCTAAATGCTGTTCAAACTTTGCTACGTCGCTGAGCAGAACCTTTTTTTGATCTGACCACCCCAGTTTCTCCTGCAACTTTCTCGCCTCCGCTAACAATTCCGCGTCCGTAGGTTTACGATCGGACATGACGGCCAAGAGCCCACCCGCAAAACACAAATTGGTACCGGTGTAAGTCAGGTCTACTAAACACGGTCTCTTTTTATGAATAATTTGACTATTCAGGATAGTATTTAAAACTCTACGAGCGCCCCCACCCCTGTTTTTTACAACCGTCACAACGAGGCGCAACGTCCCATCGAGATGCAGCTCTCTATTGCTCTGTAGCAGCTTTGAGGTCTGATTTAAGAAATCCTCAGCAGACAGCTCATCCCTAGTTCTTTTGACCGAAAATAAAGAGTTAGTTAAATTACGGCTCTCTAAACGTAACTGAACATAATCATCAGGGCCTACTCTACCATTAATGTCATCGAGCACTAACTGTATTCCCCGCTGTATGGCTTCAACAACCTGCTGAGCTGAATTTATTTGCTCAAGATTGACAAAACGAAATTCCTCACAATACACCGACCCCCCAAATCTGGATACTTCATGTTGCCAACTTCTCACTCTCTCCATATACACCTCGGCATTTTCGGGGTTAAATGGGGATTCCTCTAAGGGATCATTAGTGGCATCTTCTACATCAGATGCTATTTGAGAGTCAGACTCTGAGGCGCCTCCATGAGGGTCATTGGGAGGAGAACAGGACCCGTCTAGAGAGCCCTCTGGGGAATTTGCTAAACCAGAGTCTGAGTCCGCCTCCCCATTTTCAGATAGGCCAGTTTGAGAGCCTCCAGTAGGGGGCATTTTTTTTCTTCCCTCATTACCTCTTTAGTCCTTTTTAAAATTTGTACAACAACCCAAGCCTGGAAGTTTTTGGCAGCAATCTGTTTATTCCCCAAGCGCTGTCCCCCCTTGTTTACACATGAGCTGATGTGTACCCTGGAGGGTGCCCCTTTTACCCAGGCCCCTTTTCATGACTAGTCATGCCTGCTCAGAGCCACCCTTTCCAGCCCTTATGTTTTTCAGCATGGCTCTGAACCAAGCATCATATTTTCTCCATTTCTTTCTAGAATCCCATTCTTTTAGACTACCTGAGGATACATCCTCCACCACTTTTCTGAGGGAAGCCTCAACCCCTTCCCAACTACTAGAATATGGGGGAGCTGTGACAAGCTTATGGTTTTGGGAGAATGATTTGTCAGTTCTTGTTTTTTTATTCACAACCCCTAGAGCGCATGCTCCGGGTTTGCGCACATTCAGAACCCCTAGAGTGCATGCTCTGGATTTGTGAATGTGGGTGTTTTCACTCACAGTTTCCTCAGGGCTTGGTGTGGTGGTGGCCACTGAGGAACTGGAGTTGTGGTGGCATGGTTGTTTTTTACCAGAGTCTTTTGTTTTGTCCTTGGGTTTGATGTATATGAGGTTTGGACTGCCCGGATGCTTCACCTGCACTCTCGTTGTTAAGGGTCTCAAAGCAGGTTCCTGGTTCGTTGGCAGTTCTGGAGGAGATGTCCTTGTATCTCTGACTACAGCATTGTCAGAAAAGTTGTCCAGGCCTATGAGGGGGAAAAAACAACAACATTTTACAAAAACTGAACTTTACCACCTCTCACCCACACCTATGTATTTACTTAAAATACAAAACCTCATAGAACAACCAAACCAATAAGCAACATATGTTTACAGTGCTTCATCCATCCATCAGTCACTGATGCTGGTGAATTTTCCTTTTCAGCCGTCTCTTTCCTTTTTCTTTTCAGCTTGTTTTCCCTCTGGTCTAAGGATCTCTCATGTTTTGACTGTACTGTGGAGCAAACAACAACAACAACATTATTATAAAACACATGAAACCGTCTTGTAAACATACATATCACACACACACACACACACACTTCATTAGGGTGTTTTTCTATTTAAAAAGTCATAGCTTTACAACAAAATAATCCATTTCAGGCTGTACAACAAACAGGTTTTTAAATACATCTCATTTTGCAGAATAAAAACCAAAACTGCTTTTAAAATCCATTTTGCACAGAAACCCTTGTTAGTTTAAAACACACATACCACCAGTTTAAAACCCACAGTTTGCAACCAAATACTTTTAAAAAACCCCACATGCATTTAAAAGCCACATGGTTGTTCTGACCCCCAGCCATGTGCCTTTGGTTAGTTAGTAGCATCCACCCCACCCCACCTCAAGTGCCTCAGACCCGATTTTAAAAACCCATCACATTACACACAGTAAAAAAAAAAAACCTTGTTAGTTTGAAGCAAACCAAGTACTTTAAAAAAAAACACCTATGCCTTGCACAGGCCCCTCACACACACACACACACACACACACACACACACACACACACACACAACAGCAGCTTTATAAAACACACCAAACCAAGTTTGCAGCCATATACTTTTCAAAAACCCACATGCATTTAAAAGTTTGTTGCAAAAATAAAATAAATAAATAAAGTTACCTTTCACTATGGGATAAAGTGTTGCAGGCACATGCTTGTTCTGTTCCCCCTCAGGTGTGCTTGAGACTTCAGGTTCAAGAACAAGCAAAAATGTTAGTTAGTATTACCACCAAATCCCTATATAGTGAAATGCAGTTTAAAGTTACTGGTTCCATGCTAAACTGATCACACTGCAATAAACATAGGCACCATTATTTACTAAGACAGCCTGGGCAAAAAGTGGCATTATATAATATATAGTTTCAGAGTTAAGACAGCAAGTCTTACCTCTTTTTGCAGTCCAGCAGCTATCCAAGAAAGTTTTCTGTTGAAAAGGACAAACTGCAGCATACCTGAGGTTTTTATACCCTCTTAGCCCATTGTTTCAAACAGGTTAATTTAATCACCTCTCCCATAGCATTCCCTTTTGTGATCTGGGGTAGTGAAAGCATTTTGTCTGGGTGTGTGTGGGTAAAACCCCATTTAGTTCAACAGACTAAGGATAGCTCAGTGGTTTAAGCCTGCTAAGCCCAGGGTTGTGAATTCAAGACTTATGAGGTCCACTTAGGGATCTGGGGCAAAATCAGTATTTGGCCCTGCTAGTAAAGGCAGTTCTATGAGATAGGTATATCTCCATATTAACTCTATTGTCTGAATTAACCTTGTTTGTTTTATCGTAAGCACATTTTTAGGATTTTCCCCCCTCCCACAACAGACATTTCAGCTTTTTGCTATACACACACAAAAAAACACAAGAGCTAATTCTCACAAACAATTTACTTTTTTTATTTTAAAAAACATACAGCTCCATGAAAACAAACCCAACTGCTTCATTAAAACTTTTTAGCTCACTTAAGGGCCAAAGGCCTTCTAACAAAACACACATAGTCACAAACCCCCCACTTTTTAAAAAAATTACAACTACCAAGTTTTATATCGCATGTTTGTCCCCTCACCATTCTCTAACTTAATCCTTTTAGATTTCTTACAAATATTTTTTTTCTTAAGAAGGGTTCTGTAACTCTTTGTGCGGACTGGACGGTCAATATAATGCTCTAAGCAGGCATCTTCCGGTTTGGTGATTTTCTTTAGAACACGGTCAGGGTCTGCACTGAATTGCACAGCATTTATCAAGGTCACCCCTTGCGCTAAATGTTCTTGGGTTAGGCACAGACATTGCATACCATAGCCTATGGCAACAACAGTGTTTAATAAGCTTTCCAAACACAGCTCAGCACACAGGCCCCGGAGCTTGCAGTTTATATCCACTGAAGTCCAAGTCACACAGTCATGGTGCCTTTGGCCTGGCGCATCTATGACACAGCCCTCACAATCTTCAGAAAGCTTTTCCCTAAGGCAGTGTTTAAGGAGAGCATAAACAGCAACGCGTACAATAGACCACATGACTTTTTTACGTGCATGACGTGGCACTGGCTCAGTTAGTTCTATGCCAAGCCGCCTCCTAAACTCCTCATAGCCATCATCCTCAGAGTCCTCTTCAACAACTTGTATTGGCTTTGAGCAAAAACATGGTGGGGCCAGTTCATCTTCGCTGCTTGATGCATCGCTGTCCGGGTCCTCTAGAAAGGCATAGTCGAGCTGTTGAAAAAATTTTCAGAAAAGAAACCATGTAAGCACCCCTCACTGCTTGTTTTTTAATTTACGCAACCCCCGGTTCCTACCCCATTACTCACCCCTCCTTGACCACCGCTTTTTAATCATTCATTTTACCTGAGCTCTGTCTTTTCCGTTCGCTTTGTCCACCGGTGACTCCCCCAAGCCACAGTCGCCTTCCACCTCTGAGGGGGTGGACAAACAGATACTGCCATGCTCATCAGGGTGTCTCACGAGGGTTTCGGGGTCAGGTTCCGGCTTCCACCCGATGTGCCAAGACTACCTCTGCCCCTGCCTTCCCTGCCAGCTCAGGACCCCAGCACCCTGTCTTGCTGAGCCAGACATGCCTGTCTGCTCCAACAAAGACCCAGGGTTTGAATTACTTGCCTCAAATCTGCAGGCTTGACTGAAAGCTGCTTGCAGAAGTGTGCCTGTCTTTAACACTCAGATGCCCTACTCCCAATGGGGTCTAAACCCAAATAAATCCGTTTTACCCTGTATAAAGTTTATATAGCATAAACTCATAAATTGTTCACCTTCTATAACACTGATAGAGAGATATGCACCTCCCCCAGGTATTAACACAGACCCTGATTAATGACCCGTTGCCTCTCCCCAGCCCAGCAGTAACTGGACACTGCCAGATCCCTTCTTAATTGGAGTTTCAAGTTGAAAACTGGATACCTGGCAACCCTAAATGGCACTCAAACACAGAAACCAAAAAGTTCACTCTATGGGTAAAACTCAGATGGGTGGAAAACCTATTAACCACGTTCGATTGTATGAAGCAGCTGTATAATTAAGGTTCTTGAATCAGGCTTGCAGCAGTGATGGAATAAACTGCAGGTTCAAATCAAGTCTCTGGAGCACACCCACAGCTGGAATGGGTCATCAGTCCTTTGTTCAGAGCTTTGGTTTGAAGCAAAGTCCCTCCAGAGGTATGAAGCAGGATTGAAGACAAGATGGAGATGAAGCAGCTGCCTTTTATAGCCTCTTCCAGGTGAAAGAAAACCTCTTTGTTCTTACTGTGGAAAATTACAGCAAAATGGAGTTTGGAGTTATGTGGGCAAATCACATGTCCATGCATGACTTAGTTCTTTACAGACGGCAGCCATTGCTCACATGCTATCTTGAATATCCCCAGGAAGACTTCTTATGTGGATTGGAGTCTTCCAGGGCCCATTGTCAGTTAAGTGCTTCTTGACTGGGCATTTAATTTGCAAATTCCTTGCTCAAGAAGCTGACCAAATGCTTTACTAAGGCTACTTCAGAATCAAACACATTGATATACAAGTACATAGCCAATATTCATAACTTCAACTACAAAAATGATACACATGCACATATATCATAATCATAATTAGCAAATCATAACCTTTCCATAGACACCTTACACGACAACCTTTGTACAATATTTTCTGCAAATATATAACAGTGGTTGCACCAATGATCTATATGGTCACAGGTTATATTAATAACGTCACACACATTTTCAGACTTTTGATCACAGGGCTGATCTACAAAGTGTTAAAAGGTACATAGAACTTTACAAAAACAACTGTGGGTAACACTACAATTACAATGATTTACTACTTGGGATTTGTACGTTCAACATCTAAGGAGGGTCTTCGGCACTCTGCCTCCGCATTTGTCAGTGACCAAAGTGAAGAAGGGGTGGATTTTTTGCATGGCCATACCCTGGGGTTGGGAAGGAGCTCCACATGGGCTAGGCAACACAGGAAGTCCCCTTACATCTTTATCTCATTGGACCCTGGCATACCAAGACCCCAAAGATGATCTGAGACTGAGATTCCTACTGAAGGACACACTGAGGAGAAAGGAAAATCAGGGGAGAGGGATAGTTCAGTAGTTTGAGCATTGGCCTGCTAAGCCCAGCATTGTGAGTTCAATCCTTGAGGGGGCCACTTGGGGATCTGTGGCAAAAATCAGTGCTTGGTCCTGCTAGTGAAGGCAGGTGGCTGGACTTGATGACCTTTCAAGGTCCCTTCCAGTTCTAGGAGATGGGATATCTTTCTTATCTTAGTAGTCAAATGCATTTTAAGATTTAGGGAGGAGTTGGAAGACACAATGGGTATTGTACAAACAAAAGGTTTCAGAGTAGCAGCCGCATTAGTCTGTATCCGCAAAAAGAACAGGAGTACTTGTGGCACCTTAGAGACTAACAAATTTATTAGAGCATAAGCTCTCGTGGACTACAGCCCACTTCTTCGGATGCATATTTATTCCATTCTATATGCATCTGAAGAAGTGGGCTGTAGTCCACGAAAGCTTATGCTCTAATAAATTTGTTAGTCTCTAAGGTGCCACAAGTACTCCTGTTCTTTTTGTACAAGCAGAAGTTTCCAAACACAAGGTGTGGTATAATAAAAATACTTGGAAATGCCTACCTGTGATAAAAGATTTGGTGTTGGTTAAATCTCAAAATGCAAAGTTAGTTGCTAATGGTAAATCTTGTGACAAAAAAATTTGGTACCGATGGTAAACATATGAAAATGTGTAACATAAATGATTTTGGGGGAAAGCTTTTGGACATGCTAGGAGTAATCAACAAGAAGCCGTTCATGGTTATTGCTTCTCAGCTAACACCTGTTCACAGGCTCAAAGCTTGTCAGAGGAGGGAAATGATAATAAACCCGGTCTGCTGTCTGGATGGGGAAACTGAGGCACAACACCTCATGGCATTGATGAATATATGTATTGAGTTATCACTAGTCAGAAAAGCACAATGGTTAACATTGCTGCACAGAAAGCACACTTGCTGACTTTTGAGATCACTAGGCTAATCTACAAAGTGTTGAAAGGTACACAGAAGTTTGCAAGAACACCTGTGGGTAACACTATAATGTTTGCAAAACTTGGGAGTTGTATGGTCAAAAAGTAAAGAGCATTGAACAAACTGCTTCTGCATCATTCAGTGACTAATGGTCCTACAGTAAACTACGGGGGAGGTGTGATTCTCTGTTCCCCAAAGCAACACCCTGTCTGCACCATATTTACCATGGGGATATGATTATGATGTAATTTTTATGAAGTCTATAAAACATGCCATGTAAGATATCTACGGGAAATTATGGTTTCCTGAATATGATTATACTGTATCATTTTGTACTTAAAGTTCTGAAAGCATGGAAGGGCATGTAACCAGCTCATGGAACAGTGGAATCCATCTTGTGTCTGTTTTTTTCCACTAACTGTGCTGGGGGCTTTTGCTTGGAAAAATGAAGCTCCCTCTACATGGCAGAAGCTATAAAATCTGTTAGCGACATCATCACTTGGCCTCACTCCCCCACAACTCAACACCAAAGATTTTAGAACCTGGGACTGAACTGGGGCTGTGGTCCCAGGCTGACGGGATTTCTAGCCTGTGTATGGAAGATTGGTGGATTGTTTGTCCAATCAGGGTGACACACTGTTTGATTCAAAGCCTGTCTAGTGTATAGAACTTAGATTGTGATGTTGTTTATTTCTCAGATTTCAACTTTGTTCTTTACACTATTACTTATAATCACTTAAACAATTGATCTTTCTGTAATTAATAAATCTATTTATTTTTTTACTTAATACAGGATGTATTATTTATTTATTTGTTTGTTTATTTTACCTAATACAGGATGTTGTTTGAAACGTAAAAGGGAAATCTGCTCAGGCTGATGTATTGTCCTCTCCACATTGAGGGAGGGACAGACAGGGAAATAACCTTATACTTGTCAGGCTTTTGGCCAGGGCAAGATGGTACAGCTCTTGCATGCTAGGCTGGAGAACTGAGGGGAATTCATGACTGGCTAGTGAAATCATTCATGTAACTGCAGCTGGGTGTGTCCCTGTCTGTGTTTGGCTGTGTAAGTGCAAGACCTGAGAGGATTGCAGCTTGTCACAGCCTCATAGTGTGAGAGGGGGCCCAGATTGGTATGACAGAGGGCTCGATGGTCCCCTGTTCCAGGATGCACCCCAGGGAATTCTGTCACCCTCCCCCACCCAGTGAAGAGGCCCTGGAAGACCGTGAGTCCATTTCCTTGTTGTCATGTGATCACTTACTGACAGAGAGACCGTGGTTATGGAAGGGAAATCAAGACACTTGGGTTCTGAGAGTCAGTCTCTATATGACTTTGGCAAATCTTGTCTCCCCATGCCTCAGTTTACCAATCAGTGAAATGGGAATGGTTCTAGTGACTTTCTTTTGTTAGGTGGTTTGAAGATGACTCAATGAAAGTTGCTACACAGTATGATGATAGTTACTTATGAGAAACACTGATCTCTGATCCCTTAGTGACAGCCCATGTGTTTGCACTAACTGCTTGTGTCTCATCTTAGTCAACTTTCTCCAGATCTCTCTGTCTACTATCTACCCATCTATCCTGAGAATTTACAGGATATCAGATCCTCAGGAGAGTTGGGCATTATCCCTAGATTTGTACTCATCAACTATAATTTTTAAATATATACACACAAACGTACAGAGCAGCCAATTCCTCTCTGATTCAGCACAGAGCCCAAGAGTTCTCATCTCCCTTTGGGAAGGTCCCTTAATTACTGTTTACTTCTCAAGATAGATAATTAGGACAAAAGTGGATACATGCTTGCCTACAGCCTGTTTGCATTCAGATGTTCTCTTCTCTAGAGGCTGAGCGAACCCCATTGGGACTACACAGAGCTATATTATAAACTGTGCACACCACTGTATCGGCTCTTGGCATGGGATGTTGCAGATGATGCTGGGTTGAGAGAGGTGTGGGTCATGGATTCTTGAGGGGGATTCCTAAGAAGGACACTTCCGTCTCAGAATTCACAGGTACCCATCTCTTGCTGAGGAGCTCAGCTGATTGACAAACTTTGTGAAACATGGGTGTGGAGGGATAGAGAGTAAGTCTGTGGTACAGTCCACTCTGAACAAACATGAAACTTCCCAGGGCCCTTCCCATAAGAGATGAGTTTGCTAAAGAATTACTGGCCAAAATGTCACTCTTTTCTGTGCACCCTTGCACATCCTGCCGGATGGACTCCAGCCCCAAGGTGGTGCATTTCAGTGACACAGTCAATCCTTCAGGATGAAAGGTGTTAGTAGATGTGCAATACAAGACCATAGTTTGCTCTGTACCCAGTGAGGCAAAATTCCCCTTGGAGAAAGAACTGAGTACATACATCAGGAGCCAACTGTGTGTTAATGAACAGACACTGTGACACTTTTGTCTTGCATTTCAAGGATCTGTCTGTTAATGGAGCAGAGGGACAGGGGATGTTACCTGAAGTTTATCTGCTGAAAAGCTTGGAGGTGCTAGGGCTCCACACTAGAACAATAATGATTTTTTTTAAAACATGGTTAACACATACTTTCTCCTAACTTCTTTCAAAAAGTTTGCTGAATTGTTATGCCTGAAACTTTAAAAAAAACAATTCTGATTGAAGCAGATACCTAGCATGGGAAATTTCAGTCTAAACACCTACAATTTGGCAAGCTTATAAGCAACTTAAAAAGAGGTATTCTAATGGAAGGTGTTAGACAGCTTTAACTACAGGTGATGCCACCAGCACCATCTACAATGGCCAATCCATTTGTGAATCCCATTCTTCTATGCTCTTCGCTCCAATAATGTTGGTAGCAAGGAGTTCTACAAGCCAAATATGAATTGTGTTAGCAATTATCTCTTCTCAATGTTATATGTTTAGACTTTAAATTTAACAAAATATTCCCTTGTTCATGTTTTGAGACACATTAAATAGAAATGCCTGATCTTCTTTCTTAATCAATAGATTCATAGGGTTTAAGGTCAGAAGAGATCATATGATCATCCAGTCTGACCTGCTGTAAAACACAGGCCCATTAAATTTCTTCAGTTACATCTCTATTGAGCCCAAAGATTTGTGTGTGACTGAGGCGGGGTCTACACTAGGATTTTACATCATAGAACAATAGAGCCATAGAGTTATAACGGAATGCAAAGGACAGCTAGTGGTAAGACAGAATAACTTTCCTCCACCTTTTTATGGCAGCTTTTCAAGTATTTCAAGACCACTATCATGTCCCCCATTAATCTCCTTGTTTTCCAAATAAACATACTGGTTCCTTTGGTTTGCTCATACGGCTTGCATTCCATCCTTTGCATAACATTTCTTACTTGCCTATGGATCCTTTCCAGATTCTCTACATCCTTTCTATACATTGGTGACCAAAATTGGACACACTACTCCAACTGAGACCTAACCCGCACCGAATAGAGGAATACTATCACGTACCATGACTTGCATGTTTTACTTCTGCTAATATAACTTAACATTGCATTTCCATTTTTTGAAACAGCAAAAAAATGCACACCCCAGAGAGATAGAGCTATATGATAGAATCATAGAATCATAAAACTGGAAGGGACCTCAAGAGGTCATCATGTCCAGTCCCCTGCACTCATCGAAGGACCAGCCCCATCTATAACATCCCTGACAGATGTTTGTCTAACCTGCTCTTTAAAATCTCCAATAATGGAGATTCCAGAACCTCCCTAGGCAATTTATTCCAGTGCCTAACCACCCTGACAGTTAGGAAGTTTTTCCTAATGTCCAACCTAAACCTCCCTTGCTGCAATTTAAGTACATTGCTTCTTGTCTTCTCTTCAGAGGTTAAGGAGAACATGTTTTCTCCCTCCATGTAACAACCTTGTAGGTATTTGAGAACTGTTGTCATGTCCCCCCTCAGACTTCTCTTTTTCAAACTATACAAACATAGGTCTTTCAGTCTTCCCTCATAGGTCATGTTTTCAAGACCCCTAATTATCCTTTTCTCCAGATTTCCCAGATCATTTTGAATGTTTATCCTATTCTCCAAATGACTTGCAACCCCTCCCAACATGGTATCATCTGAAAACTTCATAAGTGTACTCTCTGTGCCATGATCTAAATAATTGATGAAGACACTGAAAAGACCCAGACCCAGAACTGATCCCTGGGGAACCCAACTTGTTATGCCCTTCCACCATCACTGTGAACCATTCATGACTACTCTGTGGGAGTGGTTTTCCAACCAGTTATGCATCCATCTTATAGTAGCTCCATCTAGGTTTTATTTCCCTCGTTTCCTAATGAGAAGGTTATGCGAGGCTGTTTTAAAAGCTGTACTAACATCTCGATATACCACATCTATTGCTTGCCCCCATCCAGAAGGCTTGTTACCCTGTGAAAGAAAGCTATCAGGTTGGTTTGACACGATTTGTTCTTGACAAATCCATGGTGATTATCACTTTTCACCTTATTATCTTCTAGATGTTTACAAATTGATTCCTTAATTATACCCATTTTCACTGGCTTTCTCTATGTTAGGTGTTGAAACACCACCAACCTTCTTGATGAAAACAGTGAAGGCATTAAGAACCTCTGCCATTTCCACAATTTTTGTTATTGTTTTTCCCTCTTCATTTAGTAATGGATCTACCCTGTCCTTGGTCTTCCACATTCTTCTAATGTACTTGTAGAATGTTTTCTTGTTACCCTCTATGTCTCCAGCTAGTTTGATCTCATTTTGTGCCCTGGCCTTTCTAATTTTGCCCCTACATACATGTGTTATTAGTTTATATTCCTCCTTTGTTATTTGACCTTGTTTCCACGTTTTGTAGGATCCTTTTTTGTTTTATAGATCATTCAAGATCTCCTGGATAAGCCACTGTGGTCCCCTGTCATACTTCCTATCTTTCCTACACAGTGGGATAGTTTGCTCTTGTGCCCTTTCTGATGAAGTGGGGGATTTTCATGCAGAGGAAGTGGGACACAGCATCTTTGGGTGTTATTGGTTTAACGAAGTGAGGGGAGAGGGAGTTTGTTGTTATAAAGGACCGGAGAGGGAACTTGGGACCCCAGCCAACGGCCTGGAGAATGGAGACCCCAGTGACTGGTGACCTGATGACCCGGAGACGCAGCGCAGGAGTCGCAGTTGGTTCTGGCCAGTGGGAGGACCATGGGCTGCGAAGAGAGGACCCCGGTGACCTGACCAGCCGGTTCCAGCCAAAGGAGGCCAGAGGACAGAAGAGGGGAGAGGAGGTCCAGTGACCCTGTTTATGACCCTGTTTACCTGGAGAGAAGACAATGGACAGAGGCGGGGCTTGGGGCCGGTGATCTCAGATGCCCAGCTGGGAAGCAGGAGGGCTCCGGGCTGGAGAGGGGGAGCAGGCAGAGCCCACCTGGATGCAGAGAGACTGGGATGTGCTGGGCTGAGGGAGGCCAGGCCTGAGGGTCAGGGAGTTTCCTGTGCTGTGTTCACCTCTCAATAAACCCTCCTGTTTTATGCTGGCTAAGAGTCACTCTGGTCTAGAGAACAGGGTTGCATCAGCCCCTTCGGGGGGTGGAGGCCCCGGGGGTCCAGAGTGAGTGGACTCCCGGAGGAGGCCCACGGTGAGAGACAGAAGTAAATCAGTTTCAATTTTTATTTCCATCTGCTATCTCATATGCTCTTTTCTTTGTCTCTTGTGTATCCTAAAGAGTCACGGACTCTTCTATCTGTTTGCATATGGCAGCCTCCCCCATTCTCAAAGCCTGTCTTGGAAATCCCTTTTATATATGCTATATCCTTAACAGAGGCTGGGTAACCAAAACTGAACTCATATTCCAAACATGTTATTCTCCGTCCCAAATCTGATGGATCTGAACAATTCTTTTGTTCTGTCCACTGCTGTGAATGAGCAGGTGTTTCTGTTCAGCTGCTATCAATGGCGCCCAGGTCTTTTCCCTGAGGTGTGTTCTAGTTGGGATGTTTCTCAAAGGACATGTCTTAGCAAAAGATGTTTTTTCCCACACTCAGATTTCGAGCAACTGGATGAATGGGGAACTCCCTACAGTATGGACTCCCTAGCCTGGCTCTCATTGTATAAAGGAACAATGATGGATAACCAGTATCCACATTTGTGTTTCCTGCTGGTGCCTCTTCAGGTTCCCCCACCACAAAGTGTAAGAATTATTAACTCAGGGAGCACCACAAAATATGGAATTAGATTGAGTAGTGTCATTGTTCATTCTTATTTTCTCTGAATAAGAAAAATGTAATTTTAAGTGTGTGAAGAGCGATCAATCTGTTTCTCCCATGAGAACAGCCTCCAATAGTGCATGCAGTGTCTCATATTAACGTTCTCTCCATTCAGGCATTTATACTGTGACCATCACCCGAGATCCTGGGAACACACAGAAAGTCAGGGGAACATACAGTATATGCAGGAGACACCCTTATGCCTCAGAGTTGGACACTTTCTCCCCTACGCCATGTCAGATTCCAACACAACCAACTTCACCAACCCCTCCACCTTCATCCTGCTGGGCATTCCTGGCCTAGAAGCAGCCTATATCTGGATCTCCATTCCCTTCTGCGCTATGTACACCATAGCTATGTTGGGGAACTTCACCATCCTGTTCATCGTGAAGAGGGAGCCGAGCCTCCATGAGCCCATGTTCTATTTCCTCTGTATGCTGGCCATCACCGACCTGGTCATCTCCACCTCAACTGTACCGAAAATGCTGAGCATCTTCTGGTTCAATTCCAGGGAGATCAGTTTCAGTGGCTGCCTCACCCAGATGTACTTCATTCACTCCTTCTCAGCGATGGAGTCTGGAATCCTCGTGGCCATGGCTTTTGATCGCTATGTGGCCATCTGCAATCCTCTGAGATATTCCATGATCCTGACAAACTCTGTTGTGGCCAAGATAGGCCTGGCGGTGGTGCTGCGCAGTGGCATACTCGCATTGCCCTATCCCTTCCTGGCGAGGCAGTGGCCATATTGCAGAACCAACATCATCCCCCACTCGTATTGTGGGCATATGGCTGTGGTGAAGCTGGCCTGCACTGACATCCGCATCAGTAGTTACTATGGCCTGTTTGATCTTTTCTCTGAGATCGGAATGGATGTGTTTTTTATTACCGTGTCCTATACTCAGATCCTCCGGGCCATCTTCCGCCTCCCCACAAAAGATGCCCGGCTCAAAACTTTTGGGACCTGTATCTCTCATCTTTGTGCGATCTTAGCTTTGTACATCCCAGATTTATTCTCCTCTCTAACGCAGCGGTTTGGCCAAAATGTGCCACTGCACTTCCTTGTTCTCATTGTCAGTGTGTACCTGCTAGTGCCCCCTGTGCTACACCCCATCATTTACGGGGTGAGGACCAAACAGATCCGGGGCAGGCTGCTCCAGCTCTTTACTCATAAAGAGACTTAAATGTTTCCACCTTGTGCTCTGGCTCTCAGATTGAGCTCTGTGCAGAGCTGGCTGGTCCATGGTCCACTTCCCTGAACCACTTCCTGGACAGACAGAGAGACATTGAACCCTTCCCTGTCCATACTGGGCTGTGTCAATGTGATGAACTGGGGATTCAGTCTGTGTACACTGTACTGGGTTGTCACTTTTCTAATTGCTGGTAGCTGGATCCCTGAAATTTCAGTCTTGCCCCATCTCTTCTGTGAACCCTCGACCCTGCTGTGTGTCTTCTCCCCAAGGCGCTGCCCCTGTCACTTGCTCCTGTCTTCCCCTCCCCTTGTCAGCTGCGTCCCAGTCATCGCTAAAACCAATATATTTTCACATCTTATGGCAATTCACTTAAGGGGCACTGGTTAGTGTTAACATTTTAATGTTTATTGTTACTTCATTACTAACGCTGTGGAGAGAGAGACCCCATCAGGACTCCTGGGATCTATCTCAGCTCTGGGAAGGGAGTGGGGTATAGTGGGTTGCAGAAGGAGGCAGATACATCTGGGGTCGAAATAAAAAGATCAGCACGGCCATAATGGTTAAAACCAATGGACAATGTAGCCCAGTATTCTGTCTTCTGAGAGTGCCCAGTGCCAGGTGCTTCAGAGGGAATTAACAGAACATGGCAATCATCATCTGATTCATGTGGAGCAGCTTGGCAGAAGGGGGCAGAAGCCCTGCACCCAGACTGCTTAGCTTCTACTGGCAGGAGTTCAAGCCTACAGCCCCAGTAGGAGCTGTGGGGGGAGAGGAAGAGCCCCAGGTGGAGTGGCAGAAGAAGCTTTCCGCTCAGGCTTCCCCAACCCCTAGGAACAGAGCAGCAGGAGGAGAAGTCCTACTTAATTTAGTCTCTTCCATACTCCTTCCACCCAGGGGTTTTCTCATTTTTCCTGTCCTTGGACGAATCTCAGTGTTTTTTTTTTGTTTTTGTTTTTTTGTCTCTCCTCCCTGACCCTTTAGGGGCTGCTCTCTTCCCTTCAGCTCCCTTTCCCTTTCTGGAGATAGAGACGGGTTGCGCAGTGCCACCAGTACATTCACCACACCGGTGAGCTGCTTCCTCTTTGCCCATCTCCGTGGGCCACAGGGTTGTAACAGGAGCCCAGCCAGAGGATTATTATAGGTCCACAACAACATCCCCCACTGTGCTGCAGGATGAGCTTCACCGTTTTCTGGTGGACACTTGTGATTTCAAAGGTAAGGTGAAGCTCCCTCTCCAGCATTGGGGAGACTTCCATCTCATCTTCTGGGCCACAAGGGCTGCTTTGGAGGAGGGATAAGTCAGTGGTTTGAGCATTAGCCTGCTAAACCCAGCATTATGAGCTCAATCCTTGAGGTGGGCCACTTAGGCATCTGGGGCAAAAATCAGTACTTGGTCCTGCTAGTGAAGGCAGTGGGCTGGACTGGATGAACTTTCAGGGTCCCTTCAAGTTCCAAGAGATAGGCATGTCTCCATATATTAATTATATCATATTAACCAGGAGGTAGGACATCCTGGTCTACCTGTGGGCCTGCAACTTCTGTGACAAGCCTTTTGGGTTGGTCAGCAATCGTTGCAAGGCCGGATGGGGATTCCATGCTCACGAGGATAGCCCTCAGGTTGAAGCCAACCATCTTTTCAACATTGAACACCAGAGGCTCCTGGGATGGTCTCCACAGTTGCCAGGTGCTCTCCTTCCTTTGTGACACAGGGTACCCTATGGTTTGCCTGCAGGAAACCCACAATGATCCAGACACTAGTTGGTGGCTGGAGTGGGAGGACCAGGTATATCATAGACACCTTAGCACTCATTTGGCTGGGGAGGCCACCCTATTCTCCCTTAGCCTACAGCCTGAGATGCTGGGAGTTGCTGAGGTCATGCCAGGTTGCCTGCTGCACCTCCATGCCTGTGTGGATGGGCTGACATTGCATCTATTTAATGTCTACCCCCACCCAGTGCAGTTCCATTTAAAAAGTTCTAGCCTTCCAATTGGCTTTTTTGGCCAGGTGCCCACTCACTTCCTTTTTGCTTCCATTGCAGTGAGACTTTTTACCATTTACAGTTTTACTATTTACCATTTTGGGGAGAGATAGCTCAGTGGTTTGAGCATTGGCCTGCTAAACCCAGGGTTGTGAGTTCAATCCTTGAGGAGGCCACTTAGAAATCTGGGGCAAAATCAGTACTTGGTCCTGCTAGTGAAGGCAGGGGGCTGGACTTGATGACCTTTCAAGGTCCCTTCCAGTTCTAGGAGATAGGATATCTCCATTAATTTATTTATTTTTTATTTTTATTTATTACAGGTCAAGCAAGTAGAGAACAGCTACTAAGAGGGATTTTATAGCTAATTGGCTGGCTGGGTCCATAAAAGGGAGCTACCCCCCACTTCATTTATCACAACTGCTGAATATAATGCAAAGCAGGTGTCAAGGCTGGATCCCCACTTTGAACTTTAGGGTACAAATGTAGGGGCCTGCATGAAAACTTCTAAGCTTAACTACCAGCTTAGCTCTGGTTCGGCTGCCACCATTTCAATGGATTCCCTCTCTGGGAAGCCTTGAAAAACCTTCACCAATTCCCTGGTGAATACAGATCCAAACCCCTTGGATCTAAAACAAGGAGAAATTAACCATCCCCCCCTCCTTCCTCCCACCAACTCCTGGTGAATCAAGATCCAAACCCCTTGGATCTTAAAACAAGGAAAAATCAATCAGGTTCTAAAAAGAAAGCTTTTAATTAAAGAAAAAAAGTAAAAATCATCTCTGTAAAATCAGTATGGAAATTAACCTTACAGGGTAATCAAACTTAAAGAGCCCAGAGGACTCCCCTCTAGTCTCAGGTTCAAAGTACAGCAAACAAAGATAAACACTCTAGTAAAAGGTACATTTACAAGTTGAGAAAACAAAGGAAAACTAACACGCCTTGCCTGGCTATTTACTTACAAGTTTGAAATAGGACAGACTTGTTTAGAAAGATGTGGAGAACCTGGATTGATGTCTGGTCCCTCTCAGTCCCAAGAGCGAACACACTCCCAACAAAGAACACAAACAAAAGCCTCCCCCCCCCAAGATTTGAAAGTATCTTGTCCCCTTATTGGTCCTTTAGGTCAGATGCCAGCCAGGTTACCTGAGCTTCTTAACCCTTTACAGGGAAAAGGATTTTGGATTCTCTGGCCAGGAGGGATTTTATAGTACTGTACACAGGACAGCTGTTACCCTTCCCTTTATAGTTATGACAGCAGGGAATACAATAAAGCAAACTAGTCCACTGAGCTGCAATGTGGGGTCTATAACAGACCATCAGAACGGCCGTACTGGGTAAGACCATTGGTCCATCTAGCCCAGTATGCTGTCTTCCGACAGTGGCTAATAGCAGGTGTTCCAGAGGGAATGAATAGAACAGGCAGTCATCAAGGTATTCATCCCCTGTCACCCACTCCCAGCTTTTGAAAAACAGAGGCTAGGGACACTCAGAAGATGGTGTTGGATCCCTGCCCATCATGGCCAATAGCCATTAATGGACCAATTGTCCATTTATTATTTATTTATTATTGGACCCCTGTTATAGTTTTGGCCTTTTCAACATCACCTGGCGAAGAATTCCACAGGTTGATTGTGAAGAAATACTTTATTTTGTTTGTTCTAAATCTGCTGCCTGTTAATTTCATTGGGTGATTCCTAGTTTTTGTGTTATGTGAAGGAGTAAATAACTTTTCCTTATTTAATTTTTCCACACCAGTCATGGTTTTATAGAATTTCTATAATTTCCCCCCCTTAATCATACCTTTTCCAAACTTCAAAGTATCAGTCTTTTCAAACTTTCCTCACATGGAAGGTGTTCCATACCCCTAAATCATTTCTGTTACTCTTCTCTGGACCTTTCCAAATCCAATATATCTTTTTTGAAATGTGGCGACCAGATATGCTGTCAGAAATATAAAGAGTAGGGTAACAACCCTTATGTATGGAGTAACATAAAATCCCTCCTGGCCAAATATAAAGGAGGAAGGATAGCTCAGTGGTTTGAGCATTGACCTATTAAACCCAGGCTTGTTAGTTCAATCTTTGAAGGGGCCATTTAGGGTTCTGAGGGAAAAATCAGTCCTTGGTCCTGCTGGTGAAGACAGGGGGCTGGACTTAATGACCTTTCAGGGTCCCTTCCAGCTTTATGAGATAGTTCAATTAACCGAATTGGCACCTGACTAGAAAGACCAGTGGGAAAGAAAATACTTTTAAATCTGGGGTTTGGGGGAGGTTTTGTTTATGCTCTCTTTGTTTGTTCCCTCTCAGACAGAGAGGGACCAGAGCAGGGGGGGAAATCTCCTAAAAACATACCTTAAATAAGCATTTAAGATTACAAAAATTATAAGTAAAGCTAGGAAATGCATTAAATTATCTTTTGTTTTAGTTTGTAAATTTTCCCTATGCTAAGAGGTAATTTTATTCCAGTTTTGTAATTAGGAAGCAGAGTCACAGCTGAATCCACTGTGGTTTTAAATCTTTTCATTTTTCCGTGTAAAGTTATCTTCCATCCTGATTTTGCAGGTGTGATTCTTTTACTTTTTTTTAAATAAAAAACTTCTTTTAAGAACCTGATTGATTTTCAGTGTCCTAAAAAACAGGGATTTGGTCTATGCTCACTTTGTTAACCTATTGGTTGGTATATTATTCTCAAGCCTCCCCAGGAAAGGGGGTGAATGGGCTTGGGGAGATATTTTAGAAAGAATAGGGCTGCAAGTGGCCGCTCCCTGAATGTTTGTTTAAATCACTTGGTGGTGGCAGCAATACCATCGAAGGACAAGGAAAGGAATTTTTGCCTTGGGAAAGTTTTTAACATAAACTGGTGGAATATAAGCTTAGGGGATCTTTCATGTGGGTCCCCACATCTGTCCCCCAGAGTTTAGATTGGGGAGGGAACCCTGACATATGTGGCTGTGTTTGGGTCCCACACACTGGAACCATGTGATTTTAATTTGGAGCAATATTCAGGCCTTTTCTGGCTCTGAGTTTCTAGGCCCACTCTCAGATTGCAGCTTCCATTCTAGCACCTCCATCTGGGAGTGGAGACCTGTCCAGCAAGCACCAAGGCCCTGAGACTAGTTTTGGCCTGGATCCCGCAGGCTCTCCAATTTCTTCAGCACACCCTTCCCAAAGCCTCCTTCCACTGAGCAAAAGGAATGTGAGTGACGTATACAGTAAAAACTCAAAGACATAAGGATACAGATGGTTCATACAATCAAATGTGAGTTAATAGGGTTTCCATCCGTCTGGGTTTTACCCAGAGACTTGGATTTTTGGCTTCTGTGTCTGGGTGCCATTTAGGGTTTCCAGGTACTCGGTTTTCAACTGAAAAGTCCAATCAAAAAGATATCTGGCAGTGTCCAGTTACTGCTGGGCCGGTGGGGAGGAGACAGGTCATTAAGCTTGAGTGGGGCTGTGTCAGCAAACAAGGAACTGTTACACAGATGTTAATGGACTGTGAGTGGAGAGTGTGACTGGGCAGGGAGATGTCCACAAGATGTTCTCTTCACCTAAATATGGCTCCTCTTCCCTCACTGTTTCCCAAGTGGTCTGGTTCCAGGACTGATACAGCTGGGCTCCCCGAAGGAAATTTTTCCTGAACCATGCAGTGTTGGTTTGGGGTCATGGGGAGGATTTCTCTTCTCCATTGGAAAGTGCTCCCCAGAGTGAAAGAGGCAGGAAGTCCCTCTTTTAATGGGTTTCATGCCATCTCTCTCTCTCTCTCTCTCTCTCTCTCCATGCACTGAGGTCCATCCCTTCCTTTCCTTTGTAACTCAACTCCCTGCCCCCACCACTGTTGGGGCTGGGATGCAATGGAGTCAGGAAGACCCGCATCCCCTACCCTTGCCACTGCAGCCCTGGCGTGGCAGTTCCCCCCTCTAGGCTAATGAGCCTGCAATTGTCGACCCTCTGATGGAGCTAGGATGCCCGACCCTCTTTCTGCTCAGCCCTGAATACAGGCCTGAGCTATAGACTCTTTGCTGCCCCACCCTGACTGAGGACTTGAGGATAATAACGATTCCTTTGCTGCTCATCTCTGGGTACAGGCACAAGCCATAGACCCTTTGCTGCCCTGCCCTGATGAAGGGCTTGAACTCATAACTTTTTGCTCCTTTGTCCTCATTGCAGGCTAGAAACCCTAACTGACAAACGCTCTGCCTGGACTGCTGGCCAGAGACACAGGCTGGGGGTTGCCTGGCAAATTCCCTAACTGTGGATGACACCAAGCGGTGTAGTGAGGCAGAGTGGTCTTGACTGACCAAGAAGGCGAGGAACCACTGTAAAGCCACTACAAGGACTCTTAAGAGGGGTGCTGGTATGAGTAATGTGGAACAAGTAAACAAATTGAAAGATCTGATGGAAAACTGTGTAAGGAGCGAAGGTGTTACAGGTTTGAAGGAATGTTTGACTGTGTTGCTCAGGAGCATTTCTTAAACATACGTACAGATGATGTAAAACAGAGTCTGTGGGACAAAAGGGTGAACACTGTGGATGAGATGGCTTCTCTAGCAGATGATTTTGAGCAGACACAAGCATCTGTTGTGAAAAAACCACAGAAAGGGGTATAAACTTGTTGGAAAACAGGGTTCTCTTTTACCCCATTCCTCTAATCCTCGACTCAAATCTCCTGTAAAATCAGAAGAGTAAAGAAGATGCTATCATTGTAATTCCATTGATGGCATGAGGAATCAATGTCCTGTGCTGGGAGGAAGCAGGCAGCAGGTAGCCCATGTGAATGCTGAGACCCTGAGCACAGAAGCCCCCCAGTCACCTGTCACTTATCAAACTGGGTTTGTAAAATTACCCTCTACACATTCATGCATAAAGCACATCAAGGATGTCAGCATCAATTGCCGGGAAGACCTTGGGTGGGAAGACACAGGGGCAGAAGTTTCTGTGGTTAGCAGGTTATAGAGCAAGAAGGTGACATAATGCCAGGACACATGGCAGAACCTCTAGTAGAGGAGGTCAAAAAATCCTTCTACCTTCAGCTAAAGTGCACATACAAACCAAGTGTTTTGAAGCTGTATTATCAGTGTGGGTAGTAGACGATAACCCTATTAATACACTAATTGGTAATGATATTTGTCATGTAGCTTAGGCTGTTAAAGTGTCTGCCTACAATAAGGATCATTCTGCTGGAACCTCAGAGGGGAAGAGGGAATGTCCCAGGAGCTGCTGAAGGAATGAGATCGAGTCTCCTTGATTCCTCTGCAGCAGGGGGAAGCAGCATGGTTCCAAGACCAAGGTGGTTGAGACCAGCTCCTGCACTTCAGCTGAAGGCAGAGTCTCCTCAGGGAGGGAGAAGTGTGTGTTACCTATCAGGGAGAAAAATGTCAGGATTGCAGCTAAACGAGGGACATACCCAATGCTAGGCAGCACAGGAAGATGTGTCCCAGAAGGGAGAACAGAGAAGGGAGTTGGAATCCTAGAAACCACTGGGGAGGTGGGTATGAGTTCCTTTAACAAGGCAGCAGGAAGCAACAGCATGTCAGGAAGGGAGGGGGGAGTAGCACCTCTCAGTGAGACAGCTGTCCAGTCTGTTAGCTGTGAGCCCTTCACAACTAAACAGGGGATATATCCCACCCTACAGAGACAAGGGATATCTGTTTTGGGGGAGGGGGCAGAGAAGGAATCTGGGAAAGGAATAGTGGGAGTACAGAAATATCTCCTCATTGGTGACTTGGGAGACGATGCCCAGGACAGAATGGCTGATCAGCATCTGGGCATTCAGGCACTCACCCTGTGACTCAAGTTTTGAGAGGGAATGGTGTCACTGACCTCCTGGAGGGGAGCAGTCACACAACTGACCTCTTGGGGATAGAGAGAGGGGTGACAGAGGGTACCCCAATCCAGGTCCCAATTTTTCAAGAATTTGTTCCTAATGTTTTTGTGTGAATGAACTCTGTCCCTTTATAATTATAAAATCACAGAATCACAGAAGATTAGGGTTGGAAGGGACCTCAGGAGGTCATCTAGTACAAATCCCTGCTCAAAGCAGGACCAACATGAACTAAATCATCCCAGCCAGGGCTTTGTCAAGCCACACCTTAAAAACCTCTACAGATGCATATTCCACCACCTCCAAAGGTAACCCATTCCAGTGGTTCACCACCCTCCTCATTAAATAGTGTTTCCTAATATCCAACCTAGACCTCCCCCACTGCAACTTGAGACCACTGCTCCTTGTTCTGTCATCTGCCACCACTGAGAACAGCCGAGCTCCATCCTCTTTGGAACCCCCCTTCAGGTAGATGAAGCCCTATCAAATCCCCCCTCACTCTTCTCTTCTGCACACTCAAGAATCCCAATTCCTTCAGCCTCTCCTCGTAAGTCATGTGCCTCAACCCCCTGATTATTTTCATTGCCCTCCGCTGAACTCCAATTTGTCTACATCCTTTCTTTAGTGGGTGGACCAAAACTGGACGCAATACTCCAGATGTGGCCTTACCAGGGCCGAATAGAGGGGAATAATCACTTCCCTCAATCTGCCAGCAATGCCCCTACTAATGCAGCCTAATAAGCCATTAGCCTTCTTGGCAGCAAGAGCACACTGTTGACTCATATCCAGCTTCTCGTCCATTATAACCCCTAGGTCCTTTTCTGCAGAACTGCTACCTAGCCATTAGGTCCCTAGTCTGTAACAGTGAATAGGATTCTTCTATCCTAATTTCTGGACTCTGCACTTGTCCTTGTTGAACCTCGTCAGATTTCTTTTGGCCCAATCCTCCAATTTGTCTAGGTCACTCTGGACCCTATGCTTACCTTCCAGCATATCTACCTCTCTGCCCAGCTTTAAGACAGGATGTAGTTCCAACTGACTATATGGCTGTCTGTGAAAATGATAATGACCCACCTGACAGAGGGGAGGAGGAAATTCCCTGGGCTGGTACGACTCAGAAAGCAGCTATGAAAGAGCTGCTGGGAGAGCACAGATCACCATCACAACACTCTAGGAGAAGTGATTGGAGCGGGGATCAAAAGGAAACCCCAAGAGCAGGGGAGAAGGGGAGAGGATTTTTTCCATGGGCATAACCCTGGGTAGACTCAGTGAGGGCTAGCCAACATGCAAAGTGTCCTTATATCCTTACCTCATCAGAACCTTGAAAACCACGTAATCAATGATGACCTTGAACTGAGATCCTAAGGGGAAAGGAAAACTAGTAACTAAACATATTTTAAGGTTCAGGAAGAAGTTGAAAGACAAAATGCATTTTCAACAAACCAAATTGTCCAAGCAGAAGGCATGGTGCAATAAATATACTGGAAACACCTACCCGTAATAAAAGATTTGATGTTACTGGTAAATATCATTATGCAAAGTTTATTCCTAGTGGTAAATCTTCTAATAAATAATTTGGTATTGATGGTAAATCCTATGAAAAGTTGTAACATGCATGATTTTTTGGAAAGGGTTTTGGACATACTAGTGTTGGGAGATATATATATCCCATTGTACACTCAGGCAAACCAAACCAGTCAAACAGAGAAGACTTCTGTTTTACCCCCACTGGCTGACCATAAGTCTTACAAGCAATTCCCTTAGTCACTCCAGTTTCCCAGTATCACCACCAGAGCCACTTGTTATGGGGAGAAATGAAAACCACTAAAAGAAAAAAGTTTCTCCTGATCCCAAAGGACCACGCCCCAGTACCACGTCAATATACAAATTAGATCTTTCCCACAAATCAAGCTATTGCCAATCCTTTAGTATCTAAAATCGAAAGGTTTATTCATAACCTGGATAGAAAGCTGGCTAGATCGTCGGGCTCAACAGGTAGTGATCAATGGCTCTATGTATAGTTGGCAGCCGGTATCAGGCAGAGTGACCCAAGGGTCGGTCCTGAGGCTGGTTTTGTTCAATATCTTCATTAATGATCTGGAGGATGGCGTGGACTGCACCCTTGGCAAGTTTGCAGACAACACTAAACTGGGAGGAGTGGTAGATACACTGGAGGGTAGGGATAGGATACAGAGGGACCTAGACAAATTAGAGGATTGGGCCAAAAGAAACCTGATGATGTTCAAGAAGGACAAGTGCAGAGTCCTGCACTTAGGACGGAAGAATCCCATGCACTGCTACAGACTAGGGACCAAGTGGCTAGGCAGCAGTTCTGCAGAAAAGGACCTAGAGGTTACAGTGGACGAGAAGCTGGATTAGTCAACAGTGTGCCCTTGTTGCCAAGAAGGATAACGGCATTTGGGGCTGTATAAGTAGGGGCATTGCCAGCAGATCGAGGGACGTGATCATTTTACTCTATTCGGCATTGGTGAGGCCTCACCTGGAGTACTGCTTCTAGTTTTGGGCCCAACACCAGAAGAAGGATGTGGAAAAATTGGAAAGAGTCCAGCAGAGGGCAACAAAAATGATTAGGGGCTAGAGCACATGACTTATGAGGAGAGGTTGAGGGAACTGGGATTGTTTAGTCTGCAGAAGAGAAGAATGAGGGGGGATTTGATAGGTGCTTTCAACTACCTGAAAGGGGGTTCCAAGGAGGATGGATCTAGATTGTTCTCAGTGGCAGCAGATGACAGAAAAAGGAGTAATGGTCTCAAGTCGCAGTGGGGGAGATTTAGGTTGGATATTAGGAAAACTTTTTCACTAGGAGGGTGAATCACTGGAATGGGTTACCTAGGGAGGTGGTGTAATTGCCTTCCTTAGAGGTTTTTAAGGTCAGGCTGGACAAAGCCCTGGCTGGGATGATTTAGTTGGGGTTGGTCCTGCTTTGAGCAGGGGGTTGGACTGGATGACCTCCTGAGAACCCTTCCAAACCTGATAGTGTATGATTCTATGATAAAGGGGAAAAGATCTAGATGGGAGCTAGAATTGGTTAAATTGAATCAATTCCATACAGTAATGGCAAAGTTCTTGGTTTAGGCTTGTAGCAGTGATGGAATAAACTACAGGTTCAAATCATGTCTCTGGAGTACATCCACAGCTGGGATGGGTCATTCCGTCCTTTGTTCAGAGCTTCTGTTTGTAGCAAAGTCCCTCCAGAGGTAGGAAACAGGATTTAAGACAAGATGGAGATGAGGCAGCTGCCTTTTACAGCCTCTGCCAAGTGTAAGAACTCCTCTTTCTTCTTACTGTGGAAAATTACAGCAACATGGAGTTTGGAGGCACTTGGACAAGTCATAGGTGGCAGCCGTTGCTCACATGCTATCTTGAACATCCCCAGGAAGACTTCATATGTGGATTGGAGTCTTCCAGGGCCCATTGTCAGTTAAATGTTTCTTGATTGGGCATTTAATTTGCAATTTCCTTTCTCAAGAAGCTGACCAAATGCTTTACTAAGGCTACTTTGGAATCAAAACACATTGATATACAGGGACATAGCCAATATTCATAACTTCAACTACAAAAATGATACACACACACATAGATCATAATCATAATTAGCAAATCATAACCTTTCCATAGACACCTTACACGACAACCGTTGTACAATATTTGCACCAATCATCTATAAAGTCACCGGTTATATTAATAATGTCACACACATTTTCAGACTTTTGATCACAGGGCTGATCTACAAAGTGTTAAAAGGTACACAAAACTTTACAGGAACACCTGTGGATAACACTACAATTACAATAGTTTGCAACACTTGGGAGTTATATGTTCAAAATCTAAAGAGGGTCTTTGGCACTCTGCCTCCACATTAGTCAGTGACCAAGGTGGAGAAAGGGTGGATTTTTTGCATGGCCATAGCCTGGGGTTGGGAAGCAGCTCCACAGGGGGCTAGACCACATGGGAAGTCCCCTTATACCTTTATATCACTGGACCCTGGTATACGAAGTTACCAATGATGATCTTAGACTAAGATCTGTACTAAAAGTGACACTGAGGGGAAAGGAAAACCAGTAGTTAAACATGTGTTAAGGTTCAGGAAGATCTTATAACAAAAAAAAATGGTACTGATGGTAAACATATGAAAAGTTGTAGCATGAACGAGTTTGGGGAAAGCTTTTGGACATGCTAGGAATAATCAGCAATAAGCTATACATAGCTATTGCTTCTCAGCTAACACCTGTTCACAGGCTCAAAGCTTGTCACAGAAAGGAAATGAAAATAAACCTGGTCTGGAGGGGGAAACTGAGGCACAACACCTCATGGCTCTAATGAATATCTGTATTGAGTTACCACTAGTTGGAAAAGCACAATGGTTAACAATGATGCACAGAAAGCTGACTTTTGAGATCACTAGGCTGATCTACATAGTGTTGAAAGGTACACAGAAGTTTGCAAGAACACCTGTGGATAACCAGTACAAAGTTTGCAACACTTGGGAGTTGTACGGTCAAAAAGTAAGAAGAGCCTTGAACACACTGCTCATGCATCAGCCAGTGACTAACACTCCTGCAGTAAAGTAAGGAAGGAGGTGTGGTTCTCTGTTCCCCAAAGCAACACCCTGTCTGCACCATATTTACCATGGGGATATGATTATGAATATTATGTTTACAAAGTATATAAAATGTCATGTAAGATGTCAATGGAAAATTATTATTTGCTGAATATGATTACCCTATTTGTATGCATGTATCATTTTTAATATATCAAATTTAATTTACTTTAATTTTAATTTAATTTAATTTTTGTACTTAAAGTTCTGAAAGCATGGAAGGGCATGTGACCAGCTCATGGGACAGTGGACTCCATCTTGCGGCTTCTCTTCTGTTTTCCACTAACTGTGCTGCGGGCTTTTGCTTGGAAAAATGAAGCTCCCTCTACATGGCAAAAGCTATAAAATGTGGAAGCAACATCATCACTGCACCTCACTCCCACACAACTCAACACCAAAGACTTTAGAACCTGGGACTGAACTGGGGCTGTGGTCCCAGGCTGACGGGATTTCTAGCCTGTGTATGGAAGATTGGTGGATTGTTTGTCCAATCAGGCTGACACACTGTTTGATTCAAAGCCTGTCTACTGTATAGAACTCAGATTTGGATGTTGTTTATTTCTCAGATTTCAACTTTGTTCTTTACACTATTACTTATAATCACGTAAACAATCGATCTTCCTGTAATTAATAAATCTGTTTTATATTGTTTTACTTACTACAGGATGTTTTTTGAAACGTAAAAGGGAAATCTGCTCAGGCTGATGTATTGTCCTCTCCACATTGAGGGAGGGGCAGACTGGGAAATAAACCTATACTGGGCAGGCTTTTGGCCAGGGCAAGACGGTACAGCTCTTCGGTCCTAGGCTGGAGAACTGAGGGGAATTGGTTGGAGACTCTCTATTGTTTCATGACTGGCTAGTGAAATCATTCATGTAACTGCAGTTGGGTGTGTCCCTGTCTGTGTATAGCTGTGTGAGTGCAAGACCTGAGAGGATTGCAGCTTGTCACAGCCTCACAGTGTGAGGGGGCCCAGATTGGTATGACAGAGGGCTCGGTGGTCCCCTGTTCCAGGGTGCACCCCAGGGAATTCTGTCACCCTCCCCCCCCCCAGTGAAGAGGCCCTGGAAGCCCGTGAGTCCATTTCTTTGTTGTCATGTGGTCACTTACTGACAGAGAGACCGTGGTTATGGAAGGGAAATCAAGACACTTGGGTTCTGAGAGTCAGTCTCTATATGACTTTGGCAAGTCTTGTCTCCCCGTGACTCAGTTTACAAATCAGTGAAATGGGAATGGTTCATAGTGACTTTCCTTTGCTAAATGCTTTGAAGATCACTCAATGAAATGTGTTACACAGTCTGATGATAGTTACTGATGAGAAGTACTGATCTCTAATCACTTAGCGAAAGCCCAATGTGTTTGTTCTAAGTGCTTGTGTCTCCTCCTACTCAACTTTCTCCAGATCTCTCTGAAGCCTGAGAATTTACAGGCCATCAGATCCTCTGGAGACTTTGTCATTATCCCTAGTTTTCTTACTGATCAACAATAATTTTTAAATACATACACACAAATGTAGAGAGCAGCCAATTCCTCTTTGACTCAGCACAGAGCCCAAGAGTTCTCATCTCCCTTTGGGAAGGTCCCTTAAATGCTGTTTACTCCTAAGGCTAGATAATTAGCATAGAAGCGGAGACATGCTTTTCTGCAGCCTGTTTACATTCAGATGCTCTTTCTCCTTTGGAGGCTGAGTGAACCCCACTGGGAATACACAGAGCTATATTATAAACTGTGCACACTCTGTGTCAGCTCTTGGCATGGGATGTTGCTGGGGTGAGAGAGGTGTTGGTCACGGCTACCTGAGGGGGATTCACAGGAAGGACACTTCTGTCTCAGAATTCACAGGTACCCATCTTTTGCTGAGGAGCTCACCTTCACGACAAACCCTGTGAAACATGGGTGTGGTGGGATAGAGAGTAAGTCTGTGGTCCAGTCCACTCTGCACAAACATGAAGCTTGCCATAAGTGATGAGTTTGCTAAAGAATCACTGGCCAAAATGTCACTCTTTTCTGTGCACCTCTGCTCATCCCGCCTGATGGTGTCCAGCCCCAAGGAGGTGCATTTCAGTGGCACAGTGAATCCTTCAGGATGAAAGGTGTTAGTAGATGTGCAATACAAGGCCAAATTCTGAGACCACGGCCTGTGCTTTGCTCAGGCCCCAGTGAGGCAAAACTCCCCTTGGAGCAAGAGCTGAGTACAGATGTCAGGAGTCAACTGAGTTTTAATGCACAGACACTGTCACACTCTCCTCTTGCATTTTAGGGCTCTGTCTGTTAATGGGGCACAGGGACAGGGGCTGTTACCTGACTTTTATCTGCTGGAAAGCTCGGAAGTGCTAGGGCTCCTCACTAGAACAATAATGAGATTTTTTTAAAACATGGTTAACACATACTTTCTCCTAACTTCATTCGAAAAGTTGGCTGAACTGTTATATCTGAAACTTAAAAAAAAAAAAAAAACAATTCTGATTGAAGCAGATACCCAGAATGGGAAATTTCAGTCTAAACACCTAAAATTTGGCAAACTTATAAGCAACTGGAAATTAGGTCCTCTAATGGAACGTGTTAGACAGCCTTAACTACTGGTGATGCCACCAGCACCACCTACAATGGCCAATCCATTTGTGAATCAGATTCTTCTATGCTCTGCGCTCCAATAATGTTGGTAGCAAGGAGTTCTACAGGCCAAATATGAATTATGTTAGCAATTATCTTTTCTCAATATTATATGTTCAGAATTTTAATTTAACTAAATGTTTCCTTGTTAATGTTATGAGACACAGTAAATACAAATGCCTGATCTACTGATGGCTATTCACTTGACTTTGGAAAACCTCCACAGAAGGCGCTTCCATGAATTCCCTTGGAGTCTGTTCCATTGGCTTCCTGTAGTTAAAGTTCAGAAGATTTTCCTGAAATTTAATTTAAATCTGCTATGCTGGAATTTTGAACCCATTGCCTCTTGTCCTGTCCCTCTGTGGTAAGACAGAATAACTTTCCTCCACCTTTTTATGGAAGTTTTTCAAGTATTTGAAGACCACTATCATGTCCCGTATTAATCTCCTCATTTCCAAATAAACATACTAGTTCTTCAGCTTGCTCATATGGCTTGTATTCCATCCATTGCATAACATTTCTTACTTGCCTATGGATATTTTCCAGTTTCCCTACATCCTTTCTATACATTTGTGAGCAAAATTGGACACATTACTCCAATTGATACCTAACCTGCTCCAAGTAGATGAATACTATCACATACTGTGACTTGCATGTTATACTTCTGCTAATATAACCTAACATTCCCTTTGCCTTTTTTGAAACAGCAAAAAAATCCACACCCCAAAGAGATGTAGCTATTTCATAGACTCATAGAACTGGAAGAGGGGCTGTTGCACATGGGGCTTGAGCACATGACAGGGGGCTGGAGCACATGACTTATGAGGAGAGGCTGAGGGAACTGGGATTGTTTAGTCTGCAGAAGAGAAGAATGAGGGGGGATTTGATAGCTGCTTTCAACTACCTGAAAGGGGGTTCTAAAGAGGATGGATCTAGACTGTTCTCAGTGATACCTGATGACAGAATATGAAGTAATGGTCTCAAGTTGCAGTTGGAGAGGTTTAGGTTGGATATTAGGAAAAACTTTTTCACTAGGAGGGTGGTGAAGCACTGGAGTGGGTTACCTAGAGAGGTGATGGAATCTCCTTCCTTAGAGGTTTTTATGGTCAGGCTTGACAAAGCCCTGGGTGGGATGATTTAGTTGGGAATTGGTCCTGCTTTCAGCAGGGGTTTGGACTTGATGACCTCCTGAGGTCCCTTCCAACCCTGATATTCTATGATTCAATGATTCTAAGGGGCCTCAAGGAGTCATCAAGTCCAGTCCCCTGCATTCATGGAAGGAGCAGCATCATTTATAACATCCCTGACAGGTGTTTGACTAACCTGCTCTTAAAAATCTCCAGTGATGGAGATTCCACAGCCTCCTTAGGCAACTTATTCCAGTCCCTAACCACCGTGACAGTAATCACCCAACCTGAATCACCCTTGCTGCAATTTAAGTCCATTGCTTCTTGTCTTCTTTTCAGAGGTTAAGGAGAACACTCCATGTAACGACCTTGTAGGTATTTGAGAACTGTTATCATGTCCCCCTCAGTCTTCCCTTTTTCACACTATACAAACACAGTTCTTTCAGTCTTCCCTCATAGGTCATGTTTTCAAGACCCCTAATCATCCTTTTATCCAGATTTCCCAGATCATTTTGAATGTTTATCCGATTCTCCAAAAGACTTGCAACCCCTTCCAACTTGGTATCATCTGAAAACTTAATAAGTGTACTCTCTATGCTATGATCTAAATCGTTGATGAAGACATTGAAAAGAACGGGACCCAGAACTGATCCCTGGGGAACCCCACTTATTATGCCCTTCCAACATCACTGTGAACCATTCAAAACTACTCTCTGGGAGTGTTTTTCCAACAAGTTATGCACCCACCTTATAATAGCTCCATCGAGGTTGTATTTCCCTAGTTTCTTAATGAGCAGGTCATGTGAGACTGTATAAAAAGATGCACTAATGTCTAGATATACCACAGGTACTGCTTCCCCCCATCCACAAGGCTTGCTATCCTGTCAAAAAAAGCTATCAGATTGGTTTGACATAATTTGTTCTTGACAAATCCATGCTGACTATCACTTATCACCTTATTATCTTCTAGATATTTGCAAATTGATTCCATAATTATTTACTCCATTATCTTACCTAGTACAGAAGTTAAGCTGACTGGTCTGTAATTGCCTGGGTTGACCTTATTTCATTTTTTTATAGATAGGCACTATATGTGCTCTTTTCCACTCTTCCTGAATCTCCCCTGTCTTCCATGACTTTTCAAAGATAATAGCTAATGGTTCATCTATCTCCTCAGTCAGTTCCTGCAGAGCATTCTAGGATGCATTTCAACAGGCCCTGATGACTTGAAGACATCTAACTTGTCCAAGTAACTTTTAACTTCTTATTTCCTTATTTTAGCATCTGAACCTACCCCCATTTTCACTGGCATTCTCTATGTTAGGTGTCCAAACACCGCTAACTGTCATTAAACACCTCTGCCATTTCTACATTTCTTGTTATTGTTTTTCCCTCTTCATTTAGTAATGGGCCTGCCCTGTCCTTGGTCTTCCGCTTGCTTCTAATGTATTTGTAGAATGTTTTCTTGTTACCCTCTCTGTCTCTAGTTAGTTTGAGCTCGTTTTTTGCCTTGGTCTTTCTAATTTTGCCCCTACGTACATGTGTTATTTGTTTATATTTTTCCTTTGTAATTTGACCTTGTTTCCACTTTTTTAGGATCCTTTTTTTTTGTTTTTTAGATCATTCAGGATCTTCTGGTTAAGTCACTCTGGTCTCTTGCCATACATCCTATCTTTCCTAGGCAGTGGGATAGTTTGCTCTTGTGCCCTTAATAATGTCTCTCTGAAAAACTATCTGCTGTCTTCTATTGTTTTTCTCCTTAGACTTGTTTCCCATGAGATCTTACCTGCCAACTCCTTGAGTTTGCTCAAGTCTGCCTTCTTGAAACCCATTGTCTTTAGTTTGTTGTTTTCCCTCCTACCATTCCTTAGAATCGTGAACTCTGTTATTTCATGATCACTTTGACTCAAGATGCCTTCCACTTTGAAATTCCCAATGAGTTCCTCCTTCTATGTCAAAATGAAGTATAGAACAGCCTCTCTACTAATAGCTTTCTCCAGCTTTTGGAATTTTTTTTGTCTCCAATACATTCAAGAATTTGCTGGATAATCTGTACCCTGGTGTAGACAGCATGAGATGAATTCTTCCATCGACCTAGCTACCACCTCTCGGGGATTACCTGTGCTGAGGGGAGAACCCTTCCATCTGTGTAAGTAGCGTCTATATTGAAGCGCTATGGTAGTAACGCTGTAGCATTATAAGTGTAAACAACCCTTCAAGCAGATCTTCCAGAAAAACATCCAGTCTGGATCTGCCAACATGGGGAATTGGAGAATCCACCACTTCCCTTCTCAGTGTGTCCCAGTGGTTAATCACCCTCAGTGCTAAATATTTGGCCCTAATTTCTGGCTGAAATTTGCCTGCCTTCAGCTTCTAGCCCTTCGGTCTTGCTCAGCCTTTCTCTGCTAGATTACAGAGCCCATTATTTTCCATGATTTTCTCCCCATGAAAGTCTCCGCTTGATCATCTTTTTGATAAGTTAAAGAGATACACAACTTGAAGTCTAACAATCCAGCCTTTTCTCCTCCAATCATTTTTGTAGCTCTTTTCTGTACCCTCTCCAAGTTTTCAACATCTTTTTTCAAAGGTGGACTCCAGAACAGGATGCAGTTTGTTTCACCAATCCCATGTGCTGAGGTAAAATCCTTTTCCTGCTCCAACTCTCCACTCCCCTGTTAATGCATCTGAGCACCATGTCATCCCTTTATACTACAGTGTCGCACTGGGCACTCACGATGAGTTGGTTGTCCACAATGTCCCCTAAATCCTTTTCAGGGTCCTTGGATTCCATTATATAGTGCCCTAGCCTGTAGGTCGGGCCTGCATTCCCTGTTCTGAGAGGATCATTTTGCATTTGCCTGTATTAAAACAGTTTGTTTACATGGGCCCCACTTCCCAAATGCTCCAGATCAATCGGTATGCCTGCCCTGGCTGCCTCATTGCAACCACTCTGCCAATCTTTGGGTCATCTGCACATTTTATCTGCAGTGATATTCTATTTGCTTCCAGATCATTGATGAAAATATTGAATAGCATGGGGCCTAGACATGATTCCTACAGAACCCCACTAGAAACAGCCGCATTTACTGATGAAGGCCTATTGCCAACAGCTTTCTGAGATCCATCAGTTAGCCAACTTTCAGTCCATTTAACATGTTCACTATTGATATTGTAGAGTGTTAAGTTTTTAACTCAATATTTCCCCGAGTAAATCAAATGCCTCTGCGTTGTTCTCTTGATCAACCAATGTGTACTCTCATAAAGGGATGAAATCAGGTTTATTTGACAAGATCTGTTTAAAATGAACCCTGTTGGTGACTGGCATTACTTACAATTCTAGATTTTTTTGTTTTAACTAATCCCATGCCAGCTTTTCCATTGTTTCTTAACGTTGTCAATTCTTTTTTTTTAAAACTTTCCCTTTATTTTTAATACTTTTTATTTAATGCTTATTTTTAAATACATTTAACACAGGAATTGACATAAAGCTTTTCTAGGATTTCCCTTGTTGTTAACATATTTAATAACCTCCTTTTTGTGATCCATAGCCCTGCCAAATATGGAGTTTTCCTGGATGTCTGAATGTCCCTTATTAATTTTCTTAACTTCTGATTTCTATGGTTGGCTAGCTATTTTCCCTTTTTCCTCTTTGTTACATATTGCTTCCCAACTCCCCACCAAATTGTTGCCTTCACTTTCTCACTGAACTGGGTTTTTGCCCATAGTTGTTCACTGTGTTGACCATGGAAGCATGAGTTTTCCACTATCTAATACATTTTTTCAAAGAATCACTATTTTCATTCATATTTTTCTGTCAAAAATTTTCCTGCCAATCAACTTTGCTGACAATTTTCCTCAGATTTGGGGAATTAGTCTTCTTGGAGTACTAACTGCCTTTAGATAGTACTGCTTGGGAACTGCTGTTTCACTTTTTATTTTCCACTCTTATATCATATGCTCTCTTCTTTGTCTTTTGTGTAAACTAACGAGTCCCAGACTTTTCTATATGTTTGCATATGGCAGCCTCCCCCATTCTCAAAGCCTGTCTTGGAAATCCCTTTTATATATGCTATAGCCTTAACAGAGACTGGGTGACCAAAACTGAACACATATCCCGAACATGTTATTCTCCATCCCATATCTTATGGATCTGAACATTGCTTTTGTTTTGTCCACTGCTGTGAATGAGCAGGTGTTTCTCTTGACCTGCTATCAATAGCGCCCGGATCTTTTCCCTGAGCTATGTTCTAGTTGGGATGTTTCTCCCAGGACATGTCTTAGCAAAAGTTTGTTTTTTCCCACAGTCAGATTTCGAGCAACTGGATGAATGGGGAACTCCCTACAATATGGACTCCCTATCCTGGCTCTCATTGTATTAAGGAACAATGATGGATAACCAGTATCCACATTTGTGTTTCCTGCTGTTGCCTCTTAAGCTTCCTCCGCCACAAAGTGTAGGAATTATTAATGCAGAGAGCACCACAAAATATGGAATTGGATTTAGTAGGTTTATTGTTCATAGTTATTTTCTCTGAATTAGGAAAATGTAATTTTTCAGGGTATGAAGATGCTCAATCTGCTTCTCCCATGAACAGTCTGCACTAGTGCATGTAGTGTCTCATATTAACGTTGTCTCTCCATTCAGGCATTTCTACTGCGACCATCACCCAAGACCCTGGGAACACACAGAAAGTCAGGGGAACGTACGGTACATGCAGGAGACACCCTTATGCCTTAGAGTTGGGCACTTTCTTCCATACTCCATGTCAAATTCCAACACAACCAACTTCACCAACCCCTCCACCTTCATCCTACTTGGCATTCCAGGCCTAGAGGCAGCACATATCTGGATTTCCATTCCCTTCTGCGCTATGTACGCCATAGCCGTATTGGGGAACTTCACTATCCTATTTATTGTGAAGAGAGAGTCAAGCCTCCATGGGCCCATGTTCTATTTCCTCTGCATGCTGGCCATTACCGACCTGGTCATCTCCACATCCACTCTACCGAAAATGCTGAGCATCTTCTGGTTCAATTCCAGGGAGATCAGTTTCAGTGCCTGCCTCACTCAGATGTACTTCATTCACGCCTTCTCAACGATGGAGTCTGGAATCCTCATGGCCATGGCTTTCGATCGCTACGTGGCCATCTGCAATCCTCTGAGATATTCAACAACCCTCACAAACTCTGTAGTGGCCAAGATAGGCCTGGCGGTGGTGCTGCGCAGTGGCATACTCACATTACCCTATCCCTTATTGGCAAGGCAGTGGCCATATTGCAGAACCAACATCATCCCCCACTCCTATTGTGGGCATATGGCTGTGGTGAAGCTGGCCTGCGCTGACATCCGCATCAGTAGTTACTATGGCCTGTTTGATCTTCTCTCTGTGATCGGAATGGATGTATTTTTTATCGCCGTGTCCTATACTCTGACCCACAAAGGATGCCCGGCTCAAAACTTTTGGGACCTGCATCTCTCATCTTTGTGCGATCTTAGCTTTGTACATCCCAGGTTTATTCTCCTCTCTCACGCAACGGTTTGGCCACAATGTGCCACTTCATTGCCACGTTCTCATTGTCAGTGTGTACCTGCTGGTGCCCCCTGTGCTACACCCCATCATTTATGGGGTGAGGACCAAACAGATCTGGGGCAGGCTGCTCCAGCTCTTTACTCATAAAGGGACCTAAATGTTTTCTCCTTGTGCTCTTGCTCTCAAATTGAGCTCTGTGCAGAACTGGCTGGTTCATGGTGCTGGTGCATCTTCCCTGAATCACTTACTGGACAGACAGAGAGACATTAAACCCTTTACTGTCCTTACTGTGCTGTGTCAATGTGATGACCTGGGGAGTTAGTCTATGCACACTCCAATGGGTTGCCACCTTTGTAATTCCTGGTAGCTTGGTCCCTGAAATTGCAGTCTTCCCCCATCTCTTCTGTTTATTCTGTTACTAACTCTGTGGAGAGAGAGACCCCGTCAGGACTCCTGGGACCTGTCTCAGCTCTGGGAGGGGAGTGGCGTATAGTGTGTTACAGCAGGAAGCAGAAACATCTGGGGTCTAACTAAGAAGATCAGAATGGCCATACCGGGTAAAACCAATGGTCCATGTAGCCCAGTAGCCTGTCTTCTGATAGTGCCCAGTGCCAGGTGCTTCAAAGGGAATGAACAGAACATGGCAATCACCATGTGATTTATGTGGCGCAGCTGAGCAAAAGGGCTGCCTCAGCTTCAGCTGGCAGGAGTTCAAGCCTCTCGCCCCAGTAGGAGCTGCAGGGGGAGGGGAAGAGACCAGGCTGCCCGGCTGGAGCCGCAGAAGAAGCCCTCATCTCAGGCTGCCCCGAGCTCTGGCAGGAGCTGTGGGGGGAGGAGAGGGGAGAAGTCCTACTAAGTTTTGTCCCCTACATTTCCATAGTGGTACCCCTGAGGGGTTTTCTCATTTCCCCTGTCCTTGGACAAATGTCAGGGGGTAGTTTTTGTCCCCCCTCCCTGACCCTTTAGAAGCTTCTCTCTTCCCTTCACCTCCCTTTACCTTTCTGGAGATAGAGACAGGTTGCACAGTGCCACTGGTACAGTCGCCACACTGGTAGTCTGATCCCTCTTTGCCCATCTCCGTGGGCCACAGAGTCGTAAAATGGACCCAGCCAGAGGATCATCATAGATCCACTACCCTGTCCCCCACTGTGTTGCGGGATGAGCATGACGGCTTTCTGGTGGACCCCTGTGATTTCAAGGGTAAGGCGAAGCTCCCTCTCCAGAGTTGGGGAGACTTCCATCTCGCCTTCTGGGCCACAAGGGCTGTTTTGGAGGAGTGGAGGGGAAACGGGAGGTAGGACATCCTGGTCTACCAGGGGGCCTGAAACTTCTGTGACAAGCCTTTCAGGTTGGTCAGCGATTGTTGCAAGGCTGGGTGGGGATGCTTCTGCTCACAAGGATCCTTCTCAGCCCTCAGGATGAACCCAACCATCTTTTCAACATTGAACACCAGAGGCTCTAGGGTGGGTCTCCACAGTTGCCAGGTATCCTCCTTTCTGATGTAGGGTACTCTGTGGTTTACCTGCAGGAAACCCACATGGATCCAGCCGCCGAGACTAGTTGGCGGCTGGAGTCGGGGGACCAGGTATATTTTAGACACCTCAGCGCTCATTCAGCTGGGGTGGCCACCCTGTTCTCCCCCCTTCTACAGCCTGAAATGCTGGGAGTTGCCGAGGTCATGCCAGGTTGCCTGCTGCACCTCCAGGCCTGTGTGGACGGGCTGACATTGAATCTATTTAATGTCTACCATCCGAATTCAGACCTGGAGTGGGTGTTTCTATCAACAGGTGTCTGCCTTCCTCGGCACTTTGGATCATCACTAGTGCCTGGACCTGCGGGGCATTTTAAATTCCTTCTTTGAGGACCAGAATCACTCAGGGATCGAGAGCAGCCAGGCTGCTGCAGGCATCCTCAGACAGATCATCAATAATCATTCCCTGGTGGACGTCTGACATGACCAACACCCGGATGAGAATTCCATCTTTACCTACATCCAGGTGGAGATCGATCGGTTGTGACCTGGTTGGACTGTATATATGTATTTTATTTCCATCTTGCCCCCATTCGAGATGCCTGCCCGTTTTGCAGCATGAGGCAGACCCTGGCACATGCCTATCTACAATGCACTTGAAAGCAGCTCACAGAAGTGTTCCTGTCTTTAACACTCAGATGCCCAACTCCCAATGGGGTTTAAAACCCAAATAAATCCGTTTTACCCTGTATAAAGCTTATACAAGGTAAATTCATAAATTGTTCGCTCTCTATAACACTGATAGAGAGATATGCACCTCCCCCAGGTATTAACACTTCTGTTAGCTGCTTTCAGGTAAACCTGCAGCTTTGGGGCAAGTAATTCAGACCCTGGGTCTTTGTTGGAGCAGACGGGTGTGTCTGGCTCAGCAAGGCAGGGTGCTGGGGTCCCAAGCTGGCAGGGAAAGCAGGGGCAGAGGTAGTCTTGGCACATCGAGTGGAAGTTCCAAAGCGGGGGGGGGGTCCGTGATCCAACCCGTCACACCCTTGTATTAAGCTCCTATGGTTATAACTTTTCCTTACATTGGATTGGTAGATACTGCCACCACCCAAGTGCAAAACTCCTCTTAGAACCCAGGAAGGCGCACTTGGGAATTCCTTCCTGTGGGGTACCCTCAAGCCCTTTCACACACACACACCCTCCAGGGAATAGCTGAGAAAGAAAACCAAAGGATATCAGCTGTTGCCACCAGCTAATTAAACAACATGTTCACAAACCTAGGGTTACCATATTTCAACAATCAAAAAAGAGGACGGGAGGAGCCCCGCCCTAGCCCCGCCCCTGTCCTAGCCCCGCCCCCATCCTGTCCTAGCCCCGCCCCTGCCCCTTCCACTCCCTCCCACTTCCTGCCCCCTCAGAACCCCCAACCCTCCCCCCACTCCTTGTCCCCTGACTGCCCCCCAGGACTCCACCCGCTCCCTAAGCCTCCCTGCCTCTTGTCCCCTGACTGCCCCCTCCTGAGACCTTCCCCACATCCTAACTGGCCCCCTAGGACCCTACCCCCTACCTGTCCCCTGACTGCCCCAACCCTTATCCACACCCCCACCCCCAGACAGACCCCTGGGACTCCCACGCCCCATCCAACCACTCCCTACCCCCTGACAGCCCCCCCCCCAGAACTCCCGACCCATCTAAACCCCTCTGCTCCCTGTTCCCTGACTGCTACGATCCCTCTCCCCACTCCTGCCCCCGACAGCCCTGCCACCAGAACTCCCAACCCCCCCCCTGCTCCTTGTCCCCTGACTGCCCCCTCCTGGGATCCCTGCTCCTAACTGCCCTCCAGAACCCCACCCCCTACCTAAGCCTCCCTGTTCCTTATCCCCTAACTGCCCCTTCCTGAGACCCCTCTCCCTAACTGCCCCCCAGGACCCTACCTCCTACCTGTACCCTGACTGCCCAAAACCTTATCCACCCCCCCCAGAAAGCCCCCCCCCGAACTCCCGACCCCCCCCGCTCCTTGTCCCCTGACTGCCCCCTCCTGGGACCCCTGATCCTAACTGCCCTCCAGAACCCCACCCCCTACCTAAGCCTCCCTGTTCCTTGTCCCCTAACTGCTCCCTCCTGAGACCCCCCCCAACTGTACCCTGACTGCCCAAAACCTTACACCCCCAGCCCCCAGACAGCCCCCCCCGAACTCCCTGACCCATCCAACCCTCCCCCCTGCTCCCTGTCTCTTGACTACCCCCCCCAGAACCTCCCTGCCGCTTCTCTGACCCCCAGCCCCCTTACTGTGCTGCAGAGCAGCGTGCTCGGCAGCAGGGGAGGGGAGCAGGGTCGGAGCTCCAGACGAACGGCCGGCGATCTGTGAATGCAGGGCGGGAGGGGGGGAGGGAGAGAGAGGAGGGGAGGGGTGTCAAGTTTCAGGAGAGAGGAGGGGGAAGTGAAGGAAGGGCTCTGGCTCTGGCTGTTGGAGCCCGGGCTGCTCTGTAAGCCGCGCGCACGCTCTGCATGGGGGGGAGGAGGGGAAGTCCAGACATTGACAAATTCCCCCCAGATGCTATTTTTAACTCAAAAAAGCCGGACATGTCCGGGAGAATCCGGACGAATGGTAACCCTAATCAAACCTGTGTCTGAGCCACTGAAGTCCTCAAATCATGGTTTAAAGACTTCAAGCTGCAGAAAATCTTCCAGCAAGTGACCCATGCCCCACGCTGCAGAGGAAGGCAAAAAAAACAAAAACAAAAAACAGGGCCTCTGCCAATCTGCTCTGGAGTAAAATTCCTTCCCGACCCCAAATAGAGCAATCAGCTAAACCCTGAGCATGTGGGCAGGACTCACCAGCCAGACAGTCAGCAAAGAATTCTCTGTAGTAACTCAGATCCCACCCCATCTAACATCCCATCACAAGCCATTGGACATATTTACCGCTCCTAGTCAAAGACCAATTAATTGCCAAAATTAGGCTCTCTCATTATACCATTCCCTCCATAAACTTATCAAGCTTAGTCTTGAAGCCAGATATGTTTTTTGCCGTCACTACTCCCCTTGGAAGGCTGAGGCACTTCGGCCTGACATTTTCAATGCTCGTTTTCTCTGTCAGCTGCTCTGTATCATGGGGCAGCAGAAGATGAGGAGTGAGGATATATTGAACCCACAATGGCCCCCAACAGCTGTTTCAGTTTTGGCAGCTTTCTTCCTGGGGATACATTACTAGAGTAAATGATCAGCAAATTCGGAAGTGGACCTACCAAGGAATGCAATTAAATGGCCAGCAATCATGTGGGTGCCAAAAGCTTCAGTAACACAACAAGATAGCCACTGCGTGAATATGCAACCAGACCCCCTTAAGCAGCTTCCCAGTGGTCGATTGGGGCAACACTTGATTTTCGAGGAGGCTACATTCCTTTGGGATTTCCTATGAAGATGATGATGATAACTGATGGGATGAATGGCTCTCCAGATACTGTGTCAAAATGTCTGTTAATCCAGTAATATGTGTGAGGCTGAGGTCTGACAAACAGAAAGTACAGGTGACTATCACTGAACAAGAAAGTTAGAGGGACATTTTTAAGGTATCCCCTATTGCATGTGAGATGAGGAACGGGGAAAACACGCTCATTTTCCTTTGCTCTGTACCTCGGATTGTTTTTCTCCTGTATTACATACCAGAAGGTAGTCTTTTTCAAGACATTGATGTATGTCTTGTATTAAAATAGAAAATTATACACCTCTACCCTGATATAACGTGACCTGATATAACACAAATTCTGATATAACGCAGTAAAGCAGTGCTCCGGGTGGGCGGGGCTGCGCACTCCGGTGGATCAAAGCAAGTTTGATATAATGCGGTTTCACCTATAATGTGGTAAGATTTTTTGGCTCTATATCAAGGTAGAGGTGTATCTCAGAGAGATCTAGTTTGATAGACATATTGCTGTGATACTCTGCACCCCAAAACAACACCCTGGCACCCCCATATTCATCACTGTTATATTATTTCAATAAATCTTGTACAAAATATGTCACATGAGGTGTCTATGGAAAAGTTGTGGTTTGCTGAACATGATTATCTTATTTGTATACATGTCTCATTTTTATACCTGAAGTTATGAATATTGACTATGTATCTGTATTTCAAATGTGTTTGCTCTTGTGTTAACTCCCAAATGGTAGTTTACATCCAGTCTACCTAGCACATTGTGAATGCACTATTCTTGTTTGTGGCCCATCAATGTACACAATGGACGATGGAAGAAGCTTATCCCCACCTGATGGACTTTTCTGGGGACATTCTTGCCAAGATATGGATAATGGCTCCTTCTATGAGCCATCAAAACATGCAAGGGAATGTGACTAGGTCCTGTGACTCCGGACTCCATATTCAGTCTGTACTTTCCCACTAACTGTGCTGGGGGCTTTATTTGGAAAAATGAAGTTCCCTCCAAATGGCAGAAGCTGTTAAAGTGGAAGTGATATCATCACTTGGTCTTACTCCCCACAACTCAACACCTGAAAACAGGGTTAGAGGAAGAAACTTTGACTGAGGAGATGGTCCCAGGATGTAAAGTAGAATCCCCAGTCTCTGTATGGAAGATTGGTGAACAGTTTGTACTATCAGGTTGAGACACTGTTTGGTTCCAATTCTGTCTAGTATCTAGAACTCAGTTTATGATTTTGCTTTATTTCTTGGGTAATATGCTTTGTTATATACACTTATTGCTAATAATAGCTTAAAATCTATATTTCTGAACTTAATAAATCTGTTTTATATTTTTTACCTAAAACAATTTTTTTTTTAAGTATACAGGGAAATCTGCCCAGGAACAGGGGCTGGTGCACAGCTTGTTGTTCTGAGTGAGATTTGCACTTCATACACTGGTGTAGAGATTTTAATGTAGTGGCTGGAGATGAGTCAAATAGGTTGCCGGTTTGTTATTTTCTGTTTGCTTATTTCAGGAAAGGGAAGGAAGTAGAGAAAAGCAGCACGATCAGTGAAAATAGTGAAACAATGGTGAAACTAGAGCTATTCAGATTGCAGGCAGTAGAAAAAGAAAAAGAACATAGGGGAATTTTGGAACTAGCAAGGCAGAGGCTGCCAGAGAGGAGGCTGAACACAGAAGGACTATGGAAGTAAAACCACAAAATGTTGAGGAGGGAGAGTGAAAACACCAATTGGATTTGCTGGAAAAGGAGAACCAGAATCCCTTCTGATTTCCACCTCTCCAAAACTCCACAAATGGGAATAGTTGTGTCCTTCATACAATGAGGCAAGTGATATAGCTGAATACTTCAGGACCTTTGAGAGGCTTTCTGCGATTCAGAGATTCCTGATGACCAGAAGATGCCCACTTTAGTTGCAAAGCTAACTGGTAAAACTCTGGATATAAAATGCCAATTGAGGATTCTTTAGATTATTGTAAATTCAAAAGAATGATTCTGAAACAATTTCAGATTACCCCTGAAACATATAGAGGGAAATGCGGCATTTAGCGGAGCGGAGTGTCCTCCCACTGAGCCAGAGGGGAGATACCACTCTGTGAGCCCTAGTGGGCAGAGCCAGGACATGCTCAGCCCTCTCACTGGAAGTCAGAGGGTGGAACAGGAATTATAAAGGGCGAGTCTGGGGGATCTGTTAGGCTGAAGCCACCGAAGGAAAGAGACACCTCCTGTCTTCTCCTGAGCTGGGAGACTGCAGTGGATCCCCACTGAGCTGTTTACAGGACTGACCAGAGCTGCTGGAGCCACCCCATGACCAAGGTGCCACTGGGACTGCTTCTGGTTTTCTACTCAGTTGAACCAGAGGAAGCCCTACGCATCCGGGTGCCAGCAGATGGGAGGGTAGCAATTGGCCTGCGGCAGCCAACCCTAGTCTGACTGTGTTGTGGCCAGAGACCCAGTCAACGTGTTTCAGGTGGATTCCCAACTGACCCAGGGGCACAATTCTACACAACTCTTAGGGGAGCGAAGTGATGGAGTCAGGAAGGCCCACATCCCCCAACCCCTGTCACCAAACATTGAGGTGGCAGTCCCCCCTCTCTAGGCTAAGAAGTCTGCAATTGTCAGCCATCCGATGGAGCTAGGATGCCCAACCTTCTTTCTGCTTCGCCCTGAGTACAGGCCTGAGCCATAGACTTTTTGCTGCCCCACCCTGTCTGAGGACTTGGGGATAATAACTATTCCTTTGCTGCTCAGTCCTGGGTATATACCAGAGCCATAGACCCTTTACCTGCCGCCCTGACTGAGGGCCAGGGGCTCAAAACTGACTGTTTGCTGCTCAGCCCTGAATACAGGCCAAAGCCATAGACTCTTTGGTGCCCTGTCCTGATGAAGGGCTTGGACTCATAACTTTTGTTTGTCTCATTTTCCTGATTGCAGGCTAGAGACCCTAACAGCCCAGTGTGCTGGCCAGAGAAACAGGCTCTGGGTTGCCCAGCAAATTCCCTAACGGTGGGCAATACCACACTAAACTTCATTTGCCATTTTTTTGCCCAATCACTTAGTTTTGTGAGATCTTTTTGAAGTTCTTCACACTCTGCTTTGGTCTTAAATATCTTGAGCAGTTTAGTATCATCTGCAAACTTTGCCACGTCACTCTTTACTCCTTTCTCCAGATCATTTATGAATAAGTTGAACAAGATTGGTCCGAGGACTGACCCTTGGGGAACACCACTAGTTACCCCTCTCCATTCTGAGAATTTACCATTAATTCCTACCCTTTATTCCCTGTCTTTTAACCAGTTCTCAATCCATGAAAAGACCTTCCATTTTATCCCATGACAGCTTAATTTACGTAAGAGCCTTTGGTGAGGGACCTTGTCAAAGGCTTTCTGGAAATCTAAGTACACTATGTCCACTGGATTCCCCCTTGTTCACATGTTTGTTGACCCCTTCAAAGAACTCTAATAGATTAGTAAGAAACAATTTCCCTTTACAGAAACCATGTTGACTAGTGCTCAACAGTTTATGTTTTTCTATGTGTCTGACAATTTTATTCTTAACTATTGTTTCGACTAACTTGCCCAGTACCAACGTTAGCCTTACCTGTCTGTACTTGCCGGGATCACCTCTAGAGCCCTTTTTAAATATCGGTGTTACATTAGCTAACTTCCAGTCATTGGATACAGAAGCCGATTTAAAGGACAGGTTACAAACCTTAGTTAATAGTTCTGCAACTTCACATTTGAGTTCTTTCAGAACTCTGGGGTGAATGCCATCTGGTCTCGGTGACTTGTTACTGTTAAGTTTATCAATTAATTCCAAAACCTCCTCTTGTGACACTTCAATCTGTGACAGTTCATCAGATTTGTCACCTACAAAAGCCGGCTCAGGTTTGGGAATCTCCCTAACATCCTCAGCCGTGAAGACTGAAGCAAAGAATCCATTTAGTTTCTCTGCAATGACTTTATCGGCTGCTACTCTGAAATGTATTGTCTTAAGCTCTCCCTTTGTATCTCGATCATCGATGGGCCCCACTGATTGTTTAGCAGGCTTCCTGCTTCTGATGTACTTAAAAAACATTTTGTTATTACCTTTTGAGTTTTTGGCTAGCCGTTCTTCAAACTCCTCTTTGGCTTTTCTTATTACATTCTTGCACTTAATTTGGCAGTGTTTATGCTCCTTTCTATTTGCCTCACTAGGATTTGACTTCCATTTTTTAAAGGAAGTCTTTTTTTCTCTCACTGCTTCTTTTACAGGGTTGTTAAGCCACGGTGGCTCTTTTTTAGTTCTTTTACTGTGTTTCTTTATTTGGGGTATACATTGAAGTTGGACCTCTATTATGGTGTCTTTAAAAAGCACCCATGAAGCTTGCAGGGATTTCATTTTAGTCACTGTACTTTTTAACTTCTGTTTAACTAACCCCCTCATTTTTGCATAGTTCCCCCTTTTAAAATTAAATGCCACAGTGATGCGCTGTTGAGATGTTCTTCCCACCACAGGGATGTTGAATGCGGGAGGTTTAGGTTGGATTTTAGGAAAAAAAATTTCACTAGGAGGGTGGTGAAGCACTACAATGGGTTACCTAGGGAGGTGGTGGAATCTCCTTCCTTAGAGGTTTTTAAGGTCAGGCTTGACAAATCCCTGGCTGGGATGTTTTAGTTGGGGATTGGTCATGCTTTGAGCAGGGGGGTTGACTGGATGACCTCCTGAGGTCCCTTCCAACCCTGATAGTCTATGATTCTATGATTATGAAATCTCATAATGAAAAGTTAGTTGGTAATGGTAAATCTTATGACATAAAAATTTTGTACTGATGGGAAACCTATGAAAAGGTGTAGCAGGCATGGTTTAGGGATGTCATGGAAAAAGTCACCCACGCATCATTTTGATCAGGGAAGGGCAGCAAAGGGGTGACAGGATTGTGATGATAAATAGTTGGCCAAGGGAGTGGTGCTATAAAGAGGGCTTTGGGATGTATGGCCACTGGGAGGCTTTTGGGGACAGAAAACTGTTCTCACGGGATGACTTCACCTGATTAGGGAAGGAAATAGACTTCTGGGAGGAAGGCTGGCTCATCTCATCTAAAGATCTTTAAACTAGGAATTTGGGGGATATGCCCTGTTAATCTCCACACCAGATTATAACATTGAGAGGGAGGACAATGAGATAAGAACGGATATAGCCAGGGGGACGAGATTGGACATAAGGAGGGGGGATGGATACTAGACTAATAGGTCATACTAGCAGTACCGTGTCCATACCAAATGGGATAACAAATGTGAGAGAGGCCAAACGGCATAAATTAAGATGTTTATACACCAATGCGAGAAGCCTAGGTAACAAAATGGAGGAATTAGAGCTCCTGGTCCAAGAAATGAAACCAGATATCATAGGAATAACTGAAATGTGGTGGAACAGTAGTCATGACTGGAGTACAGGTATGGAAGGGTATGTGCTGTTTAGGAAAGACCAGATCAAAGGTAAAGGTGGGGGAGTAGCATTGTATGTCAATAATGAGGTAAACTGTAAAGAAATAAGTGATGGAATGGATAAGACGGAGTCTGTCTGGGCAATACTCACATTGGGTAAAAGAACTACTAGCGCCTCCCTTGGGATAGTGCTTGGGGTGTGCTATAGACCGCCGGGATCTAGCCTGGATATGAACAGAGAACTCTTTAACGTTTTTAGGGAAGTAAATACTAATAGGAACTGTGTAATCATGGGAGACTTTAACTTCCCAGATATAGATTGGGGAACAAATGCTAGTAACAATAATAGGGCTCAGATTTTCCTAGACGTGATAGCTGATGAATTCCTTCATCAAGTAGTTGCTGAACCGACGAGAGGGGATGCCATTTTAAATTTGGTTTTGGTGAGTAGTGAGGACCTCGTTTAGGAAATGGTTATAGGGGACAATCTTGGGTCGAGTGATCATGAGCTAATTCATTTTAAAATAAATGGAAAGATTAACAGAATTAAATCGGAGACTAAGGTTTACGATTTCAAAAGGGCTAACTTTAATAAATTAAGGGGACTAGTTAGGGAAGTGGATTGGACTAACATATTTAGGGATCTAAAGGCAGAAGGTGCCTGGGATTATTTCAAGTTGAAGTTGCAGGAGCTGTTGGAGGCCTGTATCCCAAAAAAGGGAAAAAGATTAGTAAGCAAGAGATTTAGACCAAGCTGGATGAGCGACCGTCTCAAAGGGGCGATTAGGAAAAAACAGAAGAACAGGAGTACTTGTGGCACCTTAGAGACTAACAAATTTATTTATTTTCTATTACAGCACAGAGTTCAGAGTGTACAGTGCTCACTTTATTTTGATTGCAAATGTTTGCACTGTGAAATGATAAGCGGAAGAAGTGGTATTTTTCAATTCACCTTGTACACGTCTCTAAGGTGCCACAAGTACTCCTGTTCTTCTTTTTGCAGATACAGACTAACACGGCTGCTACTCTGAAACCTAGGAAAAAACAGAAAGCGTACAAAGAGTGGAAGTGGAGAGGGATCAGTAAGGAAACTTACCTTATTGAGGTCAGAGCATGTAGAGAAGGAGTGAGAAAAGCCAAAAGCCATGTAGAGTTGGACCTTGCAAGGGGAATTAAAACCAATAGCAAGAGCTTTTATAGCCATATAAATAGGAAGAAAACAAAGAAAGAAGAAGTGGGACCGCTTAAGACTGTAGATGGAGTGGAGATTAAGGATAATCTAGGCATGGCACAATATCTAAATGAATATTTTGCATGGGTATTTAATGAGGCTAATGAAAGGCTGAGGAATAGTAGAAGTGAGATGGATGGGAATAAAGGAGTGGGGATTGACATTACTGTATCCGAGGTAGAAGCCAAACTCGAGCAGCTTAACGGGACTAAATCAGGAGGACCGGATGATCTTCATCCGAGAATATTAAAGGAACTGGTGTGAGAAATTGCAAGCCGTTAGTGATAATTTTTAATGAATCTGTAAACTCGGGGGTGGTACCATTTGATTGGAGAATAGCTAATGTGGTTCCTATTTTCAAGAAGGGGAAAAAAAGTGACCCGGGTAACTACAGGCCTGTTAGTTTAACATCTGTAATATGCAAGGTCTTGGAAAAAAATTTGAAGGAGAAAGTAGTTAAGGACCTTGAGGACAATGCCAATTGAGACAAATTACAACACGGTTTTACGAAAGGTAGATCGTGCCAAACCAACCTGATCTCCTTCTTTGAGAAAGTAACAGATTATTTAGATAAAGGAAATGCGGTGGAGCTAATATATCTCGATTTCAGTAAAGTGTTTGATACGTTACCGCATGAGGAATTATTGGTTAAATTGGAAAAGATGGGGATCGATATGAAAATCCAGAGGTGGATAAAGAACTGGTTAAAAGGGAGACTGCAGCGGGTCGTATTAAAAGGTGAACTGTCAAGTTGGAGGGAGGTTACCAATGGAGTTCTTCAAGGTTCGGTTTTGGGTCCAATTTTATTTAATCTATTCATTACTGACCTTGGAACCAAATGTAGGAGTGGGCTGATAAAGTTTGCGGATGACACAAAGTTGGGAGGTATTGCCAATTCGGAGAAGGATTGGGATATCCTGCAGGGTGATTTGGATGACCTTGTAAACTGGAGTAATAGTAATAGGATGAAATTTAATAGTGAGAAGTGTAAGGTTATGCACTTAGGGATAAATAACAACAATTTTAGTTATAAGCTGGGGACGCATCAGTTGGAAGTAACGGAAGAGGAGAAGGACCTCGGAGTCCTGGTTGATCGCAGGATGACTATGAGTCGGCAATGTGACGTGGCCGTGAAAAAAGCTAATGCGGTCTTGGGATGCATTAGGCGAGGTATTTCTAATAGGGATAAGGAGGTGCTGGTTCCGTTATACAAGGCACTGGTGAGACCTCATTTGGAGTACTGTGTGCAGTTCTGGTCTCCCATGTTTAAAAAGGATGAAATCAAACTGGAACGGGTGCAGAGAAGGGCCACTAGAATGATCCGAGGAATGGAAAACCTGTCATATGAAAGGAGACTCGAGGAGCTCGGTTTGTTTACCTTAACCAAAAGAAGGCTGAGGGGGGGATATGATTGCTCTCTTTAAATATATCAGAGGGATAAATAGCAGGGAAGGAGAGGAATTATTTCAGCTCAGTACTAATGTGGACACAAGAACAAATGGATATAAACTGGCCGTCGGGAAGTTTAGGCTTGCAATTAGACGAAGGTTTCTAACCATCAGAGGGGTGAAGTTTTGGAACAGCCTTCCGAGGGAAACAGTGGAGGCAAAAGACTGTGGAGGCAAAAGATTAAGCTTGATAAGTTTATGGAGGGGATGGTTTGATGGGATAAAGTGATTTTAGTCAATAGGTCAATAACGTTCCATCGCTGGTAATTAGCAACAATGGTCAATGATGGGATATTAAAAGTTACTACAGTGAACTTTTTCCAGAGAGTCTGGTTAGAGAATCTTGCCCGCATGCTCGGGGTTCAGCTGATCACCATATTTGGGGTGGGGAAGGAATTTTCCTCCAGGGCAGATTGGCAGAGGCCCTGGAGGTTTTTCCCCTTCCTCCACAGCATGGGGCAGGGGTCGCTTGCTGGAGGATTCCCAGCAATTTGAAGTCTTTAAATCATGATTTGGGGACTTCAACAGCTGAGTTAAGGGAGAAAATTCTTCCAGGAGTGGGTGGGTCAGCTTTTGTGGCCCACATCATGCGGGAGGTCATACTAGATGATCATAATGGTCCCTTCTGACCTTAGAGTCTCTGAGTCTATGAGACTCAAGCCTGAGGCCTGTTTATTGCAATACATACCAGCGTGTTGGGAGTAGCAGTTAGAAAATTACTCCCCTGAATCGGAGTACAATTTGCCTTTATAAAGCCGAAAACCACAAACAAATTACACGTTACACATCATTTATAAGAATAGAGGAGTTAGGGTCCTTCCGTTCTTCCTGACACTCCTGTTGCAATCTTCCCAGAACAGGGTGCAAATTGAGAGGAGGGCTTTTTGGTGGTTTCCGATACTGGCATTACCTTGCCTTATTTGGGGTGCCTATTACTCAAAATGTTCCAGGCAGGGTACCATTACACAATAGGGGTACATGCAATACATACACAGAAGCATGATTAATTGATTTAGCTAGTTACTGGATGCTTATTACTTCACACAAGCGGTTATTATATTTCGCCAGCCATAAACACACACGTTATTATTGTAGTTGCTGGGACTTCCCAATTCCCCTTCTTCTGCCTCCTCCTTCCTTTGGCCATGACCCTGACTGTTAGTAATACAGTGCTAGGGTTGGTTCAGGCTTGCGGCCTGTAATTGTCTGCCTGGGCTAGGCCTATGTCAATGGGATCGGCCAGGGTAAATTCCTTACAGGGAGAAAGCTTTTGGACATGCTAGGAGTAATCAACGAGAAGCCTTACGGGCTGTTGCTTCTCAGAGAACATGCATATTGGCCTTTATCCCACCACCTAGAGACTTAAGAAATGCATATGGGAAACTGAGCCACTCCTACAATATTCAGAGGAAACATTAAGAATAGTCCCAGTTCGTCACACAGTTACTGGACAGACAGACACACATTAAACACTTCCCTGTCCTTACTGTGCTGTGTCAATGTGATGAACTGGGGAGTCAGTCTATGTATACTACACTGAGTGGCTTCATTTCAAGCATGCGTCATTTATACCAGGCCTCAGTGACCTATAACATATTAAATTGATATATAAATCACTATATATATTGCTGAAAATACATTTTAGGTTTCAACTACTTCCTGAACCTTACATATGTTTAGTTACTGGTTTTCCTTAACCCTCAGTGTCCCCTTCAGTAGGGATCTCAGTTCAAGGTCATCATTGAGTACTTGGTATTCAACGGTGTGGGGAAATAGAGCAGGGGGCCTTCTTTTTAATAGCCTGAGCTGTGAATCTAAAGCCCCCAAAATAAATACTCCAACAGAGATCTGTTATGCTAGCTACCCTTACACAAAGCAGTACAGGCCAGGGCCCAGGACAGGGCCTGAACTAGACTAGACTGCACAATTCCCTGCAAACTCGGTCAAGGGTCATGAACAGAGGAGGGGGGGGGCAAGGAGAGAAAGAATAGGAAAAAAAGCCCCAGCAGCAGCACTAATGAAATATAATAACCACTTGTGTGAAGCAATAGGTAACTTTAGCTAAATGCAATTTCTTAACTCATGCAGCTTCTCCTTTGGGTGATCTGTGACCCACTCAGTGATTCCAGCTATCTGCAAAAATAGCCAATCATAGATCCTCTTTAGGCGTCCCATGGAACCCCCCCCACAATCTTTAATCAAAAGACCCCGGAAAATAGCATGTGTCTTGAGAAATGTACCCAAACTGGTGCCAAGTACCACCCCTGGGGAAAACCACCAAGTGCCCCTCTACCCAAATAAACATCCAATTCTCGGAAAAATGAGGAAGGTACCTAGGTGGGCGGGGGGGGGAACTGACTCCGACCCTAGTTTCTTAACTCGCGGTTTAGGGGAGGAACTGATCCCAACCCTAATTTCTTAACTCATGACGCATTGTTTGTACTTCATTTGCGGTTTGACGAAATAAAAGCCCGCCTGCGAGCGGCCCTCGGGGGTCAGTCTTCGGACTGCACCCCAGTGCACTGGTATGTATGTCAATAAACTGGCCTCAGGTTTGAGTCTTTGAACTAAAATCACTGCGTGGGTGTCTTTGACCACAACAATGGTCTGAAGAGGTAAGGATTGAAGGGCACTTTGCATGTTGGCTAGCCCACACTGAAGCTGCTTCCCAACCAAGGGTTATGCCCATGGAAAAAGTCCACTATATATATTGTGATATATATATATCCATTAGATAAGTTATAGGTCATTGACGCAGAAAAGGAAACAACACCAGCAGGACTGATATAAAATAGTGTAAGAATTGGAGGAAATGGCACCCCTTGGACCCTGGCAGCCCTCCCACGATTGTCTCTTTGCAATTGTGTGGGTAAAAGTCCTAGGAAACAAAGGCAAAGAACCGATGACACAACGGAATGGACTATAAATGGTTGCCTATGATTTCCACAAATCAGAGTCATTTACTCATCCAGAGTCCCATGTGGATATAGATGTGGTTTTCGCCAGGTCTCCGTATCTTATGAAGTGATGGTCGGAGGGAATCTTGACTGGCCATCAGGACCATTTGGACCTTTGGACTCTGGAATAGTAGGTTTGGGGTGTGAATGTGGAGTGAGTAAGGTTTGTTTTATAATCAATAAAAAGCATTTAGAGTATTATATACCAACACAGTGTCCGGAATCTGCTTGCTCCCCATCCCATAGGGAGACCTCTATTGCAAGTCTAACACTAGGAATAGTAAACAAGAATCCCTAGGGGATAGTGCTTCTCAGCTAATACCAGTAAACAGGCTCAAAGCTTATCACACCAGGGAAACTATGATAAACCTGGTCTGCTGTACGGAATTGGAAACTGAGGAACAGTGTCTCATGGCATTGATGAATATCTCTATTGAGATATCCCCAGTTAGAAAAGCAGAATGGTTAACAATGTGCACAGATACAAAGAGGGCTGATCTACACAGCGTTAAAAGGTACACAGAAGTTTAAAAGAACACTTATGGGTAACACTATAATTACAGTTTTGCAACACACGGGAGTTACATATTCAAAATCTAAAGAGTGTCTTTGGTACACTTGCTCCACATTAGTCAGTGACCAAGGTGAAGAAGAGGTGGGCTTTTTGCATGGCCATACCCTGGGTTTTGAAGCAGCTCCAGAGGGGCCTAGCCAGCATGGGAAGTTCGCTTACATGGACACTGGCAAACCAAGACCCCAAAGATGATCTTAGGGTACGTCTACAGTATGAAATTATTTTGAACTTATTTTATTCGAATTTTTGGAAGCAATTTTATAAATTTGGTGTTGTGTGTCCCCACTAAAGCGCGTGAATTCGGCGGAGTGCGTCCACAGTACCGAGGCTAGCTGGTTTAAAGTAGTAACAGGAAAACAAAGTAAGTTACCAAGCAAAATAAAATAAAACAAGCAAACCTATCTCTAATCCAACTGAATACAGATAAGATCCTCACCAGTTCCAGAATGCTACCTTTTTATAGGCTAATCTCCTGTTACTCTGGTCCAGCAATCACTCACACCCCTTTAAGTCACTGTCCTTTGTACCAGTTTCTTTCAGGTATCTTTGGAGGTGGAGAGGCTCTCTATTTAGCCAGCTGAAGACAAAATGGTGGAGTCTCCCATGGGCTCAAATAGACTTTCTCTTGTGGGTGTAGAACCCCTCCTCTCTCCTATGCAAAGTCCAGCTACAAAATGGAGTTTTGGAGTCACCTGGGCAAGTCACATGACCATGCATGACTGAGTTCCTTACCAGACAAGCCACATTCCTGGGAAAGGTTTCAGAGTAGCAGCCGTGTTAGTCTGTATCCGCAAAAAGAAGAACAGGAGTACTTGTGGCACCTTGGCTGAGCCATTACAAACATTGAATCTATCTCCCCTTGTAAGTATTCTCACACTTCTTATCAAACTGTCTGTACTAGGCTAGCTTGATTATCTCTTCAAAAGTTTTTTTTCTCTTAATTAATTGGCCTCTCAGAGTTGGTAAGACAACTCCCACCTGTTTATGCTCTCTGTATGTGTGTATATATATCTCCTCAATATATGTTCCATTCTATATGCATCCGAAGAAGTGGGCTGTAGTCCACGAAAGCTTATGCTCTAATAAATTTGTTAGTCTCTAAGGTGCCACAAGTACTCCTGTTCTTCTTTTTGCGGATACAGACTAACACGGCTGCTACTCTGAAACCTGTCATTATGCAAGGCACTGCATTTAGCCGTATGGAGTGGAAATCCATCAACCTCATGAAAAAACTCGTACAGATACAGACAGACATCATCTTACACAAATCTGACATCAGGAATCATAATACTCAAAAACCAGTGGGAGAACACTTTAACCTGTCTGGTCATTCAATGACAGACCTGCGGGTGGCTATATTACAACAGAAAAACTTCAAAAACAGACTCCAACGAGAGACTGCTGAGCTAGAATTAATATGCAAACTAGACACAATCAACTCCGGTTTAAATAAGGACTGGGAATGGCTGAGCCATTACAAACATTGAATCTATCTCCCCTTGTAAGTACTCTCACACTTCTTATCAAACTGTCTGTACTGGGCTAGCTTGATTATCACTTCAAAAGTTTTTTTTCTCTTAATTAATTGGCCTCTCAGAGTTGGTAAGACAACTCCCACCTGTTTATGCTCTCTGTATGTGTGTATATATATCTCCTCAATATATGTTCCATTCTATATGCATCCGGAGAAGTGGGCTGTAGTCCACGAAAGCTTATGCTCTAATAAATCTGTTAGTCTCTAAGGTGCCACAAGTACTCCTGTTCTTTTTACAGCTCCCAGTCAGCTGTGACTCTCAGCCAGCGCTGTACAACGGAAGGGTTTATTAGTTGACAGTAACACAGCTTATAACAGAGCTCGTCACTTATGTGCAGGGACCTGGAGCCTCCTCACCTGACCTTGATTGTCCCAGGAAAAGTCACACATCCTTATTCCCACCACCTAGGTATTGGTGCAATACACGGGATTCACGGAAAACAATAAGACTCGCATATGTTCACATACAGGATAATGAGGAAAAACTCCACATTGTCAAAAATTCCATGCTCAGATAATAAAAATATGGCAGACAGTATATATTATCGACCATGTGACTGGGATGGGGATAGTGACTGGGAGATTAGAGAGGTTATAAAAATAAAAATAAATGCAATATTAATAGGGGATTTGAACTACTCCTATAGTAACTGGGTACGTTACCTCGGGACGGGATGCAGAGATGAAGTTTCTTGAAACCTTTAATAACTGCTTCATGGAACAGCTAGTACTGGAACCCAGAAAGGGAGAGGCAATTTTTTATTTAGATGTAAGTGGAGCACAGGATCTGGTCCAAGAAGTGAATACAGCGGGACCTAAAGCAATAGTAACCTTAATTGAATTAAATTTAACATCTCTGTGGCGGGGAAAACTCTACAGCAGCCCAATAGAGTAGCATTTAATTTCAGAAAGGGGAACTACACAAAAACTAGGAGATTAGTGAAAGAGAAATTAAGAGGCCCAGTGCCAAATGTGAAATCCCTGCAAGCGGCATGGAGATATTTTAAAGACACCATAACAGAGGCTCAACTTAAATGTATACCGCACAAAGAAAGAGAACTAAAAAAGAGCCCCTGTAGCAAAAGAACGATGTAAAAGAAGCAGAGAGAAGCAGAAAGGCATCCTTTAAAAATGGAAGATAATCCTAGTGAGGAAAATAGAAAGGAGCATAAACTCTGGCAAGTGACGTGCAAACATAAAGTTAGGAAGGCCACAAAACAATTTGAAGAGCAGTTAGCTAAAGACTCTGTTGGGAGATGTGAGGGTTAAGTAAAGACATGGGGGGCTGCTGATGTGCTGACATATTAGGGGATAAAGGCAGAAGCAGGCAGTATTTCTTTGTTTGATAGATAAGTTGCCATATTTTTCCCTTCCTTGTTGCTTGTAAGAACTGATCAGCCCTGCAGCTGCATGAGAAATGTAGATGTCTAATGAATACCCTTTGTGTAAAAGAAGTGTTATCTCCCCTCCCTTCATTTCCCAGCTACACAAGTGAGCCCTGGTGCATAGCCCCTTCCTCCCTCCCTGAGAATCGCTGATTAGGGAAATTTGTAGCACCAGATTATTGCAAAGAAATGTATTTTCAAGGGAAAAATGCCTGTATAACATACATGCAAGGGCATGTGACCAGCTCGTGTGACACTGGACTCCATCTTGTGTCAGTACTTTTCCACTAACTATGATGGTATCTCTGTTTGGGACAATGAAATTCCCTCCACATGGCAGAAGTTATAAAAGGGGGAAGCATTATCACTACTTGGTCTCAGTCCCACCACAACTCAACACTTTAAAACACAGCTAGAAAAAAAATATATTTTCACTGGAGATGTGGTCAGAGGTGGAAAGGAGAAATGCAGGAATCTCTCCAAAAGTCCACAATGAGAACAGTTGTGTCCTGCATACAACGAGGGAGGTGATAATGCTGAACACTTCACTATCTTTGAGGGGCTGTATATGATTCATATGATTCCTGATAACCAGCAGATACTCATTTTAGTTGAAAACTTAACTGGTAAAGCTCTGGATATAGTCAAAATGTGACAATTGAGAATCTTTAAGATTATTCTAAATTCAAAGAAATGGTTTTCAAACAATTTCAGATTACCCCGGAAACATATAGAGTGAAATTTACAAATCCTAAGAGGGGTGCTGATACAAGTAATGTGGAATATGTAAATAAAATGAAAGGTTTGATGGGAAAGGGGCCAAGGGGCAAAGACATTACAAGCTTTGAAGGAATGTTTGATGTTTTTGCTGAGGAACATTTCTTAAATATATGTTAAGAAGTTAAAAAGGGTGAAAACTGTGGATAGGATGGTTTCTTTAGCTGAGGATTTTGAGCAGACACCAAAGATAACCTTAGACCAGGGATGGCCAACCTGAACCTGAGAATGAGCCAGAATTTACCAATGTACATTGCCAAAGAGCCACAGTAATATGTCAGCAGGCCCCCATCAGCTCCCCCACCCTGCTCCCAGTGCCTCCAACCCACCGGCAGTCCCGCCAATCAGCACCATCCCATCCCTCCCCATATGTCCCAATCAGCTGTTTTGTGGCATGCACTTGGCTCTGGAGGGGAGGGGAAGGAGCGAGGGCATGGCAGGTTGAAAGGAGGGCTCAGGAAGGGGTGGAGTAGGGGTAGGGCCTGTGGCAGACCCAGGGGTTGAGCAGTGAGAACCCCCCGGCACATTGGAAAGTTGGATCCTTTAGCTCCAGCCCCGGAGTTGGTGCCTATAAAAGGAGCCGCATATTAACTTCTGAAGAGCTGCATATGGCTCCGGGGCTACACGTTGGCCACCCCTGCCTTTGACTGAGATTCCAACTGAAGGGGACATGGAGGGGAAAGGGAAAACAGTAACTAAATACATGCCAAACTTCATGAAGGAATTGAACGACCAAGTGGATGTCGACCAAGCCAAATTGTTCAAGTAAAAGGCATGGCATAGTAAAAATACACAGAAACACCTACCTGTGATAAAAGATTTGGTGATGGTGATAAATCTGATGATGCAAAGTTTGTTGCTAATGGTAAATCTTATGACAAAGAATTTGGTACTGATGGTAAATCCTATGAAAAGATGTAACACACATGATTTTTGGGAAAAGCTTTTAGCCAATATAGTGGGGATAGAACTTCTGAGCTAACATCTCTAAAAAGGTTCAAAGGTTCTCTTATCAGGGAAACCAATATATATCTGGTCTGCTTTGTGAAAGAGGAAACTGAGTTACACCACCTCATGGCATTGAGGAATATCTGTGTTGAGATATCACCAGTTGAAAAAGCACAATGGTAAACAATAATGCACAGACATTAATAGAGTTTTTCTAGGGACCCAGAGAAGGCACACTTGCTGACTTTTGAGACTGATCTACAAAGTGTTGAAAGGTACAGAGAACCATGCAAGAACACCTGTAGGTAACACCACAATGTTTGCAATACTTGGGAGTTGTATAACAAACACAGAAGCACAGAGATGAAAAGAGAGATATTGGCGAGAGTGTGTTTGGTCTCCAGCCTGTTTGCATCCAGATGCTGCTTCTCCCCCAGAGGCAGAGTGAACCCCCCTGGGATTACACAGAGCTATATTATAAAAAGTGAACAACCATGTGTCAGCTCTCAGCGTGGGATGCTGCTGCAGATGCTGGGGTGAGAGAGGTGTGGGACACGGCTACCTGAAGGATATTACCAGTGAAGATGCTTCCATCCCAGAAATCACAGGTACCCATCCCTTTCTGTTCAACAAACCAAGTGCAACGTATGCATGATGGGATAGAGGATAGGTCTGTATTCTTTTCTGCTTCGCACAGTCACTAAACACCCCAGGGCCCTTGCCATGGGTGCTGCATATGTTCTAGTATCATGGGCCAAAATGCCCCTCTTTGCTGTGCCCTCTGTGACGGGCTCCAGCGCAAACGTGGCTGCATTTCAGTGGCACAGAGGATCCTTCAGGATGAAAGTTGTTAGTAGACGTCCAGGACAAGGCCAGATTTCGAGGTTGTGGACCATAGTTTGCTCAGACCCCCATGAAGCACTATGGAAGCCCCCCTGTCATGTAGACAAGCCCTCAGGGAGATCTTCCAGATAAATATCCAGTCTGGAGTAAGAACTGAGTAAAACCTCAGGACCCAGCTGTGTGTTAATGTACAGACACTGCCACCTCCGCCTCTTGCAATTTAGGGCTTTGGCTGTTAGCGGGGTGGGGGATGGGTGTTACCAGACTTTACCTGCTGAAAAACATGAAGGTGCTAGGGCTCCTTACTAGCAGAAATATAACAATTTTTCAACAAGGGAAAGTCATCTTTCCCCCTAGCTTCATTGTAGCAGGCGGTTGAACTGTTATGCTTGCAACTTTCAAAATGCAATTCCGCCAGAAGTAGACAGCCAGCATGGGAAATTTCAGGTTAAAGTTTGGCAAACTTATACGCTACTGAAAATGAAGTTTTATAATTGAAAGTATCAGAGAGACTTAAGTACGGCTGGTGCCACCAGAAACACCAATTATGGCCAATCCATTAGTGAATCCCATTCAGCTAAGCTCTTTGCTCCAATAATATCTGTGGCAAGGAGTTCCACAGGCCCAATATGTGGTATCTAAGCACTTTTCTTTTATCGGTTTCATATGTTCAGAGTTTCGATGTAATTGAATGTTCCCTTCTTCGTGTGTTATGAGACAGAATAAATATAAATGCCTGAACTTCTTTCTATATCAATGGATTCATAGGGTTGAAAATGAGAAGGGACCATCATGTAATCAAAGAGTGACAGGGTGAGAAGGGGACTGCAATGATCATCTGGTCTAACCCCCTGCCAAGTTGCTTGATTTGTTGTGTCTAAACCATCAAAGACAGATGACTAACCAGTCTCCTGTTGAAAATGTCCAATGGACTTTCCACAACCTGCCTGGGCATCTGTTCCATTGTCCTCTTGTTCGTACAGTTGAGAAGTTTATCAGAGATTAAATCTAAATCTGCTGTGCTGTAGTTTGAACCCCTTGCCTCTTGATCTATGTGGCAATGTTCCTCCATATTTTTAATGGCAGCCTTTCAAATATCTCAAGGTCCCCTCCCCCTCAATCCTTTCTTTTCCAAACTAAAAAAAAAAATACCATTTTCCTTCAGCTTTTGCTCATATGGCTTGCATTCCATCCAGTAGATTGTCTTTGTCACTCTCATCTGGATCCTTTTCAGTTTCTCTACATCCTTCCTATATAGTGGAGACCCAAACTGGACACGATACTCCAGATGAGGTCTAACCAGCATGAAGAAAAGTGCTACTATCCCTTCCCGTGACGTGCATGCTATGCGTCTGCTAATGCAAATGAAAATTGTATTGGCTCTTTTTTGCTATAGCAAAGAAAAAATCAAACCCATGAGAGATGTAGCTCTATCCACCTAACCCCAGTATATACACATGAGGTCTACCAAAGAATTGTCATTGACCTAGGTACAACCTTTCAGAGAGGTAGATTAAGTACGCTACTCCCACAGAAGTACCCACGGGGCTGTTGGCGGTGGAAATGGGGTCACTGTTGAGGATAGCATCCAACTACTTATAAAAATGGCAGGTATGTGGCAAAGCACCGGAGATACTTTTTGTCTCCCTTGCCTTCTGGTATATGTTCCGCAGCTCCTTCACCTTTGCTGTGCACTGCAGTGTGTCCTGATCATAGCTCTCTTCCCACAAGCTACACAAAACCTGCACTTAGGTGTTTACTTTCCTACGGCTGGAGCGCAGCTGGGACTGCACAGCCTCCTCTCCCCAAATACTGAGCAGATCCATCAGCTCCACAGTGTCCCAAGTGTGTAGCTGCCATGGCCACCTGGGAAGGTGTGATGTGAGCGTTCCCCACTGAGCAAACAGGAAGGGGAATTTCTAACTTCCTGGGTCTTTAAAGGGGTAGGGGCAGAAAGCGTTTACCTTGATGCAGGGGAGAGGAGTTGAAAATGTTCACCAGAGCACTCAGGATGGGCAATGTGGGACGCCTTCCGGAGGTCGATTACACTGATAAAAACTAATACAAGTGTCTACACTGGCACTTTGCCAACAAAACGTTTGCGTAAAACTCTTGTCAAGGTGGTTATATTATGTCACTGAAACTGAGGAGTTTTGTTATTGAATGACTGAATGTTGCTTTGCCGTGTGTACACCTCCACTGTTTCTTTGGCAAAAGCTGCTTATTTGTGGAAAAAACATGGCAGTGTAGAAAAAGCCTAAGGAACAAAGATGGAAAACCAGTATCCACACTTGGGTTTTCTACTGGTGCCTAGTAAGGTTTTCCACACCATGATGTGTAGGAATTATTGAGCAGAGAGGCCCATAAAATATGGAATTGGCATTAGTAGGGTCAGTTCTTCATAATTCATTTCTCTGAATAATGAAAATGTTATTTTCAGTGTGTGAAGAGCGACCCTTCTGCTCCCCCCATGAGAACAGTCTCCAGTAGTGCATGTAGTGTCACATATTAACATTGTCTTTCCATCCAGGTATTTGTACTGCGACTATCACCCTAGACCATGGGCACATACAGAAAGTCAGGGTAACTTATGGTACATGCAAGAGACATTGTTCTGCCTCAGAGTTGGACACCTTCTCCCTTACTCCATGTCAGATTCCAACACAACCGACTTCACCAACCCCTCCACCTTCATCCTGCAGGGCATTCCTGGCCTGGAGGCATCCCATGTCTGGATCTCCATCCCCTTCTGCACCATGTACATCATAGCCATCTTGGGGAACTTTTCCATCCTGTTCATTGTGAAGATGGAGCTGAGCCTCCATGAGCCCATGTTCTATTTCCTTTGCATGCTGGCTGTCTCTGACCTGGTTGTGTATATGTCCACCCTGCCCAAAATGCTGAGCATCTTCTGGTTCATTTCCAGGGATATAGATTTCGATGCCTGCCTCACCCAGATGTACTTCATTCACTGCTTTTCAGTGATAGAGTCTGGGATCATCGTAGCCATTGCTTTGGATCGCTACGTGGCCATCTGCCATCCCGAGACATTCCACCATCCTGACAAACCCCCTGGTGGTCAAGATTGTCCTGGCCATGGTGCTGCGTGGTTGCATAGTTGTATTGCCCTTTCCCTTCCTGGCAAGGCAGTGGCTATATTGCAGAGCCAACGTCATCCCACAGCCGTACTGCGCACACATAACTATGGTGAACGTGGCCTGTTCCGACACCCGTGTTAGTAGTTACTATGGCCTCTTTGTGCTGTTCTGTGTGATGGGTCTGGATGGGATTTTTATCGGGGTGTCCTACAGCCAGATCCTCAGGGCCATCTTCAGCCTCCCCACAGAGGACGCCCGGCTCAAGACTTTTAAAATCTGCGGCTCCCACCTTTTTGTCATTTTAGCCTTTTACATCCCAGGTGTCTTCCTCTCCCTCATGAACAGATTTGCCCAAAATGTGCCCCTGTATTGCCACGTTCTCATTGCCAATGTGTCCTTCTTGATGCCCCCCATGCTAAACCCCATCATCTACGGGGTGAGGACCAAACAGATCCAGGGCAGGCTGCTCCGGCTCTTTACTCATAAAGGGGCCTAAAGTTTTCTCCTGTTGCTCTGGCTCTCAGACCGAGCTCTGTGCAGAGCTGGCTGGTGATGTGGTGCTGGGCCCCCTTCCGTGAATCACTGACTGGACAGTCAAAGTGACATTAAATCCTTTCCTGGCCTTACTGTGCTGTGTCAGCGTGACAAACTGAGGAATCATTCTTTGTACAACTCATTGTCTCATAGGGTTGCCACCTTTCTAAACACAGTAAACTGGACCTGCCCTGCCCCCTGCCCCACCTTTTTGCACAAGGTCGCTTCTGCTATCCCATCTCCCCGAAGGCTCCACTCCCTTCTCCACCTCTTCCTCCAATGCACCGGCTCAGCTCTGCTTCTTCCCCCAGAGGCCCACCCCTGTTACTCGCTCCCCTCCTCTCCAAACCCATCCACTTGCTGGATCATCTCCACCTTCCTCCCTGTCAGCCAGGGCTCCCTCTGCTCCAGGGCTGGGACAGTATCTGCTGCAGCCTGGCAAGGAACCCGCAGTAAGTCCTGTGAGGATGCAGCGCTGGGGCCGACTGGCCTGGCTGGAGCAGAAAGGGAAGCTAGAAACCGTATAAAAGAAGCTGAGGGTTGGGAGCAGGGTCATGTGGCAGTCAGCCAAGATTGTGCATCATACAGCTTGTGGGCCCTAAAGCTCAGCTGCAAAGTCCTGAGGGAAGAGACCATTGTGAGGCTTATTTCCTTAGCTTTCAGGAATGGTCTCAAGTTGCAGTTGGGGAGGTCTAGGTTGGATATTAGGAAACACTATTTCACTAGGAGGGTGGTGAAGCACTGGAATGTGTTACTTAGGGAGGTGGTGGAATCTCCTTCCTTAGAAGTTTTTATGGCCTGGTTTGACAAAGCCCTGGCTGGGATGATTTAGTTGGTGTTGGTCCTACTTTGAGCAGGGGATTGGACTAGATGACCTCCTGAGGTCCCTTCCAACCCTAATCTTCTATGATTCTATGATTCCATGATATTTGGCATGTGGAACCCCTTGCCACAGTCATTATTGGAGCAAAGAGCTTAGTTGAATGGGATTCACAAATGGATTGTCCATTATAGGTGGTACTGGTGGCACCACCGTTAATTAACATTATCCGACAACTTCAATTAGACAATCTTTTTTTCAGTTTCTTATATGTTTGACAAAATGTTAACCATTTGGAATTGAATTTCCCACGCTGGATGTCTGCTTCTGGCTCTACTGTTATTTGAATGTTTCATGCATAACAATTCAGATGACTTCTCAAATGTTGCTAGGAGAGAGATGTCTTGTCCATGCTGAAACATTCTCATAATTATTCCAGTGAGGAGCCCTTCCACCTCCATGCTTTCCAGCAGATAAAAGCCAGGTAAGTGCCCCTGCATTATCAGCCAGAGCCCTGAAATGCAATAGGAGGAGGTGACAGTCTCTGCTCATTCACACAAAATTGGCTCCTGACGTCTTTATTCGGTTCTTATTCCAAGGGGAATTTTGCCTCACTGGGACCTTAGCAAACTGTGGGCCATGGCCTCCAAATTTGGCCTTGTGTTTTTCATCTATGAACACATTTCATCCTGAAAGATCCATTGTGCCACTGAAATGCAGCCATCTTGGGGTGGGAGGCCATAAGCCAGGGTCAGCAGGATTCAGAGAAAAGAGAGAGATTTTGACCAGTGATACTGAAGCAAACTCATCAACAGTGGTAAGGGCTCTGGGGTGTTTAATGGCTGTGGAAAGGACCACAAAGCCCTATTCTCTATCCCATCACAGAAATGTTGCAATGAGTTTGTCGAGCAGGTGAATTTCTCAACAGAGATGGGTACTTCTGAATTCTGAGATGGAAGTGTCTTCTCTGGGAATCCCCAGGAGGTAACCATGGCCCACTCCTCTCTCACATCAGCTTCTGCAGCAATATCTGACATCAAAAGCTGATACAGGGGCTGCACCAATTGTAATAAAGTTCCATGCAATCACAGTGGGGTTTGTCGATCATCTGAAGGTGAATAGGCTGGAGACAAGGCTGTCTGCACTTCGATGGTCTATAGCCACCTTTAGGAGTAAAGAGTAATTAAGGGAACTTCCCAAAGGGAGATGAGAACACTCAGGCTCTGTGCTCTGTGTATATTTAATATTATAGTTGCTTATTGAAGAAATTAGAGACAGGCCTCCATAGGGTCTGATAGACTGTAAATGCCCAGGATGTCTGGGTAGATAGCACACAGACGGATCTGTAGAAAGATGCCTGAGGAGAGAAATGAACACTATCTGCAGACACATGGGGCTGTTGCTAGGAGCTCAGAGATCAGTGTGATGGGTTTGGTCACAGAGATCCCCTTGGGACTGTCACCTGATGTACTGAAATTACCTATGAGCCAGTTTTCCCTGCCAGCTTGGGATTTCCAGAGCCCTGTCTTGTTGAGCCAGACATGCTAGGTGCCTGAGGGGCTTCTGTGCTCAGGGTTGCAGCATTCGTATTGACCAGCTGCTCCCTCCTTTCTCCCAGCACAGGGCATTTATTCCTCACGTGATCAGAAGAATTATAATGGTAGAACCTTCTGGACTGTTCTGTGTTTCCAAGAGATTTGGGTCAGGGATTGTAGGAGTGAGGTAAATTAGAACCCTGCTTCCCATCAAGTTTTAACCTCTCTGTTTGTGGTTTATTCACAACAGACGCTTGTGTCTTCCCAAAATCATCAGCTAGAGAAGCCATCTCATCCACAGTTTTTGTCATTTTGTCCCATAGACTCTGTTTTACAACATCTTTACATATATTCAAGAAATGCTACTGAGCAACAACATCAAACATTCCTTCAAAGCTTGTAACACCTTTGCACCTACCCACTTCTCCAACAAATCTTTCATTTGATTTACATGTTCCACACTGCTCGTACGAGCCCCCCTCCTGGTGAAGTGGGAGGGATTTGGTTCAACTTTTCCAGCTGTCCCCCTTTCTCCTCACAATTTTGTTGGTTTAGTTCCATAGCCCTTCTGTGCTCAGCCTCCTCTCTGGCAGCCTCTGCCTGCGTCAGCTCCAAAATTCACCTATGTCTGCAATCTCCACAGCTCCAAGTTTTCAACTGTTTCACCGTTTTCACTCATCTTGTTGCTTTTCAGTCCCTACTTCCCTTTCCTGAAATAAACAAGCAGAAAAGAGCAAATTGGTAACCTCTTTGACTGAGCTCCAGCCACCCACACTTAACATCTCCCATAAAGTCTCCACACCAGTGTATGATGTGCAAGTCTCACTCTGCACAACAAGCTACTCATTTTACCCTGCTTACAGCACCACTGTGATGTACTTCCCCAGGGTGCAACCTGGAACTGGGATACCGCTGAGCCTTTTGTCTTGCCAGTCTGGGCCCCTCCTCACACTATAGGGCTGTGAGAAGCTGTAAAACCCTCCAGGTCCTGCACTCCCACAAACGTTCACAGGCAGGGACAGACCTAGGTGAGTTACATGGATGCTTTCGCCAAACATCCACGAACCAACAGCCAATTCTCCCCTAGGATCCCAGAGTCGTATCATCTTGCCCTGATGAGAAGTCAGACCAGGGTACGTTTATTACCCAGCCTGCCCCTCCCTCAAAGTGGAACGGACAATGCACCAGCCCCTGTTCCTGAGCAGATTTCCCTTTATGCTTCGAACAACGCACGGTTTTAGTTTAAAAAAAAATAAAGCAGATTAATTAAGTCCAAAAAGATAGATTTTAAGTGGTTGAAAATAATAAGTGTACAGATCAAAGTAGATTAGCTAAGAAATAACACCAAATTACAAGCTGAGGTCTATAAACGAGACAGTCTATATCCATGCAGTGGCAGTCTTCTTGTGCTGCCAAAGCTTTTGGTGCCCACGTGATCGCTGGCCGGGTAGTCGCATTCCTCGGTGTGCCCACTTCAGGATTTGCTGCTCTTTGTGTCTAGTAATGTGTCCCCACCAAGAAAGCTTCCAAAACTAACACAGCACCGATGAGCGCAGCTGTGGGTTCAATATAACCTTGTGCTGCCCCTTGATACGGACCAGCTGCTGGAGACCAGGAGCATTGAAAACGTCAGCCCAGAGTTCCTCAGCCTTCCTCGGCCCCCACATTTCACTTCCATTCACCTGCGCTGGGGGACCCACTGTTCTATAGATCAGCAGCTTTGTCATAAGCCTGAAGCTGCAACATCCCCACAAAGGCTGTGGAAGGGAATGTGGCAGCAGCTGCTGCTGAAAAAGCACCTGAATCTTACATGCAGCCTCCATCCCTGTCTATGCAGCTGCCCCCTGCCCAGCAATCCCTCCAGACAGGTTAACACTGAGCTGTTTGCAGCTGCAGATTGCTAGAGGGTAATGACCAGGGTCTTCGTTTTACCTGGATTCATAACCAGACTAATGAGCGCTGCTTCTTCCTCCACTGATTAAGAAAGAAGAAAGGAAACAAAGAAAGAGCGTACAACACCCCATCACGCTTCATTCGTCTCAGACTCATGCCACACACAAAGCCGGAACAGGAAAGGGAATCGAATCTCAAAGGAGAAAAAGCAAACCAAAAAACCTCGAACTGTCTCTCGAAGAGACAGACTGCACTGCCACAATCTCTAACTCCAGTGATTGTGTGCAAGTTGCTGTCCTGGGACTGGAGCTGGTATTTGGAACAGAGGAACTTGATCCAATTGTAAGCAGAGTCAGGATGAACTCTACCCTGACATCTGGTGGTGAATTATGGCGAGTGTGGAAAAGAACTCCAGGGGCTGATCGGGTTTGCATAGGCACACCCACTCGCCTGGCATGAAACAACAGCAACTCAAAGTGGTTACTTTGGCTGGTGTGGGATCCCCAGTTTCTCTGTTATTGGGGCAGGAAGAATAAAGTTTTGTTACCCTGATTCTTTGAATCAAGGCCAGTGGAACTGTTGTATGACAGAAGGACTGGGTGAGTCCTTCACCATTATCTAAGTAGCACTTGCTTGTCAAGGGGCATGGGTTACAAAACCTGGTGAATTGAGAGAGGTTGGGGGCAGGTATTTGTACCTGGTGGTGTGGGCTTGTTTTCAGAGCCTGAAACACCAATTGCACCTCCTCCTCTCTCCACTGTTGAATGTCAGAGCTAACTTTGATTCTATTAGGAGTCTAGTTACAGGCTGCTGAGCTGAGTTTGCTTTGGGCCAATAGTGCACCAGTACTGGGGCTCCCCTACTACTAGCTGACATCACTAAGTGCTGAAATCACAAAAGAGCTAAAGTTATTAAGAGCTGAGATCACTGAGGCTGTGTTAACTAGTGGGGGAGCCTGAAGCTATATTGCTAAGCAGCTGGCGGAGCAGCTAGCAGAGCTGAGCGGCTGGAGGAGCAGCTAGCAGAGCAGCGAGCAGAGCCTTGTGGGAGCGGCCCAAGGGACGGCTGAAGTGGAGCGGAGCGGAGCTGAGCGACTCACAGGTCGGTGAGTGGAGCGGCTGGAGGAGCACCTAGCGGAGCAGAGCAGCGCAGAGCGGAGCCTTGTGGGAGCAGCCCAAGGGATGGCTGAAGTGAAGTGGAGCGGAGTGGCTCACAGGTCGGTGAGCAGAGCGGAGCAGCTGCCAGAGCAGTTCGTGGGACGGCAGGAGTGGGACTGCGGGTGGAGTGGAGCGGCTTGTGGTGAAGGCTGCGGTAGAACCCCACGGAGAAGCAGCCGGTTGGCCTCGGATCAGGTAAGGTGCCCCTTAACACCCTGCTCGCGCCCCCCCCCCTTGAACTGGAGCTGTACTGATCTGGAACAGAGACTTTGGGGGGTTGTTGGACTTTTGGGACTTCGGTGATTCTTGGGTTGCTGGACCCAAGAGACTTTGGGGTTGTTGGACTTTTGGGACTTTGGTGATTCTTGGGTCGCTGGTTTCAAGAACCAACGGGAAAGGACACGGCCCAATCTGCTGGGGTGGGTCTTCGCTCATGGTTTGGTCTATGAACTCTAGTTGTGGTGTTTTCCCAATTTAATGCTATGTCGTTTACCTCATGTTATTAAACATTTTCTGCTACACCGAGGCTCTGTGCTTGCGAGAGGGGAAGTATTGCCACTTCGAGGCGCCCAGGGGTGTGTGTAAGTTTTTCCCAGGTCACTGGGTGGGGGCTCGAGCTGGTTCTGTGTCACGCTGTTGGGAAGGGACCCCTATGTACTGAACCTGTCCCTTGCTGCTATCAACTGGCCTGGCAGAAGGGTTACACAATGTTCAGTAACTCACTTGCACCCCTGTTTCCCAGGAATCGAATCAGCCCTCCTGGGTTCTTTGCTGCTTGTTTAGAGGGTCAAATTTCTCCCATTTCAGGTAGGAGAAGAACATCACATCATGTCATGTCTGAACACCAGCACCCGCTCCCACCCTGCCGCCTTCCTCCTGGTCAGCATCCCTGGACTGCAGGAGGCCCAGTTCTGGATCGCCTTCCCTTTCTGCATCATGTATGTCATTGCCGTGCTGGGAAATGCCACTGTTCTCTGCTTTATAAAGACTGAGCCGAGTCTGCAAGAGCCCATGTACCTCTTCCTGGCCATGCTGGCCATCACCGACCTGGTTCTGTCCACGTCCACGCTGCCCAATATGCTGAGCATCTGCTGGTTGGGCTCCAGGGAGATTGGGTTCCATGCCTGCCTCACCCAGATGTTCTTTGTGCACGCCTTCTCATCGGTGGAGTCGGGTGTACTCATGGCCCTGGCCTTGGATCGCTACGTGGCCATCCGCTGCCTCCGGCACTCCAGCACCCTGTCCGTCCCAGCCATAGTGACAATGGGGAGCCTGGTGCTGGCACGCGGAGTCCTTCTTGTGAGCCCCTTCTCCCTCCTCGTCCGCAGGCTGCCCTTCTGCCAGCGCTGCCGCATCTCACACTCACACTCTAATCACATGGCCGTGGTGAAGCTGGTGTGTGGGGATGCTACAGTCAGTATCATTTACGGCCTGTTTGTGGCTTTTATGGTGCTGAGATTTGATGTGCTTGTCATCTCCGTGTCCTATGCTACAATCCTCCAGGCTGTACTGAGGCTGCTGTGCTCGGACGCCCATCTCAAGTCCTTCAGCACCTGCGCCTCTCTCTTGTGTGTCATCCTGACATATTATGTCCCTGCCCTCTTCATCTTCCTCACCCACCGCTTTGATTCATAGATTTATAGATTCTAGGATTGGAAGGGACATCGAGAGGTCATCGAGTCCAGTCCCCTGCCCGCATGGAAGGACCAAATACTGTCTAGACCATCCCTGATAGACATTTATCTAACCTACTCTTAAATATCTCCAGAGATGGAGATTCCACAACCTCCTTAGGCAATTTATTCCAGTGTTTAACCACCCTGACAGTTAGGAACTTTTTCCTAATGTCCAACCTAGACCTCCCTTCCTGCAGTTTAAACCCATTGTTTCTGGTTCTATCCTTAGAGGCTAAGGTGAACAAGTTTCCTGGCTTGTTTTAATTTCCCTTTTTATAGATGGGCACTATATTTGCCCTTTTCCAGTCTTCTGGAATCTCTCCCGTCTCCCAGGATTTTCCAAAGATAATAGCTAGAGGCTCAGATACCTCTTCTATTAGCTCCTTGAGTATTCTGGGATGCATTTCATCAGGCCCTGGTGACTTGCAGGCATCTAACTTTTCTAAGTGATTTTTAACTTGTTCTTTTTTTATGTTATCTTCTAAACCTACCCCCTTCCCATTAGCATTTACTATGTTAGACATTCCTTCAGACTTCTCAGTGAAGACCGAAACAAAGAAGTCATTAAGCATCTCTGTCATTTCCAACTTTCCTGTTACTGTTTCTCCCTCCACACTGAGCAGTGGGCCTACCCTGTCCTTGGTCTTCCTCTTGCTTCTAATGTATTGATAAAACTCTTCTTGTTTCCCTTTATTCCTGTAGCTAGTTTGAGCTCATTTTATGCCTTTGCCTTTCTAATCTTGCCCCTGCATTCCTGGGTTGTTTGCCTATATTTATCCTTTGTAATCTGTCATAGTTTCCATTTTTTATATGACTCAATTTTATTTTTTAGATCATGCAGGATCTTGTGGTTAAGCCAAGGTGGTCTTTTGCCACATTTTCTATCTTTCCTACCCGGTAGAATAGTTTGCTTTTGGGCCCTTAATAGTGTCCCTTTTAAAAACTGCCAACTGTCCTCAGTTGTTTTTCCCCTCAGTCTTGATTCCCATGGGACCTTTTCTATTGGGCAGAGGGATAGCTCAGTGGTTTGAGCATTGGCGTGCTAAATCATTGGTTATGAGTTCAATCCTTGAGGGGGGGCATTTGGGGCAAAAATTTGTCTGGGGTTGGTCTTGCTTTGAGCAGGGGGTTGGACTAGATGATCTCCTGAGGTCCTTTGCAACCCTGAAATTCTACAAATCTGTAATCAGCTTACTGAAATCCATTTTCTCAGTTTTGCTGTACTCCCTTCTACCCTTCCTTAGAATTGGGAACTCTACGATTTCATGATCACTTTCACCCAAGCTGCCTTCTACTTTCAAATTCTCAACAAGTTCCTCCCTATTTGTTAAAATCAAATCTAGAACAGCTTCCCCCCAGTAGCTTTTTCAAACTTCTGAAATCAAAAGTTGTGTGTAATACAGTCCAAGAACTTATTGGATAGTCTGTGCCACACTGTGTTATTTTCCCAACATATATCCCCCATCACGACCAAATCTTGGGCTTTGGATGATTTTGTTATTTTTTTTTAAAAAAAAGCCTCATCCACCTCTTCCACCTGGTTAGGTGGCCTGTAGTAGACTCCTAGCATGACATGACCCTTGTTTTTTACCCCTTTTAGCCTAACCCAGAGAGACTCAACACTTCTGTCTCCTATGTCCACCTCCACCTAAGTCTAAGTGTGTACATTTTTAATATATAAGGCAACACCTCCTCCCTTTTTCCCCGTCTATCCTTCCTGAGCAAGCTGTACCCATCCACACCAACATTCCAGTCATGTGTATTATCCCACCAAGTTTCAGTGATGCCAACAATGTCATAGTTGAATTTATTTATTAGCACTTCCAGTTCTTCCTGCTTATTATCCATACTTCTCGTATTTGTATATAGGCATCTAAGATACTGATTTGATCTTGCCTCCCGATTTTGCCCTGACCCTCCTTTCTTTCTGCCTTTATAAGCCCATGCTCCCTCCTATTTCCGACCTATCTACCAGGTCTCCATGTTCCCTACTTACCTGTGGGCTCACCTGTCCCCCTTGAACCTAGTTTAAAGCCCTCCTCACTAGGTTAGCCAGTCTGTGTCCGAATAGGGTCTTTTTACTCCTTGAAAGGTGAACACCATCTCTGCCTAGCAGGCAAATTTAAATTAATAGAGATACCTATTTCCTAGAACTGGAAGGGATGTTGAAAGGTCATCAAGTCCAGCCCCCTGCCTTCACTGGGAGGACCAAGTACTGCCCGAGATCCCTAGAGTAGTCCCCTCAAGAATTGAACTCACAACCCTGGGTTTAGCAGACCAATACTCAAGCCACTGAGCTGTCCCTCCTGTAATAGCAGCCTGTGGTCGAGGAAGCCAAAGCCCTCCTGGCAACACCATCTTCGCAGCCAGGCATTCACCTCCACGATGCACCTGTCTCTGCCTGGGCCCCTATCTTTGACAGGAAGGAATGTGGCCTCAATGTCCCCCACCATGTCCACATCCTGGTGGCCAATCTCTGTGGGTGCCCCCCCATGTGAAACCCTATTGTATATGGAGTGAAAACCAAACAAATCTGGGAGAGGGGGATCCATATCTTCCAGAAGAAAGGAATCTGAGCAGTGTGTGCCTGTCTAATTTAATCTAGGAATATAAAATGTTCATCACCATGGCCTCTGACCCGTTCATGATCTGACACCACTCACAGGGGTATGAGATCATAGAGCTGTCACCATGGACTCTGGGTGGGCTCCTCATTTACATTAGCCCTTCTCTGTCTGGATGCCCTTGTCTGGGTGATGCAGGCACCCAGAAACAGCGGCCAAAAACATGCCTTTCAAGGTAAAACCATGATGGGTGGAAACCACATTAAGTCTCGTTGGATGCTGTGAACCATTGTTATCCTTATGTCTTTGGGCTTTTCCTGTACTCTTCACTTATGTGCCTTGTGCTCAGCGGCAGGAGCTGGGGTGGAGACATCTGTCTATAAATAGGTTGGTCATTTAAGACTCTCAGCACCTAACCAGATCTCGCCAGGACAGAAGAAGGGAGTAAATGCATTTTAGATAAAAGCCAGTTTTCCCCAGCTTCTCTGCAGAGGGGCGGGTGGGGAAGGAATGGAACCCCCCCCCCGAAAATGGAACGGAGAGAGGAGGGGTAGGTCCTGCCCTTTAAAAACACAGAGACTGGATGAACCAGAAGAAGCTGGGGCAGGAGAAAGGCGCAAGGGCAGCAGAGGGGACTCTGGTTGCAGGGCTGTGGTTGCAGCAGAGGCAGACTCCAGCTGGAGGAGGAGCCAGGAGTGGCAGGAGGTGGCCCCTGGACACCCCAGAGGGCTCTGTCCAAATCCCAAATTCGCTCCAGGGTGGTGAGGACAAAGTAATGCACATTGGAAATCATCATTCCAAATATGCATATAAAATGATGGGGTCTAAATGAGTTTTTACCACTCAGGAAAGCGATCTTGGAGTCATTGTGGATAGTTCTTAGAAAACATCAAATCAATTGGCAGCAACCGTCAAAAAAGGGAACCAAACATTGGGAATCATTAAGAAGGGGATAGATAATAAAAAGGAAAATATCATAACATCATGACTGGTGTGGAGAAAGTGTATACAAGAGTGTTATTTGCGCCTTCTCATGAAATGAATAGGCAGCAGGTTTAAAACGAATAAAAGGGAGCATTTCTACACACAATGCACAGTCAACCTGGAGAACTCCTTTCCAGAGGATGTTGGGAAGGTCACAACTATAATAGCCTTTCCCCCACCAACTCCTGGTGGATCCAGATCCAACCCCTTCAATCTAAAAACAAGGAAAAATCATTCAGGTTATTAAAAAAGGCTTTTAATTACAGAAAAGAAAGGTAAAGGAAAACCCTCTGGGAGAGATTAGCATACCAGCTACTCTCACAGACAACAGATTCCAAACACAGAGGATGCTCCCCTGGGCAAAAACTTACATGAAAAATACCCAAATACCCAATTTGATTATTCCTCTAATTGCACAAGACAGGTTACAAAGAAATAAACATAAACCTATTTATTCCCTTCACTAATACTCACTACTTGATAAGGGTCTGAATTCTGGAGCTTTCCCACTCCGGGTTTAAAACCCCATTTTCAAGGCCTGGGTCTGTTTGCTTTAACGATCCTGTGCCCAGAAAGAGAGAAACTGGAAACAGAGTGCACCCAAGGGGGAGCTCTGGCAAAAGTGTGCTGAAGCAATTGGAGTATCTGGGGGAGCTGAACCACGTTAGGGTGAAGAGAACAGCTTGTGGACCTCTTCACACAGGTTTGGGATCACCCAGCCTCACTCCACTTCCACTCACAGTACACTAGTGTCCATGGAGCAGCTCAGGTTTGCTGTCACAGCCCCGCTCAATCTCCCGTGGCTCGACGCCCCCCAGAAGGCTGTGTTTCGGCCCCACACACTGGACCCACGTGCTGTTGAGTCAGAGCAGCGTTCAGGCCCTGCCTCTGGCTCTGGGTTTCTAGGCCCACTCTCAGGGTTCAGCTTCCATTCTAGCATCTCCCTCTGGGAGCGGGGAGCCGCACACCAAGCGCCAAGGCACCGAGGCTAGTTCCTTTGCTCTGTACCTCAGCAGGCTTTTCTCCTACGGGACAGAGTAGACTGCAGTCTTTTTCAGGACATGTAATTATGTCTTATATAAAAATATAAATTTAGACTTCAGAGAGCTCCAGTTCTGTAGATATATTGCTGTGACACTCTGTACCCACAAAACAAAACCCTGCTCCCCACATTCACCACTGTTATCTAGTTGCAACAAATCTTGTACAAAATATGTCATGTGAGGTATCTATGGAAAAGCTGTGGTTTGCTGAATGTGATTATCCTATTTGTGTGTCTGTATCAGTTTTGCCTCTGAAGTAACAAATATTGACAATCTCCTCCTGTGGTGGCTCCCACAAAGTAGTTAACATCCAGCCTAACGAGCACATTGTGAATGGATATTCAACTTGATGGCTCATCATGAACATAATGGGCCATGATAGAAGCTTATCCCCATCTGTAGCCAAAATATGGGTAATGGCCCCTGCTATGACTCATTGGAGCATGTGAGGTCATGTGACCAGCTCATGTGACACTGGGCTCCATCCTGTGCCTGAACTTTTCCACTAATTGTGCTGGGGGCTTTTGCTTGGAAAAATGAATTTCCCTCCACATGGCAGCAGCTGTAATGTGGAAAGCGACATTGTCACTTGTCCTCACTCTCCCCACAACTCAACAGACGGAACCACCTTAGGAATAAGGACTGAACTGGGGCTGTGGTCCCAAGCTGAAGGGGGTTCTAGCCTGTGTATGAAAGGAACTGTTTGTCCCATCAGGATGAGACACTCCTTGATTGAAATCCTGTCTAGCGTATAGAATTTAGATTGTGATTTTGTTTATTTCTTAAATAACCAACTTTGATCTGTTCTCTATAACTTATAACAACTTAAAATCATTTTTCTGTACTTAGTACATCTGCTTTCTATTTATTTACCTAAAACCGTGTGTTATTTGAAGCATAAAGGGAAATCTGCTCAGGAACAGGGGCTGGTGCATTGTCCTCTCCACACTGAGGGAAGGGGGCAGGGCAAGAAACTTTCACTGGTCAGTTTTCTGACAAGGACAAGACAGTACAGCTCTGGGGTCCTAGGCTGGGAAGCTGGGGGAACTGGCTTGAGCCTCTCTATTGTTGGTTCATGAATGGCTAGTGAAAGCTTTCATGTAACTGCAGGTGGGTGTGTCCCTGTATGTGTGTGAGTGTGTAAGTGCAAGACCTCACAGTGTGAGAGGGGGCCCAGTTTGGTATGTGAGAGGGGTCACAGGAACCCCTCTTTCAGGTTGCACCCTGCAGAAGTCCATCACGTCCAGCAATGAAGAGGCCCTATGACAGTATGACTCCATTTCCCACTTATCATAGTCTCAGTTACCGATGAAGAGACCGTTGTTATGGCAGGCACGTCAGGACTCCTGGTTTCTTTCTGTCATTCTCTGTGTGTCTTTGGCCAAGTCATGTCTCCCTGTAGCTCAGTTTACCTATGGATAATATGGGGATGTGTTCATAATGACTTTCCTTTGTTAAGTCTTTTGAAGATCCTTCACGAAAGGTTCTACGTGGTATGATAATACTTACTGATGATAATTACATTTCTCTGATCCCTTAGCGAAAATCCCATGTGCCTCCGGAAAGTGATCGTGTCTCCCCTGAGTCATCTTTCTCCAGATCTGTCTGTCTACTAACTACCCATCCATCCTGGCCATTTACACAGCATCAGATCCTCTGAGACCTAGGCACTATCCCTAGCTTTCTTAGTAATCAGCTATAATTTTTAAATATACACAAATACACAGAGCAGCCAATTCCTCTCTGACTCAGTGGAGACCCGAAGAGTTCTCATCTCCCTTTGGGAAGGTCCCTTCATTACTGTTTGCTACTAAAGCTGGATAAAAAACACATTAGTGCAGACAAAGAAACAGAGACATGAGCTCGAGTGTGTCTGGTCTCCAGCCTGTCTGCATCCAGATGCCGCTTCTCCCCTAGAGGCTGAGCGAACCCCACTGGGATTACATAGAGCTATATTATAAACAGTGCACATCCTTGTGTGAGCTCTCGGCGTTGGATGCTGCTGCAGATGCTGGGGTGAGAGAGGTGTAGGACACGGCTACCTGAGGGATATTCCCAGTGAAGAGGCTTCCATCTCAGAAATCACAGGTACCCATCTCTTTCTATTCGACAAACCAAGTGCAACATATACATGATGGGATAGAGAATAGATATGTTTTAATTTCCACTCTGCATAGCCACTAAACATCCCAGGGCTGAATTTGCTCTAGTATCTTCGGCAAAACTGTCCCTCTTTGTTGTGCACCTCTGTGATGGGCTCCAGCACGAAGGTGGCTGCATTTCAGTGGCACAATGGATCCTTCAGGATGAAAGTTGTTAGAAGACGTCCAGGACAAGGCCAGATTCAGACGCTGTAAGCCGTAGTTTGCTCATAAGAACATAAGAACGGCCATACCGCGTCAGACCAAAGGTCCACCTAGCCCAGTATCCTGTCTACCGACAGTGGCCAATGCCAGGTGCCCCAGGGGGAGTGGACCTAACAGGCAATGATTTAGTGATCTCTCTCCTGCCATCCATCTCCATCCTCTGACAGACAGAGGCTAGGGACACCATTCCTTACCCTTCCTGGCTAATAGACATTAATGGACTTAACCAACGTGAATTTATCCAGTTCTCTTTTAAACGCTGTTATAGTCCTAGCCTTCACAACCTCCTCAGGTAAGGAGTTCCACAAGTTGACTGTGCGCTGCATGAAGAAGAACTTCCTTGTATTTGTTTTAAATCTGCTGCCTATTCATTTCATTTGGTGACCCCTAGTTCTTGTATTATGGGAATAAGTAAATAACTTTTCCTTATCCACTTTCTCCACATCACTCATGATTTTATATAGCTCTATCATATCCCCCCTTAGTCTCCTCTTTTCCAAGCTGAAGAGTCCTAGCCTCTTTAATCTCTCCTAATATGGGACCTGTTGCAAACCCGTAATCATTTTAGTTGCCCTTTTCTGAACCTTTTCTAGTGCCAGTATATCTTTTTTGAGATGAGGAGACCACATCTGTACGCAGTATTCAAGATGGGGGAGTACCATCGATTTATATAAGGGCAATAATATATTCTCAGTCTTATTCTCTATCCCCTTTTTAATGATCCCTAACATTCTGTTTGCTTTTTTGACCGCCTCTGCACACTGCGTGGACATCTTCAGAGAACTATCCATGATGATTCCAAAATCTTTTTCCTGACTTGTTGTAGCTAAATTAGGCCCCATCATATTGTATGTATAGTTGGGGTTATTTTTTCCAATGATTCATTACTTTACATTTATCCACATTAAATTTCTTTTGCCATTTTGTTGCCCAATCACTTAGTTTTGTGAGATCTTTTTGAAGTTCGTCACAGTCTGCTTTGGTCTTAACTATCTTGAGCAGTTGAGTATCATCTGCAAACTTTGCCACCTCATTGTTTACCCCTTTCTCCAGATCATTTATGAATAAGTTGAATAGGATTGGTTCGAGGACTGACCCTTGGGGAACACCACTAGTTACCCCTCTCCATTCTGTTACCATTAATTCCTACCCTTTGTTCCCTGTCTTTTAACCAGTTAACAATCCATGAAAGGACCTTCCCTTTTACCCCATAACAGCTTAATTTACGTAAGAGCCTTTGGTGAAGGACCTTGTCAAAGGCTTTCTGGAAATCTAAGTACACTATGCCCACTGGATCCCCCTTGTCCACATGTTTGTTGACCCCTTCAAAGAACTCTAATAGATAGTAAGAAACGATTTCTCTTTACAGAAACCATGTTGACCATTGCTCATCAGTTTGTGTTTTTCTATGTGTTGGACAATTTTATTCCTAACGATTGTTTTGACTAATTTGCCCGGTACTGCCGTTAGATTAATGGTCTGTAATTGCTGGGATCACCTCTAAAGCCCTTTTTAAATATTGGTGTTATATTAGCTAACTTCCAGTCATTGGGTAAAGAAGCCAATTTAAAGGACAGGTTACAAACCTTATTTAATAGTTCCACAACTTCACATTTGTGTTCTTTCAGAACTCTTGGGTGAATGCCATCTGGTCCCGGTGACTTGTTAATGTTAACTTTATCAATTAATTCCAAAACCTCCTCTCGTGACACTTCAATCTGTGACAGTTCCTCAGATTTGTCACCTACAAGCCAGCTCAGGTTTGGGAATCTCCCTAAAATCCTCAGCCGTGAAGACTGAAGCAAAGAATCCATTTAGTTTCTCCGCAATTACTTTAGCGTCTTTAAGGGTTCCTTTTCTATCTCGATCATCAAGGGGTCCCACTGGTTCTTTAGCAGGCTTCCTGCTTCTGATGTACTTAAAAAACATTTTGTTATTACTTTTGGAGTTTTTGGCTAGCCATTCTTCAAACTCCTCTTTGGCTTTTCTTATTACATTCTTGCACTTAATTTGGCAGTGTTTCTATTTGCCTCACTAGGATTTGACATCCACTTTTTAAAGGAAGTCTTTTTATCTCTCACTGCTTCTTTTACACAGTTATTAAGCCACGGTGGCTCTTTTTTAGTTCTTTTACTGTGTTTCTTAATTTGGGGTATACATTGAAGTTGGGATTCTATTACGGTGTCTTTAAAAAGTGCCCAGGCAGCTTGCATGGATTTCACTTTAGTCACTGTACTTTTTAACTTCTGTTTAACTAACCCCCTCATTTTTGCATAGTTCCCCCTTTTGAAATGAAATGCCACAGTGTTGGGCTATTGAGATGTTCTTCCCACCACAGGGATGTTGAATGCTATTGTATTATGGTCACTATTTCCAAGCGGTCCTGTTATAGTTACCTCTTGGACCAGCTCCTGTGCTCCACTCAGGACTAGAGTTGCCTCTCCCCTTGTGGGTTCCCGTACCAGCTGCTCCATGAAGCAGTCATTTAAAGTATCACGAAATTTTATCTCTGCATTTCGTCCTGAAATGAAATGTTCCCAGTCAATATGGGGATAATTGAAATCCCCCACTATTATTGAGTTCTTAATTTTGATAGCCTCTCTAATTTCCCTTAGCATTTCATCATCGCTATCACTGTCCTGGTCAGGTGGTCGATAATAGATCCCTAATGTTATATTCTTATAAGAGCATGAAATTTCTATCCATAGAGATTCTATGGAACATGCGGATTTGCTTAAGATTTTTACTTCATTTGATTCTACATTTTCTATCACATATAGTGCCACGCTCCCCCCCCCCCGCCCCGTACGACCTGTTCTGTCTTTCCGATATATTTTGTACCCTGGAATGATTGTGTCCCATTGACTGTCCTCAGTCCACCAGGTTTCTGTGATGTGTATTATATCAATATCCTCCTTTATCACGTGGCACTCTAGTTCACCCATCTTATTATTTAGACTTCTAGCATTTGTGTACAAGCACTTGAAAAACTTGTCACTGTTTATTTGTCTGCCCTTTTCTGATGTATCAGATTCTTTTTTATGTGAATGTTTCTCATCTGATCTGGCCCTGACATTATCCTCTTCCATGCTCAGGCCCTATTGCAGCCCCGCTGTCGTGTTTTAAGTGTAGACAAGCCCTCAAGCAGGTCATCTAGAAAAACATCCAGTCTGGAGTAAGAACTGAGTAAAACCTCAGGAGCCAGCTGTGTGTTAATGCACAGACACTGTCACCTCCGCCTCTTGCAATTTAAAGCTTTGGCTGTTAGCGGGGCAGGGTGGGGGGTGGGTGTTACCAGACTTTATCTACTGAAAAGCATGGAGGTGCAAGGGCTCCTCACTAGCAGAAATATGGAAATTTTTCAACATGGCCAAGACATCTTCTCCCCTAGCTTCATGCTAGAAGTCGGCTGAACTGTTATGCCTCAAATTTTCAAAATTTAATTCCGGCGGAAGTAGACACCCAGCATCGGAAATTTCAGGTTCATGTCTGGCAAACTTATACACAAATGAAAATGAAGTCTTGTAATTGAAGGTGTCAGACAGACTTAACTATGCCATTAAAAATATGGAGGAACATTGCCACATAGATCAGGAGGCCATGCGTTCAAACTACAGCATAGCAGATTTAGATTTAGATTTAATCTCAGATAAACTGCTCAAATGTAAGAAGAGGAGGACAATGTAACAGACGTCCAGGGGGTTAGAGTAGCTGATCCTTGCAGCCCCCTTCTAATCCTGTCACTCTTTGATTCCATGATATAAAATCCTAGTGTAGACCATTACTGAAACACAAGTTATGGAGCTCAATACTGGAGTAACTGGGTGAAATTTCAGAAGGCCAATCCATTTGTGAATCCCATTCAGCTAAGCTCTTTGCTCCAATAATGTTTGTGGCAAGGAGTGGCATATCCACAGGCCAAATATGGACTATGTAAACAGTTTTCTTTTATCAATTTTATATCTTCAGAATTTCAACGTAATTGAACGTTCTCTTGTTCGTGTGTTATGAGACAGAATAAATATTCTGACGGGCTGATCACAGAAACCCCCTTGGGAACTGCCAACTAATGTGCAATATTCATAACTTCGATTACAAAAATGATACATGCATACAAATAGGATTAATAGATTTAGTAGATCATAACCTCTACAGACATATGTTACATGGCATGTGTAGCATAAAACATAACCCAGTTATGTCACATATATACACATTCATAAGCATATTTCCATAAAACCTTAACTACTTTCTATAACAATACATTCATAGGGTTCAAAATCAGAAGGGACCATCAGATCATCCAGTCTGTATTACACAAGGCATTAAATTTCACCCAGTTACCCCACTATTGAGCTCCATAACTTGTATTTGGGTAAGACCTGGCCTACATTAGTATTTTATATCATGGAATCAAAGAGTGACAGGGTTAGAAGGGGTCTGCAAGGATCAGCTAGTCTAACCCCCTGCCAAGATGCAGGATTTTTGTGTCTAAACCATCAAAGACAGATGACTATCCAGCCTCCTGTTGAAAACGTCAAGTGAAGGACTTTCCACAACCTGCCTGGGCGTCTGTTCCATTGTCCTCCCGTTCGTACAGTTGGGAAGTTTATCAGAGATTAAATTTAAATCTGCTGTGCTGTAGTTTGTACCCCTTGTCTCTTGATCTATGTGGCAATGTTCCTCCATATGTTTAATGGCAGCCTTTCAAGTATCTCAAGACTGCTGTCATGTCCCCCTTAATCCTCCCTTTTCCAAACTAAACATACTCTTTTCCTTCAGCCTTTGCTCATATGGCTTGCATTCCATCCTGTGGACCGTCTTTGTCACTCTCATCTGGATCCTTTTCAGTTTCTCTACATCCTTCCTATATATGGGAGACCCAAATTGGACACAATGCTCCAGCTGAGGTCTAACCAGAGCCAAGAAAAGTGCTACTATCCCCTCCCGTGACGTGCATGCTATGCCTCTGCTAATGCAAATGAAAATTGTATTGGCTCTTTTTTCCTATAGCAAAAAAAAAAAAAATCACACTCCTGAGAGATGTAGCAGGAGGTCTACCGAAGAATTCTTCATCGACCTAGGTACCACCTCTCAGAGAGGCAGATTACGTACACTAATAGGAGAACCCCCACCGAAGTACCCATGGTGCTGTTGGCGCTGGAAATGGGGTCACTGTTGAGGATAGCATCCAACTCCTTATAAAAATGGCAGGTCTGTGGCACAGCACCGGAGATACTGTTTGCCTCCCTGGCCTTCTGGTACATGTGCCGCAGCTCCTTCACCTTTGCTGTGCACTGCAGTGTGTCCTGATCACAGCTCTTTTCCACACGCTGCACGAAATCTGCCCTTTGCTATTGACATTCCTATGGCTGGAGCGCAGCTGGAACTGCACGGCCTCCTCTCCCCAAATACTGAGCGGATCCAGCAGCTCCGCAGTGTCCCAAGCGTGGAGCTGCCATGGCCACCTGGGAAGGTGTGATGTGAGCACTCCACACCGAGCAAACAGGAAGAGGAATTTCAAAATCCCAGAGCCGTTAAATGGGGAGGGGCAGAAAGTGTTTACCTTGATGCAGGGGAGAGGAGTTGAAACTGTTCACCAGAGCACTCAGGATGGGCAATGTAGGACGCCTTCCAGAGGCCAGTTACAGTGATAAAAACAATCACAGGTTTCTACACTGGCACTTTGCCAACAAAACTTTTGTGTAAAGCTATTGGCAAGGTGGTTATATGATGTCACTGAAACTGAGGAGTTCCGTCATTGAAAGTAGCTTTGGAGTGTGTAGACAACCATTGTTCCTTTGGCAAAAGCTGCTTATTTGCAAAAAAAAAAAACACATGGCAATGTAGAAAAAGCCTAAGGAACAATGATGGATAACCAGTATCCACACTTGTGTTTTCTACCGGTGCTTAGTAAGGTTTCCCACACTGTGATGTGTAGGAATTATTGAACAGAGAGTCACATAAAATACGAAATTGGCATTAGTAGGGTCAGTTCTTCATAAAAATTTCTCTAAATAATGACAATCTCATTTTTCACTTGCAAAGAGCGACCAATCTGCTCCCCGCATGAGAACAGCCTCCAGTAGTGCATGTAGTTTTTATATTCACAATGTCTCTCCATCCAGGTATTTGTACTGCGACCATCACCCTAGACTCTGGGCACATAGAGGAAGTCAGGGGAACATACGGTGCCCGCAAGAGACACCATTCTGCCTCAAAGTTCGACACCTTCTCCCCTATTCCATGTCAGAGTCCAACACAACCGAGTTCACCAACCCCTCCACCTTCATCCTGCTGGGCATTCCTGGCCTGGAGGTGGCCCATGTCTGGATCTGCATCCCCTTCTGCACCATGTACATCATAGCCATCTTGGGGAACTTTTCTATCCTGTTCACTGTGAAGATGGAGCTGAGCCTCCATGAGCCCATGTACTATTTTCTCTGCATGCTGGCTGTCAATGACTTGGTTGTGTATACATCCACCCTGCCCAAAATGCTGGCAGTCTTCTGGTTCAATTCCAGGGAGATCAATTTCAGTGCTTGCCTCACCCAGATGTTCTTCATTCACTGCATCTTAGTGATGGAGTCTGGGATCCTCGTAGCCATGGCTTTGGATCGCTACGTGGCCATCTGCCATCCCCTGAGACATTCCACCATCCTGACAAACCCCCTGGTGGCCAAGATAGGCCTGGCTGTGGTGCTGCGTGGTTGCATAGTTGTATTGCCCTTTCCCTTCCTGGCAAGGCAGTGGCCTTATTGCAGAACCAACATCATCCCCCAGCCGTACTGCACACACATAGCTGTGGTGAACCTGGCCTGTTTCGACACCCGTGTTAGTAGTTACTATGGCCTTTTTGTGCAATTCTGTGTGATGGGTCTGGATGGGATTTTTATCGGGGTGTCCTACACCCAGATCCTCAGGGCCATCTTCATCCTTCCCACAAAAGACGCGCGGCTCAAGACTTTGGGGACCTGTGGCTCCCACCTATTTCTCATTTCAGCCTTTTACATCCCAGGTGTCATCATCTCCCTCATGAACAGATTTGCCCAAAATGTGCCCCTGAATTTCCATGTTCTCATTGCTACGGTGTCTGTCTTGATGCCCCCCATGCTAAACCCCATCATCTATGGTGTGAGGACCAAACAGATCCGGGACAGGCTGCTCCGCCTCTTTACTCATAAAGAGACCTAAAGTTTTCTCCTGGTGATCTGGCTCTCAGACCGAGGTCTGTGCAGAGCTGGCTGGTGATGTGGTGCTGGGCCCCCTTCCGTGAATCACTGACTGGACAGTCAAAGTGACATTAAACCCTTTCCTGGCCTTGCTGTGCTGTTTCAGCGTGACAAACTGAGGAATCTTTTTGTGTACAACTCAATGTCTCATAGGATTGCCACCTTTCTAAACACTGTAAACTGGACCGCTGAGGCCCCACACCCTGCCCTGCCTATTCCACAAGGCCCTGACCCCTGACCCACCTCTTTCCACAAGGCCGCTTCCGATGTCCCATTTCTCCCCCAAGGCCCCACTCCCTTCTCCACCTCTTACCCCAAAGCCCAACCCCTGTTACTCGCTCCCCTGCTTTCCAACCCCATCCACTTGCTGGATCATCTCCACCTTCCTCTCCCCTCCAGCCTTGGCTCCCTCTGCTCCGGGGCTGGGATGAGATCTGCCTACCCTGGCAAGTAACTGGCAGTGAGGACGTAGTGCTGGGTCCAACTGGCCATGCTGTAGCAGAGAGGGAAGCCAGGAAACTGTAAAAAAACAGATGAGGGTTGGGAGCAGCACTGTGATGCAGTAACAGCTTGTGGGCCCTAAAGTTCAGCTGTAAAGTCCTGAGGGCAGACACCTTTGTGATGCTTATTTCCTTAGCTTTCAGCGATTGTCTCAATTTGCAGTGGGAGAGGTCTAGGTTGGATGTTAGGAAACACTATTTCACTAGGAGGGTGGTGAAGCACTGGAATGGGTTACCTGGGGAGCTGGTGGAATCTCCACCCTTAGAAGTATTTAAGTACCAGCTTGACAAAACCCTAGGTGGGATGATTTAGCTGGGGTTGGTCCTGATTTGAGCAGGGGGTTGGACTAGATACCTTCTGAGGTCCCTTCCAATCCTAATCTTCTATGATTTGTTCCTCCTTTCTGGGGACCTGTAGCTGGCAGGGTTCCAGCAATAGGGATTGGCTGGGGGTCCTTTGCCCTGAGCCAGGCCTCGTGAGCAGGGCAAGGGATCAGCTTGGAAGCTAGGAGGACAGCAGGTGAGAGAGGCGGAAGGGTCAGCCCCTGTGTTAGCTGGGAAGGCGGGATGCTGGGCAGAGGCCGGGGTGGCTGCGGTACCTCACACAGAGGGAGATAAACTGCACATCTACCATTAGCCAGCAATTTACACGGCACCCTATCTGGAATGACAGGACACCCACTCCCCAGGGGCTGAGCTGAATGGTGAAGCTGAGTCTAACGTACGCTCTGTATGACACTTTTGATCACTACATCTGGAAGTTCTTTAGCTAGACTGCCAGGCAGCGTTCTCCCATGTCTTGGATTCACTGAGCCCCACAGAGGTAAAGTGATTTACTCAAGGCCACACAATGAGTCGGTGGCAGAGCTGAGCATAGAAACCCAGAGTCCTGACCCCATACCCTCAGCACCACTGCTCTGGCCATGAACTGGCATTGCTTCTCTGTGTTGTGTTAGCTAGAGTGAGGCTATTTGTGTGTCATGATCAGTGGAGTTGCCGTCTTTCTTAAGCAGGCGGAATTTATTAAAGAAACAGCTAAAAACTACAGACACAAAAACCGATTTCCACACAGTTCAGTGTTCTACTTTGTCTTGCTTGTTTACCAGGGACCACACACTGCTTGGAACTCTATAGCGAGCATAAAGGCCAACGATGTGCTGTAAGGAACCACATCAGTGCAGGGTGTAACTCTGCAGCCCAGATTAGGGCCTTTTGGTAGCAACACACTAGAAATAATAACTAATCATCTCCATTTAGTGCAGGGAGAAGATGTGCCCAAGGTCACCCAGTGAATGTGGGGAAGAGCTGGGTCTCTTCACTCCCAGCTCACTGGTCTCTTCTGACACGTTATCTCTAGTTAAAATGTCTTGGGCCAAATCCTCAGCTGGTGTAAGTGGTTGTAGCCTCACTGAAATCAGTGGAGATCCCCCGCACTAAAGAACCAATGGAGAGAGAGCACCATGAATCTGTGCTGCTGCATGGACCATACAAGCCAGGTCTGAGACACTAAACCAGGGATTGGAATCTAGGGACTCTGGGCTATGTTCCTGGCTCAAGACATTTTCCTTCCTGCTGCCTCAGTTTCCCCATCTGTAAAAGGGGGATAGCTCCTGGGAGGAGTGAGCAATACTGTGTGTAAACCTATCAACAGTCAATTCTGTCCATGTGTGACCGTGCTTCAGTGGGACATGGCTGAGGGTGGCAAACTCAGGACAAACTGCTGACATAGAAGGTAGACTCACCCCAGGCTGGTGGTTATTCTATGATTACATTATACCAAGCCAGTAACAAACATAAACGTCTGTCTCACCGCACTGGTTAACTAGACACATCCCAGCCCTTGGCTCCCCACCCGGACACCAGACTCCATGGTGAGCAGTCAGTGAAAACCAATTTCCACCACACATAGGGTCCTTCTAATCTGAAGAGACCAGCCACTTATCCAGGTCAATATATAACTCAGATCCCAATAATCCCACTTCTGCCATCCCTTTACCTATTGAAAACTAAAGGTTTAATAATAAAAGAAAACAGGAAGAGTTACAGATACATCCAAGTCGTTTTTCAGTGTTCAGAGATCAGCATCACAGAAGTGATGGAATAAACTGCTAGCTTGCAAAAGTCTCTCTTGAAATAACCAAAGCAGGTTGGGGGCCATTAGTCCTTGTTCAGAGCTTCCTTGTTAGAAACCCAGTGCAGAGAAATGAAGGCAGTGGAGAGATGTCTCGGAGGACCTTTTATAGCCTCTGCCCTGTGCTTGGAATTTTACTGTCCCAAACAAAGCCCATACCAGTACATCACCAATATCAATAACATCGGACACAAAGATGATATATGCATATACACAGGATAATCATACTTAGGAAATCAGAACTTTCCCTTTGAAACCTGACAGGACATACTTTGTACAACATTTGTTGCAATTATACAACCGTGGTAGCAAGGCTGATAAATATGGTCATATTCTATCATATAGCATCACACAATACTCTCGTCCCCTGATGGTGCAACAGCTGCTAGCCACCTAAGACAGGTCCATCGCCTGGGCTCCAGCAGGGCAAGCAGTTTGGACACTAGATCCATTGGACAACTGGAAGAGGAGATAAAAATCTGTTTTGCCACAGGGAGCCTGGTCCTTGTACAAAGAAAGGAGGAAAAAGTTCTTTAAAAGTGAGAGGTGGAAGTCTGTGAACGTGGTTGTTTCCTCCAAACATCACCATCCAGCCCCCTTGGCTTTGACCAACCTGCCCATACAGGGGATGTTTCTAATGTCCCTGTGTTTTCTGGGACTTGCCAAAGGACAGAACTCCTGTGATGGGATCCCCGCGGTGCAACCAGGAGTGTGGGACAGCTGAGCCCTCTGTCCCACCAACCTGGGGTATCCCTCTCTCATGTGATGCTGAGTCAAGCCACAAACCTCTGGCAGGTACTGCGCTTAAACAGACATCCACAGGCAGGGACACACCCAGCTGAGTTACATGAATAATCTCCAAACCACTCATAACTAACAGTAGAGAGCCTCCTGCCACTTCCCCCCAGCCTTGCACCAAACAACTTTACTGTTCTGCCCTGGTGTGAAGGCTGGCCAGTGTAAGATCATTACCCAGTCCGCCCCTCCCTCGATGTGGAGAGGACACACATGAACCTCTGTAACCTGAGCTGAGATTTCCCAAGCACTTGAACCAAAACACGTTACAGGTAAAATCTAAAACAAATTGATGAACTACAGAAGATAGGTTTGAAGTTATTTTAAGCAGCAGGAGCAGAGATCAGAGTTGATTATGTAAGAAACATAAATAAAATACAGAATGAAAAATAAAATGTATTTGCACAAAGTGGAAGAAATCCAGCCAGAGATATTGACAGCCCCACCCAGAATAGCCATTTGTCTGGAATTCAGGGCACTCACCTGGCATCAAATCAGATAGAGCAGAGATTTTGTGTGGGTTTCTCACATTTCTCTCAGGTCTAGAAGTCTAAATAGTATGATGGGTGAACTAGAATGCCTTGTTTTAAATGAGGATATTGATGTAAGAGACATCCCAGAAACTTGGTGGAATGAGAATAATCAATGGGAAACAGTAATACCAGGGTACAATATATATCGGAAGGATAGAACAGGTTGTGCTGGTGGGGGAGTGGCACTATATGTGAAAGAAAGAGCAGAATCAAAAGAAGTAAAAATCTGAAATGAACCAAATGCACCATAGAATCTGTATGGATAGTCATTCTGTGACAAAGTCACAGGTCCGATGCTCTGGAACTGCTCTATATGAAGCCAGCCAGGACGCTGATGTAGCATGTCTCCTCTCAGGGCAGGCTATCCAAGGCAAAACCTTTCTCGGCTATGGCATTCCTGGTCTGACATCAGAGCATTCAGGATGCCTGTTCACACGGTACACTTCCCCTTGGCGGGTCCACCTGGACGGGACCTCTGGCGAAGACAGAGGTCCCTGCACCCCAACTTCCCAGTCAGCTGTGACTCTCAGCCAGCGCTGTACAACGGAAGGGTTTATTAATTGACAGTAACACAGCATATAACAGAGCTCATCACTTACGTGCAGGGAGCTGGAGCCTCCTCACCTGACCTTGAGGGTCACAGCAAAAGTCACACATCCTTATTCCCACCACCTAGGTATTGGTGCAATACACGGGATTCACAGAAAACAGTAAGACTCACATAGGTTCACATACAAGATAATGAGGGAAAACTCCACTTTGGCAAGGGAGTGTTGAACCAATTGGAGTGTCTGGGGGAGCTGAACCACGTTAGGGTGAAGAGAACAGCTTGTGGGCCTCTTCACACAGATTTGGGATCACCCAGCCCCACTCCCCTTCCACTCACAGTACACTAGTGTCCATGGAGCAGCTCAGGTTTGCTGTCACAGCCCTGCTCAAGCTCCCGTGGCTCGACGCCCCCAGCAGGCTGTGTTTCGGCCCCACACACTGGACCCACGTGCTGTTGAGTCAGAGCAGCGTTCAGGCCCTGCCTCTGGCTCTGGGTTTCTAGGCCCACTCTCAGGGTTCAGCTTCCATTCTAGCATCTCCCTCTGGGAGTGGGGAGCCGCACACCAAGCGCCAAGGCACCGAGGCTATTCCTTTGCTCTGTACCTCGGCAGGCTTTTCTCCTACGGTGCAGAGTAGACTGCAGTCTTTTTCAGGACATGTAATTATGTCTTATATAAAAATATAAATTTAGACTTCAGAGAGCTCCAGTTCTGTAGATATATTGCTGTGACACTCTGTACCCCCAAAGCAAAACCCTGCACCCCACATTCACCACTGTTATCTAGTTGCAACAAATCTTGTACAAGATATGTCATATGAGGTATCTATGGAAAGCTGTGGTTTGCTGAATGTCATTATCCTATTTGTGTGTCTGTATCAGTTTTGCCTCTGAAGTAACAAATATTGACAATCTACCTGTATTTCAAACGTGTTTCCACCTGTGGTGACTCCCACAAAGTCGTTTACACCCAGCCTAGCCAGCACATTGGGAATGGATATTCAACTTGATGGCTGATCAATGAACACAATGGGCCATGGAAGAAGCTTGGCCCCATCTATAGCTGAAATCCAGGCAAGGGCAGGTGACCAGCTTATGTGACACTGGACTCGATCTTGTGCCTGTACTTTTCCAGTAACTGTGCTGGTGTCTCCGTTTGGGACAATGAAGTTCCCGCCACATGGCAGAAGCTATAAAAGGGGAACTGATATTACCACTTGGTCTCACTCCCACCACAACTCAACACTTTAAAACACAGTAAGAAGAAAAAGACTTTGACTGGAGAGGTGGTCAATGGCTGGAAAGGAGAAATGCAGGAAAATCTCCAAAAGTCCATAAATGGGAACAGTTGTGTCCTGCATACAATGAGGCAGGTGATATTACTGAATACTTCACTATCTTTGAGATACTGTGTGTGATTTGTAAGATTCCTGATAAACAGAAGATGACCACTTTAGTTGCAAAGTTAATTGGTAAAAATCTGGATATAGTCAATAAAATGCCAATTGAGAATCTTTTGGATTATTCTAAATTCAAATAAATGGTTTTGAAACAATGTCAGATTACCCCTGAAACATACAGAGTAAAACTTACAAATCCTAAGAGGGGCGCTGATACAAGTAATGTGGAATATGTAAATAAAATGAAAGATTTGGTGGGAAAGTGGGCAAGGGGCAAAGGTGTTAGACGCTTTCAAGGAATGTTTGATGTTGTTGCTGAGGAGCATTTCCTAAATATATGTAAATATAATGAAAACAGTGTCTGCAGGAGAAAAGGGTGAACACTGTGGATGAGATGGCTTCTCTAGCTGATGATTTTGAGCAGACACATGCATCGATTTTGAATAAACCACAGACAGAGTGTTTTACACTTGGTGGGAAGCATGTTCTGTTTTACCCCCTTCTTCCACATAGGGCTAGTGACCAAGTCCTCTTACATCTTTACATCACCAGACCCTGGCATACCAAGACACCAAAGATAACCTTAGAGTAAGATTCCTACTGAAGGGGACACTGAGGGGAAAGGAAAAACAGTAACTAAATACATGCCAAGGTTATTGGAGGAATTGAATGACCCAATGGATGGTGAACAAACCAAATTGTTCAAGCAAGAGGCATGGTATAATAAAAATACATGGAAACACCTACTTGTGATAAAAGATTTGGTGATGGTGTTAAATCAGATGATGTAAAGTTTGTTGCTATTGGTAAATCTTATAACAAAGAATTTGGTAATGATGGTAAATCCTATTAAAAGGTGGAATACGCATGATTTTGGGGGAAAACTCTTAGCCATGCTACAAGTAGTAAACAAGAAGCCCTATGGGGATAGTGCTTCTCAGCTAACATCTGCAAAGAGGTTCAAAGCTTCTCTCAGCAGGGAAACCATAATAAACCTGGTCTGCTGTGTGAAAGGGGAAACTGAGTCACACGACCTCATGGCATTGATGAATATCTGTGTTGAGATATCATCAGTTGGAAAAGCACAATGGTAAACAATGCTGCACAGACATTAATAGTGTTTTTCTCGAGACCCAGAGGAGGCACACTTGCTGACATTTTAGATCACTAGACTGATTTACAAAGTGTTGAAAGGTACACAGAACTTTGCAAGAACACCTGTGGGTAACACCACAATGTTAGTCCATTCTATATGCATCCGAAGAAGTGGGCTGTAGTCCACGAAAGCTTATGCTCTAATAAATTTCTTAGTCTCTAAGGTGCCACAAGTACTCCTGTTCTTCTTTTTACCACAATGTTTGCAACACTTGGGAGTTGTGTGGTCAAAACCTAATTAAGGCCTTGGGCACACTGCCTCCAGATTACTAACTCTGCTGCAGTAAACTAATGGGGGAGGTCTGACATTCTGCACCCAAAACAACACCCTCGCCTACCCATATTTACCATGGTGATGTGATTAGGATGTGTTTTATATAAAGTTTGTCATGTAATGTACCAATGGAAAAGTTATGATTTGCTGAATATGATTACCCTAGTTGTATGCATGTATGATTTTTGTTCCTAAAGTTATGAATATTGACTATGTACCAGTATTTCAAATGTGATTGCTCCTCGGTAACAGCCATAGTGTAGTTTACAGCTGATCTAGCCAACATAATGTGAATGAACCATTCAAGGTAATGGTGCATTAAGAAACACAATAGGCGTTAGACGAAGATTATCCCCACCTGATGGAATTTCCTGTGATGTTCTAGCCAGCATATGGATAATGGCCCCTGCTATGAATGATCAAAGCAGGCAAGGGCATGTGACCAGCTCATGTGACACTGGACTCCATATTGTGCCTGAACTTTTCCACTCTCTGTGCTGGAGGCTTTTGCTTGGAAAAATGAAGTTCCCTCCACATGGCAGAAGCTGTAATAGGGGAAAGCGACATCGTCACTTGGCTTCACTCCCCAACAACTCAACCCCTGGAAGTACCTTAGGAACAAGGACTGAACTGGGGCTGTGGTCCCAGGCTGAAGGGATTTCTAGCCTGTGTATGGAAGATTGGTGGATAGTTTGTACCATTAGAGTGAGACGCTCCTTGATTCAAATCCTGTCTAGCGTATAGAATTTACACTATGATTTTATTTATATCTTAAGTAACCAGCTTTGATCTGTCTCTATAACTTATAATGACTTAAAATCCATCTTTCTGTACTTAGTACATCGGCTTTCTATTTATTTACCTAAAACCGGGGGTTGTTTGAAGTATAAAGGGAAATCTGCTCAGGAACAGGGGCTGGTGCATTGTCCTCTCCACATTGAGGGAAGGGGGCAGGGCAACAAACTTACACTGGTCAGTCTTCTGACAAGGGCAAGACAGTCCAGCTCCGGGGTCCTAGGCTGGAGAGCTGGGGGAATTGGCTGGAGCCTCTCTATTGTTGGTTCATGAGTGGCTCGTGAAAGCTTCCATGTAACTGCAGCTGGGTGTGTCCCTGTCTGTGTGTGGTTGTGTAAGTGCAAGACCTGGAGGGGCTTGCATCTTTTCCCAGCCTCACAGTGTGACGGAGGCCCAGATTGTTATGTGAGAAGGCTCACGGGTACCCCTGTTTCAGGTTGCACCCTGCAGAAGCCCATCATGCCCACCCAATGAACAGGCCCTATGACAGTATGAGTCCATTTCCTGCGTACCGTGTGCTCAGTTACTCATGGAGAGCCTGTTGTTATGGCAGTGAAGTCAAGACTGCTGGGGTCTGTCTGTCATTCTCTGTGTGACTTTAATGAAGTCATGTCACCCTGTACCTCTGTCTTTTGAAGATCCTTCAAGGAAAGCTTCTACATTGTGTGATAATTAATGATTTCTCATCCCTTAGCGAAAATCCCCAGTGCCAGCAGGAAGTGTCATTGTGACAGGTTGGATCACAGAAACCCCCTGGGAGCAGCCACCTGATGTGCCCAGACTACTTCTGCCCCTGCTTTCCTGCCCTGTCAGCTTAGGACTTCAGTGCCCTGCCTGGTTTGAGCCAGACTCACCAGCCTGCTGCTAGTGTCTGAATCACGTCCCCTGACAGCTGCAGGCTTGTCTGAAAGCAGCTTACAGAAGCGTTCCTGTCTTTAACACTCAGATGCCCCACTCCCAATGGGGTCTAAACCCAAATAAATCCATTTTACTCATAAATTGTTCAGCCTCTATAACACTGATAGAGAGATATGCACAGCTGTTTGCTCCCCCAGGTATTAATACATACTCTGAGTTAATTAATAAGTAAAAAGTGATTTTATTAAATACAGAAAGTAGGATTTAAGTGGTTCCAAGTAGTAACAGACAGAACAAAGTAAGTCACCAAGCAAAATAAAATAAAACACGCAAATCTATGTCTTATCAAACCGAATACAGATAATCTCACCATTAGAGATGCTTCAGTAAGTTTTTTTCTCAGACTGGACACCTTCCAGGCCTGGGCACAATTCTTTCGCCTGGTACAGCTCTTGTTCCAGTTCAGGTGGTAGCTAGGGGATTCTTCATGATGGCTCCTCCCCCTTTGTTCTGTTCCACCCCTTTATATATCTTTTGCATTAGGCGGGAATCCTTTGTACCTCTCTGGTTCCCATCCCCTCCTTCTCAATGGAATGACACCAGGTTAAAGATGGATTCCAGTTCAGGTGACATGATCACATGTCACTGCAAGAGTTCATTACCCACTTGCCAGCACACACATATACAGGAAAATACCCATCTGCAGTCAATTGTCCTGGTTAATGGGAGTCATCCAGATTCCAAACCACCATTGCTGGCCCACACTTTGCATAACTCCAATAGGTCCTCCGAGATATATTTCATATGTCTAGTTTCAGATACAAGAGTGGTACAGTATCAGAGGGGTAGCCGTGTTAGTCTGAATCTGTAAAAAGCAACAGAGGGTCCTGTGGCACCTTTGAGACTAACAGAAGTACTGGGAGCATAAGCTTTCGTGGGTAAGAACCTCACTTCTTCAGATGCAAGTAATGGAAATCTCCAGAGGCAGGTATATATCAGTGTGGAGTTAACGAGGTTAGTTCAATCAGGGAGGGTGAGGTGCTCTGCTAGCAGTTGAGGTGTGAACACCAAGGGAGGAGAAACTGTTTCTGTAGTTGGATAGCCATTCACAGTCTTTGTTTAATCCTGATCTGATGGTGTCAAATTTGCAAATGAACTGGAGCTCAGCAGTTTCTCTTTGGAGTCTGGTCCTGAAGTTTTTTTGCTGTAAGATGGCTACCTTAACATCTGCTATTGTGTGGCCAGGGAGGTTGAAGTGTTCTCCTACAGGTTTTTGTATATTGCCATTCCTGATATCTGACTTGTGTCCATTTATCCTCTTGCGTAGTGACTGTCCAGTTTGGCCAATGTACATAGCAGAGGGGCATTGCTGGCATATGATGGCATATATAACATTGGTGGACGTGCAGGTGAATGAGCCGGTGATGTTGTAGCTGATCTGGTTAGGTCCAGTGATGGTGTTGCTGGTGTAGATATGTGGGCAGAGTTGGCATCGAGGTTTGTTGCATGGGTTGGTTCCTGAGTTAGAGTTGTTATGGCGCGGTGCGTGGTTGCTGGTGAGAATATGCTTAAGGTTGGCAGGTTGTCTGTGGGTGAGGACTGGCCTGCCTCCCAAGGTCTGTGAGAGTGAGGGATCATTGTCCAGGATGGGTTGTAGATCACTGATGATGCGTTGGAGAGGTTTAAACTGAGGACTGTAGGTGATGGCCAGTGGAGTTCTGTTGGTTTCTCTTCTGGGCCTGTCTTGTAGAGTGGTACATTTATACAAATAAGATGATCACACTCAGTAGATTATAAGCTTTGTAATGATACCTTACAAGAGACATTTTGCATGAAGCATATTCCAGTTACATTATATTCACACTCATTAGCATATCTTTATAAAATCATATAGACGGCAATGTCACAGTCGTGCCTCCCCGCAGTCATCTTTCTCCAGATCTGTCTGTCTACTGTCTATCCATCCATCCTGGGCATTTACACAGCATTAGACCCCATGAGACCTAGGCATTATCCCTAGGTTTCTTAGTAATCAACGATAATTTTTAAATATACACAAATACACAGAGCAGCCAATTCCTCTCTGACTCAGCACAGAGCCCAGGAGTTCTCATCTCCCTTTGGGAAGGTCCCTTAATTACTGTTCACTGCTAAAGCTGGATAACAAGCCCAGAAGTTCAGACATGGAAACAGAGACATGAGCTAGAGTGTGTCTGGTCTCCAGCCTGTCTGCATCCAAATGCCGCTTGTCCCCTAGAAACTGTGCGAACCCCACTGGGATTGCACAGAGCTATATTATAAACACTGCACATCACTGTGTTTGGTTTCAGTGTGGGATGCTGCTGCAGATATTGGGGTGAGAGAGGGACTCGGCTACCTGAGGAATATTCCCAGTGAAGACCCTTCGGTCTCATAAATCACAGGTACCCATCTCTTTCTGTTTGACAAACCAAGTACAATCTATGTGTGAGATAGAGAATAGGTCTGTTTTCATTTCCGCTCTGCACAGCCATTAAATATCCCAGGGGCGCTGCCACAGGTGCTGAATTTGCTCTAGTATCATGGGCCAAAATGTCCCTTTTGCTCTGCCCCTCGGTGATGGGCTCCAGCCCTACAGTGGCTTCATATCAGTGGCACAGTTGATCCTTCAAGATGAAAGCTGTTAGTAGACATCCAATGCAAGGCCAGATTTAATATGTTCAGACTTTCAATGTAATTGAATGTATCAGAGGGGTAGCCATGTTAGTCTGAATCTGTAAAAAGCAACAGAGGGTCCTGTGGCGCCTTTAAGACCAACAGAAGTATTGGGAGCATAAGCTTTTGTGGGCAAGAACCTCACTTCTTCAGATGCAAGTCATCTGAAGAAGTGAGGTTCTTACCCACGAAAGCTTATGCTCCCAATACTTCTGTTGGTCTTAAAGGTGCCACAGGACCCTCTAACGTAATTGAATGTTCCCTTGTCCGTGTGTTATAAGATAGAATAAATATAAATGCCTGAACTACTTTCTCTATTGTTAGAGTCATAGGGTTCAAAGTCAGAAGGGACCATCAGATCATCCAGTCTGACCTGTATAACACAGGCCATTAATTTCACCCAGTTACCCCACTATGGAGCTCCATAACTCGAGTTTGAGTAAGACCTGGTCTACGCTAGGATTTTATATCATGGAATCATAGAGCCATAGGGTGAGAAGGTCCTGCGAGGATCAGCTAGTCTAAACCCCTGCCAAGATGCAGGATTTGTTGTGTCTAAACCACCCCAGTCAGATGACTATCCAGCCTCCTGTTGAAAACCTCTAATGAAGGACTTTCCACATCCTGCCTGGGTGCCTCTTCCATTGTTCTCCTGTTCTTACGGTTGGGAATTTATCTGAGATTAAATCTAAATTTGCTGTGCTGTAGTTTGACCCCATTGCTTCTTCTCCTGCTCTATGTGGCATCTTTCCTTCACTTTTACCCTCCCTTTCCAATCTAAACATACCCGTTTCCTTCAGCCTTTGCTCCTATGGCTTGCATTCTATCCTGTGGATCGTCTTTGTCACTCGCCTCTGGATCCTTTCCAGTTTCTCTACATCCTTCCTATATATTGGAGACCCAAACTGGACACAATACTCCAGCTGAGGCCTAACCAGCACTAAGAAAAATGCTACTATCCCCTCCCGTGACTGGCATGCTATGGCTCTGCTAATGCAAATGAAAATTGCATTTGCATTTTTTTTTTGTACAATAGCAAAAAAAAAACAAATCACACCCCTGAGAGATGTAGCTCTATCAATCTAACCATGATAGAGACAGCATGAGGTCTACCAAGGAATTCTTCATCGACCTAGCTACTACCTCTTGGGGAGGTGGATTACCTACACTGACAGGCGCACCCCTGCCGTTGGTGTAAGTAATACCTACACCGAAGCGCTACGGCAGCTCTGCTGTAGTGTTTTAAGGCCCAGGATTTAATGCTTGTTTGTTTGCTGCTGCCATCTGCTATCACAACTTGCATGGAAACAAATAAAGAGTGTTTATAATTGAAATAACTTTGCTTTTAAAGCCAAGCCCCCCGCCCCCCTCCACACACACCATGCATACACACATTCTTGAGGGGGGGAAATCCCAAGGGAGGGCTGACTTTTAGAGCTGGGTGTAAGTCCAGCTGTCTTTTGAAAAGCTGTCTGCGGGGGTGGCGTGTAGGCCAAAGCATGAAGTCCCAGAAATGTGAAGGGAGTGTGCGGGCGGAGTCTGGGGAGGGCATGGGACAGAGCTCTGAATGTGCTGAAGGGGAAGGAAGACACACATTTGCTCAGTCTGGAGGGTTATGGGAGACTGCAGCATGTTGGTTTGATGTCCAAAAATTTTATCAGCCTCTTTGTTGCGTCCCTCAGTGTATGCCTCATTTTCTTTTCTTTCCTGCTTCTTGATTTCTCTCCACGGCCTGCGTTCCCTCTTGTCTGTATCACAGTACTGCAACACCTCCCAAAACATATCTCACTTGCTCCATCTTGGGCACTTTCTTATCCGGCGGAGACGCTCAGCTGGGGTGGACGGGGTGCTTCCTTTTCAAGGACATATCTGGTGAAACCCAAGTCACAATAAACAGAACCATTATTGTTAAGTACACATACAGCATTGAAATACTACATTAAATACACCCCTGGTAACACACCAATCTCTTTCTGGATGACCCTTGACAAGCACACATGCCACAAGGATGGTGAGTGTACCCAGGGCTGAGGGACATTGTGCGTGGGAGAAAAGCAACGTGAAAGAGGTCACGGGGCACTTCTCAGGGGAAAACACTCTAAAGTTTCTCAACCATTTCCACATGCAGGGGTCATTGTGGCAGATATCTCTCTCCTGAGGGTAAGCACGGAAGCAAGGGTGTATCTACTACACACTTGTGGCTTCTGCCGCGGTCACTATGCTGCTTGCCTGTGTGCCTCTTTGGTTCTTGCCCAAGTAATTGCAGAATGGGCCGGGAAAGTGTCCCTCAATGCGGGGAAGAACAAAGCAGCTTTACCAAGGAATCTTCGGCACAGGATTGTGGAGTACCTGCAGGAAAGTTTCCTCGAGATCTCTCTGGAGGATTCCCATGAAATCTCAGCGTGTAACAACAGCCTGCCCCCCGCATTGCCTAGCTGCACGGGTAAATGCTCAGCACACAGTAACACAGCCATCTTTGTACATTTCTCTGCCCTTAACCCACCTCCACACTTCACAAAGCAAAACCACTTACCAGGGGTCCCCTCTCTCGTTTCTGGCTCACCGGATTGTGACTGCAGAGACTACTTGGACACCTCCAGAGTGGGGAACAGCTCCTCCCTGGACACAGCACTGGGGGACCCTGGCCTGGGCACCACATCTTCTTCTGCCTCCACCTCTTCCTCGATGCTGACAATACTTTTGTGTAAAACTCTTGTCATAGTGGTGTATTATGGCACTGAAACGGAGGAGTTCCATCACTGAAAGTTGCTTTGCAGTGTATAAACCTCCACTGTTTCTATGCCAAAAGCTGCTTATGTGTGAAAAAACATGGCAGTATAGACAAGCCCTAAGGAACAATGATGGATAACCAGTATCCACACCTGTGTTTCCTATTGGTGCCTAGTAAGGTTTCCCAAGCCATGATGCGTAGGAATTATTGAGTCAGGGAGCAGCATAAAATATGGAATTGGCAGTAGTAGGGTCAGTTGTTCATAGTTCATTTCAAGGACAAGGTCATTTTTCAGTGTGTGAAGAGCGAACAATCTGCTTCACCCATAAGAACAGCCCCCAGTATTGCATGTAGTGTCTCATATTTACATTGTCTTTCCATCCAGGTATTTGTACTGCAACCATCACCTTCGGCATATACAGGAAGTCAGGGGAACGTACAGTACATGCAGGAGACACCGTTCTGCCTCAGAGTTGGAAACCTACTCCCATACTCCATGTCAGAATCCAACACAACCGACTTCACCAACCCCTCCACCTTCATCCTGCAGGGCATTCCTGGCCTGGAGGCATCCCATGTCTGGATCTCCATCCCCTTCTGCACCATGTACATCATAGCCATCTTGGGAAACTTCACCATCCTGTTCACTGTGAAGATGGAGCGGAGCCTCCATGAGCCCATGTACTATTTCCTATGCATGCTGGCAGTCACGGACCTGGTCGTGCATACCTCCACCCTTCCCAAAATGCTGAGCATCTTCTGGTTCAATTCCAGGGAGATCAGTTTCAGTGCCTGCCTCACCCAGATGTACTTCATTCACTGCTTCTTAGTGATGGAGTCTGGAATCCTTGTGGCCATGGCTTTTGATCGCTATGTGGCCATCTGCCACCCCTTGAGACATTCCGCCATCCTGACAAACCCCGTTGTGGCCAAGATCAGCCTGGCCGTGGTGCTGCGTGGCAGCATAGTCATCCTGCCCTTTCCCTTCCTAGCGAGGCAATGGCCATATTGCAGAACCAACATTATCCCCCAGCCGTACTGCGCGCAATATCCGTGGTGAACCTTGCCTGCGCCGACACCCGTGTTAGTAGTTACTACGGCCTCTTTGTGCTAGTATGTGTGATGGATCTGGATGCGATTTTTATTGCTGTGTCCTATACCCAGATCCTCAGGGCCATCTTCAGACTCCCCACAAAGGATGCCCGTGTCAAGACTTTGGGTACTTGCGGCTCCCACCTTTTAGTCATTTTAGCCTTTTACATCCCAGGTCTCTTCGTCTCCCTCATGTACCGATTTGCCCAAAATGTGCCCCTGCATTTGCATGTTCTCATTGCCAACGTTTTTGTCTTGATGCCCGCCATGCTAAACCCCATCATCTATGGAGCGAGGACCAAACAGATCCGGGGAAGGCTTCTCTGGCTCCTTACTCATAAAGGTACTTAAAGTTTTCTCCTGGTGCTCTGGCTCTCAGACCAAGCTCTGTGCAGAGCTGGCTGGTGACATGGTGCTGGGCCCTCTTCCGTGAGTCACTGACTGGACAGTCAAAGTGACATTAAACCCTTTCCTGGCCTTATTGTGCTGTGACAGTGTGACAGACTGAGGAATCATTCTGTGTACAACTCATTCTCTCATAGGATGTCCAGTTTTCTAATTGCTGATAAATGGACCTCTGAGGCCTCACGCCCTGCCCTTCCTATTCCCAAAGGCCCTGCCCCCTGCCCTACATCTTTCCACAAGGCTGCTTCCACTGTCCACCTCCCCAAGGCACCACTCCCTTTGTTACCCGGGGTTCTTTCAACCCAAAGCTCTTGGTAACTTTACTCTGTGCGAGGAGGTGTCAGGAAATAAATCGGGGAGACACAGCCGTCCGACCGATAGATGGCTGGCACAAACAGGACAACACAAGAGTGCTTTCACTTAAAGCTAAACTTTACTTAGTCTCAAACACTTACACACGTCCGCAATAGGTTAGTAAAACACCCTCAACCCTTTATAATTACCAAAGCTGAGGGTGGTTTTCAAGTGACACAGCGGCAGGCTTCCAGTGGCCAAATCTTCCGTCTGCCGATGGGGACCGCAAGATGTATCCAGAGGGAGAGTCCAAAAGAGTCCCCAGACGAGTCCAATTATCTCAATCTTTTCCCCTTATTTATACATTAATAATAGAATGACATGTCCCTTAAAGAAACCTTGTTAAGTAAGCAGTTTCAAGCAAGAGGTTCCTTCTGATTATTGATTAACCAGGTGTGAGTTTTCCAGAGTCTGCATCTCTGAGACCCCAATAGACATTCCTGCTCTTTTTAAAATGCATGTATCAGCACCTTCAACACAATTTTATCAGGAAGGACGCGAGGTCAAGCTGCCCTTTCCACGGCACCCAAAACACCCTTCCCTCCTGCCTTGGTCTAGCCGAGATTGCTGAATGATCAATTTACATTTGACTAGGTTGCTTTTTAACCATAAGCCATAGTGGTTTTAGGCACTTTACTGGTTTGCCAAAGTGTCCCCGTACACCTTCTCCATCTCTTCCTCCAGTGCCCCGCCTCAGCTCTGCTTTTTCCCCCAAAGCCCCACCCTTGTTACTCGCTCCCCTCCTCTCCAACCCCAAGCACTTGCTGGATCATCTCCACCTTCCTCCCCGCTCCCAATCTTGGCTCCCTCTGCTCTGGGGCTGGGACGGGATCTGCCGCAGCCTGGCAAGGAACTGGCAGTGAGGACGCAGCACTGGGGCCCACCGGTCAATCCGCAGTGGAGAGGGAATAGGGTGACCAGATGTCCCGATTTTATAGGGACAGTCCCGATTTTGGGGGCTTTTTCTTATATTACCTATTACCCCCTAACCCCATCCCAATTTTTCACACTTGCTATCTGGTCATCCTAAGAGGGAAGCCAGAAAACCGTATAAAATCAGCTTAGTGTTGGAAGCAGGGCTGTGAGGAAGTCAGCGGAGATTGTGCATCACATAGCTTGTGGGCCCTAAAGCTCAGATACAACGTCCTGAGGGAAGACACCATTGTGAGGTTTATTTCCTTAACTTTCAGCTATTGTCTGAAGTTGCAGTGCGGGAGGTCTAGGTTGGATATTAGGAAACACAGCAGTGGAATGGCTTACCTAGGGAAGTGGTGGAATCTCCATCCTTGGAGGTTTTTTAAAGCCTAGCTTGACAAAGCCCTGGCTGGGATGAGTTAGTTGGGATTAGGTCCTGCTTTGAGCAGGGGGTTGGACTAGATACCTCCTGAGGTCTCTTCCAACCCTGAGATTCTATGATTCTATGATTTGTTACTCCCAGCTGGGGGCCTGTAGGAGGCTGGGTCCCAGCAATGGGGATGGGCTGGGAGCCCTTTGCCTTGAGCCAGGCCTCAGGGGCAGGGCAAGGGATCATGTGTGAATGTAGGAGGATAACAGCTGAGAGAGGCGGAAGGATCAGCCCCTGTGTTAGCTGGGAAGGCGGGATGCTGGGCAGAGTCCAAGGTGGCTTCGGTAACTCAGAGGGAGGAAGATAAGAGGCACAGCTACCATTAGCTGGGTATTTAAATGCGTGCAGGGCACCTTATCTGGAACTACAGGGCAGCCATTGCCCAGGGGCTGAAGCTGAACAGTGAAGCTCAGTCTAACATACACTTTGCATGACACTTTTGGTCACTACATCTGAAAGAGCTTTAGCTCCGCTGCAAGGCAGCATTATCCCCGTGTCATGGAGCCGAGCAGCAGTTCAGTGATTTACCCAAGGCCACACAATGAGTTGGTGGCAGAGCTGAGAATAGAAACTATAAGTCCTGAACCCCAGCATCACTGCTCTAGCCCTGAACTGGCATTGCTCCTCTGGGTTTTATTAGATACAGTGAGGCTATTTGTGTGTTGTGATCAGTGGAGTTGCCATCCTTCTTAAACAGGAGGAATTTATTAAAGGAACAGCTAAAAACTACAGACACAAAAAACGGTTTCTACACATTTCAGTCTTCAGCGTTGTCTTGATTGTTTACCAGGGACCACACGCTGCCTGGAACTCTACACAGAGCATAAAGGACAACGATGTGCTGTAAGGAACCACATCAGTGCAGCCTGTCACTCAACGGTCCTGATTAGCAGCACACTAGAAATAATAAATAATAATCTCCATTTAATGCATGAAGAAGCTGTGCCCAAGGTCACGCAGCTAATCCGTGGCAGAGCTGGGACTCTTCCCTCCGAGCTCACTGGTCTCCGCTGACGCTTTATCTCTAGTTCAATGTCTTGGGCCAAATCCTCAGCTGGTGTAAGTGGCTGCAGCCTCACTGAAATCAGGGTTGATCACCGGCACTAAAGAAACAAATGGAGCCCCATGCATCTGTTCTGCTGCATGGTCCATACAAGCCTGGTCCGAGACTCAAAACAATGGATCGGCAGCTAGGGACTCTGGCCTATGATGGTGTCCCTTAATTAGATATGCAGAAAGAGTTGGCAATGGGGTTTGTTGCAGGGATTGGTACCTGGGTTAGTGTTTTTGTTGTGTGGGGTGTAGTTGCTAGTGAGTTTTTGCTTCTGGTGGGAGGACTGTCTGTAAGCGAGGACTGGCCTGTCTCCCAAGGTCTGTGAGAATAAGGGATCGTCCTGCAGGATAGGTTGTAGATCCTTGATGATGCGCTGGAGAGGTTTTAGTTGGGGGCTGAAGGTGACGGCTAGTTGCGTTCTGTTACTTTCTTTGTTGGGCCTGTTGCCAACTCTGACTTACCGCCCTGGTTAACTAACTAGAAGCCAAAAATTCAATCCCCTGAGGCATCCCAGCCCTTGGCTCGCCACCCAGAAGCTGGACGCCACGATGAGCGGTCAGTGAAAACCAATTTCCACCACATATAGAGTTCTTCTAATCTGAAGAGACCAGCCATTTATGCATGTGAATATATAACGCAGATCTTACCCAATAATCATGCTGCTGCCATCCCTTTAGCATTTAAATACTAAAGGTTTAATAATAAAACAAAGGAAGAAGAGTTATAAATGGTCAATAGATCAGATACATTCAAGAGATTTTTCAGTGTTCAGAGATCAGGATCATAGCAGCAATGGAATAAAGTGCTTGATTGCAAAAGTCTCTCTGGAAATTACCCAAGCAGTTTGGGGGTCATCAGTCCTTGTTCAGAGCTTCCTTGGTTGAAACCCAGTCTAGAGAAACCCAGTCTAGACAAGATGGAGATGTCTCGGGGGTCCTTTTATATCCTCTGCCCTGTGCTTGGAATGTTACTGTCCCAAACAGAGCCCATGCCAGTACATTGCCAATATTAATAACTTCAGACACAAAGATGATACACACATATACACAGGATAATCATACTTAGCCAATAATAACTTTCCCATTGACACTTGGCAGGACATACTGTGTACAATCTTTGTTGCAATAGTATAACTGTGGGAGCAACAATGATAAAAATGGTCATATTCAATCATATCACTCCACGTTCTCATCCCATGATGGTGTGATAGCTGCCAGCCACCTAAGCAAGGCCCATTGTCTGGGTTCTAACAGGGCAAGCAGCTTGGACACCAGAGCCACTGGAGGATGGGACAAACAGATAAAAATCTGTTTTGCCACAGAGAGCCTGGTCCTTGTACAGAGAAAGGAGGAAAGAGTTCTTTCACAGTGAGAGTGGACGTCTGTGAACTTGGCTGTTTCCTCCAAGCATCACCAGCCAGTCCACTTGGCTTTGAACAACCTGCCCATACAGGGGTGCTTTTAAGTGTCCCTGCATTTTCTGGGACTAGCCCAAGGACAGAATTCCTGTGATGGGATCCCTGGGGTGCAACCAGGACTGTGGGACAGCTCAGCCCTCTGTCCCACCAACCTGGGGTATCCCTCTCTACTATGATGCCTTTACAGAATAAAAAGTAAAATTTATTGCACAAAGTGGAAGAGCTCCAGCCAGAGAAACTGAGAGCCCCACCCAGAATATATTGGAATTGGAAAAGGTTCGGAAAAGGGCAACAGTAATGATTAGGGATATGGAGCAGTTTCTGTATGAAGAGAGATTTAAAAGACTGGGACTTTTAAGTTTGGAAAAAAGATGATGAAGGGGAGATATGTTAGAGGTTTATAAATTCATGACCGGTATAGAGAAAGTAAATTTGGAAGTGTTATTTACTCCTTCCCATAGCACAACAACTAGGGGTCACTAAATGAAATGAATAGGCAGCAGTTTAAAACAAACAAAAGGAAGTATCTTTTTCACACAACGCACAGTCAACCTGAGGAACTCCTTGCCAGAGGATGTTGTGAAGGCCAAGAGTATAAGAGGGTTAAAAAAGGAAATAGATAAATTCATGGAGGATACGTCCATCAATGGCTATTAGCCAGGATGATCAGGGATGGTGTCCCATGCCTCTGTTTGCCAGAAGATGGGAATGAGCGACAGGGGATGGACCACTTGCTGATTATCTGTTCTGTTCCTTCCTTCTGGGTCACCTGGCATTGGCCACTGTCAGAAGACAGGATACTGAGCTAGATGAACCTGTGATCTGACCCAGTATGGCCGTTCTTATGTCTCTCATAAGACAGCGCTGACCTGTCCTATGCATCTCACGCCAGCACAGGCTCACAGCTGACAGTCCCACATGGAAATAGGCACTTCTTTGCTGCCAATGAACCAGCCCCCTAGAGGCATACATCAGTTGCCGTTAGGTGCTAAAGGACCTTTGTGAACCACTAGAAAGAAACCCGTTAGATGATGATTCCCCATGGAAATCTCCTTTCTGAAATCTGTCCGTTAGCCAGTTCTCACTCCATTTAATGAGTGCTCTAGTGATATTGTCTAGCCCTAGTTAATTAATCTGAGTGTCATGTGGTACTAGGTCAAACTTGCAATGGTCTAAATCTATTACATCTTCCCAGTTCTCTTTATCACTCAAATTTGTTGTCACCTAAAAAAGGCACCCTTTAATTCTTTGTTGACTAAATCCCCTATCAGCTTTCCCATTATTATGCCCAGGACTGATGTAAAATTATCAAGCATTTAATATGCACGTCACACTTTTTGAATATTTGCATAATACTGGATATCTCTGGTCTTCCAATATTTATTAAAATTACCTTCAGTTGAACAGAGATCTCCTCAGGCAACTCCTTTAGGCCTTTTTGGATGTGAGATATCTGGGGCTGCTGATTTAAAAATATTGATCCCTAGTAGGTGCTGTTTACCATTCTCCATAGTTACCAGTGGACTGGAAAGAAGTTCATGTGATCTGAGTGCATCATCCTGCTTCTTTCCAAATACTGCACAGAATGGTTTATTGAACATTTTTACCCTTTCTGCATCATTAACAGTTCAAGCTCAGATTAATGGTGTTAAATTTGCAAATGAATTTTAGTTCTGCTGTTTCTCTTTGAAGTTTGTTTCTGAAGTTTTTTTGTTCAAGAATGGTTACTTTTAAATTGGTTATAGAATATCCAGGGAGATTGAAGTGTTCACCTACTGGCTACAGCTAGTTAAGGACTATACCTCTATTAGGATTTCCATTGTTTCTAATATACGAAAAAGTCATCTTATTATTTTCCTTAGCCCTGCTCTCCATGGATTTGTCTTTTGTGACTTTTGCTTCCCTTAGCCATTATCTATACTTCATAACTTCTCATTTCTATCAATTGCTATCCTCATTCTCTGCTTTAGAGGCACTGATGGATGACATTCTATCAATGGGTGGGGGGCAGGCATCCATGCTTGTTCTCCTGAACCTCTTTGCATTATTTGACACTGTTGACAATGAGATACTGCTGTCTCACTTGAGAGGCAGCAGAAATCCAGAGGGATGCACTAAAATGGTCTTGGCGGGACATACCCAATTAGTGGTGATGGGAAATTGCATCTCCAGCACTAGACCCCTCCCGGGTGGAGTCCCAGAAGGATCAGTTCCCTCTCTGGGGCTTTTCAACATCTCCATGCAGCCTCTATGGGAACTGGTCACACAACATGGACTGAAATACCAGCTATATGCAGGTGAGACTGAGCTCCTCCCTCTCTTTCCTGTACGACCACATCACTATCACCAAGATGGCCCAGTTCTTGGACGGAACAGCTGTCTGAAGCTGAACCCAAGGAAGACAGAGGTGATGCTGGTGGGCAGAGCATTGCTTATTTACAGCATGAAAGTCAGCAACCCTGATTTTGAAGAGTTGGCAGCTACGGTGCAGCCTCCTTTGACTGAAGGTTCACATCCACAACTGGGCAATTTAGTCCGTACTTGAGGAGTCCTAAGTGACCATGACAAGATTAGGGGTGAGCGCCAAAGAATCCTGGACCCAGCCTTATTGGGGTTATGTGGACTCTGCCACACAGGGGAGTGGAAGGGGAGCCCTCGAGGTCAGGCAGGGATCTGGGTAAAAGGAGTGGGAGCGAGGACTCAGAACCTTTCACTAGCCTATACCACCAGGGTCGTGTATAAGCCAGGAAAATTCCTCACAAGAGCAGGACCATATCCCCACTTCCATCTGTTAGGAATTCTTCAAAGGACTCGCCTTACTTTAGTTTTCTAAGGTGGAACTTTCACCCTTTGAATGTTTTTCTATTTTGCAATATGAAAGTCTGTTAATAATTCTGCAAAACTGTGTAATAAACGGCTCTTTAGTATAATGCTGATTCAACGGCGGACTCATCTGTTTGTTACACACAGTAGTTGTGTCTTGTCTTAATTTCATTTATACGCTCCACGGGGCAGGAGCTATTTCTCCTTCTGCTTGTGCGAAGAGCGCAGCACAAGGGGCCCTGAACTGGAGCAGGGTCTCTGGAGGCTTCCACAATACCAATAATGATAATAAATAATCAACACAATAATCCAGGTAAATCAGTGCCAACCCTCCTTCCTTTGCCTTTAACTACAGACAAACCATGCTGGCCAGCCACAGAGTGTTAGTCACTTGAATACAGGTGGACACAATGTCCCTGTTGGACTCAGACAGGAGAATTCTCAGTCTCATTCCAGAGTTTAAAAACCCAGGTGCTCGACACCGCAGAAATACCCCTGACGAGCCACGGGAGCAGGCAGCGAGTTCAGCTGTAGGAATCCAAGCGCCCTCCAGCCGGGGCAGTCCTGGAATGTGTAACTCAGCCTGGAACATTCGATTTCAATTCCACCTGGGAGAGACAAGTGCAAATGAACAGAGAGGGAGAGAACAAATCCAGTGCAAACACTAATCCAGTCTCTACCATGCCTACAGGGCTCCCCTTGTTCCAGGGCAGTTGTTTTTTTTTTGGGATGGGGGGAGGTGGAGGCCTCTGTCTCCAGGACAGGCCCTGGCTGCCCTCTATCCACAGGAACATTCTGTTGGTGTTGCTTTTACTGAGTCTATTCCCCCAAAGCGACCCCGGTGACTGTGATGCTGTGAAGCTCTGTACCTCAGGGGAACACCCACCACCCCCATGTTCATCTTTATAAAATGACTGTGTGGTGTCCAATGCAAAGTTTGTCATGTTGGGTGTCTTCAGAAGGCTCATGATGCACTGAGCATTGTTGTTATAGTGATGTTATAGTAATTGTTACAGTAATGTTATAGTAAGGTTATAGGTTATAATTTCATGTATATAGTTATGAGACTGAAAAGGCATCCTCATGGTTTAAAGCAAGCCCAGGAAAAACTCTCCAAGAGCAGAGGAGCAGTTCACACCTCGTCAGGGCATGGATGGGACAAACCCAGCCCAGCCTCACAGGAACAGTGGCCACTGGTGATGAGGTAATGCTTACCTGACTCTGAAGGGGGGGGAGCAAAGCCAAGAGGAAAGAAAGGACATGATAAAACGAAGACATTTTGTCCTGCTCTCTCTCTTCTATCTACATCTACAGACACCACCACCACTAAGCGACTTAACCACTGATTGAAGGGGAGAGCAAGCATAACTGGACACTGCAAAATGGAGGTTCCTAGGGTTGTGTCTGGGACCGGAGATATTGGCTAGTGTCATTCGTTTGCATAATCCAAGGAGCAGTTTACATGTCAGAGGCTGTGTGTGAACAGCCCAGGAGTGGGGTTCTCAGAGCAGAGCAGGGTAAGGCTGGCTCCCAGAGTCAGGGATGGTAGAGGCCTAGCAGATCACCAGTCCGGATAACACCAGAGGGGAACATCACAGATGCGTTGGCAGGTTTCTGAGTGGGAGCGGAAGAAGACACCCAGAGTTCACACCTCACAGGAGCGGGGAGCTCACAAACTGAAACTAGTTCTGAAAACCTCAGATTCACCTTGAGAGGATAGAGAAGGCTCAGGCTCCCTCTTCCAGCCTTTCCTCTGCATCCCATCCAACAAACGTTCTCTGCCAGAGCGGGAGTCCATTTCACTCTGGTGTGACAGAGAGACCGTGGTTACGGCAGGGAAGTCAGGACTCCTGGGTTCTGTCTGTCATCCTGCTACTCAATCTCTGTGTGACCTTGGACAATTCATGTCTCCCTGTGCCTCAGTTCACCTATCTGTATAATGGTGATATGTTCACTGCGAATTTCCTTTGTTAGGTGTCTTAAAGATCCCTCAGAAATGTGCTACACAGTATGATGATAGTTACTGATGATAATCACTGATCTCTGATCCCTTAGAGACAGCCCTGTATGTCTCCAGAAAGTGTTCGTGTCTCCCCTCAGTCATGTACTTTCAGATCTCTCTGTCTGCTATCTATCCATCCATCCTGGGCATTTACAGTGTATCAGACCCTATGCAGATCTAGGCATTATCCCTAGTTTTCCTACTAATCAAGTATAATTTGTAAATATACACAAATACACAGAGCAGCCAATTCCTCTCTGACTCAGCACAGAGCCCCAGAGATCTCATCTCCCTTTGGGAAGGTCCCTTAATTACTGTTTACTCGTAAAGCTGGATAAAGAGCACAGAAGCACAGACAGGCTGGTCTCCAGCCTGTTTACATCCAGATACCGCTTCTCCCCTAGAGTCTGAGCCTTTCTCCTCTAGAGGCAGAAGGACACCTCCCCTCCCCCCGGGATTGCACAGAGCTATATTATAAATGGTGCACACCCCTGGGTCGGCTCTCAGTGTGGGATGTTGCTGCAGATGCTGGGGTGCGAGAGGCATTGGACACGGCTACCTGAGAGGGATTCCCAGGGAAGACAGTCGTGTCTCAGAATTCACAGGTACCCATCTCTTGCTGAGGAGCTCACCTGCTCGACAAACCCAGTGCAACATGCGTATGATGCAATAGAGAATAGTTAGTGGTCCTTTCACTCTGCACAGCCATGAAACAACTCTGGGCCAGTATCGTGTCCCTCTTTCCTGTGCCCCTGCCCATGACTGATGGCCTCGAACCCAAAGCGGCTGCATTTCAGTGGCACAGTGGAGCACTAAGATTAAGGATGTCAGTACATGTACAATGCAAGGCAAAATTCTGAGGCCCTGGTCAGTAGTTTGCTCAGGTCACACTGAGGCAAAACTCCCCTTGGAGTAAGAACTGAGTAAAGACCTGAGGAGCCAATTGTGTGTTAATGTACAGAGATTGTCCCCTCCTCCACTTGCATTTCAGGTTTCTGGCTGTTAATAGGGGTGGCGGCTGTTATCTGCTGGACAGCATGGAGGTGCAAGGGCTTCTCACTGGAACAATTCCAAAAAAATTTCAACATAAGCAACACAGCTATTATCCTACTTTCATTTGGGACATCAGCTGAATTGTTATGCCTGAAACTTTCAAAATAGAATTTAGCTGAAAGCAGACACTCAGAGAGGGAAATTTCAGTCCAAGCACTTAAAGTTTGGAAAACATATCAGCAACTGAAAATGAGGTCTTGTAATTGAAGGTGTCAGACAGCCTTAACTAACGGTGGTGCCACCAAAACCACCTACAATGGCCAATCCATTTGTGAATCTCATTCAGCTAAGCTCTTTGTTCCAATAAAGTCTGTGGCAAGGAGTTCCACAGGCCAAATATGGATTATATAAACAATTTAATTTAATCAGTGTTATATGTTCAGACTTGCAATGTAATTCAATGTTCCCTTGTTTGTGTTATGAGGCGGAGTAAATATAAATGCCTGATCTACTTTCTTTATCGTATATCCCTATGGTTTAATTTCAGAAGGGACCATTACATCACCCAGTCTGCCCTCCTGTATAACACAGGTCATTAAACTGTCTGTACTGGGCTATCTTGATTATCACTTCAAAAGTTTTTTTCTTTTACTTAATTGGCCTCTCAGAGTTGGTAAGACAACTCCCACCTGTTCATGCTCTCTGTATGTGTGTATATAGATCTCCTCAATATATATTCCACTCTATATGCATCTGAAGACGTGGGCTGTAGTCCACGAAAGCTGATGCTCTAATACATTTATTAATCTCTAAGGTGCCACAAGTACTCCTGTTCTTTTTGTGGATAAAGACTAACACGGCTGCTACTCTGAAACTAAACTTCACCCAGTTACTCCTGTATTGAGCCCAAAGAAGGGCTCTTCTCCTGCCTTCTGTAGTAAGAGAGATCAACTTTTCTCCTTTTTATGGCAGCCTTTCAAGTATTTGAAGACTGTTGTGATGTCCTCCCCTTAATCTCGTTTCCAAACTAAATATACCCAGTTCCTTCAGTCTTTGCTCGTATGGCTTGTTTTACATCCCTTTGGTCATCTTTGTTTCTCATCTGTGGATCTTTTCTAGCTACTCTACATCATTCATATACATTGGTGACCAAAATTGCACACAATATTCTAGCTGAGGCCTAACCAGAGCAGACTAGAGCAGTACTAGCACGTCCCGGGACATGCACATACCTCTGCTAATGCAACCTAACATTGGCTTAGGGTTTCTCTGCAAGAAGTCAATGGAAAAATTCTTCCACCAATCTAGGTACCATCCCTTTGGGAGATGGATTACCGACACTGATGGGAGAACTGTGCCATCAGTGAAAGTAGTGTCTACACTAAAACGCTATGGCAGCGCCACTGGGACATTTTAAGTGTAGATAAATCATTAAGCAGATCTTCCAGAAAAGCATCCAGTCTGGATCTGCAGACATGGAGAACTGGAGAACATATCATTTCTCTTCACAGTTTATTCCAATTGTTAATCATCCTCAGTGCTAAACATCTGGCCTTTATTTCCAGCTGGAATTTGTCTGTCTTGAGCTTCCTTGCTCTGCCTTTCTTTGCTAGATTACAGAGCCTATTCTTATCCAAGGCTTTCTCCCCATGAAAGTCTTTGCTTGATTGTCTTTTTGATGTGTTAAAGTGTCTCTCTCTGTTAGGCATTTTTTCCAGCCTGCAATCATTTTGGGGGCTCTTTTCTGCATCCTCTCCAATTTTCAACTACCTCTTTGAAATGTGGAACCCATGTGCAGAGGTAAAATCCTTCCCCTGTTCCAACTCACCACTCTCCTGTTTAGGCATCCTAGGATCGCATCAGCCCTTCTGGCAACAGCATCGCACTGGGAGCTCACGATGAGTTGGTTGTCCACAATGACCCCTCAATCCTTTTCAGCGTCCCTGTGTTCCATAATACAGTGCCCTAGTCTGTGGGTTGGGCCTGCATTCCCTCTTCTGAGAAGCTTAACTTTGCATTTGACTGTATGAAAATATGTTTGCATGGGCCCAGCTCACCCAACTCTCCAGATCAATCAGTATTTCTGCCCTGTTCTCCTCATTGTAACCACTGTGCCAATCTTTGGGTTGTCCGCAAATCTTATCTGCAGTGATTATCTATTTCCTTCCAAATCATTGACAAAAATATTGAATAGCATCAGCCTAGAACTGATTCCTGCAGAACCCAACTAGAAAACCATCATTTCCTGACAGTGGGCCATTGACAACCGCTTTCTGAGATCTGTCAGTTAGCCAGTTTTTAGTCCATTTAGTATTTCCATACTTTATAGTGTTTGTTTTTTAATGTGAATGTTTTCCCTATTAAATAAAATGCCTCAGAGAAATGGAAGTCTATTGCATCTGCACAGTTCCCTTGATCAACCAAATGTGTACTCTCAGTAAAGGATGAAATCAGTTTAATTTAACAAGACCAGTTATCCGTATTTTCCATAAACCATAGAATCATAGAACTGGAAAGGACCTCAAGAGGTCATCAAGTCCAGTCCCCTGCACTTATGGCAGGACCAAGCACCATCTATAACATCCCTTACAGGTGTTTGTCTAACCTGCTCTTAAAAATCTCAAGTGATGGAGATTCCATAACCTCCCTAGGCAATTTAGTCCCATGCCTAACCACCCTGACAGTTAGGAAAATTTTCTTATTGTCCAACCTAAATCTCCCTTGCTGCAATTTAAGTCCATTGCTTCTTGTCCTATCATCAGAGGTTAAGAAGAACAATTTTTCTCCCTCCTCCTTGTAATAACCTTTTAGGTACTTGAAAACAGTTATCCTGTCCCCTCTCAGTCTTCTTTTTTCTAGACTAAACAAACTCAATTCTTTCAATATTCCCTCAGAGGTCATATTTTCCAGGCCCCTAATCATCCTTGTTGCTCTTCTCTGGACTCTCTCCAATTTGTCCACAACTTTCCTGAAATGTGGCACCCAGAACTGGACACAATACTCCAGTTGAGGCCTAATCAGCACAGATTAGAGTGGAAGAATTACTTCTCGTGTCTTGTTTACAACACACCTAATAATACATCCCAGAATGATGCTCGCTTTTTTTTCAACACCATTACATTGTTGACTCATATTTAGCTTGTGGTCCACTATGACCCCTAGATCCCTTTCCACAGTACTCCTTCCTAGAGAGTCATTTCCCATTCTGCATGTGTGCATCTAATTGTTTCTTCCTAAGTGGAGTACTTTGTATTTGTCCTTATTGAATTTCATCCTATTTACTTCAGACCATTTCTCCAGTTTGTCCAGATCATTTTGAATTTTCATCCTATCCTCCAAAACACTTGCAACCCTTCCTAGCTTTGTATCATCTCCAAACTTAATAAGTGTACTCTCTATACCATCATCTAAATCATTGATGTAAACATTGAAAAGTACCTAACCCAGAACTGATCCCTGTGGAATCCCACTCATTATGCCCTTCCAGCCTGACTGTGAACCATTGATAACTACGCTCTGGGAATGGTTTTCCAACCAGTTATGCACCCATTTTATAGTAGCTCCATCTAGGTTGTATTTCCCTAGTTTCTTAATGAGAAGGTCATGTATCAGAAGCCTTACTAAAGTCTAGATATACCACATCTACCACATCCCCCTACCCACAAGGCTTGTTACCTTGTCAAAGAAAACAATCAGGTTGGTTTGACATGAATTGTTTTGACCAATCCATGCTGACTGTCATTTTTCACCTTATTATCATCTAGGTGTTTGCAATTTGATTCCTTAATTATTTGCTCCATTATCTTACCTGATACAGAAGTTAAGCTGACTTGTCTGCAATTCCCTGGGTTGCCCTTGTTTCTCTTTTTATAGATAGGCACTATATGTTCTTTCGGCTACCACAGACCTGGCGTTCTGTTTCCTTTCCTGCGTCGTCACCACATGTTCTCCTTTCCAGTCTTCTGGAATCTCCCCTGTCTTACATGACTTTTCAAATATAATAGCTATTGGCTCAGATGTCTCCACAGCCAGTTCCTTGAGTATTATAGGATGCATTTCTTCAGGCCCTGGTGATTTGAAGACATTTAAGTTGTCCAAGTAACTTTTAACTTGTTCTTTCCCTAATTTAGCAACTAAACCTACCCCATTTTCACTGGCATTCTCTATGGCAACCTTCTCCGTGAAAACCGAAACAAATAAGTCATTAAGCACTTCTGCCATTTCCACATTTTCTGTTATTGTTTTTTGTGGTTGACTGGCATTAATTATGTTCCTAGACCTTTTTTTGGAACTAATCCCATACCAGTTTTTTTTATTGTTTCCTAACCTTGTCAAATCCTTTTTTAAAATTACTTTACATTTAACACAGTATTGTTCTGATTTGCCTTGGGAGTGGGGGGAGCTTTGCTGATGCCTGATTGCGTACTTCTGGTTCCAAATGAGATGTGTGGTGAATCGATCGGTTCATAACTCTGGTGTCTGTAACTCTGAGTTTCTACCATAGATGCTGTTTAACTTCCTCCTTGACTGCTGCTGAACTGGAAAGTACTTAATCACTAAAAGAAGAACAGGAGTACTTGTGGCACCTTAGAGACTAACAAATATGTTCCATTCTATATGCATCCGAAGAAGTGGGCTGTAGTCCACGAAAGCTTATGCTCTAATAGATTTGTTAGTCTCTAAGGTGCCACAAGTACTCCTGTTCTTCTTTTGGCAGATACAGACTAACACGGCTGTTACTCTGATACTTAATCACTGCATATGATACAAGAACAAAACTATTTTTAACACTTCTACCTTTTCAGCTACATTAACATGTTTTCTTTCACCATCAAGGAATTGGCCTAAACCTTTTATAGGATTTCTTTTGCTCTTTATATACTTCATAACTTCCTTTTTGTGATTCTTAGCCCTACCAAGTGTGGATTTTCCCTGATATCTTTAACATCCATTATCAATTTTCATAACTTCCAGTTTCTATTGCTTGCTATTTTCTATTTTTTCCATTTGTTATATATTGCTTACCACCTACCCACACACCCACCCCGAAATTGCTGCCTTCATTTTGCCCCTGAAATGGGCTTTTAGAAAAAGGTGTGCACTTTCTTGACTGTGAAAATGTGGCTTTTTAACTATCTAATAAATTTTTCTTAAATGATTCGCAATTTTCCATCCAATTTTTCTGTCTAAATTTTTGCTCCAAAACAGTTTTGCTGATAATTTGCCTGTGCTCAGGGGAATTAACCTTTTTAAAACATTAAGCATATATACATGGTACTGGTTCGGAATTCTTTATTTTGCTATCCTCTATCATAGGCCCTGTTCTTAGTCTCTTCTCTAAACTAAACATTCCCAAACTGTTCAGTCAGTCTGCATATGGCAGCCTCCCCAATTCATATAGCCTGTTTCAAAAATCACCTTTCTATCTGCTAAATCGTTTATAGGGAATGGATGGCCAAAACTGAGCACGTATCCAGAGCAGGTTATTCTCCATCCCATACCTTAGACTTCCTAACATTGTCTTTGTTTTGGCTACAATTGCGAATGAGTAGGTGTTTCCTTGGAGTTGCTATCAATGACACACAGGTCTTTTCCCTGAGCTGTGCTCTAGTTGGGATGTATCCCCCGGCACATGTTTTGGCAAAGATTTGTTTTTTTTTTCACTCTCAATTTTTGAGCAACTGGGTGAATGGGGAACTACCTACACCATGGACTCTCTAGCCTGAGTTTCATTGAATTAAGAAACAACGATGGATAACCAGTATCCACACTCGTGTTTCCTGCTGGTGCCTGTTAAGATTTCCCACACCACAATGTGTAGGAATTACTGACACAAGGAAGACCATAAAATATGGAATTGGCATTAGTAGGGTCAGTTCTTCATAATTCATTTCTCTGAATAATGACAATGTCATTTTTCAGTGTGTGAGGGGTGACCAATCTGCTTCCCCCATGAGAACATCCTCCAGTAGTGCATGTAGTCTCATATTAACATTGTCTCTCCTACGTACAGGAAGTCAGGGGAACATACCGTACATACAAGAGACACTGCTCTGCCTCAGAATTGGACCCTACTGCATGTCAGAATACAACACAACTGACTTCACCAGCCCCTCCACCTTCATCCTGCTGGGCATTCCTGGCCTGGAGGCAGCCCACGTCTGGATCTCCATCCCCTTCTGCACCATGTACACCATAGCCATCTTTGGGAATTTCATTATTCTGTTCATTGTAAAGAGGGAGCCGAGCCTCCATGGGCCCATGTACTATTTCCTCTGCATGCTGGCTGTCACCGACTTGGTTCTGTCCACATCCATCCTGCCCAAAACGCTGAGCATCTTCTGGTTCAATTCCAGGGAGATCGATTTCAGTGCCTGCTTCACCCAGATGTACTTCATTCACTCTTTCTTAGTGATGGAGTCTGGGATCCTCGTGGCCATGGCTTTGGATCGTTACGTGGCCATCTGCAGTCCTCTGAGATATTCCACCACTCTGACAAACATTCTGGTGGCCAAGATCGGCCTGGCTGTGGTGTTGCGTGGCAGCACAATCGTTCTGCCCTATCTCCTTCTGGCTAGGCAGTGGCCATATTGCAGAACCAACATCATCCCCCACACGCACTGTGAACACATGGCCGTGGTGAAGCTTGCCTGCGCCGACATCCGCATCAATAGTTACTACGGCCTTTTTGTTGTATTCTCTGTGATCTGTGTGGATGTGTTTCTTATTGCTATGTCCTATACTCAGATCCTCAGGGCCATCTTCAGCCTCCCCACAAAGGACACCCGGCTCAAGACTTTTGGGACCTGCAGCTCCCACCTCTGTGTCATCTTAACCTTTTATAGCTCAGCTATCTTCTCCTCTCTCATGCACCGGTTTGGCCACAATGTTTCCCTGCATTTCCATGTGCTGATTTCCAACGTGTACCTCCTGGTGCCCCCCATGGTAAACCCCATCATCTATGGGGTGAGGACCAAACAGATCAGGAGCAGGGTGCTCCGGATCTTTGCTCATAAAGGGACCTAATTTTTTTTCCTGGTGCTCTGGCTCTGCAGAGCTGGCTGGTGACATGGTGCTGGGCCCTCTTCCCTGAATCACTGACTGGACAGTCAAAGTGACATTCAACTCTTTCCTGATCTTACCGTGCTGTGTCAGTGTGACAAACTGGGGAATTGGTCTATGTAGAACTCATTGGGTTGCCCCCTTTCTAATTGCGTGTAACTGGATCCCAGAGGCCCCACATATTCCCTCAAAGCCCCTTCCACTTTTGCGCCTTTTCCCACAAAGCTCTGCCTCTCACTCTCTCCTCTCCTCCTCTCCCCCATCACTTGGTGGATCATCTCTACCTTCCTCCTCCCTAGTCCTCCCCAGCTGGGCTCCCTCTGCTCCGGGGCTGTGATGGGAGCTGCTGCAGCCTGTGGTTTGTGCTGTTAAGACACAGCGCTGGGGCTGACAGGCCAGTCAGGAGCAGAGAGAGAAGCCAGGAAGCTGTATAAAAGCAACTGAGGTTGGGAGCAGGGCTATGTGGCAGGTGGGCGAGATTGTGCATCATACAGCTGGTGGGCCCTAAACCTCAGCTAAAAAGTCCTGAGGGCAGAGACCATTGTGTGGCTTATTTCTTTAGCGTTAAGCTCCCTTTTTCTCCTCCTGGCTGGGGGCCTCTAGCAGGCAGGGTCCCTGCAATGGGGATGGGCTGGGAACCCTTTGCCCTGAGCCAGGCCTCGGGGCCAGGGCAAGGGATCAGCTTGGAAGCTAGGAGGACAGCAGCTGAGAGAGGCGGAAGGACAAGCCCCTGTGTTAGCTGGGAAGGCGGGATGCTGGGCAGAGGCCGGGGTGACTTCGGTAGCTGACAGGGAGGGAGATAAGCCAGCTATTTACACACGTACATGGCATCTTATCAGGAACTACAGGGCACCCGTCATAACTATAAAGGGAAGGGTAACAGCTGTCCTGTGCACAGTACTATAAAATCCCTCCTGGCCAGAGACTCCAAAATCCTTTTCCCTGTAAAGGGTTAAGAAGCTCAGGTAACCTGGCTGGCATCTGACCTAAAGGACCAATAAGGGGACAAGATACTTTCAAATCTTGGGGGGGGAAGGCTTTTGTTTGTGTTCTTTGTTTGGGAGTGTGTTCGCTCTCGGCACTGAGAGGGACCAGACATCAATCCAGGTTCTCCACATCTTTCTAAACAAGTCTCTCCTATTTCAAACTTGTAAGTAAACAGCCAGGCAAGGCGTGTTAGTTTTCCTTTGTTTTCTCAACTTGTAAATGTACCTTTTACTAGAGTGTTTCTCTTTGTTTGCTGTACTTTGAACCTAAGACTAGAGCGGAGTCCTCTGAGCTCTTTTTAAGTTTGATTACCCTGTAAAGTTATTTCCATACTGATTTTACAGAGATGATTTTTACCTTTTTCTTTAATTAAAAGCTTTCTTTTTAAGAACCTGATTGATTTTTCCTTGTTTTAGATCTAAGGGGGTTGGATCTGTATTCACCAGGAGTTGGTGGGAGGAAGGAGGGGAATGGTTAATTTCTCCTTGTTTTAGATCCCAGGGGGGTTGGAACTGTATTCACCGGGAGTTGGTGGGAGGAAGGAGGGGAATGGTTAATTTCTCCTTGTTTTAAGATCCAAGGGGTTTGGATCTGTATTCACCAGGGAATTGGTGAAAGGTTTCTCAAGGCTTCCCAGGGGGGGAATCCAATTGGGAATGGTGGCAGCGGGACCAGAGCTAAGCTGGTAGTTAAGCTTAGAAGTTTTCATGCAGGCCCCCACATTTGTACCCTAAAGTTCAAAGTGGGGATACAGCCTTGACAGCACCCGTTTCCTAGGGCTGGACGTTGAGCGCTGAATGTGAGCATAGCATATACTCTGCATGATGCTTTTTATCAGTGAATCTAGAAGCTCTTTATCTAGGTTGCTAGGCACTGCATAGAGGCCAATGATAAGAACATAAGAATTGTCAGACTGGGTCAGACCAAAGGTCCATCTAGCCCAGTATCCTGTCTTCCGACAGTGGCCAGTGCCAGGTGTCCCAGAGGGAAGGAACAGAACAGGTAATCATCAAGTGGTCCATCTCCTATCACCCATTCACTGCTCCTGGCAAACAGAGGTTATGGACACCATCCCTTCCGATGTGCTGCAAGGAATGAAATCAGTGCAGCGTGCCACTCTGCTGTAGCAGCCCACTAGAAATAATAATCATCAGCTCTGCCAAAGTCACCCAGCGAATACATGGCAGATCTGGTCCTCTTCACTCCCAGCTCACTGGTCTCTGCTGATGCCTTATCTCTAGATATCTCTAGACTAAGCTTGTTAAGTTTATGGAGGGGATGGTATGATAGGATAGCCTACTTTTGGCAATTAATTGATCTTTGACTATTAGTGGCAAATATGCCCAATGGCCTGTGATGGGATGTTAGATGGGGTGGGATCTGAGTTACTATAGAGAATTCTTTCCTGGGTGCTGGCTGGTGAGTCTTGCCCACATGCTCAGGGTTTAGCTGATCGCCATATTTGGGGTCGGGAAGGAATTTTCCTCCAGGGCAGATTGGCAGAGGCCCTGGGGGTTTTTCACCTTCCTCTGCAGCGTGGGTCACGGGTCACTTGTTGGAGGATTCTCTGAACCTTGAAGTCTTTAAACCATGATTTGAGGATTTCAATAGCACAGCCATAAGTTAAGGGTTTGATACAGGAGTAGGTGGGTGAGATTCTGTGGCCTGCATTGTGCAGGAGATCAGACTAGATGATCATAATGGTCCCTTCTGACCTTAAAGTCTATGACTCTATGACTCTAGTTAAATGACTTGGGCCAAACCCTCAGCTGTTGGAAGTGGGTGGAGCCCCGCTGAAATCAGGGGAGATTTCCTCACTCGATAATCCAAGGGAGAGAGCACTAGGCCTCTGTGATGTTGCATGGACCATATGAGCCAGGTCTGAGAGAGACTAAGCAAGGGATTGGCAGCTAGGGACTCATGGATTATGTTCCCGGCTCAGAACAGTCCCCTTCCTGCTGCTTCAGTTTCCCCATCTGTAAAAGGGGGATACCCTCTGTGAGTAGTGAGCATCTGTCAGTGGTCCATTTGTCACCATGCCTCAGTGGGCCACAGCGGAGGATGCCAAATTCAAGACAAACTGCTGAGAAATAAGGCAGATGCACCCCAGAATGGTGGTTATTCTATCATTAGATTATACCAAGCCAGCAAGAAATGTAAATTTCTGTCTCACTGGTCCAGTGTTCCCTCTAATTTTTCCCACCCAAGTGGAAAATGAATTTTGTTATGTGCAGCAATATGATGGTGATGTGTGGGGCTGAGGGTTGGGGTTTGTGGGGCGGTGGGCACTGGCTGGGGGTGCAGGCTCTGGGGTGAGGCTATGGATGAGGGGCTCATGGCTGGGGCAGAGGTTTGGGGTGAAGAGGTGTGAGGGCTTTGGCAGGGGGTGGGTGAGGGGGTAGAGATGAGGAGCACAGGACTGGGGCAGATGGTTGGGTGTTTGGGGTGAGGGTTCCAGCTGGGGGTGCAGGCTCTGGGGTCTGGCCGGGATGAGGCATTTGGGGTTCAGGAACATGCTCTGGGGCTACGTCAGGGACAGGGGACTCCCCCCAGGTCTCTCTCCCCACAGCAGTACCTGGGCTGGGGGAGAGGAGATGCCCTTTCCCCACTATGGCAACTCTGGGCCTGGGGCTGGAGGATAGGCACCTCTTCCCAGCAAGTGCAGGCCGGGGCTGAGCTCAGGCCAGGAGACGGACACCTTGGCCACAGCTGGGTCCAGGCCAGGCCACCCCAGCAGGTCCCCCAGGAGGGTTCCCGGAGCACCTGTGTGGTGCTAAGAAGGCTGTTGCGCAGCCATTGTGCAGCTTACAGGGAACTGCACTGGTTAAGTACTAGCCACAAATGCAGCCTTCTGAGGCATCCCAGCCTTCGGATCAGCACCCGGCCACCGGACTCTGTGAGGGTTCGGTCACAGAGACCCCCTTGGGACTGTCACCTGATGTGCTGAGACTACCTGTGAGCCCCTTTTCCCTGCCAGCTTGGGACTCCAGAACCCTGTCTTGTTGAGCCAGACAGCTAGACATCCTTAGCAAGTGTTCCTGTCTGCAGCACCCAGACATCCACTTCCCAATGGGATCCAAACCCCAAATAAATGTGTGTTACTCTGTATAAAGCTTAGAGAGGGTAAACTCATAAATTGTCTGCCCTCTATAACACTGATAGAGAGATGTGCACAGCTGTTTGCTCCCCCAGGTATTAATCACTTACTCTGGGCTAATTAATAAACAAACGTGAGTTTATTAAGTATACAAAGTAGGATTTAAGTGGTTTCAAGTAAAAACAGACAGAAAAAAAGTAAGTTAAGTAAAATAAATCAAAATATGCAAGGCTAACTTAATTCACTAAGGATCTAGTTACAAATACTAACTTCTCATGCTAGGTGTTATCTCAGGTACAATGCTTTTCAGACCAAAGGTTTAGTTTATGGCCTGGGTCCAGCAATCACCCACACCCCCATAGTTACAGTCCTATGTTCCAGTTTCTTTCAGTCATCTCTTTGGGCTGGAGAGGCCATCTCTTGAGCCAGCTGAAGACCAAATGGAGAGGCTTCCAGGGCCTTTTACATTCTCTCTCTTGTGGGTGGAAACCCCTTTGTTCTTCTGTGAAAAATCACAGCAGCAAGATGGAATTTGTAGCCACATGGGCAAGTCAAACGTCCATGAATGAATCCGTTGCAGGCCAACGTCATTGTTTACATGTTAGTTTGTACGTTCCCAGGAAAGCTCAGATGTGGATTGGTGTCTCCCAAAGTTCATTGTGAGTTAAATACTTATGATTTCTTGAATGTACCCTACACCATATGTTCGCCAAACATCCCTTATGTGTCTCGTACAGCAAACTCTTCAAATACAAACATACAGCCAATGCTCATAACTCCAGATATAAAAATGATTCATGAATATATTAATCCTATTTGTATGCAGTAGATCATAATGTTTGCAAAGTTATGTTACATGGCATATCTAGCATAAAGCCTATTCCAGTTATGTCATATTTACACTCATAAGCATATTTCCAGAAACATATAGAGTGCAATGGCACAGACTCCATGATGAGCATTTAGTGAAAACCAATTTCAACCACATATAGGGTCCTTCCAATCCCAGGAGATACCCCATATGGGGGGAGGGATAGCTCAGTGGTTTGAGCATTGGCTTGCTAACCCCAGGGTTGTGAGTTTAATCCTTGAGGGGTCCACTTAGGGATCTGGGGCAAAATCAGGTCCTGCTAGTGAAGGCAGGGGACTGCACTCAATGACCTTTCAAGGTCCCTTCCAGTTCTAGGAGATGGGATATCTCCATTAATTAATTTATTTATTATATAGCCAGGCCAATATATAACTCAGATCTTACCTAATGGTCATGCTGGTCCTAATCCTCCTCTGTCCTGTGCATGGAATTTTACTGCCCCAAACAAAGCCCACAGCCTCTGTTTGTGGAAAGTTATTGGCCCAAGGTGGAGTCCATGGTCACATGAGCATATAACATGTCCTCACATGCTTTGATGACTCACATTGTGAGGGATAACTGTCCTTGATGGGCCATCAACATGTAGTTGTGTGGCCTTAATTTAAATTCTACCTGGTAGGTGTTAGCCATGAGCACAACACATGTGTAAGATATCAGTACAGTGCCAATAATCAGAACCTCAGACACAAGGTGATATATGCATGTAAATAGCATAGTCTTACTCAGAAAACAATAACTCACCCAAGGGTTCTGAAGGAACTCAAATGGGAAATTGCAGAACTACTAACTGTGGTTTGTAACCTATCATTTTAATCAGCTTCTGTGCCAAATGACTGGAGGATACCTAATGTTACGCACATTTTTAAAAAGGGCTCTAGAGGTGATCCCAGCAATTACAAGCCAGTAAGCCTGACGTCTTTACCGAGTAAACTGGCTGAAACTTTAGTAAAGAACAAAATTGTCAGACACATTGATGAACATAATTTGTAGGGGGAGACGTCAACCCTGGCTGATGGGGTCGCAATGCCACTCAAATTCGCAGCAACTATCAAAGGTTGTGGTTTCTGCAACCAACCCACAGCCAGCGATTTTCTTGCAAGCGGATCTATGAATGACTCCAGGAACGTACAGCACTTGAACGGGCTCCTAGAGTTCATGACCCTCATCAAACCCTGCGTGGCTTTTAATTTGTTTGATAATAATGAGTTTCCCCATTGTCTCCACTTGCCTCTGGCCCGTCACCCTCCCCAGCCCTCTCGGGGCACCATATGCCCAGGGAGGGGAAAAGCAGGGGACTGTTTGTCATTCTCACGCTCCCTCATGAGCTGCAGCTGCGCAGGTGAGGCAAAAAACCTGCTGGGATTCACAGCGATGGCTATAAACCGCCCTGCCCAGCGCTCCTCTGGCACTTCACAGAGACTCTCAGAACACCTCCCGCTGCCCGGGCAGCCCCTGTCTGCTGTGCAGGATCTGGGTGAGTGCAGGGCTTTGGAGCCCAGAAATGGCCCTGGTTAGCAGCACCCGCCCCACATAACAGCCCAGAGGAAGCACAGAGCTGAGACGGGTGAGGGGGGATCCTGCAGGTTGTGCCAGGCCAAGGAAGCTGAGATAGGGTCAGGCTCAGGGTTTGGGGAGAGAGCTGTGAGAGCCACATGTCTGGGAGATTGGTCTGCAGGAAAGGTGCTTAGCTTGGAGGAAAAAAGAACAGGAGTACTTGTGTCACCTTACAGACTAAGAAATTTATTTGGGCATAAGCTTTCGTGGGCTAAAACCCACTTTATCAGATGCATGCAGTGAAAAATACAGTAGGAAGTTATATATACACAGAGAACATGAAAGATGGGTGTTGCCATACAACTATAACAAGAGTCATTAATTAAGGTGGGCTATTATCAGCAGGAGAAAAAAAAACTTTTGTAGTGATGATCAGGATGGCCCAATTCCAACAGTTGACAAGACGGTGTGAGTGGATGGGTCATTACACAACGTAAAAACTGTTTCCCCATGCTATTTTCCCCTACTGTTACTCACACCGTCTTGTCAACTGTTTTAGCCCAGGAAAGCTTATGCCCAAATAAATATGTTAGTCTCTAAGGTGGCACAAGGACTCCTCATTTTTGCTGATACAGACTAACACGGCTACCCCTCTGTAGCTTGGGGGAGCCTCACAGTTTCATTCCCCTTTGACTGCTCAGAAGGGGCAGGGTTATTCAGTGGGGCTTGGCTGGGAAATGTGAATTCAGTGTGAATTTCCCTCTCCCACATGGTGATGTTACCCTGGATTTAAGGGATGTATACACCCGCAAATGTTATCAAACTAATTGCAACTCTATTGTGTGCACTCATCCATTATGAATTATTAAAATAGAAGAAAAACATCGTTCAGGATTAACTTGAAGACAGGCTTTCAGAAGCAAGGTCAGAAGGACTGGCAGTTTTTCCTAATCAGTATTAAAAAAAGTAAATAACTAAAAATCATAAAAATATGTAAATAAACATCCTTAAGTCTAGATGCCCCTAATAATAAAAGTGTATTAACACATTTAAAAAGTAATAAGTATGACCTGTGTGTTTTGTAAAAGTTAGTTATAAAAAAGTTTAAATAATGAAGTGTACTTGGGAGCAGTCCTCGGGACCTATCCCGGGAGAGACATTTTCCTGACATCTTTACTCCCCGGCAGGGAGGCATTTGGCCAGCGCTGATCTGTCGTTCATTACTCAATACCGTCTCAGAATATACATAAATATTTGGGCTGTTCTAAACCTATTGCTTATGTCAGTGTACGTTTAAATCTAATAAACAGCAGTGTTAGACAAGAGCTTGCTGACTTGCCTTACTCCTCGATCAAACAGAATCTCAGAATTCCTGTGAATTTATTCCTTACAGCGCCTGAAGTGAAATAGTTAAGTTGCCCCAGTTAAGTTGCTCCTGTTAGGGGTTCTGACAACCTCAGGTAACAGAGATTCTGTAGGCTTCCGAGCTCTCCCCTGTGTGGCAGAGACCCCTGTATCTTCTGGGCAGCATTGTCGGTTTGATAGTATGTGACCATGTTGATCCTTCTAAGGGTCTGATTCTGCTCTCACAAAGTGTCTCCCGCCTATGTCCCATTGGTTCTAACAGCGAGCACTTGCACCTGGCTGAAGGTAGAATTTGGCTGGGAGGTTATTGTTAGCGTGTCATTCAGACACAGCGGCCCCTTGAAACGTGGGATTAGTTCAATGCATTGGCAACGGCCTCTGTGCTTCACTTTCTATCTGCTGGGAATTTGCTCTCCCACAAGGTGTGTGAATGGTCCATATCCCTTTGTCTGTGACAGCAGGGCTGTCTCTGGGGTTCATCTCCTGTTACTTATTTGTAGTACAGCAGTTCTCAGAAGCCGTAATTAGAAACTCTGCCTGACTCTCTCTCTGTCCTACCTTCAAAGGACAACGGAGGTCTCATCACAAATAGTTTCTAGCCAAGCTTTGAAATGCGCAGATCTAACTGCAGCACATACAAATTACCCCTCACTTGGGATGGAGTGAGCCCTCTGTCGCAGCCAGCCCAGGCATTGACAAGAAGCTGTTTGTCTGCCTGAGTGTTGAGATACCAGTCAGTTACATGAGAAATCCCAAGAGAAATACCCGCTTTTAGGGGTTTCCTACAGGTTTGTAACACGTCTCTGCCAGCAGATGGCTCTCTTTCACTTCCAGGCTCGGGGGCAGTGATTTATGAATGGGCGTGTCCATAGTGCTCATCGGAACCTAGCTCAGGCACTGGTGGATCCTGCCTTGCCACCCTCCGGGAGGTCGGTGTAGTATGATCCTCATTTTACTCCCAGGGGAACTGACGGTGCAAGAGGGAGTCTGAAGAGCACCTGGTTTTCCTGAGACCCCAGCCACAAGCACGGGTCCAGGTGCATGCTTTGGGCAGCAGACATGCCATGGGAATGCTTGGCTGGTTGTTTGCATTGTCAGGCATGGAAACGGGTCTATCAGTTTTCATTTCTCTAATTTCCTCCAGGCCAGAATTGACGGCCATCTTTGCCCTGGGAGTGTCCCACCCCTGAGCCCAGTGGAATAGAAATGGGTTCTTCCAAAATGTGACAGGAGGCTGCGATTCCAGGACAAGCTCTCTGCCTCTCCCTCCAGTGACAGGCAGCCTCCGGGTTGGGGCATCACTGCTTCTTAATTGAGGCCTTGTCTACATGAGAAAGTTGAACTAGATTTAAACCGATTTAGGTAAACTGGTGCAAACTCCTCTGAGGATGCTCTTATCTCACGTTCAGAAGGGCTTACTGCAGTTTAGCTTAGACTGATTCCCAATCAGCTTAACCCGAATCAAAATAAAGGAGGCCTAACACAGATTTGCACCAGCTGAATGAACTAAGCCCCCTTGTAGACATCCCTATGTCTTCACTTGACATAGCTACCACTTCTTGCAGCGATGGACTAACTACACAGGCAGGAGAAGCACTGTACAGGAGGATAAGCCCATAGACTTGCACCATTTTAAGTAAAATGGTTTAGTTAAACAGATGCAAATCCTTGTGTGGACACTTTTATTGTGGCTTAAATCTCTCCCTAATCTTCTTAAACTAAACTGCAATAAGCCACTCTTAGTCTGAAATCAAAAAGTCCACAAAGTCTTTTGCACCAATTTAACTGAATACGTTCAAAATTGACCCTTCGTCAAACCCAGGCAACCCCGTGTATACACGAGCCCCAGCCTCTACTTTGCACCCAGTGACCCCGGAAAACCCAGGCTGGGAGCTGGTGGAAGTTCTCCTAGCATGTGCAAAACCACTAATATGTTGCACTTGGATAATGGGCAGAATTCTGCTCATGGCTCACTCATTATAGGCTGAGCAGTGAATGCTGGTGCTGTTAGTCCTGACAGTGTGGAGTAAAGTTACCAAAAGGTTCCTTCGAGCAAAGCGGGCGACATCTGGAGGTGTAATTCCCAACTCAGGCAGTCGTACCCGCACTAAATCTGACCCAGGTTGCTCACTAAAAATGGAAGTGTAGCTGTTGCAGAGCAAACAGTGGGACAGGCCAGCCTCCCAAATACACAGCTAGGGGTTCTGATGGGCTTGAACTTGGCCCCCACACCACCAAGGCTACCCTGCTTTGTTTAGCTTCCTGGCTCTCTCAGAGCTGGGAGTGACATCTACAGCTGCATTGTTGACAAACCCACAGACACTAGATGGAGAAGCAAGAACGTCATTGGAGGGAAAGCTGGCAAGTGTGCCCTGCATTCTTGTCATGAAATCATTAGGTCCCAATCCTTCAGGCACTTTGTGGGCAAAGCTCCCGTCAATGTCCATGGGACTCCGGGCTCAGAGAGCTCCCAGGTCAGACCCCTAGTATAAACCTCCTGCGTCCTTCCTCCAAAAGGCAGGGCAGTGAGAATGGCCACATCTCTCCCAGGAATACGCAGGGCTCAGTTCTGCGTCTCCTGACACTCAAGCAGGGCAGCTTCACTCTAGCTGTTAATCCTGCAAAAAGAGACTTTAGACACAGCAGAATCAGGGGTTTGCTCTTCTCACATGAATTTATTGCTGGAATTGATGCTGGCTTGACAGTCTTGGAGAAAGCTACTGGGGAGCAAATCTACAATCCCACAGGCCATTCCAATAGCTCTTATCTCTGACTAACAGAGGCTGCGTCTATGGACCAGAAGGGCAGCTGAGCCTCCCGGGCCCACTCCATGCCATCCTCTTTGCTGAATTCCCTCCAAGGGACTAATTAGCTGCCACTGTCCCACAAGTATCAGGGCTGAGTCATCCACACCCATTACTCATGTGAATGGTGAATGGTAATCCTCACATCACTTTCCATCCCCTCCCTCCCCTGCTGCAGGTATGCAGGAGGCAATGCACAATCAGTGAACAGAGCTCGAATCAGGTCTCTCTTTCAGCTGGCAGCAATGGGCCAGATCTCCCGCTGGTGTAAATGGTACAACTCTAATGGCTCTCTGCCCATTTACGCCAGCTCAGGACTGAGCCTGATGAGTCTATTTTCAGGCAGGTTTTTCATGGACAGTTCGTAGAGCATCTAATGAGAGGAGTGTAGAGAAAAAAAACAGAGCTTTGAACTGCTACAGAGCGCTCCCTTACCGCTAAAAGCTCTGTAATGAGGGTGGAATGGCTGCAGTGCGGGAGCCAGGAATAGGTTATTTGTGACTCACTCTTGGTGTAGCATTAGCTCAGGAAAGATGAAGAACTAATTATTAGAAAATGCCAACTTGTCATGTTCCCTTCAGATGGTTAATCATTGTTTTAATGGTTAGTTACAGGGGCAGGAAGAAGCCATGTCGTGGAACTGAACATGGCCAACCGGCCCCTGTGACAAACTGGGCCTGTTCTCACTGTGGTCTGTGAATGCTGACAGGGGAGTGTTCTGGGATAGTCTGCATTGCAGGATGGGATCTGCCCGAGGGCGCATACCTGAGTGTGTAACATGAGAACCCAGGAAGGGGTTGAAGGCGAGGCGACTCCTTAGCCCGGGAAACTGAACAAAGGCTGTGGGAGGGGGGCTGAAAGCAGAGTGCTGGAAGCAGGCTGGAGGGAGGGTGGAGAGATGGCTGGGAGGCAGAGATGGCTCTGACCTCCCCAAAGGGGGGTGGGCTGGCATGCCCTGGGACCCCAAGCTGGACCTAACTGAGGGGGGCCCTGTTGTCTGTGCCTGCAAGACCTGTCTTGGACTGTATCCCTGTCATCCAAATAAACCTTCTGCTTTACTGGCTGGCTGAGAGTCATGGTGAATCGCAGTGAATCTCGGGAAGAGGGGTGCAGGGCCCTAACTCCCCCACACTCCGTGACAACTGGTGGCAGCGGCGGGATCTACTGCACCCCGTGGACGGCGCTCCTGCAGTAAGTGACTGGGGAGCAGTAAAACGAAGGGGGATTGACGGGGACCAGGCGCGCTGAAGAGTGAGAGAGAGACGGTTATTACCCCTGGGAGTGTGTGACCAGCGAGAAGGACTTTTGCAGTAACAGGGTCCCCCGAGGGGATCGCAGCAAGTGGTCCCAGGGGCGGAGGAGTCTGCAGTTTGACCCTGGCAGAGAGGCGGTGACCTCGAGAAGGGCTGGCACACTAGGGGGCCCCCTGGGAACTGTGGGGAGCTGTGAGCACACAGGCCGGTGAGTGGCCAGCAGGAAGATGTATGCCAAGCGGCTTAAGAGCGACCTGGTGGAGCTGTGCAAGCAGAGGCGGCTGCGCATTGGGAGGCTCACCAAAGAACAGCTCATTGCCCAGCTGGAGGCGGAAGATCGCGCGAATGAACTGATCCCTGTGTCTCAGGGAAGCAGCCTGGCAAATGCAGCGCAAGCCCCAGTGTCTGTCCCAGCTGGGAGTGGTCAGCCGGCTGCTGAGGGCTTCCCGAGACCCCTCCTTCCTATGCCTAAGGGAAGGGTGGGGAGGAGCCCAGCAAATACCGAAGGCGCCGTGGCCCCCCCGGCGAAGCTCGCCGGCCAGCAGAGGATCCTCCCGGCGACGTTCGGCATCCGGGGAGCGGAATTGGCTGGAATGGGAGAAAGAGCTAAAACTGAGAGAGCTGGAGGATCGTGAACAACAGAGACAGCATGAAGAGAGACAGCATCAGCGTGAAGAGAGACAGCGTCAGCAGGAACGGGAGGAGAATGAGAGACAGAGACAGGAGAATGAGAGACAGCGTCAGCATGACCTGGAACTGGCGAGATCGAAGGGCAGCGAACCCCCGGCTGCGGTGAGTGAGGGGGGACCCAGGACTGCACGGAGCTTTGATAAGTGCATCATGGCCCCATACAAGGAGGGGGAGGACATGGATGACTTCCTGGAGGCCTTTGAGACGGCCTGCGAGCTGCACCGGGTTGATCCCGCGGACAGACTCCGGGTCCTTACCCCCTTACTGGACCCCAAAGCCGTGGCATTGTACCGCCAACTGGGAGAGGCAGAGAAAGGGGACTACGAACTATTCAAAAGGGCCCTGCTACGTGAGTTTGGGCTGACTCCTGAGATGTACCGGGGAAGGTTCCGGAGTCAAGATAAAACCCCTGAGATCTCATATCTGCAACTAGCCGCCCGCATGGAAAGATACGCCAGCAAGTGGGCTGGTGGGGCCCAGACGAAGGAGGACCTGATTAAACTGCTGGTACTGGAGCAACTGTATGAGCGGTGCCCATCCGACCTGAGGCTGTGGTTGGTGGACAGAAAGCCAGAGAACCCGCGACACGCCGGGCAGCTGGCCGATGAGTTTGTAAAGAGCCGGTCAGGGGGTGGCAGGGAGGAGCCCCAAAGGAACAGGCCCGCCGCGATGCAGAGAGAGAGTCACCATGGGACCTCCCCGTGGGAAAATACAGAAAAACCCCATCAGAGGGGAACATCCGGCATCAGGACCATCCGACCCACTCAAGGGGACCCATGGGACATGGGCTGCTACCACTGTGGCCAAAAGGGCCACATACGGGCCCAGTGCCCCAGGCTCAGGGACAGACTGAGCAGGCCGAACCCACAGAGGGTTGACTGGGTAGAGACCCAGCCCGGCGAGAGGCAGCATTCCCAGGGAAGGGGGGCTGGCAGAGTACCACCTGCTAAGGAGGGAGGAGAGCCCCAGGCCAGCTTCTCTGGGGGGCCAGATGCTCCGGATTCAAAGTTCTCCGTTTACAGGGTTGGCGCGGGGCTGTCCCTGCGGAGCGAGTGCCTTGTTCCCCTGGAGGTGGATGGGAAGGAAGTTTATGGTTACTGGGACACGGGCGCAGAGGTGACACTGGCCCGGCCCGAGGTGGTGGCCCCAGATCGGGTGGTGCCCAACACCTTCCTGACCCTGACCGGGGTGGGCGGGACCCCATTCAAGGTTCCCGTAGCGAGGGTACACCTGAAATGGGGGGCCAAGGAGGGCCCCAAGGACGTGGGAGTGCACCACCATTTGCCCACTGAGGTGTTGATGGGGGGGGACCTAGAGGACTGGCCAAGCAGCCCCCAGACCGCCTTAGTTGTGACCCGCGGTCAGAGCCGGCGAGGGGCACTGCGCCCTGGCCTTGGGGGTGTGCCTTGCCTGAGGCGCGGGACCCTAACCTGGTGGGGAGGGAACGCCCCGGGACGCGGCTCAGGGAGGCTGCAGCTTCGGACCCAGCGGGCGAGAAAGAGCAGGTAGCCATCCCCGTCCCAGCTGCTGAGTTCCAGGCCGAGTTACAGAGAGATCCCTCCTTGCGGAAGATAAGGGACCTGGCCGACCTCAATGCGGTACAGACCATGGGACGAGGTGGCCGGAAAAGGTTCCTGTGGGAGAAGGGGTTCCTGTACTGAGAATGGGCTCCCCCAGGGAAAATGGAGTCAGGGGGGATCAGGAGGCAGCTGGTGGTACCCCAGAAGTATCGCCGCCAGCTGCTGTGCCGGGCCCATGACATTCCCCTCTCAGGGCACCAGGGAACCTGGCGTACCCAGCAGAGGCTGCTACGGAGCTTTTACTGGCCTGGGGTCTTTGTTACTGTCCGACAGTACTGCGGATCCTGTGACCCCTGTCAGAGGGGGAGGAAGGCCTGGGACAAGGGGAAAACAGCTTTAGGACCCTTGCCCAGCATAGAGGAGCCTTTTCGGAGGGTGGCCAAGGTAAAAAGGGCGGCTCTAAACCAAGAGAGCCCAAAGCACAGACCTCCAGACTGGAGCGCTGGGAGAAGACCACAGCCCAGTTGGAGCCCCAGAGGTATGGGGGTGGGAAAAGGGCGCAGGCCGCATAAACCTTCCCACATGCGAACTGCGAGTGCCATCAAGCAACCCCAACCTAAGGGGGAGCGTGAAACTGGAGGGGCCTGGTGTAATTCTCACCAAGGAATGGGAGGGATGCGGGGGCATCCATGGGAACGGGGGTAGGTTCGAACTTCCCCAGGTCACTGGCTAAAGTGACCCTGCTCAGTTTGGTCTCGAAGGGGGGAGAGATGTGACGAACTGGGCCTGTTCTCACTGTGGTCTGTGAATGCTGACAGGGGAGTGTGCTGGGATAGTCTGCATTGCAGGATGGGATCTGCCCGAGGGCGCATACCTGAGTGTGTAACATGAGAACCCAGGAAGGGGTTGAAGGCGAGGCGACTCCTTAGCCTGGGAAACTGAACAAAGGCTGTGGGAGGGGTCGCTGAAAGCAGAGTGCTGGAAGCAGGCTGGAGGGAGGGTGGAGAGATGGCTGGGAGGCAGAGATAGCTCTGACCCCCCAAAGGGGGGTGGGCTGGCATGCCCTGGGACCCCAAGCTGGACCTAACTGAGGGGGGCCCTGTTGTCTGTGCCTGCAAGACCTGTCTTGGACTGTATCCCTGTCATCCAAATAAACCTTCTGCTTTACTGGCTGGCTGAGAGTCATGGTGAATCGCAGTGAATCTCGGGAAGAGGGGTGCAGGGCCCTAACTCCCCCACACTCCGTGACAGCCCCACCATGGAAGCTTCCAACTGGACCATGACCCACCCCTCCAACTTCATCCTCCTCGGCGTCCCAGGGTTGGAGGCGGCACATGTCTGGATCTCCATCCCCTTCTGCTCCATCTACATTCTGTCCCTCCTGGGGAACGGCCTCCTCCTGGCTGTTATCAAGATGGACCCGAGCCTCCACGAGCCCATGTACCTTTTCCTTTGCATGCTGGCACTCGCCGACCTGGTCATCTCCACCACCACCCTGCCCAAATCCCTCTGCATATTCTGGTTCATGGACCAGGCCATTCACACCAATGCCTGTCTGGCGCAGATTTTTTTGATTCACTCACTTACTACCATGGAGTCCGGGTTCATGCTGGCTATGGCCTTCGATCGCTACATCGCTATCTGTAACCCGCTGCAACACTCGGCCATCCTCACCAATCGGGTTGTAGCCAAGATAGGGCTGGGTGTTGTGATGAGGGGGGCTGTGTTACTGGGCCCTCACCCATTCCTGCTGAAGCAGCTCCCATACTGCAGGACCCATGTCATTTCTCACACCTATTGTGAGTTCATGGCTCTGGTGAAACTGGCGTGTGCGGACACAACGGTTATGAGTGCCTATAGTCTGGCTGTATCATTTCTCACCCGGGGGGTTAGATTTTATCCTCATTGTCCTGTCCTACATCCTGATCCTCCAGGCTGTCTTCAGCCTCCCCTCCAAGGATGCACGGCACAAATCCTTGAGCACCTGCAGCTCCCACGTCTGTGTCATGCTGGTGTTTTACACTCCTGCGCTCTTCTCCTTCCTCTCCCACCGCTTTGGCCATGTGGCTCCCCACATTCACATCCTCATTGCAAACATGTACGTTCTCTTCCCTCCCATGATGAACCCCATCATCTACGGGGTGAGAACCCCGCGGATCCGGCAGAGGGTGCTCCACGTCTTGGGCATCAAACCATCCTGAAACCCACAGCACGGGTCAGCACCTGGGGAGCAAGGTCCATGCAGGTGACATGAGGGCCAGGAAGGCCAGGGATACAGACGGCTCAGTCACCCCCTTACTGTGAAAACCCACCTCAGCCTTGCTGAGCAACAGGGCTAATAAATACCTTTTTCTGGGTCTGCAGCACAACACGGCTTCGACTTTTCACTGCTCTAGAACATTGTTCTCACTCACCATTTCCACTAGCCACAGTGAAATCAGGGCCTCATTGTCCGAGGCGCTGTACGACATACAGCTAGAGATGGTCCCTGCCCCATGAGCGTCAATCTGCGCACCTTGATGCCCAGTTGTTTGCCCCTCTGCCCCCACCACGTGCCCTCTCATGCCTCGTTGGCTGCCCCTCTTATCCCAGCTGGAAAGGGTTCCCATCGTCCTGGCCTGATCCTGTCCCAGGCTTTGAGTGGGTATCCAGACACAGATCGAGCTACCAGTTTTCTAGCAGTGTTTGCAATTTCCAAGTTTTCTGCTGTGCTAGCCCTCGCTCCCGATGGAGCAGAAACTGCTGTCCCCAGCGCTTGGTCACTTCTGCACCCAGGGAGTTCTCTTTCAGGGACAGGCTTTTTAATAACCTGTTGTGCTGGCTCTTAAATGCAGACCATGATCCGACATGTCCCTGTGCCCAGTTCCAGCTGTATGCAAGGCATTCTGAGTGTCATGCCCCGAGGGACAATGGGAATTGGAGACTACAGCAAGAAATGCTGGGAACTGCAGCAAGAGCTAAATAAGCTCCCTCTCTTCACAAGGGCATTGATCCCAGGGAGGAAGCAAGAGCTGGGTTGAGGAGACGTTGGTAGGAAGCAGGCTGCGATACAGGGGCTAGGAGAGGCCTGGGAAGGAGTGGGCTGCTGTAGGGAGGCGGGGAGGGGGCTGGGAAGGAGTGGGCTGCTATAGGGAGGCGGGGGGGCTGGGAAGGAGCGGGCTGCTATAGGGAGGAAGGGAGGGGGTTGGGAAGGAGCGGGCTGCTGTAGGGAGCCGGATCTGGCCCTTATGAACAGAAGCAGGCTGTGATTCCTGCAGGAATTGTAGAGAGACAGTAGCCATCTTGACTGAGAGCAGCCTGTGGCTTCAGGCCCATTGAATGTGAGTGGAGACAGTGGCCAATTTTAACAAGGGCTAACCTGCCCAGGGTTGCGGTAGGAAACAGTGAAGTTTGTGAAACACACTGAATATGTTGAGATGTCAGAGCCCTGTGGGAGGGAGCCAGACCCTGGGGGCCACACACCTGTGGCCCAGCTCCCACCTCTGACAGGGGATGTGGGGCCCCATGCAGGTCAGCTGCTGCTCTCCAATTCCAGGAGAAGAACAACCAGACTTAGTCAGACCAATGATCCATCCAGCCCAGTCTCCTGTCTTCCAACACTGCCCAGTGCCAGAGGCGTCAGAGGCAATGACAGAACATTTTTCAGTGATCCATCCCCGGTCATCCAGTCCCAGCTTCCGGCAGTCAGATGTGTGGGGACCCCCAGAACATGGTGGGTCCCTGACAAAAGTGGCTAATAGCCATTGATGGATTTATCCTTCATGGGTTTATCTAGTTCTTTTTTTTTTAACCCTGTTAACTTTTGGCTTCCAGACCATCCTCTGGCAAAGAGTTCCACAGGTTGACTGTGCACTGTGTAAATAAATACTTCCTTAGGTGTTTTTTAAACCTGCTGCCTATTAATTTTTTTAGGTGTCCCCTAGCTCTTGTGTTATGTGTTCCTTATTTACTTTCTCCACACCACTCATGACAGTACAGACCTTGATCATATCCCCTCTCGGTTGCCTCTTTCCCAAGCCAAATAGTCCCTGCCCTCAGCAGTGGCTACATTACGGCTTGACACCATTGCTGCTCACCTACATGCTGTGCTGAGCTAGTGCTCCCCTCCACCTACCCACCCCAGCCTAGGAGACAAGGCAGTTTCCCTTCCCCTGTGCCAGAGCTGCGCTTTACTGGGTGCTCGGTGCAGGACATCACCTCCCTGGCAATCCATTGCTAGCTACAGTAGAGGAGATTCCTAGGTACCAGCTTCCCTCAGATACAAGGAGCAGGCCCCAGACAGCACTGAGCCCTTAGCCGCTGTTCTGGTGCCATGGCATGGCTCTGGAGTGAGCAGGCGACACAACCTGGACACCCTGGCTGCACGCTCTAGGGAAGGGGTGGGGTTAGTGAGGCATCATGCCAACAGGAAAGCCCCCTCCACCTGAGAACCTTTACTAAGCTCCACCCAAGGCTGCCTCCCCATTACTGATAGTTGTGTATAAAAGCGTGCACAAGGGATGGCTCCCTCCCCCCTCTTTTAGGGGCTGTCTATGTGTGCCGACAACTGGATCCCCTGGAGGGCAGCCAGTGGGGCAGAGTTCTGCTCTGGGAGTATCCCCCCACTGAGAAAGGTCACTACCACAGGGATTTTAGTAGCAAGGTTCACGGATTCTCTCCCTGTCCAGTGATCTGGATTGTCCCTTTTCAGGGACTCAGGCCAGTTACTGTTTGAAGAGTTCAGTGATGCCTGGGCACCAGTGTAAACACTTTCCCCCAGGACACAGCCCATCCTTCTGGTTTTCGTTTCTGTGGCCAGACCCCAGACCAGCCCTTTGCTTCTGCAGGAACACCCCAGTCTTGCTCCGTAGTGTGGTGGTCACCCCGCTCCGGCCCTGAAGGGGTTAAAACAGCCCTGGGAGAGGGCTGCCCTGGGGAGCCAATGTTAAAAGCAGCCTGGAGAGGGCTGTGGCTGGGGAAAGCATCTGAGTGAATAGCTGGCCACAGGTGTGGCTGGCTTAGTCTGGCCACAGCTGGCCTGGATAAAAGGTGCTGTGGACTAGGAGCTGAGGAGTCTCCCTCTAGCCCTGGAGTAGGAAGGGTTGGCTTCCTGGGAGTGAGGTACCCGATCAGAGCCGTGCTGGGGAAAAGGGCAAGAGGAGCTGGGATGCTCCAGCCTGGCAACTCCCCAAGGCCTGTGGACACGGGCGGCTCTAGCTTTTTTGCCGCCCCAAGCACGGCAGTCAGGCTGCCTTCGGCGGCATGCCTGCGGGAGGTCCCTGGTCCCGCGGCTTTGGCGTACCCGCCGCCGAATTGCCGCCGAATCCGAGGGACCAGCGGATCTCCCGCAGGCATGCTACCGAAGGCTGCCTGACCGCTGCCCTCACAGGGACTGGCAGGAGCACTGGTGCCTGGAGCCGCCACTGCCTGTGGAGGTACTGGGGCTGCAGAGGTGCGGCCCAGGAATAGGCAAAGGCAGCAGGTCGTAACCCCCTTGCCGATGATGAGTGGCTAACAGACTGCAGTCTGCTCCAGTGAGCGGGGGCTAGATGACGACTGGCAGTAGCCGCTGAGGCAAGGTGGGTTTAGAGGGTTGGGGGTTCCCCTGGGAGGGACAGACCCAGAGTGTGGGGGTACTGCTGGGGCACAACCCCGAGGTAAAAGGGCACTGGGGTCTTGGAGGGACACTGGGGTCTGAGGCAGGTGAGCCACCAGCCTGCAGAGGGCACTCCGGGCTGGAATCGAGCTAATTCCCAGAACAACCAGCAGGAGGCGCTGTGCCGGTGAGTCGTCGCTTTGCTACATGCTCCCAGGATAATTTGTGTCTCCCATAGAGGTTTCTGTCATTCTATCCTTTATTCCTATGCAATAAACTGTCTGCTTGTAACACTGTGCAACCCACCTGCTGTCCCAGCAGCCCTGCCCAGTTGCTGCATTAAGTCCTGGGACAGAAAGTGGAATTTCCTAGTGGCAAGTTAATGAGGGGTCTGTGCACTGCAGGGGAGGAAGAGACGCAGTCTCTCTGGACAGCTCCTCTGCAGTAAAGAGAAGATAAGCAGATCACAGCCAATCTGTCACACTCTCAGATAGCCCAAAGTCCAAGGGGACAATGCCTAGCTTGGAGGCCTGAGTTAAGAAAGCTGCCTGGGACACCCCTCCTGTCACTCTTCATGCTGTGTAGGGGTCTGACTTCCCCAGCATTGCATCCTCGTGCATTTCCACTGTGTCTGTGTCCCGGGTGCACACAGCAATCCCACAGCAAAGTACTCTCTCTCTCTGGCACACAAGGGACCCCGCAGGAAGCTCTGGGCTCTCCAATGACTCCTGTCTGGCTTGAAGCTCCTGGGGCAATGCTATAAAGGCCTCTCTGAGACCAGCCCACCTGTGCCATCAGCGTCTAGAAACTAGGGCCGGCTCCAGGGTTTTGGCCACCCCAAGCAGCCAAACAAAAACAAAACAACAACAAAAGAAGCCGCGATCGCAATCGCGATCTGCACAGCAATTCGGCAGGAGGTCCTTTGCTCCGAGCAGGAGTGAGGGACCGTCCACCGAATTGCTGCCGAACAGCTGGACGTGCCGCCCCTCTCCGAAGTGGCCGCCCCAAGCACCTGGTTGGTAAGCTGGTGCCTGGAGCCGGCCCTGCCAGAAACATGGGACAAACTGGAGTGAAAGGGTTCCAGCGCGACCTGCCAGGTCACAGTCTGAACAGGAGCCATGGTGGGTGGGTGGCATCTGTGTCCAGCCCCATAAACTCTCCCCTGCCCAGAGCAGGATTTTCCAGTATGTCCGCACACTGTTCCCCCTGGCTCTCTTGTCCCTGCAGACACCCTCCCTATCCTCCATGGTCTCCCAGCTGCTTCGTGGGCCTCATGTGTATCCAGGTGGTTGGAGCTCAGGGAGCCACGGGGCTGCAATGGGGAAAGCATAGGAGTGAGTGTCTCAGTTGAAGACAGTTTTCCTAATTTTTTTTTACAGTTTCCCACAACTCAGTTTCCCCACAAGCATTCCTTTATTAGTCCCGTGGTCACTTGGTGTTAGTCACATCCAAACTATCAATAGACAGCGTGAGATTCTTTATCCTAGCAACAACACAGATATAAGCAACAGGTTCAGGCCTGGGAAGTACCTTCCCACGTGGCACCCTGCTGATCGGTACTGAGATACCCCCTCGGCTGTGGAGATGCAACCCTCCAGCGGGGATTGTGAGCAATACCCTGCCAGAGGTGGGCCTCCCTTGGCCCTAGGGAAGCGTCCCCAGCTGCACAGTCATTGCCAGAGGCTTGGGACACCTGGGACCTTCTCCCATCCATGTGAAGGGGTAGGAGACTTGGGGCCATGACGGGAGCTTAGCCTGTGCAGTGACTTAGTGAAAGCCCTGGGGTTGAGGCCTCCAAGCTCCCTTCCAGGAGATGTAGGGGACTGAGTGCCCTGGTCCTGGAAAAAAAATATTTCATTAACAGGCTTATCAAAGGTGAAGTTCTCTGGGCATTAAAAAGTGACACGTCAATGAGATCTTGTCCTCTGGGCCCCGGGAGGATTCAGGAAGGCATAAGGGGGAGCATAAGGGAAGATAGGAACAGGCACAGGTCAGGACTAGAGGGATCGGAGACTAGACTACTAGATCGCACTGTTGCCAGGCGGCGGCAGGTGTATGTGATTGGAGACTCTTTACTGAGGAGATTGGACAGGCCTGTGACCAGGGCGGACCCAGAGAACAGAAGGGTGTGCTGTCTCCCGGGCGCAAAGATACGCGATGTGGACCTGCGGTTGAAAAGGATCCTAAAAGGAGCAGGTAAGAACCCCTTGATAATCCTTCATGTGGGAACGAATGACACGGCTAGGTTCTCGTTAGAGAGGATCAGGGGAGATTATGCCAGGCTGGGGAAGACGCTCAAGGAGATAGAGTCTCAGATTATCTTTAGTGGGATTCTGCCCGTTCCGAGGGAAGGGCAGCAAAGGGCTGATAGGATTGTGAGAATAAATAGTTGGCTAAGGGAGTGGTGCTATAAGGAGGGCTTTGGGATGTATGGCCACTGGGAGGCTTTCGGGGACAGACACCTGTTCTCGCGGGATGGGCTTCACCTGAGTAGGGAAGGAAATAGACTTCTGGGAGGAAGGCTGGCTCATCTAATCAAAAGAGCTTTAAACTAGGAAGTTTGGGGAGACAGTTGGGAGATGCACAGTTAATCTCCAAGCCAGATTCCAGTATGGAAAAGGTGAGTAAAAGGAGAGGAGACATAGCCGGGGAGATGAGATTGGACATAGGAAGGACAGGGGGGACGGACACAAAGAGGCCCGCAACATATATTGCTGCTAATGGGAGACGGGCTAAAAGACATACATTAGGGTGTTTATACACCAATGCCAGAAGCCTAGGTAACAAAATGGAGGAATTGGAGCTCTTGGTCCAGGAACTGAAACCGGATATCGTAGGAATAACGGAAACGTGGTGGAATGACGGTCACGACTGGAACACAGGTATGGAGGGGTATGCGCTGTTTAGGAAAGACCGGAACAAGGGTAAAGGTGGGGGGGTGGCCTTGTATGTCAATAGTGAAATAAACTGTAAAGAAATAATAGTGGATGGATTAGATAACACAGAGTCTGTCTGGGCAATACTCACACTGGGTAAAAGGACTACTAGAGCCTCTCCGGGGATAGTGCTTGGAGTGTGCTATAGACCACCGGGATCGACCCAGGATATGGATAAGGAACTATTTAATGTGTTTAGAGAAGTAATTACTAACAGAAACTGTGTAATTATGGGGGACTTTAACTTCCCGGATATAGATTGGGGAACAAACGCTAGTAGCAATAACAGGGCTCAGATGTTCCTAGAAGTGCTTGCTGATCAATTCCTCCATCAAGTGGTAACTGAACCGACGAGGGGGGAGGCCATTTTAGATTTGATTCTAGCAAGTAGTGAGGACCTTGTTGAGGAAGTGGTAGTAGGGGACAATTTGGGCTCCAGTGATCATGAGCTAATTCGATTTAAAATACATGGAAGGAGTAACAGAATTAAATCAAAGACTAGGGTTTATAATTTTAAAAAGGCCAATTTTAACAAACTAAGGGGACTGGTAAGGGAAGTGGATTGGGCAAACGTATTAATGGATTTAAAAGCAGAAGAAGCCTGGGATTACTTTAAGTTAAAGATGCATGAGCTGTCGGAGGCCTGTATTCCAAAAAAGGGAAAAAGATTACTAAGCAAGAGATTTAGACCGAGCTGGATGAGCAACCGACTCAAAGGGGCGATTAGGAAAAAACAGAAAGCGTTTAAAGAGTGGAAGAGGGGAGGGATCAGTAAGGAAATGTACCTAAGTGAAGTCAGAGAATGTAGAGATAGAGTGAGAAAGGCCAAAGGCCGTGTAGAGTTGGACCTAGCGAGGGGAATTAAAAGCAATAGTAAGAGGTTTTACAGCCACATAAATAGGAAGAAAGCAAAGAAAGAAGAAGTGGGACCGCTGAAGTCTATTGCCGGAGAGGACATTAAAGACAATCTAGGCATGGCGCAATATCTTAATGAATATTTTGCATCGGTGTTTAATGAGGCCAATGAAGGTATTAGGGATACTAGCACCACTATAGAGGGGCACTCGGGATGGGGGATTACCGTATCCGAGGTAGAAACAAAACTCGAACACCTTAATGGGGCTAAGTCGGGAGGACCGGACGATCTTCATCCGAGAATATTGAAGGAATTGGCGCGGGAAATAGCAGGCCCGTTAGCGATAATATTTAATGAATCTGTAAACTCGGGGGTGGTCCCGTTAGACTGGAGAATAGCTAATGTGGTTCCTATTTTCAAGAAAGGGAAAAAAAGTGATCCGGGTAACTACAGGCCTGTTAGTTTAACATCTGTAGTGTGCAAGGTGCTGGAGAAAATTCTGAAAGAGAAACTAGTGGAGGACCTGGAGGGTAGTGGCAATTGCGATAAATTACAACATGGTTTTACGAAGGGCAGATCGTGCCAAACGAATCTGATCTCCTTCTTTGAGAAAGTAACGGACTTATTAGATAAGGGAAATGCGGTGGACCTAATATACCTGGATTTCAGTAAAGCGTTTGATACTGTACCCCATGAGGAATTATTGGTTAAACTGAAAAACATGGGGATCGATATGAAAATCCAGAAGTGGATAAGGAATTGGTTACTGGGGAGAATGCAGCGGGTTGTATTAAAGGGTGAATTGTCAGGTTGGAGGGAGGTTACTAGTGGAGTGCCTCAAGGTTCGGTTTTGGGACCCATTTTATTTAATCTATTTATAACTGACCTCGGAACCGATTGCAGGAGTGGGCTGATAAAATTTGCGGATGATACGAAGGTGGGAGGCGTTGTAAATTCGGAGGAGGACAGGGATATCCTGCAGGGAGACTTGAATGAGCTTGTGAATTGGAGTATCAGAAATAGGATGAAATTTAATAGTGAAAAGTGTAAAGTGATGCATTTGGGGATGACTAATAACAATTTTAGTTACAAGATGGGGACGCATTGGTTAGAAGTAACGGAAGAGGAGAAGGACCTAGGGGTTCTTGTAGACCGCAGGATGACTATGAGTCGACAATGTGACGTGGCGGTGAAAAAAGCCAATGCGGTCTTGGGATGCATTAGGCGAGGTATATCTAGTAGGGATAAGGAGGTCCTGCTTCCGTTGTACAAGGCGCTGGTGAGACCTCATTTGGAGTACTGTGTGCAGTTCTGGTCTCCCATGTTTAAAAAAGATGAACCCAAACTGGAACGGGTGCAGAGAAGGGCCACTAGGATGATCAGAGGAATGGAAAAGCTGTCATACGAAAGGAGACTAGAGGAGCTTGGGTTGTTTAGTCTGACAAAGCGAAGGCTGAGAGGGGATATGATTGCTATCTTTAAATATATTAGAGGGATTAATACAAGGGAGGGAGAAAAATTATTCCAGCTTAGTACTAACGTGGATACCAGAACGAATGGATACAAACTGGCCGTGGGGAAGTTCAGACTTGAAATTAGACGAAGGTTTCTGACCGTCAGAGGGGTGAAATATTGGAACGGCCTACCGAGGGAAACGGTGGGGGCGACGGACCTGTCTGGTTTTAAGATAAAGTTAGATAAGTTTATGGAGGGAATGGTTTAATGGTAAAACATAGTAGTCAAGGAAAGCCAAGCAATGGTGGGTAAATAGTATAATGGCTAACGGGGTCGGGCTGGAGACTCTTGCCTATATGCTCGGGGTCTTACTGATCGCCACATTTGGGGTTGGGAAGGAATTTTCCTCCAGGGCAGATTGGCTGAGCCTCTGGAGGTTTTTCGCCTTCCTCCGCAGCATGGGGCAGGGATCTCTAGCAGGAGGGTCTCTGCCGATTGAAGTCACTAAAAACAGGATTGGGGACTTCAACAGCAGAGTCCAGGGAAGGGGTAGGGACGGTTTTATGGCCTGCAGCATGCAGGGGGTCAGACCAGATGATCATAATGGTCCCTTCTGACCTTAAAGTCTATGAGTCTATGAGTCTTTGAAGCCGTTCCATCTTTCTGCAACCTTTGTTGTTGTTTTCCTTCTTTTTTTTGTTCTTAGTTTCTTCCTGACACAGTGTAATGTTCTTGTACCAGATACAGACTGGTTACAAACCTTGTTGTGCACTCCAGATGTGTTCAGCCTCGAATCCATTAATACTCCACCAGGTTTGGCTGAGGTTAGCGTCAATAAGGTATTTTACACAAAGTATTCAGAGTGGCTCCAACAGTATAGTACACTTTAGCATTGCATTGTAGGTCCCACCACTAACGAGGCTGCCAGGCCTCTCTCCACTACTGTTTTTAGATTGTGTATTAATTATATAGATCACTTAAGGATCCTAGGCTGAGATGCCACTTTTATAAGATGTTACACTGACGTTGTTATGGTTGATATATATTCATTCGGGATTTTTTCCCTTTTCTCTTATTTGTATTTCCTCATCTTACTAATGTTGAAGTGTCTTTTTCCTATAGGTCAGTATATCATTGATCTCAGCCTATTACCATATCCATCAGTTCGTTACTATGGCCCGTTTTGTTGTTAGGTATCACATTTGTTATTTCTGTGCTAACCGGTCATTTTGCTCTGATCATAACCAGTTATTTGGTTTTATCCAAGTTGTGGTGTACCTGTTAAGTTTAAAAGATATGAACTTAGGAAAGTCCCTATGGTACCTGCATCCCAACTCCCTGCCCTGAGCCCCCTCCTGCGCACCGCAGGAGTACCAAGTCAAATGCCTTATAGAAGTTTAAAAATATTACATCAGCACCATTATTTTTATCCACCAAACTTGAAAGCTCATCCCTATTGTCAGGGTTCCCCCCACACTCTGAATTCTGGGGTACAGATGTGGGGACCCACATTCAAATTATGTAGTTAGAAAAACAGAAGGATCCAGAGGCACTTAACAGACTGATGCATACTGAACTTTAATGATAGCAGAGAAACAATCCCATAGTTGGTACCCACTTTCTAGATGATGTCATGATATCCTATTGCACTCCGGGGGCTGGGACCCCAGTTATTAGGAAGAGACAGGCACTAGTAGTGGGGATTCCCATTATTAGAAATATAGATAGTTGGGTTTATGATAACCAGAAGAAGCACATGGTGAATTGCCTGCTGGGTTTGAAGGTAGTGGATCTCACAAAACATCTGCATAGCCTTATAGGTAGTTCTGGGGAGGAGCCAGTGGTTGTGATACAGGTAGGTACCAATGACATAAGGAAAGATAAGCGAGAGGTCCTCAAGTCCTGGAGGCCAGATTTAGGCTGCTAGGTAAGAGCTTAAATTTCAGAACCTCCATTGTAGCATTCTCTGAAACGCTTCCAGTTCCATGTTCAGGACCAGTAAGACAGGCAGAGCTGAGGGTCTCAATCTGGGGATAAGGCAATGCTGAAAATAGGAGGGGTTTAGGTTTATTAGAACTGGGGAACCTTTTGGGGAAGGAGTGGCCCATACAGGAGTAAAATTAAAAAGGTTCTGGGGGATATTTTAAACTAACAACTGGGGAAAAGCCAACAGGTGTGGAGGAGCCATACATTGTGACGTCCTCAAGGTCACACAGGAGCCATGCTGCTGAGAGGGCCCGGCCTCACCCCCCATCTGCAGGCAGAGGTGCCCCAATCCAGTGGGAGTCAGTGGCATTGTGACCTGACCTATGGGGTCGCAATGCCACTCAAATTCACAGCAACTATCAAGAGTTGTGGATCCTAGAGTTCATGACCCTCGGCAATTTGTTTTATAATAATGAGTTTCCCCATTGTCTCCACTTGTCCTTGCTGTGTCACCCTCCCCAGCCCCTTTGGGGCACCACATGCCCAGGGAGGGGGAAACAGGGGATTGTCTGTCAATCTCATGCTCTTTGTGGAGTTACAGCTGCTCAGGTGAGGCAGAAACCCTGTTGGGATTGCACAGCCATGGCTATAAACCTCCCTGCCTAGTGCTCCTCTGGTACTTCGCAGAGACTCTCTGGACACCTTCCGCTGGCCGGGGCAGCCCCTGTCTGCTGTGCAGGAGCTAGGTGAGTGCAGGGCTTTGGAGCCCGGAAATGTCCCATGTTTGCGGCCCAATATGTCCCAAATAATAGCCCAGAGGAATCACAGAACTAAGATGGGTGATGGGGGATCCCACAGGTTGTCCCAGGCCAGGAAACCTCAGAGAGGGGCAGGCTCAAGATCTGGGGAGAGAGCTCTGAGAGCCACATGTCTGGAAGATTGGTCTACAGGAAAGGCGCTGAGCCTGGGGGACCCTCATAGCTTCATCCCCCTTTAACTGCACAGAAGGGGCAGGGTTTTTCAGTGGGGCTTGGCTGGGGAATGTGAATTCAGTGTGAATTTCCCTCTCCCATAAGGTGGTGTCGCCCTGGATTTAAATGGTGTATACATCCCAGAATGCAATCAAGCTAATTGCAACAATATTATGTGCATTCCACCAAAATGTCGTCTTAAAATAGAATACCATTTAGTTAAGGGTTAATTTGGAGACAGGCTTTCAGAAGCGAGGTCATAAGTAGTAGCAGTTTTGCTAATTAATATAAAAAAGTAAATAACTAAAAATAAAAAAAATGTAACTAAACAGCCTTAAGTCTAGTGCAGGTGTCTCACACTTCATTGCACTGTGATCCCCTCCTGACAAACAAAAATTACTTCCAAACCCCTGGAGGAGGGACTGAAGCCTGAGCCCACCCAAACCCCACTGTCCCGGTTGCAGGGGAGCAAATTCTGAGCCCCACCACTCTGGGCAGAGCGGCCAAAGCTGAGAGCTAAATGGCTTCAGCCCCAGGCAGGGGGCCTGAACCTGATCCCTCCCACCCAGGGCTGACGTCCTTGGGCTTTGGCTTCAGCCCTGGGCAGTGGGGCCCGGGCTTCAGCCCCAGGATCAGGAAGTCTAAGCCAGCCCTGGCAACCCCATTGAGAACCACCGATCTAGACTCCTCTAATCATAAACGTTTATGAAAAGTTTATAAAGTAACAACAAATATGGGGTCTTTATGACCATTTAACCACGCTTTTCAAAACATTTTTTTTTTGTAAACTTTCTGAAAACCTGGGGCTTTTTAAGTGCAAGACAAAAGAATTTTATGTTTTATGTTTTGGTGTCACTATTTGCAATTTTGATTTTTTAATGTTTTTTGTTTTGTTTTGTTTTTTAGTATTTGGAAAGGAGGGGGAATATTTCAGCCTACAATGGGTTGTCTTTCCCCTGGGGCTGTTCACTTAGGGATTTCATTCCACAAGTGAGTGCACTTGGGCGGGTAGTCTTTATGTTTTTATTAAGAAATTTGCTTTTCCAACAAGTCCATGTGAAAACATCAGAATGCTGATGTTGGCTGTGAAGTGGGAGGGATTCTGTAATCGCCAGTACAAACCTATTGCCGTCCAAACTATAGTGCATTGCCAGCAAGCTGCCTATGAGTACTAGCAACAACTTTTAAGAGCTGCTGCATCCATTGGTCTGTAAGGACTCGAGTTTGCAGGTTATCAGGTGGTGTCCCATCTACCCACCATTCTTCTGGAAGGAACGTGTCTCTTCCAGTCATTGCCTTGAACGGGATAACTCCGTGAGGGACCACAGAACCTTTTATGGCTATAAGACTAAATGGCAGTTGCTGATCCCAGTCATTACCCTGCTGGTCACTACATTTTTTTAGAGCAGTTTTAAGAGTGCAGTTACGTTTTTCTATTTGGCCTGAACTTCGAGGGTGCCCTGCTATGTGCAGTCCCTGCTTAATGTCTAGTGCTTAACAAATTCCTTTGGTGATGTCCCTGAGAAACTGAGGACTGTGATCTGAGTTAATCTTTTTGTTATTACCTGTTCAATCAGCACCCAGCCTGTTATTTGGGCTCTTATTATTTCAGGTGGGAATTGCTTTCATCCATTTTGTAAATGTATCAACAATTACTGAGCAATACTAATTACCCCTGGCTGTTCTTGGCAAGGGGCCAATGTAATCAATCTGTAAATGGGCCCAAGGTCCTTCAATCCTCTGGTGTCTTAAAGGTCCTTTGATTGTTATTGGCTGCACAGGGCAGACAGTTATTTACAAACTGTTCCACATCCCTGCTCATATTTGGCCACCAGCCAGTGGTTTGTAATCTAGCCAAAGGGGTTTCTTTCTTTCTTTCTTTATTTTACTTTAAAATGCACCCTCCCCTGATCGGCTAGAGAAATTGTTTTTAAAAATTCCACCCACATTTTAAAAATTGCAATCCCGGTAAAAAATAATAAATTTTACTTACAATCTGAAATTTTAAAAAAAACAATCCAGTTGTTTTATTAATGCCTAAGGCAAATATAAAATAGGTTCATTCTATTATAGCTCTAGGCTTTAATATTCATCAAACAGTAATAGAATTCAGAAATCATATGCTATGGTCCATAAAATAGACCCCCAAATTAATTAAAAGCCTGCTTTAAAAAATGTGTAATTAAATATAAACTTACCAAAAATGCTTTGCAACCACAAAATATATATTAAAAAGTAGTTAAAAATGTCATTTTGTTATTAATCCATTTGCAAATACATCTGTAGCTGCTTATGTGGGTAATAATTGTGTATGCCTTGAAAGTTAGTGTCCTGTGCTCATAATTCATGATGTGTAACCCAGAGTCCCCCCAAAATAAGTGCTTTTGTACAATTGAAGCCATTAAAAATGTAATTTTGACTATCAAGTGCCTAAATTAAAATTCAGCCAATTAATAGTAAACTACACCTCATACTCCAATGAAATGCCTGTACCCATTCAAATAAATGTAATTGCTATTAAAATGTTATTGGAGCATTCCTATTTAAAATATTATTTGCAAGTTGCTAGGCAGGAGACGTGTAACGTCATGGTTACTGTCCACCACATTGCTAATAAAATTAAACAGTAATTAAAAGGGTTAGCAGAGATTTGGCACACAGTGGGAGGGGCACATTGTTGGGATGACATTGGTTATGTTCAATTTGGCTATACATACAATTGTGGTGATTCCAATGCTTCAGGTGGCATTGGTTGTTGTGCTCTTAGAACTGTAATGCTGAATAAAAAAAATATATTAATCAAACCATGGGCCCTTCCCGAAAATAAGTACCTGATGTCTGGTCTTTAGTGAGGCAAAGTCAGGGATGAAACCAAAAGTGCCAGTGAGAAAATTCCTGCTAAGTCTCGTTTGAGAGCCTGGAGCCTGATGATGGACTTTCGAAAGAAACTCACTGGACTCATATATATGTAAAGGCCTCAATATTTAAAATATATGGCCTTTAAAAGGGGAATGTTGCCATGGATTTAAACAATGTATATACCCCAGAATGTGATCTAGCTAATTGCAACCATATTACGTGCACTCCGCCATGATGAATAAATAAAATAGAACACCACATAGTTAAGGGTTAGTTTGGGGACAGGCTATCAGAAGCAAGGTCATAAGTACTGGCAGTTTTTCTAATCAGTATAAAAAAAGTAAATAACTAAAAATAAGTATCAGAGGGGTAGCCGTGTTAGTCTGTGTCTGTAAACAGCAACAGAGAGTCCTGTGGCACCATATAGACTAATAGATGTATTGGAGCATAAGCTTTCGTGGGTGAATACCCACTTCGTCAGACGCATGCGTCACATGTGTTTGACGAAGTGGGTATTCAATCACGAAGGCTCATGCTCCAATACATCTGTTAGTCTATAAGGTGCCACAGGACTCTTTGTTGCTGTAAAAATAATAAAAAAAAATGTAAATAAACATCCTTAAGTCCAGATGCCACTAATAAGTTCATTGACATTTTAAAAAAGTAATCACTTAATAGAGGTCATTGTGACCTATATGTTTTATAAAAGTTAGTTATAAAGAGTTTAAATTCTAAAGTGTCCTCAGGAGCCGTCCTGGGAGAGATGGGTTCCTGACATCTTTACACCCCAGAAGGGAGGTGTCTGGCCAGCACTGGCACGTCTCTGATTACTCAATGCTGTCTCAGAATGTAGGTGAATATCTGGGTTGTTCTAAACCTGTTGCTTATGTCTGTGTGCGCTTACATGTAATTAACAGCAGTGTTAGGCAAGAGCATGCTGACTTGCATTACTCCTTGATCAAACCGAATCCCTGAGTTTGTGTTGATTTATTCTTCACACCACCTGAAGTGAAATAGTGAAGTTGCTCCTGTTAGGGGTTTTGATAACCCTGGGTAATGTAGGTTTCTCAGCTCTCCCCTGTGTGGCAAAGACCCCTGTAAATTCTAGGCAGCACTGGTGGATTGATAGTATGTTCTTTGTGGGGGTCTGATTCTGCATCACAAAGTGTCTCCCACCTAGGTCCCATTGGTTCCAACAGCAACCGCTTGCACCTGGCTGAAGGTAGAATTTGGCTGGGAGGTTATTGTCAGTGTATCCTGCAATGCAGCTGCGTTGGACTGAAATTGTGATGACGATATCTTCAGGCAGCTACACGCTGTAGCAGTGTACAAGAGGACAAGCCCACAGACGTGCACCATTGTAACTAAACTGGTTTAGTTAAAGAGATGTAAATCCTTGTGCGGACACTTTTATTATAGCTTAAAACTCTCCCTAAACTTGCTAAACTAAACTGCAATCAAACTGTGCACAAAGTCTTTTGCACCAGTTTAACTGAATGAGTTTAAAATCGCACCCAACATTTAACCAGTGCAACCCCATGTTTGCATGCGCTCCGAGCTCGACTTTGCACCCAGTGACCCTAGAAAATCCAGGCTAGGAGCTGGTGGAAGTTTTCCTAGCATGCACAAAGCAACTAGTACATTGCACTTGGATAGTCGGCAAAACTCTGCTCACGGCTCAGTCACTGTAGGCTGAGCTATGAATGCTGGCATGGTTACTACTGATGGTGTGGTGGAAAGTTACCAAAAGGGTTCCTTAAAAACAAGTCAGGCTATGTCTGGAGGTGTAAATCCCAACTCGTGCAGACGTACCCACACCAGCTCTGACCCAGCTCGCTCATTACAGATAGAAGCGTAGCTGCCGCAGCGCAAGCCCTCGAACAGTCCAGCTTCCCAAAAACACAGCTAGGGGTTCTGAAGGGCTTGAACTTGGCACCCGCACCATCAAGGCTACCCTGCTGTGTTTAACATGCTGGCTCTATCAGAGTTCGGAGCGACGTCTCCAGCTGCACTGTTGACAAATCCATAGACACTAGATGGAGGAGCGAGAACGTCATTGGAGGAGAAGCTGGCAAGTGTGCCCTCCATTCTCATCATGAAATCATTTGGTCCCAATCCTTTTGGTGCTTTTTCGTGCAAAACTCCCATCAATGCTAAACTCAGAGTTGTGAGTTCAATCCTTGGAGGGGTCATGTAGGGATTTGGGGCAAAAATATGTCTGGGGATTTGTCCTGCTTTGAGCAGGGGGTTGGACTAGATGACCTCCTGAGGTCCCTTCCAACCCTGATATTCTATGATTCTATGAATGTCCATGGAACTCCTGGGCTCAGAGGCTCCCAGGTCAGACCTATGGTATGAACCTTCTGCGTCCTTCCTCCAAAAGGCAGGGCCATGAGAATGGCCACATCTCTCCCAGGAATATGCAGGGCTCAGCCCTGAGTCTGCCGGCACTCCAGGAGGGCAGCTTTGCTCTAATTGTGAATCCTGCAAAAGAGACGTTAGACACAACAGAATCAGTCCAGCTGCAGTTTTGCTCTTCTCATGTGAATTTATTGCTAGAAAGAACAATGGAGAAACTGCAGAGAATCCAGTGGAGGGAAACAAAAAATGATTAGGGGGCTTCAACACATGACTTATGAGGAGTGGCTGAACTGAGGAAACTGGGCTTATTTAGTCTGCAGAAGAGACGAGTGAGGGGGGATTTGATAGCAGCCTCCAACTACCTGAAGGGGGGTTGCAAAGAGGATGGAGCTCGGCTGTTCTCAATGGTACCAGATGACAGAACAAGGAGCAATGGTCTCAAGTTGCGGTGGGGGAGGTCTAGGTTGGATATTAGGAAACACTTTTTAACTAGGAGGGTGGTGAAGCACTGGAATGGGTTTCCTAGGGAGGTGGTGGAATCTCCTTCCTTAAAAGTTTTTAAGGCCCGGCTTGACAAAGCCCTGTCAGGGATGATTTAGTTGGGAATTGGTCCTGCTTTGAGCAGGGGGTTGGACTAGATACCTCCTGAGCTCCCTTTCAACCCTGATATTCTATGATTCTAATTCATGCTGGCTTGACAGCCCTGCAGAAAGCGTCATGGGGCCAATCGACAATCCCTGAGACCATTCCAATAGGCCTCATCTCTAAACAATAGAACCTGCCTCTAAGTCCAGGGCACACTCCACCCCACCCTCTCTCCTGAGGTTCCCTCAAAGGGACTAATTGGCCACTGTTTTCCCTGAAGAATCAGGGCTGAGACATCCAAACCCATTTCCCACATGAACAGTAATGCTCATATCACTTTCCCTCCCCTCCCCTGCTCAGGTATTCAGGAGGCTTTGCACAATTAGTAAAACCCGTTCAAATCAGGTCTCTCTTTCAGCTGGCGGCAATGGGCCAGATCTCCCGCTGGTGTAAATGGTACAACTCTAATGGCTCTCTGCCCATTTACACCAGCTCAGGATTGAGCCTGATGAGTCTATTTTCAGGCAGGTTTTTCATGGACAGTTCGTAGAGCATCTAATGAGAGGAGTGTAGAGAAAAAAAACAGAGCTTTGAACTGCTACAGAGCGCTCCCTTACCGCTAAAAGCTCTGTAATGAGGGTGGAATGGCTGCAGTGCGGGAGCCAGTAATAGGCTATTTGTGACTCACTCTTCATTTGGCATTAGCACAGGACAGGTGAAGAACTAATGCTGAAAAAACACCACCTTATCATGTTCCCATCAGATGGTTAATCATTGTTTTAATAGTTATTTACAGGGGCAGGAAGCATCCGTGCCGTGGATCTGAACAGACCCAACCAGCCTCACCATGGCAACTTCCAACTGGACCATGCTCCACCCCTCCACCTTCATCCTCCTTGGCATCCCGGGGCTGGAGGCGGCACATGTCTGGATCTCCATCCCCTTCTGCTCCGTCTACATTCTGTCCCTCCTGGGGAACGGCCTCCTCCTGGCTGTTATCAAGATGGAGCTGAGCCTCCACGAGCCCATGTACCTTTTCCTTTCCATGCTGGCACTGGCCGACCTGGTCGTATCCACCACCACCCTGCCCAAAACCCTCTGCATATTCTGGTTCAGCGACCGAGCCATTCACTCCAATGCTTGCCTGGCCCAGATTTTTTTAATTCACTCAGTTTCTTGCATGGAGTCCGGGTTCATGCTGGCCATGGCCTTCGATCGCTACGTCGCTATCTGTAACCCGCTGCGACACTCAGACATCCTCACCAATCGGGTCGTAGCCAAGATAGGGCTGGGCGTTGTGATGAGGGGGGCCATTTTACTGGGCCCTCACCCATTCCTGCTGAAGCAGCTCCCATACTGCAGGACCCATGTCATTTCTCACACCTATTGTGAGTTCATGGCGCTGGTGAAACTGGCCTGTGCGGACATGACAGTCATGAGTGCCTATAGTCTGGCTGTAGCGTTTCTCACCGGGGGATTAGATTTTATCCTCATTGTCCTGTCCTACATCCTGATCCTGCGGGCTGTCTTCAGCCTCCCCTCCAAGGAGGCACAAAACAAGTCCCTCAGCACCTGTAGCTCCCACGTCTTCGTCATGTTGGTGTTTTACACCCCTGCGATCTTCACCTACTTCTCCCACCGCTTTGGCCTCATGGCTCCTCACATTCACATCCTCATCGCCAACATGTACCTGCTCTTCCCTCCCATGATGAACCCCATCATCTATGGGGTGAGAACCTCGGGCATCCGGGAAAGTGTGCTCCACCTTCTGGGCATCAAACCAGCCTGAAGGCCCATGGAACAGGTCAGCAGCTGGGGAGCAAGGTCCAGGGACAGCAGGGCTGGGGATCCAGACGGCTCAGTCACCAGCTGATGTGGAAACCCACCTGAGCAGTGGGGGGAATAAACACACTTTTCTGGGTCTGCAGTACAACACGGTTTTAATTTTTTACTGCTCTAGAACATGTTACTCACTGGTCTAGAACTTCATTATCAGTTGTCATTTCCACCCGACCCAGCGAGATCAGAGCCTCATTGTGCAAGGTGCTGTACAATATACAGCTAGAAACCAGCCCTGCCCCATGAAATTCCATCTGGACAGACAAGATGGACCGATCGTGGGCAAGGCAGGGTTGTGGTCACCCCACATCACAGGTGAGGGATGAGTCCTAGACAGCCCAAGTACTTGCCCAAGATCACACAAGGAGTCTAAGACAAAGCCAGCAATTGCTTCAGGGCACCAGCCAACCTCTCTGATTGGGAGTGAGGAAGAAATGTCGCCTGGGAAAAGGTTAACCCCCACTGCGAGGGTCTTTCATCTGATCTGGTCACTGTCAGACAGAGGAGACTGGAATAGATAGGAGCTCAGCCCGAGGCAGTGAACCCAGATCTGAGCCCTGGTCCAGAGCCTTAACCACAAACCAAGCCCCCAATCTACCATATGGCAAACTCATGCTCAGCTGGCTGCATCTCCCCCCATGCACGCTCTTGTGCCCAGCCAACTGCATCTCCCCCCACCCTCCATGCACCCTCTCATGCCCAGGCAGTTGCCACTCTCGCTCCCAACACATGCCCTCTAGAGCCTAGCTGGCTGCCCCTCTCCCCCCTGCCACCCTCCCTCCCATGCTCAGCCAGCTACCTCTCTCACCTCTCAGAGTCTTTCACAGGTTCCCAGGCCAGAAAGATCTTCACTGACTATCTCAGCTGACCCTCTGCCTGGGGACAGTAGGAGAGGCCTGGGAAGGGGTAGGAGGGGTTCTCTCTACAGCAAAGAGCTTTGTGAAGAAGACTATGACTGGGACTTGACAGAGACCTAATGACTGGCCGTTGTAAAGAAATGTGTATGGGGGGGAGCGGGGTGTCTCTATGGACTGTGAACAGAGGACAATAGGGCTGGTAACAAGAGTCTTTCCTGGAGGACACTGAGTAGCTCAAGAGTGCAATACAGTTTAGCATTGCATTACAAGACCCACTACTAGTGAGGGGACCATGCCCATCTCCTCTCCTTTCCACCATCCTCTCTTAAGGATTTTTGCTGTGCGTTCAACTCTCAGCCACACCTCCGTGCTAGGGGCCAGGCACCTTCTGGTGACTCTGTCCCAGCTCCTCAGTCTGTACCTGCCTCTCTTAGTGTGCCTGGAACTCCATTGCTGCTCCTATGGGGCAGGAAGAGGCCAGCCACGTGATTGCATCTCTGGCTCCCATTCTGCTCACAGGGACTGAGCATGTTGTGATGTTGCACTCCATATGTATTATGAAAATATGCTTATGAATATGAATATGACATAACTGGAATATGCTTTATGCAAAATACCTTCATATAACATGTCCTTAGAAAGGCTGCCATTTGCTGGAAATGATTATTCTATTTGCATGCATGTATCATTTTTGCAGAGGAAGTTAGGAATATTGTCTTATGTATCTATATTTTATTTTCAAGACTTTGGGTCACACGCTCTGCTTACACTTCAGGGTCTTCAATGAGGAAGCCAGATGGGGCTTAACTGCCCATTAGCAGACAATAAAGCTTAACAATCCTATGGATGTGTGGGCCAGAGCATAAAGAATGGAGACTGGTGTCTTGCAGGGACATGTCACCATGTCACCTGATACTGGAATCCATCTTAAACCTTGTACTTTTCCATGAAAAACTGGGGAGAGGGTCAAACTGAGAGAAAGAACTCCTGCCTTTTGCCAAATCTATATATGGGGGTGAAGCAGGACAAAGGAGGCGGCCAGTCGTGAGGAAATTCCCGGTTTACCACCTAAGATGTCTGCTGGAACTAACAAAGACTGAACCAGGGGGAAGGATTGGGCCCAGACTAGGAAGGAGTCTAGTCTGTGAAAGAAGCTTAATGGAACATCTTTGAGGGTGAGATATTAAATATAACCAGTTTCTTCGTGTATTAAGCTTAGCCTTGCGTGTTTTTTTTTATTTTTCTTAATGACTTACTTTGTTCTGTCTGTTATTACTTAAAACCACTTAAATCCTACTTTTTATACTTAATAAAATCACTTTTTTAAATTAATAAACCCAGTGTATGTAATTGTTACCTGTGGAGGCTAACAGTTTGTGCATATCTCTCTTTCAGTGATAAAGAGGGTGAACACTTATGAATTTACCCTGTATAAGCTTTATACAAAGTAAGGTGGATTTAACGGGGTTTAGACCCCCTTGGGTCTGAGTATCTGACTGCTGGAGTCAGGTACCTTGCTGAGCTCTTCTCAGTTTAGGCATGCAGCTTTGAGGGCACGCCCCAGACCTTAGATCTGTGTTGTAGCATGCTAGTGTGCTTGGCTCAACAAGACAGGGTTCTGGAGTCCCAAGCTGGCAGGGAAAATGGGCTCAGTGGTAATTTCAGCACATCATGTGACAGTCTTAAGGGGGTGTCTGTGACCGAACCCATGACACATGTGTCTGCCTCTCCCAGCCCCAAGCCCCTCATAGAGGCTGGCCATGTGTCGGTGTTTCTAAACACTGTTTTCCACACATGGGCCAACCATGTGTCTTCATCTCATGGCCCCATTCCCCTGACAGGGCCCAGGCATGTGTTTGCATCTTTTTGCCCCATTCCCCTCATAGAGGGGCTGGGTGTGTGTCTGTGTCTCTTGGCTCTATTCCCTTCCCCTGGGCCAGGCGTGTGTCTGTCTTTCAGCCCTTTTCCCCTCACAGGGACTGGATGTGTGCCTGCATCTCTCTGCCCCGTTCCCCTCTCAGGAGCTGTGAGTGTGTCTGTGTCTTTCTGCCCCTTCCATGCACAGAGGCCAGGCCTGTCTACTTCTGTTTGCCCCATTGCCCTCACAGAGGGGTAGGGCGTGTGTCATGTCTGCATCTCTTGGCCCTATTCCCCTCATAGGGGCCAGGCGTGTTCTGTTACTGTGTCCTTTGGCCCCTTTCTCCTCACAGGAGCCAGGCGTGTGTCTGCCTCTCTCAGCCCCTGTCATAAACACACAGCTAAGGTTAGCATAAAATCCCTCCTTACCTGTAAACGGTTAAGAATCTCAGATAACCTGGTTGGCACCTGACCAAAAGGACCAATAAGGGGAGAAGATACTTTCAAATCTATGGGGGAAGGTTTTTGTTTTTGGGTTCCTTTGTTCTCTCAGAGTCAGCAAGGAACCAGGGCAGGGAAAATACATCTCCCTAAGCCAGATCTGAACTAAGCATCTAGTCTTTCAGAAATAGTAAGTAATAGTAAGGAAATGGGTTAGATTATCTTTTGTTGTAGCTTGTGAATTTTCCCTGTGCTAAGAGGGAGGTTTATCCTTGTTTTTGCAACTTTAAAGTTTTGCCTGGAGGGGAAATCCTCTGTGTTTTGAATCTTTTTGTTACCCTGTAAAGTTATCTTCCATCCTGATTTTACAGAGGTGATTCTTTTATATATTTTAAATAAATTCTTCTTTTAAGAACCTCATTGATTTTTCATTGTTCTTAAGATCCAAAGGTTTGGGTCTGTGTTCACCTGTACCAATTGGTGAGGGGATTATTCTCAAGCCTTCCCCAGGAAAAGGGGGTGAAGGACTTGGGGGAATATTTTGGGGGAATAGGACTCCAAGTGGTCCTTTCCCTGATTCTTTGTCTAAATCACTTGGTGGTGGCAGCATACTGTTTAAGGACAAGGTGGAATTTGTGCCTTGGGGAAGTTTTTAACCTAAGCTGGTGAAAATAAGCTTAGCGGATCTTTCATGTGGGTCCCCACATCTGTACCCCAGAGTTCAGAGTGGGGAAGGAACGCTGACAGCCCCATTCCCCTTACAGGGGCTAGATGTGTCTGCATCTATCTAGTGCATTTCCCTCACAGTGTCAAGACGCGTCTCAATGTCTCTTGGCGTGGATCCCCTCATATGGTCCAGGCCAGTGCCTAAGTATCTCGGGCCCATTCCCCTCACAGGAGACCCATGTGTGTCTGCGTCTTTCGGCCCCATGTGCCAGGTGTGTGTCTGTGTTTCTTGGGCCTATTCCTCCATTATTCACAATAGTGTTGCCGTCTATTTTAGGAACAATGTGTGAATTAAACTGGGATCTATTCAGGGGCAAGACGAGTTTTGTTTTGGATGATTTCCAGTCTATATATGGTGCTAAGCAGCTCTATAATGGATACCAAACATTAATATCTGTAATGTATAGGATTAGAGTAGTATCCCTTTGAATTGTTTGTGAGTGCTGTAACAGAGCTCAATGTGTTCTACATTTCAGAAGCCACCAGAAACCAGCCCGTTTATACCTGAGCCTTGAACTTCAGGGTATATTTACTAGACACAGTTGTTTGGGACCCACCTGTGACCAGGTGATTTTTGTTATACAACAAACCATTACTAAAAGCTGATATAAACCATTAAGAGTGATGGGTTACAGAGATCCCCACCAATGAGACATCCAGCGCCCAAGCAGAGGGTATCATGGGAGCTGAGAGAAGAGGTGATCGGATGAGATGCCTTCCTTGGTCAGGAAGGGAAGGTGGAACCCACCCGGAGTCCATGGTGACATCTCTATGCTCACATACTAGTGTGAGTGATGGCAGATCATGAATGGGTTAGAGGTCATGGTGATGAATGTTTTATATTCCTAGATTAAATTAGACAGGCACACACTGCTCAGATTCCTTTCTGCTGGAAGATACGGAGAACCCTCTTCCGGATCTGTTTGGTTTGCACTCCATACACAATTGGGTTTAAGGTGGGGGGTAACAGCAGGTAGAGATTGGCCACCAGGATGTGGACATGGTGGGGCACATTGTGGCCAAAGCGGTGGGTGAGGAACGTGAAGAGTCCAGGGATGTAAAATGCAAGGATGACACACAAGTGAGATGCACAGGTGCTGAAGGCCTTGAGACGGGTGTCCATGTACGGGAGTCTGAGTATAGCCTGGAGGATCATAGCATAGGACACGGAGATGACAAACAAGTCAATCCCGACCACCATAAAAGCCACAAATAGTCCATAAATGATACTGACTGTAGCATCCCCACACACCAGCTTCACCACGGCCATGTGCTCGCAGTATGAGTGGGAGATGAGGCAGCGCTGGCAAAAGGGCAGCCTGCGGACAAGGAGGGAGAAGGGGCTCACCAGAAGGACTCCGCGTGCCAGCACCAGGCTCCCCATTGTCACTATGGCTGGGACGGACAGGGTGCTGGAGTGCCGGAGGGGGCAGCAGATGGCCACGTAGCGATCCAAGGCCATGGCCATGAGTACACCCGACTCCACCGACGAGAAGGCGTGCACAAAGAACATCTGGGTGAGGCAGGCATGGAACCCGATCTCCCTGGAGCCCAGCCAGAAGATGCTCAGCATTTTGGGCAGGGTGGACGTGGACAAAACCACGTCGGTGACGGCCAGCATGGCCAGGAAGAGGTACATGGGCTCATGCAAACTTCGCTCTGTCTTTATAACACAGAGAACAATGACATTTCCCAGCATGGCAATGACATACATGATGCAGAAAGGGAAGGCGATCCAGAACTGGGCCTCCTGCAGTCCAGGGATGCCGACCAGGAGGAAGGTGGCAGGGTGGGAGAAGGTGCTGGTGTTCGGACATGACATGACATGCTGTTTTTCTCCTACCTGTGCTGGGAGAGCTTTGACCCTCTAAACAGGCAGCAAAGAACCCATGAGGGCTGATTCAGTTCCTGGGAAACAGGGGTGCAAGTGAGTTACTGAATATTGGATCAAGTTCCTCTTTTCCAAATACCAGCTCCAGTCCCAGGACAGCAACTTGCCCAGAATCACTGGAGTTAGAGATTGTGGCAGTGCAGTCTATCTCTTCACGAGACTGGGGTTTTTTGGTTTATTTGCTTCTCCCCTTTGACATTCGGTTCCCTTTCTTCTTCTGGCTTTCTGTGAATACAGTGAAGTGTTATGAAGGTAATGCACTCTTACTTTTTTTCCTTTGTTAATCAGTGCAGTATTCTCTCTGTCCCTTTTGATTCCTCCCAGAAAACTAAGGAAAGGAAAGGACAAAAAGACAAATGCATAAATCTGTGTGCAAAAAAAAAAAAAAAAACCTAACATGGGTGTTGATATACTAATGACTGTATGAGCCACATTAGCCAAACCTCATTGGAGACACAGGCACAGCCTTTTAGCAAAAGGTAACCCCAGTTGGAGAAAAGAGGATTAAAACCCGAGAAGTCTCAGGAGAAGGGGGATAGTCAGAGAAGTTGTGATTCAGAGCTCGTTAGTGAGTGGCACATCAATGTGGGGTGTAATCTTTGTGGTGTTGTTTCTTGAAACAATGGTGGGTGTGTTTTCTTTACAAGCTGACTTATTTTTGTACTGCTGTCATGGTTAGAAGCCCCACCTGAGACTGGGACCCCATTGTGCTAAGGCACTGTCCAGTCCCTGACTTGAAGAGCTGGCAGTTTAAATAGCAAAGACAGACACAAGGTGGGAGGAGAAACAGAAGCACAGAGAGACGACTTGCCCAAGTTCACAGGGCAGGTCAGTGAAAGAGCCAGGAAAAGAGCTTGGGTCTCCAGTCCCATACCCTAGCCCCTAGATCATGCTGCATCTCAACCAAGCTGCTTGTTCGTTTTGACAAAATGGAAAAGACCTTCACATGCTGGCACTTAGACACTATGGCTAGGACTAATACAGGGTTTAAAAGAGAACTGGATAAATTCATGGAGGTTAAGTCCGTTAATGGCTATTAGCCAGGACGGGTAAGGAATGGTGTCCCTACCCTCTGTCTGTCAGAGGGTGGAGATGGATGGCAGGAGAGAGATCACTTGATCATTGCCTGTTAGGTTCACTCCCTCTGGGGCACCTGGCATTGGCCACTGTCGGCAGACAGGATACTGGGCTGGATGGACCTTTGGTCTGACCCAGTACGGCCATTCTTATGTTCTTAATGACTGGAAGCTGAACCAAGACAATCAGGAAATAAGGTTGTAAGGGAGCAGACTCACGCCTGCGGCACCTCCTGCTGGTCTCTTCCGGGAATTAGCTCAATTTCCAGCCCGGAGCACGCTCTGCAGGCTGGTGATCCACTACCGCTTGGCCCCCGTGCCCCTCCCTGGACCTCAGTGCCCCTGTACCTGGGGTGCTGCCTCCTAGCAGTAACCCTCATTCTTAGGGTCTCCCCTCCCTGGGGAACCCCCACCCACTATTCCCACCTCGCCTCAGTATAAGGCTACTGCCAGTCATTGTCTAGCCCCACACTCTGGGGCAGACTGCAGTATCAGCCTACTCATTACTGGCAAGGTTGAGTTTGGACCTGCTGCCTTGGCCTACTCCTGAGCTGCCCTCTGCAACCCCCAGTACCCCTTGGCCTAATACTAGGCTGCAGCCTGGGGCTTTCCAGGCTGGAGCTTCCCCAGCTCCTCTGCCTTTCCCCAGCCCTGCTCCTCTCAGGCACCCTGTCTCTAGCTAGCCAGGCCCCTTCTCTCTCTGAATGCAGAGAGTGAGTGTCTCCTTGCTCCTGGCTCAGGCCTTTATAGGGCCATCTGGGCTCTGATTGGGGCGTGGGCCAGCTGCAGCTGCTTCCCCCAATCAGTCCAGGTCTTTCCTTCCCCAGCCCCAGCCCTCTGCAGGGCTAGCTTTAACCCTTCCCAGGCAGGAGCGGGTGACCACCCAGCTACAAAGGTGCATATCTTTAATGAGGGTAATTGACCATTGAAACAACTTACTAAGGGATGCAGTTTCAGAGTAGCAGCCGTGTTAGTCTGTATCCACAAAAAGAACAGGAGTACTTGTTGCACCTTAGAGACTAACAAGTTTATTAGAGCATAAGCTTTCGTGGGCTACTCTACGCAAAAGAATTAATGGACAAAAATCTGACATCAGGAATCATAATACTGAAAAACCAGTGGGAGAACACTTTAACCTGTCTGGTCATTCAATGACAGACCTGCGGGTGGCTATATTACAACAGAAAAACTTCAAAAACAGACTCCAACGAGAGACTGCTGAGCTGGAATTGATAGGCAAACTAGACACAATCAACTCAGGATTGAATAAGGACTGGGAATGGCTGAGCCATTACAAACATTGAATCTATCTCCCCTTGTAAGTATTCTCACACTTCTTATCAAACTGTCTGTACTGGGCTAGCTTGATTATCACTTCAAAAGTTTTTTTTTCTCTTAATTAATTGGCCTCTCAGAGTTGGTAAGACAACTCCCACCTGTTCATGCTCTCTGTATGTGTGTATATATATCTCCTCAATATATATTCCACTCAGTATGCATCCGAAGAAGTGGGCAGTAGCCCACGAAAGCTTATGCTCTAATAAGTTTCAGAGTAACAGCCGTGTTAGTCTGTATCCGCAAAAAGAAGAACAGGAGTACTTGTGGCACCTTAGAGACTAACAAATTTATTAGAGCATAAGCTTTCGTGGACTACAGCCCACTTCTTCGGATGCATATAGAATGGAACATATAATGAGGAGATATATATACACACATACAGAGAGCATAAACAGGTGGGAGTTGTCTTACTAACTCTGAGAGGCCAATTAATTAAGAGGAAAAAAAAAAAAAAAAAAAAAAAACTTTTGAAGTGATAATCAAGCTAGCCGAGTACAGACAGTGTGATAAGAAGTGTGAGAGTACTTACAAGGGGAGATAGTCAACGTTTGTAATGGCTCAGCCATTCCCAGTCCTTATTCAAACCGGAGTTGATTGTGTCTAGTTTGCATATCAATTCTAGCTCTGCAGTCTCTCTTTGGAGTCTGTTTTTGAAGTTTTTCTGTTGTAATATAGCCACCCGCAGGTCTGTCACTGAATGACCAGACAGGTTAAAGTGTTCTCCCACTGGTTTTTGAGTATTTTGATTCCTGATGTCAGATTTGTGTCCATTAATTCTTTTGCGTAGAGACTGTCCGGTTTGGCCAATGTACATGGCAGAGGGGCATTGCTGGCACATGATGGCATAGATCACATTGGTAGATGTGCAGGTGAACGAGCCCCTGATGGTATGGCTGATGTGATTAGGTCCTATGATGATGTCACTTGAATAGATATGTGGACAGAGTTGGCATCGGGGTTTGTTACAAGGATAGGTTCCTGGGTTAGTGGTTTTGTTCAGTGATGTGTGGTTGCTGGTGAGTATTTGCTTTAGGTTGGGGGGTTGTCTGTAAGCGAGGACAGGTCTGTCTCCCAAGATCTGTGAGAGTAAAGGATCATCTTTCAGGATAGGTTGTAGATCTCTGATGATGCGCTGGAGAGGTTTTAGTTGGGGGCTGAAGGTGACAGCTAGTGGTGTTCTGTTATTTTCTTTGTTGGGCCTGTCTTGTAGGAGGTGACTTCTGGGTACTCGTCTGGCTCTGTCAATCTGTTTTTTCACTTCAGCAGGTGGGTATTGTAGTTTTAAGAATGCTTGATAGAGATTTTGTAGGTGCTTGTCTCTATCCGAGGGATTGGAGCAAATGCGGTTATATCTTAGAGCTTGGCTGTAGACAATGGATCGTGTGGTGTGTCCTGGATGGAAGCTGGAGGCATGTAGGTAAGTGTAGCGGTCAGTAGGTTTCCGGTATAGGGTGGTATTGATGTGACCATCGCTTATTAGCACAGTAGTGTCCAGGAAATGGACCGCTTGTGTGGATTGATCTAGGCTGAGGTTGATGGTGGGATGGAAATTATTGAAATCATGGTGAAATTCCTCAAGGGCTTCTTTTCCATGGGTCCAGATGATGAAGATGTCATCAATGTAGCGCAAGTAGAGTAGGGGCGTTAGGGGACGAGAGCTAAGGAAGCGTTGTTCTAAGTCAGCCATAAAAATGTTGGCATATTGTGGGGCCATGCGGGTACCCATAGCAGTGCCGCTGACTTGAAGGTATATATTGTCCCCAAATGTGAAATAGTTGTGGGTGAGGACAAAATCACAAAGTTCAGCCACCAGGTTAGCTGTGACATTATCAGGGATACTGTTCCTGATAGCTTGTAGTCCATCTTTGTGTGGAATATTGGTGTAGAGGGCTTCTACGTCCATAGTGGCCAGGATGGTGTTTTCTGGAAGATCACCGATGGATTGTAGTTTCCTCAGGAAGTCAGTGGTGTCTCGAAGATAGCTGGGAGTGCTGGTAGCGTAGGGTCTTAGGACAGAGTCTACATAACCAGACAAGCCTGATGTTAGGGTGCCAATGCCTGAGATGATGGGGCGTCCAGGATATCCAGGTTTATGGATCTTGGGTAGCAAATAGAATACCCCTGGTCGGGGTTCTAGGCATGTGTCTGTACGGATTTGTTCCTGTGCTTTGTCAGGGAGTTTTTTTAGCAGATGGTGTAGTTTCTTTAGGTAATCCTCAGTGGGATCAGAGGATAATGGCCTGTAGAATGTGGTGTTAGAGAGCTGTCTAGCAGCCTCCTGGTCATATTCCAATTTATTCATGATGACGACAGCACCTCCTTTGTCAGCCTTTTTGATTATGATGTCAGGGTTGTTTCTGAGGCTGTAGATGGCGTTGTGTTCAGCATGGCTGAGGTTATGTGGCAAGTGATGTTGCTTTTCCACAATTTCAGCCTTTGCACGTCGACGGAAGCAATCTATGTAGAAATCCAGTCTGTTGTTTCGACCGTCCGGAGGAGTCCATGCAGAATCCTTTTTTTTGTAGTGCTGGTAGGGAGGATTCTGTGGGTTAGTATGCTGTTCAGAGGTATGTTGGAAATATTCTTTGAGTCGGAGACGTCGAAAGTAGGATTCTAGGTCACCGCAGAACTGTATCATATTCATGGGTCTGGAGGGACAAAAGGAGAGGCCCCGAGATAGGACAGACTCTTCTGCTGGGCTAAGAGTATAGCTGGAAAGATTAACAATATTGCTGGGTGGGTTAAGGGAACTACTGTTGTGGCTGCTTGTGGCATGTAGCAGTTTAGATAGTTTAGTGTCCTTTTTCCTTTGTAGAGAGGCAAAGTTTGTCTTGTAAATGGCTTGTCTAGTTTTTGTAAAGTCTATCCATGAGGAAATTTGTGTGGAAGGTTGGTTTCTTATGAGAGTATCCAGTTCTGAGAGCTCATTCTTAATCTTTCCCTGTTTGCTGTATAGGATGCTGATCAGGTGGTTTCGCAGTTTCTTTGAGAGTGTGTGACACAGTCTCTCAGCATAGTCTGTGTGATATGTAGATTGTAATGGATTTTTTACCTTTAGTCCTTTTGGTATGATGTCCATCTGCTTGCATTTGGAAAGGAAGATGATGTCTGTCTGTATCTGTACGAGTTTTTTCATGAGGTTGATGGATTTCCATTCCATACGGCTAAATGCAGTGCCTTGCATAATGACAAGTTTCAGAGTAACAGCCGTGTTAGTCTGTATCCGCAAAAAGAAGAACAGGAGTACTTGTGGCACCTTAGAGACTAACAAATTTATTAGAGCATAAGCTTTCGTGGACTACAGCCCACTTCTTCGGATGCATATAGAATGGAACATATAATGAGGAGATATATATACACACATACAGAGAGCATAAACAGGTGGGAGTTGTCTTACTAACTCTGACTTTATGGCTGACTTAGAACAACGCTTCCTTAGCTCTCGTCCCCTAACGCCCCTACTCTACTTGCGCTACATTGATGACATCTTCATCATCTGGACCCATGGAAAAGAAGCCCTTGAGGAATTTCACCATGATTTCAATAATTTCCATCCCACCATCAACCTCAGCCTAGATCAATCCACACAAGCGGTCCATTTCCTGGACACTACTGTGCTAATAAGCGATGGTCACATCAATACCACCCTATACCGGAAACCTACTGACCGCTACACTTACCTACATGCCTCCAGCTTCCATCCAGGACACACCACACGATCCATTGTCTACAGCCAAGCTCTAAGATATAACCGCATTTGCTCCAATCCCTCGGATAGAGACAAGCACCTACAAAATCTCTATCAAGCATTCTTAAAACTACAATACCCACCTGCTGAAGTGAAAAAACAGATTGACAGAGCCAGACGAGTACCCAGAAGTCACCTCCTACAAGACAGGCCCAACAAAGAAAATAACAGAACACCACTAGCTGTCACCTTCAGCCCCCAACTAAAACCTCTCCAGCGCATCATCAGAGATCTACAACCTATCCTGAAAGATGATCCTTTACTCTCACAGATCTTGGGAGACAGACCTGTCCTCGCTTACAGACAACCCCCCAACCTAAAGCAAATACTCACCAGCAACCACACATCACTGAACAAAACCACTAACCCAGGAACCTATCCTTGTAACAAACCCCGATGCCAACTCTGTCCACATATCTATTCAAGTGACATCATCATAGGACCTAATCACATCAGCCATACCATCAGGGGCTCGTTCACCTGCACATCTACCAATGTGATCTATGCCATCATGTGCCAGCAATGCCCCTCTGCCATGTACATTGGCCAAACCGGACAGTCTCTACGCAAAAGAATTAATGGACACAAATCTGACATCAGGAATCAAAATACTCAAAAACCAGTGGGAGAACACTTTAACCTGTCTGGTCATTCAGTGACAGACCTGCGGGTGGCTATATTACAACAGAAAAACTTCAAAAACAGACTCCAAAGAGAGACTGCAGAGCTAGAATTGATATGCAAACTAGACACAATCAACTCCGGTTTGAATAAGGACTGGGAATGGCTGAGCCATTACAAACGTTGACTATCTCCCCTTGTAAGTACTCTCACACTTCTTATCACACTGTCTGTACTCGGCTAGCTTGATTATCACTTCAAAAGTTTTTTTTTTTTTTTTTTTTTTTTTTTTTTCCTCTTAATTAATTGGCCTCTCAGAGTTAGTAAGAAAACTCCCACCTGTTTATGCTCTCTGTATGTGTGTATATATATCTCCTCATTATATGTTCCATTCTATATGCATCCGAAGAAGTGGGCTGTAGTCCACGAAAGCTTATGCTCTAATAAATTTGTTAGTCTCTAAGGTGCCACAAGTACTCCTGTTCTTCTTTTTCTAATAAGTTTGTTAGTCTCTAAGGTGCCACAAGTACTCCTGTTCTTTTTAAGGGATGCAGTGTATTCTCTATCATTTCAAACCCTTAAATCAAGGTTGAACTAGCGTATCTTTTAGAAAGAGACATCCAGTCACCAGGTACCGGGTGGGAGGCAGGAATCACTGGATGGAATTCTAGGGACTGTGTTATACTGAAATAGATGATCAAACTGGTCCCTTCAGGCCTTAAAATGTGTAACCCAGAATTCTGAAAGTGATTCATTTCATGGTGATCAACTTTAGACTCCTTGGTTGGATCTAATTTTCAGAAAATGCTTCTGAGAGTAGAGCCCTTTGAGGCATGTCAGTTAACAAATAATAATAATAATAATAATAACAACAACAATAATAATAAGAAGAAGAACAACAACAAAAACAACAAGTACATCACTACTAGATCACCAGCAGATCTCCGAGCACTTTACAAACGGGTCAAGATCATCATCAATAATGACAATGAGAATGCAGTACATGTTTCAGCTAAATTTATAGGAGAGGTATCAAGATTGACAGACAGTTCAGGACTAAGGAGATACAGCAATGTGTCTCAATGATGGTTCATTCGGGCAAGGGAGAGCTGTCACCTCACCCTGTTTGACTGGTGATGCAATGCAAGGTTCAATTCTTTAGCCTTGTACAAACACTAGGACTTTCAATGTAAAACCATCAGAGGCAATCACAAATAATCAAAGCCACTTAAAGGGAAAAAAAATTTAGAGCCAGACAGGAGTTCACCCTGCCTGTGACTAGAAACAAAAGGCTGTTTTCAGTCTAGCACAAAGAAGGAGAAGCACTCTGTATCCATCCACTGAGGAAATGCTTTGCAGAGTGGGAGTCTTTTCATGAACATTTGGATCCTGGTTCTTGTGAAACCAGTCAGCTCTGTGACGGGGAGTGGAGGGAGGGAGGGAATCCACTTTGTTAGATAGGAAAGGTAGTTTAGGATAGGAAAGGATAAGTGTAGACCTAGGTTTGTATTTTATGATTTTCTTTTGTAATGTAACAATTTGTTTCTGTCACTCTTTCCTGTTTCTGGTTAAATCTTTATCCTTTCTTAAATAAACTGATTTTTGTTTTTATTACTAAAGATCACAAGTGCCGTGTGTAACACAGGAGCGGTGGTTTAAGGTAAGACTGATAAACAGGAGACACTGCTCTTCAGGGGCAGGGAATCTGGGATGTCTGTGACTAGCCTGTATCAGAGATGTTTATCACAGGGGACTGATTCAAAGGGACTTGGGGACTGGGGTGCTCCTAATATTAACCTGCAATGCAAAGTCAGGGCTGGCCCAGAGGAGAGTACTTGAGTGTCACAGAGCTGATTATCAGCCCCCACAAGAGAGATTCCCTCTCACTGAGGCGGGGCTAATAAGGTGAGTCACAGTCCTGGATGTCCTAAGAACCATCACTCACAGGCACAAATTGATGACAAATATTTCCATTGATGATAATCAAAACACAAATTGTTAACATCAAATGTCAAAATATAGAAAGTGAAGAGTCTTAAATCAAATGCTCATATGGTCTCGAGTAGCCTGGTTGTAAATTTTAACAGTTATACAACTTTAAGTTTTTGAAACTCAGTGTCTGCTGGCATTACTTATTTATTGTCTGACCCCAGCCCCTCGCAGTTTCTGGCAACTGTGAAAATTTAAATCAATAAACATTTTAAAAAATGAAAAATAGTTATGGAAATATACATTGATAAAAAATTAAAAATGCTTAAAAACAGAGAGGTTAGCCTTCAAAATGATAAAAAAATTAAAACTGAATTCCGCCTGCCCTAGACATCGAACCTTTGACAGCCTCCTGTTTTCTAATGCCCAAACTGTCACAGCTGTGCAAAGTGTAGTGGGGCATCAACATGGGTGGACAGAATTGTGAGAAGAGCACTGAGTTAAAAAATCTTCCCAACACTAATGCTGTGTGCATAATACCCAGTAAAGTGTTGTATACTATGCCTAAAACTACAGATTAGCTAACACAGCCCTTAACCCACACACTTCCACAGACCACTGAGCAGCAGGGCTGTGTGTGCTCGGAGCTGTGAGCTGCCACGTGAGTGAACCTCTCTCCACACTCCACAGGGTGATCTTTCCTGTACCTGCTCCTGTAAGCCAGCTGAGCCCCCCTTCCCTCCCGTCCCTTCCCCTCCCCGAGAACCAGCCATGAAGAAGTCAGTTTCCCCAAGACCCCGGACTCACCAGCAATCCCCCCAGCAGTAAGACTATGCGAATTCAGCTCATCCACTCAGAGGAGGATGAACCCGGTTCCAATAGCAGGACACTTCCAGCTGCAGGGGTTGGAGAGTGGGAATAGCTTTATATACAGCTCTTGGGTGTCCCCATGGAGGTCTCTCAGCAGCTGGGGTCTGTCTCTCTGGGCCACTGACACAGCTGAGGGAGCCTAAATACACACACAGAGGTGAATGGTGTCAGGAAACAGTAACCCTCCCCGTCTGTGAATGACACACCAACACCAACTCCTTTAAAATGCGAGAGAACAAAGAAAAGGAGACTGAAGTGAATTTTCTCCCTTTCTGTTGGATGGATCCAATGCCCAGTTTTCACTAGCATCTTTGACAATGGGATCATAGCTCTGGGGAGTAGCATTTCTTGGATGGGTTCTGTCGAACCTGTCTATTTGTCTTTAAGGTATTCCTCATAGTGGTGTCAAAAGGTACACGTTATTGCATTCTGCTAACTGCAGTCAAATATAATACAAAGGTCCTACATAAATAATAGAATTTTTTATATAGGTCTTATTCATTGACAGGGACAGTGTTGTTGTTGTTTTTTTTCTTATAAAGGCCAGTATCACAGGAACATAGGAATCACCTACTAAGCTCTTGGCCTTAGTGATCCCTTGTGGCAGTAAGCCATATGAAAATGTGTTTCCTGGATTCATAGATCCCAAGGTCAGAAAAGACCATTGTAATCATCTAGTCGGACCTCCCTACACAGGCCAGAGAATTTCTCCAAAATATTTTTGGGGCAGATCTTTTAGGAAAACATCCAACCTTGAATTAAAAATGGTCAGTGATAGAGAATCGACCATGATCCTTAGCAAAGTGTTCCAGTGGTTAATTATCCTCAATTTTAAATATGTACACTTTATTTCCAACCAGAATTTGTCTAGCATAAACTTCCAGACATTACCTTTTTCTGATACATTGAAGAGCCCATTGTTAAATATTTGTTCCCCAGGTAGGTACTTATGAACTGTAATCTAGTCCCCCCTTAACCTTCTCTTTGCTAAGCTAAATAGATTGAGCTCATTGAGTCTATCATAAAAGACATGTTTTCTAATCCTGTAAAAACAACAAGGAGTCTGGTGGCACCTTAAAGACTAACAGATTTATTTGGGCGTAAGCTTTCGTGAGTAAAAACCTCACTTCTTCGGATGCATCATTCTTCATTTGCATTCTTCACTTGCATCTGAAGAAGTGAGGTTTTTACTCACGAAAGCTTATGCCCAAATAAATCTGTTAGTCTTTAAGGTGCCACCAGACTCCTTGTTGTTTTTGTAGATACAGACTAACACGGCTACCCCTGATTCTAATCATGTAGTCATTCTTGTGGCTTTTCTCTGAACCCTCTGCAATTTATCAACCTCCTTCCTGAATTGTGGACTCCAGAAGTGGACACAGGATTCCAGCAGTGGTCACAGCAGCGCCAAATACAGACCTAAGTAACCTTTTTATACCTGCCCAAGATTCCCCTGTTTATGCATTCAAGGACGAGATTTGTCCTTTTGGCCACAGTGTTGTACTGAGAGCTCATTGTTCAGCTGATTACACTGGTCTACAATTTTTGAGAAGTCATCTGTTTCAGAGATAAAATGTGCTATTTATTATGTATTTTGATGTGCTGAATTCAAATATGACAATTAAAACAACTGATTGGCTACTGTTTCTAAAATATTTAAGTTTTTACATTTTATGTCTATGTATATTGTGTAGATAGTAGAGTTTTAATCATAAATTGTAAACCTAGGTCTTTTCATGTGTTTATGGTTGCTTTACATGATAATATTTCACCTGTCCTGTTTATGTAACACTTTAAAAATCAGCAAAAGGGTTATATAAATAAAATTTATTATGAAACAAAAGGCAAAAAACTATTATGTACATAGTTTAGTCCTATTCAGTGTCTACTCGGCGCTTCTTGGCTTGTCTCTCGTATTCATTAAATGGAGCATCTCTTGTCACTGTCCAGCAATTGTCTGCAAGCATTGATGGGCTCCATTTGCCCTGATAGCATTTCTCCATTGTTGCAATGTCCTGGTGAAATCGCTCGCCGTGCTCGTCGCTCACTGCTCCGCAGTTGGGTGGAAAAAAATCTAGATGAGAGTGCAAAAAATGTATCTTTAGTAGCATGTTGCAACCAAGGCTTTTGTATGCCTTGAGGAGGTTTTCCACCAACATCCTGTAGTTGTCTGCCTTGTTGTGTCCGAGAAAATTTATTGCCACTAACTGGAAGGCTTTCCATGCCGTCTTTTCCTTGCCATGCAGTGCATGGTCAAATGCATCATCTTGAAGAAATTCACGAATCTGAGGACCAACAAAGACACCTTCCTTTATCTTAGCTTCACTTAACCTTGGACATTTTCCACAGAGGTACTTGAAAGCTGCTTGTGTTTTGTAATGGCCTTGACAAAGTTCTTCATCAGACCCAGCTTGATGTGTAAGGGTGGTAACAAAATCTTCCTTGATTCAACACTTTTCCTCCCAGGCTCCAATGACTGTCAGAGTGGCCAGTCTTTCTTGATGTAGTGGGAATCTCTTGCACGACTATCCCATTCGCAGCAAAAACAGCAGTACTTTGTGTATCCAGTCTGCAGACCAAGCAAGAGAGCAACAACCTTCAAATCGCCACAAAGCTGCCACTGATGTTGGTCATAGTTTATGCACCTCAAAAGTTGTTTCATGTTGTCATAGGTTTCCTTCATATGGACTGCATGACCAACTGGAATTGATGGCAAAACATTGCCAGTATGCAGTAAAACAGCTTTAAGACTTGCCTTCGATGAATCAATGAACAGTCTCCACTCATCTGGATCGTGAACGATGTTGAGGGCTGCCATCACACCATCGATGTTGTTGCAGGCTACAAGATCACCTTCCATGAAGAAGAATGGGACAAGATCCTTTTGACGGTCACGGAACATGGAAACCATAACATCACCTGTCAGTCTGGAGCCCAACAGCTCTGCCTTACTCTTGGGTAGTTCCAAATGAAAAGATCATTCAGTTCACCTTGTGTTATGAGGGGTGGTTCAGAGGAGGAGGATGGGAGAAAATGTGGGTCCTGTGACATTGATGGTTCAGGACCAGAAGTTTCATCCTCTTCCTCTTCCTCGTCTGACTCAAGTGAGAATGATTCTGGTGCATCAGGAACCGTCAGTCCTTCTCCGTGGGGTACTGGGCGTATAGCTGACGGAATGTTTGGATAATGCACAGTCCACTTTTTCTTCTTTGACACTCCTTTCTCAACTGGAGGTACCATGCAGAAGTAACAGTTGCTGGTATGATCTGTTGGCTCTCTCCAAATCATTGGCACTGCAAAAGGCATAGATTTCCTTTTCCTGTTCAACAACTGGCGAAGATTTGTTGCACAAGTGTTGCAGCATATGTGTGGGGCCCACCTCTTGTCCTGATCTCCAATTTTGCAGCCAAAATAAAGGTGATAGGCTTTCTTAACCATAGTGGTTATACTGCGCTTTTGTGATGCAAAAGTCACTTCACCACAAACATACAGAAGTTATCTGCACTGTTCACACAAGTACGAGGCATCTCTGCTCACTTTGGCTAAACAGAAATGTGTCCCTTTGCAAAATCAAACACTGACAAATAAGAGAGCACGACACTGTATGATTTCTAGAGCTGATATAGGGCAATTTGTTCAGCAGAGTGATGTAAGCTTCGTTATGATTGCATCATCCATGACTTCTAGGAATAACATGATGCAATTCATATCATGTATGACGCAATACCAACTTCAGATTGCATCATTCATTGTTTTGCCTAAAAAGCAAGTACTGTCCAAACCCAGTCATAGATTTATTCATAGATCCAGGCAAAGGTGTATTTTAGTCATTTCTGGTTTAAATTGAGATCCCTTCCCTTTATAACTCACTTATCCTCCACCATTCCCAAGTCAAGGGTCATATATACTGACCCAATAGCATATCTTGAAAACTAGAGTCAATCAACAATTTTAAGCATCATTTTCGTTCTCAGTGACCCAGAATTAGTAAAGTTTAACTACATTTATTTCAGAAGCATTTTGGCTGTAGAGCAGTGTTTTTCCTCATGTACATTTGGTTATATTAAAACACATAATGTTTGCTTGTGCCTAGTTTACCAAGCAATGAGATCAGTCTGTATCAGTGACCTGTCCTCTTCATTATTTGCTGCTCCCCCAGATGTTGTGTTATCTGGAAAAATTACTAATAATGATTTTATGTTTTCTCCCAGGTTACTGATACAAATGTTAAATAGCAAAGAGCCAAAGGCTGATTCCTCTGGGACTCCACTGCAAGCACATGCCTTGGTGATCATTCCCCCTTTACAGTTACGTTTTGAGACCTATTCTTTAGCCAGTTGTTAATCCATTTAATGTGTGCCATGTTAATTTTACATTGTTCTATATTTAAGCCAAATATCATACAATAACAACTCAAAGACCTTACAGAAGTTTAAGAATATTACATCAACACTATTATTTTTTATCCATCAAACTTGATATCTCAGTCTAAAAAAGATGAGATTATTTTAACAGGATCTATTTTCCATAAACCCATGTTGATCAGCATTCATTATAATCACCTTTAATTATTTATTGGTTGAGTCCCATAGTAGCAGCTCCATTATCTTGCCCACAACTGACAGCAGACTGGCAGGCCTATAATTACCCAGCTCATTCCATTGACCATTTTTAAATATTGGCCCAAGAGCAGCTTTCTTCCAGCCTTCCAGAACTTCCCCAGTGTTCCAAGAAAATCAGCATTAATGTTCCAGCAAACTCCTCAGCGTTCTTAAACTATAGAGCAGCACCAACAGCATCTACTGGATATGCTCCTGCACAACTCTTGATGGGAAGATAACTCAGAACTACTGTTCGGACATTGGAAAAGAATCTATCTCCAAAGTGGTCAAATATGAAGTGAGTTTCCAAATCAGATAAAAAGGCAAAAAAAGAGCTTATGAACACCTTTACAAGCCTGGTGACTGTATTTGCCACCGGGAGAAAAAGGATGGATAACTCTAGCTGTTGTAATTAAAAATACTTCATAGCCCAGATCATCTCTGATCGAGACTGACCGTGTAGATTTCAACACAAACCATCGACATCCATAGTTTGCTCATCAGAAGAAGAAATCAACAGAACAACTCTACAGATGGCAGATGGAAACCTAGAAGAAAAAGACGTACAGGGCATCAGCTGCTGCTGTACAACCTCCCACATCACTCAAGCAGTCTCCAGCCCTCCCTATGAAGCTGCCACCTGCCCGGCAATCCCTCCACACAAGTTAATACTGAACTGGTTGCAGTTTGCAGCTTCAGGCTGCTTGATAGTAATGGCCAGGGACTTCATTTTACCTGCATTAATAACCAGACTAATGTGAACTGCTTCTTGCAGTCACAGTCACCTGGCATCTGTGTAGCAGCTCCAGGTTTGCTGTTACAGCCCTTTTCAAGCTGGTCTGGACACCTTCCAGGAGGCTGTGTTTGGTCCCCACATACTGGCCCCATTCTCGGGGTGCACCTCTGGGAGCAGAGACCTGTACATGAAGCGCCAAGACCCCAAGACTAGTTTTGGCCTGTCTGCTGCAGATTCTCCAATTGCTTCAGCACACCCTTCCCAGACATCCCCCTTGAGTGCACTCTGTTTCCAGTTTCTCTTTTTCAGGGCACATGTTTGATAAAGCAAACACACCCAGGCCTTGCAAAAGGGGTGGCTAAAACAATTCCTCTTTAGACAGCACAAGAGATACCCAGTGTGATGGGTTCTCCCCCTGCGGTGCCACGTGGAACTGGGCTACAGTTCAGACCTCTGTCTCACCAATCCAGGGTCCCTCTTGCACTGTGATGTTGTGGCAAGCTGGAAATCCCTCCAAGGTTGCATTCACACCAACATCCACAGGCAGGGACCACACCCAGCTGTGTTCATGAATTCTCTGACCAACCACTCATGGACCCACCATAGGGACGCTCCAGCCAAAATACCCCCAGGTCTCCAGCCTAGGACACCAGAGCTGTACCGTTCTATCCTGGTCAAAAGCCTGACCTGTACGCATTTATTACCCAGTCCACCCCTCCCTCGATGTGAATAGGATGATGCACAAGCTTTCGTTAACTGAGCTGAGGTTCTAAAATCACAGTCTAAATGTCATACACTAAATAAGATTTGAACCAAACAGTGTCTCACCCTATTAGTTTGTACAGACAGTCCATCAGGTTTCCATACACTGGCTAGAACTCCTATTAGCCTGGGAACAGCAATTCCCACAGTTCAGTCTTTGTTCTGCAGGTGTTTCCAGGTGTTCTTGTTTGGGGAATGATGTTGCTGCCCCCTTCTATAGTTTCTTCCATATGATGGGAATCCATAGCTCCAAGCTAAGTTCCCAGCCCAGTTGTTGGAAAAATACAGGTACCAAAATGGAGGTCAGCGTCATATGGTTTAGTCAAATGCCCTTGCGAGCTTCTCTGAGTCATAGCAGCCATTTTCCATAAGCTGGCTGAAGCATTCCCAGAAAGGCTTACAAGGTGGGGGATGAGTTTCTCCTAAGGTCCATAGTTTACCTTAGTAGTCCATTCCCTTGAATTAACCCTTCATAATCCACTGTCTAGACTGGAAGCCTCTTGCCTGGTGGGGTCACCCCGGAGCAACCACATTTGGAATACAGATACATAGTCAATATTCATAACTTCTGGCAAAAGTGATACATGCTCACAAATAGGATAATCATATCCAGAAGATCAGAACATTCTGAAAAGATGCATCTTAATTATGTCATAACCACATCATAATTATACTACTGTGACGAATATGGGGTGCAGAGTATCACACCCAGAGCTAGGTAAACATAATATGACACCTGCACGCCATATTACCTGCCTCAGTGTCCTCATCACCCTGGAGCATTCTTTGGGATTTGGTCAGAGCCCTGGGGCCACCACCTGCAGCTCCTGGCTTCTCTTCCATCTGCAGTCTGTCTCTGCTGCAGCCATAGCCCTGCAAGCATATGCCCTTTTCCCTCTCTCCTCCCCTAGCTTTTTCTGACTCCTCCATTCTCTGTGCTTTTATAGGACTGGACCAACCCCTCCTCTCTCTGTTCCCTCTTCTGGAGAGGTTCCATTCCTTCCATGCCCACCACTGTGCAGAGACACTGGAGAAAACTGGCTTTTATCTAGAATGTAATTATTCTTTCCTTTTGTCTGGGCGAGATCTCATTAGGGGCTGATGGTCTTTCATGACCACCCTATTGATAGACAAATGCCTCTGCCCCAGCCTCCTGCCTCTGTGCACAAGGAGCATGAGCAAAGACTACAGGAAAAGGCAGCACAAAGACATAATGGTAACAAGATGGTTTAGATGACACTGGTCTACAATTTTTGAGAAGTCGTCTGCTTCAGAGATAAACTGTGCTATTTATTATGTATTTTGATGTGCTGAATTCAAATATGACAATTAAAACAACTGATTGTTGGGGGAGGGTGGGGTCTAGCTCCACCTCAGTGCATCCCTTAGCCCCAGAGTTCTTAAATGCACTACAGCTTGAGTGTGGACTGTGCTGAGTTCTGTGCTGCTCCCAGCTTCTGTCTCTGGGGCAGGGAGTTTGGTTATAAGCAGAGCCAGGGTGATTAAGATAACAAAAGACGTGTCACTAAATTAAATGCAGAATCATTAGTTGGTCCTGAAAGCATTGCCAGGCATTCCTGTTAAAATATAGGAAGCAAATGATAGGAATAAATGGGGGAAATGGAGAGAGGTAAATAGTGGTGTCCCCCAGCGGTCTGTCCTGGGACCAGTATTATTCAACATTTTCATAAATGATCTGGAGAAAGGAGTAAACAGTGAGGTAGCAAAATTTGCAGATGATACAAAATTACTCAAGCTTGTTAAGTCCAAAGCACACTGCAAATGGTTACAAAGGGATCTCACAAAACAGGGGGACTGGCCAGCACAAAGCAATAAAGTGGCACATGAAATTCAGTGTTGATAAATGCAAAGTAATGCACATAGCAAAATATAATCCCAACTATACATATAAAATGGTGGGGTCTAAATTAGCTGTTACCCATCAAGTAAGAGATCTTGGAATCATTTTGGGTAGTTCTCTGAAAACATCCGCTCAGTCTGCAGCGACAGTCATAAAAGCAAACGGAATGTTGGGAATCATTAGGGAAGGGAAAGGTACTAAGACAGAAAATATCATATTGCCGCTATGTAAATCCATGGTATGCGAACATATTGAATACTGTGTGCAGAGCTTGTCACCCCATCTCAAAAATGATATATTGGAATTGGAAAAGGTACAGAGAAGGGCAACAGAAATTATTAGGGGTATGAAACACCTTCTGTGACAAAGTGGGAATGTTCTTAATGTTTTCTCTGAATACTGTGTGGGTGCCTCAGTTTCCCCTATGCATGTCTTAAATATCTAGCTGGTGGGATAAGGGTGTGTGGTTGTTGCAGAGCCCTAGAGGGCCAGTGTGACGGTGTCTGCACAGAGAATGGCTGACGCCCTGTCTCCTGGCAACTGATGGCCTGGGCCCCTCCTCTGCAAAGGTGCCAACTGAACGTGCTGGAGAACAAAGAGATCAGGTGACCTCCTGGCCTGGGAAAGAGACAAAGGCAAGAGGAGGGGCTGGAGAGTTTCAGTTTGGAGCTGGCTTGGGAAATGGAGGGAGGCCCAGATGGAGCTCTGGCCTCCCTGCCCCAAGATGGACCTGACTGAGGGGTCCTGTTTCCTGTACCTACAAGCTCTGTTTTAGACTGTGTTCCTGTCGTCTAATAAACCTGCTGTTTTACTAGCTGGCTGAGAGTCACGTCTGACTGCGGAGTTGGGGGTGCCGGGCCCTCTGGCTTCCCCAGGAGCCTGCCTGGGCGGACTCACTGTGGGAAGTGCACAATGAGAAAAGGGATGATGAATGCTCCGAGGCCAGACCCAGGAAGGTCGAAGCTGTGTAAGCTTCTTGCCCTGGAGACAGTCTGCTCACAGAGAGGAGGCATGCTCCCGCAGAGTCCTGACTGGCTTTGTATGGAGTAGTTCCAGAGCATCGCCTACTGACTCCGTGACACTTTCTATATGAGGAGAGATGAAAAAGACTTTGATTTTCAGTTTGGAAAAGAGATGACTAAGCTGGGATATGAGAGAGATCTATAAAATCACGACTGGTGTGGAAAAATTGAATAAGAATAGGTTAATTTACTACGTCACATAACACAAGAACGAGAGGTCACCCAATCAAATTAATAGGCAGCAGGTTTAAAACAAACAAAAGAAAGAAGAACAGGAGTACTTGTGGCACCTTAGAGACTAACAAATTTATTACTCTGAAACAAAAGAAAGTATTTCTTCTCTGTATGCATCCGAAGAAGTGGGCTGTAGTCCACGAAAGCTTATGCTCTAATAAATTTGTTAGTCTCTAAGGTGCCACAAGTACTCCTGTTCTTTTTGCGGATACAGACTAACACGGCTGCTACTCTGAAACCGAAATATTTCTTCACAATCAACCCGTGGAACTCTTTGCCAGGGGATCTTGTGAAGGCCAAAACTATAACAAGGTTCCAGTAAGAACTAGATAAGTTCTTGGAGGTCAATCAAAGGCTATTAGCCAGGGTGAGAAGGGGGGTGTCCCTAGTCTCCGTTTGCCAGAAGTTGGAAGTGGGTGACAGGGCATGAATCACTTGATGATTATCTGTTCTGTTCATTGCCTCTGAAGCAACTGACATTGGCCACTGTTATAACATAGGATACTGGAATACACAGGATACCTACCATGGCAATTCTGATATTCTTATATAGACCCCAGAACTATCTGCCCCCCCCACACACACACATACTTTAACTCACTAAACCCCACTCACCTACCAGAACTGAGCTAGAACCCAAGAACCCTGAGAGGGTCTCTCTCTCCACAGAGTTAGTAACAAAATAAGAATACACATTACAATTATAAACCCCACCAGTGTTCCTTAAGTGACTTGCCACAAGATGCCAGAACATGTTAGTATTAGAGCTGACTGGGTTTAATATTTGTTTAATTTCCTTTCTTTTATATACAAATTAGATACAGTGCTGCCGTCTGCTAATTACTAAGTTATCTGCCAAAAGACTAGAGCTTTCAAGAGCTTAGCTAGCCCCTGGAATCATGATTAAAGTTGCCACCCCAAGCAAAATCTGAAATGGCTCCCTTGCAGATCCTGCGGGGGGAGAGGGAGGTGGAGATGATTCAGCGCGTGACCGGGGAAGGGGAGGGGAGGGGAGGAGAGGATCGATATACGGGGTGGGGCCTTAGCTTGAAGAAGCAGAGCAAGGGGTGACACTTGACAGAAGAGGTAGAGCAAGGGGCAGGGCTTTGGAATCCAGTTACCAGCAATTAGAAATGTGGCAGCCTATGCGTTATGAGTTGTACACAGACTGATTCCCCAGTTTGTCATGCTGACACAGCACGGTAGGGTCGGGAAAGGATTTAATGTCTATCTGACTGTCCAGTAGCTGATTCAGGAAAGAGGGCTTAGCACCATGTCCCCAGCCAGCTCTGCACGGTGGTTGGCCTTAGAGCCAGACCACTAGGAGAAAACTTTCGGTCCTTTATGAGTAAAGAGCCAGAGCAGCCTGTCTCGTATCTGTTTGGTCTTGAAACCATAGATGATGGGATGTAGCATGGGGGGCACCAGAATGCTCATGTTGGCCATGAGAATGTGGAAATGCAAGGGCACATTCTGGGCAAACCGGTGTGTGAGGATGGAGAAGAGAGATGGGATGTAAAAGGCTAAGGTGGCAAACAGGTGGGAGCTGCAAGTCCAAAAAGTCTTCACCCAGGTGTCCTTTGTGGGGAGGCTGAAGATCGCCCTGAGAATCTGTGTATAGGACAGGGCAATAAAAAACACATCCACACCAGTGATGAGGAATATCAGAGAGAAGCCATAGTAATTATTGACACGGATGTCAGCACAGGCCAACTTCACCATGGACATATGCTCACAGTAGGTATGGGGGATGATGTTGGTTCTGTAATAGGGGCACCGCCTCGCCAGGAAGGGATTGGGTAGAACGAGTATGCTGCTGCGTAGTACCACAGCCAGACCTATCTTGCCCACCACGGGGCTTGTCAGGATGGTGGAATGTCTCAGGGGATCACAGATGGCCACGTAACGATCCAAAGCCATGGCCACCAAGATCCCAGATTCCATTGCTGAGAAGCAGTGAATGAAGTACAGCTGGGTGAGGCAGGCACTGAAATCGATTTCCCTAGAATTGAACCAGAAGATGCTCAGCATTTTGGGCACGGTGGATGTAGACAGGGCCAGGTCAGTGACAGCCAGCATGCACAGGAAATAATACATGGGTGCATGCAGGCTTGGCTCTATCTTCACGATGAAGAGGATGGTGAAGTTCCCGAAGATGGCTATGGCATATATTGCACAGAAGGGGATGGAGATCCAGACATGGGATGCCTCCAGGCCAGGAATGCCCAGCAGGATGAAGGTGGAGGGGTTGGTGAAGTCGGTTGTGTTGGAATCTGACATGGAGTAGGGGAGAAGGTGTCCAACTCTGAGGTAGAATGGTGTCTCCTGACTTCCTGTATGTGCCCAAGCTCTAGGGTGATGGTCACAGTACAAATGCCTGGATGGAGAGACAATGTTAATATGAGACACTACATGCACTTCTGGACGCTGTTCTTGTGGGTGAAGCAGATTGGTTGCTCTGCACACACTGAAAAATGACATTTTCATTTTTAGAGAAATTAATTATGAACTCCTGACCCTACTAATACCAATTCTATATTTTGTGGTGCTCCATATGTCAATAATTCCTTTTTGTCTTAGTGTGGGAAGCCTTAATAGATACCAGCAGGAAGCATGAGGGTGAATACTGCTTATTGCTCATTGTTCCTTAATGCAATGAAACCCAGGCTACAAAGTCCATGCTGTAGGGAGTTTCCCATTCACCCAGTAGCTCAAAATCTGAGAGTGGAAAAAAATCAAAACTCTGCCAAGACATGTGCCAGGAGAAACATCCCAACTAGAACATACCTCTGGGAGAAGACCTGGCAGCTCAAAGGAAACACCTGCTCTTTTGAAGCAGTGGCCAAAACAAAGACAATGCCTAAGGAATGGAATGGAAAATAACCTGCTCTGTATATGTGCTCAGTTTCCATAGAATAGAATATCAGGGTTGGAAAGGACCTCAGAAGGTCTTCTAGTCCAACCAGCTGCTCAAAGCAGAACCACGCTCCGGACAGATCCCTAAATGCCCCCCTCAAGGACTGAACACACAACCCTGGGTTTAATACGCCAACACTCAAACCACTGAGCTATCCCTCCCCCCAGTCTCTATAAAGGATATCACAGAGAGAATGTGAGTTTCTGAGGGCCTCTCTACATTACCAGGTGGATCGACGGACAGCGATTGATCCAGCAGGGACCGATTTATCGCATCTAGACGCGATAAATTCACCACCGAGCACTCTCCTGTTGACTCCAGTACTCCACCAGGGCGAGAGGTGCAGGCTGAGTCGACGGGAGAGCATCAGCCGTCAACTTACCACAGTGAAGACACGGCGGTAAGTAGATCTAAGTACATCGACCTCAGCTACGTTATTCATGTAACTTAGATTGATTCCCCCACCCAATGTAGACAAGGCCCAAGGCTAGGTCTACACTACCCGCCTGAATCGGCGGGTAGAAATCGATCTCTCGGGGATCGAATTATTGCGTCTCGTCGGGATGCAACAATCGATCCCCGAATCGACGCTCTTACTCCACCAGTGGAGGTGGGAGTAAGCGCTGTTGATGGGGAGCCGCGGAGGTCGATTTTGCCGCCATCCTCACAGCGGGGTAAGTCGGCTCCGATAGGTCAGATTCAGCTACGCTATTCGTGTAGCTGAATTTGCATATCTTAAATCGACTCCCCCCCCCCCCCAGTGAAGATCTGCCCTAGGACAGGCTATGAGAATGGGGGAGAGAGACTGAAAAGTCTGTGACTCTTTAGTTTAGAGAAGAGAGAAAGAAGGGGGCATATGATAGAGGAGAGGAAAAGAAACAGTGAAACTGATTGTGTTGAAATGGACAAATGGAGAATAGCTCCCAACCAGTAATATGTACAGATAGTGCTTCAAAAGGCTAATTCCTCAAAGCTGAGACAAATTATCAGCAAAACTGATGGGGAGGAAAAGTTCAGACAGAAAAATGGTAATGAAACTTAGGAGATCCTTAAGAATATTTTATTACATAGCTAAAAAGGAATGATAAATCAAGAATGTGGACAACTTTTGCAATGTATAACGAATGGGGGGGAAAGGAATACAGATAGCAAGCAATACAAATTGCATTTTATGAAAATGATAAGGGGCACTAAAGACATCAGGGAAAAATTCATGCTTGGCCAGGCTATTGATCACAAAAAAGGAGGTTATTAAGTATTTTAAGAACAAAGAAATAATGGAAAATTTTAGGCCAAATTCTCGTGAGACAAAGGAAATTTGATAATGTTGCAAAAAAAAGAGTTGTATTTTTTGTTTGGCATTTCCTGTACATTAGCAATCAATGAGGTATTAAGAAGCATCTACAGTAGAATGTTAGAGTTACGACCACCAGAGTTACAAAGTGACCAATTAACCACAATTCTCATTTGGTACCAGAAATATGTCAGGCAGTCAGGCAGCAATAGAGCCAAAAAAAAAAAAAAAAAAAAAAGTAAATCATAGAATCATAGAAGATTAGTTTTGGAAGAGACGTCAGGAGGTCATCTAGTTCAACCCCCTGCTCAAAGCATGACAAACACCAACTAAATCATCCCTGACAGGGCTTTGTCAAGCCGGGCCTTAAAAACCTCTAAGGATGGAGATTCCACCACCTCCCTAGGTAACCCATTCCAGTGCTTCACCACCCTCCTAGTGAAATAGTGTTTCCTAATATCCAACCTAGACCTCCCCCATTGCAACTTGAGACCATTGCTCCTTGTTCTGTCATCTGCCACCACTGAGAACAACTGAGCTCCATCCTCTTTGGAAACCCACTTCAGAGAGTTGAAGGCTACTATCAAATCCCCCCTCACTCATCTCTTCTGCAGACTAAATAAACCCCGTTCCCTCAGCCTCTCCTCATAAGTCATGTGTTCCAGCCCCCTAATAATTTTCATTGCCCTCCGCTGTATACTCTCCAGTTTGTCCACATCCTTTCTGCATTGGGGTGCCCAAAATTGGATGCAATACTCCAGATGTGGCCTCACCAGTACTGAATAGAGGGGAATAATCACTTCCCTCGATCTGCTGGCAATGCTCCTACTAATGCAGCCCAATATGCCGTTAGCCTTCTTAGCAACAAGGACACGTTGCTGACTCTTATCAAGCTTCTCATCCACTGTAATCTGCAGGTCCTTTTCGAAAAGGACAGTACTGGGTTAAATAAAGGACAATAAATAAATGTAAACTATCAAAAAGATGCAGGGAAAGTTTTAAAAAATTGAGAAGTTTATCAAACAATGAAAAAGCTGGTATGGGATTAGTTCCAGAAAAAGTCTAGGAATATAATTAATGCTACTCAACAACATGGTTTATGGAAAGCTCTTCTTGTCAAATGAGCCTGATTTCATCCTGTAATGAGAGTACACGTTTGGATGACCAAGGGAACCACGCAGATATAGAAAACTTTGATTTCTCTGAGGCATCTGATTTAGTAGGGGAAAACATTCTGAAAAAAGAACAGAGGGTCCTGTGGCACCTTTAAGACTAACAGAAGTATTGGAGCATAAGGTTTCGTGGGTGAATGCCCACTTCATCAGATGCAAGTAATGGAAATTTCCAGAGGCAGGTATAAATCAGTATGGAGATCCCTGATTGAACTAACCTCGTTATCTCCATACTGATTTATACCTGCCTCTGGAAATTTCCATTACTTGCGTCTGATGAAGTGGGCATTCACCCACGAAAGCTTATGCTCCAATATTTCTGTTAGTCTTAAAGGTGCCACAGGACCCTCTGTTGCTTTTTTCAGATTCAGACTAACACGGCTACCCCTCTGTTACTTGAAAAAAGAACGTTCTACAATATCAGTAGAGTACATGTTATATGGACTAAAATCTGGCCAACTCGCAGATTTCAGAAAGCAGTTGCCAATGGGCTATTGTCAGGGAAAGTGGCTGTTCTTCTAGTGGGGTTTTGCAGGGAACAGTTCTTGGCCCAATGTTATTAAATATATTCATCAATGATCTGGAAACAAATATAAAATAACTGTAGTTAAAATTTGTGCCCGACCCAAAAACTGGCAGATTGGTTACAATGAGGAGGCCAGGGCAGGCATACTGACTGATCTGGATCATTTAGTGAGCTGGGCCCATGCAAATAAAATGTTTTAATACTGACAAATGCAAAGTGACCCTCTTAGAACAGGGAATGCAGGCCCAACCCCCTTACTAGGGAACTGTATTATGGAACTCAGGGACCCTGAAAAGTATTTAGGGATCAGGGTGGAGAACCAACTCATTGTGAGCTCCCTGAGCGATGGTGTAGCCAAAAGGGCTGTTGTGATCCTTGGATGCATAAACTGGGGAGTGGTGAGTTGGAGCAGGGGAAGGATTTTACCTCTGCACATGGCATGGTGAAACCGACTGCATCCAGTGCTGGGCTCCACATTTCAAAAAGGATGTTGAATAATTGTAGTTGGTGCAGAAAAGAGCCACAAAATGAGTGGAGGCTGGACAAAATGCCAGTCAGGGAGAGACTTAAAGAGCTTCATCTATTTATCGTAAATAGTAATAACAGGCTCTTTAATCTAGAGGAGAAAGGAAAAGCAAGGCCCAATGGCTGGAAGTGGAAAATAGACAAATTCCAGTTGGAAATAAGTACCAAATAACGTGAATGGGGATTAACCTAACTGTGAAGGGAAGTTGTGGATTCTCCAACTCCTCTGATCCAGAGTCAATACTTTACTGGCAGTGTCAGGTAGCTTAAGCCCTGCGAAGACACAGGATTTGTTGCATCTGAAGCATCCAAGAGGGAAAGCGAGAGAACTGTTCACCCTCCTTTTGACTCCTTCCTTTGAAGGAGTTTCCACAATGCAAGAGGAGGAGGTGACAGTGTCTGTGCATTAACTGAGATCTTTATTCAGTTCTTATTCCAAGGGGAGTTTTGCCTCAGAGGGGCCTGAGCAAAGTACGGTAAACTGCCTCAGAATTTGGGCTTTTATTGTCCATCTACTAACTCCTTTCATCCCGAATGATCCACTGTGCCACTGAAATGAAACCATCTCAGGGATGGAGTACATTTTAGTGGGGGAGGGGCAATAGCAAAGAGGGACATTTTGGAACATGATACTGGAGCAAAATCATCACCTGTTGCAAGGGCGTTATATGGCAAGGCCACACCTTGAGTATTGTGTCCAGTTTTGGTCCCCCCACTACAGAAGGGATGTGGACAAATTGGAAAGAGTCCAGCTGAGGGCAATGAAAATGATCAGGGGGCTGGGGCACATGACTTATGAGGAGAAGCGAGGGAACTGGGCTTGTTTAGTTTGCAGAAGAGAAGAATAAGTGGGGATTTGATTCCAGCCTTCAACTACTTGAAGGGGGGTTCCAAAGAGGGTGGTATTAGGCTGTTCTCAGTGGTGGCAGATGACAGAAAAGGAGCAATGCTCTCAAGTTGCAGTGCGGAAGGTCTAGGTTGGATATTAGGAAACACTGGGCTGGTCCACACTAACCCCCCACTTAGAACTAAAATACGCAACTTCAGCTACGTTATTCACGTAGCTGAAGTCTAAGTATCTTAGTTCGAACTTACCGCGGGTCCACAAGTGGCAGGCAGGCTCCCCCGTCAACTCCGCATACTTCTCTTGCGGAGCAGGAGTACCGGCGTCGACAGCGAGCACTTCCGGGATCGATTCAGGATCAATTTATCGCATCTAGACAAGATGCAATAAATCGATCCCAGAAGATCGATTGCTTACTGACGGACCCAGAGGTAAGTATAGACATACCCACTATTTCACTAGGAGGGTGGTGAGTCATTGGAATGGGTTATCTAGGGAGGTGTGAAATCTCCATCCTTAGAGGATTTTAAGGCCCGGCTCGACAAAGCCCTGGTTGGGATGATTTAGTTGGTGTTGGGCCTGCTTTGAGCAGGGGGTTGGACTAGATGACCTCCAGAGGTCTCTTCTAACCCTAAATTCCATGATTCTATGATTCTATTTAATGGGTGTGCAGAGCGAAATGGCCATGGGCTTATTCTGTATCCAATCCTGCCCATTCTCAATTCCATCACGCCCATGTTGCACACCGTTTACAAGCACCAAGAGATGGGTACCTGTGAATTCTGAGATGGAAATGTCTTCTCTGGGAATCCCTTTCAGGTAGCCGTGCCCCACACATCTCTCACCCCAGCATCTGCAGCAGCATCCCACGCCGAGAGCCAACACAGGGGTGTGCACCATTCACAATAAAGTTTTCTGCAATCCCAGTGAGGTTCGCTCAGCTTCTAGCGAATAATCTGAATGTAAACAGGCTGGGGAGAAGCTTGTTTGCACTCTTTATACAGCTTCAGGAGTAAACACCAATTAAATGACCTTCCCAAAGGGAGATGAGAACTCCTGGGCTCTCTGCTGAGCCAGAGAGGAATTGGCTGCTCTGTGCATTTGTGTATATATAACAATTATGGATGATTAGTAAAAGAGCTAGGGATAATACTTAGGTCCCTATAGGGTCTGATACACTGAAAATACCCAGGACAGATGGGTAGATAGTAGACAGATAGATCTAGAGAAAGATGATCTCTAGATACTTTCTGCAGACATACGGGGCAATCACTACAGCATCAGAGATGAGTAATTCTCATCAGTAACTATCATCATACTGTCAAGTATCAGGGGGTAGCCATGTTAGTCTGTATCCACAAAAACAAAAAGGACTCCGGTGGCACCTTAAGGACTAACAGATTTATTTGGGCATAAACTTTCATGGGTAAAAAACCTCACTTCTTCAGATGCATGGAGTGAAAGTTACAGATGCAGGAATTATTCTACTGACACATGAAGGGAAGGGAGTTACCTCAAAAGTGGAGAATCAGTGTTGACAGGGCCAATTCGATCAGGGTGGATGTAGTCCACTCCCACTAATAGATGAGGAGGGGTCAATTCCAGGAGAGGCAAAGTTGCTTCTGTAGTGAGCCAGCCACTCTCAGTCCTTATTCAAGCCCAAATTAATGGTGTAAAATTGGCTTTTGTGTATTACCATTTCTGATGTCCGATTTGTGTCCATTTATTCTTTTACGTAGAGACTGTCCGGTTTGGCCAGGGTACATGACAGAGGGGCACTGTTGGCACATGATGGCACATTAGTGGATGTGCAGGTGAATGAGCCCTTGATGGTGTGGCTGATGTGGTTGGGTCCTCTGATGGTGTCACTAGAGTAGATATGGGGACAGAGTAGGCAACACAGTTTCTTACAGGGATTGGTTCCTGGGTTACTGTTTCTGTGGTGTGGTGTGTAGTTGCTGGTGAGTATTTGCTTCAGGTTGGGGGGTTGTCTGTAAGTGAGGACTTCCCCAGGTGAGCATTGTAGATTTAAGAATGCTTGATAAAGATCTTGTAGGCGTTTATCTGAGAGATTGGAGCAAATTCGGTTGTATCTTAGGGCTTGGCTCTAGACAATGGATCGTGTGATGTGTCCTGGATGGAAGCTGGAGGCATGTAGGTAAGTATAGAGGCCAGTAGGTTTCCGGTATAGGGTGGTATTTATGTGACCATCACTTATTTGCACTGTAGTGTCCAGGAAGTGGATCTCTTGTGTGGACTGGTCCAGGCTGAGGTTGATGGTGGGGTGGAAATTGTTGAAGTCCAGATGCAATTCTTCAAGGGCCTCCTTCCTTTGGGTCCATATGATGAAGATGTCATCAACGTAGCGCAAGTAGAGGAGGGGCACTAGGGGATGAGAGCTGAGGAAGCGTGGTTTTAAGTCAGCCATAAATATGTTGGCATACTGTGGGCCCATGCGGGTACCCATAGCAGTGCCACTGACTTGAAGGTATAAGTTGTCCCCAAATCTGAAATGGTTGTTGGTGATAACAAAGTCACAAAGTTCAGCCACCGGGTGTGCCGTGGCCTCATCAGGGATACTGTTCTTGACAGCTTGTAGTTCATCCTCATGTGGCATATTGGTGTAAAGAGCTTCTAGATCCATGGTGGCCAGGAAGTTTTCAGGATGATCACCAATGCATTGTCGTTTCCTCAGGAAGTCAGTGGTGTCTCGAAGATAGCTAGGAGTGCTGGTAGCATAGGGTCTGAAGAGAAAATCCAAATAGACAGATAATCCTGCTATAAGAGTGCTGATGCCTGAGATGATGGGGCATCCAGGGTTTCCAGGTTTATGAATCTTGGGTAGCAGATAGAGTACCCCTGGTTGGGGCTCTAGGGGTGTGTCTGTGTACATTTGTTCCTGTGCCGTAGCAGGGAGTTTCTTGAGCAGATGGTGTAATTTCTTTTGGTAACCCTCAGTGGGATCCGAGGACAGTGGCCTGTAGAATGTGGTCTTGGAGAGTTGCCTGGCAGCCTCCTGTTCATAATCCGACCTGTTCACTATGACTACAGCACCTCCTTTGTCAGCCCTGTTGATTATAATGCCAGAGTTGTCTCTGAGGCTGTGGATGGTGTTGCATTCTGTACATCTGAGGTTATGGGACAACTGATGCTGTTTGTTCACAATCTCAACCGATGCATGTCTGCGGAAGCACTCTGTGTAGAAGCCCAGTCTGTCATTTTGACTGTAAGGAGGAGTCCTCCTCATCAACCCTACAGCCACCCTGATCGAATTAGCCCTGTCAACACTGGTTCTCCACTAGTGAGGTACTCCCTTCTCTTCATATGTCAGTATAACAATGCCTGCATCTGTAATTTTCACTCTATGCATCTGAAGAAGTGGGTTTTATTTTTTAAGGTGCCACCAGACTCCTTATCATCATACTGTGCAGCATCTTTCACTGAACGATCTTCAAAACACCTAGCAAAGGAATGTCATTATGAACATATCCCCATCATACAGATAGATAAACTGAGGCACTGCTTTATCTGACTTGGCCGAGGTCACACAGAGAATAACAGGGAGAACCCAGAAGTACTGACTTCCCTGCCATAACAACTGTCTCTTGATCAGTACCTGAGAGCATGACAAGAAGGAAATAGACCAGGGCTGGCCTTACCATGAGGCGAATTGAAGCTGCCACCTCCGGTGCCAGACTGGGGGGCGGGGTGCCACTAGGACCCAGAGTGTAGAAAATTGTGTCTGCTGCTGGTGCATATGTATTCTCTCTGCTCTAGATGCACAGCGATGGTGGAGTGCTGTGCTGGAGGAAGGAGGGTACAAGAGACATAACAGGCAGGCAGGAGAAAAGGTGAGCGAGAATAACAGAAAGCAGCAGAGGTTGCAGGAAGAGAAAGGAGGAGCCTCCTATCTACCTCTCTAGCACCCCCAGGAGCCTGGACTGATTCACACCAGCTTCTCAGGGAGCTTCCTGTTTCCTGCTGCTTCCCTGAACCCACTTGAGGAGAACAGGCAGTGAACTGAAGTAGTAGGAGCTGCTTAGGCCCTTAAGACGCTGATCTCTTCCCTCAATCAGGCCCTGCTACCAGCCTGCTTATTTTTCCCTTTCAGTTGAGTGTTGAGAGCCACTATCGCCGGCACAGAACAGCAGTCATGAGTGAAAGAAGAAAATGCCCCTCTGGGGCTGCATTTAGAAAAAAAAAGCAAAGAAAGTTTTCTATCTAAGCAGGAAGGAGCTCTCCTGAGATACATAGACACAAATGTTCACGGTGAGCCTTCCGGCCCCAGTGAGGATGGGAGTGGTGAGGAGATGCCTGATCTTCCCGTTAGTCAGAGTGCAGGTGACCTGGCAGCTACTGCAGCATCCATATCTCCATCTCCAATGGGTGTAACCATGCAGATTCCTGAAGAAAAGTGTAGATCAGAGAAGAGTGTGGTGGAGGCGCAAGAAACAGCTGCTGCTGAGTTTAGTTCCTTAAATCTAGATGATCCAGGACTGTGGACCCACTTGAGCAGTAGCCTGAGGGACTTCCTTGTACTGCATGGGCCACAGAAAGTGAAAAACGTCATGTTCCCCAAAGACAATGAAAATAGAAGTTTCTTTCCAACACATTACTGGTGTGAAATCCCCAATGGTGACAAAGTGGAGAGGCCATGGCTTATGTACTCAAAAACCCAGAATTCTGCATACTGTTTTTGCTGCAAACTCTTCCAGTCTAATATTCCAGCCACATTGGGTTCTACAGGAACAAAGGACTGGAAAAATCTGGCTAGAAATCTGGCATGTCATGAGAAGACAGCAAATCACCAGAGAGCATTCCATAGGTGGAAAGAACTTGAGATGAGACTAAGGTTAAAGGCCACCTACTGGCAAAATGTTCTGAAAAGGCTCATTGCCATTGTGAGAATGCTTGCTACCCAAAACTTAGCACTGCGTGGCACTTCAGATCAGCTGCATGTGCCAAAGAATGGAAACTTCCTTAAAATTGTGGAGCTGATGGCTGAATTTGATGCTGTACTCCAGGAGCATCTAAGAAGAGTCACCACCCAAGAAATGGACACACCCCACGACCTTGGAAAAACAATTCAAAATGAGATCATACAATTACTGGCAACAAAAGTCAAAGAGAAGATTGTGGCAGATCTGAAGTCAGCAAGATATTACTCTGTTATTCTGGACTGCACACCTGACATCAGCCATAGAATCATAGAAGATCAGGGTTGGAAGGGACCTCAGGAGGTCATCTAGTCCAACCCCCTGCTCAAAGCAGGACCAATTCCCAACTAAATCATCCCAGCCAGGGCTTTGTCAAGCCAGGCCTTAAAAACCTCTAAGGATGGAGACTCCACCACCTCCCTAGGTAACGCATTGCAGTGCTTCACCACCCTCCTAGTGAAATAGTGTTTCCTAATATCCAACCTAGACCTCCCCCACTGCAACTTGAGACCATTGCTCCTTGTTCTGTCATCCGCAGCGGCGCCTTTTCTTTGGATGGGTATGGTCCCAATAGAGTGGATACCGTTGGCCAACAAAATTCAGGCTCATCTGCTTTTCTGGGGACATTTCCTTCCCCCAGGGGTTCTACTACTCAACCCATAGGCACTCCTCTGCCTGAAGCCGTTGGAGCTTCTCCTGGAGAGACAGGTTTATTAAGTGGCACCTGTCACTCACCATTGCATCACTGGCTGCACCATCTAAACATTCATTGGTGAAGCCCAGGAAAGGGCCTGGCTAGATGCTAAACGATGTGTAAAAGAATGAAGTTGAGACGAGAGAGGACTGGCTTTGAAAACTGAAACTTTATGGTAGCTGGATTAAAGGTTGAGAACTTAATTATCTCAAAAGTATTAATGTTTATGTAAATGTATATACGTTTAGAAAGAATTTAGCACTAAAAATAAATTGGGTGGATCAAAATAACCAAATCTAACATCGCATTAAGCAAGTCAACCAAATAGCTTTACATAAGTGGGCAGCAACAGTAATAAAAAGAGAAATCTCTGGCTATTTTACAGGTGCTGTACCAAGACACACACACATTAGAATAAACCCCAGAATTTCAGTCTCAGGTTTCACATATTTTTCATTTTCCTCATGTCTTCACCATCTGCTTTAGAGAAACATTCCATAAAACTGGAGCATGTCCTTAGGAGATGAAAGGCACACCCTATCTATAATTGTATCTAAAATACAAAATGCTATTTTGTTGGGGAAACCAGTAAACAATAATGATTTGCAGTTTCTGCTTTCCCAATTGAAAAACCTTCTTGCTTCTTGGAGGTATGATATGCTGCTGCTGCTTGGAGGAGGCACCTTTTACAATCTCAGCCACTTTTGGAATTATATTTTAACAATGAGATTCATATGTTATTAGATTCATATGTCATTTACAAATTTAACACGATTAATTTGGTCTTGAATAGGGACTGGGAGTAGCTGGCTCACTACAAAAGCAATTTCCCCATTCCTGGTATTGACACCTCCTCATCAATTATTGGGAGTGGACCACATCCACTCTGACTGAATTGGCCTTGTTAACATTGGTTTTCCACTTGTAAGGTAACTCCCTTCTTTTCATGTGTCAGTATATTTATGCCTGTATCTGTAATTTTCACTCCATGCATAAGAAGTGGGGTTTTTTACCCACAAAAGCTTATGCCCAAATAAATCTGTTAGTCTTTAAGGTGCCACCGGACTCCTTGTTTTTGTGGATCCAGACTAACACGGTTATGCCTCTGATATATGTTATTAGCACTGCCTTCTCCCTTTCTGATTAGCTGTCGTTCTGTTCACTATTGTTTCATGGTTCCCTTGTATTCCCCTCTAGCTGTATTAATTTGTTGTCTCTTGTCTTATAGACTGCAAACTCTTTGTGGCAGGGGCTGTTTTTTGTTCTGTTTGTACAGTGCCTAGCACAAAGGGGTCCTTGACTAGGGCTCCTAGCCACTATAGTAATGCAAATAATAAATAATAATCCACTGCTCAATGTGTGTTACATGTCCTTGAGTCACAGAGGATGTAAGGCTGTTGAATTCCCCAGCACTAAAGACTGCTTCTTCAGCTCAAGTTGTAAACACTTAAGCTTTCAGCTCCAGAAGTTCCTGGTTCAAGCAACTGTGTTGGTCAAGATGATCACCATTACACTATATTACTATGAACTAACTAGGGCTCGAAGCTATTGCTATCCGATACCACAAATGTGTACAAAAGGAAATAGTCAAGAAAAATATTTCAGTGTCATGACCATGGGTGGGATGGGATTGAAAAGGAATTGTCCATATGTGTCTTCAAGTAAAAAATAATAATCAACATTTGCAGTAGGTGGCCAATTTGACATCAAAAGATGTCATTATGACAAGAAAAAGCCTAAAACATCCAACACTTGCAAAAATGAAAATAAGAAAAAAACATCTGGAAACCTGAAAATCACTCAACAGTGAGATGCTGCTGTATTATGTACCGTTCTTTACTGGCTGAGTTCGTTTTTGCAGCAAAATATTTTTCTTCCTGTGTGGGGTGTGCAAAGGAAAGTCTTACAACAATACTGCAAACAAAACAATTAGTCGCATTAATGGGGGGGGGGGGGGACTGTTCAGGCACAAGGAGATAGTTAGCACGGCCCTGATCCATAAGGGCTCAGGGACCCTCCTGAACAGCTCAGCTTGCCGCATGGGGGGTTGAATCTAATTCTACTTTTTCGATCGCTCTCGATGTTTGCGGTTCCAGCATTGGACATAGAGATCCAGATGTTAAAGCCTAGACATCTTTTTATAATCGTTCTCGTCTATTCCCTGCAACTTCTCCGCTCTGCTCCGTCCCCTCGCAGCTCAGCTCCCCCACCTGATCTCTTCCCGGTCCCTCCCGCCCCACCCTGCTCCTGGGGGGTCAGGAAGCCGAACCTCACTGGAGCGGAGCGAGCAGGACAGCGCTGGGAAGCGGCAGCCGCTGCCGCTTCCCGGCGGGTATGTGCGGGCCCTTCTCACAGGCTCGCTGGGCGGCCGGCGGAGCGCGAGCAGGTGCAGCAGCAGCAGCAGCAGCAGCGGGCGCTCGGGGCCGGAGCAGAGCCGGCTCTTACCCCTGGCCGGGCGGCCGGGAGAGGCCAGGCCACGTTTGGTTTGGGTTGGACTCTGGGCCGGGCGAGTTCCCGCCTCCTTGGCCGGGGTTGCGAGTGGAGAGCCCCGGCTGGAGCGCAGCTCCCACCCTCCGCCCCAGAGCCACCGTCTCCTCCGTCCCCTGCGCTCGCCCCGGGGCTGACCCCGCAGGGCTGGGGAGGGAGGCGGCGGCTTTGCACCGGCCCGGCGGGGGCGGCGGGACAGCGGCGAGACACAGCGCTCGCTCGCTCGCCTCGCTGCCTGCAGAGCCGGGCTCGCCGGGGACCTTGCAGCAGCCGCAGCCGCGAGCCCGGGGGGGGGGTGACAGCCGCGAGCCCAGGCGGGGCGGGGGGGGGGGTGACAGCCGCGGCCCAGGCGGGGCGGGGGGTGTGACAGCCGCGAGCCCAGGCGGGGGGGGGGTGACAGCCGCGAGCCCAGGCGGGGGAGGGGGGGTGACAGCCGCGAGCCCAGGCGGGGGGGGGGTGACAGCCGCGAGCCCAGGCGGGGGGGGGGTGACAGCCGCGAGCCCATGCGGGGGGGGGGGTGACAGCCGCGAGCCCAGGCGGGGGGGGGTGACAGCCGCGAGCCCAGGCGGGGGGGGGGTGACAGCCGCGAGCCCAGGCGGGGGAGGGGGGGTGACAGCCGCGAGCCCAGGCGGGGGGGGGGTGACAGCCGCGAGCCCAGGCGGGGCGGAGGGGGGGTGACAGCCGCGAGCCCATGCGGGGGGGGGGGTGACAGCCGCGAGCCCAGGCGGGGGGGGGTGACAGCCGCGAGCCCAGGCGGGGCGGAGGGGGGGTGACAGCCGCGGCCCAGGCGGGGCGGAGGGGGGGTGACAGCCGCGGCCCAGGCGGGGCGGGGGGGGGTGACAGCCGCGAGCCCAGGCGGGGGGGGGTGACAGCCGCGAGCCCAGGCGGGGCGGAGGGGGGGTGACAGCCGCGAGCCCAGGCGGGGCGGAGGGGGGTGACAGCCGCGAGCCCAGGCGGGGCGGAGGGGGGGTGACAGCTGCGAGCCCAGGCGGGGCGGAGGGGGGGTGACAGCCGCGGCCCAGGCGGGGCGGGGGGGTGACAGCCGCGGCCCAGGCGGGGCGGAGGGGGGGTGACAGCCGCGAGCCCATGCGGGGGGGGGGGGGGTGACAGCCGCGAGCCCAGGCGGGGCGGAGGGGGGGTGACAGCCACGCCCAGGCGGGGCGGAGGGGGGGTGACAGCCGCGAGCCCATGCGGGGGGGGGGGGTGACAGCCGCGGCCCTGGCGGGGCGGAGGGGGGGTGACAGCCGCGAGCCCAGGCGGGGGTGTGGGGGGTGACAGCCGCGAGCGCAGGCGGGGCGGGGGGGGTGACAGCCGCGAGCCCAGGTGGAGGTGTGGGGGGTGACAGCCGCGAGCCCAGGCGGGGCGGAGGGGGGGTGACAGCCGCGGCCCAGGCGGGGCGGAGGGGGGGTGACAGCCGCGGCCCTGGCGGGGCGGAGGGGGGGTGACAGCCGCGAGCCCATGCGGGGGGGGGGAGTGACAGCCGCGGCCCTGGCGGGGCGGAGGGGGGGGTGACAGCCGCGAGCCCAGCGGGGCGGAGGGGGGGTGACAGCCGCGAGCCCATGCGGGGGGGGGAGTGACAGCCGCGGCCCTGGCGGGGCGGAGGGGGGGTGACAGCCGCGAGCCCAGGCGGGGCGGAGGGGGGGTGACAGCCGCGAGCCCAGGCGGGGTGTGGGGGGTGACAGCCGCGAGCCCAGGCGGGGCGGGGGGGGGGGGTGACAGCCGCGGCCCAGGCGGGGCGGAGGGGGGGTGACAGCCGCGGCCCAGGCGGGGCGGAGGGGGGGTGACAGCCGCGAGCCCAGGCGGGGGGGGGTGACAGCCGTGAGCCCAGGCGGGGCGGAGGGGGGGTGACAGCCGCGAGCCCATGCGGGGGGGGGGGTGACAGCCGCGAGCCCAGGCGGGGGGGGTGACAGCCGCGAGCCCAGGCGGGGCGGAGGGGGGGTGACAGCGCGGCCCAGGCGGGGCGGAGGGGGGGTGACAGCCGCGAGCCCAGGCGGGGGGGGGTGACAGCCGTGAGCCCAGGCGGGGCGGAGGGGGGGTGACAGCCGCGGCCCAGGCGGGGCGGAGGGGGGGTGACAGCCGCGAGCCCAGGCGGGGCGGAGGGGGGGTGACAGCCGCGAGCCCAGGCGGGGCGGAGGGGGGGTGACAGCCACGCCCAGGCGGGGGGGGTGACAGCCGCGGCCCAGGCGGGGCGGGGGGGGGTGACAGCCGCGAGCCCAGGCGGGGCGGGGGGGGGGTGACAACCGCGGCCCAGGCGGGGCGGGGGGGTGACAGCCGCGGCCCAGGCGGGGCGGGGGGGGGTGACAGCCGCGGCCCAGGCGGGGCGGAGGGGGGGTGACAGCCGCGAGCCCAGGTGGGGCGGAGGGGGGGTGACAGCCGCGAGCCCATGCGGGGGGGGGGGTGACAGCCGCGGCCCTGGCGGGGCGGAGGGGGGGTGACAGCCGTGAGCCCAGGCGGGGCAGAGGGGGGGTGACAGCCGCGAGCCCAGGCGGGGGAGGGGGGGCGACAGCCGCGAGCCCAGGCGGGGCGGAGGGGGGGTGACAGCCGCAGCCCAGGCGGGGCGGAGGGGGGGTGACAGCCGCGAGCCCAGGCGGGGCGGGGGGGGGGTGACAGCCGCGAGCCCAGGCGGGGGTGTGGGGGGGTGACAGCCGCGGCCCTGGCGGGGCGGGGGGGGGTGACAGCCGCGAGCCCAGGCGGGGCGGGGGGGGGGTGACAACCGCGGCCCAGGCGGGGCGGGGGGGGTGACAGCCGCGGCCCAGGCGGGGCGGGGGGGGTGACAGCCGCGGCCCAGGCGGGGCGGAGGGGGGGTGACAGCCGCGAGCCCAGGTGGGGCGGAGGGGGGGTGACAGCCGCGAGCCCATGCGGGGGGGGGGTTGACAGCCGCGGCCCTGGTGGGGCGGAGGGGGGGTGACAGCCGTGAGCCCAGGCGGGGCGGAGGGGGGGTGACAGCCGCGAGCCCAGGTGGGGCGGAGGGGGGGTGACAGCCGCGAGCCCATGCGGGGGGGGGGTGACAGCCGCGGCCCTGGCGGGGCGGAGGGGGGGTGACAGCCGTGAGCCCAGGCGGGGCAGAGGGGGGGTGACAGCCGCGAGCCCAGGCGGGGGAGGGGGGGCGACAGCCGCGAGCCCAGGCGGGGCGGAGGGGGGGTGACAGCCGCAGCCCAGGCGGGGCGGAGGGGGGGTGACAGCCGCGAGCCCAGGCGGGGCAGAGGGGGGGTGACAGCCGCGAGCCCAGGCGGGGCGGGGGGGGGGTGACAGCCGCGAGCCCAGGCGGGGGTGTGGGGGGTGACAGCCGCGGCCCTGGCGGGGCGGAGGGGGGGTGACAGCCGCGCCCAGGCGGGGGGGGGTGACAGCCGCGAGCCCAGGCGGGGGTGTGGGGGGTGACAGCCGCGAGCCCAGGCGGGGCGGAGGGGGGGCGACAACCGCGGCCCAGGCGGGGCGGAGGGGGGGCGACAGCCGCGGCCCAGGCGGGGCGGGGGGGGGTGACAGCCGCGAGCCCAGGCGGGGCGGAGGGGGTGTGACAGCCGCGAGCCCAGGCGGGGCGGAGGGGGGTGACAGCCGCGAGCCCGGGGGGGGGGGTGACAGCCGCGAGCCCGGGGGGGGGGGGTGACAGCCGCGGCCCAGGCGGGGCGGAGGGGGGGTGACAGCCGCGGCCCAGGCGGGGCGGAGGGGGGGTGACAGCCACGAGCCCGGGGGGGGGGTGACAGCCGCGAGCCCGGGGGGGGGGGGTGACAGCCGCGGCCCAGGCGGGGCGGGGGGGGGGTGACAGCCGCGAGCCCAGGCGGGGCGGAGGGGGGGTGACAGCCGCGAGCCCAGGCGGGGCGGGGGGGGGCTGACAGCCGCGGCCCAAGCGGGGCGGAGGGGGGGTGACAGCCGCGAGCCCAGGCGGGGCGGAGGGGGGGTGACAGCCGCGGCCCAGGCGGGGCGGAGGGGGGGTGACAGCCGCGAGCCCGGGGGTGGGGGGGGGTGACAGCCGCGAGCCCAGGCGGGGCGGAGGGGGGGTGACAGCCGCGCGCCCAGGCGGGGCGGAGGGGGGTGACAGCCGCGAGCCCAGGCGGGGCGGAGGAGGGGTGACAGCCGCGGACCAGGCGGGGCGGGGGGGGGGGGGTGACAGCCGCGGCCCAGGCGGGGCGGAGGGGGGGGTGACAGCCGCGGCCCAGGCGGGGCGGGGGGGGGTGACAGCCGCGGCCCAGGCGGGGCGGAGGGGGGGTGACAGCCGCGAGCCCAGGCGGGGCGGAGGGGGGGGTGACAGCCGCGAGCCCAGGCGGGGCGGAGGGGGGGGTGACAGCCGCGGCCCAGGCGGGGCGGGGGGGGGTGACAGCCGCGGCCCAGGCGGGGCGGGGGGGGGGTGGGATGACAGCCACGGCCCAGACGGGGCAGAGGGGGGTGACAGCCGTGGCCCAGGCGGGGCGGAGGGGGGGTGACAGCCGCGGCCCTGGCAGGGCGGAGGGGGGGTGACAGCCGCGAGCCCAGGCGGGGGCGGAGGGGGGTGACAGCCACGGCCCAGGCGGGGCGGAGGGGGGTGACAGCCGCGAGCCCAGGCGGGGCGGGGGGGGGGGGGTGACAGCCGCGGCCCAGGCGGGGCGGGGGGGGGTGACAGCCGCGGCCCAGGCGGGGCGGAGGGGGGGTGACAGCCGCGAGCCCAGGCGGGGCGGAGGGGGGGGGTGACAGCCGCGGCCCAGGCGGGGCGGAGGGGGGGTGACAGCCGCGAGCCCAGGCGGGGCGGAGGGGGGGGTGACAGCCACGGCCCAGGCGGGGGGGGGGGTGACAGCTGCGAGCCCAGGCGGGGCGGAGGGGGGGTGACAGCCGCGGCCCTGGCGGGGCGGAGGGGGGGTGACAGCCGCGGCCCAGGCAGGGCGGAGGGGGGGTGACAGCCGCGGCCCAGGCGGGGCGGAGGGGGGGTGACAGCCGCAGCCCGGGGGGAGGGCGATGCGGGAGAAGCGCTTAAAGCTGTGGTATGTGGGTTGGTCCTGCCCGGACGGACGGACCACGCTGCCCATGCTCCCCTGGCTGGTGGCCGAGATCCGTAGGCGCAGCCAAAGGCAGGACCCTGGCGGACCCCTGGGCAGCTCGGTGCCCGCCCGGGAGGTGCTGCCGCTCCCGGGCTTCCCGAACCTCCGCCGCGTCTCCGCCACCTCCAGCGGCAGCGCCAAGCCGGCCGTCTTCATCTTCCAGCACAAGGCGCAGCGCATCTCCCGCTTCCTCCACAACAGCCAGGACCTCACCTACTGAATGACTTTACTGGTGCGTGTTGTACCAACAACAGAACCTAGTGAAAATGTCCCTGCAATGGTGGCTGTCAGAGAGCATTTGCTAGAATGTATTGACATTGATGATACTACAGGAGCTGGAATGGCAAATATGCTTCTTAAAAAGCTGGAAGATATGGGAATTGCGATAGCTGACATGAGAAGTCAGGGCTACAATAATGGTGGCAACACGAGAGGAAAGAACAGAGGAGCGCAGACACTGATCCGAGTGTTAAATCCTCGAGCTTTTTTTGTCCCATGCAGTTCTCATTCATTGAACTTGGTGGTCAGTGATGCAGCATCAGCTTCTAGGGAGGGTGCTGAATTTTTTAATAAAAGAACAGGAGTACTTGTGTCACCTTAGAGACTAACAAATTTGTTTGAGCATAAGCTTTCGTGGGCTACAGCCCACTTCATCGGATGCATAGAATGGAACATATAGTATGGAGATATATATACATACAGAGAACATGAAAAGGTGGGGGTTGTCCTACCCACTCGAAGAGTCTAATTAATTAAGATGAGCTATACTCAGCAGGAGAAAAAATATTCTATGTATAGATTTATCTTTTAACCTGTCTTTATAGAGATAAGAAAAATATTCTATGTATAGATTTATCTTTTAACCTGTCTTTATAGAGATAAGAAAAATATTCTATGTATAGATTTATCTTTTAACCTGTCTTTATAGAGATAAGAAAAATATTCTATGTATAGATTTATCTTTTAACCTGTCTTTATAGAGATAAGAAAGCCTGGGCCGCGGCTGTCTTCCTGTAAATCTGTTTCATCATATGTCAGTATTCTCAATGCACCTCTTTCCTCACCCCGTGTCACAATAGTGATTGCCAAATCATATAATTGTTAATTGTTTTTAGCTCATGTCGCACATGCCAGTTTCTGAAATTATGGGCATGGCTTGGTTCTCATTCATAACACCCTGACAATGTAAAAGGTAGTGAACGTCTAGTGTGATCATCAGATATGTATGTGTGGTATGTTTTTTGTGGCCAAAGATCAAGAAGTGTGTGTGTGTGTGTGTGTGTGTGTGCATATTCATACACATGACATACATACACATGTGTCTCATTTATTTCTTTACCCATTCTTTGGTTTTGGCCAACTAGCATGTCAGTCAGTCGGCACATAGACAAATATTACAAATAAAATGATTATTCAGCTTCAAAGGCAGCTTGATTAATGTGCAGTTCTACAGAAGGTACCAAGGAAGAAGGACTTGATTTCTTTCATCAAATGCATCCAAGCAAAGAACAATAGGTCATTCAGGGCTTGATCCTGCAGGGATCTGAGCATTCCTGCCTCAGTCCAGCAGAACATTTAAGCAGGTGCATAACTTTTCATAGAATCATAGAAACGTAGGACCTGAAGAGGTCATCTAGTCCATCCCCCAGCGTTTCTAAACCTTTCATCATTTTTATTGCTCTCCTCTGGGATGTCTCCAATCTAGCTCCATCTTTCCTGAAGTGGAGCACCTAGAATTTTAAGCATGTTGATTTCAGTGGGACTTCTTACATTCTTAAAGTTGCTTAAAGTTAAGCATGTGCATATATGTTTCTTTGGATTGGGGCTAACATGCTCAGTACCTTGGTGGCGTGAGCTCTTCTTCTGGGTGAGCTGAGAAGTTGGGAAATGTCTGAAGATCCTAGGAGAGCTGTTAAGCAGAATTACAAAGAAACTGCAGGGATTTGACAGCTTTATATGGCATAGTGAATCAATGTGGATGCTTAAGGGACACGAAACATCGTGCTTCAGGATTTAAATAAGTCTCTAACTATTAGAGATCAGGGCGAGATGGGGGAACGGCTGATTATTCCACACCTGCCAATTGAAGGTTATTAAACCTTCTTATGAAACATCTGGTACTAGCCAGTATCAGAGACAAGACACTAGATGGAGCTCGGGTCTGATCCAATCTGGTAATTTCTGTGTGTTTATTCAGTGTTTCATAAAAAGACCGGTGAATCCAAATGCTTCTGCAGACCAAATTCCTTCTAAAGAGAGAATCAGAAGCAGAGATCAGATAGTTACATTCTAGCAAATTTCTATTAAGCTATTTCCTACCCCCACTTTTAAAGGAAGTGCAGGATTGATGACCATAAATACATTTTTAATGCTAAAGGAGCTCTCCTGCCTGTTCACAGATCTCAGATCCTAAAAAACATTATCTCTCTATCTCTCTATCTCTCTATCTATGTGCAAGCGAAAAGTGCTCTCAAAAGAAGCTGTAGAATTCCCCTCTATGTAATTCAAGGAAAGATGGAGTTAAAAACATCAGAGAAAAGACTAATGTAAACACATTCTACATAATGCTCTGTAGAGCATCTGAGCTGACTATGTCACTGAAAGCCCATCTGATTCACAGAAAATGATTTATTTTCATTGGACTGAGCCTTGGTAGACATTGTCTCTGCTCGGCAAAGCAGTGATGTTCTACAAAGTGTTAATGAACATGCATTCCAATACGCCGTGCTCGCCACAACCAAACCTCCACACGGCACTCAGAGAAAGAGATGAGCCTTACGCTGTGCCTTGAAAACTCAAGAGTTTGGACGTGTGTGCCCAGGGAAATGACCTCCAGGTGTAGGAGACTCCCCAGTGAGAATGCTCGACCATCACTCCCCACATATTTAATCTCAGCCTCATTGAAGTCTATGGCAAAATTCCCATTAGCTTCAATGGTCCCGGATGTCCTCCTAGGTGTAATATCCCCTGCAATTCAGTGGACACCTGCATTTGGCAGTATCTGTGCTTGGGCTGAGTGGCTCATGGTAGAGAACATTGCAATAATCCATTCCAGAAGTCACCCGAGGTATGGACTGTAAGAGAGAATTCATGTGAAAGACTCAGAACAATCTCCTTTCTGTTCCCACATGGCTGCATTATAGATTCAAATAATCAAAAAGTTGATTTCTGCAAATTTCTGCCTTGGGCAAGGTGTTCTGAAAAGAGCTATTTCCTGATGTAACTATCAAAAGGAGATTTCAGTTTTATTGTACTGGAAATAGTGTTCACTCCTACCTTCGGAGAGATGTCGTCTTTCTTGATTTCAAAGTATAGGATGGAAGTGCGTTTATGTTTGGCATAGCATCATTTGGGAGAGGATCCCTGTAGCACCTCTGAGCTCTGATCATCAAGACAAGCAAGGGCAGACTCATTAAAATACACTGTATTTCTCTAGGGGACAGGGGATAATCACATGTAGATGCATTATCTTGAAAAGTTTTGCGAAGGTTTTTGCCACTGGGGGGATATGGGCTCTGTGCCTGATGTAGAACACATCCCTTGTCTCCCCGACCCAGCACCTGCTCTAGGAGGCAGGTTGGAGCAATCCAGGGGAAGGACAGGGTGTGGTTATACTGTGCTGGTGGAATGGCCCAGGGTAGGTTTAACATCATTCTCATCACTGATTCCCAAGGGGCTGTAACACTGCGGCGGAGAGCGTGACTTGGTCCCTGGCATGCAGCATCTGCTCCAGCAATGGTACCTGCCATGTTCCATCCTGTTTGCCGGCCCAGGGTGCTACTTGCAATGTATGATGCTGGTTTTCCAATTTACTTGAACTCTGAGAGCATGACCTTTGCTAACCTGAGAATGCAAAACTTTGTAAACTTTTAATCCTTTTTAAAACCTTGACTTTGTATTTCCTAATTATTTTATGGTTTAGTTTATTGATGAAAGCAAACTTAAGTAACGTTAAAGGAAGGGTTTTTTGTTTGTTGATTTCCTTTGTTTTTTTTAAATAGAAAGAAAATATTTTATATATGTGTTTGTGACAATGCGGTTCTGGCGGAGCCCAACTGAGAGTGCCAACTCAGGACAAATTGCTCAAATAGGGCAGTTACAGCCCAAGGCTGGGGTTTTTCCACCTCTAAGGCAAACCAAACCAGCCAGACTAGGAGGACTTCGGTCTCACCCCACTGGCTAACCGCAAATCTCACAAGCAATCTCCTTAGACACTCCAGTTTCCCAGTACTCCCACCAGTGCCACTCGTTATGGGGACAAATGGTTATGAAAACCAATACCCCAGTAAAAGAAAAAGGTTCTCCTGATCCCAAAGGACCAAGCCCCAGACCCAGGTCAATATACGAATCAGGTCTTACCCACAAATCACGCTGTTGCCAATCCTTTAGAATCTAAAATCTAAAGGTTTATTCATAAAAGGAAAAAGATAGAGATGAGAGTTAGAATTGGTTAAATGGAATCAATTACATACAGTAATGGCAAAGTTCTTGGATCAGGCTTGCAGCAGCGATGGAATAAACTGCAGGTTCAAATCAAGTCTCTGGAATACATCCCCCGCTGGGATGGGTCCCCAGTCCTTTGTTCAAAGCTTCAGCTTGTAGCAAAGTTCCTCCAGAGGTATGAAGCAGGATTGAAGACAAGATGGAGATGGGGCATCAGCCTTATATAGTCTTTTCCAGGTGTAAGTACACCTCTTTGTCCTTACTGTGGAAAATTTCAGCAAAAATGGAGTCTGGAGTCACATGGGCCAGTCCCTGCATACTTTGCTGAGTTACAAGGCGTATCTGCCTTCTCTCAATGGGTCCATTGTATAGCTGATGGTCCTTAATGGGCCATCAAGCAGGCTAGGCAGAGCTAACACCAGTTTGTCTGGGATGTCACCCAGCAGCATAGCATAAGTTTGAAATACAGACAGTATAGAGCCAATATTCATAACTTCAGCTACAAAAGTGATACACACATATAGACAGCATAATCATAACCAGTAAACCATAACCTTGTCCTAGACACCCCATTTGACCCCCTTTATACAAGATTTGGGTGCCACTACAGGACCTTGGTTGCAACAATGATCTATATGGTCCCAGATTATATCAATAACATCACACCCCCAACGCAAAATTGATGCAGGAAGGGATGACACAAACATCACTGACTGCATCCCAAGAGCTCCCCATCCTTGGGTTTATCTCACTATGGCTAGTATCGGGGTAGGCACTATGGCTTAGCTGGCTAAAGAACAACCGAAATGGTTTATCAAAATTGTGTTCAACAACATGATTGAACCTCTTTACCAACTCAAGGTAAAACTTGGTTAGAACAATAGTGGATTGGATCTGCTCTGGCAGCATGGTTCCTGTATGTCTCATGTGATCTTGCCAAGAGCTAAAGAAAACAGCTACTTTATCCATACAAGCTCGGGCAAATGTTTGGAACCCAATTAACATAAAATAAATGCAGATATTAATGATGTTCATAGTACAGGAATCTTGGCATTTAGCCATGAAGGCAATATGGTAGCGTGCCTTAGTTTCCCTTCTCATACAGCACATTAGGTCTGGAATGTCTTTTCTCCTGTGCAAAGTTCCAATACTGTTCACAGGCATCAACTGTGAAACATTAGTATAGCAAGGCCTTTTAACATAAAGTGTGTTCTCATGTATTCCTTTTAACATGTTCAAGGGATTTTCCAACAGATTAGGAACATTGTACATTCTTACAGTTCTTGGTAATAGCAACACATTAGTTACAAAATTACCATTAGCATTAACAACAAATCCATTGCAAGTGTCCATCTACAATCATGGTTGTCATGCCACACCTTGGGCTCAATACCATTGGAGTTTGGGCATTTTAGGGTTAACCTGTGGCTTTCCTTTGCCAAATTCAGTTTTCTCTTTCCTCCTTGTCCTGCAGGATCACACCCTGATTTTTCTTGCTTAACAGAATTCACTGGCTGATGGGGTGGGCTCTCTGTGCTAACAGCTATTAGCAAGTCCTTCCCCTCCCAGCCAGACAAGTAATTTGCATTACCACAGACAGAAGCCAGTCCACCAGTTTTCATATCCTTAACTGCTATCATTTCCAAGGCTGGACTCTGTCTTAAAGAGATACCACACAAATCCAAAGAGTCTGAGGGTGAGAGTTTGCTTGCTCTCCCCTGCATCCTCAAGCATTTAGCCATAAAACTGTTCTGCTTTGAAACCCCATTAACCGAATCTGTCTTCAGACCCTGAAGCACAGACTGCTCACTCACAGAATTAGCATGGAGACATTCCTGTCCCAACACCATTGTCTTCCCAACAAGCTGGCCACACACAACCACTTGCTTATAGGGTTGCTTAACTTTCTTAACAGTTCTTACTCCATCTGAGACCTTCTCAAAGCTACCCACACTGGATCTTTCGAAAGGAAAGTCAGTGGATCCATTCACAACAGAAAATTTCTGGCTGTTAGGAACTGAAACTTCCTTGATTAAATCACTCTCACATCCTTCAGTTGCAGGGAACTGCTTGCACAGATTACCATGAGGATTTCTTTCCCCAGGAGCTTTTCTAAGCAGCAAATCACCCCTCACAGAAATTTTGCCCTTACCCTCTTCATCTAGGGCCTGCTCTAAAGGAACACTTTCCTGAGAAACGACAGACTTTTTCCGGGTCTTACTTACATCCAGGATCACCTTTGGCCCATCAGGCAGATTTTTACACAATCCCCTTTCAGGCAAACCCATAGACTTCCTAGATAAAAGGTTAGAAACATTTCCCTTCCCTTTGCCACACACAAGTTCAGGAATCCTTTCCTTCTTGCTACAAGTTTCCACACCATCAGTAGATAACACAACCAAATCACCTTCATGCTCTCTTTGTGCCCTGGCTAGGGTATTACCCTGATTAGACAGAGTTGCTACACCCTTTACCAAGCACACACTAGCAATAGGCAAAATATAAGCACCAGAATTGTCTGGTCTCTGGGATTTTGCTAAGACACTAACTGGATGCAACTTAGTTACAGTGCCAGTTTCCCCAGCAGACACAGACTTAGGACCATTCCCTTCCTGGGCTTTAGTTGAATTCAGAACCAACTCTGAGACAACTGCACTATTCTCAACCATCCCAGGCTGAAAGGCACCTTCTGTCTGCTCCACAGACAAAGACGAGCTGGAGACACCTTCTTTTTTACCAGACACACAGCTAGGGATTTCATTTCCCTTGTCCCAGCACACAGGGCCGTTCACAGACAACTGCTTGGAGACTGAGGTAGCTTCCTCCATAGGCAAGTCAATACCCCTGACAGATACAGGCACATTTCCTTCACTATCACTATTCTCCACACAGGAAACAGGTAAGGTATAGGGACATTCATCTTCCACTATCCCTGCCTTCCCAAACTGCTGACTAGACAAATCCATCAGCTCACAAGGCTGCCTTGGCTTCTCCAAACTTTTCTTGCCTTCCTCTCCTTTGTCCCAGCACACAGGGCTGATTACAGACAAAGACTGGGAGAGTGGGGCAGTTTCCTTACCAGGCACCTTGCCACTCCCAACAGATAAACTGCTCTTCTTACTACACTGAGCCACTGCCAGCAAATCACAGTTACCCTTTTCAGGTTCACTTTTGCAAGCTGTACTAGCCACCAATGCATCACCCATCCAAAATCCACCCTTTCCTTCCTCAGTTAGGGCTTCCACCTGACCATCCACTTTAATCTGCTCCAGAGAAACATTTTCCTGCCCAATAAGATTTTGCTGCTCTTGATTTAACTCCAGATTCACTTCAGAGACACTAGACCGACATTCAGAAACTTCATTTACAGACAAATGGCTCTTCTCAGACAAACCTTTGGAGCAACCCTCCCCAGGCAAATCATTGCCCACAATAGACACAGGTTTAAGATTATTCCTGTCCTGTGACTGATTACCTGGACTGAACAAAGCTTTAACATTTTCCCCAATCAAAAGATCCTTAGGCAATAACTTCCTTACCCCAGCTATAACTTTATGCTTAGCACCATTCCATTCAAGGTGGATTCTGGCTAAAGGCACGCTTACAGTAAACTCATAGAGGACTACAACATTCACACTCTGATTTGGTAAATAATCTTCCTCTTTGACAAGATCTGCTTTAACCAGAGTGATGTTAGAAGCCATCATTTGCCCTAAACAGCTTTTACCATTGACTTTTACATTCTCTGTGAATTTTTCATTACCACTCCCATACAGAGCATTGGCACAAGTTATGGAGCCACTCTTTACTGAACACACAGTAAAAGCATTTACATAAAAGGTGGCAGAATTGGGGTACATTTGGTTACACCCAGACAACTGCTCAGAGTTATACAACATACCAACATTGTTATAAACTGGACTTTCAAGAGGATACAATTTCTGCTTTTCTTCCCTTGCTTTTTTGACTGGGAGCTGAAATCTTTGCACTTTTGCCTCAGCTTCTAGTTCCTGCAATCGAATTTCTGCCAGTCTTTGTTCATGCTCAAGTTGCAGTTTACTTGCTGCCTTTTGCTTTTCAATTGCTTCTGCCTTCTGATCACTGGCCATTAACAGATCTCTCAGTTCTTGATTTGTAGCTTTCTTTCTAAAGCTTATCCCCTTTTCTGAACACAAATCTTTCAGGGCTTTTTTGTCAAGGCCCTCATATGCTCTTTGCTCACCCATTGCACTCTTCTTTAACCAACCAAACTCTCAATCCCAAAATTCAAATTTGGACAGCGTGGGGTTCTGACCCAAAGCTTAATTGACCTGGTTCTGTGGATCCAAGCACGACTACGCCACTGTGACAATGCGGTTCTGGCGGAGCCCAACTGAGAGTGCCAACTCAGGACAAATTGCTCAAATAGGGCAGTTACAGCCCAAGGCTGGGGTTTTTCCACCTCTAAGGCAAACCAAACCAGCCAGACTAGGAGGACTTCGGTCTCACCCCACTGGCTAACCGCAAATCTCACAAGCAATCTCCTTAGACACTCCAGTTTCCCAGTACTCCCACCAGTGCCACTCGTTATGGGGACAAATGGTTATGAAAACCAATACCCCAGTAAAAGAAAAAGGTTCTCCTGATCCCAAAGGACCAAGCCCCAGACCCAGGTCAATATACGAATCAGGTCTTACCCACAAATCACGCTGTTGCCAATCCTTTAGAATCTAAAATCTAAAGGTTTATTCATAAAAGGAAAAAGATAGAGATGAGAGTTAGAATTGGTTAAATGGAATCAATTACATACAGTAATGGCAAAGTTCTTGGATCAGGCTTGCAGCAGCGATGGAATAAACTGCAGGTTCAAATCAAGTCTCTGGAATACATCCCCCGCTGGGATGGGTCCCCAGTCCTTTGTTCAAAGCTTCAGCTTGTAGCAAAGTTCCTCCAGAGGTATGAAGCAGGATTGAAGACAAGATGGAGATGGGGCATCAGCCTTATATAGTCTTTTCCAGGTGTAAGTACACCTCTTTGTCCTTACTGTGGAAAATTTCAGCAAAAATGGAGTCTGGAGTCACATGGGCCAGTCCCTGCATACTTTGCTGAGTTACAAGGCGTATCTGCCTTCTCTCAATGGGTCCATTGTATAGCTGATGGTCCTTAATGGGCCATCAAGCAGGCTAGGCAGAGCTAACACCAGTTTGTCTGGGATGTCACCCAGCAGCATAGCATAAGTTTGAAATACAGACAGTATAGAGCCAATATTCATAACTTCAGCTACAAAAGTGATACACACATATAGACAGCATAATCATAACCAGTAAACCATAACCTTGTCCTAGACACCCCATTTGACCCCCTTTATACAAGATTTGGGTGCCACTACAGGACCTTGGTTGCAACAATGATCTATATGGTCCCAGATTATATCAATAACATCACAGTGTTATTTAAACAATGAAGCTCTTACTCATGTGTTGTTTTCAGTATATAGTTTATTGCCATTGTTATCTTTGTGAAAATCTCTGTTTCACCACTCAGTGCTGTGTTGATCAGAGTATGGAAAGTAATTAAATTAAACTGTATTAAAACAAAACTCATTTTATGCAACTTCTGTTTCAGTGAAAGTTCTAAGCTAGAACCCTGAATGTGTAAGAAGCAGATAAACAATATCCAAGAAAAAGAGCTGGAATTTTTCCTCTTGTTTTCACCTGGCCCTTACTATGGAAAGTAGCAAACAACTGCCCTTTGGAAAAAAAACACTGGACCCTATCACAGGACAAACCCAAATGAGCACAGCAGGAGGCTGTCCTGCCTGTCCAAATGTGGCCCTGTTTCATTACCAACTTCCTTCCTGTGATGATGTTCTGGGGGCAATCAGTTGTCAAAGGGAACTGTTGCCATGGTAGCCAGGTTGCTAGCCATTCTCCCCAAATATGAAAATGAACTGGAGGGAGGGAGTGCTGAGTGGTGGATTATCTCTGATGTCACAATGCTACTGCTCAGGCAGCACCAGTGGGCAGCAAATGTGCAGTGCGTATGTGTGTGTGTGGGGGGGGGGAATGGGGGGGACAGGCTTTCCCAGTGATCCTCTTTTGCAAATTTCCTAAAGAAGCCAACAACATAACTACACAGAATACACAGTAATGATGATTCCACACACATTATTGTTCTGGCTCCTAAGAAACAAATTAGCAAAACATTGCGAACTTCCAGCAAGAGAATTTTATGTTTTCTCTAACTTCTCTGCTTGTGTGCCACAAAACATAAAAGACACAATCTCATAAAAAATGAAATAAAATTCTGAAGCCAAATGCCCTTTTGAAACAGAAAACAATGGAACCATTTCATTCTGGTAAGTTTACTCTTACTGAAGCACTTCACTTTTCCTTTCCCTTTCACAGGGAGGAGCCTAAATTAGGTTTCCCTAAATCCATGATTGGAATAGCGAAGCGAAGCCTCACTAAAAGCCAAGCAGCTCGGAAAGAATGGGATGAGCACAATACAGTAGAACCCTGTTTATCCAACCCTCCATTATCCGGTTCTCCATATTAACCCAACAACCAGCACACACAGGTCCAGAAATGAGCAGTATCTGCTATGGTCACTAGATGGCGCTGCAGCCTCGCACTTTCCCATTCACCCGATTATCTGAAGTTTTGGTTAACCAGTCTGGCCCTGGTCCCAATTCGATGGGATAAACGGGGTCCTGCTGTCCTTGTGAGTGATCATTTGATGCAGGTGATCTGCTGCAGTTGTTACTCCTCGTGGAAAAGTACAAATTGCAAAACTGATGGGAGGGGCCTTCGGAGGTGGTAGGGAGGGGTCACACTGTTACCTGCAAAGTACACAGGCCCCGCAGCAGGGATGCACCTCGGGCTGTTAAAAGTGCATCACAATAGTGAAGCTGTTGTCAAGATGCTATTCTGTGCAAAGGATTGTAAGACAGCCCCTTACGGATCTGATGCCTGAATACCACTCGAGAGCATTGAGGTGTGTGAAGAGGTCACCGTAACTGAAAAGACAGAGGTTATGACTGTGCTGAAAAGTCACTGCCAGGGATGATCTAGCAGGCCAGGCCTGACTCACAAAAGTTGCCTAAGATTAACACTGTGGGATCACAACCTGCACCCAGCAAAGCACCCCACAGAACTGGTACATTGCAGCAGCAGGTTCAGAAGGAGCTGGCAAGCCTGCTGGACATGGGAATAATTGAAGAATCAAACAATCCCTGGGATGAGGAGGTTGTTTTGCTGATGTTTACAGGGAGCTCCTCCCGAGTTTGGGGGGCAGAACGGGAGAAAGCACAAAGGGGCTTTAACCAGTGAGTGATGGAAGCGAGCTTCATGGGCCATGTAACTGTGAACATTTGGTGGCTTAGACCAGGGATGGGCAAACTTTTTGACTCACGGGCCACATCAGGGTATAGAAATTGTATGGAGGGCCATGAATGCTCACAGAATTGGGGTTGGGGTGTGGGAGAGAGTGAGGGCTTCGGCTGGGGGTGCAGGCTCTGGGGTGGGGCTGGGGTTGAGGGGTTTGGGTGCGGGTGCTGTCAAGGACCCTCAGCAAAGAGCCTGTCATGATACATGCCATTTAGCTGAGCCCTGGCGGGATCCTTATCAGGCAGGATAACAAGGGTGATGCTGCAGCTGGGAACAGTGAAGATCCTGCCAATGTCCCTGCAGGCCAGGATGTGACCTCAGATTATATCTGAAGGACCAGTTTGGAGAAGATATCAGTGAAAACTGTGGAGAGGGGGATGTGCCTGGCCAGAGACTGGAAATCCAGGTGGTTACTGCAACTCTCTAACCCGTCCCTCCCATTGTTTTCTAGATAAATTGTACTTTCAACACTGAGGATTTTGGAGGTTATGGCCAAATCATTTACTGCCCTGGTTATTATGCCGTGCATTGCTGGGTGTGTGTCTGTGGGGTAGTGCAGATGCCACAACATTTGCATGGCCTCCTCTGCCTTCCCCTCCCCTCCACCAGCCTCTGCTGGGCACAATCCCAAGTGGATGCAGAGCACTGGGGGGAAGGTTTCTAAAAAGCCAACGTTGCTGTTTATCCAAGAGGTCAGAGTATGGGCTCCATGGCTTGTGCTGAAGCCCACGGTCTGTAGCAAGTTCACCAATAGAAATCCTTGGAGGTTTTTAAGGCCCGGCTTGACAAAGCCCTGGCTGGGATGATTTAGCTGGGAATTGGTCCTGCTTTGAGCAGGGGGTTGGACTAGATGACCTCTTGAGGTCCCTTCCAACTCTGATATTCTATGATTCTATGATTCTATGATTCAGTGCCCCTCTGTTCATTTCACGGCAGGCAGGCAGGTGGGGGTGGAGGGGTTCAAACATCGCTCGGATCAATGCTCTCCATCCTAGCTCAGGTTTGGTTGGTTTCCTTCATCCCCCCCAGTCCTGGTAGCTTATTCTGGGAAGTTTCTCAGGCAGCATGAATTCTCAATGGCCTTTCAGGAGAACCGGGAGTGCAAACCTGCTAGGACTTCCATAATAGCCGGGTCCCTACCAAATTCAGGGCTCAGTTTGACTAATTTAAAAACCCTCTGGCCTTGAAATTGACCAATGTTTCCATCTGAAATGTCATGGTATTGTAACCATGGGGGTCCTGACCAAAATAGGAGAATAGGGGAGTTCAGCGGTTGTTGTAGGGGTCACAGCATGGCCACCCTCACGTGTGTGGTGCCTTCAGACCTGAGCTCCAAGGGCAGCAGCCAGCAACCTTTCTGAAGCTAGAGGAGGTTCCCAGATGTGCAGGAGGGTTCCTGCTGTTGGGAGCACCTCAGCTCCTACCTACTACTTGGGAGCACCTCGGCTCCTACCATTTTCGGGACATCTAGAAAAATAGACACCTGAGCCCCAGAAGGAATGGCAAGGGAAGCCCCGAGCCCCAGCTGCAGATGCCTGGCAGAAGACCCGAGCCCGGACACCCAGAGTGCCAGCAGGAGTGGGGAGGGGCATGAAAGTCCTGAGCCCAGTTCCCCAGCACTGGCTGCAGCGACAGGGGGCCAGAAGCTCTGAGTCCGGGCACCCAGAGACGTGACTGGAGCAGAAGCTGCCAAGGCCAAAGCCCTGAGCCCAACGCTGGGCTGATGCAGTGCACTCACTTCTGCACTGCCTCTGGAGGTGCATCTGATATCCCCACGCAGAGGAAGTCCTGTCACCAGCCCGGCAGACAAACAGCAAGGAGGCCCCTACTGGGGTGCTCCTGGCTCGGGGGCTCCCAGCAGGACGGGGAGATCGGATATCATGGGGCAGGGCTAATTCGATCTAGCCAAGAAAGGCACAACAAGAATTGGGCTTAATATGGTGCAAAGTGTGTGACATTTCATAGCCCTGGAAATAGAGACCACATTAGGAGATGGAATTGTATCACAATCTGTGCCTCTATGAAAAACTCAGTGTGGGGTGAGGAACAGACTCTGCTGTTTTACCAGGTGGCCTGGTTGCTCCCCAGAATCAATAATGAGCAAGTGGGGAGATCCGGGGTGCAGCTCAAACATCCAACCAGGCTGGCTAGGGGCAGGCATCAGGCTGCCAGGGAATGGTGAGTGTGGCAGTGACTTCACAAAGGCCTTAGGCAGGAACTCAGCCTATTGGGCAAAGATGATGAGGCGTCTGTGACCTCACAGAGCTCCCTTGACAACAGCCAGGCAGGACAGGGATGCAGGGCAGGGGGAACCTCAGAGACCTCCTGTAGCCTTGCTGCAGCAAGTCTCCATCTCGTGGTTCTCTCAGAGTACCAAGAGACCGTTGTTGTGGAGGACATTCTGTGCGTTTTTTTTTTCATATCGGACTGGATTTTTTTGAAAGAAATCGTCATCTGTGTAGAAGGTAAGAAAAAATATAGGCTCTAAGTACAAGATAGGGGACTCTATCCTAGCAGATTCAAAGGCATCACCACCCTCCTAGTGAAAAAGTTTTTCCGAATATCCAAGCCTTCCACCCTGCAACTTGAGGTCATTGCTCCTGGTTCTGTCATCTGCCAGCTCTAAGAATTCCATGAGAATCAATCTTTCATTAGGAAAATAATTCAAAAATACAAATACAAAAAACTCTGAGTGAAATCAATCCATCCTGATCTTTAGTGGCTGGGGGTGTGGGCCTCGGAGGCCAGACTGAGACCCTCATTGGCTAGTAACACCCAGGAAGCCAGTAAAAAATTCCAGTTCTCTTAGCCTCCATAATCCAAGGAACACCTGAGAGCTGCGGGAGACAGAGGGGTGCTGAGAATGTCTAACTCATGATTGAAAATACAGAGATGTGCTATTGACTTTGGTTGGGGGACAAGTATCAAATCCGTCGGGATTCTTGTCCCAAACAACAATCATCCATTGTCCTTTAGAGCACAAGGGCCCTAACACGCCTGACATGCTCAAATCTCTCTCCTGCTAGGACTTAGAGAATTTTCTCCATCCCCATGATACAGAGGGAAAAAGAAAAGAAGTGACCTCTCTTTGGTCACGCATCAAGGTTATGCCAGAGCTAGAAAGAGAAGCATAAGAAAAAAGTTGTATCAAAATGTTTTGCTTTTAAAACTAACTGATTTCTTAAACCAAGGAAATTTGATGTGTGGTTAGTGAACTGAAATGATACATTCTGGTCTCCACGTGTTTCTAGATTGATGAACCAGTAGATCCATCCCTTCACACGTAGTTTTTATCCATAGATTGAGGGAGGAAAACAAGTTTGCCTGTTTTGTGAACTCCCAATGGCTTTCTTGAATTTCAACGAACTAGTCGATTGAACTGAACTATTTGAATAAACTGAAATGAAGACAATATTTTCTGCACCTTTCAAGGAAGTTATTGCTGTCCAAAGCTAGGCTAGCATTTCAGCTAACTTTCCTTCCAGGGCCTTAGCTACCACATCAGTGGTGCGACTGTCTGAAAAACTTGGCAGTGAACATATTCCACGTAATGTTCTTTTTTCTCTTCTATTTAAATTGTCATAAATTTTGCCCTTATCAAAGGTTGTCAATTTCACGTTTAATTCTGACAGCGAGGGAGACAAGCCACTGGAACAAATTACCCAGGGGAGAGGTGAAGTCTCTGTTTCCTGGTGTCCTCACATCACAACTGCCTTTCATTCTGGAAGGGTCCTTTTAGTTAATTACAAGCAATTGGGCTTAATAGGGTGCTGAGACTCTGAAATTTCATAGCCCGTGATATAGAGGCCAGATTAGGAGATTGAATTGTATCACAATCTGGGCCTCTATGAAAAACTCAGTGTGGGGTGAGGAACAGACTCTGCTGTTTTACCAGGTGGCCTGGTTGCTCCCCAGAATCAATAATGAGCAAGTGGGGAGATCCGGGGTGCAGCTCAAACATCCAACCAGGCTGGCCAGGGGCAGGCATCAGGCCTGCAAGGGAAAGGTGAGTGTGGCAGTGACTTCACAAAGGCCTTTGGCAGGAACTCAGCCTATTGGGCAAAGGTGATGAGGCGTCTGTGACCTCACAGAGCTCCCTTGACAACAGCCAGGCAGGACAGGGATGCAGGGCAGGGGGAACCTCAGAGACCTCCTGTAGCCTTGCTGCAGCAAGTCTCCATCTCGTGGTTCTCTCAGAGTACCAAGAGACCGTTGTTGTGGAGGACATTCTGTGCGTTTTTTTTTTCATATCGGACTGGATTTTTTTGAAAGAAATCGTCATCTGTGTAGAAGGTAAGAAAAAATATAGGCTCTAAGTACAAGATAGGGGACTCTATCCTAGCAGATTCAAAGGCATCACCACCCTCCTAGTGAAAAAGTTTTTCCGAATATCCAAGCCTTCCACCCTGCAACTTGAGGTCATTGCTCCTGGTTCTGTCATCTGCCAGCTCTAAGAATTCCATGAGAATCAATCTTTCATTAGGAAAATAATTCAAAAATACAAATACAAAAAACTCTGAGTGAAATCAATCCATCCTGATCTTTAGTGGCTGGGGGTGTGGGCCTCGGAGGCCAGACTGAGACCCTCATTGGCTAGTAACACCCAGGAAGCCAGTAAAAAATTCCAGTTCTCTTAGCCTCCATAATCCAAGGAACACCTGAGAGCTGCGGGAGACAGAGGGGTGCTGAGAATGTCTAACTCATGATTGAAAATACAGAGATGTGCTATTGACTTTGGTTGGGGGACAAGTATCAAATCCGTCGGGATTCTTGTCCCAAACAACAATCATCCATTGTCCTTTAGAGCACAAGGGCCCTAACACGCCTGACATGCTCAAATCTCTCTCCTGCTAGGACTTAGAGAATTTTCTCCATCCCCATGATACAGAGGGAAAAAGAAAAGAAGTGACCTCTCTTTGGTCACGCATCAAGGTTATGCCAGAGCTAGAAAGAGAAGCATAAGAAAAAAGTTGTATCAAAATGTTTTGCTTTTAAAACTAACTGATTTCTTAAACCAAGGAAATTTGATGTGTGGTTAGTGAACTGAAATGATACATTCTGGTCTCCACGTGTTTCTAGATTGATGAACCAGTAGATCCATCCCTTCACACGTAGTTTTTATCCATAGATTGAGGGAGGAAAACAAGTTTGCCTGTTTTGTGAACTCCCAATGGCTTTCTTGAATTTCAACGAACTAGTCGATTGAACTGAACTATTTGAATAAACTGAAATGAAGACAATATTTTCTGCACCTTTCAAGGAAGTTATTGCTGTCCAAAGCTAGGCTAGCATTTCAGCTAACTTTCCTTCCAGGGCCTTAGCTACCACATCAGTGGTGCGACTGTCTGAAAAACTTGGCAGTGAACATATTCCACGTAATGTTCTTTTTTCTCTTCTATTTAAATTGTCATAAATTTTGCCCTTATCAAAGGTTGTCAATTTCACGTTTAATTCTGACAGCGAGGGAGACAAGCCACTGGAACAAATTACCCAGGGGAGAGGTGAAGTCTCTGTTTCCTGGTGTCCTCACATCACAACTGCCTTTCATTCTGGAAGGGTCCTTTTAGTTAATTACAAGCAATTGGGCTTAATAGGGTGCTGAGACTCTGAAATTTCATAGCCCGTGATATAGAGGCCAGATTAGGAGATTGAATTGTATCACAATCTGGGCCTCTATGAAAAACTCAGTGTGGGGTGAGGAACAGACTCTGCTGTTTTACCAGGTGGCCTGGTTGCTCCCCAGAATCAATAATGAGCAAGTGGGGAGATCCGGGGTGCAGCTCAAACATCCAACCAGGCTGGCCAGGGGCAGGCATCAGGCCTGCAAGGGAAAGGTGAGTGTGGCAGTGACTTCACAAAGGCCTTTGGCAGGAACTCAGCCTATTGGGCAAAGGTGATGAGGCGTCTGTGACCTCACAGAGCTCCCTTGACAACAGCCAGGCAGGACAGGGATGCGGGGCAGGGGGAACCTCAGAGACCCCCTGTAGCCTTGCTGCAGCAAGTCTCCATCTCGCGGTTCTCTCAGAGGACCAAGAGACGGTTGTTGTGGAGGACATTCTGAGGAATTTTTTTTCATATCGGTGTGGATTTTTTTGAAAGAAATTGTCATCTGTGTAGAAGGTAAGAAAAAATATAGGCTCTAAGGACAAGATAGGGGACTCTTTCCTAGCAGATTCTCAAGTAGAGGTATAGAGGTTCAATATCTCTGTACTGGGCACTGGTGCAACCACTCCTGGAATATTGTGTCCATTTCTGGTGTCCACAATTTGAGACAGATGCTGATAAATCAGAGAGGGTTCACAGAAGAGCCATAAGAATGATGAAAGGATTAGAAAACCTGCCCTGTGGTGACAGACTACAGGAGCTCAATCTAAGAGAAGGTTAAGCGGTGAGCCTATGGGAACAAATATTTACCAATGGGCTCTTCACTTTACCAGATAAAGGTTATGAGCAGACAGTGGCTGGAAGTTGAAGCTAGACCAATACACACTGGAAAAAAGGCGAGCATTTTAAACATCAGAGTTTGGAGCAATTCACTGTGGCTTGTGCTGGATTTTCCACAACTTGCCTGTTTTAAAATCAAGATTGGGTGTTTTACTAAAAAATCTGCTCTAATTCCTATTGGAATTATTTTGAGGGACGTTCTATGGCCGAAGCAAAACAGAAAGTCAGACTGCAGTGGTTTCTTCTGGGCTTGGAATTTATGAATCTGTGACTCGCTGGGGGTGTTTGGAATTTGATCATTTTGCTTCCCTCTTCCTCCTTCCCTCTTGTCCCTTACATTGGTGTTGTAAGCTGAAGGGCATTGTGACTTTAGAGCAGTGGTTCCCAAACTGAGGTTCGTGAACCCCTGGGGGTTCACAAAATGTTACAGGGGGTTCTCGGGAAAAAATTCCCTAATGGCGGACAGAGCTGTCCCTAGGGACCCCAGGCACTATGGGGCCAGCAACCCAGAGCCCCTGGACTTCCAAGAGGTAAGCAGATCAAAGCAAGCATATCTATCACACTGAAGAGATTTAAATTTCAAGATTCCTTATAAGAAATGGAAAGGGAGATAGATATTTTTGGCTGTTTTTAAAATGAAATAGGCAGCTAGGATTGTTTTTAAAATTATTATGAAGAACAAGTTTAAACTTTGTTGTAATGTGCGTTGTTTGCCTGGACTGCTCAAGACCTGAATGCTTGTGTAGGAGGAACTCTTTAAGTTGGCTTCTTAAATACTTTTATGCTTGTTTCACATCTGATACTCCTTGATGAAACATAGGAGCCTTGTCTTATAACAGGCTTATTCCAAGTGATACAAGCTATGAAAGTGAGATCTTGGAAGAGTGTTGCCGTTTTCATAATGTAATAAGAATACTGTAATGATAAATAATAATTAATAATGAATAGTGTGTAATAAGCATGTCATAAAAACAAATTGTATATTTCCAAGATCACTTCTTTTCTAATTTATACTCAGGTGAAGTTGAAAATCCCTGGAAATATTCATTTTTGGGAGGGGGTTCATGAGACTTGACATTTTAGTGAAAGGGGTCCACAGGCTGTTAAAGTTTGGGAACCACTGCTTTAGAGTGAATTCAGACAGTCAGAGCTAACTCTCCACAGGTGATTTGCATAAGTCAGTAAATGAGCCTGCAGGTTTCCATGGGAGCGATGCCCAAGGCAGGCCGCAGGCTTTGGGTTGATGCTCAGGGTTAGTGGAGTCAGTGAGTGACAGGGGGGCTGAGTTACCTCTGGGGTCACAGTGTTACTGCTCGCGTTCCTCTGCCTGCTGCACCACGTGGGCAGTGACGGTCAAGGGGAAGGTTTTGTAGATTTGAAATGTATAAACCAGGAAGCGCAGAAGAGGAATGGCTTAGACAATTTGGCAGTAAAATGGAGGTTTTGTGGCAATATCCTGTGTAATTAATATTGGTCCAGGGACGGAGACAGCATTCCTGCCCCCCTACCACCTCTTAGCTGGGCCTACATAAAAGAGACTAACTAGAGTTTTGGACACTTGTTTGTTTAAGACTGAGCAAATAAGGTGCAACAAATTATGATATGATGAATTTTGTTGCCTCCTCTCCTTTAAGAGAATATGAGCAGTTTATGATTCTCTCAAATGAAGTAGTTCTTCTAAAATCAAGGGGAATACCAATCAATGGCTTTTTCAGAATGAAAACCCCCCCAAAGAGATTTTTTTTTAAATTTAAACTGGATTTTTAAAATTTAAATTTAAAAAGGTTTTTTTTTTAAACAAACCTATCAAGTATAAAATTTGAAACAATGACAAGCTATGTTAAGGCCTATAGTTGCTCTAGCCTAGGAAAGTCATTTAAATAAATACATCGATGAAGAAGTCCATGTTTGCTGCCAAGTTTCAGAGGAAGTCAAACCACTGAACTGTTGGAAGTCATGGCCTAAGCACCTGGGGGTGCAGAAGTTGTTGAAATACTCAGCCAGATTTCGGCAGCAATAGCCTCTTCTGCAGGTGCAAAAAGACTATTTTCTTCATTTCAGTTGATGCAGCTACTTCATTCCAATTTAAGAAACTGATTGGGAGTTGAAAAAGAATGAAGGCTTCTTTTCCTCTTGTAATATATGAATAAATGCTAGAGAGGAGGAGATGTGAGCTACTACCTCTAAAATCTGGAAGGAGGTTTATGACCAGGAACAATCAGCTCAATGCACGAACTAGAGATACTTCTTTACCTCAGTGTGTTTGAAATGAAAAAAAATGTTTCAGTTAACCTTTTTGTTCTTATGTATCCTGTAAAACCAGCATGTTTTAATGGTTACCTATTCATAGAATCCTAGAAGACTAGGGCTGGAACAGACCTCAGGAGGTCTCTAGTCCAACCCCCTGGCTCAAAGCAGGACCAACCCCAACTTAATCATCCCAGCCAGGGCTTTGTCAAGCTGACCTTTAAAAACTTGTAAGGATGGAGATTCTACCACCTCCCTAGGTAACCCATTCCTGTGCTTCACCACCCTCCTAGTGAAAAAGTTTTTCCTAATATCCAACCTAGACCTCCCCCACTGCAACTTGAGACCATTGCTCCTTGTTCTGTCATCGGCCACCACTTAGAATTTCATGAAAATCAATCTTTCATTAGGAAAATCATTCAAAAATATAAATCCAAATCATTTGGAATGAAATCAATCCACCTTGATCTTTAGTGTCTGGGGGTGTGGCCTCTGAGGCTAGACTGAGACCCTCATTGGCTAGAACCACCCAGGGAGCCAGTAACAAATTCCAGTCCTGTTAGCATCCAAGCCTCCATAATCCAAGGAATACCTGACAGCTGCGGGAGACAGAGGGGTGCTGAGAAGGTCTAACTCATGATTGCCAACACAGAGATGTGTTATTGGCTTTGGATGGGGGACAAGTAGCAAATGCGTCAGTCACTACAACAGGTCACCCTCGGAGCCAGGGAGACTAGCACTTCCCAGCTCTGGAAGGGAGTGTTCCTCTAGCGGTTAGTGCGGGAGCCTGGACAAAGGACTCCTGGGCTCCATCCTCGGCTCTATCCCTGACTCCCAGTGCAACCCTGAGGCAGTGGCTTTTCCTGCCAAGGCCTCTGTTTCCAACAGTGGGGCTGGAGACACTCCCCTAGAGCCCTTGGGCCCTCACATTTCAGGAATGTGCGTGAGATACTAGGAGACCTTGAGATGGGAGGTGTCCTTCTGTTCGTCGGTCAGTGTTGTGAATCCCTGGCTGCTCGCCTGAGTTTATCCATCCCCTGGCAATAAAACATTGTCTTGTTTTCACAGTCACTTTCGATCTCCCCACTTCTACCCCCTGCCCTGCTGGCAGGGGATTCTGCAGCACCCCTTCTAGGCCACCTGGGTGCAGAGGATCGAGGAGGAGGGTAAAGGAAGGACCAACAGCAAGCATCTGCCATCCAGCTCCATCCCATCTAGAGTAAGTAAGTGGAGTTCTCCAGAGCCATCTCCAGTGTGGTGGAAATATCCCACCAATAGGGCTCCCAGCCCGTCCCTTGGCAGAGTTTGTTCCCCAGGTGGAGGGTCCCTGTGCCCTGGGGTGGGATGTGTGGGGAGGAGAAATTGCCTCAGCGGAGGGGAGGTGGGCCGGGGAGCAGGCAGGCCCCATTAATGAGAGGCTGCCTTGAAGCCAGACTCACGGCTGCTCCCCACTCAGTTCCAGGATGGAGCGGCTGAGGCAGATGCTCAGGAGGAAGGCCGGGCAGGTGGCTCCAGAGCCAGAGGGAAAGAACATCCGGCTTTCTGAGGAGGAGAGCGGCCCCGCTGGCCCCACGGGCGGGGAAGAGGCTGGTGGCCAGCATAAACAGAGGAGCTGCCTGGCATGCTGCAGGAAGTGGATGACACCAGCTCCCCTAGCTGACCCTGAGGCACCTTCTGGGCCCAAATGGAGGTGGCCCCGGGTACAGCTACGGAGGAGGGAGCCAGGAGAGGGCAGGAGCCGGGCAAGGCAGCTCTGGGGCTTCCTTCACAGGAAGCCAAGGAGCCAGGAGCTGCACCCCAGGGCCCAGCAGGAGCCACCCACCACCCTGGCAACTGTGGAGCCCCCCGCCAGCCCCACCCTGGCCCCTGAGGAGCCCTGCGCCAGCCCCACCCTGGTCCCTGAGGAGCCCCCCGCCAGCCAGGAGGAGGAGCTGAGCGACTCTGGGACAAACACCAGCAGCTTCTCGTACTCCCAAGGGGGCAGCAGCTCCTCTGCATGGTCTGACTGGCCTGCGGATGAATGCTCCCTCTTTGCAGGTGAGGGGAGACCCAGGGGAAAGGGAGGAGGACTGGGGCGGTGGGGGACTAGTAACCCCCTGTGCCCATCGGCTCGCCAAGGTGCCGGGACTGACCCATGTGAGCCCCACTAACACTAGTGGGGGGGGCACAGCCACACCCCGCGGCAGGGGATGCTGGGTGGAGTTGGGGATCTCCAGCCTCCCCTGATCATGTTGGGGGGGGGGCGACTCCCACGGGGCCCTGAGGCTCATGGGGCTGAGGGCGTCTCTCGCAGGGGCAGGGTGGGGCCCGCGCTGCCATGGGGCTTCTTACAGAGAAAGGGGAAACATGGAGCCTTCTCTGTCCACTGCATCCCCCCAGCAGCAGAAGGGATTATACTTTCTCCTTCCCCCCTGGTGCAGAGCCCCCCAGTGCCCATGAGGACGAGAAAGAGGAAGAGGAGGAGGAGGAAGATGTGTCCCTGGAACAAGACATCATAACAGAGATCCATCAGTATCTCCAGGGCAGAGATAAGGTACAAAAATCCCCCAGCTGCACTGCCACCGAGTCCGTCCTGCCCCTTGTTCCATCTCCACCCAGGCAGGGGGGTTTTGTCCAAGAGAATCCCTCACCCCCAATGGGGGGACACGTCTCCTCTGTTCTCTGACACCCCAAAGTGGGGACATTTGTCCCACACAGGCCAAGGTTTCCACTCCCCGCAGACACTGTCCAAGTTACAACCCCGGTCTGTACACTGGTTTCAGGAAGGGGCGGCTTTCCCTGTTCAACCCCATGGAGGTCCTGATCCCTAGAGTTGGTTTGGGTTGGGCGGGGAGGTCCCTATGTAACAGGCTCTCTCTCTCTCCCCCCACCCCACTCCTAGCTGATGGGGAACAGGGCCCATCAGCTCCGCTTCCTCGACGCTGTGCTGAGTCTGTGTGTCTTGGCACAGCAGCAGGGGTGGGACACCCTGGAGCCCTATATTTCCAAAGCGGCCCTTGTGGAGAGCATTGTGGTGAGTGGGACCCTGTGCCCAGCCCCTGGGGCGAGGCAGCCAGACATGGGAGGAAGCGTTAGTTGGGTTGGAGGGGGAAGCAGAGGACAGGGGTTCCTGGGGTGAGGGCTGGGGAGCAGGGAAGGGGATAATTGTGACACTGATCAGGAGCTGGCAGTGGGGAATTGTAAGCCCGGAGGGGAAAGGAGGGGAGGGGAGGGGGGAATTGGGTGGGAGAGGGGGAAGGAAGTTTGATGGATGGGAGGAATGGGGGGGCCCAGCTGGTTGGGGGTGGGAGTGACACTGGCTGTTTCTGCAGAGCACTTTGGCCTCCACCCTGGGAAGTGCCTCTGGGTCTGTGAGGCCTGGTCTCACACATGGTTTTGTTTCCTTGGGGTCTCCCAGGAGCTGATTGAAATTCTCCCTGTGGTGTCAGAGCCGAGCTCCATCATTTCCAGCTCCATGGACGTGGTTTGCAGCCTCAGGTATCAGGACCCTCCCGTCCAGCTGCCCTAACCCTGGTGCTGATCGGGCCCAGAGCTGGGAGTCACAGATCCTCCTCCGCCTAGGTTACCCCCAGCTGTGGCTGTTCCCATCCCCCAGCAGAGGAGGCGGGAACGTCCCCTCTTTCCTGGCTGGGGGGTGGATTTCACTCCAGGAATGTTACAGTGGCTGTGGGGAGGGGATCACTGTGGGGGAGGGGGTGATGTCCATGCCAGTGCCAGCACCATGCTGGTGCTGCAAAGTGTACGACAGGCTCCTCTCTTCTGCCAGCAAACTGAAGCCACCACTGTCCCTGGAGCTGGAATCTCGCCTCCTGAGCGCGCTTCTCCACCAGATCTTCACCATGGGCACTTGGAACGACACCCCCCACTTCCAGGTAGGTCCTGATCCTACTTCTCTGTCCCCGGAGCAGGAGCAGGCTCTGGTCCCTGCTCCCTCACTTTGATAGAGCTGCTGAGAATAGGGGAGGGGTGAGCAGAGCTGGGAACAGGCCCGCAAGGAACTGGCAGTGGGGGCCCCTTCCCTCCAGAGGGGATTGCATTACCCCTCCATGGCTGATCCCAACCTTCCCTCCTCTCCTCATTCTGTGCTCTGCTGCCTGGACTCTCCCGGGGATCCTACTTCCCACCCACTGCAGTTTGGCTGTTCCATAGTCTGCTGGGTACCAGGTGCTGTGCAGAGAACTGCTAAGAGCAAGGATTGAAGAGGCAGCAGGCATCCGGCCATGAACTTTTGCTTAGTCTCTCTGGAGTGATGTGAATGGGAGAGGCCAGGATGTGCCTTTTGAGTCTTGCCAGGGCTCCTAGAGAATCCTCCTAATTGTCCCCTGACTGGTGTGGCCCCATGTCCCTTGACTGGCGGGTGCTCCCTCCTCTTGTAGGCTCTCCAGAAGAGCTATTTGCAGAGCCTGGACAGCATGCTCAGGGGCCTGCTGAGCGAGACCCCCAGCTTGGAGAAGCTGCAGCACCTCTTGGAGGTGAGTAGAATGGGACGGTCTGGGGTGGAATTGACCCTGAACCCTGTGGGAGGGCAGCAAATGAGATATTAGAAGAGCCACATTTCCATTGTGTCCTTCCAGCTTGGACCCAGCCGGACACACTTTCCCAGAGCTGCCAGTGCAGGGGGAAGGAGCTGGGACTGTCAGCCAGCGCTCTGCCCGATTGCATTAAGCACTAACAGTGAGCAGCAGGCCTGGCTGGGGACTGAGAGACTGAAACCCCTGTGAGATGCAGGACATGGGCCTCTGAGAAAAGTCTCTGGCTCCTTTCTAGGGAGACCCTGAGATACAGGAGGAGCCTCAGGGAATCAGCTCTTCTGTCCTAGGGACACTGCAGTTCCCGGAGGGATTGTCCTCACGGCCGTTCCATCCATCCTACCAAGGCCCTTGCAGCTGGGGTCTGGGGTCCAGGACATGTGCCTTGATCCTGACGTGCTGTTCATGGATCAGGGGTTCAGGGCAAACGGACCAGCCCTAAGACTGACCATTGTCCCAGCCTGGAGAGACGATGAGCTTGTGCTCAGCAAGACGTGGGCAGTGTCATGGACCCCCTTTTCAAGCTCTGCGACCAGGGGTCAGCTGTTCCACCCTGAGCGCAAGGTGTAAGCCCCATGGGGACCGGGAGAGGCTCGTTTGTAGAGCATGTACGGCTGCCCACTGACCCTCCCCTGCCTCCTTCTCCTGCAGCACATCCATGTCTGGATCCAATCAAAAAGGACCCTGGAGAGAGCTAGGGCCATACAGAGCAGCGCTGCCCTGCTCGAATTCGCCACCTCCCTGCCTGGATTTGACGTAAGTGACCTTTGACCCCAGCATCCTGCAGAGTCAGGGCTTGAGTCAAGTTCCTCATCCCGTGGCTAATTGGTCCCCCCTGGGTCCGCAAGGGACTGCGTTCCATAGGCCACGGGCTGGCAGATTTGTGCCTGGCCTCAGGGCCCTTGTTACTCTGGAGCAGCTAGGCAGTAAGTGCTCATAGAGGGCCTTTGCCCTGGTCCCTTTGCTCCAAGCTCCCTTGGGGGCAGAGAGCTCTCGCTCCTCTCGCCCAGCGCCTCCTACAGAGGGGTGGGAGCAGAGCTCTGGCCCAGGGGCGCTGGAGAGCTGAAGGGAGAAGGTTGATGGATTCCCCTCTCCTCCTTCCACCAGACCTCCTCCGACTTCTCCATGGCAAGCGACTTTGTGCTGCAGCTGGGTCTCCATGTATCCCACCCAGCCGAGGACATCAGCCAGCAAGCCAGGGATGGGATATATTGGCTGCACAGGCTCCTGATGCAGAAGAGGGGTAAGAACCCAGCTGGGCAATGGGACCCCATGGAAACAAGCCTCTCGGAGACTAGCTCCAGCTGGCCATTGGGATGCCTAGAGGACTAAGGCCTCTCTGTTTAGACCCACTGTAGCAGGGAAGAGGAACCCCAATAGTAACAAGGCCCCTCCTTTGAGACTCCCTCTGCTGGGCAATGGGACCTTACAGAAAGAAGCCCCCTCCTCTGAGACCAATCCCACCTTAGATGATGACTCTTTCTCTTCCCCTCTCTCTGAATTAGGGAGATAAGTGTGAAAGTGCCAGGGAAATTGGCTGCTTTATTTCAGAGCCCGGCTCTGTCGCCAGCCCAGGGAAATAGCCCACCCACAGGGCAGCCAGCTCGTGAGGGGACAGGAACAGAGCTATTGAGAGACATGGAGGGAAAGAGCCCATCATCAGGGCAGGGGTAGGAGCAGAGACCACAGGGGAAGGACACAAAGCTTGTAGGATGTCACCAGTTGGGTAGTCAGGGCCAGATCCTGACTTCAGTGGGTGTGGGGGGTTCTCAGTATTAGACACCACCATTAACAGGCACCCACTCCCAGAGCACAATGACTCTAAGGGTCACATGATTACTGTGATGACTAAAACAAATCCCCCTTCTGGTACTAAACCACCTGGTATGGACCCTGCGATTCCATTGGGCTGTGGATGCCACGAGGACCCTGGCCAGTGTGCACCCAGACGGAAACCGGCAGTGAAAGCGGAATGTCAAACCTCCCCAATGGGTGTGTCTTTCTCCCCCAGGGCTCAACATCACCGAGGGAAGAGAGCTGTGGTGCCGGGAAGGGCTCCAGGATACCGAGCGCCTGGGCTTTAGAAACCTGGCCAGGGTGGGAGAGGTAAGGACTCTCTGCCGGTGCATTGCAGCAGCTCAGGTGTGGAGCTGTCTCCCCCTGCAGTGAGTGTGTCATGGACACAGGGCAAGAGCCTGCTACTTATTTGCAGCAGAGTATGTGAGGTTCCTGGGAATGTCAGTGGGGTGAGGCGTGGGAATGAACCAGATCTAAAAGACCCCTCACCTCTAGCGGGTGAGCTGCAGGAGATATCGCTGCTGGGAGCAGTAGAGTGTCTGGGTGAGCTGGTTTCAAAGTGCGGAGACCCATTTCCAGCATCTCATGGCACCTGGGTTGAATCCTGCTCCAGAAAGAGCTATTGGAGGCCTCAGTGCCTGCAGCCTCTTACTGAAGGGGGTTCTTTGGTCTATGGGACCCCAAAGGTTGGCTGCCCCAGGACTCTTCTCCACCTTGTGAGCCACCAGAGGGATTTGGAGCCTGGTTCTGAGCCATTGCAAGGGCTCTGGTTCTGTTGGTTTTAGGTCTTTCGTGAGATATTCACCGAAGATCAGAGAAGAACTTTTCATCAGGGGGCGCTGGAGGCCATACACCACCCCCTGCTCCATGTCAGCCAGGCTGGGCTGGTGCTCACCTACTCCATCCTGGGGGAAGCCGACCAGCTGCTAGGGGACGAGGTAACCAAAGAGGGATCAACTGGGGAGGGAACCCCAGGGCCTTTCACCTCCAGGCCATTGACAGTCACTCCCATCCCATCCCCACGCGCTGACCTGGGAGCAAGGAGAGGATGAACCCAGGCAGGTGCCATTGGTAGGTGCCAGCTTGTCCCCTGAGCAGCTCAAAGCAGGGCAGATCCAGCTCTCCAGCAAGGCTATTTCCTAACAGGCATCACATCAACACGACACGCTGCCATTGCTCATGCTAGGGGGTGCCAACTTCCCTAGCCACCTCTGTGAGCCTTTCATCCCCTCCGGGCCTCAGGCCGGTTCCTAGTGCTCTGGGATCATGTTATCCCAGCAACCACCTGCTCTGGGAGAGCTGGAGGAGTCAGTCAGCGGAGGCTGCTTAAGTGCCCCATTCCCCAGAGCTACTGCCCATGGCATCATGTTAAGGATGGGGGATCTCTTGGGGAAAGGTGTCCACTTCCTCTCACCCCCAGGCACTACTGCCCAAAGCCTCCCAGCCCCGCAGCTGGAGGGGGCGAGGGCGGCTGAGGGGATTCTGGGGAGCGGAGCTGAATCCTCAGTTGTGTTGGGAGGTAGAACAGCTCTTGGGGGGACTGAGAGGAGTGGGGGCAGGAGTTCATTCCCCAATGGTGGGAGAGGGGATGGGAGTCACTGGAGAAGAGACGAGATTTTGTCTCGGGGGTTGGGTGGGGGAATCCGTCCCTCAGACATGGGGGGTAGGGAGGAAATTTTGCTGGCTCCCGGTGCCGTTAATCCCCTTTGTTCTCATGGGTGTCCGAGTCTCTGATTGATCCTTGTTCCCTGGCAACAGGGGGACATTAGAGCAAACGTGATGTACAGGCTCTTTGCTATCAGGAGATCTGGCCTGGTGCCCAAAGGACTGGAGGGGCTGTGATCCACGTATCAGCCTTGAAGACCCACCCCCCGCTTCACATGACTAGAAGCCCCCAGCCCCTGCCACAGGTACTGCTCTGTCTCACTGTGCCTGGGGGGGAAGGGCTGGGGGAAGCGGCCATAGAGCCCACAGCACTGAGAGAAAGCCAGGCCGAGCACCTCGCTCTCACCACCCTGCCCCACCCCGACCCCTGGAGCTGGGGCCAGGCCAGATAATGGTTCGGAAGAATCAGGCTGTGGGGCTGGCCCAGAAATGAGAGCATCCGCAGAACCAGGGGTTATGCTCAATAGCCGTTGCAGTCTGGGAGGGGTGGCCTGACATGGAGCCCCTCCCCTGTCGTCACTGCTCACACCTTCCCATGGCCCGTGTCACCCCTGACGCAGCAAATGTCTGACCATCCCCCACCTCGGGCCCAATCCACCCACCTGGTATCTGAACCCTTCCCAGCCAGGAATCAAACTCGCCCCTAACAGTCTGGGGCAGGGAAGGATCCTCCCCATCTGGCAGGTGGGAACTGAGACGTAGAGGAAGGGCTGTGGGCCTGGTCACACAATCCTGGGTGGAGATCTGGGAAGTGGACTGGGTCCCAGCCTAGAGCCTTTCCCGCAGGGGCACTTTCACTTTCTGCCCTTTATTCTCCTCTCCAGCTAGGGGGTCTGTGAGTGTGAAATGAACAGGGAGGGTGATGGGGTCCTGGCATATAGCCTGCATGGGAGCTCCCCTTGGCTTGGACCCCAGGGTCAGAGACATCTTGGTCATCCTGCTGTCCTTCTTCTATTGCTAGGAAGGGAGTCCACCGATGAGGGGTCTTTCGGGCTCCAGTAAGCCATCCTCATTCCCTCCCGCATGTACCACCCTGCCCTGCCCTGCCCTGCCCTCCGGTTTCCTCGCTGTTGCCTCTGGCTTAACTCTTGACTCAGGTCTCTGGCTATGACTTTGGTATGACCCTTCTTGGCTCCAGATTTTGGTTATGAACCCCGCCTCAGTATTTTCCTTGCCTTTCTCTAGCCTCGCTCCAGTCCCTCCACCCACCCGCTCCAGCATTGCCTCCTCCTCCTGATCTTCCCCAACCCGTCGGATTTTGACTACCTGGATTTGACCTTCGGCGTGTCTATGGACTTTGGCTTGAGAATGGACTTGGATGATCTTTGGTCTGACCACCCGGCTTCGACCTCTGGCCTGGACTTGGACACTGGCTCTGGTTCTGCTTCTGTTTTGTTGATAGACTCTGATCTCAGTTTTGATCCTGGTGTGTCTAGCATCACTCTTAGCCAAGTGCCATCCATGTGCAAAAGGGGACCCATCACACCAGGTGTGAACCATGGCCTCACTACATGAGCCTGGCCCGGTGCTGCCCCTACTGGAGTTGTGCAATGGAAATGACTGAAAATGTAGGGGTTCCTTTAAACAACCTCCACCAGCATTCTTGACTTGGACACCCGGCCATAGTATAATTGCCCTACCATCAATCAAACCCTAACCCCTCCCTTGATTCCTTAAGCCCAACCCCTTGACCCCTTAGTCCCTCCCACCTGTCACTGGAAATCCCGCCCCATGGAGGTATTACTTCCGGGGTCAAGGCGGCCGCATGACCAGATGCAAAGGGATGTCATGTGACACCTCTAAGAACTCCTCCCATCACCCTCTACCAATCAGAATGGGTTTCATCCCAAAAGGACCACCCCGAGAGGAGATTTGACCAATCAGGGTGCCTTCCAGGGTGGGGGTGACCTGTCCAGAAGTGGGCCATGTGACCCCTCTAAGAACTCCTCCCACCACCCTCTACCAGTCAGGTTGGGTTTCGTCTTGAAAGGACCATCCCAAGAGGAGATTTGACTAATCAGGGCAAGGTCCGGGACAGGCTGACCTGTCCAGAAGTGGGCCATATGACCGCACTAAGAACTCCTCCCAAGGCCCTCTGCCAATCAGAGTGCAGCACCATTACCCCATCAGTCCCAGCGCTGGACAGAAGAGGCCATCTCTTACCAACGACACATGTTTTAGAAATTTTGGAAAGGCTGTTGAGAGGAAAGATGAACTCCTTCACCAACCCCGTGAAAACTTCGGACTTTGTTTTAGCCCCAACTGTCTTTGACCATACGCAGAGAAAGCGCTACATCAGCAACAGTTTGAGGAGGAGGAGGAGGGAGCGACCGAGGGGAGCCCTTTGGCCCGGCTATTGATGGATATGCCGGAACCTGAACCAAACTGCTTGTGAGACACCCTGATGAGCATGGTGGCCTCTCTTTGTCCACCCCCTTAGAGGTGAAATGCGATCACGGCTTGCGGGAGTCACAGGCGGACAAGGTGCACGGAAAAGACAGCGCTCAGGTAAATGAACGATTAAGAAGAGACGGTTGAGGTCTTGCGGCCAACATAGATCTTTTGGAACACCTCATTGCCCATGACGGAAGATAGTACGTTCAGTTCTGCCATGGCATTCAGAAACACACCCCATTGTTTAGGTACATGTCTGCTAGGAACAGAGCGCGTCTGGGTGATGGCCCTGCCTAAGTCGAGCATGTTAGAACCATTAGCCACAGAACTTTTATACACAAAAGCCCCTTTATCGTTCCATGAAGAGATATTTTCGTCCTGGCCCAGTTTATTTAGCAATACTAACGCTTATTCACGTTATCCAACACCTCCTGAGCAACAGAGTCTGAGGTCTTTGGTGTTTCTGGAGGTTTGGCAGTTACACTCTGTTCCTGTTCTGGTAGAAACAGACTTATTTTCCCTTTAGCCACATCGTTCTGCTTCACGTACATTAGGTACTTTTGAAGCCCGGCGCTGTAAAGTTTAGCCTTTTTGTATTCGGCTACATCAGTTCTTTGAAGAACAGACTTCATTTCAGCATCCAGTAAGCGAGTTGCGGTCGTTCTAATATTTTCCTCTGCCAGGGGGGGAGCCCTTAATTGCTCCAACGGGTGGCTGGGCACCAGGTACATTTTTTCTGCATACTCCATTATCGATTAGTTAAAAGCCCCGTTATCAGAGGGATAGCAAAACTTAACAGAGGGCCGATAAACCCCCCAGACTTCTTCACCAGATGCTTCTTTCTTTTAAGTGAAACACTTTTATTACAAAAAGAACAGGAAAGCGTGCGTCTCTTTTTCAGCACGCGCACTTGATTCTGTGTTAAAGGTACGTTTCCTTTTAAGGTGTTGAGCGCTATTTCTGAGATGGCCACTACTAGATCGTCAGAGGCCTAACACAGTATAGCCCTCCTTTGCTGCGGGGACGATTTGCTAAGTCATTTTAAAAGGCCCAGGTTGCTCTTCACGCAGCTAGACAGGTTTTTGGTCAGCAGCCCCGGCTGTTAAAAGGGGGCCTGGCAATAATTCATCTCTTTTTATACCCCTTGTTGTTCTTTTCAAAGTATAAACCGCCGGCCAGTCTGGAAGGAAAAGACCAGTTCTTAGTCTATAAGCTTCTGGTGTGGAAGGATTTAAATCCACCACCAGGTAGCCATAAGGTCTTTTGGTAGCATCCTCAAAAGCTTCTAGAAGGAATTGAGGTTTGCCGGGGTACATTTGCCGAGCGAGCGTAGCGATTTGTCATTTATCCCTGGGGTTTTGAACAGAACCATGTACTTTGTGTTTAGGTTAATCGTGCGACTCTTTTTTCCCTGGCAAACTCCAGCATCGCAGGAGTTTTCAGTCCTTCGTTTTTTATTCACACCTCCTAGAGCGCATGCTCTGGGTTTGTGAATGTGTGTGGTTCTGCGCACGTTCAGAGCCCCTAGAGCGCATGCTCTGGGTTTGTGAATGTGTGTGGTTCTGCGCACGTTCAGAGCCCCTAGAGCGCATGCTCTGGGTTTGTGAATGTGTGTGGTTCTGCGCACGTTCAGAGCCCCTAGAGCGCATGCTCTGGGTTTGTGAATGTGTGTGGTTCTGCGCACGTTCAGAGCCCCTAGAGCGCATGCTCTGGGTTTGTGAATGTGTGTGGTTCTGCGCACGTTCAGAGCCCCTAGAGCGCATGCTCTGGGTTTGTGAATGTGTGTGGTTCTGCGCACGTTCAGAGCCCCTAGAGCGCATGCTCTGGGTTTGTGAATGTGTGTGGTTCTGCACATGTTCAGAGCCCCTAGAGCGCATGCTCTGGGTTTGTGAATGTGTGTGGTTCTGCGCACGTTCAGAGCCCCTAGAGCGCATGCTCTGGGTTTGTGAATGTGTGTGGTTCTGCGCACGTTCAGAGCCCCTAGAGAGCATGCTCTGGGTTTGTGAATGTGGGCGTTTTCACTCACAGTTTCCTCAGGGTTTGGTGTGGCGGCAGCCGCTAAGGAACTGGAGTTGTGGTTGTGTTGTTGCAATACCTCGGGGAGGATCAAAAAAAAAAAAACATTTTACAAAACTGAACTTTACCATCCTTCTCACCCACACCTATGTATTTACTTAAAATACAAAACCTCATAGAACAACCAAACCAATAAGCAAAATATATTTACGGGGCTTCATCCATCCATCAATCACTGATGCTGGTGAATTTTCCTTTTCAGCTCTCTCTTTCCTTTTTCTTTTGAGCTTGTTTTCCCTCTGGTCTAAGGATCTCTCATGTTTTGACCGTACTGCGGAGCAAACAACATTATTATAAAACACATGAAACCGTCTTGTAAACTTAAAAAATAAAATATTCATTAAGGTGTTTTTCTATTTAAAAAGTCACAGCTTTAAAACAAATAATCCATTTCAGGCTGTACAACAAACACAGGTTTTGAGTTTATTTCTACCACTTAAAAAACAAAACAAAACAAAACAAACAACAAAAAACCCACAATTTAAAAAAAAAAAAATACATCTCATTTTGCAGAATAAAAAACCAAACTGCTTTTAAAATCCATTTTAAAACATATTTTGCACAGTAAAAAACCTTGTTAGTTTGAAACAAACCAAGTACTTTTTAAAAACCTACACCTATGCCTTGCACAGACCCCTCTCACACAAAACAGCAGCTTTATAAAACACACCAAACCAAGTTTGCAGCCCTATACTTTTCAATAACCCCCCCCCCCAATGCATTTAAATGGCCCATGCTTGTTCTGTCCCTCAGCCATGTGTGCTTGGGCCTTTGGGTTAGTTACTATTATTCCCCCAATTGCCTCAAACCCATTTTAAAAACATCACATTATGCACAGTAAAAAAACCTGTTCGTTTGAAACAAACCAAGTACTTTTAAAAACCCTACAGCTATGCCTTGCACCGACCCCTCTCTCACACAAAGCAGCACATTTTTAAAAAAATACTTTTCAATAACGTCCCCACGCATTTAAAAGCCAATTTCAAAAAAGTTCCCTTTCACCATGGGATAAAGTGTTGCAAGCACATGCTTGTTCTGTTCCCCCCCATGTGTGTTTGGGCCTTCAGGTTAAAGAACAAGAACAAATTGTAGTTAGTATTGCCATCAAATCCCTATACAACCTGCGTAATACCTAAAGTTTTTTAAAAAAGTATTAAGCACAACTATAGTTAAAATGGTTTTTACCTTGGCCTGTTGGTGAACTGCAGCTTAAAGTTACTGGTTCCATGCTAAGCAGATCACACTGCAAGAAAGATAGACACCATTGTTTTCCAAAGACAGCATGGGCAAAGAGTGGCATTTCAGAGTTAAAGACAGCAAGCCTTACCTCTTTCTGCAGTCCAGCAGCCATTCAAGAACGTTTCTGTTGAAAAGGACAGTCTCCAACATACCTGAGCTTTTTATAGCATCTTAGCCCATTGTTTCAAACAGACTTCAACATAGTAGCTAGCCGGTTAATTTAATCACCACAGCTCTGAAAGAATAGATCCTTAAGGACTTTAGGCACCTCTCCCATAGCACACCCTTTTGTGATCTGGGATGGGGGAACCAAGTTGTCTGCACAACAGGGGTATTTTTTTTTTCTGTAAGTTAAAATAAATTTTTCTGTAGGGCCTTCTTACAGTATTGAACAGTACCCATTTACAAGTGGGGGGCCTTTTGCAGATATCAATGAATGTCTTGGAGCTTGTTTTTTTTTTTATTAAACATGTTTCTTTCATGCTTAAAGTTTGGGGGGGAGGTTCCTAGAAACAATGACCCATAGCAATCAACCAACTCCAGGGCCATATTTAAACCGTCCAATAGTGTCCCACCAACTCCTGGGGTCATATTTAAACTGTCCAATGGAGTTCTGCCAACTCCAGGGGTTATATTTAAACTTTCCAGTCGCATCTGTGAATTCCTGAGGTTTTATTTCATTTCATATTAATCAGAACTCACCATCCACACCCACCCACCCCCCTTACTATGGGTGCACCCCCATCAAATTTAACCCTATGGCAACAAGGGTAAGTAATCGCAGTCACCCTGGCTATTCAGTGAGGGGGGAGGTGTAGTTAAACGCATTCAGTTCAACTCTATTGTACTCAAACACATGTCTGAACAAGCCCTGTTTGTTTTATTGTAAGCACATTTTTTGAGGATTTTTTCCCCCTCCCACAACATACATTTCAGCTTTTTGCTGTAAATGGGTCACTTTTACACAAAAACCCCACAAGAGCTAGGTGCTCACAAACAATTGATTTGTTATTTAAAAGACATACAGCTCCTTGAAAACAAACCAAGATGCTTCATGAAAACTTTCAGAAAAGAAATAGTGTAAGCACCCCACTGCTTGTTTTTCGATTTACACAACCCCCAGTTCCTAACCCATTACACCTCCTCCTCGACCGTCGCTTCTTAATCATTCATTTAGCTGTGCGACGTCTTTTCCGTTCACTTTGTCCGCCGGTGACTCCCCCAAGCCGTGATCGCATTCCACCTGTAAGGGGGTGGACAAAGAGAGGCCTCGGGGCTAAAACAAAGTCCAAAGTTCTCACGGGGGTAGTGAAGGAGTCCATGTTTCCACTCAGCAGCCTTTCCACGATTTCTAAAACACGTGTTCTTGGTAAGAGATGGCCTCCTCTGTCCGGCGCTGGGACTTATGGGGTAATGGTGCTGCACTTTGATTGGCAGAGGGCTTTGGGAGGAGTTCTTAGTGGGGTCATACAGCTCACTTCCGGATGGGTCACCCCGCCCCGGATCTCGCTCTGATTGGCCAAATTCTCCTCTTGAGGCAGTCCTATCAGGGCAAAACACATCCTAATTGGTAGAGGGCGGTGGGGGGAGCTCTTAGAGGCATCACACAAGCCACTTCCAGACGGGTCACCCCACTCCGGAACTCGCCCTGATTGGTCAAATCTCCTCTCGGGGTGGTCCTTTCGGGATGAACCCCATCCTGATTGGTAGAGGGTGGTGGGAGGAATTCTTAGAGGGGTCACATGACACACCTTGCTTCCGGTCATGTGGTCACCTTGATCCCGGAAGTAACACCCCCATGAGGTGGGACTTCCAGTGACAGAAGGGAGGGACTAAGGGTCAAAGGGTGGGGCTAAGGGGTCAAGAGGCGGGGGTTAGGGTTTGATTGATGGTAGGACTATTATAGTACTGCTGGGTGTCCGAGTCAAGAATGGTGGAGTAGCTCCAGAGACGGAGGTTGGTTAAAGGAACCATAGAATCATAGAATATCAGGGTTGGAAGGGACCTCAAGAGGTCATCTAGTCCAACCCCCTGCTCAAAGCAGGACCAATTCCCAACTAAATCATCCCAGCCAGGGTTTTGTCAAACCGGGCCTTAAAAACCTCCAAGGAAGGAGACTCCACCACCTCTCTAGGTAACGCATTCCAGTGCTTCACCACCCTCCTAGTGAAATAGTATTTCCTAATATCCAACCTGGACCTCCCACACTGCAACTTGAGACCATTGCTCCTTGTTCTGTCATCTGCCACCACTGAGAACAGCCGAACTCCATCCTCTTTGGAACCCCCCTTCAGGTAGTTGAAGGCTGCTATCAAATCCCCCCTCATTCTTCTCTTCTGGAGACTAAACAATCCCAGTTCCCTCAGCCTCTCCTCATAAGTCATGTGCTCCAGACCCCTAATCATTTTTGTTGCCCTCCGTTGGACTCTTTCCAATTTTTCCACATCCTTCTTGTAGTGTGGGGCCCAAAACTGGACACAGTATTCCAGATGAAGCCTCACCAATGTCGAATAAATGGAAACGATCACGTTCCTCGATCTGCTGGCAATGCCCCTACTTATACAGCCCAAAATGCCATTAGCCTTCTTGGCAACAAGAGCACACTGTTGACTCATATCCAGCTTCTCGTCCACTGTGACCCCTAGGTCCTTTTCTGCAGAACAGCTACCTAGCCCTTCGGTCCCTAGTCTGTAGCAGTGCATGGGATTCTTCTGTCCTCAGTGCAGGACTCTGCACTTGTCCTTGTTGAACCTCATCAGGTTTTTTTTGGCCCAATCCTCTAATTTGTCTAGGTCCCTCTGTATCCGATCCCTACCCTCTAGTGTATCTACCACGCCCCCTAGTTTAGTGTCATCTGCAAACTTGCTGAGAGTGCAGTCCACATCATCCTCCAGATCATTAATAAAGATATTAAACAAAACCGGCCCCAGGACCGACCCTTGGGGCACTCCGCTTGAAACCGGCTGCCAACTAGACATGGAGCCATTGATCGCTACCCGTTGAGCCCGACGATCTAGCCAGCTTTCTATCCACCTTACAGTCCATTCATCCAGCCCATACTTCTTTAACTTGGTGGCAAGAATACTGTGGGAGACCATATCAAAAGCTTTGCTAAAGTCAAGGAATAACACATCCACTGCTTTTCCCTCATCCACAGAGCCAGTTATCTCCTCATAGTAGGCAATTAGGTTAGTCAGGCACGACTTCCCCTTCGTGAATTCATGCTGACTCTTCCTGATCACTTTCCTCTCCTCTAAATGTTTCATAATTGATTCCTTGAGGACCTGCTCCATGATTTCTCCATTGCACAACTCCAGTAGGGGCAGAGCCGGGCCAGGCTCATGGAGTGAGGCCATTGTTCACACCTGGAGTGATCTGGCCACTTACTTGCAGAGAGCCTGCTTTTATGCAAAAAGTTGCACAACCTGATGTCACATGCTGCATCTGATAATTAGGTTCAGTGGTAGGAGCCTAGGTCGCAGCGAGGTGCAGGATGGCACCTAGGCTAAGTCTGGTGCTAGAATCAAGATCCAGGGACACACCAGGATCAAAACCGAGATCAGAGTCCATCAACAAAGCAGAAGCAGAACCAGAGCCAGTGTCCAAGTCCAGGCCATTACACCCGGCTGTGAATCTCACAATTGTTGGCTCCCAGGAAATCTGCAAAGGTTTTCCTCAAACTTCATCTGCAAGGATTTCCAATCTAACACTCATTTGGGCAAGGGACAAATGGAAGACAGATTTCAAAACACACTATGGACATTTTAACTGTCTGATATGCTATTGGAGCTAACTAACGGTCCCCTGACCTTGCAACCCTTCATCAGTGATGTATCTGGGAACAGTGTCATCTATTCAGGTGACATACTCCTCTTTTCGGAGAACCCAGAGCAGCACACACACCTCATCCGGACCTGGAGAGGTTTCGGCAGTGTGGTCTCAACACAGAATTGGTAAAGCGTATCTCCAGCGAACTCTCCACAGAGTTTAGGGGGTACATCTTCTCCCCAGAAGATGTTACGATTGATGCAAATAAGGTGGAAGCCATTCATAAATGGGACAAAGTTTGAAGTCCTCAAGAAGAGCTGCGCTTCCTAGACTTCACCAACTTTACTGCTGCATTGGCCCAGGGTTCTCAGAGCCAGTAAACCCCACGAGAGCTCTCCTCCACATAATGGCCACATTCGTTTGGTCATCCAAGTTCCAACAAACCCGCAAACAGTTCAGAATTGCCTTCACCACTGCATCTATTTTGACGCACAGCATTCTTCATGGAAGTAGATGCATCTACTATGACCACCAGGGCCTGCTTTGTTTGGTGCTGCCAGATGTGGACTGAAATTCAGACTTAGCTTGACACACGTGACTTCTGCGCTTTCACCAAGGCACCACGCACCTAACTTCTTGGCATCTCAGGCCTCTGAAGACCCTGCTCCATCCATGGCAGCCATTGCCAGGAATTTCACTCATTCAAATGGCCACATGATGGAACTGACTCTCATAGATCACATGACCAAGATGACAGGTTTCAGAGTAGCAGCCGTGTTAGTCTGTATCGCAAAAAAACCAGGAGTACTTGTGGCACCTTAGAGACTAACAAATTTATTAGAGCATAAGCTTTCGTGGACTACACGAGCTTCATCCCTCTGTGCACGAGTACCTTCAGCTAAGAGGACAGATCAGCTCCAAATTTCCAAAGGCCAATGACACCTTTGTTTTGCTAACTATAGATTTCCCACTGATTTCATGCCACACTACTAATGGCCTCTCCAAACTTCCCAGCTATCGACCTGGGTCAATGAATCCACCACATTCAAGAAGAACGAAGGGAGCCCCTCGAGGACACTAGGAAGGAGTCAGATAGAAGAGGGAAGCCATTTGCTGAAGGGAGGTAGCAAGTCCCTGGCACTGACCGAATCCCTAAGCCCCGTCTGTTGCAGCAGTTCCTGACCCATCCCCCTTGGCTGACCTTCTGATCCCATCCTCCTCCCCTGGCTCTAGGGAGCAAAGTCTGGGTCCCTTCCCTCACTCTGGCACAATCCGTGCCCAGAGGGACCGAGCCCCTCACAGACAATGGGACTGTCCTACCTTCTCCTGCTTGTGGGGGGGTCTACTACCCCCATTTTACAGACAGGGAATGAAGGTGATGAAATGACCTCTCCAAAGTCACACCTGGAAATGTGGAGGAGATCTGGGAACTGGACTGGGTTTTACAGGAGTGACCTCCCCACAGAGGCAGCTTCACTTTCTGCCCTTCGTTCTCTCCTCCCCTCATGGCCCGTCTTCGATGGGGGTCTCTGAACCGGGAATGAGCAGGGGCTTCCTCCCCCTCTGTCTTCCAATGTCTGGGATCTGTCCCCAGCAACGCAGCCTGCAGCTGGCCCAGCTTGGGGAGCCATGACCTCATCCTGTGAAATCGAGATGTGCTGGCTCTCAGTGATGCTTCGACGGAAAACCACGCACCCCACACAGAGGTAGGAACCAGCCATTCCCAGGTTGTTCTGAGGAGCCAGGATTCCCCCAGGAGCTGGGGAAGGGCACAGTGAGCAGTCTGTCAGAGGTAGGGGAGGGTCTAAGAGAGGAGGAGCGTGAGCTAGGCTCTGTATTTGAGCTTGGCAGGGATCAAGAGAAGGGACAGGGGCTATTAGAGGGCAATGCGAGGTGCAAGGGGTGTCGGAGATGGGGGCAAGGCCTGAAAAGTTCAGCTACTTTAGATGAGTTGTGCCAGAGAATCACCGGTTGAGGTGACTGAAAGCTCTGAACTGGGGGTGGCCAAAAGCATCCTCCTCAGATGGGAACATCCCAAAAGTCTGCAGAAGCTCAGCCTCTGAGGTGAACGTTGTGGCCCAAACCTCTCTCTGCTCTGTACCTCGCAGGATTCCAGCCGGCTGTTCCAATCCAGGAGGAAAACTCTGCCACTGAAATCTCACAGCACCTGTGCAGTGAAGTGCCACTTAAACCCGCTGTGATGCACAGACCTTGCCCTGGCTGTCTGCACAGGACTGAATTTCACCCCTTCAGAGTGTAAGGAAATCATTGGCTGAAGGCCTTTTTCTTTTTGGATGGCTATCTTATGGGAAAAAACTATGGGGATTTTTAACCTGTTTGGCTCCCATGACTGGTGCTTCAATGATGCAGACAAGTGCTGATGCATTGGTTGATTTCCCCACCTTGTAATCTACTCTCTTCTTCTCTTTTAACAGGTATTCTAAGGGCATCCCGTGCTTCATATGGGCATTCTTGGGTGGGCAGATTGCATCAGACCTGCACTTGAATAAATAATAGTGAATGAAATATGCAGACACTAAAGTTCTGCAGCCAAATTCGCAGAAACCTTCCTCTTCAATGGAAGATCGGGATTTTGATTCTAATTGATTTGGTTAAAAAGTGCTAAGCAGATGCTACACTGTAATAAGAGGAAACAGAAGCAAAAACTGAAAGAATGTTACTGAAACCAATGAACAGATGCGGAGAGTGGAAACACGGCAAAGCAAACAAATGACTACTATGAGTAAATAACCTGAAAGCAAATGGAGAAGAAAAGCTCATCTGGGTAATTGTGGCTTTTGGGACAAAAATCAGGTTCCTGGTATGTAGCCTGGCTGAGATCATACCTTTTCCCTGGATCCCAGACCTGGGCTACAGACGTCATTCTCTGTGTGGTGTTGTCCTTATTTTATTCCTAGGGAAAGGATCCCCAAAGGAGGCGTAAGGATCCTGGACTCTAATGTCTGCAAGAAGCTTCAGCCACCTTCACAGGTAGAAGTCACTGTCTTTCCTACAATGCCACTAGTGCTCTTTCTGCTCTCCAGATCTGCTCCCTCCAGCAGGACAGAGACACCCCTTAACTCCCCGAGTCCTGATTTCCTAAAATTCAAGGTGCTGAGGGTTTGCATTGCCCCCACCATCAGAGACTTTTTCCTATGGGAATCTCCCTAGAGCAGGGGAGAAATCTTTTCTTCCATTAGAACCAGACTCCTCAGTAAATGCACCCACACTGACCTCATCTCAGCTGCTTTGTTTATCCGAGATTAGTGGTATCTTTGGAAAACACTTAGGGTGCCGGGGTGTGAGGTGGAGCAGGGGAGACGGGAGCTCCAGCAGATTCCCCTGAAGAACACCACCCTGTCTTTCTCTGGTCAGGCTCAGACTCGCCGTCCATTGTGGAAGTGAAGACCGGATGGGTGCTGCTGGATTGACCTTGATGTGCCATGTCCTTGTGTGGATGAAGGACCTACATCTCAGGGATGGCCAGCAGCAGATGTAACACATGTGTCCAGGAATAGGCTAAACAACCTACACTGATAGGTAAGTAAAATCATGGCCACGTGTAGACATCACAGGAATTGGTGGGGATTGAACCAGGGTCCTTCAGCACAAGCACCTCTCACTCAATGTCAACCAATCCAGCTCCACCCACTAGATTACATCCCTGTCCATTGTCACAGAACCCAGGAGCCCTGATTCTCAGACCTGGGCCTTACATCACCAGGCCATACCGCCTCCCATTATGGGTGCTGTAGAAGGGACCATTGGCAAAAACCCCTCTTCATTCCCCCTGTCAGAGACTGCAGCCATGGGTGACAAGAGAATGAGCTGGGATCTCTCCTGTGGGAATCCGAGGGGCTGCACATTTGGGGTTTCACAGGGAAGGCCTCTGGCAGCCGTTGACAGAGTGTTCCTGGGAGGAGATTTTCCGTCTCTAACAAAGGGTTTCTGTTCCCCCAGATCTCAGCCGCTCAGCAGAATGCAGGAGAGCCGAGTGCTGATGGGCTAGAGGGGTCCCAGGAGTCGCTGTGCGGCAGGTGCAGTGTCTGCAGTCACCATGGACCAAACCCTGCGCTCCAGACAACCCCGGCTGTTTCCCTGGATTGCGAAGGGGACTTTGGCTTGGGGAATCAGTTCTGGTGCCTGTGTCTACAACTGGGATGTTTTCACGAGGCTACTCAATGGTCCATGAAGCGCCATGCGAGCAAGGGGAGAATGGACATTAGAGAGCGAGGCTGGGACCTCTGCAGAGCTGCTGCAGTCGAGCATCCACAGCCAGAAGAGAGACGATGGGAAACGCACTTAGATGGGGGCCACAGCCGCAGCAGCTATCTCATCAAGCTCTGCTCACGCTCTAGACAGCAGAGGCAGGACAAAGAGCCACACAGTGAGAGCCTGGGTTGCAATTAGCAATACGCCATTTTTTCAGTGGATTATGCTGCCCTGACTGTCTATTTCCTGTAAAGTCCACATCCAGCCTCCCTGGCTGACCTCAATGGGAGTTAGGTTCTCCGTGCCCACAGGACAGGGCTGGCCTTACCATGAGGTGAACTGAGGCGGCTGCCTCAGGTGACAGACTGTGGAGGGGCGCCACTCGGACCCAGAGTGTAGAAAATTGTGTCTGCTGCTGGTGCATATGTATCCTCTCTGCTCTAGACGCACAGAGATGGTGGCGTGCTGGGCTGGAGGAAGGAGGGCACAAGAGACATAACAGGCAGGCAGGAGAAAAGGTGAGATGGAATAACAGAAAGCAACAGGAGCTGCAGGGAGAGGGAGGAGGAGCCTCTTATGTACCTCTCCAGCACCCCCAGGAGCCTGGACTGATTCACACTAGCTTGTGAGGGAGCTTCCTGTTTCCTGCTGCTTCCCTGAACCCACTTGAGGAGAACAGGCAGTGAACTGAAATAGTAGGAGCCAGTTAGGCCCTTAAGACGCTGATACCTTCCCTCTCTCAGACCCTGCTACCAGCCTGCTTATTTGTCCCCTTCAATTGAGTGTTGAGAGCCACTCTAGCTGGCACAGAACAGCAGTCCTAGTGAAAGAAGAAAACACCCCTCTGGGGCAGCATTCAGAAAAAGAAAGCAAGCAAAGGAAGCTTTTCTATCTAAGCAGGAAGGAGCTCTCCTGAGATACAGAGACACAAATGTTCCTGGTGAGCCTTCCGGCCCCAGTGAGGATGGGAGTGGTGAGGAGATGCCTGATCTTCCAGTTAGTCAGAGTGCAGGTGACCTGGCAGCTACTGCAGCATCCATATCTCCATCTCCAATGGATGTAACCATGCAGATTCCTGAAGAAAAGTGTAGATCAGAGAAGAGTGTGGTGGAGGCGCAAGAAACAGCTGCTGCTGAGTTTAGTTCCTTAAATCTAGATGATCCAGGACTGTGGACCCACTTGAGCAGTAGCCTGAGGGACTTCCTTGTACTGCATGGGCCACAGCAAGTGAAAAACGTCATGTTCCCCAAAGACAATGAAAATAGAAGTTTCTTTCTAACACATTACTGGTGTGAAATCCCCAATGGTGACAAAGTGGAGAGGCCATGGCTTATGTACTCAAAAACCCAGAATGTTGCATACTAGGTTCTACAGAAACAAAGGACTGGAAAAATCTGGCTAGAAATCTGTCATGCCATGACAAGGCAGCAAATCACCAGAGAGCATTCCATAGGTGGAAAGAGCTTGAGATGAGACTAAATGGAGGTGATAAAGCCTATCAAACACCAAATTGGGAAGACAGATGATGCCATAGTTGCCATATGGAGGATAATGCTATGACAGGAATTGTTCGTGGGAGAACAGTGGCAGAGGGAAATGGAATCACCAGAAACATACATAACTTCAAATTTGTGTGTGGCTTAGTGTTGTGGCATGACATACTGTTTGAAATAAATGTTGTAAGCAAGAGACTCCAAGGCGATGACCTTGATATATCTGGAGCAATGGAACAACTGGACAAAGCAAAGTGATACCTACAGTCTTACCAGTCAGATGAAGGATTTCAAAACGTTCTGAAGAGTGCAAAGAAGTTGGCAGAGGAACTTCACACTGAAGCTATTTTCCCACCCATTCAAGAATACAAGAGTCTCCGAAGAAGAAGACATTTTGATTACGAGGCATGGGATAATTCCATAAGAGACCCCAAACAGCAATTCAAAGTTGAATTCTTTAATCAGGTGCTAGATTGTGCAATATGGTCAGTTGAAGAACATTTCATGCAGCTCAAGGAACACAGCAGTATATTTGGGATGTTGTATGATATTCCAAAACTCCTCACTATACCTGAAAAAAACCTTCACCAGCAATTCAGGGCACTATAGACAGTGTTGACACATGATGACATGCGTGATATTGATGCGAGTGATTTAGGTGATGAACTGAAAGCCCTTTCAAGATACATTTCAGCAGGATCAACTCCAAAGGCTGTTCTGGAATGTATGTGCACAAATAAGATGACCACCCTCTTTCCAAATGCTTTTGTTGCTCTGTGCATACTTCTAACACTTCCTTAACAGTTGCCAGTGGAGAATGTAGCTTCTCCAAGCTGAAGTTAATAAAAACACATGTATGCTCCACAATGACACAGGAGAGGCTGGTCAGCCTTGTAACCATCTCAACATGAGCTGGCCCAGACTGTGGACCTTCAGGAAGCCGTTCAAATCTTTGCAACCAAGAAGGCACAGAAAGCACTACTTTGATTATTCAAACAGATGAAAATCCCAGTGTTTACTATGCAGACAAGAAAAGTTACATTTGCTATTCAGGCGTTTGAAAGTAAAGCGTTACTTAAAATTTTTGAACAAGGCATTTTAAGTTGTTGGTTCTCCTTTATTGTGGTAGGTAGCAGAGCAGTACCATGAGCGGGGTAGAACATGAAGAAGGCAGAATTGAGACCTTCCAAAGTTTTGGCCCAAGTGAGGGGGCATGTCATTTGATCTTTCCACCTCAGGTGCCAAAATGTTGTGGGCCTGACCTGAAATAGACTCGTGGTCTGGCAGGGGCTGTTCATTGGGTGGGTACGATGGACGTCCCAGAGATGCTTCCTGTAACTGGGGTACTGCTGAGCCCTCTGTCATACCAGTCTTGGCCCCCTCTCACACTGTCAGGCTGTGACCAGCTGCACTTGCACTTACACACCCATACAAAGGCAGGGACACACCCAGCGGCAGTTACTTGAAAGCTTTCGCTAGCCACCCGTGAACCAACAATAGAGAGGCTCCAGCCAGTTCCCCCAGCTCCCCAGCCTAGGACCTCAGAGCTGGAGTGTCTTGACCTTGTCAAAAGACTGACCAATGTAAGTTTATTACCCAGTCTTCCCGTCCCTCAATGTGGAGAGGACAATGCACCAGCCCTGGTTCCTGAGCAGATTTCCCTTTGCATTTCTCCTCATACCAAATTTCTTCCATATCCCTAATCATATGTGTTCCCCTTTTATGAAACTTTTCCAAATCTAATATATCATTTTTGAAATGAGGCAACCATTTCTACATGTAGTATTCAATATGTGGGCGTACTGTGGATATTAATAGAGACATATGATATTTTTTTATCTATCCCTTTCTTAATGATTACCAACATTCTGTTCGCTTTTTTGACTGCTAATGTACATTGAGCAGATGTTTTCAGAGAACTATCCACAATGACTCCAAGATCTCTTTCTTGTGCGGTAACAGCTAATTTAGAGTCCATCATTTTATATGTATATTTGGGATTATGTTTTCCTATGTACGTTACTTTGCACAGAAGATCACACCACCCTCTCAGTTTACTGCAGGAGTGTTTGTCACTGAGTAATGCAGTGGCAGTGTGCCCAAGCCCCTCTTTAGGTTTTGACCATACAACTCCCGATTATTACAAACCTTGTAGTGTTACCCACAGGTGTTCTTGAAGAGTTCTGTGTACCTTTTAACACTTTGTAAATCAGCCGAGTAATCTCAAAAGTCAGCAAGTTTGCCTTTTCTGGGTCTCTAGAGAACCTGTTTTTGTATCTGTGCAGCATTGTTAACCATTGTGCTTTTCCAACTTGTGATAACTCAATATTGTTATTCATCTACACCATGAGGAGTTGCGCCTTAGTTTCCCCTTCCACACAGCAGCCCAGGTTTATTATGTCTTCCCTGCTGTGACAAGATTTGAGCTTGGTTACAGGTGTTAGCTGAGAAACAGTGTCCCCAACAGGGCTTCTTGTTTATGACTCCTAGCATGTCCAAAAGCTTTACGAAGAATCATGATATTACACCTTTTCACGCCTTCTGCTTGGACAGTTTGGTTTCTTCAATAGACATTGTGTCTTTCAACTCCTCCCTAAACCTTAATATGTGTTTAGTTACTGGTTTCCTTTCTCCTCAGTGTCCTCTTCAATAGGGATCTCAGTCTAAGGTCATGTCTGGTGTTTTGGTATGCCAGGGTCTGGTGAGGTAAGGTTGTAAGGGAACATTGCATGTTGGCCTTCCCTGTGATTCCCACTCCAAACACTAGGACCTTTCCCACCCCTTTCCTAGAGGATTGTGATCTGTGCTCTCTGGAATAAGAGGTGTGTCTTCCCCCAGCAGCTATTCTATAGCTGCTTTCTGTATCTTCCCAACCCAGGAAATTTCCTCCTCCCCTCTGTCAGGTGGGTCAGTAGCATTTTCACAGACAACCGTTTATTCTGTAGGATCTATATCCTGTCTTAAAGAGAAAGAGTTAGCTTTCACAAGAATTCCAAGAACAAAGTCCTGAAAAATCAGGACCTGGATTGAGGTACCCTCCGTTACCGCACTCTATCCCCAAGAGGTCAGTTGTGTGACTGCCCCCCTGCAGTTCCCTCCTAGATACACAATTCCCTCTCACAACCTGATCCACAGATTGGGTGCCTGGGTGCATAGATGCTCAAGTGACCAGCGAGGAGACATTCCTGTTCTCCCACTATTCCTTTCATAGTTTCCTCCTCTGTGCTCTCCTCCCTAAGACACATATTCCTGTGGTCTCTAGGGTAGAACATGTTATGTGTTCAGTTCTAAAGGTCTCATAGCTAAAAGCCTGGACAGTTGTCTCACCAGCAGTGGCTACACACACTCCTCCATTTTCCTGTCGAGGTGCAGCATCTTGCTGCAGAGTTAAAGGAATTCTCACTCACCCCCTCAGTAGTTTCTATGATTCCATCACCCTTCTGTGGGCTCCCCTCCTCAACACATCTTCCTGTGCTTCTGAGCATTAGGTTTGGACCTTGTTTAGCTGCAACCTGGCCATTTGGCTCCTTAACAGGCAATAGAATCTCCTCCCGCCCTGAGGAGATGCTGCCTTCAGCTGCAGGGCAGGTGCTGGTCTCAGCCACCCCCACCCCGGAAGCATGTAGCTTCCCCCAGCTGCAGAGGAATCAAGGAGACTTCTCATTCTGTCAACAGTTTCTGGAACATTCCCCTTTCCCTCTGGGGTTCCAGAAAAATGTTTCTTTTTGTTGCAGGTGGACATTTTAACAGCCTGAGCTACATGGAAGAAATCATTACCAATTAGCATTTCACCAGGGTTATTGTCTAGACCCCCACTGATAATACAGCTTCCAAAACCTCAGTTTTTATATGCACTTTAGCCAAAGGCACAAGGATTTTATAACCTCCTACTAATGAAAGCTCTGCCATCTGTCCTTGCAGTATGTCATCTTCTTGCATTATATTCTACCTAACCACAGGACTTTCTGCCCTTGTCTTCCCAGCCAAGGTGTTCCTTGCATTAATGTTGATGGCCTTGAAGTGCTTCATACCTGGTGTGCAAAGGCTAATTTTACAGTATGATAAGTGACAGGTGCCTGAGGGGCTTCTGTGCTCAGGGTCTCAGCATTCACATGGGCTACCTGCTCTATACTTTCTCCTAGCACAGGGCATTTATTCCTCAAGTGATCAGTGGGATTGCAATGACAGCACCTTCTGGACTCTTCCGTTAAAAATAGATTCTGGTCAGGGATTGGAAGAATGGGATAAAACAAAACCCCCTTCGTTAGATGCCTGTGTCTGCTCAAAATCATTAATCCTGAGCTGCCATTTTACACTATCCAGCCTGAACAAGGAGGTCCTGAGAGAGTAGTGCATAGGGACCAGCTAAAACATTGGACTTTTAGTCTGATAAGGGATCATAAGAGACATAGAGCTGCATGTCCCAAGGAGACTGAAAACCCTGATGAAAATGGACAGATCCCTCAAATTGATTTGGTGTAACCCAGGAATAGGGGAATATGAAATACGGGTAACAAACCACCAGCCTTAAGAAGGTGCCAGAGAACTACTAAGGGTGTACTGCCTGTTAAACTTAGGGAAGATTATGTTATTGGTTCTATGCAGTGTTTTAATGAATATTGTGATGAGTAGTGTAAAATAGTGTAAAGAGGAGGACATGGGATTGTTAGGTAAAAAGCAAGTCCTCACTCACCTCTCCAGCACCCGAGTTTGTGCGGAGTTGGTATGGGGCTCACAATCTGTCAGAGACCAGACACCAATTCGTTGATCAACGGGCTCACACTATCCTTAGCTTGAAAGGCTTCAGAGTAAGTGTGGCAAGTTTATTAGGGGTGAGCATCAATATTTATACACAGAAGTAAACAAAGTGATTAACAGATCATAATGGTCATGCATAATCAAACAAGATTCTACAGGATAAAACAGGTTAAAATGTAAATTCAAAAAGAGATAAGGGGAGATGGCTACTTAAGGGGAGGGGGGGTGTCATGAGTAGTTCGCAGGTCAGAGCTTTGGTTAAAAGTTCAGACAGACATCAAGTCTGGGTTAAGTTTAAGCTCATCAAAAGTTCAGACTCAACAGGATGTTAAATATGTTAAATATTCTTTTATTAATTGTTTATTCGTTCCTTTATATAACATGATGCTGGTAAATGCTGTTAATATGGGGCCTGGATGTGTGAGTGTGAACATTCCGGCTGTGGGAGAATTTTAGCAAGGGGGAATATAAGGGGACTGCTGAAAAACCCCGTAGGGGCCAAGCTTGGCTTGGCCATGGTGCTGCCTGGGTGCATACTCATACTGCCCCGTGCCTTCCTGGCAAAGCGGTGGCCATATTGCAGTACCAACATCACCCCCCACTCGTACTGTGAGCACATGGCGGTGACTTCTGAGCCAGTATCAAACAAACATGCCTGCCACTGGGAGTGGCTGTACTTGCGGATGCTCCAGGTAAACAAAGCTTTTCGCCGCCCACCAGGGGCTTACCCTGAACAAGCCGCGAACCAAGTTTGGGAACCACGGCATTAGGACAACTACCTAACCACAAAAGAGCTATGGTAATGAATTGTCATATATGATAATAAGTTAAAATCATGAATACACTAATCTATAGGGAAAAGATGCTACAAAATTAGTAAGACGAGGAAATACAAATAAGGAAAAGGGAAAAAATCCCCTACTGAATATACATTGAACAAAACGGTCAGTGTAACATATTATAAAAGTGGCATCTCAGCCTAGGGCCGGTAGGAGACAGATGGAGTCCTTGGGAGGTGCCAGAATGAGGGCCACTAGTGAAGATGAAGAAGATGATGGTGATGAGGAAGACGATGGCTAACATTTCAGGTTGTTCTACAAGAGAAGCTGTGAATAGATGGATGTGTAGATGTACATTCTGAAGTATCTCTATGTACCTTAATGACTTGGTGTTTTTGTGACTGTGCTAAATGTACTAATACATTAAATTTGTAAATATAAAAGAGTTCCTACAGCGTAAGTGTTGTAACTATGCACTTTGGGGATCCCAACGATATAATAATTTGAATAATACTTGGCCTGATCTTGGGGCAAGATCCTGTCAACCCTCAAAGTGATATCTGGGGATTCTTAAATAATCAATATTATTAAAAAATATTCTAAAGATCAGACAACAAGATGTATTGCCCCCATCCCCCACGCTGTACCCCACTAGACCCCACTCCCCGCCCAGAGCTGAGGTAGAACCCAGGAGTCCTGACGGGGTATCTCTCTCTGCAAAATTAATAACAAAGTAAGAATATACATTAAAAATTTAAACCTAACCAGTGTTCCTTAAGTGATTTGCCAAAAGGTGTCAGAACATGTGAGTATTAGAGCTGAGTGGTTCTAAAATTTATTAACTTTTCTTTCTTTTATATAGGAATTAGATACAGTGCTCCTGCCAGCTAATTGAGAAGTTATCTGCAAAAAACCTAGAGTTTTCAAGAGCCTAAGTAGCTCCTGACATGGCTCCTTTGAAGCTGGGATGGGAAGGAAGGAAGTGGAGGTTATCCAGTGAGTGACAGGGGGAGAGGAAGAGAGGAGCAAGCCACAAGTGTGGGGCCTTGGGAGGAAGTGACACAGGAGGGACAGAGTCTTGGCAGAGGATGTAGGGCAAGGGGCAAGGTTTTGGGGGTCCAGTTACCAACAATTACAAAGGTGGCAACCCAGTGAGTTGTACATGGACTGATTCTTCAGTTTGTCACACAAAATAAGGCCAGGAAAGTGTTTAATGTGTCTCTGACAGTCCAGTCAGTGATTGCGGGAAGGGGGGCCCAGCAGAATGTCACCAGCCAGCTCTGCACAGAGCTCGGTCTGAGAGCCAGAGCACCAGGAGAAATCTTTAGGCCCCTTTATGAGTAAAGAGCTGGAGCAGCCTGATCTGTTTGGTCCTCACCCCATAGATGATGGGGTTTAGCATGGGGGGGCACCTGACGGTACACGTTGGCAATAAGAACATGGAAATTCAGGGGCACATTCTGGCCAAATTGATGAGTGAGGAAGGAGAAGAGAGATGGGATGTAAGAGGCTAAAATGACAGAGAGGTGGGAGCCACAGGTCCGAAAAGCATGGCACATGGTTTGTACATCTAACAGCAGTTAATGGGCTGGCAATCCCACTGGTGAGACGCCTCGAAGCAGACATAGAGTACATGGGCCAGACACTGCCACAAAAATGCATCTTCATCCTGAAAGACAAAGCCTGTTAAGGGAGCCATCTGAGAGAAGGAGTCGCAGGGATTCTAGGAATGAACATCATTAGGGATCAGCAAGGACTACTGTTGCCAGAAGAAGAAACCAGGAGAATGAACGGTCACAAGCACTCTAAGAAAAACTCTGTGCTGAGTAGAGTACTGGCTCAAGCAGAGAGACAGAGTTGTCCCCTGGGTGGCAGAGGACAGACTGGAAATGTTAAAGAAGGCAGAACATGAAGACAGCAATTCCTCCCTGGACAGGGAAGATCTTCATGAATGCTGCTGGGAATACCAATGGATATCGAGTGCTTGTAGAGACTGCATCTGGGGCAAGCCTACTTAATGGGCTCCAGTCAGCCAATGTACCAACTAATGCTATCAAATGAAGAGTACCAGTGAGTCTTCTAAGCTCGAAGGCTGTGGGGTTCCATCCTCGGAACAGAACTGCAGAGGTGCCCCGGCCTGAGAGAGCGATGCCTCAGGTGAAGGTAACATTTGGAGAGAATGGAGTTGAGCTATGGATGACAAGGAGGGAGAAGGGAGGATGAGTTATCTTCCCTGCCACCTAGAGCCTGAGGGTGTGTGCCCACCGCCAGAGCAATTGTCTGACCCAATGTACCCTGCAGCACAGCCAAGGCCTGGGACATTTGAGTGACAGACTGTGCACTGCTCTTGCATTCCAGAGATGGCTGTATGTGGTGTGCCCGTGCCGCAGAGCAGGGTGACGGGTTTTACTTTACCCTTTCCTGTTTTTTCATTATTTTTTTTAAATTGATTGTTTAATAAATTGTATTTGCCTGAACTATATGTTCATGGAATTGCCCAGAACAGAGAGATCACCCTGGAATGAGGACACCCTAGACTCTGTCCTAAGTGACCATGACAAGATTGGGGTTTGATCCCCCCAGGAATCCTGGGTGCAGCATTGTCAGGGTTACGAGGACTCTGCCACACAGGAGAGTGGAAGGGGGGCCCTCGAGTCAGGCAGGGCTCTGGGTAAAGGGCGTGGGAGCGAGGACTCAGATCCTTTCACTAGCCCATTTCACCGGGGTGGTGTATAAGCCAGGAAAGTTCCACACAATAGTGTGACCATCCCCCCACTTCCATCTCTTAGAAATTCTTAAAAGGACATGCCTTAGTTTTCTTTTCTAAAGTGAAACTTTCACCCTTGGAATGTTTTGCTATTTTGCGCTATGCAAGGCTCTTCACATTTCTGCAAAATGTGTAATAACTGGCTCTCTGCCTGACTGAGGATATGTCTGCACTAGAGATGTTAGTAAAGCTTTGCCATTTAAGGTCTCCGCTGTTGCCGCTCTATGCCGATGTGAGAGAGTTCTCCTGCCGGCAGAATTAAACCATCCCGAATGAGTATCTCCTGCTGACATAGAGATGTCCACACCATCCCTTTTGTCAGTCAGAGGGGTGTTTTTTTCACACCCCTGACCGACAAAAATTTTACCGACAAAAGTGCCAGTGCAGATAAATCCTGAGTTGCATGATATTAAAGAGGCCCACTGCCTCAAGTCCTGCACTGTTTAAGAAGATTGCAATTTTCTGCTGGTCTTTCTCATCAAACCCATCTGCTTGCATAGATTTCTCTCAAAACTCTGTCTGAATCTCTTCCCGGAGTCTGCTGCATTACCGGAGAGTTTCAATTCCTTGGGGGCTTTCAGTTGTTCTATCTCCAGGATGGCTCCTTCTTTCCTTCACCACAGCCCTCTTTTCTCTGACCTCTCCTCTGGTCTCCCCTCTGGTACCATGGGGTTGTCTTGGGAATTCATAAGACGGAGGCACAATCTGCACTCGAAGAAGGGAGTCCTGGAGTTCACACCTCACAGTAGCAGGGAGCTCACAAATTCCAGCTAGTCCTGAACACCTCAGATTCACCTTGAGACTATGGCGAAGGCTCAGGCTCCCTCTTCCAGCCTTTCCTCTGCATTGCACCCAATGAACAGTCCCTGGCAGAGCAAGAGTCCATTTCTCTCTTGGTGTGACGCAGAGACCATGGTTATGGCAGGGAAGTCAGGACTCCTGGGTTCTCTCGTCATCCTGCCTCTCATTCTCTGTGTGACCTTGGCCCATTCATGTCTCCCTGAACCTTAGTTTACCTATCTGTATAATGGGGATATGTTCATAGGGACTTTCGTTTGATAGGGGTTTTGAAGATCCTTCAGTGAAAGGTGTTGCACAGCATGATGATAAGTATCGGGGGTAGCCGTGTTAGTCTGGATCTGTAAAAAGCAACAGAGAGTCCTGTGGCAGCTTACAGACTAACAGACGTATTAGAGCATGAGCTTTCGTGGGTGAATACTCACTTTATCAGATGCATCTGACGACGTGAGTATTCATCCACGAAAGCTCATGCTTCAACTAGTATGATGATAGTTACTGATGAGAATTACTGATCTCTGATCCCTGAGTGACAGCCCCGTGTGCCTGCAGAAAGTGTTTGTATCTCACCTCAGTCATCTGTCTCCAGATCTGCCTGTCTACTATCATCCGAGCCATCCTGGCCATTTACAGGATTCAGTCCCTATGGAGATCTGGGAATTATTCCTTGTTTTCTTAATAATCAACTATATTTTTACATATGCACCAATACACAGAGCAGTCTATTCCTCTCTGACTCAGCACAGAGCCCAAGAGTTCTCATCTTTCTTTTGGGAAGGTCCCTTAATTACTGTTTACTCCTAAAGATGGATTAAGAATGCAGCAGCACAGAGAGTTTCTCCAGGCTGTTTACATTCAGATGCTGCCTCTCCCCTAGATGCTGAGCGAACTCCACTGGGATTGCACAGAGCTCTATTATAAATGGTGCACACCCCTTTGTCAGCTCCCGATGTGGGATGCTGCTGCAGATGCTCTGGTCAGAGATATGTGGGACACGGCTACCTGAGGTGGATTCCCAGGGAGGACACTTCCGTCATAGTATTCACAGGTACCCATCTCTTGCTGAGGAGCTTACAAGCTCGACAAACTCAGTGCAATGTGGCTATGATGGGATGGAGAATAGGTCTGTGGTCCTTTCTGGTCTGCACAGCCATTAAACATCCCAGTTCCCTTGCCACAGGTGATAAGTTTGCTCCAGTATCATGGGCAAATAGCTCCCTCTGTTTTGTTCCTCCCCGGATGATGGCCTCCAGCCCGAGGTGGCTACATTTGACTGGCACAGGACCAAATTCTGAGGCCCTAGTCTGCACTTTGCTCAGGCCCCACTGAGGTAAATATTCCTTTGGAGTAGGAACTGAGTAAAGATCTCAGGGGCCAGCTGCATTTTAATGCACAGAGACTGTCACCTCATCCTCTTGCATTTCAGGGCTATTGCTGTTAAAGTGGGGGGCTGTCAGCTGACTTTTATCTGATGGAAAGCATGGAGGCCTAATAAACACCGAGTAGAGGAATACTATCACCTCCCATGACTTGCCTCGTTTAATGCAACCCAAAACCTGCATTTTCCTTTTTTTTTGCAACAGCAAAATAATCCACAGCCCTGAGTGGTGAAGCTATTTCAAACTAACCCCAGCTTAGACAGAATGAGGTCAACGAAAGAATTCTTTCATCGACCTAGTTACCCCCTTTCAAGGAAGTGTATTACCTAAGCTGACAGGAGAACCCCTGCCATCTGTATAAGTGGTGTCTATACTGAAGCACTATGTAGCATTTTAAGTATAGACAAGCCCTCAAGCAGATCTTCCCAAAAAGCATCCAGTCTGGATCTCCAGATATGAGGAGTTGGAGAATCCATCACTTCACTTTGCAGTGTGTTTCAATAGTTAATCTCCCTAAATGATAAAAATCTGGCCATCATTCCCACATGGGTCTCGCTCTGCCTTTCTCCGCTAGATTAAAGAGCTTGTAATTGCTCACTTTTTTCTGATCAGGAACGTCTCGCTTGATTGTTTATTTTTATAAGATAAATAGATGAAGCTCTTTGAGTTTCTTACTGTCTGGCATTTTCTCCAGCCTCCACTCATTTTGGAGCTCTTTTCAGCACCCTCTCCAATTTTTCAACATCCTTCTTGAAATATAGACCCCAGGACTTTACACAGTCAGTTTCACCAATGCCATGTTCAGAGGTAAAATCATGCCCCTGCTTCAACTCACCACTCCTCTGTTTATGCATCCAAGGGTCAAATCAGCCCTTTTGGCCACAGCATCATACAGGTAGCTCACGAAGAGTTGATTGTCCACAATGATCCCCAAATCCTCTTCAGGGTCCCTGCATTCCATAATACAATGCCCTAGTCTGTGAGTCAGGCCTGCATTCCCTGTTCCGAGAGGATCATGTTGTATGTGACTGTATTTTACGAATGCCCTACTGATATTTCTCACCTATTGATATTGTGCTGTGTTCATTTTTTATCTAAATATTTTCCACTGCTGAATCAAATGCGTGAGAGAACTCGGTTCCCTTGATCTACCAAACATATACTCTCATTAAAGGATGAAATCAGGTTCATTTGACAAGACATGTTTTCCATAAACCTTGTTGTTGGCTGGCCTTAAACATATTCTAAGACTTTTTTTCAACTAATCTGCTACCAGCTTTTCCATTGTTTACTAAGCTTCTCAATTTTTTAAAACTTTCCCTTTATTTTTAATACTTTAAATTTAACACCGAACTGTCCTGAATTTGCCTTTTATTTATTTATTTTGGGGGGCTTTTCTGCTGCCTGACCGCATACCTCTGGTTCTAAGTGAGATGTGTGGTTGATCAGTCAGTACATAACTCTGGTGTTCATCACTCTAAGGTTCTACCAGAGATGCTGTTTAACACCCTTCCTGACAGCTGATGGGCTGGAGAGTATTTCATCACCTCGTGTGATATGACTACCTCATACTGCTTCTTTCCAAATGCAGAACAAAACTATTTCATGAACACATCTAACTTTTCAGATACATTAAAAAGTTTCCTTCTACTCTCTAGGAATTGGTCTAAACATTTTCTATATTCCCTTTCCCCCATTTTTATATACTTATTTCCCCCCCCCTAAAAGTTATTTTCCCTTTGCCACTGAACTGGGTTTTTAGGTAAAGTTGTCCACTTTCTTGACAGTGGAATTGTGGCTTTTTAGCTATCTAATATACTCTTCTTGAAGAACTCCCAATTTTCATTCCCATTTTTTGTCTACATTTTTCCTCCCAGTCAGTTTTGCTGATAATTTGCCTCAGCTTTGGGGAATTAGCCCCTTTGAAGTACTAAGTGTCTATAGATGGTACTGTTTGGGAACTGTTTTCTGTTTCTCCATTTGATTGTAATCAGTTACATTATTTTATTTTGTTCTCCTCTATCATATGTCCCCTTCTTTCTTTCTTCTCTAAACTAAACAGCCCCAGATGTGTAGGAATTAATGATGCATGGAGAACCATAAAATATGGAAATGGCATTAGTAGGGTCAATTGTTCATGATTCATTTATCTGAATAATGAAAGTGTCATTTTTCATTGTGTGAAGGGCGACCAATCTGCTTTACCCATGAGAACAACCTCCAGTAGTACACATCGTGTCTCATATTAACATTGCCTCTCAATCCAGGCATTTGAACTGCGACCATCACTTTAGAGCCTGGGCACATACAGGAAGTCAGGGGAACAAACAGTACATGCAGGAGACACCGTTCAGCCTCAGAGTTGGAAACCTTCTCCCCTACTCCATGTCACATTCCAACGCAACTGAGTTCACCAACCCCTCCACCTTCATCCTGTTGGGCATTCCTGGGCTGGAGACGGCCCATGTGTGGACCTCCATCCCCTTCTTCACCATGTACGCCATAGCCATCTTGGGGAACTTCACCATCCTATTCATTGTGAAGATGGAGCCGAGCCTCCATGAGCCCATGTACTCTTTCCTCTGCATGCTGGGCGTCAGTGACCTGGTTGTATCTACTTCCATTGTGCCCAAAATGCTGAGCATCTTCTGGTTCAATTCCAGGGAGATCGATTTCAGTGCCTGCCTCACCCAGATGTACTTCATTCACTGCTTCTCAGTGATGGGGTCTGGGATCCTCGTGGCCATGGCTTTGGATCGCTACGTGGCCATCTGTGATCCCCTGAGATATTCCACCATCCTGACGAAGCCAGTGGTGGTCAAGATCGGCCTGGCCGTGGTGCTGCGTGGTTGCATAATTGTATTGCCCCATCCCTTCCTGGCGAGGAGATGGCCATATTGTAGAACCAACATCATCCCCCACTCATACTGTGAGCACATAGCCGTCGTGAAGCTGGCCTGCACCGACACCCGCATCAGTAGTTACTATGGACTCTTTGTGGCATTCTTGGTGATGGGTCTGGATGTGTTTTCTATCACTGTGTCCTATGTCCAGATCCTCAAGGCCATCTTCAGCCTCCCCACAAAGGATGCCCGGCACAAGACTTTTCGGACTTGCGGCTCCCACCTCTGTGTCATTCTAGTATCTTACATCCCACCTCTCTTCTCCTTTCTCACGCACCGATTTGGCCACAATGTGCCCCAACATTTCCACATTCTCATTGCCAATGTGTACATTTTGGTGCCCCCCATGCTAAACCCCATCATCTATGGGGTGAGCACCAAACAGATCCGGGACAGGCTGCTCCGACTCTTTACTCATAAAGGGACCTATAGTTTTCTCCTGTTGATTTGGCTCTCTGAGCGAGCTCTGTGCAGAGATCACCGGGGACATGGTTCTGGGCCCTCGTCCTGAATCACTTGCTGGATAGTCAGAGAGACATTAAATATTACTGTCCTGATATTACTGTGCTGTTCAGCATGACAGACTGGGGAATTAGTCCATGTCCATGTCCATTAGTCCATGTCCAATTTACTGGATTGCCTCTTTTCTAATTGCTGGTAACTGGACCCCTGAAACTCCACTCCTTGCCCCACATCTTCTCTCAAGGCTCTGCCCCTGCTCTGCCTCTTCGCCCCAAGACCCCACGTTTGTCACTTGCTTGTCACTCTTCTCCTCCCCGTCAGTCACTGGATCATTTCCACCTCCCTCCCTCCACCCCCAGTGGCAAGGGAGCCATTTCAGAATTTGGTAGGAGTGGCAACTTTAACCATGATTGCAGGGGCTACTTAGACCCTAGAAAATTCTAGGTTTATTTGGCAGATAACTTAGCAGTATCTAATTCCTGTATAAAAGAAAGAAAATTAAATAAATATTAGACCCACTCAGCACTAATACTAACATGTTCTGACATCCTGTAGCAAATCACTTAAGGGGCACTGGTTAGGTTTAAAATGTTAATGTATATTCTTACTTTGTTAGTTACTTTGCAGAGATAGCGAACACATGAGGATTCCTGGGTTCTATCTCAGCTCTGGGAGGGGAGTTAAGACTAGTTGGTTACAGCAGGGGGCAGATACTTTTTGTTGCCCGATCTTTTGATTATGTATTAATAAAATTGATTATTTAAGAATTCCCAGATATCACTTTGAGGATTGATGGATTCCTGCCCCAAGATCAGGCCAAGTATTATTCAAATTATTATATTGTTGAGAAAGCTGATGTGCACAGTTGCAACACTCACACTATAGGAATTCTTTAATTTTTACAAATATACTTTATTAATACATTTAGCACAGTCACAAACTGCCCAGCTCAGTAAGGTAGATAGAGATACTACAGAATGTACATCTGCACATCTATATACTCACGACTTCTCCTGTAGATCAACCTGAAATGTTGACCATCACCTTTCTCATTAACATCACGTTCCCCATCATCACCAGTGGCCATCATTCTGACACCTCCTAAGGACGACATCTCCTTCTCCTATGGTTCCTAGGCTGTAATGCCTCTTTTATAATATGTTATGCTGATGTGATTCTTTTTGATGCATATTCAGTAGGGGATTTTTTTCCCTTTTCCGTATTTGTATTTTCTCATCTTACTAATGTTGGGGTGCCTTATTCCTATAGTTTAGTATATTAATTATTTTAACTTATTATCATATATGTCAGTTTGTTACCATGGCCCTTTTCTAGTTTGATATTACATTTGTTATTTTTGTCCTAAGCAGTTCTTTCCAAGTTCCAAGTTGTGGTGTACCTGTTACATTTAAAATATATGAATTTAGGAAAGCCCCTATGCCAACCTACTTCAATGAATCCTCTATGTTAAAGGTTGCAGCCATATTTGGATGTTATGCTTTAGCTCATCGCAATCTGTCTAGGTGAAAGTTCCCAAACTTAGGCATGCTAATTTTTCCTTAGCTCACCATACAGAATGTGGCCTACAAGTCCCTTTTGTTACAGCCAAAATATACTCTAATATAGACCTATACACCTATTATAATAAAACACATAATCAAACCCATAAGAAACTTATAAGAAAAGATATATAGGCAAGCAAGCAGGCTAGCCTTAGGTGTATCTCATATACCTGTTATGTATGTCAGTTCATTTCCAGGACACTTCTGTGGTTGAATCGTGTACCTGTGGTGAGAACTCCCCCTTAAACTCCATTTTCAGCTCCCCAGAGAGTTGTGGTTTTCTGCGGGGCTGAGTATCTGCGCAAAGTGTATCTGTTTAAAGTTTATAGGCTTTAAGCTGTGTCAGAAACAGATAGTTAAGGGTTAATGCCTCTTTTACCTGTAAAGGGTTAAGAAGTTCACCTAGCCTAGCTGACACCTGACCAGAGGAACCAATGGGGGGATAAGATAGTTCAAAAGGAAGGAGGGAAGTTTCCCTTCTTTAGAGTTTCAGTTTAAGTTTTGACCAGAGCGGGAAAGCTCCAGAATTCAGCCTCTTATCAAGTAGTGAGTATTAGTGAAGGAAATAAATAGGTTTATGTTTATTTCTTTGCAACTTGTCTTGGGCATTAGGGAATAATCAAATTGGGTATTTTTTGTGTAACTAAGATTTTGCCCAGGGGAACATCCTCTGTGTTTTGAATCTGTTGTCTGTGAGATCAGCTTATATGCTATCTCCCAGAGGGTTTCTTTTACCTTTCTTTTCTTTAATTAAAAGCCTTTTTCTAAAGAACCTGATTGATTTTTCCTTGTGTTAAGATCCAAGGGGATTGGATCTGGACTAACAAGGAATTGGTGGGGGAAAGGATGGGAGATGGTTAAATTCTCCTTGGTGTTAAGATCCAAGGGTTTGGATCCGTGTTCACCAGGAAATTGGTGAAGAAGTCTCTCAAGGCTATCCAGGGAAAGGAGTTAGAACTTGGGAGTGGTGGCAGCAAAACCAGATCAAAACTGGTAATTCAGTTTAGGGGTTCAAATGCAGGTCCCCATATCTGTACTCTAAAGTACAGAGTGGGGTTGAAACCTAAGACATGGTGAGCAGCAGTGAGGGATTTTAAAGGAACCAAAAGCCAGATTTTTCCCCCTCAGTTGAAAGGCTGGGGAAGCAGATACCCTGAAGGCAAACAGATAAGAGCTTCTAACAGAGGGCTTTTTGTTAAAAGGGAAGCTCCAGCTGTGATCACTGGAGGGTGATTAACATATTGCCAAGACAAGTCACAAAAACCTGTTTTACTTGGGGTTTTTTCTAAAGAGTCGCATTACAGTAACCAAAAATTCCAAGCTGTTTCCCCCCAGGGGAGAAATGTCAGGCAAAGGAAAAAAACAAAACTATGCAACAGGACCTAGAATTAGCCAAATTCCAGGCTGAGGAGAACAAAAAGGAACATGACAGACAGATGGCCAGGGCTGAGGCTGCACACAAAAGAGCTATGGAGGAGAGGGAAAAAGAAGAAAAAGCGAAAGAGGATGACCACAAAAGAAATATGGAACTGGAACAAGCAAAAATGGAAACAGAAAGAGCAAGGATTGAAGCAGAAAAGGCCAAGGAAGAGGATTCCCACAAAAGAGCTATGGAGGAGAAACAAAAAGAGATGGAGGAGAAAGAAAAAGAAAGACAGCAGGCACTGGAGTTAGCAAAGATTCAGGCAAATGCACCACCTAATCCTAACCATCCTCTACCAAAAGTCCACAGGTGGGAGTGACTATGTCCACAGTATACTGAATCCAGTGATATTGCTGAATATTTCATCACCTTTGAGAGACTGTGCACCCTCCATACCATTCCTGAAGATCAAAAGATGACCACATTGATAGCAAAATTGACTGGAAGAGCTCTGGACGTATTCAACAAGATGCCTATTGGGGAGGCTTCTGACTATGGTAAATTTAAGGATTTGGTTTTAAAGCAATTTCAAGTTATATCTGACACTTACAGAGTTAAATTTAGAACCCTTCAGAGAGGGCTTGGACTAAGTAATATGGCTTATGCACACCAGATAAAGGATCTGTTAAAGAAATGGGTTGATGGAATGATTGATTTGATGACTCAGGAACAATTCATGAATATGACCAACGATCATATTAAACAGTGGTTATGGGATAAGAACATGAACTCAGTCGAAAGTCTTGCTTCTTACACTGATAAATACGAGCAGTCCCAGGCCGCCAGTGAGGCGGGAAAAACTGATACAAAACGGGTGGAGGGAGCAGAGAGGAACAACCCAGGAACAATATGAGCGAAGATCAGAAGGGGAACCCTCAAACCACACCCTACCACCAGGGGCAGCCCAAGGCCCCACCTACATCCCAAGGTAAAACCCAAACTCCTTATCGTCCCACCACACCAGTCTCCAGCAACCCACCTCGCCCTGGTGATACCTTAGTAGGGCGATATTTTAAATGTAATGAACAGGCACATATAAAGGCCTACTGTCCCAAGAACCCGAACCGAGTACAGTTTATTACACCACAATCACACCCAAGATCCCCAGGCCCAGATGCCTCTCAAATACCCTCGGAGCGAAGTGAAACCTTGAGAGTGGGCGGAAAGAAGGTTATCGCGTGGAGAGACACTGGAGCACAAGTGTCAACGATCCACCAATCCCCAGTGGACCCCAAACTCATCAATCCAGAGGCTCCGGTGACAATTCAACCCTTCATGTCACACTCTTTAATCTTGCCTACAGCCAAATTGCCTGTCCTGTACATGGGCTGGTTAGGAATGTGGACTTTTGCAGTCTCTGACAATTATCCCATCCCCATTCTACAATTCCAACGCCAGAGAGCACCAGCGAGCCTGAACTGGCAAAAACAGCAGATAATCCTACCCAAGAGGCTCAGCCAGAGCCTGAAATACCACACATAGTGCACCAGCGGAGAGTGGTTCACAGTCAACAGAAACAACCCCAGCACCTGCATCGCTTCCAGAGGGACCAAGCCCAAGTCCACAGTCCAAGGAAGAACTGATGTCTCCAGCATCAAGGGAACAGTTCCAGGCCGAGCAGGAAGCAGATGACAACCTTCAGAAAGCTTGGGCGGCGGCATGGAGCACCCCACTGCCTCTCAGCTCTTCTAACCGATCCCGGTTTGTTGTAGAACAAGGACTTTTATACAAGGAGACTCTTTCTGGCGGACACCAGGAAGGCTGGCATCCTCAAAGACAGTTGGTAGTTCCCACTAAGTATCGGGTAAAGCTCTTGAGCTTAGCCCATGATCATCCCAGTGGCCATTCTGGGGCGGCAATTCCGTCCAATCCTAGGGGGGCACGACTGCCCCTATTTTTTTTTTTTTGCTTTGCCTCTGGGTCCAGCCGCCCTGCGCCCTGCGGTTTATTTATTTATTTATTTTTGGCTTTGCCTCCGGGTCCGGCCACCCTGCGCCCTGGTATTTTTTGTTTTTGGGGTTTTTTTGGCTTGGGGCGGCAAAAAAGTCAGAGCCAGCCCTGTCCGCTTCCCTCATCCCAGCCCCAGCCATGTTGCTCAGGGGAGGGAGCATGGGGGAAAGGATCCCCCCCTGCACTCACCAGCAGCGATAGAAGCGGAGCAGCCCAGCCCCAGCCAGCTCTGCTCCGCCAGATCCCAGCCGCGGCACTCCGCTTCCCGCCGTTGGTGAGTGACAGGGCAGGCAGGCCAAATAGGAATTCAGGAAGCCCCGGGGGTGCTATACTCCATATCAGCTGGGGCTACCTGGGCCAGAGAGTGGCCGAGCTAAGGAGAAACTAGGGGCTCAGGATGGTCCAGGAGCAGAGCTGCACTGGCCAGAGCCAGACAGGTCAGAGAACCGTCCCAGGGAGCAGGGCAGTGCTGGGAGCAGAGCCACAGCAGCCAGAGCCAGAGAAGCAGCCCAGGGAGCTGGAGGCCGAGCAGCAGCAGTGCTGGGGCTGGAGCCGGGGCTGGGGCTGGAGCTGGAGCCGTCTGGAGTAAGGTGAACTGAGAATCATAGAATCATAGAATATCAGGGTTGGAAGAGACCTCAGGAAGTCATCTAGTCCAACCTCCTGCTCAAAGCAGGACCTAATCCCAACTAAATCAACCCAGCCAGGGCTTTGTCAAGCCTGACCTTAAAAACCTCTAAGGCTGGAGATTCCACCACCTCCCTAGGGAACCCATTCCAGTCCTTCACCACCCTCCTAGTGAAATAGTGTTTCCTAATATCCAACCTAGACCTCCCCCACTGCAACTTGAGACCATTACTCCTTGTTCTGTCATCTGCCACCACTGAGAACAGCCGAGCTCCATCCTCTTTGGAACCCCTCTTCAGGTAGTTGAAAGCAGCTATCAAATCCCCCCTCATTCTTCTCTTCTGGAGACTAAACAATCCCAGTTCCCTCAGCCTCTCCTCATAAGTCATAAATCATTTTTTTTGCCCTCCGTTGGACTCTTTCAAATTTTTCCACATCCTTCTTGTAGTGTGGGGCCCAAAACTGGACACAGTATTCCAGATGAGGCCTCACCAATGTTGAATAAAGGGGAATGATCACGTTCCTTGATCTTCTGGCAATGCCAGTTGGGGAAAGCAAGTGGGGGGACTCTGGGCAGAGGGCCAATCACAGGGGGATGCCCAGCCAAGAGGCCTTAAGGCCAGATTTAGCTGAGAAATCATAACTCCAATGGGGGTTGATGGTGGGAAGAAGGGTCTTGCAGCCCAAAGACTGAGGCATGTGGCCACAGCCAGAGCAAGTGTCTAACCTCTGGCATCCCTGCAGCACAGACTGTGAACTGCCCTTACATTCCAGAGACGGCTATTTGGAGTTCCCCTGTGCCATAGAGCAGGGTGATGTGTTCTCCTTTCACCTTTTCCATTTTCACCTTTTTAAAAATTGGTTGCTGTTTAATAAATTGTATTTGCTTGAACTGTATGTAATGATTGGTGGGTGAGGGAAGTGTCCAGTGTGGAGAGAGCACCGCAGAGTGGGGACACCCTAGCCGCTGCCCTAAGTGACCACAACAAGGTTGCGGGTCAGGCCCTTCAGGAATCCTGGGCCCAGCCTTGTTGGGGTTATGAGGACTGTGCCACACAGAAGAGTGGAAGGGGAGCTCTCAACATCAGAGAGGCATCTGGGAGCAAGGACTTAGATCCTTTCACTAGCCAATTCCACCAGGGAAGTCTACAAGCCACAAAAGTTCCCCACAAGAGCAGGACTGTTCCCCTTCTTACATTTGTCAGGAATTCTTAAAGGGACTTGCCTTTTTTTATCTCTTCTAAGGAGGAACTTTTGCCTTTTGAATCTTTTGCTCTATTCAGGGCTCTTGAATTTCTGCAAAACTGTGTAATGACTTGAATTTCTGCAAAACTGTGTAATGACTGACATACATAAGCCAGTAAGTGAACATACATAAGCCAGTAAGTGAACACTTCAATCTCCCTGGTCATTCTATTACAGATTTAAAAGTCACTATCATTGAACAAAAAAAGTCAGAAACAGACTTCAAAGAGAAACAGCAGAACTAAAATTCATTTGCAAATTCAACACCATTAATCTGGGCTTGAATAGGGACTGGGAGTGGCTGGCTCACTACAGAAGCAGCTTTTCCTCTCCTGGAATTGACACCTCCTCATCTATTATTGGGAGTGGACTACATCCACCCTGATTGAATTGGCCCTGTCAACACTGGTTCTCCACTTGTGAAGTAACTCCCTGCTCTCCATGTGTCAGTATATAATGCCTGCATCTGTAACTTTCACTCTATGCATCTGAAGAAGTGAGGTTTTTACTCACGAAAGCTTATGCCCAAATAAATCTGTTAGTCTTTAAGGTGCCACCAGACTCTTTGTTGTTTTTGTAGATACAGACTAACACGGCTACCCCCTGATACTTGACATTGTATGTGAAGTTATAAATGTGACGTTGCACTCCATATGTTTTATGGAAATATGCTTACGAATGTGAATACGATGTAACTGGAATATGCTTTATACAAAAGGTCTCTTGTATGGTCTCATTAGAAAGCTTGTAATCTACGAAGTGTGTTCATCCCATTCGTTTGCATGTATTAGTTCTATGTCTGGAGTTAGGAGAAGAAGATATAAACTCGTATGACTGATGTAAACATAATAAGTGGAAGCCATTAAGGGTGCCTCAGAATCAATGAACTGTGAATGGCTCTGTATACTTGCCAACATCCCTGCGTATGTGAGGGCCAGCCCAGGAAAAATGGAGACTTGCTTCCCTCTGCCTGTCTGAGGCCCTGTCTACACTACAGACCTTACAGTGGCACAGCTGTACTGCTGCAGATACGCCGCTATAAGGTCTCCCATATAGCCGCTCTATGCTCCCACTGGCCAGGCCCAGATCTAGGCACCAGCAAACCAAGCACGTGCTTGGGGTGGCACAATTCTAGGGGCAGCACTTGCGCTCTCACAGTTTTTTGGTTTTTTTTTGTTTGGGGCGGCAAAAAACCTAGAGCCGGCCCTGCCACCCACATAATTAAACCACCCTGTACAAGTGTCTCCTGCTGACTTAGTGCTGTCCACAGTGGCTCTTTTGTTGATCAGTGGGGTGATTTTTTCACACCCCTAATCGAAAAAAGTTTTACCAACAGAACTGCTAATGTAGACAAAGCCTGACCTCAATGCTGGTTGCCTTTCTCACAAAACCCAGCTGCTTGCATAGAAATATCTCAAAACTCTGCTTTAATCTCTTCCCGGAGTCTGCTGCATTACTCGAGAGTTTCAATTACTTGGGGGCTTTCACTTGTTCCATCTCCTTTGTTCCCTCACCGTAGCCCTGTTTTCTCTCCCCTCTCCTCTGGTCTCCCCTCTGGTATCAGGGGTTGTCTTGGGAATTCGTCAGAAGGAGGCTCAGACTACACTAGAAGAAGGGAGACGTGATTAGAACTAAAGCAGGGTTACAAAAGCTAACGGAGAGCCACACGCTCCCAGCTGTGTGTCTGGTGCAGCCGCCACTCAATGGCCCATTCTCACTCGCCCCAGTCTAGTTCCCCCGAGCACATGTTCTGTTCTCAAAGGCCCAGGACACACTTCTAACAGACAGGGCAGGACTGTGCATTTCATCTGTCTCACACCCACCCAGCAGCCTGTGTAACCACCCATTCTTAGTGCTGTTCCTCCCCATCCCCTGTCTGGCTGTTTAAATACAGTAGCTGTATCTTGTCTTAATTTCATTTACAAGCTCCTTGGGGCAGGGGCTGTTTCTCCTTCTGTGTGTATGAAGGGCCCAACACCAGGAGCCCTGAACTGGACTGGGGCCTCTGGAGGCTTCCACAATACAAATAATGATCATAAATAATCAACACAATAATGCAGCCAAATCAGGGCCTAGCCCCTCCCCTTTGCCTTCAGCTAAAGCAAGAGTCCATTTCCCTCTTGGTGTGATAGAGAGACCAAAGTTACGGAAAGGAAGTCAGGACTCCTGGGTTAGGTCTGTCATCCTGCCAGTCATTCTCTGTGTGACCATGGGCAATTCATGTTTCCCCATGCCTCAGTTCACCTGACTGTATAACAGGGATATGTTCAGAGTGGTTTTCCTTTGTAAGGTGTTTTTAAGATCCTTCAATGAAAGGTGCTACACAGGATGATGATAGTTACTGATGAGAATTTCTGATCTCTGATCTCTTAGTGACTGCCCCATGTGCCTGCAGAAAGCATTCATGTCTCTCTTCAGTCATCTGTCACCAGATTGTCTGTGTACTTTGTACCCAGCCACACTGGGCATTTACAAACCCTATAGAGGTCTAGGCATTGTCACTAGTTTTCTTCCTAATCAACTATAATTGTTAAATATACACAAATACACAGAACAGCCAATTCCTCTCTGACTCAGCACAGAGCCCAGGACTTCTCATCTCCCTTTGGGAAGGTCCCTTAATTATTGTTTACTCATAAGCTGGATGAAGACCACAAAAGTGCAGACAGGCTTGTCTCCAGTCTGTTACGTCCAGATGCCGCTTCTCCCCTAGAGGCAGAGTGACCCCCCTGGGATTGCACAGAGCTATATTATAAACAGTGCACACCCCGAAGTTGGCTCTCAGTGTGGGATGCCGCTGTGAATGCTGGGGTAAGAGAAGTGTGGGACAGGGCTAACCGAGGGATTCCCAGGGAAGAAGCTTCCAACTCAGAATTCACAGGTACCCATCTCTTGCTGAGGAGCTCACTGGCTCGACAAACCCAGTGCAACATGAGCGTGGTAGGATAGAGAGTAAGTCTGTGGTCCTTTCTGCTCTGCACAACCATTAAGCATCCCAGGGCCCTTGCCATATGGGATGAGTGCCCTGGCTGATGGCCTCCAGCCCAAAAGTGGCTGCATTTCAGTGGCGCAGGGGATCCTTCAGAATGAAAGGTGTTAGTAGATTTACAATAGAAGACCAAATTCGGAGGCTGTGGTCCATACTTTGCTCGGGCCCCACTGAAGCAAAACTCTCTTGGAGTTAAAACTAAGACCTAAGGAGCCAGCTATGTTAATGCACAGACACTGTCACATCCTCCTCCTCCTCCATTTCAGGGCTCTAGCTGCTACCAGGTGGGTGGAGGAGGGAGGATGCTAAGGACTGTTGCCTGACTTTTATCTGCTGGAAAGCATAGAGGTGGAAGAGCTCCCCACTGGAACAATTATAAGAATTTTTCAACATGGGCAAGACATCTTGTCTCCTAACTTCGTTTGAGAAGTTGGCTGAACTGTTATGCCTGAAACTTTCAAAAAAAAAATTCAGCTAGAAGCTGAGACCCAGCTTGGGAAATTTCAGTCCACACTGTTAAAGTTAAGTATCAGAGGGGTAGCCGTGTTAGTCTGGAGCTGTAAAAAGTGACAAAGTGTCCTGTGGCACCTTATAGACTAACAGACATATTGGAGCATAAGCTTTTGTGGGTGAATACTCACTTCCATTTGTGAATCCCATTTAGCTATGCTCTTTGCTCCATGCCATGCGTCTGACGAAGTGAGTATTCACCCACGAAAGCTTATGCTCCAATACGTCCATTAGTATATAACTTGCCACAGGACTCTTTGGCACTGTTAAAGTTAGGCAAACTTATCAGCAACTGAAAATGACGTCTCCTAATTGAAGGTGTCAGACAGCCTTAATTAAAAGTGGTGACACTATCACCACCTACAATGGCTAATCCATTTGTGAATCCCATTTAGCTACGCGCTTTGTTCCAGTAATGTCAGTAACTATTTTCATTTATCAGTGTTATATGTTCAGACTTTCAATGTAATTGCATGTTCCCTTGTTCATGTGTTGTGAGACCAAGTAAATATAAATGCCTGTTTGACTTCCTTTATTGACAAATTCCTATGGCTTTCGGTCAGAAGAGAGCATTAGATCATCCATTCTGAGCTCGTGTATAACACAGGTGATTAAACCTCACCCAGTTACCCATGTGCTGAGACCAATGCCTTTTGTTTGACTCAAACCTGGTTTATACTAGGATTTTAGATAATAGAATCATAGAGCCACAGGGTTAAAAGGGAGCAGAAGGGTTATCCAGTCTAACGTCCTGCTGAGATGCAGAATCTATTGTATCTAAACCATGCCAGACAGATGACTATCCTGCCTCTATTGGAAAACCTCCATTGCAGGTGCTTCCATTACCTCCCAAGGCATCTGTTCCATTGTCCTACTGTTCTTACAGTTAGGAAGTTTTTTCCTGAGATATCATCTAAATCTGCTATACTACAGTTTGAACACATTGACTCGTGTCCCGTTGTCCCACCAGCTGTGGAAAGAAAGAATAACTTTTCTCCATCTTTTTTATGGCAGCCTACTCCAACTCATCACTTCCGTGTTTATGTATCTAAGGATCACATCATCCCTTTTGGCCACAGGCTCACATTGGGAGCTCACAATGAGTTGGTTTTCCACAGGGACCCCTAAATCCTTTTGCAGGACCATAATACAGGCCCTAGTCTATGGGTCGGGCCTGCCTTCCCTGTTCTGAGAGGATAACTTTGCATTTGACTTTATTAAAACATTTTGTTTTTTTGTTTGTTTCTTTGGTCCCAGCTCACCAAATGTTCCAGATCAGTCGGTGTGACTGCCCTGACCTCCTCATTGTAACCACTCTGCCTATCTTTCGGTCATCTGCAAATTTTACCTACAGTGATTCTCTATTTGCTTCCAGATCATTGATGTAAATATCAAATAGGTTTCGGTCTAGAACTGGTCCCTGCAGAACACCACCACAAAAACCTCCATTGACTGACTATGGCCCATTGACAGCGGCTTTCTGCGATCTCTCAGTTAGCCACTTTTTAGACCATTTAACATTTGCTTTACTGATATTGTATAGTGTTCATTTTTGATTTGACTGTTTTCCTCACTAAATCAAATGCCTCAGAGAGATTGAACGTACACTCTCATTAAAGGATGAAATTGGGTTTCTTTGACAAGAATAGTTTTCCATAAACTGTTTTGTTGACTGGCATTAATTATATTCTTAGACTTTTGTTTCAACTAATCCCCTATCAATTTGTGGATGATACTAAGCTGGGAGGGATTGCAAGTGCTTTGGAGGATAGGATGAAAATTCAAAATGATCTGGACAAACTGGAGAAAGGGACTGAAATTAATAGGATGAAAATCAAGAAGGACTAATGCAAAGTACTCCACTTAGGAAGGAACAATCAGTTGCACACATACAAAATGGGAAATGACTGCCTAGGAAGGAGGACTGCAGAAAGGGATCTAGGGGTCATAGTGGACCATTAGCTAAATATGAGTTAACAGTGTAATGCTGTTGCAAAAAAAGCAAACATCATTCTGGGATGTATTATCAGCAGCGTTGTAAGAAAGACAAGAGAAGTATTTTTTCTGCTCGACACCATGCTGATTAGGCCTCAACTGGAGTATTGTCTCAAGTTTTGTGAGCCACATTTCAGGAAAGGTGTGGACAAATTGGAGAAAGTCCTGAGAAGAGCAACAAAAATGATTAAAGGTCTAGAAAACATGACCTATGAGGGAAGATTGAAAGAACTGGGTTTTTGTCTGGAAAGGAGAAGACTGAGAGGGGACATGATAGCAGTTTTCAAGTACCTAGAAGGTTGTTATAAAGAGTAGGGAGAAGAATTGTTCTTATTAACCTCTGAGGATATCACAAAAAGCAATGGGCTTAAATTGCAGCAAAGGAGGTTTAGGTTGGACATTAGGAAAAACTTCCTTAACTCTCAGGGTGGTTAAGCACTGGAATAAATTGGCTCGGGAGGTTGTGGAGTCTCCATTATTGGATATTTTTACAAGATGGTTAGACCAACATCTGTCAGGGATGGATCGGTTAGCTTGTAACTCTGGTGTTCATAACTCTAAGGGTCTCCTGAAGATGCTATTTAACATCCTTCTTGCCTGCTAATAGACTGGAAATTGTTTCATCATCTCAGGAGATATGAGTTCATTATACTGCTTCTTTCCAAATGCAAAACAAAACTATTTTTTGAATCATTTCTACCTTTTCTGCAACATTAACAAGTTTCCTTTCTCCGCCTAGTAATTGACATAAACCTTTTTCAAGGATTTTGTTTGTTCATAAAATACTTAATAGTCTCCTTTTGGTGATCCGTAGCTTTGCCAAGCATAGATTTTTTCCTGATGTCATTAATGTTGCTTATCAAATTTCATAAATTCTGATTTGCATTGCTTGCTATTTTTCCTTTTTCTCATTTGTTATATATTGCTCCCCCACCCCCCAGTTGCTGCTTTTATTTTGCCACTGAACCTGGGTTTTTATCCAAAGTTGTCCACTTTCTTGACTCTGCAATTGTGATTTTTAGCTCTCTAGTAAACTCTCCTTAAAGAAATCCCAAGTTTCATTCCCATTTTTCTCTCTACATTTTTCCTCTCAGTCAGATTTGCTGATAATTTGCCTCATTTTTGGGGATTAGAACTTTTTGAAGCATTAAGTATTGATAGCTATTTCTGCTTGGGAACTGTTCTCGGTCCATTTGAATGAATGAATTCAATGAATCACTTAAATTCTGTCTTTGTCTCTTCTCAAAACTAAACAGTCTCAGACTTTTCATTCTGTCCACATATGCCAGCCTCCTCCATTCTCACAGTCTGTCTCAGAAACCCCCTTTCTATCAGCTATATCCTTTATAGAGACTGGGTGACCAAAACTGAATGCATGTCCAGAGCAGGTTATTCTCCATCCTATTACTGAGGCATTTGAACATTGTTTTTGTTTTGACCACTACTGTGAATGAGCGGGTGTTTCCATGGAGCTGTTAGCAATGACAGACAAGTCTTTTCCCTGAGGTCTGTTCTAGTTGGGATGTTTCCCCTGGCACATGTCTTGGCAAACCTTTGTTTTTTTTCCACTCTCATATTTCCAATTCCTGGGTGAATGGGAACAGAGAGTCCTGTGGCACCTTTAAGACTAACAGATGCATCCAACAAAGAGGGCATTCACCCACGAAAGCTTATGCTCCAATACATCTGTTAGTCTTAAAGGTGCTACAGGACTCTCTGTTGCTTTTTACAGATCCAGACTAACACGGCTACCCCTCTGATACTGGGTGAATGGGGAACTCCCTATAGCATGGACTCTCCAGACTGGGGTTCATTGCATTAAGGAACAATGAGGTGAAAATATCATTTTTCAGTGTGTGAAGAGTGACCAATCTGCTTCACCTATGAGAACAGCCTCCAGGAGTGCATGTAGTGTCTCATATTAACATTGTCTCTCCACCCAGGCATTTGTATAGCGACCTTCACCCTAGACCCTGGGCATATAAAGGAAGTCGGGAAACATATGGTATATTCAGGAGATACTGTTCTGCCTCAGAGTTGGACACCTTCTGCCCTACTGCATGTCAAATTCTAACACAACCGACTTCACCAACCCTTCCACATTCATCCTGCTGGGCATTCCTGGCCTGGAGATGGCCCATATCTGGATCTCAATCCCCTTCTGCACCATATATGTATTAGCTGTCTTGGGGAACTTCACCATCATGTTCATTGTGAAGATAGAGCTGAGCCTCCATGGGCCCATGTACTATTTCCTCTGCATGCTGGCCATCACCGACCTGGTCCTGTCTACATCTATCCTACCCAAGACCCTGAGCATCTTCTGGTTTAATTCAAGAGAGATCGATTTCAGTGCCTGCCTCACCCAGATGTACTTTATCCATTGCTTCTCATCGATGGAGTCTGGGATCTTCGTGGCCATGGCTTTTGATCGCTATGTGGCCATCTGTGATCCCCTGAGACATTCCACCATCCTGACAAACCCTGTGGTGGCCAAGATCATCCTGGCCGTGGTGCTGCGTGGGAGCATGCTCTCGCTGCCCTCTCTCCTCCTGGTGAGGCAGTGGCCATATTGCAGAACCAATATTATCCCCCACTCTTACTGCGAGCACATAGCTGTGGTGAAACTGGCCTGCACTGACATCCGCATCAGTAGTTACTACAGCCTCTCTGTGGCATTCTTGGTGACTGGTCTGGATGGTTTTTTTATCACCGTATCCTATATCCAGATCCTCAGGGTAATCTTCAAGCTCCCCACAAAGGATGCCCGGCTTAAGACTTTTGGGACCTGCATCTCCCATCTTTGTGCGATCTTAACCTTTTACATCCCAAAATTCTTCTCCTCTCTCACACACCGTTTTGGCCACAATGTGCCCCTGCATTTCTTCATTCTCAGTGCCAACGTTTATCTTCTGGTGCCCCCATTCCTACATCCCCTCATCTATGGGTTGAGGACCAAAGAGATCCGTGACAGGCTGCTACAGCTCTTCACTCATAAAGGGGTGTAAATGTTTCTCCTGGTGCTCTGGCACTCAGAACGAACTCTGCGCAGAGCTGACTGGTGACTTGGTTCTGTGCCTTCTTCACTGAATTACATACTGAGAAGTCAAGGAGACATTAAACCCTTTCCTGACCTTACTGTGCTGTGTCAGTTTGACAATGTGGGGAATCAGTCTATGTACAACTCACTGGGTTTCCACCTTTCTAATTGCTGGTAAATGGACCCCCAAAACCCCTCGTTTTCTGCCAAGACTCCACCCCTGCTTTGCCTCTTCCCCATTAGGCATCACCCCTGTCATTTGATCATCTTTTCCCCTCCCCTTGTCACTCACTTGAACATTTCCACCTCCCTCCCCCACTCTCTAACAATCCCAAAGGATCGGAAACATCATAGAATCATAGAATCATAGAATATCAGAGTTGGAAGGGACCTCAAGAGGTCATCTAGTCCAACCCCCTGCTCAAAGCAGGACCAATTCCCAGCTAAATCATTCCAGCCAGGGCTTTGTCAAGCCGGGCCTTAAAAACCTCCAAGGAAGGAGACTCCACCACCTCCCTAGGTAACGCATTCCAGTGTTTCACCACCCTCCTAGTGAAATAGTTTTTCCTGATATCCAACCTGGACCTCCCCCACTGCAACTTGAGACCATTGCTCCTTGTTCTGTCATCTGCCACCACTGAGAACAGCCGAGCTCCATCCTCTTTGGAACCCCCCTTCAGGTAGTTGAAGGCTGCTATCAAATCCCCCCTCATTCTTCTCTTCTGGAGACTAAACAATCCCAGTTCTCTCAGCCTCTCCTCATAAGTCATGTGCTCCAGACCCCTAATCATTTTTGTTGCTCTCCGCTGGACTCTTTCCAATTTTTCCACATCCTTCTTGTAGTGTGGGGACCAAAACTGGACACAGTATTCCAGATGAGGCCTCACCAATGTCAAATAAAGGGGAACGATCACGTTCCTCGATCTGCTGGCAATGCCCCTACTTATACAGCCCAAAATGCCGTTAGCCTTCTTGGCAACAAGAGCACACTGTTGACTCATATCCAGCTTCTCGTCCACTGTGACCCCTAGGTCCTTTTCAGCAGAACTGCTACCTAGCCATTCGGTCCCTAGTCTGTAGCAGTGCATGGGATTCTTCCGTCCTAAGTGCAGGACTCTGCACTTGTCCTTGTTGAACCTCATCAGGTTTTTTTCTGCCCAATCCTCTAATTTGTCTAGGTCCCTCTGTATCCGATCCCTACCCTCTAGTGTATCTACCACGCCTCCTAGTTTAGTGTCATCTGCAAACTTGCTGAGAGTGCAGTCCACACCATCCTCCAGATCATTAATAAAGATATTAAACAAAACCGGCCCCAGGACCGACCCTTGGGGCACTCCACTTGAAACCGGCTGCCAACTAGACATGGAGCCATTGATCACTACCCGTTGAGCCCGACGATCTAGCCAGCTTTCTATCCACCTTACAGTCCATTCATCCAGCCCATACTTCTTTAACTTGGTGGCAAGAATACTGTGGGAGACAGTATCAAAAGCTTTGCTAAAGTCAAGAAATAACACATCCACTGCTTTCCCCTCATCCACAGAGCCAGTTATCTCATCATAGAAGGCAATTAGGTTAGTCAGGCACGACTTCCCCTTCGTGAATCCATGCTGACTGTTCCTGATCACTTTCCTCTCCTCTAAATGTTTCATAATTGATTCCTTGAGGACCTGCTCCATGATTTTTCCAGGGACTGAGGTGAGGCTGACTGGCCTGTAGTTCCCCGGATCCTCCTTCTTCCCTTTTTTAAAGATGGGCACTACATTAGCCTTTTTCCAGTCATCTGGGACCTCCCCCGATCGCCATGAGTTTTCAAAAATAATGGCTAATGGCTCTGCAATCTCACCCGCCAACTCCTTTAGCACCCTCGGATGCAGCGCATCCGGCCCCATGGACTTGTGCACGTCCAGTTTTTCTAAATAGTCCCGAACCACTTCTTTCTCCACAGAGGGTTGGCCACCTTCTCCCCATGCTGTACTGCCCAGTGCAGCAATCTGGGAGCTGACCTTGTGCGTGAAGACAGAGGCAAAAAAATCATTGAGTACATTAGCTTTTTCCACATCCTCGGTCACTAGATTGCCTCCCTCATTCAGTAAGGGGCCCACACTTTCCTTGATTTTCTTCTTGTTGCTAACATACCTGAAGAAACCCTTCTTGTTACTCTTAACATCTCTTGCTAACTGCAACTCCAAGTGTGATTTGGCCTTCCTGATTTCACTCCTGCACGCCTGAGCAATATTTTTATACTCCTTCCTGGTCATTTGTCCAATCTTCCACTCCTTATAAGCCTCTTTTTTGCGTTTAAGATCAGCAAGGATTACACTGTTTAGCCAAGCTGGTCGCCTGCCATATTTACTATTCTTTCTACACATCGGGATGGTTTGTTCCTGCAACCTCAATAAGGATTCTTTAAAATACAGCCAGCTCTCCTGGACCCCTTTGCCCTTCATGTTATTCTCCCAGGGGATCCTGCCCATCTGTTCCCTGAGGGAGTCAAAGTCTGCTTTTCTGAAGTCCAGGGTCCGTATTCTGCTGCTCTCCTTTCTTCCTTGTGTCAGGATCCTGAACTCGACCATCTCATGGTCACTGCCTCCCAGGTTCCCATCCACTTTTGCTTCCCCTACTAGTTCTTCCCTGTTTGTGAGCAGCAGGTCAAGAAAAGCTTTGCCCCTAGTTGGTTCCTCCAGCACTTGCACCAGGAAATTGTCCCCTACACTTTCCAAAAATTTCCTGGATTGCCTGTGCACCGCTGTATTGCTCTCCCAGCAGATATCAGGGTGATTAAAGTCTCCCATGAGAACCAGGGCCTGCGATCTAGCAACTTCTGCTAGTTGCCAGAAGAAAGCCTCGTCCACCTCGTCCCCCTGGTCTGGTGGTCTATAGCAGACTCCAACCACGACATCACCCTTGTTGCTCACACTTCTCAACTTTATCCAGAGACTCTCAGGTTTTTCTGCAGTATCATACCGGAGCTCTGAGCAGTCATACTCCTCTCTTACATACAATGCAACTCCCCCACCTTTTCTGCCCTGCCTGTCCTTCCTGAACAGTTTATATCCATCCATGACCGTACTCCAGTCATGTGAGTTATCCCACCAAGTCTCTGTTATTCCAATCACATCATAGTTCCCTGACTGTGCCAGGACTTCCAGTTCTCCCTGCTTGTTTCCCAGGCTTCTTGCATTTGTGTATAGGCACTTAAGATAACTCAACGATCGTCCCTCTTTCTCAGCATGAGACAGGAGTCCTCCCCTGTTGCGCTCTCCTGCTTGTGCTTCCTCCCAGGATCCCATTTCCCCACTTACCTCAGGGCTTTGGTCTCCTTCCCCCGGTGAACCTAGTTTAAAGCCCTCCTCACTAGGTTAGCCAGCCTGCTGGCGAAGATGCTCTTCCCTCTCTTCGTTAGGTGGAGCCCGTCTCTGCCTAGCACTCCTTCTTCTTGGAACACCATCCCATGGTCGAAGAATCCAAAGCCTTCTCTCCGACACCACCTGCGTAGCCATTCGTTGACTTCCACGATTCGACGGTCTCTACCCTGGCCTTTTCCTTGCACAGGGAGGATGGACGAGAACACCACTTGCGCCTCAAACTCCTTTATCCTTCTTCCCAGAGCCACGTAGTCTGCAGTGATCCGCTCAAGGTCATTCTTGGCAGTATCATTGGTGCCCACGTGGAGAAGCAGGAAGGGGTAGCGATCCGAGGGCTTGATGAGTCTCGGCAGTCTCTCCGTCACATCGTGTATCCTAGCTCCTGGCAAGCAGCAGACCTCTCGGTTTTCCCGGTCAGGGCGGCAGATAGATGACTCAGTCCCCCTGAGGAGGGAGTCCCCGACCACCACTACCCTCCTCCTCCTCTTGGGAGTGGTGGTCGTGGAACCCCCATCCCTAGGACAGTGCATCTTTTGCCTTCCAATCGGTGGAGTCTCCTTCTGCTCCCTTCCCTCAGATGGGCCATCTAGTCCACTCTCCGCATTAGTACCTGTAGAGAGAACATGGAAACGATTGCTCACCTGTATCTCCATTGCTGGTGCATGGACGCTCCTCTTTCTCCTTCTGGAGGTCACATGCTGCCAAACCTCTTCACAATCCTTCTGTCCCTGCTGCGCCTGCTCTGAATCTTCAGAACATTGTGGCCGTAGGAGCATCTCCTGACGTCTGTCCAGGAAATCTTCATTTTCCCTTATGCAACGCAGAGTTGATACTTGTTTCTCCAGCCCTCGAACCTTCTCCTCCAATATGGAGACCAGCTTGCATTTTGTGCAGACAAAGTCGCTTCTGTCCTGTGGAAGAAAGACAAACATGGCACAACCTGTGCAGGTTACAACAGCTGATCGCTCACCTTCCACATCACCGTCCTCTTAGGAGCTTCCTCAACTGTTGCAGGAACTACTCAGAGAAACCTGCAGATGAAAGCCTCAGTGCGCTCTCCCTAGGCAATCTCCCGCTGTTAGCCTCTGCTGTTCGCCGCTCAGCTGGTTCGCTGCTGACTGCCCTTATATACCAGTCAGGCCCACTCAAGGCCCAGCTGGAACAAAGCACTCCCAATTCACACTTTTCAAACAAACAAGCAAGCAATCAAGCACACGGTCAAACTGACCAACTGTCCCAGCAGCAGACACTCAGATACTCACCAACACAGCCCCCCTAATGCAGCACTTAGCGTACCTCCTCTCGGACAGCTCCCAGGCAAACTCCCGCTGTTAGCCTCTGCTGTTCGCCGCCCTGTGCTGGAAGGAAGCAGGCAGCTGGTAGCCCATGTGAATGCTGCGACCCTGAGTCCAGAAACTCCTCAGTCACCTGTCACTTATCATACTGGGTTTGTAAAATTATCCTCTACACAATCACATATGAGGCACATCAAGGATGTCAGCATTAATTGCCGGGAACACCTTGGTGGGAAGACACAGGGGCAGAAGTTTCTGTGGTTAGGCAGGGGATAGAGTAAGAAAGTGACATATTGCCAGGACAGATGGTAGAGCTTCTAGTAGAGGAGGTCAAAAAATCCTTGTGCCATGGCTAAGATGCACATACAAACCGAGTGTTGGGAAGCTTTATTATCAGTTTGGATAGTACAGGTGTGGCCAACCTGACCCTGAGAAGGAGCCAGAATTTACCAATGTACCTTGCCAAAGAGCCTCAGTAATACGTAAGCAGCTCCCCCATAATCCCTCTCCCTGCTCCCAGCTCTTTTGTGGCATGCATGGGGCTCCGGGGAGGGGGAGGAGCGAGGGCACGGCAGGCTCAAGGGAGGGCATGGGAAGGGGTGGAGTGGGGGCAGAGTCTGTGGCCGAGCAAGGGGTTGAGCAGTGAGCACCCCCCAGGACATTGGAAAGTTGGCGCCTGTAGCTCCTGCCCAGGAGTTGGTGCCAATATAAGGAGCCACATATTAACTTCTCATGAGACGCATGTGGCTCTGGAGCCACAGGTTGGCCACCCTTGGGGCAGTAGATGATAACCCGATTAATATGCTAATTGGTAATGACATTTTTCACGTAGCTTAGGCTGTTAAAGTGTCTGCCTAAAACAAGGATTGTTCTGCTGGAACCTCAGAGGGAAAGAGGGAATGTCCCAGGAGCTGCTGAAGGAATGAGATTGAGTCTCCTTAATTCCTTTGCAGCAGGGAGAAGCTGCATGGTTCCAAGAGCAGGGGGGTTGAGACCAGCTCCTGCACTGCAGCTGAAGGCAGAGTCTCCTCAGGGAGGGAGAAGTGTGTGTTACCTATCAGGGAGAAAAATGTCAGGATAGCAGCTAAATGAGGGACATACCCAATGCTAGAAAGCACAGGAAGCTGTGTCCCAGAGGGCGGCACAGAGAAGGGAGATGGAATCCTAGAAACCACTGGGGAGGTCGGTATGAGTTCATTTAACACTGCAGCAGGAAGCAACAGCACATCAGGAAGGGAGAGGGGAGTAGCGCCTCTCAGTGAGACAGGTGTCCAGTGTGTTAGCTGTGAGCCCTTCACAACTGAACAGGGGGCAGATCCCACCCTAGAGAGCCAAAGGGTATCTGTCTTGGGGAGGGGGGCAGAGGTGGAATCTGGTAAAGGAACAGTGGGAGTACAGGAATGTCTCCTCACTGGTCACTTGGGAGAGGATGCCCAGGACAGAATGGCTGATTCAGCATCTGGGCATCTAGGCACTCGGCCTGTGACTCAAGTTTTGATAGGGAACAGTGTCACTGACCACCTGGAGGGTGAGAGAGTGTACCCCAATCCAGGTCCCAATTTATCAGGAATTTGTTCCTGATGTGCTTGGGAAAATGAACTCTGTATTTTTAGAATCATAGAATCACAGAGAATTAGGCTTAACCATTTGGCCCCCAGCCTGTAGCCTGTAGCAGTGCATCGGATTCTTCCATCCTAATTGGCATCGGGCTTTGCCACTCTGTCAACATATCAATGCCAAATCTCATAGAATCACAGAATCATAGAATATCAGGTTTACATAAGAACATAAGAACATACATAAGAACATAAGAATGGCCGTACTGGGTCAGAACAAAGGTCCATCTAGCCCAGTATCCTGTCTACCGACAGTGGCCAATGCCAGGTGCCCCAGAGGGAGTGAACCTAACAGGCAATGATCAAGTGATCTCTCTCCTGCCATCCATCTCCATGCTCTTACAAACAGAGGTTAGGACACCATTCCTTATCCATCCTGGCTAATAACCATTAATAGACTTAACCACCATGAATTTATCCAGTTCTCTTTTAAACGCTGTTATAGTCCTAGCCTTCATAACCTCCTCAGGTAAGGAGTTCCACAAATTGACTGTGTGCTGCGTGAAGAATTACTTCCTTTTATTTGTTTTAAACCTGCTGCCTATTATTTTCATTTGGTGACCCCTAGTTCTTGTATTATGGGAATAAGTAAATAACTTTTCCTTAAAAAGCAACAGAGAGTCCTGTGGCACCCTTAAGACTAGCAGATGTATTGGAGCATAAGCTTTCGTGGGTGACATGCATGATTTAGGGAGAACGCGTTTGGATATGCTAGGAGCAATCAACGAGAAGCCTTATGTGTCTATTGCTTTTCAGAGAACACCTGTTCACAGGCTCAAAACTTGTCACAGGAGGGAAATGATAATAAACCTGGCCTGCTGTCTGGATGAGGAAACTGAGGCACAACACCTCATGGCGTTGATGAATATATGGATTGAGTTACAACTAGTTGGAAAAGCACAATGTTTAACAATGCTGCATAGAAAACACACTTGCTGACTTTTGTGATCACTATGCTGATCTACAAAGTGTCGAAAGGTACACAGAAGTTTGCTAGAACACCTGTGAATAACATTACAACTTTGGAGTTGTATGGTGAAAAAGTAAAGAGAGCCTTGAACACACTGCTTCTGCATCAGTCAGTGAATAACAGTTCTGCAGTAACTAAGGGGAGAGGTGACATTGTGTGCCCCAAAGCAACACCCAGTCACCCCCATATGTGACATGGTGATATGATTATGAATATGATTTTTAGAAAGTATTTAATATATGTCATGTCAGATATCAATGGAAAAGGTCTGATTTGCTGAATATGATTACACAATTTGTATTCATATGTTGTTTTTGTACCTAACGTTCTGAGAGCATACAAGGGCATGTGACTAGCTCCTGTACACTGGACTCCATATTGTACTTTTCCAGTAACTGTGCTGGTGGCTTTTGCTTGGAAATATGAAGCTCCCTCTACATGGCAAAAGCTATTAAATGTGGAAGCGACATCGTCACTTGGCCTTACTCCCCAAAAAACTCAACACCAAAGACGTTAGAACCTGGGATTGAAATGGGGCTGTGGTCCCAGGCTGAAGGGGTTTCTAGCCTGTACATGGAAGATTGTTGGTGTTGTGAGAGGCTACCGGTGTCGTGCTTCTGCTTTCTCCTGTTGATATCACTCGGCTGTGTGCGTGTGTTCCCTCTGTGTGCTGCCCCAGCTCTGCGCAGATAGCTGACACAGCAGACCCGACGAGAATCCCCAATAACCACAGAGTCTACTAAGATACAAAGGCCCCTCGGCCAGGTTTATTGCCACCCTGACACAATTTCAGTTCCCCGTAGATTACTTAGTCTACCGGGCATACTGCTAGAAAGTGCCGCTCGGCAATGGACTCAGCTCAGTGGCGGGACTTTCCACTGCCCCCTCAGCCGGACAAAGACACCACCCCAGGGACACATTCTTATACACAAGTACAAACAAGTTACACATCACTCCTGACGTATTGAGGTGCATCCCCTCTACGTAGCAAGGTACAACCCCTCTATGTAGCAAGGGGCCGCCTCGCACCTTGTACCTGTTGGTTCAATCAAAACATCTCTATCCATCATTTTACCCTTTTGCCCCTGTCATTGGGATGGGTCGGTCTGTTCCATGTTATCTGTGGAATGTTCCGGTATGGTATGTCTTGGTACCATGTTTATACTATAACTATGCTAAATGAATATATATTTCTGCAACATCAGCCCTTTCCTTGCCAACTTCTGTGAGCAGGGCCTGCCTTTTGCTCACAGCTTACCTTTGCTTTCTATGCTAGCAAAGCCTTGACCATTACTTTAGTTTGGTTCAGGCTTCATACTGGGCCTTCATTAGGCCTTTACCATGTTGCCTTCACTTACTACATTACTACAGTTGGATTGTTTGTCCCATCAGGGTGACAGACTGTTTGATTCAAAGCCTGTCTAGTGTATAAAACTTAAATTGTGATGTTGTTTATTTTTCAGATTTCAACTTTGTTCTTTGCATTATTACTTATAATCACTTAAAATTGATCTTTCTGTAATTAATAAATTTGTTTTATATATTTTTTACTTAGTACAGGATGTTGTTTGAAGTGTAAAAGGGAAATCTGCTCAGGCTGATGCATTGTCCTCTCCACATTGAGGGAGGGGCAGACTGGGAAATAAACGTATACTGGTCAGGCTTTTGGCCATGGCAAGACGGTACAGCTCTTGGGTCCTAGGGCGGGTAGCTGAGGGGAACTGGCTGGAGCCTCTCTATTGTTGTTTCATGGATGGCTAGTGAAATCATTCATGTAAATGCAGCTGGGTGTGTCCCTGTCTGTGTTTAGCTATGTAAGTGCAAAACCTGAGATTCTTGCAGCTTGTCACAGCCTCACAGTGTGAGAGGGGGCCCAGATTGGTATCCCAGAGGTCTCGGCTGTCCCCAGTTCCAGGTTGCACCACAGAGAATTCTGTCACCACCCCACCCCAGTGAACAGGCCCTGCAAGGCCGTATTTCCATTTCCCTGTTCTCATGTGGTCACTTACTGACAGAGAGACCATGGTTATGGAAGGGAAGTCAGGACACTTTGTTCTGTCAGTCTGTCTCTGTGACCTTGAACAAGTCATGTCTCCCCGTGGCTCAGTTTACTGATCAGTGAAATGGGGATGGTTCATAGTGACTTTCCTTTGGTAGATATTTTGAAGATCACTCATTGAAAGGTGCTACACAGTATGATGATAGTTACTGATGAGAAGTACTGATCTCTGATCCCTTAGTGACAGCCCCATGTGTTTGCTGTAAGTGCTTGTGTCTCCTCTCAGTCAACTTTCTCCACATTTCTCTGTCTGCTATCTACCCATCTATCCTGAGAATTTACAGGATATCAGAACCTCAGGAGAGTTAGGCATTATCCCTACTTTTCTTACTCATCAACTATAATTATTAAATATATACACACAAACGTACAGAGCAGCCAATTCCTCTCTGACTCAGCACAGAGCCCATGAGTTCTCATCTCCCTTTGGGAAGGTTCCTTAATTACTGTTTACTCCTAAAGCTGGATAATTAGTACAGAAGGGGAGACATGCTTGTCTACAGCCTGTTTACATTCAGATGCTCCCTTCTCCTCTAGAGCCTGAGTGAACCCCATTGGGATTGCACAGAGTTATATTATAAACTGTACACAACCCTGTGTCAGCTCTTGGTGTGGGATGCTGCTGCAGATGCTGGGTTGAGAGAGGTGTTGGACACAGCTACCTGAGGAAGATTCCCAGGGAAGATGCTTCCTTCTCAGAATTCACAGGTACCCATCTCTAGCTGAGGAGCTCACCTGATTGACAAACCCTGTGCAACGTGGGTGTGGTGGGATAGAGAATAAATCTATGGTGCTCTCCGCTATGCACAACCATGAAAGATGCCAGGGCCCTTGCCATAAGTGGTGAGTTTGCTAAAGAATCACTGGACAAAATGTCACTGATTTCTGTGCACTCCTGCACATCCCACCTGATGACCTCCAGCCACAAGGTGGTGCATTTCAGTGGCTCAATGAATCCTTCAGGATGAAAGATGTTAGTAGATGTGCAATACAAGGCCAAATTCTGAGACCACAGCCCATGCTTTGCTCAGGCCCTAGTGAGGAAATCTCCCCTTGGAGCAAGAACTGAATAGAGACATCAGGAGCCAACTGTGTGCTAATGCACAGACACTGTCACCCTCTCCTCTTGCATTTCAGGGCTCCGTCTGTTAATGGGACAGAGGGACAGGGGCTGTTACCTGACTTTTATCTGCTGGAAAGCTTGGAAGTGCTAGTGCTCCTCACTAGAAAAATAATGAGATTTTTTAAAACATGGGTAACACATACTTTCTCCTAACTTCATTCGAAAAGTTGGCTGAACTGTTATGCCTGAAACTTCAAAAAAAACAAAAAAACAAACAAACAAACAAAAAACAACAAAAAAACCCCAATTCTGATTGAAACAGATACCAAGCATGAGAAATTTCAGTCTAAACACCTAAAATTTGGCAAACTTATAAGCAACTTAAAAAGAGGTCTTCTAATGGAAGGTGTCAGACAGCCTTAACTACAGGTGATGCCACCAGCACCGCCTCCAATGGCCAATCCATTTGTAAAGCCCATTTTTCTATGATCTTTGCTCCAATAATATTGGTAGCAAGGAGTTCTACCAGCCAAATATGAATTACATTAGCAATCACCTTTTCTCAAGGTTATATGTTCAGACTTTCAATTTAACTAAATGTTCCCTTGTTCATGTTATGAGACACATGAAATAGAAATGCCTGATCTACTCTCTTTATCAATAGATACATAGGGTTTAAGGTCAGAAGAGACCATTTGATCATCCAGTCTGACCTCCTGTAAAACACAGGCCCATTAAATTTCACTCAGTTACCTCTGGATTGAGCTGAAAGACTTGTGTGTGACTAAGGCCCAGTCTTCACTAAGATTTTACATCATAGAATTATAGAGCCATGGAGTTATAAGGGGATGCAAAGGACAGCTAGTTTATCCCCCTGACAAGATGCAGGATTTGTTTTGTCTTAATCATCTAAAACTGATGGCTAATCACACATCTTCATAGAATGAGCTTCCATGATTTCCCTGGGAGTCTGGTCCATTGGCCTCCTGTGCTTAAAGTTAGGTAGATTTTCCTGAAATTTAATTTAAATCTGCTATGCTGGAATTTGAACCCATTGCCTCTTGTCCTGCCCCTCTGTGGTAAGACAGAATACCTTTCCTCCACCTTTTTATGGCAGCCTTACAAGTATTTGAAGACCACTATCATGTCCCCCATTAATTTCGTCTTTTCCAAATAAACATACTGATTCCCTTGGCTTGCTCATATGGCTTGCATTCCATTCCTTGTGTAACATTTGTTACTTGCCTATGTATCCTTTCCAGGTTCTCTACATCCTTTCTATACATTGGTGAGCAAAATTGGACACACTACTCCAATTGAGACCTAGCCCACACCGAGTAGAGGAATGCTATCATGTACCATCACTTGAATGCTACACTTCTGCTAATATAACCTAACATTACATTTGCCTTTTTCGAAACATTTTTCCTAGTCCATTGCTTCTTGTCTTCTCTCAGAGGTTAAGATAAACACTTTTTCTCCATCCTTGAAAAAAACCTTTTAGGTTTTTGAAAACTGTTATCATTTCCCCCCTCAGTTTTCTCCTTTTGAGACTAAACAAGACTATCTCTTTCATACTTCCCTCATAGGTCGTGTTTTTAAGAGCCCTAATCATCCTTTTCTCCAGTTTCTCCAGAACATTTTGTATGTTTATCTGATTCTCCAAAGACTTGCAACCTCCCAACTTAGTATCATCTGCAAATTTAATAAGTGTACTCCCTATGCCATGATCTAAATCGTTGATGAAGATATTAAAAAGAACGGGACCCAGAACTTATCCTTGCAACACCCCACTTGTTATGCCCTTCCAGTATCACTGTGAACCATTGATAACTACTCCCTGGGAGCGGTTATCCAACCAGTTATGCATCCACCTTATAGTAGCTCCATCTAGGTGGTATTTCCCTTGTTTCCTAATGAGAAAGTTATGCAAGGTTGTATTAAAAGCTGTAATAATGTCTAAAGATACCACATCTACTGCTTCCACACATCCACAGGGTTTCTTACTCTGTCAAAGAAAGCTATAAGGTGGTTTGACATGTTTTGTTCTTGAGAAATCCATGCTGACTATCACTTATCAGTTAATTATCTTGATTGCTTAATAAATTGTGACATTATCTTACCTGGTATAGAAGTTAGGCTGACTGGTCAGTACTTGCCTGGGTTCCCTTATTTCCCTTTTTATAGATAGGCACTATATGTGCTCTTTTCAAGACTTCCAGAATCTCCCCTGTCTTCCATGACTTTTCAAAGATAATAGCTAAGGGCTCAGATCCTTCCTAAGTCAGTTCCTTCACACTATGCGCTAACTGTCTTGGTGAAAACTGAAACAAATAAGTCATTCAACAGCTATGCCATTTCCACATTTCTTCTTATTATTTAGTAATGGACCTGCCCTGTCCTTGGTCTTCCATTTGTTTCTAAGGTATTTGTAGAATGTTTTCTTGTTACCCTTTTGTCTCTAGTTATTTTGATCTTTTGTGCTTTGGCCTTTCTAATTTTGCCCCTACATACATGTATTATTTGCTTATATATCTCCTTTGTAATGTGGTCTTGTTTCCACTTTTTGTAGGATCCTTTTTTGATTTTTAAATCATTCAAGATCTCCTGGTTAAGTCATTGCAGTCTCTTGCCATACTTCCTATCTTTCCTACGCAGGGGGATAGTTTGCTATTGTGCCCTTAATGATGTCTCTCTGAAAAACAGGCAGCTGTCTTCTATTGTTTTTCCCCTTAGACTTGCTTCCCATGAGATCTTGCCTACCTACTCCCCTGAGTTTGCTCAAGTCTGCCTTCTTGAAATCCATTGTCTTTATTTTGCTGTTCTCCCTCCTACCATTCCTTAGAATCATAAACTCTATCATTTCATGATCACTTTCCTCCAAGTTGCCTTGCACTTTCAAATTCTCAACCAGTTGCTCCTTATACGTCAAAATCAAGTCTACAACAGCCTGTCTCCAAGTAGGTTTCTCCAGCTTCTGAAACAAAAAATTGTCTCCAATACATTCCAAGAACTTATTGGATAATCTGTGCCCTGGTGTAGACAACATGAGATGAATTCTTCCATTGACCTAGCTACCACCTCTCAGGGATTACCTGTGCTGAGGTTAGAACCCTTCCATCCATGTAAGTAGTGTCTATAGTGAAGCACCATGGCAGCACCGCTGTAGCATTTTAAGTGTAAACAACCCTTCAAGCAGATCTTCCAGAAAAACATCCAGTCTGGATCTGCCAACAGGGGGAATTAGAGAATCCACCACTTCCCTTTTCAGTGTGTCCCAAAGGTTAATCACCATCAGTGCTAAATATTTGGCCCTAATTTCAAGCTGGAATTTACCTGGCTTCAGCTTCCAGCCCTTTGGACTCGCTCGGCCTTTGCCTGGTAGATTACATGATTTTCTCCCAATGAAAGTCTCCACTTGATAATATTTTTGATAATTTAAGGGCTCTGTACCTTCAAGTCTAACAGTCCGTCTTTTTCTCTATCCTCCAAGAATTTTTGTGGCTCTTTTCTGCACTCTCTCCAAGTTTTCAACATCTTTTTTCAAATGTGGATCCCAGAACCGGATGCAGTTTATTTCACCAATCCCATGTGCAAAGGTAAAATCCTTCCCCTGCTCCAACTCACCAACTCAGTATTTTCCACTACTAAATCAAATGCCTCTGAGAAATCAAGGTTCGTTGCATCTGCGTGGTACCCTTGATCCACCAAATGTGTACCCTTGATCCACCAAATGTGTACCCTTGATCAACCAATGTGTACTCTCATAAAAGGATGAAATCAGGTTTATTTGACAAGATCTGTTTTTCATAAACCCTGTTGGTGAATGGCATTACTTACATATCTAGACTTTTTTTAACTAATCCCATACTCGCTTTTCCATTGTTTCTTAACCTTGTGAATTCTTTTATAAAAAGAACTTTCCTTTTATATTTCAGTACTTTACATATAACACAGGAATTGACATAAATATTTTCGCGGATTTATCTTGTTCTTAATATATTTAATAAACTCCTTTTTGTGATCTATAGCCCTGCAATACATGGCATTTTCCCTGTTGTCTTAAAGTTCCTTATCAATTTTCTTAACATCTGATTTCTATTGTTGGCTAGCTATTTTCCCTTTTTCCTCTTTGTTACATATTGCTTCCCTCCCTCTAATTGTTGCCTTCACTTTACCACAAATCTGAGTTTTTACCCAAAGTTGTTCACTTTGTTGACTCTGGAATCAAGAGTTTTCTGATATCTAATAAATTGTTATAAAAGAATTACCAATATTCATTAATATTTTTCTGTCTAAATTTTTCCTCCCAATCAGTTTTGCTAACAATTTTCCTCAGCTTTAGGGAATTAGTCCTCTTGGAGCACTAAGTGTGTATAGATAGTACTGGTTGGGAACTGTCCATTTGAATGTAAATCAGTTTCCTTGTTTATTTTCCTCTCCTATATCATGTGGTCTCTTCTTTGTCTCTTGTATACACTAAAGAGTCCCAGACTTTTAGCTCCTTAATAGAGACTGGGTGACCAAAACTGAACACATTCCCGAACATGTTATGCTCCATCCCATATCTTATGGATCTGAACATTTCTTTTATTTTGTCTACTACTGTGAATGAGCAGGTGTTTTTCTTGAGCTGCTATCAGTGGTGTCCAGGTCTTTTCCCTCAGCTATATTCTAGTTGGGATGTTTCTCTCCGCACATATCTCTGCAAAATTTTGTTTTTTTCCCCTCTCTGATTTCGAGCAACTGGATGAATGGGGTCAAGTATCAGAGGGGTAGCTGTGTTAGTCTGAATCTGTAAAAAGCAACAGAGAGGCCTATGGTACCTTTAAGACTAACAGAAGTATTAGGAGCATAAGCTTTTGTGGGTAAAAACGTCATTTCTTCAGATGCAAGTAATGGAAATTTCCAGAGGCAGGTATAAATCAGTATGGAGATAACGAGGTTAGTTCAATCAGGGAGGGTGAGGTGCTCTGCTAGCAGTTGAGGTGTGAACACCAAGGAAGGAGAAACTGCTTCTGTAGTTGGATAGCCATTCACAGTCTTTGCTTAATCCTGATCTGATGGTGTCAAATTTGCAAATGAACTGGAGCTAAGCAGTTTCTCTTTGGAGTCTGGTCCTGAAGTTTTTTTGCTGTAAGATGGCTACCTTTACATCTGCTATTCTGTGGCCTGGGAGGTTGAAGTGTTCTCCTATACGTTTTTGTATATTGCCATTCCTGATATCTGACTTGTGTCCATTTATCCTCTTGCATAGTGACTGTCCAGTTTGGCCAATGTACATAGCAGAGGTGCATTGCTGGCACATGATGGCATATATAACACTGGTGGACGTGCAGGTGAATGAGCCGGTGATGTTGTAGCTGATCTGCTAAAGGTAGCCATCTTACAGCGGTTTTACAACCAGTTATGCATCCACTTTATAGTAGCTCAGTCTAGCTTGTACTTCCCTAATTTGTTTATAGATTCATAGATTCTAGGACTGGAAGGGACCTCGAGAGGTCATCGAGTCCAGTCCCCTGCCCGCATGGCAGGACCAAATACTGTCCTGACCATCCCTGAGAGACATTTATCTAACCTACTCTTAAATATCTCCAGAGATGGAGATTCCACAACCTCCCTAGGCAATTTATTCCAGTGTTTAACTACCCTGACAGTTAGGAACTTTTCCCTAATGTCCAACCTAGACCTCCCTTGCTGCAGTTTAAACCCATTGCTTCTTGTTCTATCCTTAGAGGCTAAGGTGAACAAGTTTTCTCCCTCCTCCTTATAACACCCTTTCAGATACCTGAAAACTGCTATCATGTCCCCTCTCAGTCTTCTCTTTTCCAAACTAAACAAACCCAATTCTTTCAGCCTTCCTTCATAGGTCATGTTCTCAAGACCTTTAATCATTCTTGTTGCTCTTCTCTGGACCCTCTCCAATTTCTCCACATCTTTTTTAAAATGCGGTGCCCAGAACTGGACACAATACTCCAGCTGAGGCCTAACCAGAGCAGAGTAGAGCGGAAGAATGACTTCTCGTGTCTTGCTCACAACACACCTGTTAATACATCCCAGAATCATGTTTGCTTTTTTTGCAACCGCGTCACACTGTTGACTCATATTTAGCTTGTGGTCAATGATAACCCCTAGATCCCTTTCTTCCGTACTCCTTCCTAGACAGTCTCTACCCATTCTGTATGTGTGAAACAGATTGTTCCTTCCTAAGTGGAGCACTTTGCATTTGTCTTTGTTAAACTTCATCCTGTTTAACTCAGACCATTTCTCCAATTTGTCCAGATCATTTTGAATTATGACCCTGTCCTCCAAAGCAGTTGCAATCCCTCCCAGTTTGGTATCATCCGCAAACTTAATAAGCGTACCATGACAATATCTAAGTCATTAATGAAGATATTGAACAGAGCCGGTCCCAAAACAGACCCCTGCAGAACCCCACTTGTTATGCCTTTCCAGCAGCATTGGGAACCATTAATAACAACTCTCTGAGTACTGTTATCCAGCCAGTTATGCACCCACCTTATATTAGCACCATCTAAATTGTATTTGCCTAGTTTATCGATAAGAATATCATGTGAGACCGTGTCAAATGCCTTACTAAAGTCTAGGTATACCACATCCACAGCTTCTCCCTTATTCACAAGACTCGTTATCCTATCAAAGAAAGCTGTCAGATTGGTTTGACATAATTTGTTCTTCACAAATCCATGCTGGCTGTTCCCTATCACCTTACCACCTTCCAAGTGTTTGCAGATGATTTCCTTAATTACTTGCTCCATTATCTTCCCTGGCACAGAAGTTAAACTAACTGGTCTGTAGTTTCCTGGGTTGTTTTTATTTCCCTTTTTATAGATGGGCACTATATTTGCCCTTTTCCAGTCTTCTGGAATCTCTCCCGTCTCCCATGATTTTCCAAAGATAATAGCTAGAGGCTCAGATACCTCCTCTATTAGCTCCTTGAGTATTCTAGGATGCATTTCATCAGGCCCCGGTGACTTGCAGGCATCTAACTTTTCTAAGTGATTTTAACTTGTTCTTTTTTTATTTTATCTGCTAAACCTACCCCCTTCCCATTAGCATTCACTATGTTAGGCATTCCTTCAGACTTCTCGGTGAAGACCGAAACAAAGAAGTCATTAAGCATCTCAGCCATTTCCAAGTTTCCTGTTACTGTTTCTTCCTCTTCACTAAGCAGTGGGCCTACCCTGTCTTTGGTCTTCCTCTTGCTTCTAATGTATTGATAAAAAGTCTTCTTGTTTCCTTTTATTCCCGTAGCTAGTTTGAGCTCATTTTGTGCCTTTGCCTTTCTAATCTTGCCCCTGCATTCCTGTGTTGTTTGCCTATATTCATCCTTTGTAATCTGTCCTAGTTTCCATTTTTTATATGACTCCTTTTTATTTTTTAGATCATGCAAGATCTCGTGGTTAAGCCAAGGTGGTCTTTTGCCACATTTTCTATCTTTCCTACCCAGCGGAATAGCTTGCTTTTGGGCCCTTAATAGTGTCCCTTTGAAAAACTGCCAACTCTCCTCAGTTGTTTTTCCCCTCAGTCTTGATTCCCATGAGACCTTACCTATCAGCTCTCTGAGCTTACCAAAATCTGCATTCCTGAAATCCATTGTCTCTATTTTGCTGTTCTCCCTTCTACCCTTCCTTAGAATTGCAAACTCTTAATAAGAAGGTCATGTGAGACTGTATCAAAATCTGTACTAATGTCTACATATACCACATTTACTGCTTCTCCCCATCCACAGGGCTTGTTACACTGTCAAAGAAAGCTCTGAGGTTGGTTTAACATGATTTGTTCTTGACAAATCCATGCAGACTATCACTTATCACTTTACTATCTTCTAGATGTTTGCAAATTGATTACATAATTATTTGGTCCATAATCTTATCTGGTACATAAATTAAGCTGACTGGTCTGTAATTGCCTGGGATTCCCTTATTTCCCTTTTCATAGATAGGCACTATATGTGCTCTTTTCCAGTCTTCCGGAATCTCCCATGACTTTTCAAAGATAATAGCTAATGGCTCAGATATCTCCTCAGTTAGTTCCTTCAGAGTATTCCAGGATGCATTTTGTCAGGCCCTGGTGAATTGAAGACATCTAACTTGTCCAAGTAAGTTTTATCTTGTTCTTTCCCTATTTTAGCATCTGAACCTACCCCATTTTCGCTGGCATTCTCTATGTTGTGTGTGAAAATACCACCAACTAACTTGGTGAAAACCAACTTTAAAAATGGTTAATCACCCTCACTGCTAAATATTTGGCCCTAATTTTGATCTGGAATTTGCTTCGCTTCGGCTTCGAGCCCTTCGCTCTTGCTCAGCATTTCTGTGGTAGATTACAGAGCCCATTACTCATCAACTCAATATTTTCCTCTTCTAAATCAAATGCCTTTGAGAAATCAAGATTCTTTACATCTGTGTTGTTCTCTTGATCCACCAAATGTGTACCCTTGATCAACCAATTTGAACTCTCATCAAAAGATGAGATTATTTGACAAGATCTGTTTTGCATAAACCCTGTTGGTGACTGGCATTACTTACATTTCTAGATTTTTTTTGAACTAATCTCATACCAGTTTTTCCATTGTTTCTTAATCTTGTCAATTCTTTTATAAATAAACCTTTCCCTTTATTTTTTAATTCTTTAAATTTAACACAGGAAATGACATAAAATTTTTCTATGATTTCTTTTGTTCTTAATATACATAATAACCTCCTTTTTGTAATCCATAGCCCCACCAAACATGGAGTTTTCCCTGATGTCTTAACGTTCCTTATCAATTTTCTTAACTTCCGATTTCTATTCTTGCTAGCTATTTTCCCTTTTTCCTCTTTGTTACATATTGCTTCTCAGCCTCTAATTGCTGCTTCACTTTACTAGTAAACTGAATTTTTACCGAGAGTTGTTCACTTTGTTGATTCTGGAATCATTAGTTTTTCACTATCTAATAAAATGTTATCAAAGAACTACCAAGATTCATTCATACTTTTCTGTCTAAATTTTTCATCACAATCAGTTTTGCTGACAATTTTCCTCAGCTTTGGGGAATTAGTCCTCTTGGAGCACTATCAAAAGTATTGGTTGGGAACTGTCCATCTGAATGTAATCCAGTTTCATTTTTTATTTTCCTTTCCTATATCATATGCTCCCTTCTTTGTCTCTTGTGCAAACTAACTAAAGAGTCCCAGACTCTTGTTTCCTTAATAGAGACTGTGAGACCAAAACTGACCAAATATCCAAAACATGTTATGCTCCATCCCATATCTTAGGGATCTGAACATTGTTTTGTTTTGTCCACTGCTGGGAATGAGCAGGTGTTTCTCTTGAGCTGCTATCAATGGTGCTCAGTTCTTTCCCCTGAGATATATTCTAGTTGGGATGTCTCTCTGAGCACATGTCTTGGCAAAAATTTGTTTTTTTCCCCTCTCTGATTTTGAACTGGATGAATAGGGAACTCCCTTAAGATTGGACTCCTTATCTTGTCTCTCATTACATTAAGAAACAATGAGGAATAAACAGTATCCACACTTGTGTTTCCTAATGGTGCCTCTTAAGTTTCCCCCAACATAAGGTGCAGGAATTATTAACACAGGGAGCAGAATAAAATTATCGAATTGCATTTAGTAGGGTCATTGTTCATAGTTATTTTCTCTGAATAATGAAAATGTAATTTTTCCATGTGTGAAGAGTGATCTATCTGCTTCTCCGATGAGAACAGCCTCCACTAGTGCATGAAGTGTCTCATATTAATGTTGTTTCTCCATTCAGGCATTTCTACTGTGACCATCACCCGAGACTCTGGGAACACACAGAAAGTCAGGGGAACACACGGTAAATGCAGGAGACACTCTTATGTCTCAGAGTTGGACACTTTCTCTCCTACGCCATGTCAAATTCTAACACAACCAACTTCACCAACCCCTCCACCTTCATCCTACTTGGCATTCCTGGCCTAGAGGCAGCCCATATCTGGATCTCCATTCCCTTTTGTGCTATGTACTCCATAGCCGTGTTGGGGAACTTCACCGTCCTGTTCATCGTGAAAAGGGAGCCAAGCCTCCACGGACCCATGTTCTATTTCCTCTGTATGCTGGCCATCACTGACCTGGTCATGTCCACATCCACCCTGCCCAAAATGCTGTGCATCTTCTGGTTTAATTTGAGGGAGATCAGTTTCAGTGCCTGCCTCACCCAGATGTACTTCGTTCTCTCCTTCTCAGGGATGGAGTCTGGAATCCTTGTGGCCATGGCTTTTGATCGCTACGTGGCCATCTGCAATCCTCTGAGATATTCCACCACCCTGACAAACTCTGTTGTGGCCAAGATAGGCCTGGCTGTGCTGCTGCGTAGTGGCATACTCACATTACCCTATCCCTTCCTGGCGAGGCAATGGCCATATTGCAGAACCAACATCATCCCCCACTTTTATTGTGGGCATATAGCTGTGGTGAAGCTGGCCTGTGCTGACATCAGCATCAGTAGTTACTATGGCCTGTTTGATCTTCTCTCTGTGATCGGAATGGATGTGTTTTTTATCACTGTGTCCTATACTCTGATCCTCAGGGCCATCTTCCGTCTCCCCACAAAGGATGCCCGGCTCAAAACTTTTGGGACCTGCATCTCTCATCTTTGTGCCATCTCAGCTTTGTACATCCCAGATTTTTTCTCCTCTCTCATTCAGCGGTTTGGCCACAATGTGCCACGACATTTCCTTATTCTCATTACCAGTGTGTACCAACTGGTGCCCCCCATGCTACACCCCATCATTTACGGGGTGAGGACCAAACAGATCCGGGGCAGGCTGCTCCAGCTCCTTACTCATAAAGGGACCTAAATATTTTCTCCTTGTGCCCTGGCTCTGAGATTGAGCTCTGTGCAGAGCTGGCTTTTCCATGGTGCTGGGGCCTCTTCCCTCAATATCTTTGTTTCGGAGCATGGGGGGAGACAAGGCCCTGCACCCCCGGCTTCCTGCGATTCACCATGACTCTCAGCCAGCCAGTAAAACAGAAGGTTTATTTAGACAACAGGAACATGGTCTAAAACAGAGCTTGTAGACACAGAGAATAGGACCCCTCAGCCGAGTCCATTTTGGGGGGCAGTGAGCCAGACGGACACCCACGTTTGTGCCCAGTCCATGTCCCCAGCCAGCTCCAAACTGACTTCCCCTCCTGCCCCTTCTCCTCTTCTTTGTCCCTTTCAAGGACAGGTGGTCACCCCATTCCTTTTTTCTCCAACACCTTTAGCTAACACCTTGTAAGTGGGGAAGGGCCCCAGCCTTTAGTTGCCAGAAGACTGAGTGTCAGCCATTTATGCACACTGGCCTTTATCCCACCACCTAGAGACTTAAGATGCATAGGGGAAACTGAGCCACCCCTACAATATTCAGAGGAAACATTAAGAATAGTCCCAATTCGTCACACACTTACTGGACAGACAGACACAGATCAAACCTTTCCTTGTCCTTACTGTGCTGTGTCAATGTGATGAACTGGGGAGTCATTCTATGTATATTACACTTAGTGGCTTTATTTCAAGCATGCATCATTTATACCAGGCCTCAGTGACCTATAACATATTAAATTGATATATAAATCACTATATATATGGTTGAAAATGCATTTTAGCTTTCAACTACTTCCTGAACCTTACATATGTTTAGATACTGGTTTTCCTTACCCCTCAGTGTCCCCTTCAGTAGGGATCTCAGTTCAAGGTCATCATTGAGTACTTGGTATTCAAGGGTCTGAAGAGGTGTCAAGGTTCCTTCCCCACTCTGAACTTTAGGGTACAGATGTGGGGGACCTGCATGAGAAACTCTAAGCTCAATTAACAGCTTAGATCTGGTCTGGCTGCCACCACTCCCAAGCACTAATTCCCTTCCCTGGGTAGCCTTGAGAGACTCTTCACCAATTCCCTGATGAACACAGATCCAAACCCGTTGGATCTTAAAGCAATGAGAAATTAACCATCCCCCCTTCTTTCTCCCACCAACTGCTGGTGGATCCAGATCTAACCCCTTGGATGTAAAAACAAGGAAAAATCAATCACGTTATTAAAAAGGCTTTTAATTAAAGAAAAGAAAGGTAAAAGAAAACCCTCTGGGAGAGATTAGCATACCAACTACTCTCACAGACAACAGATTCCAAACACAGAGGATGTTCCCCTGGGCAAAAACTTACACAAAAAATACCAAAATACCCAATTTGACTATTCTTCTAATTGCACAAGACAGGTTAGAAAGAAATAAACATAAACCTATTTATTTCCTTCACTAATAATCACTACTTAATAAGAGGCTGAATTCTGGAGCTTTCCCACTCTGGTCCAAAGTGAAAACTGACAGACAAAGGGAACTTCCCTCCTTCCCTTTGAACCATCTTGTCCTCCCATTGGTTCCTCTGGTCAGGTGTCAGCTAGGCTAGGTGAACTTCTTAACCCTTTACAGGTAAAAGAGGCATTAACCCTAAACTATCTGTTTATGAGGTAAGGATGTAAGGGCACTTTGCATGTTGGCTAGCCCTCACTGATACTGCTTCCCATCCAAGGGTTATGCCCATGGAAAAAGTCCACTATATATATTGTGATATATATATATCCATTAAATAAGTTATAGGTCATTGACGCAGAAAAGGAAACAACACCAGCGGGACTGATATAAAATAGTGTAAGAATTGGAGGAAATGGAACCCCTTGGACCCTGGCAGCCCTCCCACGATTGTCTCTTTGCAATTGTGTGGGTAGAAGTCCTAGGAAACAAAGGCAAAGAACCGATGATGCAACGGAATGGACTATAAATGGTTGCCTATGATTTCCACAAATCAGAGTCATTTACTGATCCAGAGCCCCATGTGGATAGAGATGTGGTTTTCGCCAGGTCTCCGTATCTTATGAAGTTATGATCGGAGGGAATCTTGACTGGCCATCAAGACCATTCGGACCTTTGTACTCTGGAATAGTATGTTTGGGGTGTGAATGTGGAGTGAGTAAGGTTTGTTTTGTCATCAATAAAGAGCATTTAGAGTATTATATACCAACACTATGTCCGTAGTCTGCTTGCTCCCCATCCCATAGGGAGCCTCTATTGCAGGTCTAACTCTAGGAGTAGTAAACAAGAATTCCTAGGGGATACTGCTTCTTAGCTAATACCAGTAAACAGGCTCAAAGCTTATCACAGCAGGGAAACTATGATAAACCTGGTCTGCTGTATGGAATTGGAAACTGAGGAACAGTGTCTCATGGCATTGATGAATATCTCTATTGAGATATCCCCAGTTAGAAAAGCAGAATGATTAACAATGTGCACAGATACAAAGAGGGCTGATCTACACAGCATTAAAAGGTACACAGAAGTTTAAAAGAACACCTGTGGGTAACACTATAATTACAGTTTTGCAACACTTGGGACTTACATATTCAAAATCTAAAGAGTGTATTTGGTACTCTTGCTCCACAGTAGTCAGTGACCAAGGTTAAGAAGGGATGGATTTTTTGCATGGCCATACCCTGGGTTTTGAAGCAGCTCCAGAGGGGCCTAGCCATCATGGGAAGTCTGCTTACATCTGTATCTCACTGGACACTGGCAAACCAAGAACCCAAAGATGATCTTAGGGTTCGTCTATAGTACGAAATTAATTCGAACTTATTCTATTTGAATTTTTGGAAGCGATTTTATACATTCTGTGCTATGTGTCCTCACTAAAGCACGTGAATTCCACAGAGTGTGTCCACAGTACCGAGGCTAGCATTGAATGTGAGAGCGATGCACTGTGGGCAGCTATCCCACAGTTCCTGCAGTCCCCGCTGCCCATTGGAATTCTGGGTTAAGCTCTCAGTGCAAGATGGGGCAAAACCATTCTCGCGGGTGTTTCTGGGTGTGTGTCGTCACTCGCTCCTCCCTCCGTGAAAGCTACAGCAGACACCATACTGCCAGGAGATGGTGCAGTACAGTGCCCCGCCAGTCTCCTGGTCCTATGGATCCACCTCGAATGTCCTCTCGTCTTTCTATCTACTCTTTTATCTAACCATTTCCCGTCTTTTTTCAGCTACCGTGAAACAAGAAGCACAGCTTCCGCCACAAACTCTTTTCTCCCGCTCTTGCATCACTACCTAATTTCTCCACGTTGTCTGTCCTGGGCTCCCATGGAAGCTATAGAAGGCAACAATTCCCCACCATTTTTCTGCCACCGTGAAATGAGCCGCAAAGCTTCCGTCGCAAACTCTTCTGTCCCGCTCTTGCAGCTCCAGCGAGCTTCCCGCCTCCGTGAAAGCTACAGAAGACAACCATTTACTGCCTTTATTGGCCAACTTGATCCGAACAGCTCCCTTACGTTTCACACCCTTTTTCCAGGATTACCCAGGCAGGCACCATAGCAAGCATGGAGCCCGCTCAGATCTCCACTGCAGTTTTGACCACTCTAAATACCTTGCGCATTATCCACCAGTATGTGCAGTACCTGCAAAACTGGGCAAGGAAGCGACAAAAGTACGATTACTATACCGAGGAGGACATGGACACAGACATTCCTAGAAGCATGGCATGTGGTGACTGGGAGATCATGGTGACGTTTGGCCAGTTTCATGCTGTGGAATGCTGATTCTGGGCCCAGGAAACAAGCACAGACTGGTGGGACCGCATCGTGTTGCAGATCTGGGATGATTCCCAGTGGCTGCAAAACTTTCAGATGCGTAGGGCCACTTTCATGGAACTTTGTGACTTGCTGTCCCCTGCCCTGAAGTGCAAAGACACCAAAATGAGAGCAGCCCTCACAATTGAGAAGCAAATGGCCATAGCATTGTGGAAGCTTGCAACGCCCGACAGCTACCGGTCAGTCAGGAATCAGTTTGGAGTGGCCAAATCTACTGTAGGGGCTGCTGTGCTGCAAGTAGTCAATGCAATCATTGACCAGCTCCTATCAAGGGCAGTGGCTCTGGGAAATGTGCAGACCACTGTGGATGGCTTTAATGCGCTGGGGTTATCCTAACTGTGGCAGGGCTATAGACGGAACCCATATCCCTATCTTGGTCCCAGCACATGGGGGCGGCCAGTACATAAACCGTAAGGGGTACTTTTCCATGGTGCTGAAAGCACTGGTAGATCACAAGGGAAGTTTCACCGTCATCAACGTGGGTTGGCCGGGAAAAGTGCATGACGCTCCCATCTTCAGGAACTCTGGTCTGAGAGAAATCACACACAGCCGGGCAACAGAATTCAGCTTGCAGGCGGCCTAGGGGCATGCAGGGTTCTGCTTCTTCTACATTCATTTCAATGCTTTCAAACTGCTGGACCCCCTTTCCCATAGCAAGCAATGCCTGATGGGCTTGCCATATAAAAGGAGAGCCTGCAGGCTCTCTGGGATGATCGTTTCACAGAACACTCATGCACACAGCGCGCACCCACCACATGGCTCTGATGAGGCTGTGAGCAGGGATGAGCCCTTTAAACTAAACACGAACAGCTCAGCGTGGCTGGGTTCCCTCCCCTGCCACCCACCGCTTGGCTCCAATCAGGCTATAACTCACCAGAAGTTCCTTCTCCACTCCACTTCTCAACTCACCCCTTGCAGTAGTCCACAGACAGTGGTGAGGTAGTGGTGGCATCACCCCCCATAATTGCATGCAGCTCATGGTAGAAGCGGAATGTATGGGGCTGTGACCCAGAGCACCCGTTTGCCTCCCTGGCTTTTTGGTACACTTGCCTGAGCGCCTTGATTTTTGTACGACACTGCTCTGTGTCCCTGGAGTAGCCTCTTTCCATCATGGCCCTGGAGACTTTAGTGGACATATTTGGGTTCCATTTTTTGGAACATAGTTCTGCCATAACAGACTCGTCTCCCCAGCATGCGATGAGATCCAGTACCTCCCATTCAGACCATGCTGGGGCTCATCTGCAAATCCAGAACTGAGTGATCTCCAGTGTTCTTGTCTTCAACACTGAGATGCCCAACTCCCAATGAAATCTAAACGCAAATTAATCCATTTTACCCTGTATAAGGCATATACAGGGTAAACTCATAAATTGTTCGCCCTCTATAACACGGATAGAGAGATATACAAAGCTCTTTGCCAACCCAGGTATTAACACATACTCTGGATTAATTAATAAGTAAAAAGTGATTTTATTAAATACAGAAAGTAGGATTTAAGTGGTTTCAAGTAGTAACAGACAAAACAAAGTAAGTCACCAAGCAAAACAAAATAAAACACGCAAACCTATGTCTAATCAAACTGAATATAGATAAGAGCCCCACCAGTTCCAGAATGCTCCCTTTTACAGATTGTACTTGTGGCACCTTAGAGACTAACAAATTTATTAGAGCATAAGCTTTTGTGGACTACAGCCCACTTCTTCGGATGAAGTGGGCTGTAGTCCACAAAAGCTTATGCTCTAATAAATTTGTTAGTCTCTAAGGTGCCACAAGTACTCCTGTTCTTCTTTTTGCGGATACAGACTAACACGGCTGTTACTCTGAAACTTTTACAGATTGATTTCCTTTTAGCCTGGGTCCAGCAATCACTCCCACCCCTTGCAGTCACTATCCTTTGTTCCAGTCTCTTTCAGGTATCTTTGTGGGTGGTGAGGCTCTCTCTTTAGCCAGTTGAAGACAAATGGAGGGGGTCTCCCCTTGGCTTAAATAGACTTCCTCTTGTGGGTGGAGACTCCCTCCTCTCTTGTATGCAAAGTCCAGCTCCAAGATGGAGTTCTGGAGTCACCTGGGCAAGTTACATGTGTATGCATGACTGAGTTCGTTACTAGCCAAGCCACATTCCTGGGAAAGCCCAGATGTGGATTGGTGTCGCCAAGTTCCTTGTTGGCTTAAGTGTTTCTTGATGGGGCACTTACTGAGAATAGTCTTTTCTTAGGACGCTGACCAACTACTTCAATACAGCCTACTTAGAATTAAACGAGTATGCAGCCAATAGTCAATACAAAAATGATACCTGCATACAAATAAGATCAATAGATTCACTAGATCATGACCTTTACAGAGATATATTACAGGGCATATGTATAAAACACGTCCTAGTCCTATAAAATCATATTTCCATAAAGCCTTATGGGTGGCACCATCACAATAACAATACTTGGAAATGCCTACCTGTGATAAAAGATTTCATGTCATTGTTAAATCTCTTAATGCAAAGTTAGTTGCTAATGGCAAATCTTATGACAAAAACATTTGGTTCTGATTGTAAACTTATGGAAAGGTGAAACAGGCATGATTTTGGGAGAAAGCTTTTGTACATGCTAGGAGTAATCAACAAGAAGCCGTACATGGCTATTGCAAGTGATCTCTTGTGATGGTGGACTCTGCATGGTCACCTGTGATGGTGGACTGTGCTGATGGTCACCTCTACTGATGGTGAGCAAACAGGAAATGAAATTCAAAAGTTCCCGGGGCTTTTCCTTCCCACCTGGCTAGTGCATCGGAGTTGAGAGTGTTGTCCAGAGCGGTCACAAGGGAGTATTCTGGGATAGCTCCCGGAGGCCAATAATGTCGAATTGAGTACACAATACCTTTAACCCGGGATTGCGATCTCGATTTAAGCGCTACTCAACTTGCCAAGGCGGAGTACAGAAATCAGATTAAAGAACCCTTGAAATGGAAAAAAAAGGTTTGGTCGTGTGGACAGAATCTTTTTTTTTTTTTTTCACATAAACTCGGCTAATTCCAAAATAACCGACCAGTGTAGACCAGGCCTTAGACTGAGATCCCTACTGAAGGAGACACTGTGGGGAAAGGAAAGGAAAACCCACAGTTAAATACATGTTAAGGTTTAGGAAGGAGTTGAAAGACACAACGGATATTGAACAAACCAAACTTTTCTAACACAAGCCGTGGTATAATAACTGGGATGGGTTGGATCACAGAACCCCCCTTGGGAGCTACCACCCAATGTGCCAAGACTACTTCTGCCCCTGCTTTCCTGCCCTGGCAGCCTGGGACTTCAGTAACTGCCTGGTTTGAGCCAGACTTGCTATCCCACTGCAAACCCAGACCCGGGTCTGAATCATGTCCCTTTGGCTGTTGTATTGTCCTCTCCACATTGAGGGAGGGGCAGACTGGGAAATAAACTGATACTGGGCAGGCTTTTGGCCAGGGTAACATGGTACAGCTCTTGGGTCCTAGGCTGGGGAGCTGAGGCGAACTGGCAGGAGCCTCTCTATTGTTGTTTCATGGATGGCATCTGAAATCATTCATGGAACTGGAACAATGTGTGTCCCTGTCTTTGTATAGCTGTGTAAACACAAGACATGAGAGTATTGCAGCTTGTCACAGCCTCACAGTGTGAGGGGGCCCAGATTGGCATGTCAGAGGGATCGGCTGTCCCCAATTCCAGGTTGCACCCCAGGGAACTCTGTCACCCTCCCCCCCAGTGACCAGGCCCCGCAAGACCATGTTTCCATTTCCCTGTTGTCATGTGGTCACTTACTGACACAGAGACCATGGTTATGGAAGGGAAGTCAGGAAACTTGGCTTCTGTCAGTCATTCTTAGTGTGACCTTGGTCTCCACATGCATCAGTGTACTGATCAATGAAATGCAGATGGTTCATAGTGTCTTTCCTTTGCTAGGTGTTTTGAAGATCCATCAATGAAAGGTGCTACACAGTATGATGATAGTTACTGATGAGAAGTACTGATCTCTGATCCCTTAGCTACAGCCCCATGTGTTTCCTGTAATTGCTTGTGTCTCCTCTTTGTCAAGTTTCTCCAGATCTCTCTGTCTACTATCTACCCATCTATCCTGAGAATTAGGCATTATTTCTAATTTTCTTTCTCATCAATTATAATTTTTAAATACATACACACAAACGTACAGAGCAGCCAATTCCTCTCTGACTCAGCACAGAGCCCAAGAGTTCTTATCTCCTTTTGGGAAGGTTTCTTAATTACTGTTTACTCCTAAAGTTGGATAATTAGCACAGAAGTAGATAGTTGCTTGTCTACAGCCTGTTTACATGCAGATCCTCCTTTCTTCTCTGGAGGTTGAGCGAACCCCACTGGGATTAAACAGAGCTATATTATAAACTGTGCACACAGTTTGTTGGCTCTTGGAATTGGAAGATGCTGCAAATATTGGGTTTAGAGAGCTATGGGTCACGGATACCTGAGGAGGATTCCTAGGGAGGACACTTCCATCTCAGAATTCACAGGTACCCATCTCTTGATGAGGAGTTCACCTGATCGACAAACCCTATGCAACGTTTGTGTGGTGGGATAGAGGGTAAGGCTGTGGTCCTTTCTGCTCTGCACAATCATGACACATCCGAGGGCCCTTGCCGTAAGTGCTGAGTTTACTAAAGAATCACTGGCCAAAATGTCACTCTTTTCTGTGCACCCCTGAGCATCCCGCCTGATGGACTCCAGCCTCAAGGTGATGCATTTCAGTGGCACAGTGAATCCTTCAGGATGAAAGGTGTTAGTTGATGTGCAATACAAGGCCAAATTCTGAGACCACGGCCCATGCTTTGCTCAGGCCCCAGTGAGGCAAAACTCCCCTTGGAGCAAGAACTGAGTAGAGACATCAGGAGCCAACTGTGTGTTAATGCATAGACACTATCACACCCTCCTTTGCATTTCAGGGCTCTGTCTGGCTTACATTCCATCCCTTCGATAACATTTGTTACTTGCCTATGGATCTTTTCCAGGTTCTCTACATCCTTTCTGTTAATTGGTGTGCAAAATTGGACACATAACTCCAATTGAGACCTAACCCACACCGAGTAGTAGTACCATGACTTGCATGTTATACTTTTGCTAATATAACCTAACATTGCATTTGCCTTTTTTTAAACATTTTTCCTCATGTCCAACCTAAACCTCCCTTGCTACTTTTTAAGTCCATTACTTCTTGTCTTCTCTTCAGAGGTTAAGGAGAATAGTTTTTCTCCCTCCTTGTAACAACCTTTTCGGTATTTGAACATTATTATCATGTCCCTCCTCAGTGTTCTCTTATTCAGACTAAACAAACCTAGATCTTCCAATCTTCCCTCATAGGTTGTGTTTTCAAGCCCCCTAAGCATCCTTTTCTCCAGTTTTTCCAGATCATTTTGAATATTTATCTGATACTAAAAAAACTTGCACCCCTCCCAACTTAGTATCATGTGCAAACTTAATAAGTGTACTCTCTATGCCATGATCTAAATCATTGATGAAGACATTGAAAAGAACTGGATCCAGAATTGACCCCTGCAGAATCCCACTTGTTATGCCCTTTCAACATCACTGTGAAGCACGGAGGGAGGGATATCTCAGTGGTTTGACAATTGGCTTGTTAAACCCAGGGTTGTGAGTTCAATCGTTGAGGGGGCCACTTAGGGACCTGGGGCAAAATCAGTACTTGGTTCTGCTAGTGAAGGCAGGGGGCTGGACTCAATGACCTTTCAAGGTCCCTTCCAGTTCTAGGAGATGGGATATCTCCATTTAAAAAAAAATTGATAACTACTCTCCAGGAGCAATTTTTCAGTCAGTTATTCATCCACCTTATAGTAGCTCCATGTAGCTTCTATTTCCCTAGTTTAATAATGAGAAGATCATGCAAGACGGTATCGAAAGTTATGCTAATGATATACCAGAACTACTGCTTCCCTCCATCAACAAGGTTTGTTACCCTGTCAAAGAAAACTATCAGGTTGGTCTTACATGATTTGTTTTTGACTAATCCATGTTTCCTATAACTTATCACTTTATAATCTTCCAGATGCTTGCAAATTGATTCCATAATTATTTGCTTCATTATCTTACCTCGTATAGAAGTTAAGCTGACTTGTCTGTAATTGTGTGGGTTTCCCTAATTCTCTATTTATAGATAGGCACTATATGTGCTCTTTTCCAGTCTTCTGGAATCTCCCCTGACTCCCATCACTTTTCAAAGATAAGAGCTAATGGCTCAGATATCTCCTCAGTCAGTTCCTTCAGAGTACTCTTGGATGCATTTCGTCAGGCCCTGGTGAATTGAAGACATCAAACTTATCCAAGTAATTTTTAACTTGTTCTTTCCCTATTTTAGCATCTGAACCTACCCCATTTTCACTAGCCTTCTCTATGTTAAGTGTCCAAACACCACCAACCATCCTGGTGAAAACCGAAATAAACAGTGGTTAATCACCCTCACTGCTAAATATTTGGCTCTAATTTTGAGCTGGAATTTGCCTGACTTCAGATTCCAGCCCCTCGGTCTTGCTCAGCCTCTCTCTGGTAGATTACAGAGCCCATTATTACCCATGATTTTCTCCTCATGAAAGTCTCCGCTTGATCACCTTTTTGATAAGTTAAAGAGATATACACCTTAAAGTCTAACAGTCCAGTTTTTTCTCTATCCTCCAATACTTTTTGTGGCTTTTTCTGCACCCTCTCCAAGTTTTCAACATCTTTTTTTCCATGTGGACCCCAGAACTGGATGCAGTTTGTTTCACCAATCCCATGTGCAGAGGTAAAATCCTTCCCTTGCTCCAACTTATGAACTCAATATTTTCCACTACTAAATCAAATGCCTCTAAGAAATCGAAGTACATTGTATCTTCATTGTTCCCTTGATCCTCCAGATGTGTACCCTTCATCAACTAATGTGTACTCTCAAAAAAAGGATTAAATCAGGTTTATTTGGGAAGATCTCTTTTTTTTATAAACCCTGTTGATGATTGGTATTACTTACATTTCTAGACTTTTTAAATTAATTCCATACCAGCTTTTCCATCCTTTCTTAACCTTATAAATTATTTTATTAAAAAAAACACTTTCCCTTTATTTTTAATACTTTACATTTAACACGGGAATTGACATAAATCTTTTCTAGGATTTCATTTGTTCTTAATATACTTAATAACCTCCTCTTTGTGATCCATAGCCCTGCCAAACATGGAGTTTTTCCTGATGTCTTAATGTTATTTGCTAATTTTCTTAACTTCCAATTTTTATTCTTGGCTAGCTATTTTCCCTTTTTCCTTCTTGTTACATATTGTTTCCCTCCCTCCCTCTAATTGCTGCCTTCACTTTACCACTAAACTGAGTGTTTACCCAAAGTTGTTCACTTTGTTAACTGTGGAATCATAAGTTTTCTGCTATCAAATAAACTGTTATCAAGGAATTACGAATATTCATTCAAATTTTTCTCTCTGAATTCCATTCCCCCCCCCAATCAGTTCTGCTAACAATTTTCCTCAACTTTGGGGAATTATTCCTCTTGGAGCACTAAGTGTCAATCAATAATAATGGTTGGGAACTGTCCATTTAAATGTAAATCAGTTTCAATTTTATTTTCCTCTTCTATATCATATGCTCTCATCGTTGTCTCTTGTGTAAACTAAAGAGTCCCAGACTTTTCTGTCCTTAATAGAGACTGGGTGACCAAAACTGACCACATATGCAGAAAATGTTATTCTCCATCCCATAACTTAGGGAGCTGAACATTGTTTTGTTTTGTCCACTGCTGCAAATGAGCAGGTGTTTCTCTTGAGGTATTATCAATGCACCCAGGTCTTTTCCCTGAGGTATGTTCTAGTTGGGATGTTTCTCACAGCACATGTCTTCGAAATTTTTTTTTCTTTTGCCCTCTCTGAATTTCAGCAACTGGATGAATGGGGAACTCCCTTCAGTAAGGACTCCCAATCCAGACTCGCATTGCATTAAGGAACAATTATAGATAACCAGTATCCACACTTGTGTTTCCTGCTTGTGCCTCTTAATGTTCCCCCACCACAAAGTGTACACATTATTAATGCAGGGAGCAGAATAAAATTATGGAATTGGATTTAGTAGGGTCCTTGTTCATATTTATTTTCTCAGAATAATGAAAATGTCATTTTTCAGTGTGTGAAGAGTGATCAATCTGCTTCTCCCATGAGAACAGCCTCCACTAATACATGTAGTGTCTCATATTAACGTTGTCTCTCCATTTAGGCATTTGTACTTCGACCATCACCCGAAATCCTGGGAACACACAGAAAGTCAGGGGAACATACAGTACATGCAGGAGACACCTTATGACTCAGAGTTGGACATTTTCTCTCCTACACCATGTCAGATTCTAACACAACCGACTTCACTAACCCCTCCACCTTCATCCTACTTGGCATTCCTGGCCTGGAGGCAGCCCATATCTGGATCTCCATTCATAGAATCATAGAATCATAGAATCATAGAATATCAGAGTTGGAAGGGACCTCAAGAGGTCATCTAGTCCAACCCCCTGCTCAAAGCAGGACCAATTCCCAGCTAAATCATCCCAGCCAGGGCTTTGTCAAGCCGGGCCTTAAAAACCTCCAAGGAAGGAGACTCCACCACCTCCCTAGGTAACGCATTCCAGTGTTTCACCACCCTCCTAGTGAAATAGTTTTTCCTGATATCCAACCTGGACCTCCCCCACTGCAACTTGAGACCATTGCTCCTTGTTCTGTCATCTGCCACCACTGAGAACAGCCGAGCTCCATCCTCTTTGGAACCCCCCTTCAGGTAGTTGAAGGCTGCTATCAAATCCCCCCTCATTCTTCTCTTCTGGAGACTAAACAATCCCAGTTCTCTCAGCCTCTCCTCATAACTCATGTGCTCCAGACCCCTAATCATTTTTGTTGCCCTCCGCTGGACTCTTTCCAATTTTTCCACATCCTTCTTGTAGTGTGGGGACCAAAACTGGACACAGTATTCCAGATGAGGCCTCACCAATGTCGAATAAAGGGGAACGATCACGTTCCTCGATCTGCTGATTCCCTTCTGTGCTATGTACACCATGGCCGTATTGGGGAACTTCACCCTCCTCTTCATCGTGAAGACGGAGCCGAGCCTCCACGGGCCCATGTTCTATTTCCTCTGCATGCTGGCCATCAGCGACCTGGTCATGTCCACATCCACCGTACCCAAAATGTTGTGCATCTTCTGGTTCAATTCGAGGGAGATCAGTTTCAGTGCCTGCCTCACCCAGATGTACTTCGTTCACTCCTTCTCAAAGATAGAGTCTGGAATCCTCGTGGCCATGGCTTTTGATCGCTACGTGGCCATCTGCCATCCCCTGAGATATTCCAGGATCCTGACAAACTCTGTTGTGACCAAGATAGGCCTGGCCGTGGTGCTGCGTAGTGGCATAATCACATTACCCTATCCCTTCCTGGCGAGGCAGTGGCCATATTGCAGAACCAACATCATCCCCCACTTCTATTGTGCGCATATATCTGTGGTGAAGCTGGCCTGTGCTGACATCCGCATCAGTAGTTACTATGGCCTGTTTAATCTTCTCTCTGTGAGCGGAATGGATTTATTTTTTATCGCCGTGTCCTACACTCAGATCCTCAGGGCCATCTTCCGCCTCCCCACAAAGGATGCCCGGCTCAAAACTTTTGGGACCTGCATCTCTCATCTTTGTGCCATCTCAGCTTTATACATCCCAGATTTATTCTCCTCTCTCATTCAGCGGTTTGGCCACAATGTGCCATTGCATATCCTCATTCTCATTACCAGTGTGTACCAGCTGGTGCCACCCATGCTACACCCCATCATTTATGGGGTGAGGACCAAACAGATCCGGGGCAGGCTGCTCCAGCTCTTTACTCATAAAGAGACCTAAATGTTTTCTCCTCTTGCTCTGGCTCTGAGATTGAGCTCTGTGCAGAGCTGGCTAGTCCATGTTGCTGGGGTCTCTTCCCTGAATCACTTACTGGAGAGACAGAGAGACATTGAACCCTTTTCTGTCCTTATTGGGCTGTGTCAATGTGATGAACTGGGGAATCAGTCTTTGCACACTACATTGGGTTGCCACATTTCTAATTGATCTTACCTGGGTGCCTGAAATTGCAAGCTTGCCCCATCTCTTCTGTCAAACCTCGACTCTGCTGTGTGTCTTCTCCCCAAGGCGCTGCCCCTGTCACTTGCTCCTGTCTCCCCTCCCAAGTCAGCTACAACCCAGTCATCTCTAAAATAATTATGATCTCACATCTTATGGGAAGTCACTTAAGGGGCACAGATTCCTGTTAAAATGTAATTGTTTATTCATAATTTGTTACTAACACTGTGGAGAGAGAGACCCTGTCAGGACTCCTGGGATCTATCGCAGCTCTGGGAGGGGGGTGGGGTATAGTGGGTTAGAGCAGGAGGCAGATACATCTGGAATCTAAATAAGAGACCAGAATGGCCATACTAGGTAAAACAAGTGGTCAATGTAGCCCAGTAGCCTGTCTTCTGAGAGTGCCCAGTGCTAAGTGCTTCAGAGGGAATGAACAGAACATGGCAATCAGGATATGATTCATGTGGAGCAGCTTGGCAGAAGGGGGCAGAAGCCCTGAACATGGGCTGCCTCAGCTTCATCTGGCAGGAGTTCAAGCCTCCCACCCCAGTAGGCGCCAGTGGGGGACGGGAAGAGCCTGGGCTGCCTGGGTGGAATGGCAAAATTCAGGCTGCCCTGAGCCATAGCTGCAGCCTCAGAGTCATTTTTGTACCTAAAGTTCTGAAAGCAGCCAAGGGCATGTGACCAGCTGCTGGGACACTGGACTCCATCTTGTGCCTGTACTTTTCCACTAACTGTGCTGGGGGCCTTTGCTTGGAAAAATGAAGCTACCTCCACATGGCAGAAGCTATAAAATGTGGAAACAACATCATCATTTGGCCTCACTCCCCCCACAACTGAACACAAAAGACGTTAGAACCTGGGACTGAACTGGGGCTGTGGTCCCAGGCTGACGGGATTTCTAGCCTATGTATGGAAGATTGGTGGATTGTTTGTCCAATCAGGGTGACACACTGTTTGATTCAAAACCTGTCTAGTGTATAGAACTTAGATTGTGATGTTGTTTATTTCTCAGATTTCAACTTTGTTCTTTACACTATTACTTATAATCACGTAAACAATCGATCTTCCTGTAATTAATAAATCTGTTTTATATTGTTTTACTTACTACAGGATGTTGTTTGAAACGTAAAAGGGAAATCTGCTCAGGCTGATGCATTCTTGAAGATATGGTTGCCAAGCAACAGAAATGCACTCTCTGCTTCTAATCCTAACCACTCACTAATATTTGAAACATGGGCTTTTCTTATTTCCATACAGCAGAGGTTTAAAATAATGTTAAATATAAAGTAATGCAAAATTCCTTGTTACCAAATTAATACAATGCATTTGGCAAATAGTAATATATTTTTTACCAATTTATGTTACAAATTTTAAATAAGGAAATAATTTGTTTATTCAAATGTTTAACCCTTTTATTTTTTTTTGTTTGCCTTATTTTGTATAGTTATTAATAGAATTCTGGCACCATTTGATTTTAATTATAAGTTTGTATATCATGTGTGTTATCTTGTGTTGTATGTTGTGTGTGTCACGTGACTATTTTTTATTATTTTTATTTTGTTGTAACAAAAGTCAATTTTATACCCTTTTAAAAATTTATGTATATGTGGTACCATACTGTTTTAAAATCATGGTTAGGGTATAATCATAGTATTATTAGCACCAATTTTTTGTGCAAAGTTCAAAAAGGTTTCAGTTACAAATATATGTACATATATTTTTGCCTCAACAAATAATTCAGTTGCATACAAAAATAATTCTCTTATCAATCACAGTTTTGTTTTGTTTGTTAAGATTTTTTTTAATTTGTTATTCAAAGAAAAAATGTAAGGGGAAACCTCAACATTAAGGTAAAGATAATATTAATAAAATGTTAATTTCTTGTTTGGGCTTTTTATAAACTTGTTTGCACTTTTAAATATAGTTATAAGGATATCATAACCCAAATGTTTTAAAATAACAATTTATGCATAAAGCTAACCAAACAATTTGAACAGGTGTCCACCTTTGGCTCCCAAACATAACAAAGCATCATGAAAGTATACCCTCAAATACCCTCAAAGTACTGTATTTAAAATTTATTTTGGTTTAATTTTATAGTTGCTTTAATTTTTTATGCTTTTCTTTTGTTACGTTATGTTAATGGGAAGCAGTGGTTGTTAAAGTTGTGCTTCTAAACAGTTAACAAAAGTGAAATTGGTATCACAAGCAAATTAACTCTAAAAAGCTTGGTAAAAATTCTGTTAACTCTTTTGCTGAAACAAATTGTTCACCAAGGGAAAGCAATACACCTTCTCATGGAAGATTGTGAGCATTTATTTTAGCCGTTAAGCATTACATTTCGTATAAAAATATTAGTAATGCACTTCAAATGAAAATGAATGTCTATACAACAATTGCAAAAGTATAGCTTGTGTTATACAAGGCTTGGTCCCTATTACATTGTTCTTATTACATTGTAAACAAACTAAGTTAAACTGTGTATTAAGTTTGGGTTACTGAAAACAAAAACAAAAAACAAACAAACAAAAACCCTTTATTATGTTAACTAACTAGCTGTTTAAGTTGCATCCCACAGACCAAAGACACCAGAAAAGATCACACCCTGAAGACATCAGAAAATATCAGTATATAGCGAAGAAACCCCCAGGCATCAGGAAAAGAAAAATGAAGTGCTTTATAAATAAGAGACTGATTAAATACACCTCTACCTACCATATATGGACAATTAAGTTAACAATCAGCTAAAAACCACTAGCTGGACCAGGATAAGCCATCATTTAACTTCAACTTGGTTACTATGTAAAAACAACTGTATTATTGCTGTACTACTATATTATTGTTGTACTGTTGTCTTATTGCTGTATTGTATTATTGCTGTACAACATTTACAATGTGCATAACCTTGCTAAACTGTTTAACCAACACACAGGTAAAAAGTAATAAACAAATGGCAGCAAACAACATGAAGGCAAGGAAAAAACAAAGTGGTAAACAAACAAAAGGTTACATAGTAACTACAAATTGGGTAAACAAATTGCCTGTTAATACCAGTCATAATTTGGGTCAGTGACACTACATCCTAACTAAGGCACACGTTATTCAAAACAATCTTGTTCAGTGTCTGGGTACCAATACTAAATCCTGACACAGCACTATTTGATCAATTGGTTACTGTCCATTCAGTAGGTTATCTGGAAGACAGCATCCATAAGAAACAACTGAATCTGCATCAACTACTGGTGTATCGCAGAGCCGTGCAACCAATGGAACAGAGAAGCTGGCCACTTCTATTTCCTGCGCAGTGAAGCTTACCAGAGGGTGACAACCAGCCATAAGGGTAACCTATAACATGAATGGACAGTACTGGGTAGTAACTAATTACAATATATTTATATATAAAGGCCTCAGTGGTAGTGAAATTTCTGTTTTACTTTTCATATACATAGCACTGTGGGACACACTATCACAATCCCTATCCCAATATTTCAAAACACTCAGCCTACTACTAATGATAAGACAGGTGATAACTGGAATTGCCCTAATAGGAGTGTGTTTCTATCTGTGTCACCAAAGTAAAAGGGCCAGAGTACAACACTGGACTGGAAAAACATGGTTATGTGTAGGAATGCATAGCTCCCGAATCGCCAGCCCACAGGCGCGGCAAACTGCTCCCATGGCTACGAGGCAGGAGTGACCTTCAATCCAGCGTTTGTGTTTGGGAAACTTATTTGGCTGATTTGATTGTACCCTCGCAGCTGGTGTTCACGCGCTCAGAGATGGGTTCGTTATCTTATGTGCACGTACACTGCCTGGCTTTTCTATGCGCAGGAATGTGACCACTAAGAAGTGTTGTAAACAAAGTAAGGAGAAGAATAAAAACCCCAGGAAAAGTTTTCCTGGGAGGCTTTTTGCAAGAGGCTTGTAAAGCTCTCTGGCTACCAACAAACCTGGCGTTCTGTTTCCTTTCCTGCGTCGTCACCACAGCTGGTGACCCCGACGTGATGCCCCTCTACTCACCGGCTGGATACGCCGAGCGCGCCCGCGGCTGTTTGCCGCCCCTTATTCGTGAGTATGGGGGGGGAACTTTCCAGTGCCCAGAAGGAGCACGCAAGAGAGTTACAAGAGATTATCCGACAGCGATCATGTGTCGCTGTCCCAGTCGCTCATATTGAGGACCTCCTAAGGGAAATAGCTCGCCAGTGCCTCTGGTATCCGGACTGCGGGTCATTACAGCTTTCTGATTGGATACGGATTGGGATCACCTTGTATAGTAAACCCCGTGCCCCAGTTCAGTGCCTGCTGCTCTGGCAGCGTTGTAAGGAGGCGCTGGAGGGGTTCGGCCCCAACAGCCCCAAGCCGGTCCCCCTTTTGCCCCCAGGTGATGGGCCACCCCCCTCCAACCTGCAGCTGATCCTCCCTGCACCGCCGCCCGTGGCGGCGCCCCCCTGCCTACCGGTCAGGCGGGGGACACTGTCGCCGCAGCGGTGCGGCGAGCGCGTGAGGCCGGTCTCTTGACCGACGAGGAATCCAAGTGTGGGTTCGAGGCGTTTCCTGTCTCTTGGCAGGATAATGGAAATGGGGGGCAGATAGTGGACTGGGAGGCTCTCCCCTACTCGGTTCTGCGCGAGCTCCGCAAGGCGGTTTGTGAGACCGGGGTGCGGTCCACTTTCACCCTGGGGATCTTGGAAGGTGTGTCAAACGGTTACTTCTTGCTCCCCCAAGATTGGAAAGACATGTGTCGCATGGTGCTGTCTCCCGCGCAATACGTTGTGTGGGATAGCGAGTACCAGCGAGAGGCGCTTGCAGCAGCAGCACAAGGTGGGGGGGCCTATCTCGCTGAGCAGTTATATGGCACGGGGCAGTTTTCGGGCATTCCCGAGCAGGCGGTGGGCACGCCCAGGGTAGCTTTTCCCATCATTGGCCAGTGTGTCCGTCGAGCGTTCCGCAGGGTCCCCGCTGCAGGCGAGTCCTCTAAGTCCTTTGCGGTTACTCGGCAGGGTGCCGCCGAACTGTTCCACCAGTTTATTGACCGCCTCCAAGAGGCAGTCCAGAGGCAGATTGATAACCCGCAAGCCCAGACTGAACTAATGATAAAATTGGCTTACGAAAATGCCAATGCAGACTGCCACCGTGCCATGCAGGCAGTGGTCGGGCGCCCCGGGTATACCCTGGCAGAATTGCTGCAGGCGTGTGCTGACGTGGGCACTCAGACCCATCAGATGGCCCTGCTGGCAGCTGCCCTGCACAAGGGGCAGAAGTCTCAGGGGAAATGCTTTAACTGCCAGAAGCCCGGACATTTTTGGCGGGAGTGTCGGGCCCCTGGGGGGGCGTGTGTAAAAACAAACCCAAGCCCCGGGCAGACCAGAGGCCCCGCACGCTGTGTCCGAAATGCAAAAAGGGCTACCATTGGGCTGCGCAGTGTCGCTTGGCCGGGGGTGACAGCCGGTTCTTGGCTGCTAACCGAGACAACCCCCCGGGAAACTAGTAGGCAGGCCTGCGACCAGCCCGAGACCCAAGGCCGCGCTCCTCTCCGTGCACGACGCCCCCGCCGCCACAAGGGGCAGTGCGGGGATTGACCTTGTTAATCAGGAAAATATGGATATCACTCTCCCCGGGGAGGTCCTCCTCATGCCGTCCCAGATTCAGGGCCCGCTGCCGGAGGGCATGGTGGGCCTTGTCCTACCCCGCTCGTCCACCAGCAAGCAGGGCCTGTTTGTGGTGCCTGGGGTGGTGGATTCGGACTATGGTGGAATTATCCATGTTCAACTGTGGAGTCATCTCCCGAAACAGCTGTTTCAGGGAGATGCCTGGGCGCAACTCATACTTGTGCCCTACTCCCTTCCGGCAGGGGGAAGAAACGTTCCCCGAACCGGAGGCTTCGGGTCCACCGACCAGCGCACTATTCACCCACAAGTGGCAGCAGTCGTTAAAGACATTGGAGCACCCCAACCCAAACGCATTTACTGCCTCAACGATCAGCCGTTCGAGGGTGTTATCGACTCTGGGGCAGACATCACCGTCATTGCCGCCGCGCAGTGGCCCGCCCATTGGCCCACAGAGCAGGCTCCGGCAGTTTGGGGTGTGGGCGGGGCACAGGACTCACAACGAAGTGCCCGATGGTTGGAGGTTAGGGCGCCCCAAGGCACCCGCCGCGCCCGTATCCGGCCTATCATTCTCCCCGTCCACCTCAACCTGTGGGGCCGTGATTTATTGACACAGTTCACTGCCACCATCCATATTGATGATTAGGCGTACGGCCCTCCCCCTCCGTTGGCTCACTGATGAGCCCGTATGGGTTGCGCAGTGGCCGCTTCCTTTAGAAAAGCTAGAGGCCCTCCAGCACTTGGTTAATGACCAGCTGCAGGCAGGACGTTTGGAGGAGTCCACTAGCCCCTTTAATACCCCCGTGTTTGTGATTAAAAAGAAATCTGGCAAGTGGCGCCTCCTGCAGGACCTTCGCGCCATTAACAAAATTATACAGCCTATGGGTCCCCTGCAGTGTGGTACCCCTAATCCCAACCTTATCCCCTGTGATTACCGGTTATTTGTAATAGATTTAAAGGATTGTTTTTTTACTATCCCCCTGCACCCTGAGGACCGGGTGCGTTTTGCCTTCACCGTTCCGGTTTTGAATCACTCCCAGCCCACTCCACGCTATCAGTGGAATGTGCTCCCTCAAGGCATGTTGAATAGCCCCACCTTGTGTCAGCATTTTGTTGCGCAGGCCTTACGGCCCTTCCGCGCAGCACACCCAGATGCCTTAATTTACCACTACATGGATGACATCCTGGTGGCTCACCCCGTCCTCCCTGATGACTGGCTGGACGACCTGCGCCACCAGCTTGCAGCGTGTGGCCTGGTTGTGGCACCGGACAAGATCCAGCGTCAGCCACCCTTTTTGTATCTTGGTCACCGCATGCTCCAGTCATATGCCCGTCCAGTTTGTCCCGAGTTGGTATTGCCCAACCCTCTTACGTTTGTACAGCTTCAACAGTTATTGGGGTCCCTTAATTGGATTCGTCCTTTTTGCCCTCTGACTACCTCCATGCTGTCCCCTCTTTTTTCTGGCCTTCGGCAGGGCCGCCTCCCCGGAGATATCATTCCCGTTTCCCAGGAACAGCGCCAAGCGGTCACCCTCATTAACCAGACCCTGGCCCAGGTGTGGGTCGACCGCCGAGAAAGAGAACAGCCCCTGTTTGCCATTTTGCTTCCAACACTCTCACAACCGACAGCTGTCCTCGCCCAGGAGGGGGCGGCAGCGCGTCTTCGTTTAATTGAATGGATTTATTTGACCCACTCCCCTCCGCATACTATTCAGACACTCCCTCAACAGGCCGCAGAGCTGATTTTTAAAGTGCAAGAACGGTCCCGCACCCTCTTGGGTTGGGACCCCGTTGCCATTATTGTCCCCATCCCGGCTAAAGACTGGGAACGCGCTGTCTCTTGCAGTGCCACCCTCCATTTGTCTCTTGCTGACTATGTCGGGGAAGTTAAATATCACATTCCCCCTGACCCCCGTCTTTCGCTCCTACAACAACGTTGCCTTCACCTCCGGCCGTCTTTGTCAACCGTCCCCATTAAGGATGCATTTACCCTTTTTACGGACGGCGGCCCAACACGAGGTGCGGTCAGCTGGCAGGTGCAAGGCACTTGGCAAGTCCGCTTTACCCTGCCTCAGCGTTCCCCACAGCGCGCAGAGTTGGCTGCTGTCATCCTGGCCTGCCGATGCTTCCAGGATGACCCTTTTAATTTGATTACTGACAGTCTTTATGTTACTAATGTTCTTAAGTCTCTTCCAGGTTCCTATGTGTCGGCCTCCTGTGATAACAATTTGTTGGCCCTTTTTCTTACCCTGCAACAGCTCCTTTCCTCCCGCTCTAGCCCACTGTTTGTGGCACACATTCGCAGTCACACCACACTACCGGGCCAATTAACAGAAGGTAACGCGGTGGCCGACCAGGCGGTCAAATCGGTGGCCTCAATTTTTTCCTCCCCAATCGAAAGCCACGCCTTTTTTCATCAGTCCGCCAAGGCCCTTGCCAAGCAGTTCACTCTCCCATTGCATCAGGCGCAGGCCATTGTTCACCAGTGTGACCTTTGCGCTTCTTTCTCCAATAGCCCAGAGGTAGGGGTCAACCCTCGTGGAACCTCGGCCAACCAGCTCTGGCAAATGGATGTTACACATTTCCCTCCCTTTGCCCCCTGGCAGTATCTTCACGTGTGTGTAGATACCTTTTCCCATTATGTGTGGGTCACCCCCCAGAAGGGTGAGGCCTCTCGTTATGTTATTAATCACATGATTCGCGCTATGGCAATCATGGGTCACCCGTCCCATCTTAAGACCGACAACGGCCCCGCCTACTGTAGCTCGGCCTTTGCCTCCTTTTGTACCACGTGGGACATTGTCCACACGTTTGGTATCCCGTATAACCCCACAGGCCAGGCCATTGTGGAACGGGCCAACCATGCGCTCAAACAAGCCCTGGTCCGCCAAAAACAGAAAGGGGGGATTCCCGTAGGCCTTCCTCCCCGCCAGGAATGGCTGGCTGCAGTGCTTTTTACCCTGAATCATTTGAATTTGACTGACAACTACTCTGCAGCAGAATGTCATTTTCGCAGCTACCAGGCCTTGCCTCGCCCCCTTGTTAAATATCGCAAGGCCCCAGACCCTCAGTGGCATGGCCCAGTGCCCCTTATAACGTGGGGACGGGGGCATGCTGCCGTTTCTCTTCCTACAGGGCGGTTGTGGGTCCCGGCGCGTAACGTCCGCCCGTGGCACGGCGATGGCCTGGCACCAGGGACTGTTGAACCCCATTCCACAGTTCAACCTACATCTGCAGGATCCCGAGCGTCCTCGCCAGCGCCCCCCGCGGGGGCCCCCGCAGCGCATAACCTGGGGACAGGTTAAAGCCCTTTCATTGCAGGCCGAGCAGCTGCGAGTGCAGCAGCAGCTGGAACCTACCGCAGAAAATTACCTTGTGACATTGTTAGCTTGTCTTAATGCTAATTCACTCCTTATTTTGTGTGTATTGGGGAGTTTCCTGTTGGCCCCTGGCTGCCAAGGCGAACCCCAGATGGAGCAGCGGCTGCAGTTTAACACCTGGGTCCACCTGGCAGAAGTATTAAATCAATCTGATTTCTGCCTGGCAGTTGCCCCGGAAATGCAAGGTCTGTTAAGTACTTGCCTTGTTCCTGTCTGTAAACCACCCAGCAACATCTGGGATGTGAGACAGTGAAAGAAATGTGCTGTTTTAAGCTTACTAATAATAGTTTTGCATGCAATAGCAAATTGATATGCTGAAATGTTATGCTTAAGCTATCCGCCAAAACGTTTTTCCTCCTTGGTGGGATTATATCTAGTCATAGCTACTCTTAGAGTGGATAAAGACCCTCTTATAGTATGGGGTCTTAGTTTTGGTTTTTGGTGTTTTATTTTGCTGTTTTGTTTAGTGTATACCCAATCTAGTGGCATTGTGTATGCTACCCTGCGAGAGTGCTTTGTCTAAACACCGCATATAACATAAAACAGGGGGGGATGTAGGAATGCATAGCTCCCGAATCGCCAGCCCACGGGCGCGGCAAACTGCTCCCATGGCTACGAGGCAGGAGTGACCTTCAATCCAGCGTTTGTGTTTGGGAAACTTATTTGGCTGATTTGATTGTACCCTCGCAGCTGGTGTTCACGCGCTCAGAGATGGGTTCGTTATCTTATGTGCACGTACACTGCCTGGCTTTTCTATGCGCAGGATTTGTACCAATGAGAAGAGTTGTAAACAAAGCAAGGAGAGAAATAAAAACCCCAGGAAAAGTTTTCCTGGGAGGCTTTTTGCAAGAGGCTTGTAAAGCTCTCTGGCTACCAACAAACCTGGCGTTCTGTTTCCTTTCCTGCGTCGTCACCACAGTTATGCTTGGATATAAGGTGGTATCATATGTACACATACATACTATACATATATGCCATATCCATATAATTCATATATATGAATTATTTGGGAGTGCCTCTAAGGCTTAATCATAATACTACAGTCCTCAGTCATGGTCCCGGGCCTAACATTCCCAGGTCCACCTTAAGGGACTAAAAAATAATTGAATAATAAAATCTGTCTGCCAGTCATACGAGGGAATGTGCAGACTAAACAGACGGATGGAGCATGAGTGTATGGATAGTAAAAGAAGGTAACCGCATAATAGTGTTTAGCCCACTGGGTTATCTTTAGTCCATGCATTATGCTTTTCCAGGATGAGGGGTATACATCCTCCCCGTAAAAAGACAAAAAGTGGGGGAATGTAGTAAGAGGAGGCCCTGAGATATAACCCTTGGTATCAGAGGCCTGGTATGAGGCCTAAGGCCTGAACTAAAGTAATGGTCAAGACTTAGCTAACATAAAGCAAAGTTAAGCTGTGAGCCAGAGGCAGGCCCTGCTCACAGAAGCTGGCAAGGAAAGGGCTGATGCTGCAAAAAGAGACATACCTAAAAGGTACTGGACACCAGATATCCGAACATACACTATACCGGAACATTCCACAGATAACATGGAACAGGCCGACCCATCCCAATGACAGGGGCAAAAGGGTAAAATGATGGATAGAGTTGTTTTGATTGAACCAACATGTACAAGGTGAGAGGCGGCACCTTACTACGTAGAGGGGTTGTACCTTGCTGCATAGAGGAGTTGCACCTCAGTACGTGAGGAGTGATGTGTAACTTGTTTGTACCTGTGTATAAGAATATATCCCTGGGGTGGTGTCTTTGTCCGGACAAGGGGGCAGTGGAAAGTCCCGCCACTGACTGAGCCGGGTCCATTGCCAAGAGGCATCTATTAGTAGTATGCCCAGTAGACTAAGTAATCTACGGGGAACTGCAATTGTCTCCGAGGTCGCAATAAACCTAGTCGACGTGACTTTGCATCTTACTAGACTCGGTGGTTATTGGGTGTTCTCGTCGGGTTTGCTGTGTCAGCTATCTGCAGAGCTGGGACAGCACACAGAGGTAACACACACACGCAGCCGAGTGATATCAACATAGGAGAAAGCAGAGCACCACACCGGTAGCATCTGACAACAATAGGCATGACAGAAACCTGGTGGACTGAGGACAATCAATGGGACACAATCATTCCGGGATACAAAATATATCAGAAGCACAGAACAGGTCGTGCCAGGGAGGGGGGAGTGGCACTATATGGGAAAGAAAACATAGAATCAAATGAAGTAAAAATCTTAAGTGAATCCACATGTTCCATAAAATCTCTATGGATAGTAATTTCATGCTCTAATAAGAATATAACATTAGGGCTCTATTATCGACCACCTGACCAGGACACTGATAGTGACGATGAAATGCTAAGGGAAATTAGAGAGGCTACCAAAATTAAGAAATCAATAATAGTGGGGGATTTCAATTATCCCCATATTGACTAGGGACATTTCACTTCAGGATGAAATGCAGAGATAAAATTTCTCAGTACCTTAAATGGCTGCTTCTTGGAGCAGCTGGTACGGGAGCCCACAAGGGGAGAGGCAACTCTAGATTTAGTCCTGAGTGGAGCGCAGGAGCTGGTCCAAGAGGTAACTGTAACAGGACCGCTTGGAAATAGTGACCATAATATAATAACATGTAACATCTCTGTGGTGGGAAGAACATTTCAACAGCCCAACACTGTGGCATTTAATTTCAAAAGGAAGACCTGTTCAAAAATGAGGAGGTTAGTTAAGCAGAAATTAAAATGTACAGTGACTAGAGTGAAATCCCTGCAAGCTGCATGGACACTTTTCAAAGACACCATAATAGAGGCCCAACTTAAACGTATACCCCAAAGTAAGAAACACAGTAAAAGAACTAAAAAAGAGCCACCGTGGCTTAACAACCATGTAAAAGAAGCAATAAGAGGAGTTTGAAGAACAGCTAGCCAAAAACTCCAAAGGTAATAACAAAATGTCTTTTAAGTACATCAAAAGTAGGAATCCTGCTAAACAACCAGTGGGGCTCCTGGATGATTGAGATACAAAAGGAGCGCTTAAAGATGATAAAGTCAATGCGGAGAAATTAAATGGAATCTTTGCTTCACTCTTCACGGCTGAGGATGTTAGGGAGATTCCCAAACCTGAGCCGGCTTTTGTAGGTGACAAATCTGATGAACTGTCACAGATTGAACTGTCACAAGAGGAGGTTTTGGAATTAATTGATAAATTTAACATTAACAAGTCACCGGGACCAGATGGCATTCACCCAAGAGTTCTGAAAGAACTCAAATGTGAAGTTGCGGAACTATTAACTAGGGTTTGCAACTTGTCCTTTAAATTGGCTTCTGAACCCAATGACTGGAAGATAGCTAATGTAATGATAATATTTAAAAAGGGCTCTAGAGGTGATCCCAGTAATTACAGACTGATAAGTCTAACGTCCGTACCGGGCAAATTAGTTGAAACAATAGTAAAGAATAAAATTGTCAGACACATAAAAGAACATATATTGTCGGGCAAAAGTCAACATGGTTTCTGTAAAGGGAAATCATGGCTTACTAATCTATTAGAAGAAGCATCCAAAGAAGTAGGTATTCACCCACGAAAGATCACGTCTGTTAGTCTATAAGATGACACAGGACTCTTTGCTGCTTTTACAGATCCAGACTAACACAGCTACCCCTTTAATCTATTAGAGTTCTTTGAAGGGGTCAACAAGCATGTGGACAAGGGTTATCCAGTGGACATAGTGTAGTTAGATTTCCAGAATGCCTTTGACAAGGACCCCCACCAAAGGCTCTTACGTAAATTAAGCTGTCATGGGATAAAAGGGAAGCTCCTTTCATGGATTGAGAACTGGTTAAAAGACAGAGAACAAAGGGTAGGAATAAATGGTAAATTCTCAGAATGGAGAGGGGTAACTAGTGGTGTTCCCCAAGAGTCTGTCTAGGACCAATCCCATTCAACTTATTCATAAACCATCTGGAGAAAGGGGTAAAAAGTGAGGTGGCAAAATTTGTAGATGATCCTAAACTGCTCAAGATACTTAAGACTGAAGCAGACTGTGAAGAATTTCAAAAAGATCTCATGAAACTAAGTGATAGGGCAACAAAGTGGCAAATGAAATTTAATGTGGATAAATGTAAAGTAATGCACTTTGGGAAAAATCACCCCAAGTATACATACAATATGATGGGGACTAACTTAGCTACAACAAATCAGGAAAAAGATCTTGGAGTCATCGTGGATAGTTCTCTGAAGACTTCCACGCAATGTGCAGAGGCAGTCAAAAAAGCAAACAGAATGTTAGGGATTATTAAAAGGGGGTCCCATATGAGGAGATATTAAAGAGGCTAGGAATTTTCAGCTTGGAAAAGAGGAGACTATGGGGGGATATGGTAGAGGTATATAAAATCATGAGTGATGTGGAGAACGTAGATAAGGAAAAGTTATTTACTTATTCCCATAATACAAGAACTAGGAGCCACCAAATGAAATTAATGGGCAGCAGGTTTAAAACAAATAAAAGGAAGTTCTTCTTCACACAGTGCACGATCAACTTGTGGGACTCCTTGCCTGAGGAGGTTGTGAAGGCTAGGACTATAACAGCATTTAAAAGAGAACTAGATAAATTCATGGAGGTTAAGTCCATTAATGACTATTAGCCAGGATAGGTAAGGAATGGTGTCCCTAGACTCTGTTTGTCAGAGGGTGGAGATGCATGGCAGGAGAGAGATCACTTGATCATTACCTGTTAGGTTCACTCCCTCTTGGGCAGCTGGCATCAGCCACTGTCGGTAGAAAGGATACTGGGCTAGATGGACCTTTGGTCTGACCCAGTACAGCCGTTCTTATGTTCTTGTGTTCTTACATGTTCCCTCCCTCCAGTGAACAGGCCCTGAAAGACTGTGAGTCCATTTCCCCATTTTCATGTGGTCACTGACTAACAGAGACCGTGTTTATGGAAGGGAAGTCAGGAAATTTGGGTTCTGTCTGTCCATCTCTATGTGACCTTGGACAAGTCATGTCTCGCCATGCATGAGTTTACCGATCATTGAAGTGGGGATATTTCATAATGACTTTCCTTTGCTAGATGTTTTGAAGATCCTTGAATGAAAGGGGCTACCCAGTATAATGATAGTTACTGATGAGAAGTACTGATCTCTGATCCCTTAGCGACAGCCCTATGTGTTTGCTCTAACTGCTTGTGTCTCCTTTTAGTCAACTTTCTGCAGAACTCTCTGTCTACTATCTACCCATCTATCTTGAGAATTTACAGGATATTGGATCCTCTGGAAAGTTAGGCATTATCCCTAGTTTTCTTACTCATCAACTATAATTTTTAAATATATGCACACAAACGTACAAAGCAGCCAATTCCTCTCTGACTCAGCACAGAGCCCAAGAGTTCTCATCTCCCTTTGGGAAGGTCCCTTAATTACTGTTTACTCCTAAAGATGGATAATTAGCACAGAAGCGAAGACATGCTTGTCTACAGCCTATTTACATTCAGAGTCTCCCTTCTCCTCTAGACGCTGAGCGAACCCCACTGTGATTACACAGAGCTATATATTATTATAAATGGTGCACATCCCCATGTAATCTCTCAGGGTGGGATGCTGCAGCAGGTTCCCAGGGAGGACACTTCTGTCTCAGAATTCAAAGGTACCCATCTCTTGCTGAGGAGTTCACCTGATCGACAAACCCTGTGCAATGTTGCTGTGGTGGGATACAGAGTAAGTCTGTGGTCCTTTCCGCTCTGCACAATCAGGAATAATCCCAGGGCTCTTGCAATAAGTGATGAGTTTGCTAAAGAATAACTGGCCAAAATGTCACTCTTTTCTGTGCACCCCTGCTCATACCACCTGATGGACTCCAGCCTCAAGGTGGTGCATTTCATTGGCACAGTGAATCCTTCAGTTTGAAAGGTGTTAGTAGATGTGCAATACAAGACCAAATTCTGATACCACCACCTGTACTTTGCTCAGGTCCCAGTGAGGCAAAACTCCCTTGGAGGAAGAACTGAGTACAGATGTCAGGAGCCAACTGTGTGTTAATGCACAGACACCGTCACTCCCTCGTCTTGCATTTCAGGGCAGAGGGACAGGGTCTGTTATCTGACTTTTATCTGCTGGAAAGCTTGGAGGTGCTAGGGCTCCTCGCTAGAACAATAATGAGAATTTTTCAACATGGGTAATACATATTTTCTCCTAGCAGCAAGGAGATCTACAGGCCAATAGGAATTATGTTAGCAATTACCTTTTCTTAATCTTATATGTTCAGACTTTAAATTTGATCATCCAGTCTGACCTCCTGTAAAAAACAGGCCCATTAAATTTCACTCTGTTACCTCTGGATAGAACCGAAAGACTTGTTTGTGACTAAGGCCGGGTCTACACTAGGATTTTACATCATAGAATGATAGAGCCAGAGATTTATAAGAGAACGCAAAGGACAGCTTGTCTATGTCCCTTAAAAGATGCAGGATTTGTTTTGTTTTAGTCTCCAGTTGAGACCTAGTTCACAAGGAAGTTGAGGAATGCTATCACTTACCATGACTTGCATGTTATACTTCAGATAATATAACCTAACATTGCATTTGCATTTTTTGAAACATTTTTCCTAATGTCCAACCTAAACTGCCCTTACTGCAATTTAAGTCCATTGCCTCTTCTCTTTTCTTCAAAGGTTAAAGAGAACACTTTTTCTGCCTCCTTGTAACAAGCTTCTAGGTATTTGAAAACTTTTATCATGTTCCCCCGCAGTCTTCTCTTATTCAGACTGAACAAACCAGGCTCTTTCAGTCTTTCCTCATAGGTCATGTTTTCAAGACCCCAATCATCCTTTTCTCCAGTTTTTCCAGATCATTTTGCATGTTTATCCGATTCTTCAAAGACTTGGAACCACTCCCAGCTTGATTCATCTGCAAACTTAATAAGTGTACTCTCTGTGCCATGATCTAAAATGTTGATGAAGACATTGAAAAGAACCGGACCCAGACTGATCCCTGCAGAATCCCACTTGTTATGCCCTTACAGCATCACTGTAAACCATTCATTACTACTCTCTGGGATTGTTTTTCAACCAGTTATGCATCCATCTTACAGTACCTCCATCTAGGTTGTTTTCCCCTAGTTTCTTAATGAGAAGGTCATACGAGACTGTATCGAAAGCTGTACTAATGTCTAGATATACCACATTTACTTCTTCGCCCCATCCACAGGGCTTGTTACCTAGTCAAAGAAAGCTATCAGGTTGGTTTGACATGTTTTATTTTTGACAAATCCATGCTGACTGTCACTTATCACCTTATTATCTTGCAAATTGATTCTTTAATTATATGATCCATTATCTTACCTAGTACAGAAGTTAAGCTGACTGGTCTGTAATTGCCTTATTTCCCTTTTTATAGATAGGCAATATATGTGCTCTTTCCAGTTTTCCGGAATCTTCCCTGACTCCCATCACTTTTCAAAGATAATAGCTAATGGCTCAGATATCTCCTCAGTCAGTTCCTTCAGAGTATACTAAGATGCCTTTTGTCAGGCCCTGGTGACTTGAAGACAACTAACTTGTCAAAGTAACTTTTAACTTGTTCTTTCCCTATTTTAGCATCTGAACCTATCCTGCTTTCACCTTCATTCTCTATGCTAGAAGTCTAAACACCAACAACTTTCTTGGTGAAAACTGAAACAAAAACGTCATTAAGCACCTCTGCCATTTCCACATTTACTGTTCTTGTTTTCCTCCCTTCATTTATTAACAGACCTACCAGGTCCTTGGTCTTTTGCTTGCTTCTAACGTATTTGTAGAATATTTTCTTGCTACCCTTTATGTCTCTAGCTAATTTGATCTCATTTTACTCCTTGGCCTTTTTAATTTTGCCCCTATATATATGTATTACACTCTACCCCGATATAACGCTCTCCTTGAAAGCCAAAAAATCTTACCGCGTTATAGGTGAAACTGTGTTATATCGAACTTGCTTTGATCCACCGGAGTGTGCAGCCTTCCCCCCCCCAGAGCACTGCTTTACCACATTATAACCAAATTCGTGTTATATAGGGTTGCGTTATATATGGGTACAGGTATATTTGTTTATATTCCTCCTTAGTAATTTGACCTTTTTTTCTCTTTTTGTAGGATCCTTTTTTGTTTTTTAGATCATTCAAGATCTCCTGGTTAAGCCATTGTGGTCTCTTGCCATACATCCTATCTTTTCTGCAGTGGGATAGTTTGCTTTTGTGCCCTTAATTATGTCTCTCTAAAAAACTACCAGCTGTCTTCTATTGTTTTTCCTCTTAGACTTGCTTCCCATGAGATCTTACCTACCGACTCTCTGAGTTTGTCCAAGTCTGCCTTCTTGAAATCCATTGTCTTTATTTTTCTGTTCTCCCTCCTACCATTCCTTAAAATCATGAACTCTGTCATTTCATGATCAATTTCCCCCAAGCTGCCTTCCAGTTTCAAATTCTCAACTAGTTCCTCCTTATATGTCAAAATAAAATCTAGAACATCCTCTCTCCTAGTACCTTTCCCCAGCTCCTGGACCAAAAAATTGTCTCCAAGATATTCCAAGAACTTGTTGGATAATCTGTGCCCTGATGTACACAGCAGGAGATGAATTCTTCCATTGACCTAGCTACCACCTCTCGGGGATTACCTGTGCTGAGGTGAGAACCCCTCCATCTGTGTAGGTAGTGTCTATAGTGAAGTGCTACGGCAGCACCGCTGTAGCATTTTAAGTGTAAACAACTCGTCAAGCAGATCTTCCAGAAAAACATCCAGTCTGGATGTGCCAACATGGGGAATTGGAGAATCCAACACTTCCCTTCTCAGTGTGTCCCAGTGGTTAATGATCATCAGTGCTAAATATTTGCCCCTAATTTCGTGCTGGAATTTGCCTGGCTTCAGCTTCCAGCCCTTCGGTCTTGCTCAGCCTTTGTCTTTTGGATTACAGAGCCCATTATTACCCGTGATTTTCTCCCCGTGAAAGTCTCCACTTGATTTTTGATAAATTAAACAGATATAAACGTTCAAATCTAAAGATCCAGCCTTTTCTCTATCCTCCACTCATTTTTGTTGCTCCTTTCTGTCCTCTCTCCAAATTTTTTACATCCTTTTTCCAATGTGGACCCCAGAATTGGATGCAGTTTATTTCACCAATCCCATGTGAAGAGGTCAAATCCTTCCCCTGCTCCAACTCACCAACTCAATATTTACCCCTGCTAAATCAAATGGCTCTGAGAAATCAAGGTTCATTATATCAGCATGTTTCCCTTGATCCACCAAATGTGTACCCGTGATCAACCAATGTGTACTCTCAAAAAAGGATGAAATCAGGTTTATTTGACAATATCTGTTTTGCATAAACCATGTTGGTGACTGGCATTATTTACATTTCTATACTTTTTTTTAACTAATCCCATACCAGCTTTTCCATTGTTTCTTAACCTAGTCAATTCTATTATAAAAACAAAAACAAACATACAAAAAAAACCTTTCACTTTATTTTTTAATACTTTACATTTCACACAGGAATTGGCATAAAACTTTTCAAGGATTTCTCTTGATGTTAATATACACAATAAACTCCTTTTTGTGAGTTTTCCCTGATATCTTAACGTCCCTTATGTATTTTTTAATTTCCAATTTCTGTTCTTGGCTATCTATTTTCCCTTTTTCCTCTTTGTTATATATTGCTTCTCCCCCTCCCCCGACATTTGCTGCCTTCACTTTGCCACTGAACTGGGTTTTTACCCAAAGTTGTTCACTTTGTTGACTGTGGAATCATCAGTTTTCTGCTATCTAATAAACTGTTATCAAAGAATTACCAATATGCATTCATATTTTTCTGTCTACATTTTTCCTCCCAATCAGTTCTGCTGATAATTTTCCTCAGCTTTGGGGAAATAGTCCTCTTGGACCACTAAGTGTCTATCTATAGTAATGCTTCAGAACTGTCCATTTGAATGTAAATCAGTTTCCTTTTTTATTTTCTCTCCTATATCATATGCTTTCATCTTTGTCACTTGTGCTCCCCCATTCTCAAAGTCTGCCTTGGAAATCCCTTTTACACATACTATACCCTTAATAGAGATTGGTTGACCAAAACTGAACACATACGATGAACCTGTTATTCTCCATCCCATATCTTAGGGATCTGAACATTGTTTTGTTTTGTCCACTGCTGCGAATGAGCAAGTGTTTATCATGAGCTGCTATCAATGGCACCCAGGTCTTTTCCCTGAGTTATGTTCTAGTTGGAATGTTTCTCTCAGCACAATCTGCTTCTCCTATGAGAACAGCCTCCACTACTGAATGCAGTGTCTCATATTAACGTTGTCTCTCCATTCAGGCATTTCTACTGCGACCATCACCCGAGAACCTGGGAAAACACAGAAAGTCAGGGGAGCATATACTAAATGCAGGAGACACCCTTACGAGTCAGAGTTGGACTCTTTCTCCCCTACTCCATGTCAGATTCGAACACAACCGACTTCACCAATCCCTCCACCTTCATCCTACTTGGCATTCCTGGCCTGGAGGCAGCCCATATCTGGATCTCCATTCCCTTCTGTGCTATGTACACCATAGCCTTGTTGGGGAACTTCACCATCCTGTTCATCGTGAAGAGGGAGTCAAGCCTCCATGGGCCTATGTTCTATTTCCTCTGCATGCTGGCTGTCACCGACCTGGTCATGTCCACATCCACCGTACCCAAAATGCTGAGCATCTTCTGGTTCAATTCCAGGGAGATCAGTTTCAGCGCCTGCCTCACCCAAATGTACTTCATTCACTCCTTCTCAGGGATGGAGTCTGGAATCCTCGTGGCCATGGCTTTTGATCGCTACGTGGCCATCTGCTATCCTCTGAGATATTCCACAACCCTGACAAACTCTGTTGTGGCCAAGATAGGCCTGGCCGTGGTGCTGGGTAGTGTCATAGTCACATTACCCTATCCCTTCCTGGCGAGGCAGTGGCCATATTGCAGAACCAACATCATCTCCCACTTCTGTTGTGGGCATATAGCTGTGGTGAACCTGGCCTGCGCTGACATCCAAATAGGTAATTACTATGGCCTGTTTGATCTTCTCTCTGTGATCGGAATGGATGTGTTTTTTATCGCCGTGTCCTATACTCTGATCCTCCGGGCCATCTTCCGCCTCCCCACAAAGGATGCCCGGCTCAAAACTTTTGGGACCTGCATCTCTCATGTTTCTGCCATCTTAGCTTTGTACGTTCCAGATTTATTCTCCTCCCTCATGTACCGGTTTGGCCACAATGTGCCACTGCACTTCCTCGTTCTCATTGCCAGTGTGTACCAGCTGGTGCCCCCCGTGCTACATCCCATCATTTACGGGGTGAGGACCAAACAGATCCGGGGCAGGCTGCTCCAGCTCCTTACTCATAGAGAGACCTAAATGTTTCCTCCTGGTGCTCTGGCTCTCAGATTGAGCTCTGTGCAGATCTGGCTGGTGCATGGTGCTGGGGCCTCTTCCCTCAATCACTTCCTGGACAGACAGAGAGACATTAAACCCTTCCCTGTCCTTACTGTGCTGTGTCAATGTGATGACCTGGGGAATCAGTCTGTGTACACTACACTGGGTTGTCACCTTTCTAATTGCTGGTAGCTGGATCCCTGAAATTGCAATCTTGCCCCATCTCTTCTGTCAAACCTCGACCCTGCTGTGTGTCTTCGCCCCAAGGCCCTGCCCCTCTCACTTGGGGAAGATCAAGCTGCCCTGGCAACAGTGGCAGAAGAAGCCCTCAGTTCAGGCTGCCCCAAGCCCTAGCCGCAGCTACAGAGCAGAGACAGGAACTGTGGGGGGAGAGGGGCAGAGAAGTCCTACTCACTTGTGTCCCCTCCACCTTCCATACTGCTGCCAACCAAGGGCTGTCTATTTCCCCATGTTCTTAGATGAACCTCATGGGGTGGTTTTTTTGCCTCCCCTCCCTTACCATTTAGGGGCTGATCTCTTCCTTCCATCTCCCTTTCCCTTTCTTGAGATAGAGACATGTTAATTAATTTCATTGGATGACCCCTAGTTTTTGTGTTATGACAAAGAGTAAATAACATTTCCTTATTTATGTTCTCCACACCATTCATGATTTTATAGACCTCTCTCATATACCCCTTAGTCGTCTCTTTCCCATGTTGAAAAGACCCATTCTTATTAATCTCTCCTCATATGGTAATTGTTCCATACCCCTAACCATTCCTGTTCCCTGTTTCCATAACTTTTTCAATTCTAATATATCTTTTTGAGATGGGAAGACCAGATCTGTAGGCAGTATTTTAGGTGTGGTCTTACCATGCATTTATAAAGAGGTAATATGATATTTTCAGTCTTATTATCTTTCACTTTCTAACTGATTCTGTGATGCACAAGGGGTGGATGTTTTCAGAGAACTATGCACAATGAAGTCAAGCTCTCTTTCTTGAGTGGTACAGATAGCTTAGACCCCCTCATTTTATATGTATAGTTGGGATTATGTTTTCCATTTCATTGTCCACAAGTCCCTGGAGCATACTTTGTCCCTCCTGCAACTCATGGCTTCTTCTTTGACTGGAGTCTGTCTGTCTGCTACAGCCATAGTCCTGCCTGTGAAGAGTCCCCTCTACCACCCTTTTGCCTCTCTTCTGCCCCAGCTTCTCCTGACTCATCCAGTCTCTTTGGTTTTGAAGGGCTGAACAACACTTCCTCTCTCTCATTGCTCTTTTGGGGCATTGTAAAAGGCAGAGCTAAAGGCAACAAAAATGATAAGGGGTATGGAACATTTTCCATATGAGGAGACATTAAAAAGTCTGGAATGTTTCATCTTGGAAGAGAGATGATGAAGGTGGGATATGAGGTCTGTAAATCATGCATGATTTGGGGGGAAAAATGAATAAGGAAATGTTGTTTACTCCTTCACGTAACAGAAGAACTGGGGGTCACGCAATGAAATTAATAGGCAGCAGCTTTGAAACAAAAAAAATAAAGTATTTATTCACAGTCAAATTGAGCAACTCTGGTCCAGAGGGTGTTGTGAAGGCCAAGACTGTAACAGGGTTCTAATAAGAGCTAGATAAGGTCAATCAATGGCTATTCGCCAGGATGAGCAGAGATGATGTCTCTAGCCTTTGTTTGCCAGAATCTGGGTGTGGGCGACATGAACCACTTGATGATTTCCATTTTCTGTTCATTCCTTCTGAGGCACATGGCATTGGCCACTCTCGGCAAAGAGGATACTGGGTTAGATGGAGCATTGGTCTTACCCAATATGGGCATGCCAATGTTCTTATGTAGTCCCAAGATTTATCTCCCCCCCACACTGGAACCCACTCCCCTTCCAGAGCTGTGGCACGATGTCACATGGAAACCACAGGTAGGTGCTTTACAGACTATTGCTCACTACTTCCAGGAGGTATCCCCCTTTTACAGATGGGAAAACTGAGGCAGCAGAAGAGGAAGTGTCTTGAGCCAGGAACATCACCCATGATTCCCTAGCTGCCAATCCATTACTTAGTGTCTCTCAGACCTGGCTCATATGTTCCATGCAACAGCAAAGAGGTGTGATGTTCTCTCTCCCTTTATTTCTCTAGAGAGGGATTTTCCCCTGATTTCCATGGGGCTGCACCCACTTTTAGCAGCTGAGGATTTGGCCCAAGTGAATGAATTACAGGTAAAGCATCAACAGTGAGCTCAGAGCAAAGAGTCCAAGATCCACCATGGATTCGCTGGGTGACCTTGTCACTGGGTGACCAGAGTAACTTCCTCACTCTGAACCACAACCTCTACATGCATTACATGAAAATTATTATTTATTATCCCCAGTGTACTTCTACCAAAAGGCAATAATCAGGGCCGTAGAATCACACACTGCATTGATTTGATACCTTGCAGCACATCATTTCCTACTTCTCCACGTGGGCACCAATAGTACTGCCAAGAATTACCTTGAGCAGATCATTGCAGACTACGTGGCTCTGGGAAGAAGGATAAAAAACTTTGACTCACAAGTCGTGTTCTCATCCATCCTCCCTGTTGAAGGAAAAGGCCCAGGTAGAAACCATTGAATTGTGGAGGTGAATGCGTGTTTATGCAGATGGTGTCAGAGAGAGGGCTTTGGATTCTTCCACATGGGATGTTGTTCTGGGAAGAAGGATTGCTAGGAAGAGATGGGCTCCAACTAATGAAGAGAGGAAGGAGCATCTTTGCAGACACCCTTGCTAACCTAGTGAGGAGGGCTTTAAACTAGGTACACCGAGGGATGGGGACCTAAGCCCAGAGGTAAGTGGGGAAGTAGAATACCAGGAGGAAACACAAGGAGGATGTTACGAGTTGGGAACCCTCCTGATTCATACTGAGAAAGCAGGGCAATCAGCTTGTTATCTTAGGTTCATGTACAAGAACGCAAGAAGCTTGGGAAACAAGCAGGAAGAACTGGAAGTCCTGGCACAATCAAGGAACTATGATGTGATTGGAACAGCAGTGACCATGAGAGGGTTGAGTTCCAGAGACCCAGAGCCTGGTCTTGCTGAATATAAATGTTTCCTCAGCTCCTGCCCGAGGGCCGGAGGGACTGAATCTTTGTTACTCTGCCCCGACCCAGGGCCGGTGCCTGCTCGTTCTATAGAAGTTGCTCAGCTCCTGTCTGAAGACCGGAGCCCGAGACTCGCTACTGCTCACCAACCAGGTGTGAGAAACTGTTATGTTTTGCCTCTACAACTGCCGCAGTGCAAATCCCCCGTGGCCAGGCTAGTTCTCTGACACAACTGAAAGGAAGTAGCAAGACCCTCTTAAGCACATTCCCAGAGATCGATCAGGGCAGCATTCGGTTTCTAAGGAGGCTAAATTCCTTTGGGATTTGCCATGAAGATAAGAACATAAGAATGGACATACTGGGTCAGACCATCAAGCCCAGTATCCTGTCCTCTGACAGTGGCCAATGGCAGGTGCCCGAAAGGGAATGAACAGACAGGTTACACTGGTCTACAATTTTTGAGAAGTCGTCTGCTTCAGAGATAAAATGTGCTATTTATTATGTATTTTGATGTGCTGAATTCAAATATGACAATTAAAACAACTGATTGGCTACTGTTTCTAAGATATTTAAGTGTTTACATTTTATGTCTATGTATATTGTGTAGATAGTAGAGTTTTAATCATAAATGGTAAACCTAGGTCTTTTCATGTGTTTATGGTTGCTTTACATGATAATATTTCACCTTTCCTGTTTATGTAACACTTTAAAAATCAGCAAAAGGGTTATATAAATAAAATTTATTATGAAACAAAAGGCAAAAAACTATTATGTACATAGTTTAGTCCTATTCAGTGTCTACTCAGCGCTTCTTGGCTTGTCTCTTGTATTCATTAAATGGAGCATCTCTTGTCACTGTCCAGCAATAGTCTGCAAGCATTGATGGGCTCATTTGCACTGATAACGTTTCTCCATTGTTGCAATGTCCTGGTGAAATCGCTCGCCGTGCTCGTCGCTCACTGCTCCGCAGTTCGGTGGAAAAAAATCTAGATGAGAGTGCAAAAAATGTATCTTTAGTGACATGTTGCAACCAAGGCTTTTGTATGCCTTGAGGAGGTTTTCCACCAACAACTTGTAGTTGTCTGCCTTGTTGTTTCCGAGAAATTTTATTGCCACTAACTGGAAGGCTTTCCATGCCGTCTTTTCCTTGCCACGCAGTGCATGGCCAAATGCATCATCTCAAAGAAGTTCACGAATCTGAGGACCAACAAAGACACCTTCCTTTATCTTAGCTTCACTTAACCTTGGAAATTTTCCATGGAGGTACTTGAAAGCTGCTTGTGTTTTGTCAATGGCTTTGACAAAGTTCTTCATCAGACCCAGCTTGATGTGTAAGGGTGGTAACAAAATCTTCCTTGATTCAACAAGTGGTGGATGCTGAACACTTTTCCTCCCAGGCTCCAATGACTGTCGGAGTGGCCAATCTTTCTTGATGTAGTGGGAATCTCTTGCACAATTATGCCATTCGCAGACAAAACAGCAGTACTTTGTGTATCCAGTCTGCAGACCAAGCAAGAGAGCAACAACCTTCAAATCGCCACAAAGCTGCCACTGATGTTGGTCATAGTTTATGCACCTCAAAAGTTGTTTCATGTTGTCATAGGTTTCCTTCATATGGACTGCATGACCAACTGGAATTGATGGCAAAACATTGCCATTATACAGTAAAACACCTTTAAGACTCGTCTCCGATGAATCAATGAACAGTCTCCACTCATTTGGATCATGAACGATGTTGTGGGCTGCCATCACACCATCAATGTTGTTGCAGGCTACAAGATCACCTTTCATGAAGAAGAATGGGACCCTAACAGTGGCGTAGCTGCTTGCAACTGACTCAGCATGGGGAGGTCCTGCCTAAACACCCTGAGTTTCCCTGGGTGGGAGGTACCACTCCAACACAATCCCTGGGTCACTTCCTACCTGAGTCTGTGGTGCGGTTTCCCATGAGACGTCGATTCCCCTGTGTTTGACAGGTCCAGTCGTCTCCAGGGTCTCGTACAGTCGCCAGGGTGCAGGTGAGCTCTGGACGGCTGCAATTCCCGGTGTGGTCAGAGGCTGTGGCTGGCCCTCCGCAGGAGCTTCCTTGGCAGGTCCTTCCCCTGCGGCCTCCAGCCCAGAATGAGCCAGTCTCCCTCCCTTTATATTACTAGAGCATGTGGAGCATGCCCAGTCTTGCCAGGGAGGCGGAACTTCCGCTGTCAACCCCTACCTACCAACTGGGACCTAACCCTGTCTGGCCTAGTGCAGGGAACGCCGACCCCGTCACACCCCCATTTGTGTGATGAATTAATAAAGAATGCATGATTTGGAAACAATAATGACCTTATTGCCTCTGAAAGTGGTGATCGAAGGGGGTAGATCGGTTGGCTAACATAGAAGTAGAGTCAACCAAGGGGCGGATTTTCATCAAGGAGAAACAAACAGAACTTTCACACCGTAGCTTGGCCAGTCATGAAACTGGTTTTCAAAGCTTCTCTGATGTGCAGCACACCCTGCTGTGCTCTTCTAATCGCCCTGGTATCTGGCTGCATGTAATAGGCCACCAGGCGATTTGCCTCAACCTCCCACCCCGCCATAAACATGTCCCCCTTACTCTCACAGATATTGTGAAGCGCACAGCGAACAGCAATAACAATGGGAATATTGGCTTCACTGAGGTTTAATCTGGTCAGTAAACTGCACCAACACACTTTTAAATGTCCAAATGCACATTCTACCACCATTCTGCACTTGCTCAGCCTATAGTTGAACTGCTTCTTACTACTGTCCAGGGTACCTGTGTATGGCTTCATGAGCCATGGCATTAAGAGGTAGGCTGGGTCCCCAAGGATAACTATAGGCATTTCAACATCCCCAATGTTAATTTTCTGGTCTGGGAAGTTAGTTCCTTCTGGCAGCTGTTAAAACAGACCAGAGTGCCTGAAGATGCGAGTGTCATATACCTTTCCCAGCCATCCCACGTTGATGACGGTGAAACATCCCCTTATGATCCACCAGTGCTTGCAGCATCATTGAGAAGTACCTCTTGTGGTTTACTTACTGTCTGCAACTAGGACTGCCTCTGGCCTTCTACTCAGATGAACCAGAGGAACCCCTAGGGAGCCAGGTACCAACCGACAGGGGGGTAGCAAGTGGCCTGAAGCAGCTGACCCTAGTCTGATTGCGTTGTGGCCAGAGATCCAGTCACCGTGTTTTGGCTGGATTCCCAGCTGACCCAGTGGCGGAATTCTACACCACTGTTGGGGCTGGGATGCAATGGAGTCAGGAAGGCCCACATCTCTCTACCCCTGCCACTGCAGCCCTGGGGTGGAAGTCCCCCCTCTCTAGGCTAATGAGCCTGCAATTGTCAACCATCCAATGAAGCTAGGATGCCCGACCCTTTTTCTGCTCGGCCCTGAATAGAGGCCATAGACTTTTTGCTGCCCACCCTGACTAAGGTCTTGGGGATAATAATGATTCCTTTTCTGCTCAGCCCTGGGTACAGTCCCAAGCCATAGACCCTTTACTACCCGCCCTGACTGAGGGCCAGGGGCTCATAACTGACTGTTTGCTGCTCAGCCCTGAATACAGGCCAAAGCCATAGACTCTTTACTGCCCTGCCCTGATGAAGGGCTTGGACTCAAAACATTTTGCTCCTTTGCCTGATTGCATGTTAGAGACCCTAACTGACAACTGCTGTCCGGAGACACACCCTTTGGGATGCCTTTCAAATTCCCTAACTGTGGGTGACACCAAGCGGTGTAGTGAGGCAAAGTGGCCTCCAACTGACTCAGAAGGCGAGGAAAAACCACAAAGCAAATACAAGGGATCTTAAGAGGGGTGCTGGTATGAGTAATGTGGAATAAGTAAACAAACTGAAAGATCTGATGGGAAACTGTATAAGGAGCAAAGGTGTTACAAGTTTGATTGAATGTTTGACCTTGTTGCTCAGGAGTGTTTCTTAAACATATGTACATTTGATGTAAAACAGTGTCTATGGGACAAAAAGGTGAAAAATATGGATGAAATGGCTTCTCTAGCAGTTGATTTCGAGCAGACACAGCATCTATTGTGAATAAACCACAGAGAAAGGGGTATAAATTTGTTGGAAAACATGGTTCTCTTTTAATCCATTCCTCTAATCCTCGACTCATATCTCCTGTTAAATCAGAAGAGTCCAGCAGGTGCTATCATTGTAATTCCACTGACCATATGAGGAATAAATGCCCTGTGCTGGAAGGAAACAGGCAGCACGTAAGCCATGTGAATGCTGCGACCCTGAGCACAGAAACTCCTCAGTCACCTGTCACTTATCATACTGGGTTTGTAAAATTATCCTCTACACAATCACATATGAGGCACATCAAGGCTGTCAGCATTAATTGCAGGGAACACCTTGGGTGAGAAGATACAGGGCAGAAGTTTCTGTAGTTAGCAGGGTATAGAGCAAGAAGACAAGACACTGCCAGGAGAGATGATAGAGCTTCTAGTAGAGGAGGTCAAAAAATCCTTGTGCCTTCGGCTCAAGTGCGCATACAAACTGAGTGTTGGGAAGCTTTATTATCAGTTTGGGTAGTACAGGGGTGGCCAACCTGAGCCTGAGAAGGAGCCAGAATTTTCCAATGTACATTGCTAAAGAGACAAAGTATTACGTCTGCCCCTCCCCCATCGTCCCTCTTTCTGCTCCCAGCTCTGTCGAGGCGTGCAGGAGGCTCCGAGGAGGGGAAGGAGTGAGGGCACGGCAGGCTCAAGGGAAGGCACTGGAAGATGTGTCCCAGAAGGGAGAACAGAGAAGGGAGTTGGAATCCTAGAAACCACCGGGGAGGTGGGTATGAGTTCCTTTAACACTGCAGCAGGAGGCAACAGCACCTCAAGAAGGGAGGGGGGAGTAGCACCTCTCAGTGTGACAGCTGTCCAGTCTGTTAGCTGTGAGCCCTTCACAACTGAACAGGGGGCAGATCCCACCCTAGAAAGAGCCAAAGGGTATCTGTCTTGGGGAGGAGGGCAGAGGGGGAACCTGGGAAAGGAACAGTGGGAGTACAGGAATGTCTCCTCCCTGTTCACTTGAGACAGGATGCCCAGGACAAAATGGCTGATTCAGCATCTGTCCATCCAGGCACTCAGCCTGTGACTCAAGTTTTGCAAGGGAACTGTGTAACTGATCACCTGGAGGGGAGCAGTCACACAACTGACTTCTTGGGGATAGAGAGAGGGGTGACAGTGGGTACCCCAATCCAGGTTCCTGGTGTGCTTGTGAAAATGAACTGTCTCTATAGAATCATAGAATCACAGATTAAGGTTGAAAGTGACCTCAGGAGGTCATCTCGTCCAACCCCCTGCTCAAAGCAGAACCAATCCCCAACTAAATCATCCCAGCCAGGGCTTTGTCAATCCAGGCCTGAAAAGCCTCTAAAGATGGTGATTCCACCACCTCCCTAGATAACCCATTCCAGTGCTTCACCACCCTCCTAGTGAAATAGTGTTTCCTATTATCCAACCTAGACCTGCCGCAGTGCAACTTGAGATCATTATTCCTTCTTCTGTCATCTGCCACCATTTATAACAGCTGAGCTCCATCCTCTTTGTAATCCCCCTACAGGTAATTGAAGGCTACTATCAAATCTCTCCTCACTCTTCTCTTCTGCAGACTAAACAAGCCAAGTTCTCTCAGCCTCTCCTCATAAGTCATGCGCCCCTACTGCCTGATCATTTTATTGCCCTCTGCTGGACTCTCTCCTACTTGTTCACATCTTTTCTGTAGTGGGGAGGCTGAAAACTGGACACAATACTCCAGATGTGGCCTCACCAGTGCCGATTAGGGGATAATAATCACTTCCCTCGATCTTCTGGCAATGCTCCTACTAATGCAGACCAATATGCTGTTAGCCTTCTCGGTAACAAGGGCTCACTGCTGATTCATATTGCACTTCTCATCCACTGTAATCCCCAGGTCCTTTTCTGCAGAAATACTGCTTAGCCAGTTGGTCCCCAGCCTGTAGTGGTGCATGGGATTCTTCCATCCTAATTTCAGGACTCTGCATTTGTCCTTGTTGAACCTCATCACATTTCTTTTGGCCCAATCCTCCAATTTGTCTAGGTCACTCTGGACCATATCCCTACCCTCCAGCGTATCTACCTCTCCCTCCAGCTTTAAGAGAGGATGTAGATCTGACTGAATAAATAGTTGTCTGTGAAAATGCTAATGACCCACCTGACAGAGGGGAGGAGGAAATTCTCTGGCCTGGTAAGACACAGAAAGGGGCCAGGTATGATTTGCTGGGAGAAGGCACAACGCTTTGCCCAGAGAGCACAGATCACCGTCACAACCCTCTAGGAAAAGTGTTATGAGTGGGGATCACAGGGAAAGCCTGATGAGTTTAGAATGTAAGAGCACTTTCCATTTTGTCTAGCCCTCATCACACTGTCGAAGCAGAAGGCATGGTGTAATAATTATATTTGGAAACGCCTAGCTGTAATAAAAGATTTGATGGTATTGGTAAATATCATTTTGGAAAGTTAGTTGCTAATGGTAAATCTTATGACAAAAAAAAATTAACACTGATGGTAAACCTATGAAAAGGTGAAACAGGCATGATTTTGAGAGAAAGCTTTTGGACGTACTAGAAGTAATCAACAAGAAGCCGTACATGACTATTGCTTCTCAGAGAACACCTGTTCACAGGCTAATAGCTTGTCACAGTAGGGAAATTATAATATACCTGGTGTGCTGTCTGGAGGCACAACACCTCATGGTGTTGATGAATATATGTATTGAGTTACAACTAGTTGGAAAAACACAATGGTTAACAATACTGCACAGAAAGCACACTTGCTGACTTTTGAGATCCTGAGGCTCATCTACAAAGTGTTGAAAGGTACATAGAAGTTTGGAGGAACATCTGTGGGTAACACTATAATGATTGTAACACTTGGGAGTTGTATGGTCAAAAAATAAAAAGGGCCTTGAGCACACTGCTTCTGCATCAGTCAGTGACTAACAGTCCTGCAGTAAAGTAAGGGGAAATGTGTGACATTCTGTGCCCCAAAGCAACACCCAGTCGCCCCCATATTTACCATGGTGATCTGACTATGATGTTAGTTTTTATAAAGTATATAAAATATGTGATGTATTTGTATACATATATCATTTTTGTACCTAATGTTCTGAAAGCATACAAGGGCATGTGACCAGCTTCTGTTCACTGGACTCGATATTGTGTCTGTACATTTCCACTAACTGTGCTGGGGGCTTTTGCTTGGAAAAATGAAGCTTCCTCCACATGGCAGAAGCTATAAAATGCGGAAGCGACATCATCACTTGGCCTCACTCCCCAAACAACAGAACACGAAAGACCTTAGAACCTGGAACTGAACTGGGGCTGTGGTCCCAGGCTGACGGGATTTCTAGCCTGTCTATGGAAGATTAGTGGATTGTTTGTACCATCAGGGTGACACACTGTTTGATTCAAAGCCTGTCTAGTGTATAGAACTTGGATTGTGATATTTTTTATTTTTCAGATTTCAACTTTGTTCTTTACACTATTACTGATAATCACGTAAACAATCGATCTTTCTGTAATTAATAAATCTGTTTTCTATTTCTTTACTTAATACAGGATGTTGTTTGAAACGTAAAAGGGAAATCTGCTCAGGCTGATGTATTGTCCTCACCACATTGAGGGAGGGGCAGACTGGGAAATAAACTTATACTTGTCAGGCTTTTGGCCAGAGCCAGATGGTACAGCTCTTGGGTGCTAGGCTGGAGAGCTGGGGGGAACTGGCTGGAGTCTATCTATTGTTGTTTCATGGATGGCTAGTGAAAGCATTCATTTTCCTGGAGCTGGGTGTGTCCCTGTCTGTGTTTGGCTGTGTAAGTGCAGGACCTGAGAGGATTGCAGCTTGTCAATGCCGCACAGTGTGGGAAGGGGCCCAGATTGGTATGCCAGAGGTCTCGGCAGTCCCCAGTTCAGGGTTGCAACCCATGTAATTCCCCGCCCCCCTCCAGTGAACAGGCCCTGAAAGACTGTGAGTCCATTTCCACGTTTTCATGTGGTCACTGACTGATAAAGAAACCATGGTTATGGAAGGGAAGTCAGGACACTTGGGTTCTGTCTGTCTGTCTCTATGTGACCTTGTCTCCCCATGCCTCAGTTTACTGATAATTGAAATGGGGATGTTTCATGATGACTTTTCCTTGCTAGGTGTTTTGAAGATCCATCAATGAAAGCTGCTACACAGTATGATAATAGGAGTACTTGTGGCACCTTAGAGACTAACAAATTTGTTAGTCTCTAAGGTGCCACAAGTACTCCTGTTCTTTTTGCGGATACAAACTAACACGGCTTCTACTCTGAAACCTGTCAGTATGATAATAGTTACTGATGAGAATTACTGATCTCTGATCCCATTGGTTTGCTGTAAGCGCTTGTGTCTCCTCTTAGTCAAGTTTCTCCAGGTCTCTCTGTCTACAATCTACCCATGTGTTCTGAGAATTTACAGGATATCAGATCGTCTGGAGAGTTAGGCATTATCCTTAGTTTTCTTACTCATCAACTATAATTTTTAAATATATGCACACAAACGTACAGAGCAGCCAATTCCTCTCTGACTCAGCACAGAGCCCAAGAGTTCTCATCTCCCTTTGGGAAGGTTCCTTAATTACTGTTTACTCCTAAAGATGGATAATTAGCACAGAAGCGGAGACATGCTTCTCTACAGCCTGTTTTCTTTCAGAGCCTCCCTTCTTCTCTAGAGGCTGAGGGAACCCCACTGGGATTACATAGAGCTATATTATAAATGGTGCACATCCCCGTGTTGTCTCTCTGTGTGGGATGCTGCTGCAGATGCTGGGTTCAGAGAGGTGTGGGTCATGGATAGCTGCGGGGGCTACCTATGGAGGACACTTCTGTCTCAGAATTCACAGGTACCCATCTCTTGCTGAGGAGCTCAACTGATTGACAAACCCTGTGCAACGTGGTTGTGGTGGGATAGAGAGTAAGTCTGTGGTCCTTTCCGCTCTGCACCACCATTAAACTTCCCAGGCCCCTTGCCATAAGTGATGAGTTTGCTAAAGAATAACTGGCCAAAATCTCACTCTTTTCTGTGCACCCCTGCGCATCCCGCCTGATGGATTGCAGCCCCGAAGTGGTGCATTTTAGTGGCACAGTGAATCCTTCAGGATGAAAGATGTTAGTAGATGTGCAATACAAGGTCAAATTCTGAGACCACTACCCATGCTTTGCTCAGGCCCCAGTGATGCAATACTCCCTTGGAGGAAGAACTAAGTACAGATGTCAGAAGCCAACTGTGTGTTAATGCACAGACACTGTCACCCTCTCCTCTTGCATTTCAGGGCAGAGGGACAGGGTCTGTTATCTGACTTTTATCTGCTGGAAAGCTTGGACGTGCTAGGGCTCCTCGCTAGAACAATAATGAGAATTTTTCAACATGGGTAACACATACTTTCTCCTAGATTCATTCAAGAAGTCGGCTGAACTATAATGCCTGAAACTTTCAAAAAAACAATTCTTCTCAAAGCAGACACCCAGCATGGGAAATTTCAGTAAAAACACAGAAAATTTGGCAAACTTATAAGCAAGTGGAAATGAGGTCATCTAATGGAAGGTGTCAGACAGCCTGCAATGGCCACTCAATTTGTGAATCCCATTCTTCTATTCTCTTTGCTCCAATAATGTTGATAGCTAGGAGTTCCACAGGCCAAATAGAAATTATTTTAGCAATTATCTTTTCTTAATGTTATATGTTCAGACTTTCAATTTAACTAAATGTTCCCTTGTTCATGTTTTGAGACACATTAAATAGAAATGCCTGATCTACTTTTTTATCAATAGATCCATAGAGTTTAAGGTCAGAAGCAACCATTTGATCATCCAGTCTGACCTCCTGTAAAACACACAAAATTTCACTCAGTTACCTCTGTATTGAGCCGAAAGACTTGTGTGTGACTAAGGCCTGGTCTACACTAGGACTTTACAATATAGAATGATAGAGCCATAGAGTTATAAGGGAACACGAAGGAGAGCTAGTCTAACCCCCTGACAAGATATAGGATTTGTTTGTCTTAGTCTCCAATTGAGACTTAGTTCACAAGGAAGTTGAGGAATGCTATCACGTACCATGATTTGCATGTTATACTTCAGATAATATAACCTAACATTGCATTTGCCTTTTTTGAAACATTTTTCCTAATGTCCAACCTAAACTGCCCTTACGGCAATTTAAGTCCATTGCCTCTTTTCTTCAAAGGTTAATGAGAACACTTTTTCTCCCTCCTTGTAAGAACCTTCTAGGTATTTGAAAATTGTTATCATGTCCCCCCTCAGTCTTCTCTTATTCAGACTGAACAAACCTTGCTCTTACAGTTGTCCCTTATAGGTCATGTTTTCAAGACCCCTAATCATCCTTTTCTCCAGTTTTTCCAGATCATTTTGGATTTTTATCCAATTCTCCAAAGACTTACAACCCCTTCCAATTTGCTATAATCTGCAAACTTAATAAGTATACTCTCTGTGCCATGATCTAAATTGTTGATGAAAACATGGAAAAGAACCGGACCCAGAACTGTTCCCTGCAGTACCCAACTTGTTATGCCCTTACAGCATCACTGTAAACCATTCATTACTACTCTCTGAAATTGTTTTCCAACCAGTTATGCATCCACCGTATAGTACCTCCATCTAGTTTATTTTCCCCTAGTTTCTTAATGAGAAGATTATGCGAGATTATATCAAAAGCTGTACTAACGTCTAGATATACCACATCTACTTCTTCCCCCGTTCCACAGTGCTTGTTACCTTGTGAAAGAAAGCTAACAGGTTGGTTTGACATGTTTTGTTTTTGACAAATCCATGCTGATTATCATTTATCACTTCATTATCTTCTACACATTTGTAAATTGAATCCTTAATTATATGCTCCATTATCTTACCTGGTACAGAAGATAAGCTTACTGGTCTATAATAGTCTAGGTTTCCCTTATATCCCTTTTTATAGATATTCACTATATGTGCTCTTCCCAGTGTTCCAGAATCTTCCCTGACTCCCATCATTTTTAAAAGCTAATAGCTAATGGCTCAGATATCTGCTCAATCACTTCCTTCAGAGTACTCTAGAATGCATTTCGTCAGGCCCTGGTGACTTGAAGACAACTGCCTTTTCCATCTAACTTTTAACTTGTTATTTCCTTATTTTATCATCTGAACCTATTCCATTTTCACTGTCATTTTCTATGTTAGGTGTCCAAACACCAACAACTTTTCTGGTGAAAACCTAAACAAAGAAGTCATTAAGTACCTATGCCATTTCCATGTTTATTGTTCTTGTTTCCCCCCCTTCATTTAGTTACAGATCTACCCAGTCCTTGGTCTCCTGCTTGCTTCTAATGTATTTGTAGAATATTTTCTTGCTACCCTTTATGTCTCTATCTAGTTTGATCTTGTTTTGTGTCTTGGTCTTTCAAATTTTGCCCCTACATACATGTGTTATTTGTTTATATTCCTCCTTTGTAACTTGAATTTGTTTTCACTTTTTGTAGGATCCTTTTTTGTTTTTTAGATCATTCAAGATCTCCTGGTTAAGCCATTCTGGTCTCTTGCCATACATCCTAACTTTCCTACGCAGTGGGATAGTTTGCGCTTGTGGCCTTACAAATGTCTCTCCTAAAACCTTTTTTCCCCTTAGATTTGCTTCCCATGAGATCTTACCTACCAACTCTCTTCTCTGAGTTTGCCCAAGTCTGCCTTCTCGAAATCCATTATCTTTATTTTGCTGTTCTCCCTCCTACCATTCCTTAAAATCGTGAATTCTGTCATTTCATGATCACGTTCCCCCAAACTGCCTTCCAGTTTCAAATTCTCAACCTGTTGCTCCTTATATGTCAAAATAAAGTCTAGAACAGCCTGTCTCCTAGTACCTTTCCCCAGCTCCTGGAACAAAAATTTGTCTCCAAGACATTCCAAGAACTTGTTGGATAATCTGTGCCCTGGTGTAGACAGCATGAGATGAATTCTTCCATCGACCTAGCTACCACCTCTCGGGGATTACCTATGATGAGAACCCCTTCCATCTGTGTAAGTAATGTCTATATTGAAGTGCTATGGCAGCACGGCTGTAGCATTTTAAGTGTAAACAAGCCTTCAATCAGATCTTCCAAAAAAATATCCAGTCTGGATCTGCCAATATGGGGAATTGGAGAATCCAGCAATTCCCTTCACAGTGTGTCCCAATGCTTAATTACCCTCAGTGCTAAATATTTGCCCCTAATTTCGTGCTGGAATTTGCCTGGCTTCAGCTTCCAACCCTTCGGTCTTGCTCCGGAAATCGTCTGCCAACACTTGGAAGGTGGTAAGGTGATAGGGAATAGCCAGCATGGATTTGTGAAGAACAAATCATGTCAAACCAATCTGATAGCTTTCTTTGATAGGATAACGAGCCTTGTGGATAAGGGTGAAGCGGTGGATGTGGTATACCTAGACTTTAGTAAGGCATTTGATACGGTCTCGCATGATATTCTTATCGATAAACTAGGCAAATACAAATTAGATGGGGCTACTATAAGGTGGGTGCATAACTGGCTGGATAATCGTACTCAGAGAGTTGTTATTAATGGTTCCCAATCCTGCTGGAAAGGCGTAACGAGTGGGGTACCGCAGGGGTCTGTTTTGGGACCGGCTCTGTTCAATATCTTCATCAACGACTTAGATATTGGCATAGAAAGTACACTTATTAAGTTTGCGGATGATACCAAACTGGGAGGGATTGCAACTACTTTGGAGGACAGGGTCATAATTCAAAATGATCTGGACAAATTGGAGAAATGGTCTGAGTTAAACAGGATGAAGTTTAACAAAGACAAATGCAAAGTGCTCCACTTAGGAAGGAAAAATCAATTTCACACATACAGAATGGGAAAAGACTGTCTAGGAAGGAGTACGGCAGAAAGGGATCTAGGGGTTATAGTGGACCACAAGCTAAATATGAGTCAACAGTGTGATGCTGTTGCAAAAAAAGCAAACATGATTCTGGGATGCATTAACAGGTGTGTTGTGAGCAAGACACGAGAAGTCATTCTTCCGCTCTACTCTGCTCTGGTTAGGCCTCAGCTGGAGTATTGTGTCCAGTTCTGGGCGCCGCATTTTAAAAAAGATGTGGAGAAACTGGAAAGGGTCCAAAGAAGAGCAACAAGAATGATTAAAGGTCTTGAGAACATGACCTATGAAGGAAGGCTGAAAGAACTGGGTTTGTTTAGTTTGGAAAAGAGAAGACTGAGAGGGGACATGATAGCAGTTTTCAGGTATATAAAAGGGTGTCATAAGGAGGAGGGAGAGAACTTGTTCACCTTAGCCTCTAAGGATAGAACCAGAAACAATGGGTTTAAACTGCAGCAAGGGAGGTCTAGATTGGACATTAGGAAAAAGTTCCTAACTGTCAGGGTGGTTAAACACTGGAACAAATTGCCTAGGGAGGTTGTGGAATCTCCGTCTCTGGAGATATTTAAGAGTAGGTTAGATAAATGTCTATTAGGGATGGTCTAGGCAGTATTTGGTCCTGCCATGCGGGCAGGGGACTGGACTCGATGACCTCTCGAGGTCCCTTCCAGTCCTATAATCTATGAATCTATGAATCTATGAATCTTTGTCTGGTGGATTATATAGCCCATTATTACCTGTGATTTTCTCCACATGAATGTCTCCACTGATCATCTTTTTGATAAATTGAACAGATATACATGTTCAAGTCTAAAAACCCGGCCTTTTCTCTATCCTTAAATCATTTTTGTGGCTCCTTTCTGCCCTTTCTCCAAGTTTTCTACATCTTTTTTCCAATGTGGACCCCAGAATTGGATGCAGTTTGTTTCACCAATCCCATGTGAAGAGGTCAAATCCTTCCCCTGCTCCAACTCACCAACTCAATATTTACCCCTACTAAATCAAATCGCTCTCAGAAATCAAGGTTCACTGCATCAGCATTTTTCCTTGCTCAACCAATGTGTACTCTCATAAAAGGATGAAATCAGGTTTATTTGACAAGATCTGTTTTGCATAAACCGTGTTGCTGACTGGCATTATTTACATTTCTAGACTTGTTTTTTAACTAATCCCATACCAGCTTTTCTATTGTTTCTTAACCTAGTCAATTCTTTTATATATAAAAAACCCCTTTCCCTTTATTTTTTAATACTTTATATTTAACACATAAAATTTTCCAGGATTTCTCTTGGTGTTAATATACTTAATAAACTCCTTTTTGTGATTCATAGCCCTGCCAAACATGGAGTTTTCGCTGATATCTTAACGTCCCTTATGAATTTTCTTAACTTCCAATTTCTGTTCTTAGATATATATTTTCCCTTTTTCCTTTTTCTTATATATAGCTTCCTCCCTCCCCCCCCCCACCTTGCTGCCTTCACTTTGCCACTGATCTGGGTTTTTACCCAAAGTTGTTCACTTTGTTGACTGTGGAATCATCAGTTTTCCGCTATCTAATAAACTGTTATCAAAGAATTACCAATTTTCATTCACATTTTTCTGTTTACATTTTTCCTCCCAATCAGTTTTGCTGATAATTTTCCTCAGATTTGGGGAAATAGTCCTCTTGGAATACTAAGTGTCTATCAGTAGTAATGGTTAGGAACTGTCCATTTAAATGTAAATTAGTTTTATTTTTTATTTTTCTCTCCTATATCATACTCTTTTCTTTGTCTCTTGTGCAAACTACAGAGTCCCAGACTCTTCTATCTGTTTGCATATGGCAGCCTCCCCCATTCTCAAAGGCTGTCTTGCAAATCCCTTTTACATATAGCTATACCCTTAATAGATACTGGATGACCAAAACTGAACACATATCCCAAACCTGTTATTCTCCATCCCATATCTTAGGGATCTGAACATTGTTTTATTTTGTCCACTGCTGTGAATGAGCAAGTGTTTATCATGACCTGCTATTAATGGCACCCAGGTCTTCTCCCTGAGGTAAGTTCTAGTTGGGATGTTTCTCTCAGCATGTCTTTGCAAAAGTTTGTTTTTTTCCCCTTGCTGATTTCGAGCAACTGGATAAATGCGATACTCCCTTCAGTATGGACTCCCTATCCTGGCTCTCATTGCATTAAGGCACAATGATGGATGGCCAGTATCCCCAATTGTATTTCCTGCTGATGCCTCTTAAGGTTCCCCCCCCCAAAAGTGTAAGAATTATTAATGCAGGAAGCACCACAAAATATGGAATTGGATTTAGTAGGGTCATTGTTCATAGTTATTTTCTCAGAATAAAGAAAATATAATTTCTCAGTGTGTGAATAGTGATCAATGTGCTTCTCCCATGAGAATAGCCTCCACTACTGCATGCAGTGTCTCATATTAACATTGTCTCTTCATTCAGGCATTTCCACTGCGACCATCACCTGAGATCCTGGGAACACACAGAAAATCTGGGGAGCATACGCTAAATGCAGGAGAGACCCTAACGTGTCAGAGTTGGACTCTTTCTCCTCTACTCCATGTCAGATTTGAACACAACCGAGTTCACCAACCCTTCCACCTTCATCCTACTTGGCATTCCTGGCCTAGAGAAAGCCTATATCTGGATTTCCATTCCCTTCTGTACTATGTACACCATAGCCTTGTTGGGGAACTTCACCATTCTGTTCATCGTGAAGAGGGAGCCGAGCCTCCACGAGCCCATGTTCTATTTCCTCTGTATGCTGGCCATCAGCGACCTGGTCATGTCCACATCAACCATACCGAAAATGCTGAGCATCTTCTGGTTCAATTCCAGGGAGATCAGTTTCAGTGCATGCCTCACCCAGATGTACTTTGTTCACTCCTTTTCAGGGATGGAGTCTGGAATCCTCGTGGCCATGGCTTTTGATCGCTATGTGGCCATCTGCAATCCTCTGAGATATTCCACAATCCTGACAAACTCTGTTGTGGCCAAGATAGGCCTGACCGTGGTGCTGCACAGTGGCATATTCACATTACCCTATCCCTTCCTGGCGAGGCAGTGGCCATATTGCAGGACCAACATCATCCCCCATTTCTATTGTGGGCATATAGCTGTGGTGCAGCTGGCCTGCGCTGACATCCGCATCAGTAGTTACTATGGCCTGTTTGATCTTCTCACTGTGATCGGAATGGATGTGTTTTTTATCACCGTGTCCTATACTCAGATCCTCCGGGCCATCTTCCACCTCCCCACAAAGGATGCCCGGCTCAAAACTTTTGGGACCTGCATCTCTCATCTTTGTGCCATCTCAGCTTTGTACGTTCCAGATTTCTTCTCCTCTCTCATGTACCGATTTGGCCACAATGTGCCACTGCACTTCCTTGTTCTCTTTGACAGTGTGTACCTGCTGGTGCCCCCCATGCTACACCCCATCATTTACGGGGTGAGGACCAAACAGATCCGGGGCAGGCTGCTCCAGCTCTTTACACAGGGAGAAACCTAAATGTTTCCTCCTTGTATTCTGGCTCTCAGATTGAGCTCTGTGCAGAGCTGGCTGGTGCATGGTACTGGGGCCTCTTCCCTGAATCACTTACTGGACAGTCAAAGTGACATTAAACCCTTTCCTGTCCTTACTGTGCTGTCTCAATGTGATGAACTGTGGAATCAGTCTATGTAGAGTACACTGGTTGTGACCTTTCTAATTGCTGGTAGCTGGATCCCTGAAACTGTAACCTTGCCTCATCTCTTCTATCAAGCTTCGACCCTGCTGTGTGTCTTCTCCCTAAGGCGCTGCTCCATCACTTGCTCCTGTCTTCCCCTCCCCTTGTCATCTGCGACCCAGTCAACTCTAAAACTAATATGTGCTCACATTTTATGGCAAGTCACTTAAGGGACACTGGTTAGTGTTAAAATTTTAATGTTTATTCTTACATTGTTCCTAACTCTGTGGAGAGAGAGACCCCATCAGGACTCCTGGGATCTATCTCGGCTCTGGGAGGGGAGTGGGGTATAGTGTGTTACAGCTGGAGGCAGATACATCTGGGGTCTAAATAAGAAAATCAGAAGGACCATATTGGGTAAAACCAATAGTCCATGTAGCCCAGTAGCCTGTCTTCTGATAGTGCCCAGTGCCAGGGGCTTCAGAGGGAATGGACAGAACATGGCGATCCTCATCTGATTCTTGTAGAGCAGCTCAGGAGAAGGGGCCAGAAGTCCCGAGCCCAGGCTGCCTCAGCTACAGCTGGCAGGAGTTCAAGCCTCCAGCCCCAGTAGGAGCCACTGGGGAAGGGGAAGAGCTCAAGCTGCCCTGGCAGCAGGGGCAGAAGAAGCCCTCAGTTCAGGCGGCCCCAAGCCCTAGCCACAGCCAAAGAGCAGAGACAGGAGCTGCGGGAGGGAAGGGGGAGAGAAGCACTACTCATTTGTGTCCCCTCCACCTTCCATACTGCTGCCAACCAGGGGTTTTCTCCTTTCCCCATGTCCTTAGATGAACCTATCGGTTGGTGGCTTGTTCATGGAGCCATGATCACAGGCATGTACATGGCACAGTTCACCCCCATTCCAGATGCCTGCCCATTTTGTAGCATGAGGCAGACCCTGGTGCATGCCTATTTAGAATGTGCAAGGTTGCAGCCCCTCTTCCAACTCCTCCACAACTTCAACAGGAGGCTCTGGCTGCACTTTTCCCCACACCTTTTCATATATGCTCCCTGCTTTAGCTCAACATACAGGATGTGGCCTGCAGGTCTCTTGTGTTACAGGTGAAATCTGTAAACATATCAATAAAACAAATAATCAAACCCATAAGAAAATAAGAAACTTATAAGAAAAGTTATATAGGCAAGCAAGTAGACTAGACTATAGGCTACCACAGCTGCAGGCTGCTAGTTGGTAATGGCCAAGGACTTAGAAGTGACAGAGAGAGGGAGGCACGTGTGTGTGTGGGGGTGAGTTACAAAGGAAAGAGAGAGCTGGTCCTAAATGCACGAAGAGAAAGAGAGAGAGAGTGAAAGAGAGAGAGAGAGATGGGAAAAAACCCACTAGAACAGGGACTCCCTGTCTCTGCCGTTCTGGGGAGCACTTTCTGAGGGAGACACAAACTCTCTCCCTGACCCCAAACAGGCAGTGTGTGTGCCAGAAACATTTCCTTCAGGGAAGCCCGGATGGATCAGTTCTGGAACGAGAGCACTTGGGGAAGCACAGATGGCAGAGGAGCCACATATAGGTTAAGGAAATATCTTGTGGAACTTTCCCGGCCAGGCCCACTCCCCTTCCACATCTGTGTAGCAGCTCCAGGTTTGCTGTTACAGCTCTGCTCAAGCTTGTATAGCTGGACACTCACCAGCTGAGCGTGTTTAGAGCCCACAAACAAGACCCATGTGCTTTTGAGTCACAACACTGTTCAGGCCCTGCCTCTGGCTCTGGGTTTCTAGGCCCAGTCTCACAGTGCAGCTTCTGTTCTAGTGCCTTCCTCTGGGAGCAGAAACCTGCACACAAAGCAGCAAGGCCCTGACACTATCTCTGGCTTGGCTCCCCCAGACACTCCAATGACTTCAGACCACTGTTCCCAGAGCTTCCCCTTGGGCGCACTCTGTTTCCAGGCGCTCCTTTTTGGATCACATGGTCGCAAAAGCAAACAGCCCCAGGCCATGGAAAAGGGGTTGTGTGACACATGGCCAGAAAGAGTTAAGCAACTTGCAGGTCATTGACCCAGATTGACCCTTTAGAGACAGGTTAGAAAAGTATGTAAATGGTAGTTAAAACCATTCCATGTTAGATAGGCTACAGCTTTGAAATGTAGACTTGTATTATTAAAGAACTGGAAGAAGTTAGTGACTCTAGTAGTCTCTGTTTACCAACAGCTTGTTGGAGGTTAATTGGCTCTAAGTCAGTATTTGGGTAATATCTAAAATATTCATTCACCTGGGAGGTGATTGTTAGGATATAGCCTGGCTGCGAAGATGGTGTCGCCAGGAGGGCTTTGGCTTCCTAGACCATGGGATGCTATTCGAGGAAGGACTGCTAGGCAGAGATGGCGTTCACCTTTCGAGGAGAGGAAAGACCCTATTCGGACACAGACTGGCTAACCTAGTGAGGAGGGCTTTAAACTAGGTTCGACGGGGACAGGTGAGCAAAGCCCACAGGTAAGTGGGGAACATGGAGACCCGGGAGATGGGTCGGAAACAAGAGGGAGTGTGGGCTATACTGAGAAAGGAGAGTCAGGACAAAACTGGGAGGAAAGATCAAACCAGTATCTTAGATGCCTATATACAAATGCGAGAAGTATGGGGAATAAGCAGGAAGAACTGGAAGTGCTAATAAATAAATACAACTATGACATTGTTGGCATCACTGAAACTTGGTGGGATAATACACATGATTGGAATGTTGGTGTGGATGGGTACAGCTTGCTCAGGAAGGATAGACAGGGGAAAAAGGGAGGAGGTGTTGCCTTATACATTCAAAATGTACACACTTGGACTGAGGTAGAGATGGACATAGGAGACGGAAGTGTTGAGAGTCTCTGGGTTAGGCTTAAAGGGGCAAAAAACAAGGGAGATGTCATGCTAGGAGTCTACTACAGGCCACCTAACCAGGTGGAAGAGGTGGATGAGGCTTTTTTCAAGCAACTAACAAAATCATCCAAAGCCCAAGATTTGGTGGTGATGGGGGACTTCAACTATCCGGATATATGTTGGGAAAATAACACAGCGGGGCACAGACTATCCAACAAATTCTTGGACTGCATTGGAGACAACTTTTTATTTCAGAAGGTTGAAAAAGCTACTAGGGGGGAAGCTGTTCTAGACTTGATTTTAACAAATAGGGAGGAACTCGTTGAGAATGTGAAAGTAGAAGGCAGCCTGGGTGAAAGTGATCATGAAATCATAGAGTTTGCAATTCTAACGAAGGGTGGAAGGGAGAACAGCAAAATAGAGACAATGGATTTCAGGAAGGCAGATTTTGGGAAGCTCAGAGAGCTGATAGGTAAGGTCCCATGGGAATCAAGACTGAGGGGAAAAACAACTGAGGAGAGTTGGCAGTTTTTCAAAGGGACACTATTAAGGGCCCAAAAGCAAGCTATTCTGCTGGTTAGGAAAGATAGAAAATGTGGCAAAAGACCACCTTGGCTTAACCACGAGATCTTGCATGATCTAAAAAATAAAAAGGAGTCATATAAAAAATGGAAACTAGGACAGATTACAAAGGATGAATATAGGCAAACAACACAGGAATGCAGGGGCAAGATTAGAAAGGCAAAGGCACAAAATGAGCTCAAACTAGCTACGGGAATAAAAGGAAACAAGAAGACTTTTTATCAATACATTAGAAGCAAGAGGAAGACCAAAGACAGGGTAGGCCCACTGCTTAGTGAAGAGGGAGAAACAGTAACAGGAAACTTGGAAATGGCAGAGATGCTTAATGACTTCTTTGTTTCGGTCTTCACCGAGAAGTCTGAAGGAATGCCTAACATAGTGAATGCTAATGGGAAGGGGGTAGGTTTAGCGGATAAAATAAAAAAAGAACAAGTTAAACATCACTTAGAAAAGTTAGATGCCTGCAAGTCACCCGGGCCTGATGAAATGCATCCTAGAATACTCAAGGAGCTAATAGAGGAGGTATCTGAGCGTCTAGCTATTATCTTTGGAAAGTCATGGGAGACGGGAGAGATTCCAGAAGACTGGAAAAGGGCAAATATAGTGCCCATCTATAAAAAGGGAAATAAAAACAACCCAGGTAACTACAGACCGGTTAGTTTAACTTCTGTGCCAGGGAAGATAATGGAGCAAGTAATTAAGGAAATCATCTGCAAACACTTGGGGTCTGTTTTGGGACCGGCTCTGTTCAATATCTTCATCAACGACTTAGATATTGGCATAGAAAGTACGCTTATTAAGTTTGCGGATGATACCAAACTGGGAGGGATTGCAACTACTTTGGAGGACAGGGTCATAATTCAAAATGATCTGGACAAATTGGAGAAATGGTCTGAGTTAAACAGGATGAAGTTTAACAAAGACAAATGCAAAGTGCTCCACTTAGGAAGGAAAAATCAATTTCACACATACAGAATGGGAAAAGACTGTCTAGGAAGGAGTACGGCAGAAAGGGATCTAGGGGTTATAGTGGACCACAAGCTAAATATGAGTCAACAGTGTGATGCTGTTGCAAAAAAAGCAAACATGATTCTGGGATGCATTAACAGGTGTGTTGTGAGCAAGACACGAGAAGTCATTCTTCCGCTCTACTCTGCTCTGGTTAGGCCTCAGCTGGAGTATTGTGTCCAGTTCTGGGCGCCGCATATTAAAAAAGATGTGGAGAAATTGGAAAGGGTCCAAAGAAGAGCAACAAGAATGATTAAAGGTCTTGAGAACATGACCTATGAAGGAAGGCTGAAAGAACTGGGTTTCTTTAGTTTGGAGAAGAGAAGACTGAGAGGGGACATGATAGCAGTTTTCAGGTATCTAAAAGGGTGTCATGAGGAGGAGGGAGAGAACTTGTTCACCTTAGCCTCTAAGGATAGAACCAGAAACAATGGGTTTAAACTGCAGCAAGGGAGGTCTAGATTGGACATTAGGAAAAAGTTCCTAACTGTCAGGGTGGTTAAACACTTTAACAAATTGCCTAGGGAGGTTGTGGAATCTCCGTCTCTGGAGATATTTAAGAGTAGGTTAGATAAATGTCTATCAGGGATGGTCTAGACAGTATTTGGTCCTGCCATGCGGGCAGGGGACTGGACTCGATGACCTCTCGAGGTCCCTTCCAGTCCTATAATCTATGATTCTATGATTCTATGATTCAGGCCTGTCTGCAGAGGCCTAGACTTTAGGAATTTAGGTGTATTCTTATCACTAAGCTAGTTATAGAGGTGTAAAAGAAGAATCAAAATCACTGTCTGCCTGTGTAATTCTCAAGTGATCCATTCCCCATCAACCTTTCCCAGCTTCCAGCAAACAGAGGCTAGGGACTTCATGCCTGCCCCTCCTGGCTAATAGTCCCACTTCCAATTAATTTCATTGGATGACCTCTAGTTTTTGTGTTATGACAAAGAGTAAATAACACTTCCTTATTTACATTCTCAACACCAGTCATGATTTTATAGATCTCTCTCATATCCCCCCTTAGTTGTCTCTTTTCCAAGTTGTCTCTCCTCATATGGCAGCTGTTCTATACCCCCAATCATTGTGGTTGCCCTTTTCTATAACTTTTAAAATTCCAATATATCTTTTTGAGATGGGAAGACCAGATCTGCAGGCAGTATTTTAGGTGTGGGCTTACCATGGATTTATATAGAGATAATATGATATTTTCAGTCTTATTATCTTTCACTTTCTAACTGATTCCGTGATGCACAAGGGGTGGATGTTTTCAGAGAACTATCTATAGTGAAGTCAAGCTCTCTTTCTTGAGTGGTAACAGATAGCTTAGACCCCCTCATTTTATATGTACAGTTGGGATTATGTTTTCCATTACAGTGTCCACAAGTCCCTGGAGCATACTTTGTCCCTCCTTCAATTCATGGCTTCTCCTCCAGCTTGAGACTGTCTGTCTGCTGCAGCCATAGCCCTGCAACCGAAGAGTCCCCTCTGCCACCCTCTTGCCTCTCTCCTGCCCCAGCAGCTCCTGACTCATCCAGTCTCTCTGGTTCTGAAGGGCTGAACAACACTTCCTCTGTCTGATCCCTTTTCTGGGGCATTGGAAAAGGCACAGATAAAGGAAACAACAATGATAAGGGGTATGGAACACTTTCCACATGAGGAGAGATTAAAATTCTGGAACGTTTCAATTTGGAAAAGAGATCATAGAATCATAGAATCATAGAATATCAGGGTTGGAAGGGACCTCAAGAGGTGATCATCTAGTCCAACCCCCTGCTCAAAGCAGGACCAATTCCCAACTAAATCATCCCAGCCAGGGCTTTGTCAAGCCAGGACTTAAAAACCTCCAAGGAAGGAGACTCCACCACCTCCCTAGGTAACACATTCCAGTGCTTCACCACCTTCCTAGTGAAATAGTGTTTCCTAATATCCAACCTGGACCTTCCCCACAGCAACTTGAGACCATTGCTCCTTGTTCTGTCATCTGCCACCACTGAGAACAGCCGAGCTCCATCCTCTTTGGAACCCACCTTCAGGTAGTTGAAGGCTGCTATCAAATCCCCCCTCATTCTTCTCTTCTGGAGACTAAACAATCCAGTTCCCTCAGCCTCTCCTCATAAGTCATGTGCTCCAAACCCCTAATCATTTTTGTTGCCCTCCGCTGGACTCTTTCCAATTTTTCCACATCCTTCTTGTAGTGTGGGGCCCAAAACTGGACACAGTATTCCAGATGAGGCCTCACCAATGTCAAATAAAGGGGAAGGATCACGTCCCTCGATCTGCTGGCAATGCCCCTACTTATACAGCCCAAAATGCCGTTAGCCTTCTTGGCAACAAGAGCACACTGTTGACTCATATCCAGTTTCTCGTCCACTGTGACCCGTAGGTCCTTTTCTGCAGAACTGCTGCCTAGCCATTCGGTCCCTAGTCTGTAGCAGTGCATGGGATTCTTCTGTCCTCAGTGCAGGACTCTGCACTTGTCCTTGTTGAACCTCATCAGGTTTTTTTTGGCCCAATCCTCTAATTTGTCTATGTCCCTCTGTATCCGATCCCTACCCTCTAGTGTATCTACCACGCCTCCTAGTTTAGTGTCATCTGCAAACTTGCTGAGAGTGCAGTCCACACCATCCTCCAGATCATTAATAAAGATATTAAACAAAACCGGCCCCAGGACCGACCCTTGGGGCACTCCGCTTGAAACCGGCTGCCAACTAGACATGGAGCCATTGATCACTACCTGTTGAGCCCGACGATCTAGCTAGCTTTCTACCAACCTTACAGTCCATTCATCCAGCCCATACTTCTTTAACTTGGCGGCAAGAATACTGTGGGAGACCGTATCAAAAGCTTTGCTAAAGTCAAGGAATAACACATCCACTGCTTTCCCCTCATCCACAGAGCCAGTTATCTCATCATAGAAGGCAATTAGGAGATGACGAGGGTGGGATATGAGGTTTGTAAATCACGCATGATTTGGAAAAAGAAATTAATAAGGAAATGTTGTTTACTCCTTCACATAACAGAAGAACTGGAGGTCACCCAATGAAATTAATAGGCAGCAGCTTTAAAACAAAAAAAATAATAAAGTATTTCTTCACAGTCAATCTGTGGAACTCTGGGCCAGAGGATATTGTGAAGGCCAAGACTGTAACAGGGTTCTAATAAGAGCTAGATAAGGTCAGTCAATGGCTATTTGCCAGGATGAGGAGGGATGGTGTCTTTTGGTTGCCAGAATCTGGGTGTGGGTGACATGAATCACTTGATGATTTCCATTTTCTGTTCAGCCCTTCTGAGGCACATGACATTGGCCACTGTCGGCAAACAGGATACTGGGCTAAATGGAGCTTTGGTCTTACCCAATATGGGCATTCCAATGTTCTTATGCAGTCCCAAGATTTATCTCCTCCCCACACTGGAACCCACTCCCCTTCCAGAGCTGTGACACGATGTCACAGGGAAACGAGAGATAAATGCAGCCCAATACGCTGTTAGCCTTCTAGGTAACAAGGGCACACTGATGACTCATATTGCATTTCTCATACACTGAAATCCCCAGGTCCTTTTCTGCAAAAATACTGCTTATCCAGTCAGTCCCCAGCCTGTAGCGGTGCATGGGGGTCTTCCATTCTAATTTCCGGACTCTGCACTTGTCCTTATTGAACCTCATCACATTTATTTTGGCCCAATCCTCCAATTTGTCTAGGTCCCTCTGTATCCTGTCCCTACCCTCCAGCATATCTACCTCTCCCCCACAGCTTTAAGAGAGGATGTAGATCTGTCTGTGAAAATGCTAATGACCCACCTGACAGAGGGGAGGAGGAAATTCTCTGGCCTGGTAAGACACAGAAAGAGGCCATGAATGATCTGCTGGCAGAAGGCACAACTCTTTGCCCAGAGAGCACAGATCACCATCACAACCCTCTAGGAACAGTGTCATGAGTGAGGATCGCAGGGAAAGCCTAAGGGAGGTGGACTTTTTCCATAGGCATAACCCTAGGTTGGAAAATAGCTTCAGTGAGGGCTAGATAACATGCAAAGTGCCCTTACATCCTTACCTCATCAGACCGTTGAATAACACTTACTCAATGATGACCTTGAACTGAGATCCCTACTTAAGGGGACACTGAAGGGTAAGGAAAGCCAATAACTAAACATATGTTAAGGTTCAGGAAGTAGTTGAAAGCCAAAATGCAATTTCAACAAACCACACTGTCGAAGCAGAAGGCGTGGTGTAATAATTATACTTGAAAATACCTAGCTGTAATAAAAGATTTGATGGTATTGGTAAATATCATGATGGCAAGTTAGTTGCTAATGGTAAATCTTATGACCAAAAAAAATTAGTACTGATGGTAAACCTATGAAAAGGTGAAGCAGGCAGGATTTTGAGAGAAAGCTTTTGGACATACTAGAAGTAATCAACAAGAAGCCGTACATGACTATTGCTTCTCAGAGAACACCTGTTCACAGGCTAAAAGCTTGTCATAGGAGGGAAATTATAATATACCTGGTGTGCTGTCTGGAGGGGGAAACTGAGGCACAACAACTCATGGTGTTGATGAATATATGTATTGAGTTACAACTAGTTGGAAAAACACAATGGTTAACAATACTGCACAGAAAGCACACTTGCTGACTTTTGAGATCCTGAGGCTCATCTACAAAGTGTTGAAAGGTACATAGAAGTTTGGAGGAACATCTGTGGGTAACACTATAATGATTGTAACACTTGGGAGTTGTATGGTCAAAAAATAAAAAGGGCCTTGAGCACACTGCTTCTGCATCAGTCAGTGACTAACAGTCCTGCAGTAAAGTAAGGGGAAATGTGTGACATTCTGTGCCCCAAAGCAACACCCAGTCGCCCCCATATTTACCATGGTGATCTGACTATGATGTTAGTTTTTATAAAGTATATAAAATATGTGATGTATTTGTATACATATATCATTTTTGTACCTAAAGCTCTGAAAGGATGCAAGGGCATGTGACCAGCTCCTGTACACTGGACTCGATATTGTGTCTGTACTTTTCTACTAATTGTGCTGGGGGCTTTGGCTTGGAAAAATTAAGCTCCTTCTACATGGCAGAAGCTATAAAATGTGGAAGCGACATCATCACTTGGCCTCACTCCCATACAACTCAACACCAAACACGTTAGAAACTGGGACTGAACTGGGGCTGTGGTCCCAGGCTGAAGGGGTTTCTAGCCTGTGTATGGGAGATGGGTGGATTGTTTGTCCCATCAGGGTGACACACTGTTTGATTCAAAACCTGTCTAGTGTATAGAACTTAGATTGTGATGTTGTTTATTTCTCAGATTTCAACTTTGTTCTTTACATTATTACTTATAATCACATAAACAATCGATTTTTCTGTAATTAATAAATCTGTTTTATATTGCTTTACTTAATACAGGATGTTGTTTGAAAAGTAAAAGGGAAATCTGATCAGGCTGATTTATTGTCCTCTCCACATTGACGGAGGGGCAGACTGGGAAATAAACGTATACTGGTCAGGCTTTTAGCTAGGGCCAGACGGTACAGCTCTTGGTTCCTAGGCTGGAGAGCTGAGGGGAATTGGTTGGAGACTCTCTATTGTTGTTTCATGGATGGCTAGTGAAAGCATTCATGTACCTGGAGCTGGGTGTGTCCCTGTCTGTGTATGGCTGTTTAAGTGCAGGACCTGAGAGGATTGCAGCTTGTCACAGCCTCACAGTGTGAGGGGGCCCAGATTGGTATGCCAGAGGGCTTGGCGGTCCCCAGTTCCAGATTGCATTCCAGGGAATTCCTTCCCCCCTTTCCCGTGCCCCAGTGAACAGGCCCTGCAAGACCGTAAGTCAATTTCCCTGTTGTCATGTGGTCACTTACAAACACAGAGACTGTGGTTATGCAGGGGAAGTCAGGACACTTGGGTTCTGTCAGTCATTCACTGTGTGACCTTGGACAAGTCATGTCTCCCTGTGCGTCAGTTTACCGATCGGTGAAATGGGGATGGTTCATAGTGACTTTTCTTTGCTACGTGTTTTGAAGATCCATCAATGAAAGGTGCTACACAGTATGATGATAGTTACTGAAGAGAAGTATTGATCTCTGATCCCTTAGTGACAGCCCATGTGTTTGCTGTAAGTGCTTGTGTCTCCTCTTAGTCAACTTACTTAAGATCTCTCTGTCTACTATCTACACATCTATCCTGAGAATTAGGCTTTATCGCTAATTTTCTTTCTCAACAACTATCATTTTTAAATACATACACACAAACGTACAGAGCAGCCAATTCCTCCCTGACTCAGCACAGAGCAAACACGCGCTCTGATCTCCCTTTGGGAAGGTTCCTTAATTACTGTTTACTCTAAAGCTGGATAATTAGCACAGAAGTGGAGAGTTGCTTGTCTACAGCCTGTTCACACTCAGATCCTCCCTTCTCCTCTAGAGGCCGAGCAAACTCCCCTGGGATTACACAGAGCTATATTATAAACTGTGCGCACCCCTGTGTCGGCTCTCGGCAAAGGATGCTGCTGCCGATACTGGAATGACAGAGGTGTGGGAAACGGCTACCTGAGGGGGATTCCTAAGGAGGACACTTCTGTCTCAGAATTCACAGGTACCCATCTCTTGCTGAGGAGCTCACCTGAGCAACAAATCCAGTGTAACGTGGGTGTAGAGGGATAGGGAGTAAGTCTGTGGTCCTCTCCGCTCTGCATAACCATGAAACACCCCAGGGCCCTTGCCAGAAGCATTGAGTTTGCTAAAGAATCACTGGCCAAAATGTCACTGATTTCTGTGTATCCCTGCGCATCCGGCCTGTAAATCAGTTTATTTTTTTTATTTTGCTCTCCTATATTTACTGCTTCCCTCCATCCACAGGGCTTGTTACCCTGTCAAAGAGTCTGTCAGAGCTCTGGCTGTTAAAATAAAAACATACATCAGAACATAAGAATGGCCATAAAACACAAGCCCATTACATTTCACTCAGTTGCCTCCGTATTCAGCCAAAAGACTTGTGTGTGACTAAGGCCAAGTCTACATTAGGATTTTACATCATAGAATGATAGAGCCATAGAGTTATAACGGAACACAAAGGACAGCTTGTCTATCCCCCTGACAAGATGCAGGATTTGTTTTGTCTTAGTCATCTATGACTGACGGCTATTCACAGGTCTGTGGAAAACCTTCCATAACTTCCCTGGGAGACTGTTCCATTGGCCTCCTGTACTTAAAGTTAGGAAGATTTTCCTGAAATTTAATTTAAGTGTGCTATGCTGGAATTTGAACCCATTGCCTCTTGTCCTGTCCCTCTGTAGTAAGATAGAATAACTTTCTCCACCTTTTTATGGCTGCCTTTCAAGTGCTTGAGGACTATTATCATGTCCCCCGTTAATCTCCTCTTTTCCAAATAAACATACTGGTTCCTTTGGCTTGCTCATATGGCTTGCTTTCCATCCCTTGTGTAACATTTGTTACTTGCCTATAGATCCTTTCCAGGTTCTCTACATCCTTTCTGTTAACTGGTGTGCAAAATTTGACACATTACTTGAATTGAGACCTAACCCACACCGAGTAAAGGAATACTATCACGTACCATGACTTGCATGCTATATTTCTGTTAATATAACCAAACATTGCATTTGCCTTTTTTGAAACATTTTTCCTAATGTCCAACCTAAACCATTCTTGCTGGTGTTTAAGGTTTTTAGTTTTTACATTGCTTCTTGTCTTCCCTTCAGAGGTTAAGGAGAACAGTTTTTCTCCCTCATTGTAACAACCTTTTCGATATTTGAAAATTGTGATCATGTCCCCCTTCAGTCTTTTCTTATTCAGACTAAACAAACCTAGATCTTTCAGTCTTCCCTCATAGGTCATCTTTTCAAAACCCCTAATCATCCTTTTCTCCAGTTTTTCCAGATCATTTTGCATGTTTATCCAATTCTCAAAAAGACTTGCAAACCCTCCCAACTTAGTATCGTCTGCAAACTTAATAAGTGTACTCTCTATGCCATGATCTAAATCATTGATGAAGACATTGAAAAGAACCGGACATAGAATTCATCCCTGAGGAACCCCACTTGTTATGCCCTTTCAGCATCACTGTGAACCACTGATAACTACTCAATGTGAGCGATTTTTCAATCAGTTATGCTGCAAGATGGTATTGAAATCTGTACTAACGTCTACATATATCACATCTACTGCTTCCCCCCATCCACAGGGCTTGTTACCCTGTCAACGAAAGCTATCAGGTTGGTTTGACATGATTTGTTCTTGACAAATCCATGCTGATTATCACTTATCAATTTATTATCTTCTAGATGTTTACAAATTGATTCCATAATTATTTGCTCCATTCTCTTACCCAGTACAGAAGTTAAGCTGACTAGTCTGTAATAGCCTGGGATGCACTTATTTCCCTTTTTATAGATAGGCACCAGTCTTCTGGAATCTCCCCCATCTTCCATGACTTTTGAAAGATAATAACTAATGGTTCAGATATCTCCTCAGTTAGTCCTCTCAGAGTATTCTAGGATATATTTTGTCAGGCCCTGGTGACTTGAAGACATCTAACTTGTCCAAGTAACTTTTAACTTGTTCTTTCCCTATTTTAGCTTCTGAACCTACCCCATTTTCACTGGCATTCATTATTTTAGGTGTCCAAACATCACCAACCATCTTGGTGAAAACTGAAACAAACAATGGTTAATCACCCTCATTGCTAAATATTTGGCCCTAATTTCTAGGCTTCAGCTTCCAGCCCCTTGATCTTGCTCAGCCTTTCTCTGGTAGATTACAGAGCTTGTTATTACCCATGATTTTCTCCAAATTAAAGTCTCTGCTTGATCATCTTTTTGATAAGTTAAAGAGATATACACCTTCAAGTCTAACGATCCAGCTTTTTCTCTATCCTCCAATCATTTTTGTGGCTCTTTTCTGCACCGTCTCCAAGTTTTCAACATCTTTTTTCAAATGTGGACCGCAGAACTGGATGCAGTTTGTTTCACCAATCCCATGTGCAGAGGTAAAATCCTTCCCCTGCTCCAACTCACCAACTCAGTATTTTCCACTACGAAATCAAATGCCTCTGAGACATCAAGGTTCATTGCATCAGCGTGGTTCCCTTGATCCACCAAATGTATACCCTTGATCAACCAATGTGTACTCTCATAAAAGGATGACAAGATCTGTTTAACTTAAACCCTGTTGGTGACTGGCATTACTTACATTTCTAGACTTTTTCTTGAACTAATCCCATATCAGCTTTTCCAATGTTTCTTAACCTCATCAATTCTTTTATAAAAAAACCCTCTCCCTTTATTTTTTAATACTTTATATTTAACAAGGTAATTGACATAAATCTTCATTAGGATTTTATTTGTTCTTAATATAATTAATAACCTCCTTTTTGTGATCCATAGCCCTGCCAAACATGGAGTTTTCAAAGATGTCTTAACATTCTTTATCAATTTTCTTAACTTCTGATTTCTATTCTTGGCTAGCTGTTTTCCCTTTTTCCTATTTGTTACATATTGCTTCCCTCCCCCAAATTGCTGTCTTCACTTTGCCACTGATCTGGGATTTACGCAAAGTTGTTCACTTTGTTGAATGTGGAATCATTAGTTTTCCACTATCTATTAAACTGTTATCAAAGAATTACCAATATTCATTCATATTTTTTGTCTAAGTTTTTCCTCCCAATCAATTTTGCTGATAATTTTCCTCAGCTTTGGGGAATTAGTCCTCTTGGAGCACCTAGTATCTATCAATAGTACTGGTTGGGATCTGTCCATTTGAATGTAAATCAGTTTCTTTTTTATTTTCCTCTCCTATATCATATGTTCTCATATTTCTCTCTTGTAAAAATAAAAAGTCCCGGACTTTTGTAGCCTCAATAGAGACTGGGTGACCAAAACTAACCACATATCCCGAACATGTTATGCTCCATCCCAAATCTGAACATTGTTTTGTTTTGTCCACTGCTGGGAATGAGCAGGGGTTTCTCTTGAGCTGCTATCAATGGTGCCGGTGTTGTTTCCCTGACATATGTTCTAGTTGGGATGTTGCTCTAAGCACATATCTTTGAAAAATTTTGTTTTTTTTTTCCTCCTCTCTGATTTCGAGCAACTGGATGAATGGGGAACTGCCTTCAGTATGGAATCCCTATCCTGGCTCTTATTTCCTTAAGGAACAATGATGGATAACCAATTTTTTAGTCTCTAAGGTGCCACATGTACTCCTGTTCTTTCTGAGGATACAGACTAACACGGCTGCTACTCAGTATCCACACTTGTGTTTCCTGCTGGTGACTCTTAAGGATCCCACATCACAAAGTGTAGGAATTATTAATTCAGGGAGCACAACCAAAATATGGAATTGGAATTAGTAGGGTAATTATTCATAGTTATTTTCTCTGAATAATGAAAATTTAATTTTTCAGTGAGCGAAGAGTGATCAATCTGCTTCTACCATGAGAACAGCCTCCACTACTGCATGCAGTGTATCATATTAACGTTGTCTCTCCATGCAGGCATTTCAGCTGCGACCATCACCCGAGATCCTGGGAACACACAGAAAGTCAGGGGATCATACGGTAAATGCAGGAGACACCGTTCTGCCTCAGAGTTGGACACTTTCTCCCCTACACCATGTCAGATTCGAACAGAACTGACTTCACCAACCCCTCCACGTTTATCCTACTTGGCATTCCTGGTCTGGAGGCAGCCCATATCTGGATCTCCATTCCCTTCTGTGCTATGTACGCCATAGCCGTGTTGGGGAACTTCACCATCCTGTTCATCATAAAAAGGGATCCAAGCCTCCATGGCCCCATGTTCTATTTCCTCTGCATGCTGGCCATCACTGACCTGGTCATGTCCACATCCACCCTTCCCAAAATGCTGAGCATCTTCTGGTTCAATTCCAGGGAGATCAGTTTCAGTGCCTGCCTCACCCAGATGTATTTCGTTCACTCCCTCTCAGGGATGGAATCTGGAATCCTCGTCGCCATGGCTTTTGATCGCTATGTGGCCATCTGCAATCCTCTGAGACATTCCACGATCCTGAAAAACTCTGTTGTGGCCAAGATAGGCCTGGCCGTGGTGCTGCGCAGTGGCATACTCGCATTACCCTATCCCTTCCTGGTCAGGCTGTGGCCATATTGCAGAACCAACATCATCCCCCACTTTTATTGTCAGCATATAGCTGTGGTGAAGCTCGCCTGCACTGACATCCGCATCAGTAGTTATTATGGCATGTTTGATCTTCTCTTTGTGATCGGAATGGATGGGTTTTTTATCGTCGTGTCCTATACTCAGATCCTCAGGGCCATCTTCCGCCTCCCCACAAAGGATGCCCGGCTCAAAACTTTTGGGACCTGTATCTCTCATCTTTGTGCCATATCAGCTTTGTACATCCCAGATGTATTCTCCTCTCTCATGTTCCGATTTGGCCACAATGTACCACTGCACTTCCTCGTTCTCATTAGCGGTGTGTACCACATGGTGCCCCCTGTGCTGCACCCCATCATTTACGGGGTGAGGACCAAACAAATCCGGGGCAGGCTGCTCCAGCTCTTTACTCATAAAGAGATTTAAATGTTTTCTTCTTGTGCTCTGGCTCTCAGATTGAGCTCTGTGCAGAGCTGGCTGGTCCATGGTGCTGGTGCATCTTCCCTCAATCACTTACTGGACAGACAGAGAGACATTAAACCCTTCCCTGTCCTTACTGGGCTGTGTCAATGTGATGAACTGGGGATTCAGTCTGTGTACACTACACTGTGTTGTCACCTTTCTAATTGCTGGTAGCTGGATCCCTGAAATTGCAATCTTGCCCCATCTCTTCTGTCAACCCTCGACCCTGCTGTGTGTCTTCTCCCCAAGGCCCTTCCCCATCTCTTGATCCTCTCTTCCCCTCTGCTTGTCATCTGTGACCCAGCCATCTCTAAAACCAATATGTTCTCATTTCTTGTAGCAAGTCATAAGAACATAAGAACGGCCATACTGGGTCAGACCAAAGGTCCATCTAGCCCAGTATCCTGTCTACCAATAGTGGCTAATGCCAGGTGCCCCAGAGGCACTCAACCTCACAGGTAAAGATCAAGTGATCTCTCTCCTGCCATCCATCTCCACCCTCTGACAAACAGAGGCTAGGGACACCATTCCTTACCCATCCTGGCTAATAGCCATTAATGGACTTAACCTCCATTAATTTATCCAGTTCTCTTTTAAATGCTGTTATAGTCCTAGCCTTCACAACCTCCTCAGGCAAAGAATTCCACCAGTTGACTCTGCACTGTTTGAATCTCTCCTGATATGGGACCTGTTCCAAACCCGTAATCATTTTATTTGCCCTTCTCTGAACCTTTTATAGTGCCAGTATATATATATATATATTGAGATGAGGAGACCACATCTCTATACAGTATTCAAGATGTGGCCGTACCATCGATTTATACAGGAGCAATAATATATTCTCTGTCTTATTCTCTATCTCCTTAATTCACTTAAGGGACATGGGTTAGTGTTAAAATTTTAATGTTTATTGTTAATTTGTTACTAACTCTGTGGAGAGAGAGACCCCATCAGGACTCCTGGCTGAAAAAGCCCTGGCTGGGATTATTTAGTTGGGATTGGTTCTGCTTTGAGCTGGGGATTGGACTAGATTACCTGCTGAGGTCCCTTCCAGCCCTTATATGATTCTATGATACCTAGGATCTATGTCAGCTTTGGGAAGGGAGTGGCGTATAGTGTGTTACAGCAGGAGGCAGATACATCTTGGGTATAAATAAGAAGATCAGAATGGCCATACCGGGTAAAACCAATGTTCCATGTAGCCCAGTAGCCTGTCTTCTGACAGTGCCCAGTGCCAGGTGTTTCAGAGGGAATGAACAGAACATGGCAATCAGGATATGATTCATGTGGAGCAGCTCAGCAGAAGAGGGAAGAAGCTCCGAGTCTGGGCTGTCTCACATTCAGCCTTCAGGAGTTCAAGCCTCCAAACCCAGTAGGAGCGGGTGAAAGAGTGGAAGAGCCCAGGCTGCCCCGGATGGAGTGGCAGAAGAATCTGTCAGTTCAGGCTGCCCCGAGCCCTAGCCACAGAGCGGAGGCAGGGGGAGAGAAGCCCTACTCATTTCTGTCCCCTCTATCTTCCATACTGCTGCCAACCAGGGGTAGTCTCATTTCTCTGGTCCTTAGATGAACCTCAGGGTGCTGTTTTTTGTCTCCACTCCTGGACCCTTTAGGGGCTGCTCACGTCCCTCCTCTCCCTTACCCTTTCTGGAGATATAGGCAGGTTCACTGCACCACTGGTATCATCCCCGCACCGGTGGTCTGCTCCCTCTATGCCCATTTCCGTGGGCTACAGGATCATAAGAGGGGCCCTGCCAGAGGATCATTATGGGTCCACAACATTGTCCCACACTGTTCTACGGGATGACCTTCACCATTTTCTGGTGGACACCCACAATTTCAAGGGTAAGGTGGGCTCCCTCTCCAGCATTGGGGAGACTTCCATCTTGTCTTCTGGGCCACGAGGGCTGTTTTGGAGGAGTGGCGGGGAATGGTGTAGACAATGGTGTATAGAGGAGTGGTTTAGATTTATTAGAAACTGGGGAAACTTTTGGGATGGGGGAGCCTCTACAGGAAGGATGGGCTCCACCAAAACCAAAGTGGAACCAGACTGCTGGCACTTAACATTAAAAAGCTTGCAGAGCAGTTTTTAAACTAAGAGACGGGGGAAAGCCAACTGCTGCAGCGGAGCACATGGATCCGACAGAGACTTCTCTTAGAGGAGAGTCTATTGATAGAGATTCTGTAGGTTCTAGTCAGGAGGAGAGGATGGAAGAGGATAAACTATGGGCCAGATCAGATGAGAAACATTCACATAAAAGAGAATCGGACACATCAAAAAACGGCAGACAAATAAACAGTGACAAGTTTTTGAAGTGCTTGTACACAAATGCTAGAAGTCTAAATAATCAGATGGGTGAACTAGAGTGCCACGTGATAAAGGAGGATATTGATATAACAGGCATCACAGAAACCTGGTGGAGTGGGGACAATCAATGGGACACAATCATTCCGGGGTACAAAATATATCAGAAGGACCAAACAAATCTTGCAGGGGTGGGGGGCGTAGCATTATATGTGAAAGAAAATGTAGAATTAAATGAAGTAAAAATCTTAAATGAATCCACAAGTTCCATAGAATCTCTATGGATAATAATTCCATTCTCTAATAAGAATATAACATTAGGGATCTATTATCGACCACTGGAACAGGATAGTGATGATGAAATGCTAAGGGAGATTAGAGCGGCTATCAAAATTAAGAACTCAATAATAGGGGGGATTTCAATTATCCCTATATTGAGTGGGTACGTGTCACCTCAGGACGAAATGCAGAGACAAAATTTCTGGATACTTTAAATGACTGCTTCTTAGACCAGCTGGTACAGGAACCCACAAGGGGAAAGGCAATTCTCAATTTAGTCCTGAGTGGTGTGCAGGAGCTGGTCTAAGATGTAACTATAACAGGACCGCTTGGAAATAGTGACCATAACATAATAACATTTAACATTCCTGCGGTGGGAAGAACACCTCAAAAGCCCAACACTGTGACATTTAATTTCAAAAAGGGGACCTATGAGGAGGTTAGTTAAGCAGAAATTAAAAGGTACAGTGACTAGAGTGCAATCCCTGCAAGCTGCATGGACACCATAATAGAGGCCCAACTTAAATGTATACCCCAAACTCAAAAACACAGAACAAGAATTAAAAAAGAGCCACCCTGGCTTAACAACCATGTAAAAGAAGCAGAGAAAGATAAAGACACCTTTTAAAAATTGAAAGTCAAATCCTAGTGAGGTAAATAGAAATGAGTGTAAAAATTTTATAAGAAAAGCCAAAAAGGAGTTTGAAGAACAGCTAGCCAAAAACTCAAAACATTATAACAAAATGTTTATTCAGTACATCAGAAGCAGGAAGCCTGCTAAACAACCAGTGGGGCCCCTGGATGATCGAGATACAAAAGGAGCATTTAAATATGATCAAGTCATTGTGGAGAAACTAAATAAATTCTTTCCTTCAGTCTTCACAGCTGAGGATGTTAGGGAGATTCCCAAACCTGAACCATCCTTTATAGGTGACAAATCTGTCACAGATTGAAGTGTCACCAGAGGTGGTTTGGAATTAATTGATAAACTTAACAGTAACAAGCCACCAGGACCAGATGGCATTCACCCAAGAGTTCTGAAAGAATTTAAATGTTAAACTGCGGAACTATTAACTATGGTTTGTAACCTGTCCTTTAAATCGGCTTCTGTACCCAATGACTGGAAGATAGCTAATGTAACACCAATATTTAAAAAGGGCTCTAGAGGTGATCCCGGCAATTACAGACCGATAAGTCTAATGTCGGTACCGGGCAAATTAGTCGAAACAAGAGTAAAGAATAAAACTGTCAGACACATAAAAGAATATAACTTGATGACCAAAAGTCACCATGGTTTCTTGAAAGGGAAATTATTTTTTACGATCTATTAGAGTTCTTTAAAGAGTGGTCAACAAACATGTGGACAAGGGGGATCCAGTGGACATAGTGTACTTAGATTTCCAGAAAAGGGAAAAGGTCCCTCACCAAGCGCTCTTATGTAAATTAAGATGTAATGGGATAAGAGGGAAGATCCTTTCATGATTTGAGAACTGGTTAAAAGATGGGAATAAAAGATAGGAATAAATGGTAAATTTTCAGATCATACTAAACTGTCCAAGATAGTTAAGACCAAAGCAGAGTGTGAAGAACCTCAAAAACATCTCACAAAACAAAGTGATTGAGCAACAAAGTGGCAAATGAAATTTAATGTGGCTAAATGTAAAGTAATGCACATTGGAAAAAATATCCCAACTATACATACAATATGATGGGGGCTCATTTAGCTACTACTTATCAGGAGAGAGATCTTGAAGTCATCGAAGATAGTTCTCTGAAGACATCCACCCAGTGTGCAGCGTCAGGCAAAAAAGCAAACAGAATGTTAGGAATCATTTAAAAAGGAATAAAGAATAAAATGGAGAATATCTTATTGCACTTATATAAATCCACGGTACTCCCATATCTTGAATACTGAATACAGATGTGCTATTCTCATCTCAAAAAAAGTATACTGGCATAAGAAAAAGTTCAGAGAAGGGCAACTAAAATGATTAGGGGTTTGGAAAGGGTCCCATATGAGGAGAGTTTAAAGAGGCTAGGACTTTTCAGCTTGGAAAAGAGGAGACTAAGGGGAGGTATGATAGAGGTATAAACAATCATGAGTGATGTGGAGAATGTGAATAAGGAAAAGTTATTTACTTGTTGCCATAATATAAGAACTAGGTGCCACCAAATAAAATTAATGGGCAGCAATTTAAAAACAAATAAAAGGAAGTTCTTCTTCACACAGCGCACAGTGAACCTTGCCTGAGGAGGTTGTGAAGGCTAGGACTATAATAAGGTTTAAAAGAGAACTGGATAAATTCCTGTAGGTTAAGTCCATTAATGGCAATCAGCCAGGATGGGAAAGGAATGGTGTCCCTAGCCTCTATTTGTTAGAGGGTGCAGATGGATGGCAGGAGAGAGATCACTTGATTGTTACCTGTTAGGTTCACTCCCTTTGTGGCACCTGTCATTGGCCACTGTTGAAAGTCAGGATACAGGGCTGGATCGACCTTTGGCCTGACCCAGTATGGCCGTTCTTATGTTCTTAAGTTCTTATTAACCGGGAGGCAGGACATCCTGGTCTACAGGTGGGCCCATGACTCTGTGAAAAGCCCTTCAGGCAGGTCATTGATTGTTGCAAAGGGCTGGATGGGGATTTCCTGCCCATGAGGATCCTCCTCAGCCCTCAGAATGAAGCCAACCATCTTTTCAACATTGAACACCAGAGGCTCTAGGGTGGGTCTCCACAGTTGCCAGGTGCTCTCCTTCCTTTGTGACATAGGGGACTCTGTGGTTTGCCTGCAGAAAACCCAGATGGATCCAGCTGCTGAGACTAGTTGGCAGCTGGAGCGGTGGGACCAGGTATATTTTAGACATCTCAGTGCTCATTCTGCTTCGGTGGCCACTCTGCTGTCCCCCTATCTACAGCCTGAGATGCTGGGAGTTGCTGAGGTCATGCCAGGTCGTCTGCTGCACCTCCAGACCTGTGTGGAGGGGCTGACATTGAATCATCCAAAGGACCATCTCTTGATGAGGAGCTCATGTGATCAAAAAACCCTTTGTAACGTGGGTGTGGGGGGATAGAGAGAAAGTCTGTGGTCCTTTCCGTTCCACACAATCATGAATCATCCCAGGGCCCTTGCCATAAGTGGTGAGTTTGCTAAAGTATCACTGGACAAAATGTCACTGATTTCTGTGCACCCCTGCGCATCCCGCCTGGTGGCCTCCAGCCCCAAGGTGGTGCATTTCAGTGGCACAGTGAATCCTTCAGAATGAAAGGTGTTAGTAGATGTGAAATACAAGGCCAAATTCTGAGACACGGCCCATACTTTGCTCAGGCCCCAGTGAGGCAAAACTCCCCTTGGAGCAAGAACTGAGTACAGATGTCAGGAGCCAACTGTGTGTTAATACAGACACTGTCACCCTATCCTCTTACATATGAGGTCTCTGTCTGTTAACGGGGCATAGGGACAGGGGTGGTTACCTGACCTTTATCTGCAGGAAAGCTTGGAGGTGCTATTATTCCTCGATAGAAAAATAATTAATTTTTTTCAACATGGATAACGCACATTTCTCCTAGCTTCGTTTGAGAAGTCAGTTGAACTGTTATGCCTGAAATTAAAAACAAACAAACAAACAAACAAAAAAAAATTCTTCTCGAAGCAGACACCCAACATGTGATATTTCAGTCCAATCTCAAAAAATTTGGCAACTTATAAGCAAGTGAAAATGAGGTCTTCTAATGGCAGGTGTCAGACAGCCTTAACTACAGGTGATGTCACCAGCACCACCTACAAAGGCCAATCCAGTTGTGATTCCATTTTTCTATGTTCTTTATGCCAATAATGTTGGTAGGAAGGAGTTCTACTGGCCAAATATGAATTACGGTATCAATTACCTTTTCTCGATGTTATATGTTCAGACTTTCAATTTAACTAAATGTTCCCATGTTCATGTTATGAGACACATGAAATAGAAATGCCTGATCTACTTTCTTTATCAATAGATCCATAGGGTTTAAGGTCAGAAGGGACCATTTGATGATCCAGTCTGACCTCCCGTAAAACACAGGCCCATTAAATTTCACTCAGTTACCTCTGGATTGAGCCAAAGACTTGTGTGTGACTAAGGCCTGGTCTACACTAGGATTTTACATCATAGAATGATAGAGCCATAGAGTTATAAGGGAATGCAAGTATCAGGGGGTAGCCGTGTTAGTCTGTATCTCCAAAAACAAGAAGGAGTCTGGTGTCACCTTAAAGACTAACAGATTTATTTGGGCATAAGCTTTCGTGAGTAACAACCTCACTTCTTCAAAGGACAGCTTGTCTATCCCCCTGACATGATGCAGGATTTGTTTTGTCTTAGTCATCTAAGACTGATGGCTATTCACACATCTTTGGAAAACCTCCATAGAGGGAGCTTCCATGACTTTTCTGGGAGTCTGTTCCATTGGCCTCCTGTAGTTAAAGTTCGGAAGATTTTCCTGAAATTTAATTTAAATCTGCTATGCTGAAATTTGAACCCATTGACTCTTGTCCTGCCCCTCTGTAGTAAGACAGAATAACTTTCCACCACCTTTTTATGGCAGCCTTTCACGTGTTTGAAGACCACTATCCTGTCCCCCCTTAATCTCCTCTTTTCCAAGTAAACATATTAGTTTCTTTGGTTTGCTCATACGGCTCATATTCCATCCCTTGCATAACATTTGTTATTTGCCTACGGATCCTTTCCAGGTTCTCTACATCCTTTCTGTTAATTGGTGTGCAAAATTGGACACATTACTCCAATTGAGACCTAACCCACACTGAGTAGAGGAATACTATCTTGTACCATGACTTGCATTTGATATTTCTGCTAATCTAACAGAAGATTGCATTTGCCTTTTTTTAAACATTTTTTCTAATGTCCAACCTAAACCTCCCTTGCTGCAATTTAAGTCCACTGCTTCTTCTCTTATCTCTGAAGTTAAAGTGATCACTTTTTCTCCCTCTTTGTAAAAACTTTTTAGGTATTTCAAAACTGTTATCATTTCCCCCCCTCAGTCTTCTCCTTTTCAGACTAAACAAGCCTATCTCTTTCATTCTTCCTTCATGGGTCATGTTTTCAAGACCTCTAATCATCCTTTTCTCCAGTTTTCCCAGATCATTTTGAATGTTTATCTGATTCTCAAAGACTTCCAATGCCTCCCAACTTTTTTTATCTGCAAACATAAGTGTACTCTCTATGCCATGATCTAAATCATGATGAAAACATTGAAAAGAACCAGACCCTGAACTACTCCCTGCGGAACCCCACTTGTTATGCCCTTCCAGCATCACTGTGAACCATTGATAACTACTCTCTGGGAGCGGTTATCCAACCAGTTATGCATCCACCTTATAGTAGCTCCATCTAGGTGGTATTTCCCTAGTTTACTAATGAGAAAGGTAAAAAAAAATATGGAGATATAACTATCTCATAGAACTGGAAGAGACCTCAAAAGGTCATTGAGTCCAACCCCCTGCCTTCACTAACAGGACCAAGTACTGATTTTTGCCCCAGGCTCCTAAGTGGCCCCCTCAAGTATTGAACTCACAATGCTGGATTTACTGGCCACTGCTTGAACCACTGAGCTATCCCTCCCCACAGTTAGGCAAACCTGTGTCAAAAGCTGTAACAATGTCTAAAGATACCACATCTACTGCTTCCACACATCCACAGGGCTTGTTACCCTGTCAAAGAAAGCTATGAGATGGGTTTGACATGTTTTGTTCTTGAAAGATCCATGCTGACTATCACTTATCACTTCATTATCTTCCAGACGTTTGCAAATTGATTCTATAATAAATTGCGACATTATCTTACCTGGTACAGAAGTTAAACTGACTGGTCAGTGATTGCGTGGGTTTCCCTTATTTCCCTTTTTATAGATAGGCACTATATGTGCTCTTTTCCAGTCTTCCGGAATCTCCCCTGTCTCCCATGACTTTTCAAAGATAATAGCTAATGGCTCAGATCCTTCCTAAGTCAGTTCCTTCAGAGTATTCTAGGATGCATTTCATTTCGCGCTCATGACTTCAAGACATCTAACTTGTCCAAGTAACTTTTAACTTGTTCGTTCCCTATTTTAGCATCTGAACCTACCCCATTTTCACTGGCATTCTCTATGTTAAGTGTCCAAACACCACTAACTGTCTTGGTGAAAACCGAAACAAATAAGTCATTAAACAACTCTGCCATTTCCACATTTCTTCTTATTATTTAGTAATGGACCTGCCCTGTCCTTGGTCTTCCGCTTGCTTCTAAAGCATGTGTAGAATGTTTTCTTGTTACCCTTTGGTCTCTAGTTATTTTGATCTTTTGTGCTTTGGCCTTTCTAATCTTGCCCCTACAGACATGTATTATTTGCTTATATATCTCCTTTGTAGTGTGACATTGTTTCCACTTTTTGTAGGATCCTTTTTTTGATTTTTAAATCATTCAAGATCTCCTGGTAAAGTCATTGCAATCTCTTGCCATACTTCCTATTTTTCCTACACAGGGGGATAGTTTTCTCTTGTGCCCTTAATAATGTCTCCCTGAAAAAATACCTGTCTTCTATTGTTTTTACCCTTAGACTTGCTTCCCATGACATCTTGCCTACCTACTCCCCTGAGTTTGCTCAAATCTGCCTTCTTGAAATCCATTGTCTTTATTTTGCTGTTCTCCCTCCTACCATTCCTTAGAATCATAAACTCTATCATTTCATGATCACTTTTCCGCAAGTTGCCTTCCACTTTCAAATTATCAACTGGTTGCTCCTTATACGTCAAAATCAAGTCTAGAACAGCCTCTCTCCAAGTAGGTTTCTCCAGCTTCTGGAAAAAAAAAATTGTCTCGAATACATTTCAAGAACTTATTGGATAATCTGTGCCCTGGTGTAGACAGCATGAGATGAATTCTTCCATTGACCTAGCTACCACCTCTCGGACATGACCTGTGCTGATGTGAGAACCCTTCCATCCATGTAAGTAGTGTCTATAGTGAAGAACTATGGCAGCACTTTTGTTACATTTTAAATGTAAACAACCCTTCAAGCAGATCTTCCAGAAAAACATCCAGTCTGGATCTGCCAATAGGGGGAATTAGAGAATCCAACACTTCCCTTTTCAGTGTGTCCCAAAGGTTAATCACCATCAGTGCTAAATATTTGGACCTAATTTCAACCTGGAATTTACCTGGCTTCAGCTTCCAGCCCTTTGGACTCACTCGGCCTTTGTCTGGTAGATTACATGATTTTCTCCTCATGAAAGTCTCCACTTGATAATATTTTTGATAAGTTAAGAGCTCTATACCTTCAAGTCTAACCGTCCGTCTTTTTCTCTATCCTCCAAGAATTTTTGTGGCTCGTTCCTGCACCCTCTCCAAGTTTTCAACATCTTTTCTCAAATGTGGATCCCCGAACTGGATGCAGTTTATTTCACGAATCCCATGTGCAAAGGTAAAATCCTTCCCCTGCTCCAATTCACCAACTCAGTATTTTCCACTACTAAATCAAATGCCTCTGAGAAGTCAAGGTTCATTCCATCTGCGTGGTTCCCTTGATCCACCAAATGTGTACCCTTGATCAACCAATTTGTACTCTCATAAAAGGATGAAATCAGGTTTATTTGACAAGATCTATTTTGCATAAATCCTGTTGGTGAATGGCATTACTTACACATCTAGACTTTTTTTAACTAATCCCATACCCGCTTTTCCATTGTTTCTTAACCTTGTCAATTCTTTTATAATAAAACCTCTTCTGATTTATATTGTTGGCTAGCTATATTCCCTTTTTCTTCTTTGTTACATATTGCTTCCCCCCTCCCTTCAATTGCTGCCTTCACTTTACCAATAAACTGAATTTTTACCCAAGTTCTTCACTTTGTTGACTCTGGAATTGTGAGTTTTCTGATATCTAATAAATTCTTATCAAGAATTACCAATATTCATTTATATTTTTCTGTCTAAATTTTTCCTCCCAATCAGTTTTGCTAACAATTTTCCTCAGCTTTACGGAATTAGTCCTCTTCGAGCACTAAGTGTGTATAGATAGTACTGGTTGGGAACTGTGCATTTGAATGTATATCAGTTTCCTTGTTTATTTTCCTCTCCTATATCATGTGGTCTCTTCTTTGTCTCTTGTATACACTAAAGAGTCCCAGACTTTTAGTTCCTCAATAGAGACTGGGTGACCAAAACTGAACACATTCCCGAACATGTTATGCTCCATCCCATATCTTAGGGATCTGAACATTTCTTTTATTTTGTTCACTACTGTGAGTGAGCAGGGGTTTCTCTTGAGCTGCTATCAATGGTGTCAAGGTCTTTTCCCTGATGTATGTTCTAGTTGGGATGTTTCTCTCAGCACATACCTGTGCAAAATTTTGTTTTTTTCCCCTCACTGATTTCAAGCAACTGGATGAATGGGGGAACTCCTTTCATTATGGACTCCCTTTCCTGATTCTCATTTCATTAAGGAACAATGATGGATAACCAGTATCCACACTTGTGTTTTCTGCTGGTGTCTCTTGAGGTTCCCCCACCACAACGTGTACAAATTATTAATCCAGGGAGCACAATACAAATATGGAATTGGATTTAGTAGGGTAATTATTCATAGTTATTTTCTCTGAATAATGAAAATGTCATTTTTCAGTGTTTGAAACAGCCTCCGCTACTGCATGCAGTATCTCATATAAACATTGTATCTCCATGCAGGCATTTCTACTGTGACCATCACCCGAAATCCTGGGAACACATAGAAAGTCAGGGGAGCATATGGTAAATGCAGAAGACACTCTTATGCCTCAGAATTGCACAATTTCTCCCCTACACCATGTCAGATTCTAACAGAACCAACTTCACCAACCCCTCCACCTTCATCCTACTTGGCATTCCTGGCCTGGAGGAAGCCCATATATGGATCTCCATTCCCTTCTGTGCTATGTACGCCATAGCCATATTGGGGAACTTCACCATCCTCTTCATTGTGAAGAGGGAGCCGAGCCTCCACGGGCCCATGTTCTATTTCCTCTGCATGCTGTCTGTCACTGACCTGGTTATGTCCACATCCACCGTACCCAAAATGCTGAGCATCTTCTGGTTCAATTCCAGGGAGATCAGTTTCAGTGCCTGCCTCACCCAAATGTATTTTGTTCACTCCCTCTCAGGGATGGAGTCTGGAATCCTCGTGGCCATGGCTTTGGATCGCTACGTGGCCATCTGCCATCCCCTGAGACATTCCACCATCCTGACAAACCCCGTAGTGGCCAAGATTGGCCTGGCTGTGGTGCTGCGCAGTGGCATACTTGCATTACCCTATCCCTTCCTGGTGAGACGGTGGCCATATTGCAGAACCAACATCATCGCCCACTTCTATTGTCAGCATATAGCTGTGGTGAAGCTGGCCTGCGCTGACATCCGCATCAATAGTTACTATGGCCTGTTTGATCTTCTCACTGTGATTGGAATGGATGCGTTTTTTATCGCCGTGTCCTATACCCAGATCCTCAGGGCCATTTTCCGCCTCCCCACAAAGGATGCCCGGCTCAAAACTTTTGGGACCTGCATCTCTCATCTTTGTGCCATCTCAGCTTTGTACATCCCAGATTTATTTTCCTCTCTCATGCTGCGATTTGGCCACAATCTGCCACTGCACGTCCTCATTCTCATTACCGGTGTGTACCACCTCGTTCCCCCTGTGCTGCACCCTGTCATTTACGGGGTGAGGACCAAACAGATCCGGGACAGGCTGCTCCAGCTCTTTACTCATAAAAATAACTAAATGTTTTCTCCTTGTGCTCTGGCTCTCAGATTGAGCTCTGTGCAGAGCTGGCTGGTCCATGGTGCTGCGGCCTCTTCCCTGAATCACTTACTGGACAGACAGAGAGACATTAAACCCTTCCCTGTCCTTACTGTGCTGTGTCAATGTGATGAACTGGGGATTCAGTCTGTGTACACTACACTGGGTTATCACCTTTCTAATTGCTGGTAGCTGGATCCCTGAAATTACAATCTTGCCCCATCTCTTCTGTCAACCCTCGACCCTGCTGTGTGTCTTCTCCCCAAGGCCATGCCCCTGTCACTTGCTCCTGTCTTCCCCTCCCCTTGTCAGCTGCGACCCAGTCATCTCTAAAACCAATATGTTCTCACATCTGGCAAGTCACTTAAGGGTTAATTTTTTAATGTTTATTCTTTCTTTGTTACTAACTCTGTGGAGAGAGAGAGTTCCCATCAGGACTCCTGGCTGACAAAGCCCTGGCTGGGATGTGTTAGTTGGGGAATGGTCCTGATTTGAGGAGGGGTTTGGACTAGATACCTCCTGGGTTCCAACGCTGATATTATAGGATTCTATGATTCCTGGGATCTATGTCAGCTCTGGGAGGGAGATGGGCTATAACATGTTACAGCAGGAGGCAGGTACATCTGGGGTGTCAATAAGAAGAGCAGAATGGCCATTCCAGGTAAAACCAATGGTCCATGTAGCCCAGTAGCCTGTCTTCTAACAGTGCCCAGTGCCAGGTGCTTCAGAGGGATTGAACAGAACATGGCAATCACCATGTGATTCCTGTGGAGCAGGTCAGCAGAAGGGAGCAGAAGCCCTGAGTCTGGGCTGTCTCAGTTTCAGCAGGCTGGAGTTCAAGCCTCCACCTCTAGTAGGAGCGTCTGGAGGAGGGGAAGAGCCCAGGCTGCCCCGGATGGAGTGGCAGAAGAATCTGTCAGTTCCAGCTGCCCTGAGCCCTAGCCGCAGACACAGACCATTGGTGGGGGGAGAGAAGCCCTACTCATTTCTGTCTTCTCTATCTTCCATACTGCTGCCAACCAGGGGTTGTCTCATTTCCCCGGTCCTTAGATGAACCTCATGGGGTAGATTTTATGTCTCCCCTCCTGGACTCTTTAGGGGCTGCTCACTTCCCTCCTCTCCCTTACCCTTTCTGGAGATATAGGCAGGTTCGTGGCACCACTGGTATTGTCACTGCACCGGTGGTCTGCTCCCTCTATGCCCATTTCCGTGGGTGACAGGCTCATAACAGGGGCCCCGCCAGAGGATCAAGATGAGTCCACGACATCGTCCCACACTGTTCTACGGGGTGACCTTCACCATTTTCTGGTGGACACCCACAATTTCAAGGGTAAGGTGAAGCTCCCTCTCCAGCGTTGGGGAGACTTCCATCTCGTCTTCTGGGCCACGAGGGCTGTTTTGGAGGAGTGGAGGGGAATGGTGTAGACGATGGTGCACAGAGGAGGGGTTTAGATTTAGGAACTGGGGAAACTTTTGGGATGGGAGGAGCCTATACAGGAAGGATGGGCTCCACCTAAACCAAAGTGGAACCAGACTGCTGGTACTTAACATTAAAAAGCTTGTAGAGCAGTTTTTAAACTAGGAGATGGGGGAAAGCCAACTGCTGCAGTGGAGCACATGGATCCGACAGAGACTTCTCTTAGAGGAGAGTCTATTGATAGAGATTCTGTAGGTTCTAGTCAGGAGCAGAGGATGGAAGAGGATAAACTATGGGCCAGATCAGATGAGAAACATTCACATCAAAAAGAATCTGACACATCAGAAAAGGGAAGACAAATAAACAGTGACAAGTTTTTAAAGTGCTTGTACACAAATGCTAGAAGTCTAAACAATAAGATGGGTGAACTAGAGTGCCTTGTGATAAAGGAGGATATTGATATAATAGGCATTACAGAAACCTGGTGGACTGAGAGCAATCAATGGGACACAATCATTCCGGGGTACAAAATATATTGGAAGGACAGAAAAAGTCATGCAGGGGGGAATTAGCACTATATGTGAAAGAAAATGTAGAATCAAATGAAGTAAAAATCTTAAATGAATCCACATGTTCCATAGAATCTCTACGGATAGAAATTTCATGCTCTAATAAGAATATAACATCAGGGATCTATTATCGACCACCTGACCAGGACAGTGATAGTGATGATGAAATTCTAAGGGAGATTAGAGCGGCTATCAAAATTAAGAACCCAATAATAATGGGGGATTTCCATTATCCACATGTTGACTGGGTACATGTCACCTCAGGACAAAATGCAGAGATACAATTTCTGGATACTTTAAAAGACTGCTTCTTGGACCAGGTGGTACAGGAACCCACAAGGGGAGAGGAAATTCTCAATTTAGTCCTGAATGGAGCGCAAAAGCTGGTCCAAGAAGTAACTATAAAAGGACTGCTTGGAAATAGTGACCATAACATAATAACATGTAACATGTAACATTCCCTGTGGTGGGAAGAACATCTCAACAGCCCAACACTGTGGCATTTAATTTAAAAAAAGGGAACTATGCAAAAATGAGGAGGTAAGTTAAGCAGAAATTAAAAGGTACAGTGACTAGAGTGTATTCCCTGCAAGCTGCATGGACACATTTCAAAGACACCATAATAGAGGCCCAACTTCAATGTATACCCCAAACTAAAAACCACAGAAAAAGAACTAAAAAAGAGCCACAATGGCTTAACAACCATGTAAAAGAAGCAGTGAGAGATAAAAAGACTTCTTCTAAAAAGTGGAAGTTGAATCTTAGTGAGGTAAATAGAAAGGAGCATAAAAACTGCCTAATTAAGAGTAAAAATGTATTAAGAAAAGAGAAAGAGGAATTTGAAGACCGGCTAGCCAAAAACTCCAAAGGTAATAATAAAATGTTTTTTACGTACATCAGAAGCAGGAAGCCTGCCTAACAACCAGTGGGCCCCCGGACGGTCGAGATACAAAAAGAGCACTTAAAGACAATCAAGTCATTGCGGAGAAACTAAACAAATTCTTTGCTTCAGTCTTCACGGCCGAGGATGTTAGGGAGATTCCCAAACCTGATCAGGCTTTTGTAGGTGACAAATCTGAGGAACTGTCACAGATTGAAGTGCCACGAGAGGAGGTTTTGGAATTAACTGATAAACTTAACATTAACAAGACACTGGGACAGGATGACATTCACACAAGAGTTCTGAAAGAACTCAAAGGTGAAGTTGCGGAACTATTAACTATAGTTTGTAACCTGTTCTTTAAATCGGCTTCTGTACCCAATGACTGGAAGACAGCTAACGTAACGACAATATTTTAAAAGGGATCCAGAGGTGATCCCGGCAATTACAGACCGGTAAGTCTAATGTCGGTACCAGGCGAATTAGTCAAAACAATATTCAAGAATAAAATTGTCAAACACATAGAAGAACATAAATTGTCGGGCAAAAGTCAACATGGTTTCTCTAAAGGGAAATCGTGTCTTATTAATCTATGAGAGTTCTTTGAAGGGGGTCAACAAACATGTGGACAAGGGGGATCCAGTGGACATAGTGTACTTAGATTTCCAGAAAGCCTTTGACACGGTCCCTCACCAAAGGCTCTTATGTAAATTAAGTTGTCTTGGGATAAAAGGGAAGGTCCTTTCATGGATTGAGAACTGGTTAAAAGACCGGGAACAAAGGGTAGGAATTAATGGTAAATTCTCAGAATGAAAAGGAGTAACTAATGGTGTTCCCCAAGGGTCAGTCCTAGTACCAATCTTATTCAACTTATTCATAAATTATCTGGAGAAAGGGGTAAAAAGTGAAGTGGCAAAGTTTGCAGATGATACTAAACTGCTCAAGATAGTTAAGACCAAAGCCGACAGTGAAGAACTTCAAAAAGATCTCACAAAACTAAGTGATTGGGCAATAAAATGGCAAATGAAATTTAATGTGGTTAAATGTAAAGTAATGCACATTGGGAAAAATAACCCCAACTATTCATAAAATATGATGGGGGCTAATTTAGCTACAACAAGTCAGGAAAAATATCTTGGAGTCATCATGGATAGTTCTCTGACGATGTCCACACAGTGTGCAGAGGCGGTCAAAATGGCAAACAGGATGTTAGGAATCATTAAAAAGGGGATAGAGAATAAGATGGAGAATATATTATTGCCCTTATATAAATCAATGGTACGCCCACATCTTGAATATTGCGTCCAGATGTGGTCTCCTCATCTCAAAAAAGATATACTGGCATTAGAAAAAGATCAGAGAAGGGCAACTAAAATGATTAGGGGTTTGGAACAGGTCCCACATGAGGAGAGATTAAAGAGGCTAGGACTTTTCAACTTGGAAAAGAGGAGACTAAGGAGGGATATGATAGAGGTTGATAAAGTCATGAGTGATGTGGAGAAAGTAGAGAAGGAAAAGTTATTTACTTATTCTCATAATACAAGAACTAGGGGTCACCAAATGAAATTAATAGGCAGCAGGTTTCAAACAAATAAAAGGAAGTTCTTCATACAGCGCAAAGTAAACATGTGCAACTCCTTACCTGAGGAGGTTGTGAGGGCCAGGACTATAAGAGCGTTTAAAAGAGAACTAGATAAATTCATGGTGGTTAAGTCCATTAATGGCTATTATCCACAATCGGTAAGGAATGGTGTCCGTAGACTCTGTTTGTCAGATGGTGGGGATGGATGGCAGGAGAGAGATCACTTGATCATTACCTATTAGGTTCACTCCCTCTGGGGCACCTGGCATTGGCAAATGTCGGTAGACAGGATACTGGGCTAGATGGATCTTTGGTCTGACCCAGTATGGTCGTTCTTAAGCTCTTATGAAGTCAGGACACTTGAGTTCCGTCAGACAGTCTCTGTGTGACCTTGGACATCAGTTTACTGATCAGTAAAATGGGGGTGGTTCATAGTGACTTGCCTTTGATAGGTGTTTTGAATATCCATCAATGAAAAGTGTTATACAGTATGATGATAGTTGCTGATGTGAAGTACTGATCTCTGATCCCTTAGCAACAGCCCCATGTATTTCCTGTAATTGTTTGTGTCTCCTCTTAGAGACACAAGATCTCTCTGTCTATTATCTACCCATCTATCCTGAGAATTAGGCATTATCCCTAATTTTCCTTCTTATCAAGGATGACACAACAAAGTAAAGTCAGCGTAACCCAGCCTTAAAATATTAAAATAGCAATGTTTTAAAAACAAAAATAGGCAAAACATAAAATAAACAAATTGCAGATGTTTTTAATTAATGCATGCCACTAAAATGTATAAATGCTTGTGTAATATTGCTTATATTTTAAAAAAAACTATTCAGGCAAAGGTACGCTGTGTCCATTGTATTTCTTCCCTTGCAATTTTTTATTGAAAGCTGTCTCTAATTTGTTGTATTCAACCTAAAGGTAAAAACTCAGGTTTTCCTCCACAATATTTAGTGCCCTGTGACTCGGATGGCTATGCCCGGCTAAGGCAGCAACCGCTACTACGGACAGTTCCCCTTCAAACGCCAGGCGCCAAGCCAAAGGTAAAAAACCTTTTGAAATCTGTTGGGGTGTCAAAAAAAAAAAACTGACCGTGGGGCCGTCTGTCCTTTTGGGCTCACCCCATACAAACTTTTGCTTATGCAACAAAATCAAATGCAAAACTGTGGTGGAAACGTAGTTGCCCCATGTAAGGTTAGTGGTATGCGTACGCGGGGTTAAGTTAAGGTGTTGTGGTAATCCCTCAAATCCCCAAGATAAGCCAATAAGGGGTTTAGGTCAAACCTATTTAAATTACGGGGTTGTAGTAACAACCTCCTGTGTTAGGCCTTATTGGGTGTTGTGGTAACACCCACAAATAAAAATACAGGAGTGTTCAGTCCGAACAAAAAAATTGTGGTAACGCCCTCAGGTTAAAAAATAAATAAATAAAATGCATCGAGATATGGGGACTATCACTTATTCTTTTACCTGGTACAGAAGTTAAGCTGACTGGTCTGTAATTGCCTGGGTTTCCATTATTCCTTTTTATAGATAGGCACTATATGTGCTCTTTTCCAGTCTTCTGGAATCTCCCCTGTGTCCCATCACTTTTCAAAGATAAGAGCTAATGGCTCAGATATCTCCTCAGTCAGTTCCTTAGGAATATTCTAGCAAGCAGTTCATCAGGCCCTGGTGACTTGAAGACATCTAACTTGTCCAAGTAATTTTTAACTTATTCTTTCCGTATTTTAGCATCTGAACCTACCCATTTTCATTGGCATTCTTTATGTTAGGTGTCCAAACACCACTAACCATCTTTGTGAAAACCCTAATTTCGAGCTGGAATTTGCCTGGCTTCAGCTTCCAGCCCTTAGGTCTTCCTCAGCCTTTGTCTGGTAGATTACACAGCTCATTATTACCCATGATTTTCTCCCTTATGAAAGTCTCCGCTTGATCACCTTTTTGATAAGTTAAAGAGATATACACCTTCAAGTCTAAGAATCCGGCTTTTTCTCTATCCTCCAAGAATTTTTGTGGCTCTTTCCTGCACCCTCTCCAAGTTTTCAACATCTTTTTTCAAATGTGGACCCTAGAACTGGATGCAGTGTATTTCACCAACTGAATGTGAAGAGGTAAAATCCTTCCCCAGCTCCAACTAACCAACTCAATATTTTCCCCTACTAAATCAAATGACTCTGAGAAATCAAGGTACGTTGCATCTGCACTGTTCCCTTGATCCACCACATGTGAACCCGTGATCAACCAATGTGTACTCTCATAAAAGGATGAAATCAGGTTTATTTGACAAGATCTGTTTTGCATAGACCCTCTTGGTGACTGGCATTACTTACATTTCTAGATTTTTTTTTGAACTAATTCCATACTCAATTTTCCATTGTTTCTTTACCTTGTCAATTCTTTTATAAAAAAAACCCTTTCCCTTTATTTTTTAATGCTTTACATTTAACACAGGAATTGACATAAATCTTTTCTAGGATTTCATTTGTTCTTAATATACATAATAACCTCCTTTTTGTAATCCATAGCCCTGCCAAACTTGGAGTTTTCCCTGATGTCTTAACATTCCTGATACATTTACTTAACTTACGATTTCTATTCTTGACTCGCTATTTTCCCGTTTTCCTCTTTGTTACATATTGCTTCCCTCCCCCTAAATGCTGCCTTCACTTTACCACTAAACTGAGTTTGTACGAAAGTTGTTCACTTTGTTGACTCTGGAATTATGAGTTTTCTTATATCTAAGAAACTATTATCAAAGAATTACCAAAATTCATTGATATTTTTTGTCTAAATTTTTCCTCCCAATCAGTTTTGCTGACAATTTTGCTCAGCTTTGGGGAATTAGTCGTCTTGGAGCACTAAGTGTCTATAGATAGGACTGGTTCGGAACTGTCCTTTTGAATGTAAATCAGTTTCATTTTTTATTTTCCTCTCGTATATCATATGCTCCCTTCTTTGTCTCTTGTGTGAACTAAAGAATCGCAGATTTTTCTATCCTTATAGAGAGTGACCCAAATTGAACACATTCCCGAACATGTTATTCTCCATCCCATATCTTAGAGATCTGAACATTGTTTTGTTTTTGTCCACTGCTGCGAATGAGCAGGTGATTCTCTTGAGCTGCTATCAATGGCGCCCAGGTCTTTCCCCTGAGGTATGTTCTAGTTGACAAGTTTCTCCGAGCACATGTCTGTGGAAAGGTTTGGTTTATTCCCCTCTCTGATTTTGAGCAAATGGATGAATGGGGAATTCCCTTCGGTATAGACACCCTATCATAGCTCTCATTGCATTAAGGAACAATGATGGATAACCAGTATCCATACTTGTGTTTCCTGCTGGTGCCTATTAAGGTCCCCCCATGAAAAAGTGTAGAAATTATTAATTCAGGGAGCACAACAAAAATATGGAATAGTATTTAGTAGGGTCATTGTTCATAGTTATTTTCTCAGAATAATGAAAATGTCATAAATCAGTGTGTGAAGAGCGATTAATCTGCTTCTGCCATGAGAACAGACTCCACTAGTGCATGCAGTGTCTCATATTAACTTTGTCTCTCCATTCAAGCATTTCTACGGGGACAATCACCCGAGATCCTGGGAACACACAGAAAGTCAGGGGAGCATATGGTACATGCAGGAGACACCCTTATGCCTCAGAGTTGGACACTTTCTCTCCTACGCTATGTCAGATTTGAACACAACCAACTTCACCAACCCCTTCACCTTCATCCTGATGGGCATTCCTGGCCTGGAGGCAGCCCATATCTGGATCTCCATCCCCTTCTGCGCTATGTACGCCATAGCTGTGTTGGGGAACTTCACCATCCTGTTCATCGTGAAGAGGGAGCCGATCCTTCATGGGCCCATGTTCTATTTCCTCTGCATGCTGGCCATCAAGGACCTGGTCATGTCCACATCAACCATACCAAAAATGCTGAGCATCTTCTGGTTCAATTCTAGGGAGATCAGTTTCAGTGCCTGCCTCACCCAGATGTACTTTGTTCTCTCCTTCTCAGCGATGGAGTCTGGAATCCTCGTGGCCATGGCTTTTGATCGCTACGTGGCCATCTGCAATCCTCTGAGATATTCCACAACCCTGACAAAATCAGTTGTGGCCAAGATAGGCCTGGCTGTGGTGCTGCGCAGTGGCATACTCGCATTACCCTATCCCTTCCTGGCGAGGCGGTGGCCATATTGCAGAACCAACATTATCCCCCACTTCTATTGTGGGCATATAGCTGTGGTGAAGCTGGCCTGCGCTGACATCCGCATCAGTAGTTACTATGGCCTGTTTGATCTTTTCTCTGTGATCGGAATGGACGTGTTTTTTATTGCCGTGTCCTATACTCTGATCCTCCGGGCCGTCTTCCGCCTCCCCACAAAGGATGCCCGGCTCAAAACTTTTGGGACCTGCATCTCTCATCTTTGTGCCATCTCAGCTTTGTATGTCCCAGATTTCTTGTCCTCCCTCATTCAGCGGTTTGGGCACAATGTGCCACTGCACTTCCTTGTTCTCATGACCAGTCTGTACCACCTGGTGCCCCCTGTGCTACACCCCATTATTTACGGGGTGCGGACCAAACAGATTCACGGCAGCCTGCTCCAGCTCCTCACTCATAAAGGGAGCTAAATGTTTTCTCCTTGTGCTCTGGCTCTCAGGTTGAGCTCTGTGCAGAGCTGTCTGGTCCATGGTGCTGGGCAGGGCCATCCTTAGGTTTTATGATGTCCTAGACAGGATTATTAATCTGGTGTCCCGTGCTTGACTTGCTCTTAGCAACACAAACATAAGCTTACAGTATTGGAAAACTTGCCCCATGCACGTTATGAAAACCAGTTTACCTTAATTAAGCACACTCTAATGCTGATGGACTAGCACTAAAGAAGTAGCGCTATAGAAAAAATTCTGATTTGACAGAATGATGCAAATAATATTTTTTTATATATTTGTCAACATTTTCTTGGAAATTTCTATGAAGAGGTATTGAAACAAGGATTTGTTTTTAATTAAAAGCAATGTTTCTGGATTTTTGGCTGCAAAATCAGTAATAATGTCATCGTATGACAAAGAGAATGTGGTGTCTTGTTCGATTGCAAGAATAGCAATACCAGTCAAGCGTTCCTGACTCATTGTAGAACGGAGATAGTTTTTAATGAGCTTTAGTTTTGAGAAATTCCGTTCTTCTGATGCGACTGTTACAGGAATTGTCGGTAGAATACGAGTGGCAATGTACACAATAGGATATATGTCAACAAGTTTGTTGGTATGAATAAACTGTACAATGTCCATCACCGATTTTGCATGTGGCAACATTGATAACAGTGTCCTCAATTCTTCGTCCAGTTCAAGTCCATTTAAATCAAAACTATCACCGTGCTTCAGGGCGCTCTCTAGGTTCTTGCACTTTGTCATTAGTTGCTCTTGTTTTCCTATTTCATTGAATTTAGTTATGACATACAAACATCCAAATTGTTCATAGTGTACTCATAAGGTATTAAACCTTTAATCAACGGCAGAGATTGCTTTAATCATCACAACATTAAAAAATTCAACCTCAAATTTCTTTTCTGGATCGTCTATGGGCTCATCTTCTCCTTCATATTCCGCTTGCCGTTTTTTCCTTGAAACTCGTGTCACGTTCGGACATGGAAATTTTGGTTCCACACCGAGTGCCTGTGCAAGCTCTCTTGCTGTAACCTGTGCTTCTTTGAATCCATTTTCTCTGTATTTCACTAAAAAGTCTTGTGTGTTGTTTAGTAAGGAAAGTGTTGAATCAAGCTGCATCATTGGACTCTACATTATTTTGCTTACACTTGAGATTTTAACAAGAATGTCATAGCAGATTACGACAGATGTTAGAAACTTTCAGCTGGATATGTCAGAGGCCAATGACTGTGCTTCACTTCTAGCTTTTGGATCTCTGGCTTCTTCCGAAATAGCAACCAGTGCTTCGTAAACTTCCTCAGATTGATATCGCAACATTTTTGCACTTTCTACTCTGCTTTCCCAGCGTGTCTCAGATAGAGGCTTAATGGTAATACCATTGACATGTGCTTTGAATATTTGCCATTGTTGAGTGGAAGCTAAAAAGAGAACGTAAATGCATTGCAGCAAACCAAAAAAAGATATATCTTCTACGGAAGACTTGGCCATATCACACAAAATCATATAAGACTGTGGCATGCACACGGAACAAAAAAGGCTTGTGAATTTTCTGTCAGCAATCTAGCTTGCACGCCAGAAATGCATCCTCTCATATTGACACCATTCTCATAGCCTTGTCCTCTAATGTTCATTATGGACAATCCCATTCATTTTAGTTCATCAAGGACAGCTTGAAGAAGTCCAAAACCTGTAGTGTCTTCTACTTCTAAAAATGTGAAAAACGATTCCTTAACTGTAATTTGTGCTGAATCACTAATGTCAACAAATCTCACTACTAACGACATCTGTTCTTGATGACTTATGTCCAGAGTGCAATCTAGAATTATGGCAAAATGTTTTGCCAAAGTAACCAAGAAACAATTTTGTCTCTCACTTTATCGCTCAGTAGCATGATCAGTTCATTTTGAATTCTTGGTCCCAAATAGTGGTCATGTATTTCATTTTCAGTTACTCTTCGGAGATGTTCACTCATCACTGTGTCAAATTTTCCCAGCAGTTGTACAAGGCCCCAAAAATTGCCATTTTGGGGCTGGAATAATTTCTCAATGCTTCCTCTAAAAGCAAGATTGTTTGTTGATAGATATTCAACAATAGATAATAGACGTTCAAGAACACGACGCCAATGCTGCTTCTCTGACTCCAGCAATCTTTGATTTTAGGCAGCAAGAGTTGTCTGATTTTTTAACCTTACACTCAGCTCACACCATTTGTGCTCACATACTTTCAATGTGGTGTTGTGCCTTTTCATGTTGCGGTGATATGTGACTAAGATTTTTCCGATCATTAATACCCATGGTTGCTATTTTATAATTGCAACTATTGAAAATCTTGCATGGGAAACAAACTACAGCATCCTTGCATTTAGAGTACACAAGCCACCATCTGTTGACAATTTCACCAATATAGAAAGTCTTTTGTAGTAATTGTTTTCTGTGAATTTCCTACCTCTAATGTCTTTAGGATATTCGAGACCTTTTATTCTCACAGGGCCTTTCTCAAGTATAATGACATGGAATTTGTTGTTTAAAGATTGCGGCCGGGATTCTGTCTGGCAGGAGCTGGTGGACGGAACCCCAGACTGAGCGGCTCAGTCTGCTGCCGGTCTGAGGTCCCAGCCAATGGCCCCCCTCAGCCCACTACCAGTCTGGGGTTGTGCTCACCCAGGCTGGCAGGAGCCTGAGCGGGGCCAGCGGCTGGGCCTCTGACTAGCAAGGGGCCGGCAGCCAGAACCGCAGAGCGGCAGCAGACTGAGTGCTGCCGGCTCTCCAGACTGGCAGCGGACTGAGCCACTCAGCCCCCCGCCGGCCCCGCTCAGCCCGCAACCGGCCCGCTCAGCCCGCTGCCGGCTGAGTGAATGGAACCCCAGGCCAGCAGCGGGTTGAGCAGCTCAGCTGGGGTCTCAGCCGCCGGCCTGTTCAGCTCGCTGCCAGCCTGGGGTTCCTTGGGGGTCCCCAGGCCAGCAGCAGGCGCTCAGTGGGGCCGGCGGCCAGGACCCCGGCTGGCAATGGGGCAGCAGCCGGAACCCCAGAGCAATGGTGAGCTGAGCTGTTCAGCCCGCCGCCACGTGCCATCAAAAATCAGCTTGTGTGCCACCTTTGGCACGTGTGCCGTAGGTTGCCGACCCCTGCTCTGTACACTAGTAAGGGGATGCGATATTACAGTGGTTGGAGGCTCTATTTCGCAGTAACAGGGCTATAGGGAAGTCAGTCAACATTTTTTGTTTCTCTGATGAAAACTGGCCAACTCCCTGCCCCAAACCAAACCTGTCACAAATAATTGTCAACAACTTCATTTTCTGTTTTTGGCTAAGATATTGATTTTTAAAAAAAAAAATATTGAAATTGAATTCAGGATTGTTAGCAAGCAGGATTTTTGGCAAACAAAGTTGTTAAATGACCATCTAAATGGCAACACAGTCCTGCTTTCATGCTTGGCTCACCCATGAGCCTGCAGCATTCGGCTCTCTCTAGGACCCAGCAGCCCTGCTCTTACATGCTCCACTGCTTCCGGTCTGTCCAGGCTCCCAGCAGAGCGGTGCCCCCAGGCAGAGTGGTGTTCTAGGCGGCTGCCTACTCTGCCTATGGCTAAGGACGGCCCTGGTGCTGGGGCCTCTTCCCTGAATCAGTTACTGGACAGACAAAGAGACATTAAACCCTTCCCTGTCCTTACTGTGCTGTGTCAATGTGATGAACTGGGGCGTCAGTCTATGCACACTCCAATGGGTTATCACCTTTCTAATTGCTGGTAGCTGGATCCCTGAAATTGTAACCTTGCCTCATCTCTTCTGTCAAGCCTCAACCCTGCTGTGTGTCTTCTCCCCATGCCCTGCCCCTGTCACTTGCTCCTGTCTTCCCCTCCCCTTGTCAGCCATGACCCAGTCATCTCTAAAACCAATATGTGCTCACATCTTATAGCAAGTCAATTAAGGACACTGGTTAGTGTTAACATTTTAATGTTTATTCTTAATTTGTTACTAACTCTGTGGAGAGAGAGACCCCGTCAGGGATCCTGGGATGTATCTCAGCTCTGGGAGTAGGGTGGGGTATAGTGGGTTACAGCAGGAGGCAGATACATCTGGGGTCTAAATAAGCAGACCAGAATGGCCAGACTGGGAAATACCAATGGTCCATGTAGCCCACTAGCCTGTCTTCTGACAGTGCCCAGTGCCAGGTGGCTCAGGGGGAGAAAAAGAACATGGCAATCAGGATGCGATTCATGTGGAGCAGCTCAGCAGAAGGGGGAAGAAGCCCCGAGCCCGGGATTACTCAGCTTCAGCTGGCAGGAGTTCAAGCCTCCAACCCCAGTAGGAGCTGCCGGGTGAGGGGAAGAGCCCGGGTTGCCCGGCTACAGCAGCAGAAGAAGCCCTCAGTTCAGGCTGCCCCAAGCCCTAGCTGCACCCACAGAGTGGAGGCAGGAGCTGTGGGGGGAGAGGGGGAGAGAAGTCCTACTCATTTTTGTCCTCTCCATCTTCCATACAGCTGCCGTCCAGGAGTTGTCTCATTTCCCTTCTCTTTGGATGAATCTCAGGGGGCTGTTTATTTGTCTCCCCTCCCTGACACGTTAGGGGCTGCTCACTTCCCTACAGCTCCCTTTCCCTTTCTGGAGATAGACATGGGTTGCACCGTGCCACCGGTACAATCACCAAACCGGTGGTCTGCTCTCTCTTTGCCCATCTCCATGGGCCACAGGGTCATGACAGGGACCCAACCAGAGGATCATCATAAATCCACAACACCATCCCCCACTGTGCTGCTGGATGAGCGTCATCGTTTTACGGTGGAAACCTGTGATTTCTCGGTAAGGTGAAGCTCCCTCTCCAGCATCACAGACAATGATTTATTCAGTTGCATCTTGTCAAGGCTGCTTCCCCACTCTGAACTTTAGGGTACAATTTGGGGGGCCTGCATGAAAACTTCTAAGCTTAACTACCAAAGTGCTAATTCCCTTCCCTGGGTAGCCTTGAGAGACCTTCACCAATTCTCTGGTGAATACAGATCCAAACCCCTTGGATCTTAAAACAAGGAGAAATTAACCATCCCCCCCCTTCCTCCCACCAACTCCTGGTGGATCAAGATCCAACCCCCTTGGATCTAAAAACAAGGAAAAATCAATCAGGTTCATAAAAAGAAGGCTTTTAATTAAAGAAAAAGGTAAAAATCATCTTTGTAAAATCAGGATGGAAACTAACTTTACAGGGTAATCAAACTTAAAGAGCTCAGAGGAATCCCCTCTAGCCTTAGGTTCAAAGTTACAGCAAACAGAGATAAACACCCTAGGAAAAGGTACATTTACAAGTTGAGAAAAAAAAAGATAAAAACTAACACGCCTTGCCTGGCTGTTTACTTACAGGTTGGAAATATGAGAGACTTGTTCAGAAAGATTTGGAGAGCCTGGATTGATGTCTGGTCCCTCTCAGTCCCAAGAGCGAACAACCCCCAAAACAAAGAGCACAAACAAAAGCCTTCCCCGCATAAAGATTTGAAAGTATCTTGTCCCCTTATTGGTCCTTTGGGTCAGGTGTCAGCCAGGTTACCTGAGCTTCTTAACTCTTTACAGGTAAAAGGATTTTGGAGTCTCTGGCCAGGAGGGATTTTATAGTACTGTACACAGGAGGGCTGTTACCCTTCCCTTTATAGTTATGACAGATCTACATCCTGTCTTAAAGCTGGGGGGAGAGGTACATATGCTGGAAGGTAGGGATAGGGTCCAGAGTGACTTAGACAAATTGGAGGATTGGGCCAAAAGAAATCTGATGAGGTTCAACGAGAACAAGTGCAGAGTCCTGCGATTAGGATGGAAGAATTCCATGCACCACTACAGGCTGGGGACCAACTGGCTAAGCAGTATTTCTGCAGAAAAGGACCTGGGGATTACAGTGGACGAGAAGCTGGATGTGAGTCAGCAGTGTGCACTGGTTGCCAAGAAGGCCTACGGCATATTGGGCTGTATTAGTAGGAGCATTGCCAGCAGATCAAGGACGTGATTATTCCTCTCTATTCAGCACTGGTGAGGCCACATCTGGAGAACTGTGTCAAATTTTGCATCCCCCCTACTACAGAAAGAATGTGGACAAATTGGAGAAGGTCCAGCGGAGGGCAACGGATATGATAAGGGGGTTTGGGCACATGGCTTACGAGGAGAGGCTGAGGAAACTGGGCTTGTGTAGTCTGCAGAGGAGAAGAGTGAGGGGGGATTTGACAACTGCCTTCAACTACCTGAAGGGGGGTTCCAAAGAGGATGGAGCTCGGCTGTTCTCAGTGGTGGCACATGACAGAACAAGGAGCAATGGTCTCAATTTGCGGTGGGGGAGTTTTAGGTTGGCTATTAGGAAACACTGTTTGACTAGGAGGGGAGTGAAGAACTGGAATGGGTTACCCAGGGAGATGGTGGAATTTCCATCCTTAGAGGTTTTTAAGGCCCAGCTTGATAAAGCCCTGGCTGGGATGATTTAGTTGGGGTTGGTCCTGCTTTGAGCAGGGGGTTGAACTAGATGACCTCTTGAGGTCGCTTCCACCGCTAATATTCTATCATTCTGCAATTGTATGATGACGCTGAAGATGCTTCGCAAAAGTGAATCTAGATGTAGTGATCAAAATCATCATGAAGAGCGTATGTTAGACTCAGCTTCGCTGTTCAGTTTCACCCTGGGCAATGGGTGCAGTGCAGTTCCAGATAAGGTGCCATATGTGTCTATAAATAGCCAGATAATAGAAGATCTGCCATTTATCTCCTTCACTGTGACCTACCAAAACCGCCCTGTCCTATGCCCAGCATCCCGACTTCTCATCTAACATGGGAGCTTATCCTGTCACCTCACTCAGCTGTTTTCCTCCTAGCTTCAAAGCTGATCTCTTACCCCGGCCCCAAGACCTGGGTTAGGGCAAAGGACTCCCAGTCCATACCCACACACACTGCCAGCTACAGGCCCCCAGCCAGGAGGAACAAAAGGGAACTGAAAGCTATGGAAACAAGCCACACAAGGGTCTCTTCCCTCAGGACTTTGTGGCTGACCTTTAGGGCCCACAAGTTGTATGATGCACAATCTCACCCACCTGCCTTACAACCCTGCTACCAACCATCCACTGCTCTTATAGGGTTTCCTAGCTTCCCTCTCCGCTCCTCATTGGTCTGTCGGCCCCAGCACTGTGTCCTCACTGCACTCACTACAGGCTCCTTGTCAGGCTGCAGCAGCTCCTGTCCCAGCCCCAGAGCAGAGGGACCCCAGCTGGGAGGGGGGGGGCATGGAGGGAGGTGGAGATAATCCAGAGAGTGACTGGGGCTGGGGAGGGGAGGAGCCAGCAGCAGGGGTGGCGCTTTTGGGGAAGAGGCAGAAGTGAGGAGGGGCCTGAAGGAAGAGGTGGATAAGAGAGTGGAGCTTTGGAGGAATAGGTGGGAGAGTGGGAGGGGCCTTATGGAAATGCATGGGACAGGGGCTAGGGGGCAAGGGAAAATATGTGGAGCAGGGCACAGGGCCTCAGGTGTCCAGTTACCAGCAATTAGAAAGGTGGCAACCCTATGAATTAATGGGGTGTACCCAGACTGATTCCTCTGTTTGTCAGGCAGACACAGCACAGTGAGGCCAGGAAAGGATTTCATGTCCCTTTGACAGTGCAGTCAGTGTTTCAGGGAAGAGGGCCCAGCACTATGTCACCAGCCAGCTCTGAACGGAAACTCAATCTCAGAGCCATCGGACCAGGAGAAAACATTAGGCCCCTTTATGAGTAAAGAGCCGGAGCAGCCTGTCCTGGATCTGTTTGGTCCTCACCCCGTAGATTATGGGGTTTAGCGTGGGGAGCATAAAGATGTACAAGTTGGCAATGAGAACGTGGATATGCCCAGGCACATTCGGGCCAGACCAGTACATGAGGGAGATGAAGAGCCCTGGGAAGTAAGAGGCTAAAATGACACAGAGGTGGGAGCCGCAGGTCCCAAAAGTCTTGAGCCGGGCGTCCTTTGTGGGGAGGCTGAAGATGGCCCTGAGGATCAGAATATAGGAGATGGCAATAAAAATCCCATCCAGACCAAACACACAGAAAAGCACAAAGAAGCCATAGTAACTATTGACGTGGGTGTCAGCGCAGGCCAGCTTGACCACGGCTTTATGTGTGCAGAACGGCTGGGGGATGATGTTGGTTGTGCAATATGGCCACTGCCTCACCAGGAAGGGATAGGGCAGTGAGACCATTCCGCCGCGCAGCACCACGGCCAGGCCAATCTTGGCCACAAAGGGGTTTGTCAGGATGGTGGAATGTCTCAGGGGATTGCAGATGGTCACGTAGCGATCAAAAGCCATGGCCACAAGGATCCCAGACTCCATCACTGTGAAGCAGCGAATGAAGTACATCTGGGTGAGGCAGGCACTAAAATCGATCTCCCTGGAATTGAACCAGAAAATTGCCAGCATTTTGGGCAGTGTGGATGTATACACAACCAGGTCACTGACGCCCAGCATGCAGAGGAAATAGTACATAGGCACATGGAGGCTCGGCTCCCTCTTCACAATGAACAGGATGGTGAAGTTCCCCAAGATGGCTATGGTGTACATGGTGCTGAAGGGGATGGAGATCCAGATGTGGGCTGCCTCCTGCCCAGGAATGCCCAACAGGATAAAGGTGGAGGGGTTGGTGAAGTCTGTTGTGTTGGAATCTGACATGGAGTAGGGGGAAGGTGTCCAACTCTGAGGCTGAACGGTGTCTCCTGCATATACTGTATGTTCCACAGGCTTCCTGTATGTGCCCAGGTTTTAGGGTGATGGTCACAGTACAAATACCTGGATGAAGAGAGAATATTCAAATGAGACACTACATGCATTACTGGAGGCTGTTCTTATGGGTGAAGCAGATTGGTCGCTCTTCACACACTGAAAAATGACATTTTCATTATTCAGATAAATGAATTATGAATACATGATCCAACTAATGAGAATTCCATATTTTATGGTGCTCTCTGTGTCAATAATTCCTACCCCTCTTGGTGTGGGAAACCTTAATAGACACCAGCAGGAAACACAATGGTGGATACTGATTATCCATCACTGTTCCTTAGGCCTTCTCTACACTGTCAAGTTTTTTTTTTTTTTTTTTTTTTTGTTAAAAAGCAGCTTTTGGCAAGGAAACAGTGGAGGTGTCCACACTGCAAGGCCACTATTGATGATGGAATGCCTCAGTTTCAATGACATAATAAAACCACCTTGACAAGAGTTGTGAGATATTTTACGCAAAAGTTTTGTCGACAACGTGATAGCATGGACCCTTGCGCCCCTCTCCCAAAGGCATCCCACGATGCCCATCCTGACTCTGTTGTCTCCTCTGCCCTGCAGCTAGGTAAACACCTTCTGACCCTCCCCGCTTAAAGGCCTGGGAATTTTGAAATCCCCCTTCCGGTTTGGCGTGGAGCGCTCACACTGCCTGTTCTCAGGGGACCATTGTGGATCCACACAGCAAACGCTCTCCACCTTGGACCCCTGCGGAGCTGCTGGACCTGCTCAGTATTTGGGGAGAGGAGGCTGTGCAGTCCCAGCTGTGCTCCAGCCAAAGGAATTTCACAGTTACTTGTGATTCACCAGATATGTCCTTGAAAGGAGACACCCCCTCCGCTCAAGCTGAGCATCTCCTGGATATGAAAGCTCCCAAGAGGGAGCAAGGAAGATATGTTCTGGGAGGTGCTGCAGTACTCTGATATAGACAAGAGGGAACGCAGACTGTGGAGGGAAAGCGACAAGCAGGAAAGAAAAAAAATTGAGGCATAAACTAGGGATGCAACAGAGAGGCTGATACAAGCAGCAAACCAACATACTGCTGTCCCTCATAACCCTCCACACTGAGAAGATGCATGTCTGCCTTCCCCTTCAGAACATTCAGAGCTCTTTCCCATGCCCTCCCCATATTCCATCCACACATTGATTTCCGATTACTGGGACTTCACGCTTTCCCCTAAACTGCACCCCCACAAACAGCTTTTCAAACAACTGCTGGACTTACGCTTAACTCTAAACTTCACCTCTCCTCTGGTAACCCCCCACAACCATGAATGTGTGTGTGTCTGTGTGTGAGCTCATAGTGTTGTGTTTTTTTGGCTACAAAAGCAAAGTGATTTCATTAATAAGCATTCTTTATTTGTTTCCATGGAAGTTATGACAGCATCTGGCAGCAGCAAACAAAGAAGCATTTTTATCATTTCCTTACATTGCATCCTGGGCCTGAACAATCAGAACTGGTTCCTACTCTACGGAAACTGGACTTCATTATGCATTGCAATCCCAAGCATAGCAACAAACATTACTGGTTCTCATCTTCAATGTGTTGCCTCGAAGCCTCCTGATTCAAGTTGCCCCCTCTTGTGCCACTCTAATAGCCTTGGTATGTGGCTGCCCAAAATCAGCAGCCAAGCGTTCTGCCTCAGCAGTCCACTCCTAAGCAATTTCTTCACCCTTTCCTTCCCAAATATTATGCAACATGTAATATGTGGCTATGACCATGAGAATATTATCCTCATTGAGGTCTAACCTGCCATAAAGGCATCACCACTGTGCCTTTAATCTGCCAAAGGCACATTCCACGATCATCCTGCACCTACTCAGCCTATTGTTGAAATGCTCCTTACTGCTATCCAGGTTTCCCATGTACGGCTTCATGAGCCATGGCATTAAGGGGTATGCCGGGTCTCCCAGGATCACTATAGGCATGTCGACATCTGCTGTGGGATTTTCTTGTCTGGAACGAAAGTCCTCACTGGCAGCTTTCAGTAAAGGCCGGTGTTCCTGAACACTCGTGCGTCATGCCCTTTTCCGGACCACCCCACATAGATGTCAATGAAACGCTTTTGGTGATCTATGAGCACTTGCAACACCATGGAGAAGTACCTATTCCAATTGATGTACTCCATCACAAGGTGGTCTGGTGCCAAATTTGAAATATGCATGCCATCTATCTCCCCTTCGCAGTTAGGGAACCCCATTTCTGCAAAGCCATCCACAATTTCATACACATTGCCAAGAGTCAGTCCTTCGTAGCAGGATGTGATTAATGGCCCTGCACACTTGCCTTAACACAGCCCCAGTGGCTGATTTTCCGACTCCAAATTGATTTGCAACTGACCGGTAGCAGCCTGGTGTCGCCAGCTTCCACTCTGTGATCACCAAGTGCTTCTGCAACAAGAGGGCAGCTCTCATTTTTGTGTCCTTACACTGCAGGGAAGGGATGAGTTCAGCACACACTTCCGGAAAGATGGCTTTCCATATCCTAAAGTTCTGCAGCCACTGCTCCTCATTCCAGACCTGCATAATGATGCGATCCCACCACTCAATGCTAGTGTATATCTATTATTCCATAATATAAAATCCTAATGTAGACCAGATCCTTGTCAAACACAAGTTATGGAGCTCAATACCAGCGTAACTGTGAAATTTAGTGGCCAGCATTATGCAGGTCAGACTGTATGATCTAATGGTCCCTTCTGACCTTGAACATTATGAATCTATCGATAACGAAAGTAGATCAGGCATTTATATTTACTCTGTCTCATAAAACACGAGAAGGGAACATTCAATTACATTAATAGTCTGAACATATAACACTGAAAAAATAAAATTGTTTATATAACCCATATTTGGCCTGTGGAACTCCTTACCACAGCTCTTATTAGAGCAAAGAGCTTAGCTGAATGGGATTCACAAAGGGATTGGCCATTGTAAGTGGTGCTGGTGGCATGACAGTTAGTTAAGGCTCTCTGACAACTTCAAGGAGAAGACCGCAATTTAAGATGCTTATGCATTTGCCAAATATTAACTGTATGGATTGAAATTTACCATGTTGGTTGTCTGCATCAAGTAGAATTGCATTTTGAAAGTTTAAGGCATAACGGTTCAGCCAACTTCTCGAATGCAGCAGGAGAAATGATGTCTTGCCCATGTTGAAAAATTGTTATATTTATTCTAGTGAGGAGTCCTAGCAACATTTTGGCCCCTGATACTGGAGCAAACTCATCCGCTGTGGAAAGGGCTGTGGGATGTTTAACGCCCGTGCAGAGTGGAAATGACTACAGACCTATTCCCTGTCCCATCATGCTCACATTGCACTGCGCATGTCAAACAGAAAGAGATGGGTACCTGTGATTTCTGAGATGGAAGTGTCTTCCCTGGGAATCACCCTCCAGTGGCTGTGCCCTGAACCTCTCTGACCCCAGCATCTGCAGCAGAATCCCACGCTAATAGCCAAAACAGGGGTGTGCACCGTTTAAATATAGCTGTATGCAATCCCAGTGGGTTTCGCTCAGCCTCTGGGGAGAAGTGGCATCTGGATGTAAACAGGCTGGAGACTAGAGACACTCTACCCAATGACTCTCTCTCTATGTCCATGCTTCTGTGTTTGTTATCCAGGGTTAGCAGTAAACAATAATTAAGGGACCTTCCCAGAGGGAGTTGAGACCCCTTGGGCTCCTCACTGAGTCAGAGAGGAATTACCTGTTCTTTGTAATTGAGTATATTTAAAAATTATAGTTGATTACTAAAAAGCTAGGGATAATGCCTAGGTCCCATAGGGTCTGATACTGTGTAAATGCCCAGGCTAAACAGTAGTAGACAGACAGAGCTGGAAAAAGATGACTGATGGGAGACATGAACACTTTCTCTTGGCACCGGGGTTGTGGCTAAGGGATCAGAGATCAGTAATTCTCATCAGTAATTATCATCATACAACGTAGAAACTTTAATTGAAGGATGTTCAAAACACCTAGCAAAGGAAAGTCACTATGAACATATACATATCCCCATTATACCCATTGGTAAACTGAGGTGCAGGGAGATATGAGTTGGCCAAAGTCACACAGAGAATAACAGACAGAACCCAGGAGTCCTGATTTCCCGGCTAAAACGACGGTCTCTCCGTCAGTAACTGTGTGCACTAGAAACGGGAAATGGACTCACAATCTCCCAGGGCCTGTTCATTGGGTGGGTGTGATGACTTCTGCACGGTGCAACCTGGAATTGGGGTACCGCCAAGCCCTCTGGCATACCAGTATGAAGCCCCACTGACACTGTGAGTGTCACTGTGACAAGCTGTGACAAGCTGCAATCCTCTCCAGGTCTTGCACGTATGCAGTTTTTGACAGACAGGGACACACCCAGCTGTACTTGTCCTTGTTGAACTTGGCTATCTACAAAGTTGGCTATCTAAGAAATAAAGGCACACATCATCATGATTTTGCCTGTACAATCTGTCTTTTTGCTTCTGTGTCTGGGTGCCATTTAGGGTTGCCAGGTACCTAGTTTTAAACCAGAACGTCAAGTAGGAAATGGAACCCGACAGTATCCAGTTACTGCAGGATGGGGGGAGGCATCGGGTCATTAACCCAAGCCAGCCCCTGGTCAGCCGGGGCTGCCTCCTACCTGCGGGGAGGCTCCTTTTCAGGCTGCAGCAGCTCCCATCCCAGCCTGGGAGCAGAAAGCACCTAGCTGGGCAGGGGTGCCATTTAGGGGAGCTGGCGGGGGTTCTAGACCCCCCCCCAGTTTTCCTACCTGAAGTCATTAAATTAAATTAAGGATCATTAGATGATCCTGGAAGCATTGACAGGCACTTCCATTAAAAGATAGGAAACAAAGTGTACAAATAAAGGGGCCATTTTACACACGGAGAGAGTTAAAGAGCGTGTCCCCCAGGAGTCAGTCCTTGGACCATTGATGTTCACAGTATATATAAAGAACATAAAAATATATAAACGGCCAGACTGGGTCAGACCAAAGGTCCATCCAGCCCAGTATCCTGTCTTCTGACAGCGCGCAATGTCAGGTACACCAGAGCGAATGAACAGAACAGGTAATCATCACATGACCCATTACTTGTCACTCATTCCTAGCTTCTGGCAAACAGAGGTTAGGGACACCATCCGTGCTCACCCTGGCTAATAGCCATTGATAGACCTATTGTCCATAAATTAATCTAGTTCTTTTTTGAACTCTTTGTCTTGGCCTTCACAACATCCTCTGGCAAAGAATTCCACAGGTTGACTGTGCATTGTGTGAAGAAATAGTTTCTTTTGTTTGTTTAAACCTGCTGCCTATTAATTTCATTTGGTGACCCCTAGTTCTTGTGGTATGAAAAAGGAGTAAACAACAGTTCTTTATTTACTTTCTCCACACCAGTCATGATTTTATAGACCTCTATCATATCCCCCCTTAGACATCTCTTTTCCAAGCTGAAAAGTCCCAGTCTTATTAATGTCTCCTCATACAGCACCCGTTGCATGCCCTAATATTTTTTTCTTGACCTTTTCTGAAGCTTTTCCAATTCCAAAATATCTTTTTTGAGATAGGGCAACCACATCTGCATACAGTATTCAAGATGTGGGTGTGCCATGGATTTATAGAGAGACAATATGATATTTTCTGTCTTATTGTCTATCCCTTTCTTAATGATTCCCAACATTCTGTTCGCTTTTTTGAGTGCTGCTGCCGAATGAGTGGTAACAGCTAATTTGGACCATATCCTTTTATATGTATAGTTGGGATTTGCCATTTTCTTGCCCAGTCACCCAGTTTTGAAAGATCTTTTTGTAGCTCTTTGCAGTCTGCCTGGGACTTAACTATCTTGAGTAGTTTATTATCTGCAAATTTTGCCACCTCACCCTTACACCTTTTTCCAGATCATTTGTGAATATGACAGGTCCGAGTACAGACTCCTGGGGGAGACCGCTATTTACCTCTCTCCATTCTGAAAACTGACCATTTATTCCGACCCTTTGCTTCCTATCTTTTAGCCAGTTACCAGTCCATGAGAGGACCTTGATCTAGTAAAAGGGGTAAACAGTACTAGTGGTGGCAAAACTTGCAGATGATACAAAACTATTCAAGATAATTAAGTACAAAGGAGACTGCAATGAGTTACAAAGGGATTGCACAGAACTGGGTGACTGGACAACACAATTGCATATGAAATTGAATGCTGATAAATTGAAAGTAATGCACAGGGCAGAATATAATTCCAACTACATATACAAAATGATGGGGTCTAAATTAACTGTTACCACTCAAGAAAGAGATTTTGGAGTCATTGTGGAAAGTTCTCTGAAAACATCTGCTCAGTGTGCAGTGACAGACAAAACAAGCAAACAGAATGTTGGGAATCATTAGGAAAGGGACAGATAATAAGATAGAAAATATCATATTGCCGCTCTATAAATCCATGGTACGGAGCTGAGGCGGCATGGCCTCCCCGGGCAGGAGAGAAGAGACAACTCATGCTGCACCAGTGCGGGGCTGATACGCCCTGTTACACCTCCCCAAACTCCAGCCAGACATTCCTTTCAGATGTCAGGGACATCATGCTTTCCCCTCCACTCCACCCCCGCCGACAGCTTTTCAAATGACAGCTGAACTTATAATCAGCTCTAAAAGTCAGACAGACATTTACATTTGTTGTTGGCTTGGTATAATCTAATGATAGAATAACCACCAGTCTGGGGTGACTCTGCCCTATTTCTCAGCAGCTTGTCATCAATTTGGCATCCTCAGCTGTGTCCCACTGAAGCACGGTAATACATGGACACAGGGTTCACTATTGATAGGTGTTTCACAGACTATTTCTCACTATTCCCAGGAGGTATCCCACTTTTACAGATGGGGAAACTGAGGCAGCAGGAAGGGAATTGTCTTGAGCCAGGAACATAGCCCAGGAGTCCCTAGCTGCCAATCTCTTGCTTAGTCTCTCTCAGACCTGGCTCCTATGGTCCACGCAGCAGAACAGAGGCTGGTGCTCTCTCTCCATTGGTTTCTCTAGTGAAAGGATCTCCCCTGATTTCAATGGGCTGCACAACTTACAGCAGCTGAGGATTGAATCCAAGACATTTAACTAGAGATAAAACATCACCAGAGACCAGTGAGCTGGGAGTGAAGAGTCCTAGCTCAGCCATGCATTCACTGGGTGACCTTGGGAAAACCACTTCCTCACAAACCACAGCCTCTCCATGTATTAAATGGAGATTATTAATCATTATCTCTAGTGTGCTGCTACCGAAAGTCCCTAATTGGGGCTGTACAGGCACACGTTGTACTGATGTGATTGCTCACAGAACATGGTTGGGTTCTATGCACCGTGCAGCGTTCCAAGCAGCATGTGGTCCATGGTAAACAGGGAAGACTGAATTGTGTGGAAACCTGTTTTTGTGGCTTTAGTTTTTAGCTGTTTGTTTAATAAATTTCTCCTGTTTAAGAAGGACGTCAACTCCACTGATCACAACACACAAATAGCCTCACTGCATCTAAAACAACCCAGAGGAACAATACCAGTTCATGGACACGGCAATGGTGCGGGAGGGCCAGGACTCCTGGTTTCTATTGTCAGCTCTTGCAGTGACTCCTTGTGTGGCCTTGGGACAATCACTTTACTGCTGTGTATTTCAGTACCTCCAGGACATGGGAATAACATTTTTGTTCAACATCTTCATTAATGATCTGGACGATGGGACGGATTGCACCCTCAGCAAGTTCGCAGATGACACTAAGCTGGGGCGGGAGGGAGATAGATAGGCTGGAGGGTAGGGATAGGGTCCAGAGTGACCAAGACAATTTGGAGGATTGGGCCAAAAGAAATCTGATGAGGTTCAACAAGGAGAAGTCAGAGTTCTGTACTTAGGAAGGAAGAATCCCAGGCACTGCTACAGGCTGAGGACCGACTGGCTAAGCAGCTGTTCTGCAGAAAGGACCTGGGGATTACAGTGGATGAGAAGCTAGATATGAGTCAGCAGTGTGCCCTTGTTGCCAAGAAGGCTAACGGCATATTGGGCTGCATTAGTTGGAATATTACCAGCACATCGATGGAACTGATTATCCCCAGTATTCGGCCCTAGTAAGGCCAGGTCTGGAGTATTGCATTCAGTTTGGGCCCCACACTACGAAAAGAGGTGGACAAATTAGAGATAGTAGAGCGGAGGGCAATGAAAATTATTCAGGGCCTAGGGTACACGACTTATGAGAGAGGCTGAGGGAACTGGGATTGTTTAGTCTGCAGAACAGAAGAGTGAAGGTGGATTCGATAGCAGCCTTCAACTACCTGAAGGGTGGTTTCAAAGAGGATGGAGCTCGGCTGTTCTCAGTGGTGGCAGATGACAGAACAAGGAGCAATGGTCTCAAGTTGCAGTGGGAGAGGTCTAGGTTGGCTATTAGGAAACACTATTTCACTAGGAGGGTGGTGAAGCACTGGAATGCGTTACCTAGGGAGGTGGTGGAATCTCCATCCTTAGAGGTTTTTAAGGCCCGGCTTGACAAAGCCCTGGCTGGGAGGATTTAGTTGGGATTGGTCCCGCTTTGAGCAGGGGGTTGAACTAGATGATCTCTGAGGTCTCTTCTAACCCTAATCTTCTGTGAATCTATGATTCTATCATGACTCTGCCTAGCAGCTTAGCTAAACAGCTTCTGGGTGTAGTGATCAAACTGTCATGCAGAGCGTATGTTAGAGTCACCTTCAGTGTTCAGCTTCATAGCCAAATAATGCAAGATCTGCCATTTAGCTTCTTCACTGTGAGCTACAAGAACCTCCCTGGCATCTACCCAGCATCCGGCCTTCCCAGCTTACAGCTGTTGTCCTCTCTTACCCTGACCCCAAGACCTGGCTTAGGGCAAGGGACTCCCAGCCCATACCCATTGCAGGGACACTGCCAGCTACAGGCCCCCAGCCAGGAGGAGCAAAAGGGAACTGAAAGCTAAGGAAATAAGCCACACAATGGTCTCTGGCAGAGCTGCTTTATTCCTTCCCCCATTGAGTGACACTTTTCCGCCCCATTCTTCAATTACTCGGGCAAGGATCAAAGAGGCACACAGGCGAGCTGCATAGGCAGAAGCTGCTAACATGTAGTAGGAAGGAGTACGGCAGAAAGAGATCATAGAATCATAGAATCATAGAGTATCAGGGTTGGAAGGGACCTCAGGAAGTCATCTAGTCCAACCCCCTGCACAAAGCAGGACCAATCCCCAACTAAATCATCCCAGCCAGGGCTTTGTCAAGCCAGGTCTTAAAACCTCTAAGGATGGAGATTTCACCACCTCCCTAGGGAACCCATTCCAGTGCTTCATCACCCTCCTAGTGAAATAGTGTTTCCTAATATCCAGCCTGAACCTCCCCCACTGCAACTTGAGACCATTGCTCCTTGTTCTGTCTTCTGGTACCACTGAGAACAGTCTAGATACATTCTCTGTGGAACCCCCTTTCAGGTAGTTGAAAGTAGCTATCAAATCCCCCCTCATTCTTCTGTTCTGTAGACTAAACAATCCCAGTTCCCTCAGCCTCTCCTCATAAGTCATGTGCCCCAGGCCCCTAATAATTTTTGTTGCCCTCCGCTGGACTCTTTCCAATTTTTCCACATCCTTCTTATTGCACTGAGTGCAGCATGTATGATTACCTGCCCTGTGGGTGGGTGGCATATGTGTGCAAGCGGTGTAAGGAACTCCTGGCCCTCAGAGACCACGTATGGACTTTGGAGGCCAGGGTGGCGGAACTGGAGGAGCTAAGGGAGTGTCGAGGAGTGTGGTGGACTCATGGCCCTGTACCCCCGGCTTCCTGCAATTCACCGTGACTCTCAGCCAGCCAGTAAAGTGGAAGGTTTATTGGATAACAGGAACACAGTCTACAGCAGAGCTTGTAGATACAACGAGGACCTCTTGGGGAGCGCAGGGAGCTTAGATCCCAGCTTGGGATTCCCTGTGTTGCACCTCCCAGCCCAAAACTGAAGAACTCCCAAAACCCTCCAGCAGCTCTCTCCCCCATCCCCTCTGCTCCTCCTCCCCTTTGTTCAGTCTCCCGGGCAGAAGGTGTCACTTCTCCCACCCCCCTCCTGGCTCAGGTTACAGCTCAGGTAACTCAATGTAACTCCCAGGCTACATTCCCAGGTCAAATCCGGCCTGCTCCCTGCTCCGTCACATCTCTCCCCCCTTCGAGACTGAACTGAGCGGGGTCACTCTGCCCAGTGACCTGGGGAAGTTCAGGGCCCCGTCTCTGGGACAACGCATCCGCTATCAGGTTGTCACTTCCCTTCACATGAACCACGTCCATGTCATAATCCTGCAGGAGCCGGCTCCACCTCAGGAGCTTGGCGTTGGCTCCTTTCATCTGGTGCAGACAGGTCAGGGGAGAGTGGTCGGTGTGCACGGTGAAGTGTTGCCCAAAGAGATATGGCTCTAGTTTCTTGAGGGCCCACACCATGGCCAGGCATTCCTTCTCGATGGCCGAGTAGTTCTGCTCCTGAGGTAGGAACTTCTTGCTCAGGTACACGATCGGGTGTCTCTCCCTCTTTTCATCCTCCTGCATTAACACCGCCCCCAGTCCCGTGTCTGAGGCGTCGGTGAACACCAAAAAGGGCTTGTCAAAGTCTGGGTTCGCCAGAACTGGGCCACTGACTAGAGCCTCCTTCAGCGCCCGGAGTGCTTTCTGGCACTCCTCGGTCCAGATCACCTTGTCTGGCTTCCCCTTCTTGCACAGCTCAGTGATGGGGGCGGCTATGGCGCTAAAGTGGGGCACGAACCTTCGATAGTATCCCGCCATCCCAATAAAGTCTTGAATCTGCTTTTTGGTTTGAGGAGCGGGCCAGTCTCTGATCACCTCCACTTTGGCTGGTTCTGACTTTAGGCAGACGCTCCCCACCCGGTGACTTAGGTAGGATACTTCAGCCATCCCCACCCTGAACTTCTCAGCTTTTACGGTCAGCCCAGCCTCCTGTAGTCGGTCCAGCACTTGTCTAACCTGGGACACATGGTCCTCGCAGGTCTGGCTAAAGACGCAAATGTCGTCAATATATGTCACAGCAAAACTCTCCATCCCCCTTAGTAGCTGATCCACCAGGCGCTGGAAGGTGGCCGGCGCTCCCTTGAGGCCGAAAGGCAGGGTCAGGAACTCAAAGAGCCCAAGAGGGGTGATAAAGGCCGATTTCAGCCTGGCATCTGCATCCAGCAGCACTTGCCAATAGCCCTTTGTAAGATCCATGGTGGTAAGGTACCGAACACCTCCCAGCTTGTCTAGGAGCTCGTCAGGCCTGGGCATGGGGTAGGCATCGGCTACAGTGATGGCATTGAGCTTCCGATAGTCCACACAGAACCGGATCGACCCGTCCTTTTTGGGGACCAGCACCACCAGCGAGGCCCGAGGACTGGAGGACGGCTGAATCACCCCCAAAGCCAGCATGTCATTGACCTCTCTTTCCAGTTCCTGAGCGGTTTTCCCTGTGACTTGGAAGGGGGAGTATTTTATAGGCGGGTGCGATCCTGTCTGAACCCGGTGGACAGTCAGATTAATGCATCCAGGCTGGTTGGAAAACAGCCTTCGGTACAGATGCAGCACCCCTCTGATCTCAGCTTGCTGGGTAGGGGTTAGCCGATCAGAGAGGGGAATTGTTTCCAGGGGGGACCAGCTCTTGTCCCAGGGAATAGATCTACTAAAGGATCACCTCCCTGCTCCTCCCAGTGCACACAAACGGCCAACACCACATTCCCTCTGTCATAATATGGCTTCATCATATTCACATGGTACACCCGGCGGTGGTGCGCCTGGTTCGACAGCTCCACCACATAGTTTACCCCATTTAGTTGCTTGACAACCTTGAAGGGCCCTTCCCATGAGGCCTGGAGTTTGTTCTTCCTCATGGGGATGAGGAATATCACCTGATCCCCAGTGGCGAAGGCACAGGCCCCGCGCCGTGTGATCATACCAGACCTTTTGCTTCCTCTGGGCTCGGACCAGATTCTCTCTGGCCAGGCCCATGAGCTCGGCAAGTCGTTCCCGGAAGGTCAGGACATACTCCACCATTGACTCTCCATCGGGAGTGGCCTTCCCCTCTGTCAAGGCTGTATCCCCACTTTGAACTTTAGGGTACAAATGTAGGGGCCTGCATGAAAACTTCTAAGCTTAACTACCATCTTAGCTCTGGTCCGCTGCCACCATCCCAAGAATTCCCATCCCTGGGAAGCCTTGAGAAACCTTCACCAATTCCCTGGTGAATACAGATCCAAACCCCTTTGATCTTAAAACAAGGAGAAATTAACCATTCCCCCTCCTTCCTCCCACCAACTCTTGGTGAATACAGATCCAACCCCCTTGGATCCAAAACAAGGAAAAATCAATCAGGTTCATAAAAAGAAGGCTTTTAATTAAAGAAAAAGGTAAAAATCATCTCTGTAAAATCAGTATGGAAATTAACCTTACAGGGTAATCAAACTTAAAGAGCTCAGAGGACTCCCCTCTAGTCTTAGGTTCAAAGTACAGCAAACAAAGATAAACACTCTAGTAAAAGGTAAACTAACAAGCCTTGCCTGGCTATTTACTTACAAGTTTGAAATATGAGAGACTTGTTTAGAAAGATGTGGAGAACCTGGATTGATGTCTGGTCCCTCTCAGTCCCGAGAGCGAACGAACTCCCAAACAAAAAGACAAACAAAAGCCTCCGCCCCCCCGCCCAAGATTTGAAAGTATCTTGTCCCCTTATTGGTCCTTTAGGTCAGATGCCAGTCAGGTTACCTGAGCTTCTTAACCCTTTACAGGGAAAAGGATTTTGGAGTCTCTGGCCAGGAGGGATTTTATAGTACTGTACACAGGACAGCTGTTACCCTTCCCTTTATAGTTATGACACGCCCCCCAAATCACAGATAGTATTGGACGTTCGGTTCCACACTGGCTGTGATTTCTTCCTGGAATTCTAGGAGAAAACAGAGTTAATAAGACACATGTACCTTTAGACATACTACTGATTATATAAAAACTAACAATATGTTTCATTCCAAGAACAATTGTTAACCAGTTAACTCTGGGAAACTTTCCCGGGAGAGTGCATCAGCCAATTTGTTTGAAGCTCCCGAAATGTATTGTATTTCAAAATCAAAATCTTGGAGAGCTAAACTCCACCGAAGAAGTTTTTTGTTATTTCCCTTGGCGGTATGAAGCCACTGTAGCGCAGCATGGTCTGTTTGTAGTTGGAAACGCCGTCCCCAAACATATGGGCATAGCTTTTCCAGCGCGTACACAATGGCATAGCATTCCTTTTCGCTGATTGACCAGTGGCTTTCCCTCTCAGACAGTTTCTTGCTGAGAAACATGACAGGATGGAATTCTTGATCCGGTCCTTCCTGCATTAAAACTGCTCCCACGCCTCGCTCGGACGCATCTGTGGTTACTAGGAATGGTTTGTCGAAGTCTGGGGCCCTTAGCACAGGGTCAGACATGAGTGTTGCCTTAAGCTGGTTAAAGGCCTTTTGACACTCATCAGTCCACTGAACTGCATTTGGCTGTTTCTTTCTGGTTAGGTCTGTCAGCGGGGCGGCGATTTGGCTGTAGTGGGGTACAAATCGCCTATAATATCCGGCCAAGCCTAAGAAGGATTGGACCTGTTTCCTAGACTTTGGAAATGGCCACTTTTGGATAGCATCCACTTTGGCCTGTAGGGGATTTATAGTTCCTCGACCCACCTGGTGTCACTTTGTTTTGGCCTATTTGACACTTTTTAGCCTTAACAGTTAGTCCTGCCTGCTGGATGCGCTCGAAAACTTTTTCCAGGTGCTCTAGGTGCTCTGCCCATGAATCAGAAAAAATGGCCACATCATCGAGGTAGGCAACTGCAGATTCTCCCAATCCCGCTAGGAGACCATCTACAAGTCTTTGGAAGGTGGCGGGTGCATTTCGCAACCCGAAAGGGAGTACATTGAATTCATACACCCCTGCCTGGGTAACGAAGGCTGAACTTTCCTTAGCGGGTTCATTTAGGGGTACTTGCCAGTACCCATTGGTTAAGTCTAAAGTAGAGATGAATTGGGCATGTCCCAATTTCTCCAATAGCTCATCTGTGCGTGGCATTGGATAGTTGTCAGGACAAGTTACAGCATTTAGCTTACGGTAGTCCACGCAAAAGCGTATTTCCCCATCTGGTTTGGGAACTAGAACCACTGGAGATGCCCATGTACTATTAGAGGGGCGGATTATAGCCATCTGTAGCATGTCCTGGATCTCCCTTTGTATAGCAGTTTGGGAATGAGGTGACTCCCGGTAGGGTGGGGTTCTAATTGGGTGAGCATTACCTGTGTCAATGGAGTAGTATGCCCGTTCGGTCCGTCCTGGAGTGGCTGAGAAAATTGGTGCAAAGCTTGTGCACAGCTCCTTGATCTGCTGTCGCTGCAGACGTCCAAAGGTTGTGGAGAGGTTCACCTCTTCTACGCCACCATCCTTTTTTCCTTCATAGTAGACACCTTCAGGCCACTCCGCATCATCTGTTTCCTGGGCTGTAAACTGGCAAACGTTTAATTCTCTGGAATAAAAGGGCTTAAGAGAGTTAACATGGTATACCTTAGGCTTTATGTTGGAGGTGGGGGAGGCTATGAGATAATTAACAACCCCTAGGTGCTCCTGGACCGTCAATGGTCCTTCCCACGATGCTTCCATTTTATGGGCCTGGAGCTCCTTTAAGACCATGACTTGGTCTCCTACTTTAAAGGACCGTTCTCTGGAATGTTTATCATACCAGGCCTTTTGCTCTTCCTGAGCATCCTTTAGGTTTTCTTTAGCAAGGGCTAAAGAGTGTTGGAGGGTGCTTTGTAGGTTGCTTACAAAGTCTAGAATGTTAGTTCCTGGAGAAGGCCTAAACCCCTCCCATTGCTGCTTCACCAATTGTAATGGCCCCTTAACCTCGCGGCCATACACAAGTTCAAATGGTGAAAACCCTAAACTGGGATGTGGTACAGCCATGTAGGCAAAAAGCAACTGCTGCAACACTAGGTCCCAATTATTGGAGTGTTCATTTACAAATTTACATATCATGGCCCCCAAAGTTCCATTAAAACTCTCTACCAGGCCATTGGTTTCATGGTGGTAAGGGGTGGCATCCAAGTGATTCACCCCATGAGCTTCCCACAGGTTTTCCATGGTCCCTGCTAGGAAGTTAGTTCCCGAATCTGTAAGGATGTCAGAGGGCCAACCTACCCTGGCAAAAATGTCTGTTAATGACTGGCACACACTTTTAGCCCTGGTGTTGCTTAAGGGTACTGCTTCCGGCCATCGGGTTGCAAAATCCATGGAAGTCAGTACATACTGCTTTCCTCTGGGTGTCTTCTTTGGGAAAGGACCGAGAATATCCACAGATACTTGCTGAAATGGGACCTCAATTATGGGTAGTGGCTGGAGAGGGGCTTTAACCTGGTCTTGGGGCTTTCCCACTCTTTGGCACACCTGACAAGACTTTACATAATTAGCAACGTCCTTGCCCATTCCCTCCCAGTGGAAGGACTTCCCCAACCTGTCTTTGGTTCTGTTCACCCCAGAATGGCCACTGGGATGATCATGGGCTAAGCTCAAGAGTTTTACCTGATACTTAATGGCAACTACCAACTGTCTTTGAGGATGCCATTCTTCCTGGTGCCCACCAGAAAGAGTCTCCTTGTATAATAGTCCTTGTTCTACAACAAATGGGGATCGGTTAGAAGAGCTGAGAGGCGGTGGGGTGCTCCGCGCCGCCGCCCAAGCTTTCTGAAGGCTGTCGTCTGCTTCCTGCTCGGCCTGGAACTGTTCCCTTGATGCTGGAGACATCAGTTCTCCTTGGACTGTGGACTGGGGCTTGGTCCCTCTGGAAGCGATGCCTTCTCTTAACAAAGGATCTTGTTAAAAAAACTTAACACCTCTGCCTTCAGGCAAGGAGAGATAAGATATGCATCTACCTTCAGCTCTGCTTTCCAAGCATCTAGAAGGAGAAAAAAATCTCACCGGCTTTTGGGTTTAAAATGAATCCCACCGCTCTGCCACCATGTCTAGGCTGTATCCCCACTTTGAACTTTAGGGTGCAAATGTAGGGGCCTGCGTGAAAACTTCTAAACTTAACTACCAGCTTAGCTCTGGTCCGCTGCCACCATCCCAAGAATTCCCATCCCTGGGAAGCCTTGAGAAACCTTCACCAATTCCCTGGTGAATACAGTTCTAACCCCCCTGGGATCTAAAACAAGGAGAAATTAACCATTCCCCCTCCTTCCTCCCACCAACTCTTGGTGAATACAGATCCAACCCCCTTGGATCTAAAACAAGGAAAAATCAATCAGGTTCTTAAAAAGAAGGCTTTTAATTAAAGAAAAAGGTAAAAATCATCTCTGTAAAATCAGGATGGAAATTAACCTTACAGGGTAATCAAACTTAAAGAGCTCAGAGGACCCCTCTCTAGTCTTAGGTTCAAAGTACAGGAAACAAAGATAAACACTCTAGTAAAAGGTACATTTAGAAGTTGAGAAAACAAAGGAAAACTAACACGCCTTGCCTGGCTATTTACTTACAAGTTTGAAATAGGAGAGACTTGTTTAGAAAGATGTGGAGAACCTGGATTGATGTCTGGTCCCTCTCAGTCCCAAGAGCGAACAAACTCCCAAACAAAAAGACAAACAAAAGCCTTCCCCCCCCCGCCCAAGATTTGAAAGTATCTTGTCCCCTTATTGGTCCTTTAGGTCAGATGCCAGCCAGGTTTCCTGAGCTTCTTAACCCTTTATAGGGAAAAGGATTTTGGAGTCTCTGGCCAGGAGGGATTTTATAGTACTGTACACAGCACAGCTGTTACCCTTCCTTTTATAGTTATGACACCCTCCCATTCATCTCTCATCAGGTCCAGGGGCCCCCTTACCCGCCTTCCATATAACAGATCGAAAGGCGAAAACCTGGTAGACTCCTGGGGTACCTCCCTGTACGCGAACAGCAGGTGAGGTAAGTACTTCTCCCAGTCCTGCGGGTGCTGGTTCATAAATGTTTTTAGCATCATCTTTAGTGTCCCATTGAACCTCTCCACTATCCCATTGGATTGGGGGTGATACGCTGAGGCCCAGTTGTGCCGGACTCCGCATTTCTCACACAAGCACCACCGACATGAAGTTGGACCCTTGGTCCGTTAAGACTTCCTTGGGAAACTCCACTCGGCTGAAAATGGTCAGCAACGCATCTGCCACAGTTTCCGCTTCGATGGACGATAAGGGCACTGCCTCGGGGTAGCGTGTGGTGAAATCTACCACCACCAAAATGTATTTCTTCCCTGACCGCGTCGTCTTGCTGAGAGGTCCCACTATGTCCATGGCCACCTTCTGGAAAGGCTCCTCTATGATGGGTAAAGGCCTCAACTCTGCTTTCCCCTTGTCCCGGGCCTTTCCTACCCTCTGACAGGGGTCACAGGATCGGCAGTACTGTCGGACGTTGGTAAAGACCCCAGGCCAGTAAAAGTTCTGTAGCAGCCTCTGCCTGGTGCACCGGATTCCCTGCTGCCCTGCGAGAGGGATGTCATGGGCCAGGTACAATATCTTGTTACGAAACTTTTGGAGAACCACCAGCTGCCTCCTGATCCCCCATGACTCCACGTCCCCTGGGGGAGCCCATTCTCGGTACAGGAACCCCTTCTCCCACAGGAACCTCTCCTGGCAGCCTCTCCCCATGGTCTGTACCACCCTGAGGTCCGCCAGGTCCCTTATCTTCTGCAAGGAGGGATCTTTCTGCAACTCGGCCTGGGACTCAGCAGCTGGGACAGGGCTGGGCAAGTGCTCTTTCTCGCCGGCTGGGTCTTAGGCCGTAGCCCCCCTGAGCTGTGTCCCTGGGTGGTCCCTCCCCACCCGGTTAGGGTCCTGCGCCTGGGGCAAAGTACCCTCCCCAAGGTCAGGGTGCAGTGCCCCTCGATGGCTCTGACTAGGGTCATGACCAGGGCACCCGGAGGGTCGCTTGGCCAGTCCTCCAGGTCCCCCCCATCAACACCTCAGTGGGTGAATGGTGGTGCACCCCCACATCCTTGGGGCCCTCCTTGGCCCCCCACTTCAGGTGTACCCTCACCACAGACACCTTGAATGGGGTCCCACCCACCCCCATCAGGGTCAGGTCGGTGTCGGGCATCACCCGATCTGGAGCCACCACCTCGGGCTGGGCCAACGTCACCTCTGCGCCCATATCCCAGTATCCATTGACCTTTCTCCCATCCACCTCCAGGGGAACAAGGCACTCTCTGCGGAGGGACAACCCCGCGCCCACCGTATAAACCAAAAACCCTGAGTCTGGAGCATCCAGCCCCCCAGAGGAGCTGGCCTGGAGCTCTCCTCCCTCCTTAGCAGGTGGTACTCTGCCAGCCCCCCTTCCCTGGGAATGCTGCCTCTTGCCCGGCTGGGCCTCTACCCAGTCAACCCTCTGTGGGTTCGGTCTGCTCAGTCTGTCCCTGAGCCTGGGGCACTGGGCCCGTATGTGGCCTTTCTGGCCACAGTGATAGCAGCCCATGTCCCGTGGGTCCCCTCGAGCGGGTCGGATGGACCTGACGCTGGATGTTCCCCTTTGGTGGGGGTTCTCCATATTTCCTCGCTGGGAGGTCCCATGATGAATCTCTCTCTGCGTTGTGGTGGGCCTGTTCCTTTGGGACTCCTCCCGGTTATCCCCTGCCCGACTGTTCACAAAGTCGTCGGCCAACTGGCCTGCATGCTGCGGGTTCCCTGGCTTTTGGACCATCAACCATCGCCTCAGGTCGGATGGGCACTGCTCATACACGTGCTCCAGTACGACTAGGTCAAGCAGGTCTTCTTTAGTCTGGGCCCCGGCCGTCCACTTGCGGGCATACCCCTGCGCCCGGTTGGCTAGTTGTAGGTATGTGACCTCATGGGTTTTATGCTGACTCCGGAACCTTTTCCGGTACATCTCAGGGGTCAGCCCAAACTCGCGGAGCAGGGCCTTTTTGAACAGTTCGTAGTCCCCTGTCTCCACCCCTTTCAGTCGGCTGTACAGCTCCCTGGCTGTGGGGTTCAGTGAGGGAATGAGAAACTGGAGCCTCTCTGCAGGGTCAACTTGGAGCAGCTCGCAGGTATCCTCAAAGGCCTTCAGGAAGGTATCCATGTCCTCCCCCTCCTTACGCTGGGGCAGGAAGCCCTTATCAAAGCTCTTTGCAGTCTTGGGTCCCCCCTCGCTCACCTCAGCCAGGGCCCAACTGCTCCTCAGCCTGGCCAGTTCCAGCTCATGCTGATGCTGGTTCGCCTCATGCTGACGTTGTTTTTCCCGTTCTTCCCGCTCCTGCTGACGTTGTTTTTCTTTCTCTTCCCACTCCTGCTTCAGTTCTTGCTGCCTTAACTCGAGCTCTTCCTGTCTCATCTCCCATTCACATTCCAGCCGCATCCACTCCTGGGACGGGGAGCTCTGCCGGGACAATCCCCTGCTGGCTGCCGGGGTCAGGGTGCCCTCGGTATTCGCTGGGCTTCCCCCAACCCCTCCCTTAAGTATAGGTAGGCAGGGTCTTGGGATGTCCTCGGCAGCAGTCTGACCCCTCCCAGCCATGTCAGGCCCCAGGGACCATGCTGCATCCGCCGGGCGGCTTCTCTCTGGGACAGGGCTCGGTTCATCCAAGCGATCCCTCTCCTCCAGCTGGGCAATTAGCTGTTCTTTGGTGGACCTCCCAATGCGCAGCCCCCTCTGTCTGCACAGCTTCACCAGGTCGCTCTTGCAGCGTTTAGCATCCATCCTCCTGCTGGCCACTCGCCGGCCTGTGCTCTCCGCTTTCCAAAGTTCCGGGGGATCCCTAGTGTGCCAGCCCCTCTTCAGGTCACCGCCTCTCTGCCAGGGTCGAGCTGCAGACTCCTCCGCCCCGGGACCGCTCGCTGTGATCTCCCAGGGGACCCATTTCCTGCAAAAGTCCTTCTCATTGGTCACACACTCCCAGGGGTTAATTGCCCCCTGAAACCGTCTCTCTCTGATTCTTCTGCCCAGCTGGTCCCCGTCGATCCCACTTCGTTTTACTGCTCCCCACTCACTTACTGCAGGAAGCACCATCCACGGGGTGCAGTAGATCCCACAGCTAACACCAGTTGTTGCGGAGTGTGGGGGACTCAGGGCCCTGTACCCCCGGCTTCCTGCGATTCACCGTGACTCTCAGCCAGCCAGTAAAACGGAAGGTTTATTGGACAACAGGAACACAGTCTACAGCAGAGCTTGTAGATACAACAAGGACCCCTCAATCAAGTCCTCTTGGGGAGTGCAGGGAGCTTAGACCCCAGCTTGGGGTTCCCTGTGTTGCACCTCCCAGCTCAAAACTGAAGAACTCCCAAAACCCTCCAGCAGCTCTCTCCCCCCTCCCCTCTGCTCCTCCTCCCCATTGTTCAGTCTCCCGGGCAGAAGGTGTCGCGTCCCCCACCCCCGTCCTGGCTCAGGTTACAGCTCAGGTAGCGCACAGTAACTCCCAGGCTCCATTCCCAGGTCAAACCCGCCCTGCTCCCTGCTCCATCACAGGGAGGCAGAGAGGTATGTTGATGAGGGTTTCCGGGACACTGTAGAATTATCCCATCTCCGGTCAGACAGCCCCTGCGCTGTTGAGGAGGGTGAAAGGCCCAGGGAAGCAGAGCAGTCAACGGGAGCAGAGGGAAACCTTCCCATAGTTGGGACCCTCCTTGCAGATGGTGCTGGGGTTGCCTCTCACACTGAGGATACCTCTCCGGGGGAGGGAACTCCAGTTGCTAGGACAAGGCAGGTGTTAGTAATGGGAGATTCAATCACTAGAAACGTAGCTAGCTGGGTTTGTGATGACGGGGAGAACCGTATGGTGACTTGCCTGCCTGGTGCGAAGGTTGCAGATCTCTTGAGGCATCTAGACAGACTTCTGTGTAGTGCTGGGGAGGAGCCGGTGGTCATGGTACATGTAGCTACCAATGACATAGGGAAGGTAGGAGAGATGTCCTGGAGGCCAAATTTAGGATGCTAGGGAAGAGACTGAAATCCAGGACCTCTATGGTGGCATTCTCAGAAATGCTCCCAGTTCCACGTACAGGGCCAGGTAGGCAGGCAGAGCTTCAGAGTCTCAATGCGTGGAGGAGATGATGGTGTAGGTAGGAGGGGTTTAGATTCATTAGGAACTGGGGAAACTTTTGGGATGGGGGGAGCCTATAAAGGAGAGATGGGCTCCACCTAAACCAAAGTGGAACCAGACTGCTGGCACTGAACATGAAAAAGAATATAGACCAGTTTTTAAACTAGGAGATGGGGGAAAGCCGACTGCTGCAGAGGAGCATGTGGATCGGACAGAGACTTCTCTTAGAGGAGAGTCTATTGATAGATAACCTCTAGGTTATAGTCAGGAGCAGAGGATGGAAGAGGATAATGTAAGGGTCAGATCAGACGAGAAACATTCACATAAAGAATCTGACACATCAGAAAAGGGCAGATAAATAAACAGTGACAAGTTTTTAACATGCTTGTACACAAATGCTAGAAGTCTAAATAATAAGATGGGTGAACTAGAGTGCCCCCGTTAAAGGAGGATATTGATATAATAGACATCACAGAAACCTGGTGGACTGAGGACAATCAATGGGACACAATCATTCTGGGATACAAAATATATCAGAAGGAGAGAACAGGTCGTGCAGGGGAGGGGGGAGTGGCACTATATAGGAAAGAAAATGTAGAATCAAATGAAGTAAAAATCTTAAGTGAATCCACATGTTCCATAGAATCTCTATGGATAGTAATTTCATGCTCTAATAAGAATATAACATTAGGGATCTATTATAGACCACCTGACCAGGACAGTGATAGTGATGATGACATGCTAAGGGAAATTAGAGAGGCTATCAAAATAAAGAACTCAAGAATAGTGGGGGATTTCAATTATCCCCATATTGACTGGGAATATGTCACCTCAGGACGAAATACAGAGAAAAAATTTCTCGATACTTTAAATGACTGCTTCTTGGAGCAGCTGGTACAGGAACCCACAAGGGGAGAGGCAATTCTCAATTTAATCCTGAGTGAAGTGCAAGAGCTGGTCCAAGAAGTAACCATAACAGGACCGCTTGGAAATAGTGACCATAATACAATAGCATTCAACATCCCTGTGGTGGGAAGAACATCTCAACAGCCCAACACTGTTGCATTTAATTTCAAAAAGGGGGAACTATACAAAAATGAGGGGGTTAGTTAAATAGAAATTAAAAGGTACAGTGACTAAAGTGAAATCCCTGCAAGCTGCAAGCTTTCTTTGATAGGATAACGAGCCTTGTGGATAAGGGTGAGGCTGTGGATGTGGTATACCTAGACTTTAGTAAGGCATTTGATACGGTCTCGCATGATATTCTTATCGATAAACTAGGCAAATACAATTTAGATGGGGCTACTATAAGGTGGGTGCATAACTGTCTGGATAACCGTACTCAGAGAATTGTTATTAATGGTTCCCAATCCTGCTGGAAAGGCATAACGAGTGGGGTATCGCAGGGGTCTGTTTTGGGACCGGCTCTGTTCAATATCTTCATCAATGACTTAGATATTGGCATAGAAAGTACGCTTATTAAGTTTGCGGATGATAACAAACTGGGAGGGATTGCAACTGCTCTGGGGGACAGGGTCATAATTCAAAATGATCTGGACAAATTGGAGAAATGGTCTGAGTTAAACAGGATGAAGTTTAACAAAGACAAATGCAAAGTGCTCCACTTAGGAAGAAAAAATCAGTTTCACACATACAGAATGGGAAGAGACTGTCTAGGAAGGAGTACGGCAGAAAGGGATCTAGGGGTTATAGTAGAAAACAAGCTAAATATGAGTCAACAGTGTGATGCTGGTGCAAAAAAAGCAAGCATGATTCTGGGGTGTTATTAACAGGTGTGTTGTGAGCAAGACACAATAAGTCATTCTTCCGCTCTACTCTGCTCTGGTTAGGCCTCAGCTGGAGTATCGTGTCCAGTTCTGGGCGCCGCATTTTAAAAAAGATGTGGAGAAACTGGAAAGGGTCCAGAGAAGAGCAACAAGAATGATTAAACATCTTGAGAACATGACCTATGAAGGAAGGCTGAAAGAATTGGGTTTGTTTAGTTTGGAAAAGAGAAGACTGAGAGGGGACATGATAGCAGTTTTCAGGTATTTAAAAGGGTGTCATAAGGAGGAGGGAGAGAACTTGTTCACCTTAGCCTCTAAGGATAGAACAAGAAGCAATGGGTTTAAACTGCAGCAAGGGAGGTCTAGGTTGGACATTAGGAAAAAGTTCCTAACTGTCAGGGTGGTTAAACACTGGAACAAATTGCCTAGGGAGGTTGTGGAATCTCCATCTCTGGAGATATTTAAGAGTAGGTTAGATAAATGTCTATCAGGGATGGTCTAGACAGTATGCGGGCAGGGGACTGGACTCGATGACTTCTCGAGGTCCCTTCCAATACTAGAATCTATGAATCTAAGTGACAAGGGCAGGGCCTTGGGGTGAAGACACACAGCAGGGTCGAGGGTTCACAGAAGAGATGGGGCAAGACTGAAATTTCAGGGATCCAGCTACCAGCAATTAGAAAGGTGGCAACCCAGTGTAGTGTACACAGATTGACTCCCCAGTTCAACACATTGACACAGCACAGTAAGGACAGGGAAGGGTTCAATGTCTCTCTGTCTGTCCAGTAAGTGGTTCAGGGAAGAGGCCCCAGCACCATGCACCAGCCAGCTCTGCACAGAGCTCAATCTGAGAGCCAGAGCACAAGGAGAAAACATTTAGGTCCATTTATGAGTAAAGAGCTGGAGCAGCCTGTCCCGGATCTGTTTGGTCCTCACCCCATAAATGATGGGGTGTAGCACAGGGGGCAGCAGGTAGTACAGACTGGTAATGAGAAGAAGGAAGTGCAGTGGCACATTGTGGCCAAACCTCTGAATGAGGGAGGAGAAGAAATCTGGGACATACAAAGCTAAGATGGCAGAAATATGAGAGATGCAGGTCCCAAAGGTTTTGAGCCGGGCATCCTTTGTGGGGAGGTGGAAGATGGCCCAGAGGATCAGAGTATAGGACATGGAAATAAAAAACACGTCCATTCCAATCTGAGAAAAAAGATCAAACAGGCCATAGTAACTACTGATGCGGATGTCACCACAGGCCAGCTTCACCACAGCTATATGCCCACAATAGAAGTGGGGGATAATGTTGGTTCTGCAATATGGCCACCGCCTCACCAGGAAGGGATAGGGTAATGCAAGTATGCCACTGCGCAGCAACACGGCCAGCCCTATCTTGGCCACAGCAGAGTTTGTCAGGATTGTGGAATATCTCAGAGGATTGCAGATGGCCACGTAGCGATCAAAAGCCATGGCCACGAGGATTCCAGACTCCATCCCAGAGAAGGAGAGAACGAAATACATCTGAGTGAGGCAGGCACTGAAACTGATCTCCCTGGAATTGAACCAGAAGATGCTCAGCATTTTTGGTATGGTTGATGTGGACATGACCAGATCGGTGACAGCCAGCATACAGAGGAAATAGAACATGGGTCCATGGAGGCTTGACTCCCTCTTCACGATAAACAGGATGGTGAAGTTCCCCAATACGGCTATGGTGTACATAGCACAGAAGGGGATGGAGATCCAGAGACGGGCTGCCTCTAGGCCAGGAATGCCAAGTAGGATGAACGTGGAGGGGTTGATGAAGTTGGTTGTGTTCGAATCTGACATAGCGTAGGAGAGAAAGTGTCCAACTCTGAGGCATAAGGATGTCCTCTTTTCCCCTGAGTTTTTGTGTGTTCCCAGGATCTTGGGTGATGGTCACAGTAGAAATGCCTGAATGGAGAGACAACATTAATATGATATACTGTATGCAGTAGTGGAGACTGTTCACATGGGAGAAGCAGATTAATCGCTCTTCACACACTGATTTATGACATTTTCATTATTCTGAGAAAATAACTATGAACAATGACCCTACTAAATACTATTCCATATTTTTGTTGTGCTCCCTGAATTAATATTTTCTACACTTTTTGTTGGGGGGACCTTAAGAGGCACCAGCAGGAAACACAAGTGTGGATACTGGTTATCCATCATTGTTCCTTTATGCAATGAGAGCTAGGATAGGGTGTCTATATTGAAGGGAATTCCCCATTCATCCATTTGCTCAAAATCAGAGAGGGGAAAAAAACAAACCTTTCCACAAACATGTGCTGGGAGAAACATGTCAACTAGAACATACCTCAGGGGAAAGACCTGGGCGCCATTGATAGCAGCTCAAGAGAATCACCTGCTCATTCGCAGCAGTGGACAGAACAAAACAATGTTCAGATTTCTAAGATACGGTATGTTCGGGATATGTGCTCAGTTTTGGTCACTCTCTACTAAGGATAGAAAAGTCTGCGATTCTTTAGTTCACACAAGAGACAAAGAAGAGACCACATGATATAGGAGAGGAAAATAAAAAATGAAACTGATTTACATTCAGATGGACAGTTCCCAACCAGTACTATCGATAGACAGTACACGCTCCAAAGAGGACTAATTCTCCAAAGCTGAGGAAAATTATCAGCAAAATTGATTGGGAGGAAAAATTTAGACAAAAAATATGAATGAATATTGGTAATTCTTTGATATCAGTTTATTACATATCGGAAAACTCATGATTCCAGAGTCAACAAAGTGACCAACTTTTGGTACAAACTCAGTTTAGTGGTAAAGTGAAGGCAGCATTTAGGGGGAGGGAAGCAATATGTAACAAAGAGGAAAACGGGAAAATAGCGAGCCAAGAATAGAAATCAGAAGTTAAAAAAATGTATCAGGAACATTAAGACATCAGGGAAAACTCCAAGTTTGGCAGGGCTATGGATTACAAAAAGGAGGTTATTATGTATATTAGGAACAAATGAAATCCTAGACAAGATTTATGTCAATTCCTGTGTTAAATGTAAAGTATTAAAAAATAAAGGGAAAGGGTTTTTTTTATAAAAGAATTGACAAGGTTAAGAAAAAATGGAAAACCTGGTATGGGATGAGTTTAAAGAAAAATCTAGAAATGTAAGTAATGCCAATCACCAACAGGGTCTATGCAAGACAGATCTTGTCAAATAAACCTGATTTCATCCTTTTATGAGAGTACACATTGGTTGATCACAGATTCACATTTGGAGGATCAAGGGAACAGTGTAGATGCAACATACCTTGATTTCTCAGAGTCATTTGATTTAGTAGGAGAAAATATTGAGTTGGTTAGTTGGAGCAGGGGAAGGATTTGACCTCTTCACATGCGATTGGTGAAATAAACTGCATCCAGTTCTGGGGTCCACATTTGAAAAAACATGTTGAAAACTTAGAGAGGGTGCAGAAAAGAGCCAGAAATTTTTTTGGAGGATAGAGAAAAAGCCGGATTGTTAGAATTGATGGTGTATATCTCTTTAACTTATCAAAAAGATGATCAAGCGGACAGTTTCATGGGGAGAAAATCATGGGTAATAATGGGCTCTGTAATCTACCAGACAAAGGCTGAGCAAGACCTAAGGGCTGGAAGCTGAAGCCAGGCAAATTCCAGCTCGAAATTAGGGCCAAATATTTAGCAAGGAGGATGATAAACCATAGTTCATTTTGTTTTCACCAAGAATGTTGGTGATGTTTGGACACCTAACATAGAGAATGCCAGTGAAAATGGGGTAGGTTCAGATGCTAAAATATGGAAAGAAGAAGTTAAAAGTTACTTGGACAAGTTAGATGTCTTGAAGTCACCAGGGCCTGAGAAAATGCATCCTAGCATATTCCTAAGGAACTGACTGAGAAGATATCTGAGCCATTAGCTATTATCTTTGAAAAGTCATGGGACACATTGGAGATTCCGGAAGACTGGAAAAGAGCACATATAGTGCCTATCTATAAAAAGGAATAAGGGAAACCGAGGCAATAACAGACCAGTCAGCTTAACTTCTGTACCAGGTAAGAAAATGTAGCAATTTATTAAGGAATCAATTTGCAAACATCTAGAAGATAATAAAGTGATAAGTGATAGTCAGAAAAGGATGATTGGGAGTCTTCAAAACACGACCTCTGAGGGAAGACTGAAAGATCTAGGTTTATTTAGTCTGAATAAGAGAACACTGAAGGAGGACATGATAACTGTTCAAATACCTAAAAGGTTGTTACAAGGAGAGAAAAACAGTGTTCTCCTTAACCTCTGAAGAGAAGACAAGAAGCAATGGAATTAAATTGCAGCAAGGGAGGTTTAGGTTGGACATTAGGAAAAATGTTTCAAAAAAGGCAAATACTGTGTTTTGTTATATTACCAGAATTATAACGTGCAAGTCATGGTACGTGATAGTATTCCACTACTCGGTGTGGGTTAGGTCTCAATTGTAGTAATGTGTCCAATTTTGCTCACCAATGTATGAAAAGGATGTAGAGAAGCTGGAAAGGATCTATAGGCAAGTAACAAATGTTACACAAGGGATGGAATGCAAGCTCTATGAGCAAGCCAAAGGAACCAGTATGTTTATTTGGAAGAGAGGAGATTAATGGGGGACATGATAGTGGTCTTCAAACACTTGAAAGCGGCCATAAAATGGTAGAGGAAAGTTATTCTGTCTTACCACAGAAAGGCAGGACAAGAGGGAGTGGGTTCAAATTGCAGCATAGAAGATATAAATTAAATTTCAGGAAAATCTTCCTAACTTTAACTACAGGAGCCCAATTGAACAGACTCCCAGGGAAGTCATGGAAGCTCCCACTATGGAGGTTTTTCACAGACCTGTGAATAGCTATCAGTCTTAGATGACAAAGACAAAAGAAATCCTACATCATGTCAGAGGGATAGACTAGCTATCCTTTGCGTTCCCTTATAACGCTATGGCTCTACCATTCTATGATGTAAAATCCTAGTGTAGACCCGGCCTTAGTTACACACAAGCCTTTTGGCTCAATCCAGAGGAAACTGAGTGAAATTTAATGGGCCTGTGTTTTACGGGAGGTCAGACTGGATCATCAAATGCTCCCTTCTGACCTTAAACCCTATGGATCTATTGATAAAGAAAGTAGATCAGGCATTTCTACTTCATGTGTCTCATAACATGAACACAGGAACATTTAGTTAAATTGAAAGTCATCTGAACATATAACATTGAGAAAAGGTAATTGATACCGTAATTCATATTTGCCCTGTAGAACTCCTTGCTACCAATATTATTGGCACAAAGAGCATAGAAGAATGGGATTCACAACTGGATTGGCCTTTGTAGGTGGTGTTGGTGGCATCACCTGTAGTTATGGCTGTCTGACACCTTCCATTAGACGACCTCATTTCCACTTGCTTATAAGTTTGCCAGATTTTAGTTGTTTGGCCTGAAATGTCCCAAGCTGGGTGTCTCCTTTGAGCAGAATTGTTGTTTTTTTTTTTTTGAAAGTTTCAAGCATAACAGTTCAGCCAACTTCTCGAATGAAGCTAGGAGAAAGTATGTGTTACCCATGTTGAAAAATGCTCATTATTGTTCTCGTTCGGAGCCCTAGCACCTCTAATCTTTCCAGCAGATAAAAGTCAGGTAAAAGCCCCTGTCCCCCTGCCTTATTAACAGACAGAGTCCTGAAATGCAAGAGGAGGGGGTGACAGTGTCTGAGCATTAACACACAGTTGACTCCTGGCATCGGTACTCAGTTCTTTCTCCATGGGGAGTTTTGCTTCACTGGGCCTGAGCAAAGCATGGGCCATGGTCTCAGAATTTGGCCTTGTATTGCATATCTACTAACATCTTTCATCCTGAAAGATTGACTGTGCCACTGAACTGCATCTCCTTGGGGCTGCAGTCCATCAGGCAGGATGCGCAGCGGTGCACAGTAATCAGTGACAAATTGTCCAGTGATTCTTTAGCAAACTCATCATTTATGGCAAGGGCCCCGGGATGTTTCATGGATGTGCAGAGTGGAAGAGACCACAGACTTACTTTCTATCCCACCACACCCATGTGCACAGGGTTTGTCAATCATGTGAACTCCTCATCAAGAGATGGGTACCTGTGAATTCTGAGATCAAAGTGGTCTCCTTAGGAATCCCCCTCAGGTATCCGTGACCCACACCTCTCTGAACCCAGCATATGCAGCAGCATCCCACGCTGAGAGCCGACACACATTGAATACAGTTTATAATATAGCTCTGTGTAATCCCAGTGGGGTTCGCTCAGCCTCTAGAGGAGAAGGGTGGATCTGAGTGTAAACAGGCTATAGACAAGCAACTCTCCGCTTCTCTGCTAATTATCCAGCTTTAGGAGTAAACAGTAATTAAGGAACCTTCCCAAAGGGAGATGAAAACTCTTGGGCTCTGTGCTGAGTCAGAGAGGAATTGGCTGCTCTGTACGTTTGTGTGTATGTATTTAAAAATTATAGTTGATGAGAAGGAAAATTAGGGATTATTCCTAATTCTCAGGATAGATGTGTAGATCATAGACAGAGAGATCTGGAGAAAGTTGACTAAGAGGAGACACAAGCAATTACAGGAAATACATGGGGCTGTGGCTCAGGGATCAGAGATCAGTACTTCTCATCAGTAACTATCATCATACTGTATAACACTTTTCAATGATGGATATTCAAAACACCAAGAAAAGGCAAGTCACTGTGAACCATCCCCATTTTACTGATCAGTAAACTGATGTCCAAGGTCACACAGAGACTGTCTGACAGAACCCAAGTGTCCTGACTTCATAAGAACATAAGAACGGCCGTACTGGGTCAGACCTAAGGTCCATCTAGCCCAGTATCCTGTCTACCGACAGTGGCCAATGCTAGGTGCCCCAGAGGGAGTAATCTTAACAGGTAATGATCAAGTGATCTCTCTCCTGCTATGCATCTCCACCCTCAGACAAACAGAGTATAGGGACACCATTCCTTACCCATCCTGTCTAACAGCCATTAATGGACTTCACCTCCATGAATGTATCCAGTTCTCTTTAAACGCTGTTATAGTTATAGCCTTCACAACCTCCTCAGGTAAGGAATTCCAAAAGTTGACTGCGCTGTGTGAAGAAGAACTTCCTTTTATTTGTTTTAAACCTGCTGCCTATTAATTTCATTTGGTGACCCCTAGTTCTTGTCTTATGGGAGTAAGTAAATAACTTTTCCTTCTCTACTTTTTCCACATCACTCATAATTTTATAGACCTCTATCATATCCACCCTTAGTCTCCTCTTTTCCAAGTTGAAAAGTCCTAGCCTCTTTAATCTATCCTCATATGGGACCCTCTCCAAACCCCTCATCATTTTAGTTGCCCTTCTCTGAACCTTTTCTATTGCCAGTATATCTTTTTTGAGATGAGGGGACTACATCTGTGTGCAGTATTCAAGATGTGGGCATAACATCGATTTATATAAGGACACTAATATATTCTCCGACTTATTCTCTATCCCCTTTTTAATGATTCCTAACATCTTGTTGAACTATCCATGATGACTCCAAGATCTTTTTCCTGTTTTGTTGTAGCTAAATTAGCCCCCATCATATTGTATGTATAGTTGGGGTTATTTTTCCCAATGTGTATTACTTTACATTTATCCACATTAAATTTCATTTGCCATTTTGTTGCCCAATCACTTAGTTTTGTGAGATCCTTTTGAAGTTCCTCACAGTCTCCTTTCATCTTAACTATCTTGAGCAGTTTAGTATCATCTGCAAACTTTGCCACCTCACTGCTTACCCCTTTCTCCAGATCATTTATGAATAAGTTGAATAGAATTGGTCCTAGGACTGACCCTTGGGGAATACCACTAGTTACCCCTCTCCATTCTGAGAATTTACCATTTATTCCTATCCTTTGTTCCTGGTCTTTTAACCAGTTCTCAGTCCATGAAAGGACCTTCCCTTTTATCCCATGACAACTTAATTTACGTAAGAGCCTTTGGTGAGGGACCTTGTCAAAGGCTTTTTGGAAATCTAAGTACACTATGTCCACTGGATCCACCTTGTCCACATGTTTGTTGACCCCTTCAAAGAACTCTAATAGATTAGTAAGACACGATTTCTCTTTAGAGAAACCATGTTGACTTTTGCCGAACAATTTATGTTCTTCAATGTGTCTGACAATTTTATTCTTTACTATTGTTTCGAATAATTTGCCCGGTACTGACGTTAGACTTACCGGTCTGTAATTGCCGGGATCAACTCATCTTTAAGCGCTCCTTTTGTATCTCTGTCATCAAGGGGCCCCACTGGTTGTTTAGCAGGCTTCCTGCTTCTGATGTACTTAAAAAACATTTTGTTATTACCTTTGGAGTTTTTGGCTAGCAGTGCATCAAACACCTCTTTGGTTTTTTTTATTACATTTTTACTCTTAATTTGGCAGTGTTTATGCTCCTTTCTATTTACCTCGCTAGGATTTGACTTCCACATTTTAAAGGAAGTCTTTTGATCTCTTACTGCTTCTTTTACATGGTTGTTAAGCCACGGTGACTCTTTTTTAGTTTTTTACTGTTTTTCTTAATTTGGGGGTATACATTTTATAGATTCATAGATTCATAGATTCTAGAACTGGAAGGGACCTCGAGAGGTCATCGAGTCCAGTCCCCTGCCCACATGGAGGACCAAATACTGTCTAGACCATCCCTGATAGACATTTATCTAACCTACTCTTAAATATCTCCAGAGATGGAGATTCCACAACCTCCCTAGGCAATTTATTCCAGTGTTTAACCACCCTGACAGTTAGGAACTTTTTCCTAATGTCCAACCTAGACCTCCCTTGCTGCAGTTTAAACCCATTGCTTCTGGTTCTATCCTTAGAGGCTAAAGTGAACAAGTTTTCTCCCTCCTCCTTATGACAGCCTTTTAAATATCTGAAAACTGTTATCATGTCCCCTCTCAGTCTTCTCTTTTCCAAACTAAACAAACCCAATTCTTTCAGCCTTCCTTCATAGGTCATGTTCTCAAGATGTTCTTCTCTGGACCCTTTCCAATTTCTCCACATCTTTTTTGAAATGTGGTGCCCAGAACTGGACACATTACTCCAGCTGAGGCCTAACCAGAGCAGAGTAGAGCGGAAGAATGACTTCTCGTGTCTTGCTCACAACACAATGATAGACATTTATCTAACCTACTGTTTGGATTGAAATTTCCCATGCTGGGTGTCTGCTTCCAGCTGAATTGCATTTTGAAAGTTTCAGGCATAAAAGTTCAGCCGACTTCTCGAACGCAGCTAGGAGAAAAGATGTCTGCCCATGTTGAAAAATTGTTATATTTATTCTAGTGAGGAGCTCTAGCACCTCCATGCTTTCCAGGAGATAAAAGTCAGGTAACAGCTCCCACACCCCCACCCATTAACAGCTAAAGCCTCAAATTGCAAGAGGAGGTGGTGACAGTGTCTGTGCATTAACACGCAGCTGGCTGCTGAGGTCTTTGTGGTGTACTTGTTACATTTGTCATACCACTTTGAAAAATCCCCTTTGCCATCTTCCATTGTTCATTGGTTTAGGCAAAAGGTCTCTAGACATCTGTGTGGGTGTTTTGTCTATTATTACTTTTCTGGGTGAGGGTCCCAAAATGTGCTAACTTTGCCTTAGCTTAACATACAGAGTTTTGGCCTGTAGGTCTCTTGCATTACAGCCAAACTTATTTTTAATATAAATCTATAAGCCTATTACATCAAGTACTCAAATTTATAAAAAAGATATATTTATACAGACCAGCAGACTAATCCTTATGGCTACACTAGTCATCTCTTTTCCAAGCTGAAAAGTCCCAGTCTTATTAATGTCTCCTCATACAGCACCCGTTGCATACCCTTATATTTTTTCTTGACCTTTTATGACCATTTTCCAATTCCAGTATTCAAGATGTCGGTGTACCATGGATTTATATACAGGCAATATGATATTTTCTGTCTTATTATCTACCCCTTCCTTAACGATTCCCAACATTCTCTTGTTGCATCCGAAGAAGTGAGGTTTTTACTCACGAAAGCTTATGCCCAAATAAATCTGTTAGTCTTTAAGGTGCCACCAGACTCCTTGTTGTTTTTGTAGATACAGACTAACACGGCTACCCCCTGATACTTAACATTCTCTTTATTTTTTTGTCTGCCGCTGCACATTGAGTGGATGTTTTCAGAGAACTATCCACAATGACTCCAAGATCTCTTTCTTGAGTGGTAACAGCTAATTTTTTGAGATCCCTTTGAAACTCCTCACCGTCTGCTTTGTACTTAATTATCTTTAGTAATTTTGTATCATCTGCAAGTTTTGCCACCATAAGTACTGTTCATCACTTTTTCTAGACCAAGGTCCTCTCGCGGATTAGTAACCAGTAAAAGAGAGGAAAATAAGAGTAAGAATAAATGGTCAGTTTTCAGAATGGAGAGAGGTAAATAGTGGTGTCCCCCAAGGGTCTGTACTGGGACCAGTCCTATTCAACATATTCATAAATGATCTGAATAATGTGTTAAACAGTAAGGTGACAAAATTTGCAGATAATATAAATTACTCAAGATAGTTGAATTGCAAGCAGACTGCAAAGAGCTTCAAAGGATCTCACAAACCTGGGTGACCAGGCAACATTTTGGCAGATGAAATTCAATGTTGATAAATGCAAAGTGATACACATTGGAAAACATAATCCCAGCTATATATATAAAATGATGGGGTCTAAATTAGCTGTTTCCACTCAAGAAAGAGACCTTGGAGTCTCTTTCATGTAACTACACCTAGGTGTTTCCCTGGCTGTGTATGGCTGTGTAAGTGCAGAACCTGGAGAGAATTGTAGATTGTCACAGCCTCACAGTGTGAGAGGGAGATCACAATGGTATGCCAGAAGGGTTGGTGGTACCCCGGTTCCAGGTTACGTCCTGCTGAAGTCCATCTCGCCCACCCAATGAACAGGCCCTACTAGATCATGAGTTCATTTCCCGCTTGTCATGTGCTCAGTTACTGATGGAGAGAACATTGTTACGGCAGAGAAGTCAGGACTCCTGAGTTCTGTCTGTCTTTCACTGTGTGACTTTGGCCAACTCTTTTTCATGTCTCCACTCAGTCATCTTTCTCCAGATCTGTCTGTCTACTATCTACCCATCCACCCTGGGCATTTACACAGTATCAGACCCTATGGATGTCTTGGCATTATCCCTAGTTTTCTTAGTAATCAACTATAACTTTTAGATATACACAAAAACAAAGAACAGCTCAGTCCTCTCTGACTCAGCAGAGAGCAAAAGAGCTCTCAACTCCCTTTGGGAAGCTCCCATCATTACTGTTTACTGCTAAAGCTTGATATTGGTCTTACCCAATATGGTCATTCTGATGTTCTTATATAGACACCAGATATATCTGCCCCCCCATTGTACCTCACTAGACCCCCCTGCCCTCCCCGAGCTGAGACAGAACCCAGGAGTCCTGATGGGGTCTCTCTCTCTCTGCAGAGTTAGTAACAAAGCAAGAATATACATTAAAATTTTAAACCTAACCAGTGTCCCTTAAATGACTTGCCACATGATGTCAGAACCTGTTAGTATTAGAGCTGAGTGGGTCTAATATTTATTTAATTTTCTTTCTTTTATATAGGAATAAAATCCAGTGCGTCTGTCAGCTAATTGCTAAGTTATCTGCCAAAAACTTAGAATGTTCAGATGCCTAAGTAGCCCCTGGAATCGAGGTTAAGGCTGCCGTCCCCTTACCAGAGCCAGGTCAGGGACCGGAGGAAACAAGGGCTCTGGCCAGTGATCACACTGGGCAGGAGCGGGCAGATCCTGCACAATTCCCCTGGCATTGTCTCACCCAATGCTGCTCTCACACTGCTGTAAATCTGCGGTGTCCCTGGCATGTCGCTCTCCCAGCCCCCTCGGGGTGCTGTACGCTCGGCAGGGGGAAAAGCAGGTGACTGTTTGTCAGTCTCATGCTCTCTGCTGAGCTGCGGATCCCCAGGTGAGGCAGAACCCTGCTGGGATTCCCCAGCCGTAGCTATAAAGCTCCCTGCCCAGCGCTCCTCTGGCACTTCACAGAGCCTCTCCAGACGCCTCCCGCTGCCCGGGCAGCCCCTCTCTGCTGCGCAGGAGCTGGGTGAGTGCAGGGCTTTGGAGCCCAGAAATGGCCCTGGTTAGTGGCACCTGCCCCACAGAACAGCCCAGAGGAAGCACAGAGCTGAGACGGGTCCCAGGCCAGGGAAGCTCAGAGAGGAGCAGGCTCAGGGTCGGGGAGACAGCGCTGAGAATCTCGTGTCTGCAAAGTTGGTCTGAGCAGCAGGAGCTTTTCATTTTCCCCTCCCCCCTCCCATAATGCCGGCGCCCCCCTTTGCTGCCTCTGGCCCCCATCTGGCTCACGAGGCCGCTCACCCCTACGTGTAGGAGCAGCCTCCATGCCCAGCTTCTGCTTAGCTGAATTCCTCCATAGTGCTAAAGTTGCAAACCCTCCAGGATTGGCCGGGAGTCTCCAGGAATGAAAGAGTAGTTTTTAATTAAAGATTATGTCATGAGATGAAATCTCCAGGAATACATCCATCCAAAATTGGTAACCCTACATACTTCCCCAGCATTAGTCCATCCAGTCTGACCCTGGCACGAACAGGCCAGAGAATTGCACCTTCATACCCTTCTGCTGAGCCAAGGACTTCAGTTAGACTAGGGGTTCTCAATCTTCATTACACCGCGACCCCCTTCTGACAACAACAATTCCTACCTGACCCCAGCATGGGAGACTGAAGCCTGAGTCTCCCTGATTCCCACTGCCCTAGGTGGGAAAGGGGTCAAAGCTGAAGCCCAAGGGCTTCAGCCCCAGTCAGGGGGCCTGTGACCTAAGCCCTGCCACCCAGGGCTGAATCCTTCGGGCTTCGGCTTTGGCCATGGGTGGTGGGGATCAGGCTTAAGCCCCGAGTTCCAGCAAGTCTCAGCCAGCCCTGGTGACCATATAAAAACGGGTTTGTGACCCACTTTGGGATCACAACCCACAGTTCGAGAACTGCTGAGTTAGACCAAAACATTTCAGTCCTAGGAGACTATGCTGTTGTATCCACAGGCAGAAAACAGGAGGGACCAAGGGCCCCCCCCATGCCAGAGGCCCCTGAAATGGCAGGGGATTGATCAGGTGAGACATACCCAGGTGTTCCCAGCAGGCAACCCACACCCTAGGCTGAAGAGGAAGGCAAAAATAAACCAGGTCCCTGCCAATCTGACCTGGGAGAAATTCCTTCCTGATCCCAAATCTGGTGAGGCATTAAACCTTGAGTACATGACCAGACCCATCAGCCAGGCATCTAAGGAAAGGGATTCTCTGTTCCAGCCTAGGGCACTGGTCCACCCCATTCAGTGTACCTTCTCCAGCTGTGGCCAATCCCTGATGTTTCAGAGGAAGGTATAGAAAAACCCAGAAGACATCTGGCCAGTTGTTGGGGGGGCTGGGAGGGGAAATTCCTTCCTGACCCCAAGCAGGCAACCAGCTGAAGCTCTAAATCCTGAGATTTGAGTATAGCCGCTGTCTTAATGCAGAGCTGCAAGTAGGGTGACCAGATGTCATGATTTTACAGGGACAGTCCCGATTCTTGGGTCTTTTTCTTATATAGGCTCCTATTACCCCCCACCCCCTGTCCCGATTTTTCACACTTGCTGTCTGGTCACCCTAGCTGCAAGTGTTAGGAGCGTGGCGAACACAATACAGGCCTTCCTGCTCTCCCCACGGCCCAGGGAGGGACGGGATGAACAGGGGGCCTCACAAATTCCAAGGGATCCCCACAACCTTCCACCACCACCCCCAACACACACACAAAGAGGGCCACAGAATTACTCCCAGCTACTGGATTAAAGCATCTGATTTTTAAATTTCATTTAAAAATATATCAATTCTCATCTGAAAGACTCTAAGCCATGTTGGGTCCCTCCCCGCACACACACACACCAGGTGAGCTGTGCAATGTCTATCCATTCTCACTGCTAGGTACTTGCATTGTACTTCAAGGTTGAATTTCTTTAATCTTAACTTCTGGCCCCATTATCTTGGTGGAGCGCGGGGGTTGGGAGGGAAGGGGAGGCAGTGAGATCAGGCCAATTCAAGGATGGTTTTGGTACAGAGCTGAAGTTGCACGAGCGCATCATGCTGGAGCAGGTGGCTGGTTCAGTGAGGCTAGAAGCGCCAGCCATGCAGGGGATAGCCCCATTGGCACCCCCCGCTCTGGTACCCCCCCCCATGCTCTTGTTGAGGGCTGACATTTGGTGTGTGGGCAGCTGGGAATTTCCCGCTGGGAGTGAGGGCGCCAGGACTCTGCTTGTTGCTGTTACTGTGCTGGGCAGCCGGCCCCGCTGCCCAGGGTGCCGTGCAGGGGGGCAATGCCCAAACGGTCCCTGCCCAGAGAGCTGCCAAGCCGGGACTGTGACAGACACGAGAGATGGAGCTGAACAGATCCAGGGGAGATGCAGGGGAAGAGGCAGGGAGGACAAGGGGACAGCCAATAGGGGGTGCCCTTTGCATTAGCTAGTGTCCTCACCAGTCAGAGTAGTCACTGGTGGCCACCCACCTCTTCGGTGCTGGGACAGATCAGAGCCAAACATGTCAGCCATAGCCTGGCTGGGGGAGTGGAGCTCAGGTTCCTTGGCCATTCCCTGCCTGCCTTCCTGCTGGGGGAGGGTGATTATACTTCTCTGCCTGAGCTCCCCTGAGCCTTGCTCACAGGAGTGAATAGCCCTAGTGGGGAGAAGGCAGCGCCCCAAGACCCAGTGCAAATGTCAAACAGGCAGGGAGAGATCCAAGCCTCTGTGCTCAGAGCTGGACCAGCTTCCCAGACCAGGCCTCCTCCGCTAGAGGAAGCCGACACGCAGAGCCGCTCTCCTGCTGAGCGGAGCTTTCCCGCTCCCCTGAGCAGCTGGTTCCCTCTCAAAGCAGAGCCCCCAGCTAGCTATGCCCCATGCAGCCGGTTCCCAGCTGAACCCTCTGTCTGCGCTCACACGCCCCATGCGGGACTCGCCCTTCTGGCTTCCGGGGGCTCCTCTTTAGAACCTCAGGCCCATTGGGTGGGGCAGGATGGGCAGACCTGGCCTTAAGGGGCTCCGTGCCCACGGCCTGTGGGAACCTGTCCTTTGCGGAAGCACTCCCAACCTTGAATAAAGTTGTGGGTGTGGCCGGGGACAGCAGAGGTCCCCTACATTTTCAGTGAGGGGAGCTGCAGGCTGCGGCCAGACCTGGGGGGTTCTTGAGCTGAGCTAGTCAACTAAAAGTCACCTGAGCATTGAACGTGAGCTCCATGTCGTCACACAGAGAGCAGAGCACGTCCCTCCAGCATCCCACCCCCAGGGGATGTGGGGGAGACGGCTCCTTAGATCACCACAGGAGGGGACAGGGGGCAGAGGGTGCCTGTGGGGGGGCTGTTCAGGATTGCCTGGCTCATGTCAGCCCGTTTAGACGTGATGCTCCGTTTGCAATGGCTGCTGGTCTCTCCCTGGGAGCGTGCGTAGCCCGCTTCCCTGTGGTATCCACACCCCGGCTAAGGGTGTAAACCTGGGGGTGGCTGGAGCACATGGAAGCCCCAGTCAGCGGGTGGGACAGCCCTACTCCCCAGACTGCCCAGTCCCTGCCTGCGCTGGAGGGGCAGTAGTGTGACCCGTCTGTAGGAGGCTGCCTGCTCGCTGGGTCCATGTGCCCCCTCCCCGCAGACAGCCTGAGACAGTGGCTGTAAGGGGGTGAACTCCCCATGCAGGGCCGGAGTTAACGCTGAACCTAATGGCGACACTGTAAATGTCAGTGTGAGCTGTTCCACTGCTGGTCACCTCAGCTGATGGGAAAGGGGAGGGGTGGGGTGGAGTGCAGCCCATCCCCCACCCCAGTCTCTGCTCCCCAGACTTTCCCCTCTACATTCAGAGCTTGATCCTTTCTAATGGGACAAGTCTGGGGCAGGAGCTCGTCAGGCAGTTTTGGGTGCTCCATAAATCGCAAGGTTGCAGTCTCAGGCCTGGAGTGGGCGGGGGCAATAAACGGGGACATGCTGAAGGCATGGGGTGACTACTGCGTCCCTTCATGCTGTGCAGAGAGCCCTGAAATCATTGTTCTGGTGTGCGCCTAGCCACAGGGGCTGGAAGCAGCTGTGCCGTGGAACTGAACACGCCCAACCGGCCCCACCATGGCAGCTTCCAACTGGACCACACTCCACCCCTCCACCTTCATCCTCCTCGGCATCCCGGGGCTGGAGGCGGCGCACGTCTGGATCTCCATCCCCTTCTGCTCCATCTACATTCTGTCCCTCCTGGGTAACGGCCTCCTCCTGGCTGTTATCAAGACCGAGCCGAAACTCCACGAGCCCATGTACCTTTTCCTTTGCATGCTGGCTCTCGCCGACCTGGTCATCTCCACCACCACCCTCCCCAAAACCCTCTGCATTTTCTGGTTCAGGGACCGGGCCATTCACATCAATGCTTGTCTGGTGCAGATGTACCTCCTTCACTCCCTGTCAACCATGGAGTCTGGGTTCATCCTGGCCATGGCCTTTGATCGCTACGTTGCTATCTGTAAACCGCTGCGACACTCGGCCGTCCTGACCAATCGGGCCATAGCCAAGATAGGGCTGGGAGTTGTGATGAGGGGAGCCCTGTTACTGGGTCCACACCCATTTCTGCTGAAACGGCTCCCGTACTGCAGGACCCATGTCATTTCTCACACCTATTGTGAGTTCATGGCACTGGTGAAGCTGACCTGTGTGGACACGACAGTCATGAGAGCCTATAGTCTGGCTGTAGCATTTCTCACTGGGGGCTTAGACCTGCTGCTGATTGTCCTGTCCTACGTGATGATTCTCTGGGCTGTCTTCAGACTCCCCTCCAAGGAGGCACGGTGCAAGTCCCTCGGCACCTGCAGCTCCCACGTCTGCGTCATGCTGGTGTTTTACATCCCCGCGTTCTTCTCCTTCTTCTCCCACCGCTTCGGCCACGTGGCTCCCCACGTTCACATCCTCATCGCAAACATGTACCTGCTCTTCCCTCCCATGATGAACCCCATCATCTATGGGGTGAGAACGCCATGGATCCGGCAGAGGGTGCTGCACATTTTGGGCATGAAAGCAGCCTGAAGGCCCATGGGCCAGTCAGTGGCTGGGGAGTAAGGTCCGTGCAGGTGGCATCAGGGCCAGCAGGGCTGAAGATCCAGATGACTGAGTCACCCTCCAATATGGAAACCCACAATACGCTTGTCAATAAATACGCTTGTCTGGGTCTGCAGCACAACACAGCTTCGACTTTTGACTGCTCTAATACATTGTTATCATTTGTCATTTACAGGGGCCCAGCCCAGATCAGGGCCTCATTGTTCATCATACAGCTAGAGACCGTCTATGGCCCAGGGGCTTCTACTCAAACAGACAGGATGGCTGCCCCTCTCTCCCCAGCACAGGCCCTCTTGCGCCCAGATGGTTACCCCTCTCCCCTCTCCCTTGCACCCTCTCATGCCTAGACTTCTGCTCCTCTCCCCTCTCAGAATCTTTCACAGGGTCCCAGGCCAGAAGGAACCTTTCTGACTATCTCATCTGACCGTCTGCCTGGCACAAGCCTGAGGCCTTCACTCAGTGATCCCAGCACTAAGCATATATCTTGTGGTTCAGCTCGAGCATGTATTTTTTAGAAAGGCATCCAGTCCCAATCTCAGGTCACAAGCTCAGGCTGAGCGATGGTTCATGACAGAGACAAGTTTTTGGTCTTCCAAAGTTCTCTCACCAACAGAAGTTGGTCCAATAAAAGATATCACCTCCCTCAGCTGGTATATCTGATGTCCTGGGAGTGACATGGCTGCAACCCCACATGCAATATATATTCCAAGCATTTAAGTATATGTAAGCGGGGGAATAGTCCCACTATTGTGGGGAACTCACCTGGCTTCTGCACTACCCCAGTGAAGTGGTCTAGCAAAAGCATCTGAGTCCTCGCTCCCACTTCCTTTATCCAGAGGCCTCCCTGCCTCCCCTTCCACTCTCCTGTCTGGCAGAATCCTCGTAACCCCGACAAGGCTGGGCCCAGGATTCCTGGAGGGCTCCACCCCCAACCCTGCTGTGGTCACCTAGGACAGGGATTAGGGTGTCCCCACTCCAGGTACTCTCATTCAATCCTTGAGGGGGCCACTTAGGGATCTGGAGCAAAAATCTGTCTGTGGATTGGTCCTGCTTTGAGCAGGGGGTTAGACTAGATACTTCCTGAGGTCCCTTCCAACCCTGATAGTCTATGATTCTATGACCCACTGATCATTACATACAATTTAAAGCAAATACAAGTTATTTATTCAACAATTAATTTAAAAAGAATAAGGAAAAATGGGAAAGGTGAAAGGAAAACACGTCACCCTGCCCTGTGGCAGGGAACATCACAAACAGTGTCTGGAACGTCAGGGCAGGTCACAGGCTGTTCCTTGTAGGTCCCAGGCTCCTTCTCAGGCCCCGGCTGTGCTGCAGAGATGCTGCGGGTTGGACCCTTGCAATGGTGGTGGCCACAAATCTGAGGGCACCCTTCTTCCCAGCATCAGCCCCCCTTCAGGTTAAGATCCCCCTCCAGTCTGGCCTGCAAGGACCCTTGGCTGGGGGTGTCTTTCTGCGCTGGGTCCTTTGCTCAGGGTCCCCCCTTGGTTGGCCCCAGTTGCTAACCACATCTGGCTCCAGACTGCTCCAGCTCCAGCTCCACTGTTGTAGCTCTGGCTCCACTCAGTCTCAGCACTGATGCTGCTGCTTCCAGCCCCCTGGGCTGTTTCTCTGGCCCCTCTGGCTCTGTGGCTGCAGCTCTGCTCCCAGCACAGGATCCGCTCTCCCCGGGCCGTGTCTCTGGCTCTGTGGCTGCAGCTCTGCCCCCAGGACAGGTCGGCTCTGCGGGCTGCTTCTGTGACTCTGCTCCCAGCGCTGACCTGCTTCCTGGCTACTTGTCTGGCCCCTCTGGCTGGCACAGCACTGCTCCCTAGCTTAGGGTTACCATACGTCCGGATTTCCCCGGACATGTCCAGCTTTTTGGTACTCAAATCCCCGTCCGGGGGGAATTGCCAAAAAGCTGAACATGTCCAGGGAAATAGGGAGGCATAAGCCAGGGTCCGCCCAGCCCCAGCACGACCCGCCGGATCCGCAGCGCAGCCCAGCCGCCCCGGCTACATTGTAGCGAGCTCAGGTGGGGGAAGAGGGGGCGCAGTCGCAGAAGGCGGCGGAGGGGCCGCTGCTGCCCCCGGAGGCCGGGCGGACCGCGCGCCCCAGCCAAGCCTGTAGGACCACGGGGAGGCCAGGCCCAGCCAGTGGCTCGGGCCTCTCTCGCAGGCGGGGACCCTCCGGCCACTGGGGGACCCTTCCTGCGGCCCTGTCGCCCCGCGCGGCTTGGAACCCGGTGCCGTGGGAGCTGTTTCCCATGGGGACAGACAGGCTCGGCAGCCCCGCCCACCGGCTGCAGGGTCATGTGACAATCCAAGATGGCGACGCTCAGGCTCATGCCGGTGGCGCTGCTCACCTGCCTGCTGGTCGGCGGCCGCTGCTCGGGGCAGCACGCGGGCCCGGTGCCCCTGGTCCTGTGGCACAGGATGGGTGAGCGCTAGGGCGGGACCTGAGGAGGGACTACGTGAGGCTGGTGCTACCCCCCCTCCGGTGCAGTGGGGGGCGGGATGGGAAGTGGGCGCTGCAGGCATGCCCGGCGGTGGCAGGAAGGAGGCTGCAGCACGGGGTGGGGAGTGCGGAGTGTGCCGGGGCTGCAGGGACCCATGCTGCCCCGGTCACCGCTGAGCGTCCGAAGCCCCCGCCAGGCAGAGGCTGCCGGGGGAGAAGGGCAGGCAGGGGCATAGAGGCTGCAGGGGCAGGAGGGTGCAGGGGCAGGGCAGGCAGGGGCATAGAGGCTGCAGGGGCAGGGGGGTGCAGAGGCTGCAGGGCGAGTGGGGAGCAGGGGTCACAGAGGCTGCAGGGGTGGGGAGGTGCAGAGGCTGCAGGGCGAGGAGGAGCAGGGCAGACAGGGGCATAGAGGCTGCAGGGGCAGGGGGGAACAGGGGGCACAGAGGCTGCAGGGGGGGTGCAGAGGCTGCAGGGCGAGTGGGGAGCAGGGAAGCACTTAGCAACCCCCAACCAAGATCAGAGTGGGAGGGAGGAGGGGGAATGCAGGGTGCTCAGAGGAGGGGGCAGAGTTGGGGCAGGGACTTTGGGGAAGGGGTTGGAATGGGGGCGGGGAAGGGGCGGGGTTGGGGCGGGGACAGGCCTCCCGTGGTGTGTCCTCTTTTTTCAGTGTTGAAATATGGTAACCCTACCCTAGCTCAGCTTGAGCCCCTGCTCTCTCCTTAGCTCGGCCCCACTCTGTCTGACCCAGGCCATTCCAGCTCACATGGAGGACGGGACCCCCCTGGCCTCCTGACTCTCTGATTAGCTGCCCATGCTGTCAATCAGACTGACCTGGAGCACTGGCCTCTCCCCCATTGTTCCTGGGGACTGTCAGTCTCAGGCTCCTGATTTGCCGTCGACCCTCCTCCTTTTAGTGCTGGGAGCTAGGAAACAAACACCCCTCTGAGTGTTAGTAAGGGGATAACAGTCCCCTTACAAATACATAGTGTTAAACATTAGTAACAAATTGGGGGAAATGGGGGAGCCCAGAAGGGACTGCTTTCCTATACAGTCACTCCCAGGGGAGGTGCAGCTCACGTCCTTTCCCTGGCCACTTCTGCAGCATTTCTCTCCTTTCTGTGCTGGGTTTGTGAAATCCAGGGCAAAGTGTAAAAACGTAACCTCTCCCCATGTAACTAGAGCTGCCAGAGAAGGTTCCCATCGTCCTAGCCTGACCCTGTCCCACGCTTTGGGTGAGTGGGTGGGCCCAGATCCAACTGCCAGTTTTCTAATGTTTGCAAACCCTAGTTCAATGCTGTCCTAGCCCTCATGCCAGGTGGAGCAAAAACTTCTTTCCCCAGGACTCTGTCACTTCTGCAGGGGGGGAATTTCAGGGGCAGGATTGTTCATAGAGTTCTGCTCCAGGAACATCCCCCATGACTAGAGGGATTTTTGTAGCAAGGTTCATGGGCTTTTCTCTGAATCCAGCAATCTGGATCTTCCCTTTTCAGGGACTAGAGTTAGTTATTGTTTGAAGAGTTCAGTGTCTGATTTAGTTGGTTTTGGTCCAGCTTTGAGCAGGGGGAGGGAATAGATGACCTCCTGAGGTCTCTTCCAACCCTAATATCACTGGTCTACAATTTTTGAGAAGACGTCTGCCTCAGAGATAAAATGTGCTATTTATTATGTCTTTTGATGTGCTGAATTCAAATATGACAATTAAAACAACTGATTGGCTACTGTTTCTAAGATATTTAAGTTTTTACATTTTATGTCTATGTATATTGTGTAGATAGAAGAGTTTTAATCATAAATTGTAAACCTAGGTCTTTTCATGTGTTTATGGTTGCTTTACATGATAATATTTCACCTGTCCTGTTTATGTAACACTATGAAAATCAGCAAAAGAGTTGTATAAATAAAATTTATTATGAAACAAAAGGCAAAAAAACTATTCTGTACATAGTTTAGTCCTATTCAGTGTCTACTCGGCGCTTCTTGGCTTGTCTCTTGTATTCATTAAATGGAGCATCTCTTGTCACTGTCCAGCAATAGTCTGCAAGCATTGATGGGCTCCATTTGCCCTGATAGCATTTCTCCATTGTTGCAATGTCCTGGTGAAATCGCTCGCCGTGCTCGTCGCTCACTGCTCCGCAGTTTGGTGGAAAAAAATCTAGAGGAGAGTGCAAAAAATGTATCTTTAGTGACATGTTGCAACCAAGGTTTTTTTATGTCTTGAGGAGGTTTTCCACCAACAACCTGTAGTTGTCTGCCTTGTTGTTTCCAAGAAAATGTATTGCCACTAACTGGAAGGCTTTCCATGCCGTATTTTCCTTGCCACGCAGTGCATGGTCAAATGCATCACCTTGAAGAAGTTCACGAATCTGAGGACCAATAAAGACATCTTCCTTTATCTTAGCTTCACTTAACCTTGGAAATTTTCCATGGAGGTACTTGAAAGCTGCTTGTGTTTTGTCAATGGCCTTGACAAAGTTCTTCATTAGACCCAGCTTGATGTGTAAGGGTGGTAACAAAATCTTCCTTGATTCAACAAGTGGTGGATGCTGAACACTTTTCCTCCCAGGCTCCAATGACTGTTGGAGTGGCCAATGTAGTGGGAATCTCTTGCACGACTATCCCATTCACAGAGAAAACAGCAGTACTTTGTGTATCCAGTCTGCAGACCAAGAAGAGAGCAACAACCTTCAAATCGCCACAAAGCTGCCACTGATGTTGGTCATAGTTTATGCACCTCAAAAGTTGTTTCATGTTGTCATAGGTCTCCTTCATATGGACTGCATGACGAACTGGAATTGATGGCAAAACATTGCCATTATGCAGTAAAACAGTTTTAAGACTCGTCTTCTATGAATCAATGAACAGTCTCCACTCATCTGGATCGTGAACGGCTGCCATCACACCATCGATGTTGTTGCAGGCTAAAAGATCACCTTCCATGAAGAAGAATGGGACAAGATCCTTTTGAGGGTCACGGAACATGGAAACCCTAACATCACCTGCCAGGAGATTCCACTGCTGTAGTCTGGAGCCCAACAGCTCTGCCTTACTCTTGGGTAGTTCCAAATCCCTGACAAAGTCATTCAGTTCACCTTGTGTTATGAGGTGTAGTTCAGAGGAGGAGGATGGGAGAAAATGTGGGTCCTGTGACATTGATGGTTCAGGACCAGAAGTTTCATCCTCTTCCTCTTCCTTGTCTGACTCAAGTGAGAATGATTCTGGTGCATCAGGAACCGGCAGTCCTTCTCCGTGGGGTACTGGGCGTATAGCTGATGGAATGTTTGGATAATCATAGAATCATAGAATATCAGAGTTGGAAGGGACCTCAAGAGGTCATCTAGTCCAACCCCCTGCTCAAAGCAGGACCAATTCCCAGCTAAATCATCCCAGCCAGGGCTTTGTCAAGCCGGGCCTTAAAAACCTCCAAGGAAGGAGACTCCACCACCTCCCTAGGTAACGCATTCCAGTGTTTCACCACCCTCCTAGTGAAATAGTTTTTCCTGATATCCAACCTGGACCTCCCCCACCGCAACTTGAGACCATTGCTCCTTGTTCTGTCATCTGCCACCACTGAGAACAGCCGAGCTCCATCCTCTTTGGAACCCCCCTTCAGGTAGTTGAAGGCTGCTATCAAATCCCCCCTCATTCTTCTCTTCTGGAGACTAAACAATCCCAGTTCTCTCAGCCTCTCCTCATAAGTCATGTGCTCCAGACCCCTAATCATTTTTGTTGCCCTCCGCTGGACTCTTTCCAATTTTTCCACATCCTTCTTGTAGTGTGGGGCCCAAAACTGGACACAGTATTCCAGATGAGGCCTCACCAATGTCGAATAAAGGGGAACGATCACGTTCCTCGATCTGCTGGCAATGCCCCTACTTATACAGCCCAAAATGCCGTTAGCCTTCTTGGCAACAAGAGCACACTGTTGACTCATATCCAGCTTCTCATCCACTGTGACCCCTAGGTCCTTTTCAGCAGAACTGCTACCTAGCCATTCGGTCCCTAGTCTGTAGCAGTGCATGGGATTCTTCCGTCCTAAGTGCAGGACTCTGCACTTGTCCTTGTTGAACCTCATCAGGTTTTTTTCTGCCCAATCCTCTAATTTGTCTAGGTCCCTCTGTATCCGATCCCTACCCTCTAGTGTATCTACCACGCCTCCTAGTTTAGTGTCATCTGCAAACTTGCTGAGAGTGCAGTCCACACCATCCTCCAGATCATTAATAAAGATATTAAACAAAACCGGCCCCAGGACCGACCCTTGGGGCACTCCACTTGAAACCGGCTGCCAACTAGACATGGAGCCATTGATCACTACCCGTTGAGCCCGACGATCTAGCCAGGTTTCTATCCACCTTACAGTCCATTCATCCAGCCCATACTTCTTTAACTTGGTGGCAAGAATACTGTGGGAGACAGTATCAAAAGCTTTGCTAAAGTCAAGAAATAACACATCCACTGCTTTCCCCTCATCCACAGAGCCAGTTATCTCATCATAGAAGGCAATTAGGTTAGTCAGGCACGACTTCCCCTTCATGAATCCATGCTGACTGTTCCTGATCACTTTCCTCTCCTCTAAATGTTTCATAACTGATTCCTTGAGGACCTGCTCCATAATTTTTCCAGGGACTGAGGTGAGGCTGACTGGCCTGTAGTTCCCCGGATCCTCCTTCTTCCCTTTTTTAAAGATGGGCACTACATTAGCCTTTTTCCAGTCATCTGGGACCTCCCCCGATCACCATGAGTTTTCAAAAATAATGGCTAATGGCTCTGCAATCTCACCCGCCAACTCCTTTAGCACCCTCGGATGCAGCGCATCCGGCCCCATGGACTTGTGCACGTCCAGTTTTTCTAAATAGTCCCGAACCACTTCTTTCTCCACAGAGGGCTGGTCACCTTCTCCCCATGCTGTACTGCCCAGTGCAGCAATCTGGGAGCTGACCTTGTGCGTGAAGACAGAGGTAAAAAAATCATTGAGTACATTAGCTTTTTCCACATCCTCGGTCACTAGGTTGCCTCCCTCATTCAGTAAGGGGCCCACACTTTCCTTGATTTTCTTCTTGTTGCTAACATACCTGAAGAAACCCTTCTTGTTACTCTTAACATCTCTTGCTAACTGCAACTCCAAGTGTGATTTGGCCTTCCTGATTTCACTCCTGCACGCCTGAGCAATATTTTTATACTCCTCCCTGGTCATTTGTACAATCTTCCACTTCTTATAAGCCTCTTTTTTGCGTTTAAGATAAGCAAGGATTTCACTGTTTAGCCAAGCTGGTCGCCTGCCATATTTACTATTCTTTCTACACATCGGGATGGTTTGTTCCTGCAACCTCAATAAGGATTCTTTAAAATACAGCCAGCTCTCCTGGACCCCTTTGCCCTTCATGTTATTCTCCCAGGGGATCCTGCCCATCTGTTCCCTGAGGGAGTCAAAGTCTGCTTTTCTGAAGTCCAGGGTCCATATTCTGCTGCTCTCCTTTCTTCCTTGTGTCAGGATCCTGAACTCGACCATCTCATGGTCACTGCCTCCCAGGTTCCCATCCACTTTTGCTTCCCCTACTAGTTCTTCCCTGTTTGTGAGCAGCAGGTCAAGAAAAGCTTTGCCCCTAGTTGGTTCCTCCAGCACTTGCACCAGGAAATTGTCCCCTACGCTTTCCAAAAATTTCCTGGATTGCCTGTGCACCGCTGTATTGCTCTCCCAGCAGATATCAGGGTGATTAAAGTCTCCCATGAGAACCAGGGCCTGCGATCTAGCAACTTCTGCTAGTTGCCAGAAGAAAGCCTCGTCCACCTCATCCCCCTGGTCTGGTGGTCTATAGCAGACTCCAACCACGACATCACCCTTGTTGCTCCCACTTCTCAACTTTATCCAGAGACTCTCAGGTTTTTCTGCAGTATCATACCGGAGCTCTGAGCAGTCATACTCCTCTCTTACATACAACGCAACTCCCCCACCTTTTCTGCCCTGCCTGTCCTTCCTGAACAGTTTATATCCATCCATGACAGTACTCCAGTCATGTGAGTTATCCCACCAAGTCTCTGTTATTCCAATCACATCATAGTTCCCTGACTGTGCCAGGACTTCCAGTTCTCCCTGCTTGTTTCCCAGGCTTCTTGCATTTGTGTATAGGCACTTAAGATAACTCAATGATCGTCCCTCTTTCTCAGCATGAGACAGGAGTCCTCCCCTCTTGCGCTCTCCTGCTTGTGCTTCCTCCCAGGATCCCATTTCCCCACTTACCTCAGGGCTTTGGTCTCCTTCCCCCGGTGAACCTAGTTTAAAGCCCTCCTCACTAGGTTAGCCAGCCTGCTGGCGAAGATGCTCTTCCCTCTCTTCGTTAGGTGGAGCCCGTCTCTGCCTAGCACTCCTTCTTCTTGGAACACCATCCCATGGTCAAAGAATCCAAAGCCTTCTCTCTGACACCACCTGCGTAGCCATTCGTTGACTTCCACGATTCGACGGTCTCTACCCCGGCCTTTTCCTTGCACATGGAGGATGGACGAGAGCACCACTTGCGCCTCAAACTCCTTTAATGCACAGTCCACTTTTTCTTCTTTGACACACCTTTCCCAACTGGAGGCACCATGCAGAAATAACAATTGCTGGGATGATCTGTTGGCTCTCTCCAAATCATTGACACTGCAAAAGGCATAGATTTCCTTTTCCTGTTCAACCACTGGTGAAGATTTGTTGCACAAGTGTTGCAGCATATGTGTGGGGCCCACCTCTTGTCCTGATCTCCAATTTTGCAGCCAAAATAAAGGTGATAGGCTTTCTTAACCATAGTGGTTATACTGCGCTTTTGTGATGCAAAAGTCACTTCACCACAAACATAGCAGAAGTTATCTGCACTGTTCACTCAAGTACGAGGCATCTCTGCTCACTTTGGCTAAACAGAAATGTGTCCCTTTGCAAAATCAAACACGGACAAATAAGAGAGCACGACACTGTATGATTTCTAGAGCTGATATAGGGCAATTTGTTCAGCAGAGTGATGTAAGCTTCGTTATGATTGCATCATCCATGACTTCTAGGAATAACATGATGCAATTCATATCATGTAGGATGCAATACCAGCTTCAGATTGCATCATTCATTGTTTTGCCTAAACATTGTTACTGACCCAATAGCATATCTTGAAAACTAGAGTCAATCAACAATTTTAATAATCATTTTCGTTCTCAGTGACCCAGAATTAGTAAAGTTTGACTACATTTATTTCAGAAGAATTTTGGCTGTAGAGCAGTGTCTATGATTCCATGACACCTGAGCACCAATGTAATGCTTTCCCCAAGGACATAGCCCATCCTGGCTTCCTGGGGCTCATCTTTAGCGCCTCAGCCCCATTTGGTGGGGCAGGAGGGGCAGACCTGGCCTTAAGGGACTCCATGCCCATGGCCTGTGGGAACCTGTCCTTTGCGGAGATGCTGCGAACCTGGAATAAAGTTGCGGGTGTGGCTAGGGACAGCAGAGGTCCCCTACATTTTCCCTTGGCCTGAGGGAAGCATCCCCAGCTGCACATTCATTGCCAGGGGCTTGGGACACTTGTGACCCCAGTGTGAGACCTTCTCCCATCCATGTGAAGGGGTAGGAATAAATGGTAAATTCTCAGAATGGAGAGGGGTAACTAGTAGTGTTGCCCAAGTGTTTATCCTAGGACCAATCCTATTCAACTTATTCATAAATGATCTGGAGAAAGGGGTAAAAAGTGAGTTGGCAAAGTTTGCAGGTGATACTAAACTGCTCAAGATAGTTAAGACCAAACCAGACTGTGAAGAACTTCAAAAAGATCTCACAAAACTAAGTAAGCAATGGCATTGGTCTGCAAAAAGCTGAAACATTCATAGACATGTGACTTGCCCAGGTGGCTACAGACTCCATCTTGTTGCTGTGATTTTGCACAGAAGAACAAAGGGTTTTCTGCCCACAAGAGAAAGAATATAAAAATCCCTGGAAACCCCTCCATTTGGTTTTGAACTGGCTTAAAATATAGCCTCTCCACCCCAAAGGGATGCTTGAAAGAAACTGGAACAATGGACAGTAACTACGGGGGAGTGAGGGATTGCTGGATCCAAACTAGGAAGGAGTCTAGTCTGTGAAAGAATCTTATTGGAATATTTCTGAGGGTGAGATTTACCTACATTTAATTTCCTACTGTATTAGGGTTAGACTTGCATGTTTTTGTTTTATTTTGCTTGGTAAATTACTTTGTTCTGTCTATTATTAATTGGAACCACTTAAATCCTACTTGTTATACTTAATACAATCACTTTTGTTTATTAATTAACCCAGAGTGAGCAATTAATTTCTGGGGGAGCAAACAGCTGTATATATCTCTCTATCAGTGTTATAGAGGGGGGACAATTTATGAGTTTACCCTGTATAAGCTTTATACAGAGGAAACCAGATTTATTTGGGGTTTGGATCCCACTGGGAACTGGGTATCTGCCACTGAAGTCCTCAAATCATGGTTTAAAGACTTCAAGGGGCAGAGAATCCTCCAACAAGTGCCCCGTGCCCCATGCTGCAGAGGAAGGCGAAAAACCCCCAGGGCTTCTGCCAATCTGCCCTGGAGGAAAATTCCTTCCCAACCCCAAATATGGCGATCAGCTAAACCCTGAGCATGTGGGCAAGTCTCAACAGCCAGCCACCCAGGAAAGAATTCTCTGTAGGAAGAGTCAATAATAAAGCTCAGTTTTGCAGTCCCAAATCCTAGCCACTAGACCAGGGATGGGCAAACTACGGCCCATGGACCAGATCCGGCCCATGAGCCATTTGACACCGGCCCACGAGCTCCCGCTGGGGAGGAGGGGCTGGGGCTTGTCCTGCTCCAGTGCTCCAGCTGGGGTGCCGGGTCAGGGGCTGCACCACGTGGCTCGGCCCCACTCCGACGCTCCAGCTAGGGCACTGGGTCAGTGGCTGTACCATGTGGCTCTGGGAAGCCATGGAATGGCCACCCTCCAGGGCACAGGATCGAGGGCTGCACCACATGGTTCCCAGCAGCAGCTGCATGGCCCTGCTCTGAGGGTCGGGGGCCGTTCCAAGCATAGGAGCCGGAGAAGGGACATGCCACTGCTTCCGGGAGCCACTTGACGTAAGCACTGCTGAGAGCCTGCACCCCTGAGCCTCTCCCCATGCCCCAACCCCCTACCCCAGCCCTGATCCCCCTCCCACTCTCCAAACCCTTTGATCCCAGCCCGGAGCACCCTCCTGCACCCCAAACCTCTCATCCCCAGCCCACCCCAGAGCCTGCACCCCCAGCTGGACCCTGCACCCCTTCCCGCACCCCTGCCCCAGCCCTGATTCCCCTTCTGCTCTCCAAACCCCTCAGTCCCAGCCCAGAGCATCCTCCTACACTCCAAACTCCTCATCCCCAGCACCACCCCAGAGCCAGCACCCTATACTGCACCCCAACTCCAATTCCGTGAGCATTCATTGCCCACCATACAATTTCTATTCCCCGATATGGCCCTCAGGCCAAAACGTTTGCCTACCCCAGCACTAGACCATGCTGCATCTCAACCCAGCTTCTTGTTCGCTATGAGAAAGATGGAAAAAGCCTTCAGGTGCTGGCTCTTAGACACTATGGCTAGACGCTGCTGTGATCAGTGTTCCATACAATCTCTTTTTTTAAAAAAGATCTGCTTTGGTTCTAAAGGAATTAGCTCAGGGAATGTCTATGGCCTGTCTTCTACAGGAGGCCAGACTAAATGTTCACAGTTGTCCTTTCTGGCATTATCTATGGATAGATTCATAGATTTATAGATTCATAGATTATAGGACTGGAAGGGACCTCGAGAGGTCATCGAGTCCAGTCCCCTGCCCGCATAGCAGGACCAAATACTGCCTAGACCATCCCTAATAGACATTTATCTAACCTACTCTTAAATATCTCCAGAGACGGAGATTCCACAACCTCCCTAGGCAATTTGTTCCAGTGTTTAACCACCCTGACAGTTAGGAACTTTTTCCTAATGTCCAATCTAGACCTCCCTTGCTGCAGTTTAAACCCATTGTTTCTGGTTCTATCCTTAGAGGCTAAGGTGAACAAGTTCTCTCCCTCCTCCTTATGACACCCTTTTATATACCTGAAAACTGCTATCATGTCCCCTCTCAGTCTTCTCTTTTCCAAACTAAACAAACCCAATTCTTTCAGCCTTCCTTCATAGGTCATGTTCTCAAGACCTTTAATCATTCTTGTTGCTCTTCTTTGGACCCTTTCCAGTTTCTCCACATCTTTTTTAAAATGCGGCGCCCAGAACTGGACACAATACTCCAGCTGAGGCCTAACCAGAGCAGAGTAGAGCGGAAGAATGACTTCTCGTGTCTTGCTCACAACACACCTGTTAATGCATCCCAGAATCATGTTTGCTTTTTTTGCAACAGCATCACACTGTTGACTCATATTTAGCTTGTGGTCCACTATAACCCCTAGATCCCTTTCTGCCGTACTCCTTCCTAGACAGTCTTTTCCCATTCTGTATGTGTGAAATTGATTTTTCCTTCCTAAGTGGAGCACTTTGCATTTGTCTTTGTTAAACTTCATCCTGTTTAACTCAGACCATTTCTCCAATTTGTCCAGATCATTTTGAATTATGACCCTGTCCTCCAAAGTAGTTGCAATCCCTCCCAGTTTGGTATTATCCGCAAACTTAATAAGCGTACTTTCTATGCCAATATCTAAGTCGTTGATGAAGATATTGAACAGAGCCGGTCCCAAAACAGACCCCTGCGGTACCCCACTCGTTACGCCTTTCCAGCAGGATTGGGAACCATTAATAACAACTCTCTGAGTACGATTATCCAGCCAGTTATGCACCCACCTTATAGTAGCCCCATCTAATTTGTATTTGCCTAGTTTATCGATAAGAATATCATGCGAGACCGTATCAAATGCCTTACTAAAGTCTAGGTATACCACATCCACCGCTTCACCCTTATCCACAAGGCTCGTTATCCTATCAAAGAAAGCTATCAGATTGGTTTGACATGATTTGTTCTTCACAAATCCATGCTGGCTATTCCCTATCACCTTACCACCTTCCAAGTGTTGGCAGATGATTTCCTTAATTACTTGCTCCATTATCTTCCCTGGCACAGAAGTTAAACTAACTGGTCTGTAGTTACCTGGGTTGTTTTTATTTCCCTTTTTATAGATGGGCACTATATTTGCCCTTTTCCAGTCTTCTGGAATCTCTCCCGTCTCCCATGACTTTCCAAAGATAATAGCTAGAGGCTCAGATACCTCCTCTATTAGCTCCTTGAGTATTCTAGGATGCATTTCATCAGGCCCGGGTGACTTGTAGGCATCTAACTTTTCTAAGTGATGTTTAACTTGTTCTTTTTTTATTTTATCCGCTAAACCTACCCCCTTCCCATTAGCATTCACTATGTTAGGCATTGCTTCAGACTTCTCGGTGAAGACCGAAACAAAGAAGTCATTAAGCATCTCTGCCATTTCCAAGTTTCCTGTTACTGTTTCTCCCTCTTCACTAAGCAGTGGGGCTACCCTGTCTTTGGTCTTCCTCTTGCTTCTAATGTATTGATAAAAAGTCTTCTTGTTTCCTTTTATTCCCGTAGCTAGTTTGAGCTCATTTTGTGCCTTTGCCTTTCTAATCTTGCCCCTGCATTCCTGTGTTGTTTGCCTATATTCATCCTTTGTAATCTGTCCTAGTTTCCATTTTTTATATGACTCCTTTTTATTTTTTAGATTGTGCAAGATCTCGTGGTTAAGCCAAGGTGGTCTTTTGCCACATTTTCTATCTTTCCTAACCAGCGGAATAGCTTGCTTTTGGGCCCTTAATAGTGTCCCTTTGAAAAACTGCCAACTCTCCTCAGTTGTTTTTCCCCTCAGTCTTGATTCCCATGGGACCTTACCTATCAGCTCTCTGAGCTTCCCAAAATCTGCCTTCCTGAAATCCATTGTCTCTATTTTGCTGTTCTCCCTTCTACCCTTCCTTAGAATTGCAAAGTCTATGATTTCATGATCACTTTCACCCAGGCTGCCTTCTACTTTCACATTCTCAACGAGTTCCTCCCTATTTGTTAAAATCAAGTCTAGAACAGCTTCCCCCCTAGTAGCTTTTTCAACCTTCTGAAATAAAAAGTTGTCTCCAATGCAGTCCAAGAATTTGTTGGATAGTCTGTTCCCCGCTGTGTTATTTTCCCAACATATATCCGGATAGTTGAAGTCCCCCATCACCACCAAATCTTGGGCTTTGGATGATTTTGTTAGTTGCTTGAAAAAAGCCTCATCCACCTCTTCCACCTGGTTAGGTGGCCTGTAGTAGACGCCTAGCATGACATCTCCCTTGTTTTTTGCCCCTTTAAGCCTAACCCAGAGACTCTCAACACTTCCGTCTCCTATGTCCATCTCTACCTCAGTCCAAGTGTGTACATTTTTAATATATAAGGCAACACCTCCTCCCTTTTTCCCCTGTCTATCCTTCCTGAGCAAGCTGTACCCATCCACACCAACATTCCAATCATGTGTATTATCCCACCAAGTTTCAGTGATGCCAACAATGTCATAGTTGTATTTATTTATTAGCACTTCCAGTTCTTCCTGCTTATTCCCCATACTTCTCGCATTTGTATATAGGCATCTAAGATACTGGTTTGATCTTTCCTCCCAGTTTTTTCCTGACTCTCCTTTCTCTCTGCCAATATAGCCCACACTCCCTCTTGTTTCCGACTCATTTCCCCGGTCTCCATGTTCCCCACTTACCTGTGGGCTTTGCTCACCTGTCCCCGTCGAACCTAGTTTAAAGCCCTCCTCACTAGGTTAGCCAGTCTGTGTCCACCTGTCCATTTCCCTTAACCAGTGAATGCTTGTTTCCTATGGTATATTTTCATAGGACTTGTCTAGTCTAGTTTTCAATAACTCAGTTGATGAATTTTCCACAAGTTTGTTCCTCTGGAACACAATTTCATAGCCTGCAGATCCCACTGTCAGGAAACGCTTCCTACTCTTTAGCTTAAATTTTCCATCTCAGTACTTCTAGTTCTAGTTTCTTAAATACTTCCCCATTCCCTGTGTGGGAATGCACCAAAAATGGAAAAAAAAAAAACAGAATACTCTATATTCTTTGCCAGGGGGTGCTGTGAAGGCAAAAGCATAACAGGGTTCAAAAAAGAACTTAAGTTCCTGGCGAATACATCCATCAATGTCTGTTAGCTAAGGAGGTGAGAGATGCAACCCCACATTCTGGGTGTCCCCAAACCCCTGACTGCCAGAAGCTGGGACTGTTTGACAGGATGGATCTCTTGATGATTACCTTTTCTGTTCATTCCCTCTGGGGCACCTGGAATTGGCCACTGTTAGATGACAGGATACTTAGTCCACTTTCGCTCCCACTCAGAAACCTGCCAACACAGCACAGTCACTGGGATCACTTTGGTTGAACAGACTCAGTAAAAGCAACACCAACAGAACGTTTCTGTGGACAGAGGGCAGCTAGGGGCATGTCCTGGGGACAGAGACCACCCCCCTACAAAACTGCCTGGAAGGTGTTAGCCAGGAGCACAACACATGTATAAGATACCGGTACATCACCAATAATCATAACTTCAGACAGAAAAACGATATATGCTGACATAAATATAGAGAGCAGGGTACCATAAAGTCTCTCATTGGCAGCTATACTGAATTGCCTTACCTGCAAGGGGTTAAGTAGTTCAAATAACCTAGTTGGCACCTGACCAGAAGGACAAATGAGGAAAGAAGATACTTTCAAATTGAGCGGGGGTTGTTTGTGCTCTCTCTTTGTTGTTCTCTCTCCCAGTGGAAAGAGAAGTCAAGCAGGTACAACATCTCCTGAAAATACACCTTGAATAATCATTCTAAATTCACAAAAATTGTAAGTAGGGCAAGGAAATGCATTAGGTTATCTTTTGGTTTAGCTGGTGAATTCTTCTATGAATAGAGGTAGTTTTATTCCTGTTTTTGTACTGTGAAGTTGAGCCCAGGGGGGGGAATCCTCGGTGTTTTAAATCTTTTTATTACCCTGTAAAGTTACCTTCCATCCTGATTTTTCATGTGTGATTCTTTTACTTTTTTCATTAAAATAAAGTTATTCTTTGTAGAACCTGATTGATTTTAGTGTCCTAAAGACAAAGGGTCTCGACTGCGCTTACATTGCTAAAGCAATTGGTTGGTATATTATTCTCAAGCCTCCCCAGGAAAGAGGGTGAAGGGGTTGGGGGGAATATTTTGGAGGGATAGGGATTCCAAGTGACCCTTCCCTGAATCTTTGTGTACATCACTTGGTGGTGGCAGCAATACCATCCAAGGACAAGGAAAGGAATGTTTTCCTTGGGGAAGTTTTAATATAAGCTGGTAGAATATAAATTTAGGGGGTCTTTCATGTAGGTCCCCACATCTGTACCCCAGAGTGTGCATGTGGGGGGGGACTCTGACATATGCATATAAATAGGATAGCCATATTTAGCAAATAAGTTCATGGAGGATAGGTCCATCAATGGCTATTAGCAAAGATGGGCAAGGATAGTGTCCCTAGCCTCTGTTTGCGAGAAGCTGGGAATGAGCAACAGGGGTTGGATCACTTGATGATTACCTGTTCTGTTCCTTCCCTCTGGGGCACCTGGCATTGGCCACTGTCAGAAGACAGGACACTGGGATAGATGGACCTTTGGTTTGACCCAGCATGTCCATTCTTATGTTCTTATGTCTCTCACAAGAAGCGCTGATCTGTCCTACGCACCTTGCTCCTGGAGAGGCCTCACAGCTGACAGTCCCATGAGGAAATAGGCCTCCATCTCCAGCTCATCAGACAGGCCCCTAGAGGCTCAAATCAGTGGGAGGTAGGAGCTTAAGGACCTTAGTGAACCACTAGAAAACACCCATTCGGTGATGATTTCCCATGGACATCTCCTTTCTGAGATCCATCAGTTAGCCAGCTGTCACTCCATCTCCAAATCCCCTAAGTGGCGCTGGGGGCTGGGATGGGAGCTGCTGTAGCCTGACAAGGAGTCTGCCTGCAGGTAAGAGTCAGCCCTGGCTGAGCAGGTGCTGGCATGGGTTAATGGCAGGTGCTGGCATCTCCCCCAGCCCTTCAGTAACTGGAGACTGGATGGGTCACTACAAAAAATTAATCTCCCCTTGTTGATACTCACACCTTCTTGTCAACTGTTGATAATAGCCCACTCCCTTAATTGAATTGACTTGGTAAGGCAATTCCCATCTTTTCATATGCTGTATATTTAAACCTTTCTATTGTATTTTCCACTTCATGTATCTGATGAAGTGGTTTTAGCCCAAAAAGCTCATGCCCAAATAAATTTGTTAGTCTCTAAGGTGCCACAAAGACTCCTCATTGTTTTTAATAAGGAAGTGTTATTACTCCTTCTCATAACAGAAGAACAAGGGATCACCCAATTAAATGTATAGGCAGCAAGTTTAAAAAAAACAAAAGGAAATGTTTCTCACGCAATGCACAGTCAACCTGTGGAACTCCTTGCCAGAGGATGTTGTGAAGACAAAGACTATAACAGGTTTCAAAAAAGACCTAGATAAATTCAAGGAGGATAGGTCCATCAATGGCTGTTAGTCAGGATGGTAAGTCATGCCTGACTAACCTAATTGCCTTCTATGAGGAGAAAACTGGCTCTGTGGATGAGGGGAAAGCAGTGGACATGTTATTCCTTGACTTTAGCAAAGCTTTTGATACGTTCTCCCACAGAATTCTTGCCAGCAAGTTAAAGAAATATGGGCTGGATGAATGGACTATAAGGTGGATATAAAGCTGGCTAGATCGTCAGGCTCAAGGGGTAGTGATTAATGGCTCCATGTCTAGTTGGCAGCCGGTATCAGGCGGAGTGCCCCAAGGGTCAGTCCTGGGTCCTGTTTTGTTCAATATCTTCATTAGTGATCTGGAGGATGGTGTGGATTGCACCCTCAGCAAGTTTGCAGATGACACTAAACTGAGAGAAGTGGTAGATACGCTGGAGAGTAGGGATAGGTTACAGAGGGACCTAGACAAATTAGAGGATTGGGCAAAAAGAAATCTGATGAGGTTCAACAAGGACAAGTACAGAGTCCTGCACTTAGGACAAAAGAATCCCATGCACTGCTACAGACTAGGGACCGAATGGCTAGGTAGCAGTTTTGCAGAAAGGGACCTAGGGGTTACAGTGGACGAGAAGCCCGACATGAGTCAACAGTGTGCCCTTTTTGCCAAGAAGGCTAACGGCATTTTGGGCTGTATAAGTAGGGGCATTGACAGCAGATTGAGAGATGTGATCATTTCCCTCTATTCAACATTGGTGAGGCCTCATCTGGAGTACTGTGTCCAGTTTTGGGCCCCACACTACAAGAAGGATGTGGAAAAATTGGAAAGAGTCCAGCGGAGGGCAACAAAAATGATTAGGGGTCTGGAGCACATGAGTTATGAGGAGAGGCTAAGGGAACTGGGATTGTTTAGTCTGCAGAAGAGAGGAATGAGGGGGGATTTGATAGCTGCTTTCAACTACCTGAAAGGGGGTTCCAAAGAGGATGGATCTAAACTGTTCTCAGTGTTAGCAGATGACAGAACAAGGAGTAATGGTCTCAAGTTGCAGTGTGGGAGGTTCTGGGTGGATATTAGGAAACAGTATTTCACTAGGAGGGTGGTGAAGCACTGGAATGGGTTACCTAGGGAGGTGGTGGAATCTCCTTCCTGAGAGGTTTTTAAGGCCCGGCTTGACAAAGCACTGACTGGGATGATTTAGCTTGGATTGGTCCTGCTTTGAGCAGGGGGTTCGACTAGGTGACCTCCTGAGGTCCCTTCCAACCCTTAGATTCTATGATTCTATGAATATTGACTATACACCAGTATTTCAAATGGGTATCCTCCTGGGTAACACCCACAAGGTAGTTTACATCCAGTGTAGCCAGCACATTGTGGGAGTAACCATTCAAGGTAACGGTCCATTAAGAAACTCAATAGGCCTTAGAAACAATGAGGAATCTGGTGGCACCTTAAAGACTAACAGATTTACTTGGGCATAAGCTTTCATGGGTAAAATACCTCACTTCTTCAGTTGCATGGAGTGAAAATTGCAGATGCAGGCATAAATATACTGGCACATGAAGAGAAGGGAGTTACCTTACCAGTGGGCAACCAGTTTGACAAGTCCAATTCAGTCAGGTGGATGTAGTCCACTCCCAATAATTGCTTAGGAGTTATCAATACCAAGAGAGGGAAATTTGCTTTTGTAGTGAACCAGCCACTCCCAGCCCCTATTCAAGCCCAAATTAATGTTAAGTTGGCAAATGAGTGGTAGCTCTGCAGTTTCTCTTTGAAGTCTGTTTTACAGTTTTTATGTTGAAGGATAGCTACTTTTAAATCTTTTATTGACTGTACAGGGAGATTGAAGTGTTCTCCTACTGACTTTTGTATGTTATCATTCCTGATTTGTGTCCATTTATTCTTTGCCTGTATCTGTAATTTTCACTCCATGGATAAAAAGTGGGGTTTTTTACCCACGAAAACTTATGCCCAAATAAATCTGTTAGTCTTTAAGGTGCCACCAGACTCCTTGTTGTTTGTGTGGAAACAGACTAATATGGCTACGCCTCTGATAATAGGCCTGAGAAGAAGCTTATCCCCACCTGAACATTCTAGCCAGGAAATGGGTTTTGGCCCCTGTTACAATTCATCGAAGCATGCAAATGCATTTGACCAGCTTATGTGACACTGGACACAAGCTTGTTCCTGTACTTTTCCAATAACTTTGCTGCAAGCTTTCACTTAAAAAATGTTTGGGACAATGAAGTTCCCTCCACATGGCAGAAGATATAACAGGGGGAAGCGAGATCATCACTTGGTCTCATTCCCCCCACAAGTCAACACCTGGAAACACCTTAGGAAGTCCCAAGTTGAAGGGGTTTCTATCCCGTATACAGAAGCCTGGTGAATTGTTTGTACCATCAGGGTGAGACACTGCTTGATTCAAATCCTGTCCAGTGTATAAAACTTAGATTATGATTGCATTTATTTCTTAGGTAAAATCTATGTTCCTGTACTTAATACATATGTTATATATATATATATATATATATATATATATATATATTACCTAAAACAATGCGGTGTTTGAAATGCAAAGGGGAAACCATCTCAGGAAGAGGGGCTGGTGCATTGTCCTCTCTAAATTGAGGGTTTGGTAGACTGGATAATAAACTTACACAGGTCACGCTTCTGACCAGGGCAAAACGGTTCAGCTCTGGGGTCCTAGGCTGGGGACCTGGGAGGAACTAGCTGGAGCTTCTCTATTCTTGGTTCATGAGTGGCTACTGAAAGCATTCATGTATTATGTGTGAGAGAGACTTAAAGAGCTTTATTTATTTATCTTAAATAGTAATATTGGGGTCTTTAATCTATCAGAGAAAGGCAAAAGCAAGATCCAAGCACTGGAAGGTGAAGCTAGACAATTCCAGCTGAAAATAAGGACCAAATAGTTTACACTGAGGGTATGTAGAGAAACTGAAAAGAATCCAGAGGCGAGAGACAAAGATGATCTAAGGAACAGAACAGAAGCTATATGAGAAAAGACTGAAGGAACTGGGTATTTTTACTTTGGAATATAGAAGATTGAGGGGGGACATGCTGGCGGTCTTCAGATACTTGAGAGGGAAGCCATATGACAAACGCTGAAGGAACTAGTTATGTTTAGTTTGGAAAAGAGGAGATTAAGTGGGGGCATGGTAGTGGTCTTCAAATACATGAAAAGCTGCCATAAAAAAGCTGGAGAAAAGTTGTTCTCTCTTGCCACAGACAAGAAGCACTGAGTTCAAACTACAGCATATCAGACTTAGACTAAATCATTTATGTGGCTTTTTGCTCCACCCACTCCAATTTTTCAACATCCTTTTTGAAATGTGGACCCTAGGACTGGACACAGTCAGTTTCACCAATGCCATGTGCGGAGGTAAAATCCTTCCCCTACTCCAACTCACCACTCCCCTGTTTATGTATCCAAGGATCACATCAGCCCTTTTGGCCACAGCACTGCACTGGGAGCTCACAATGATTAGGTTACTCCAGTGAGCCCTAAATCGTTTTCACAGTCCCTGCCTTCCATAATACAGTGCCCCAGTCTGTGGGTCGGGCCTGCATTCCCTGTTCCAAGAGGATAACTTTGCATTTGACTGTATTAAAATATTTTGTTTGCATGGCCCAGCTCACCAAACACTCCAGATCAATTGGTATGCCTGCCTTGGCCGCCTCATTGTAACCACTCTGCCAATATTTGGGTCATGCGCAAATTTTATCTGCAGTTATTTTATATTTGTTTCCAGATCATTGGTGAAAATATTGAATAACATTGGCCTAACAACTTATCCCTGCGGAACACCACTAGAAACAGCCGCATTTGCTGACAACATCCCATTGAAAATTGCTTTCTCAGATCTGTCAGGTGGCCAGATTGTTTTTCATTTAATGTATGTGCTACCAAGATTGTAGAGAATTCATTTTTTATCTGAATGTTTTCCCCTACTTAATCAAATGCCTCAGAGAAATCAATGTCTATTACATCTGCACGGTTCCCTTGGTCAACCAAATGTGTACTCTAATTAAAGAATGAAATCAGGTTTATATGACAAGACAACTTCTCCATAAACCATGTTGTTGATTAGCATTAATTATATGACTAGACTTTTTTTGAAGTAATCCATGTCAGCTTTTCCACTGTTTCATAACATTTCAAATTTTTAAATCTTTCCCTTTATCTTTTTAGTAGTTAACATTTAAAGCAGAACGGTTCTGGATTTACCTTTTTTGTTTGTTTTGGCTCAGCTGCTGCCTGATTGTGTACTTCTGGTTCCAAATGAGACATGTGGTTGATTGGTCAGTTCGTAACTCTGGTGTTCGTAATTCTAAGGTTCTACTGTAGATGCTCTTTAATGTTCTCTTTGATTGCTAATGGACTGAAAAGTATTTCATCACCTCATGTGGTACGAGTACATCATACCGCTTCTTTCCAAATGCAGAACAAAAATATATATGAAATATATCTACCTTTTCTGCAGCATTAACAAGTTTCCTTTCTCCCTCTAGAATTTTGCCTAAACCTTTTCTAGGATTTCGTTTGTTGTGAAAATACTTAATAACCTCCTTAGTCGTGCCAAGCACTGATTTTTCCCTGATGTCTTTAACGTCCTTTATCAATCATAACTTCTAATTTGTAGTTCTTGCTATCTATATTCCTGATTTCCCCCCATTTTTATATATTTTATATATTGCTTTCCCCCGCCCCACATTAGCTGCCTTCACTTTGCCCCTGGAGTGGGTTTTTAGCCAAATTTGTCCATATTCATGACTGTGGTATCGTGGCTTTTTAGCTATTTAATCAAGTATCAGAGGGGTAGCTGTGTTAGTCTGGATCTGTAAAAAGTGACAAAGAGGCCTGTGGCACCTTATAGACTAACAGACGTATTGGAGCATAAGCTTTCGGGGTTGAATACCCACTTTGTCAGAAGCATGTAGTGAAAATTTCCAGAGGCAGGTATAAATATGCAGACAAGAATCAGTCTAGAGATAACAAGGTTCGTTCAATCAGGGAGGATGAGGCCCTCTTCTAGCAGTTGAAGTGTGAACACCAAGGGAGGAGAAACTGCTTTTGTAGTTGGCTAGCCATTCACAGTCTTTGTTTAATCCTGAGCTGATGGTGTCAAATTTACAAATGAACTGAAGCTCAGCAGTTTCTCTTTGAAGTCTGGTCCTGAAGTTTTTTTGGTGCAGGATGGCTACCTTTAAATCTCCGATTGTGTGTCCAGGGAGACTGAAGTGTTCTCCTACAGGTTTTTCTCATTATCTCTAGACTGATTCTTGCCCGCCTCTGGAAATTTCTACTAGTTGCATCTGACGAAGTAGGTATTTTCCTCACCATCAGTTTTGCTGATGATTTCCTCAGCTTTGAGGAATTAGCCTTTTGAAGCACTAAATATCTCTAGATATTACTGGTTAGGAAGTGTTCTCTCTCTCTCCATTTGAATGTAAACTCTTCCATTGTTTATTTTCCTCTCCACAGTCAGATGCCCCCTTATGTATCTCTTCTCTAAATGAAACAGTCCAAGCCTTTCCAGTCTTTCTGCATGTGGCAGCCTCTCCTATTCTCATAGAATTTCTTGGAAATACCCTTTCTATCTACTATATCCTTTATAGAGACTGGGTGACCATAACTGAACACATATCCAGAACAGTGTATTCTCTATCCCATTATAAGGCGTATCCACCCTAGTGGTTCCTGCTGGTGCCTATTATCATTTCCTACACACGAAGCACCATAAAAGATGGAATTTGCATAAGTAGGGTAATTTTTTCATAATTAATTTATCTGAATAACGAAAATGTCATTTTCAGTGTGTGAAGAGTGACCAATCTGTTTCTCCCATGACAACAGCCTCCAGTAGTGCATGTAGTGTCTAATATTAACATTGTTTCTCCATCCAGGCATTTGTACTGCGACCATCACCCTAGAGCCTGGGCACATACAGGAAGTCAGGGGAACATACGGTATATGCAGGAGACACCGTTCAGCCTCAGAGTTGGACAATTTCTCCCCTACTCCATGTCAGATTCCAACATAACCGACTTCACCAACCCCTCCACCTTCATCCTGCTGGGAATTCCTGGCCTGGAGACGGCCCATGTCTGGATCTCCATCCCCTTCTGCACCATGTACGCCATAGCCATCTTCGGGAACTTCACCATCCTGTGCATCGTGAAGACGGAGCCGAGCCTCCACGGGCCCATGTACTATTTCCTCTGCATGCTGGCTGTCTCTGACCTGGTTGTATCTACGTCCATCCTGCCCGAAATGCTGAGCATCTTCTGGTTCAATTCCAGGGAGATCGATTTCGGTGCCTGTCTCACCCAGATGTACATCATCCACTGCTTCTCATCAATGGAATCTGGGATCCCAGTGGCCTTGGCTTTTGATCGCTACATGGCTATCTGTAATCCCCTGAGACATTCCACCATACTGACAAACCCCATGGTGGCCAAGATCGGTCTCACTGTGGTGCTGCGCAGCAGCATACTTGTACTACCCAATCCCTTCCTGGTGAGGCGGTGCCCCTATTATAGAACCAACATCATCCCCCATACCTATTGTGATCACATAATTGTGGTCAAGTTGGCCTGTGCTGACATCAGTGCCAGTAATTACTATGGCCTGTCTTTGGCATTCTTCATCACAGGTCTGGATGTGTTTTTTATCACCGTGTCCTATACTCAGATTCTCAGGGCTATCTTAGGCCTCCCCTCAAAGGACACCTGGCTCAAGACTTTTGGGACCTGTGGCTCCCACCTCTGTGCCATCTTAGCCTTTTACATCCCAGCTCTCTTCTCCATCCTGACACACCGATTTGGCCACAATGTGCCCCTACATTTCCATGTTCTCAGTGCCAACGTGTACCTCCTGATGTCCCCCATGCTAAACCCCCTCATCTATGGGGTGAGGACCAAACAGATCCGGGACAGGCTGCTCTGGCTCTTTACTCATAAAGGGACCTAAAGTTTTCCTCTGGTTTTCTGGAGTGCAAAGCCCTCTTTCCTGAATCACTTACTGAAAATAAGAACATATGAACAGCCATATTGGGTCAGACCAGAGGTCCATCTAGCCAGTATCCTGTCTCTGACAGTGGTCAATGCCAGGTGCTCTAGAGGGAATGAATAGAACAGGAAATAATCAAGTGATCCATTCCCTGCCACTCATCCACAGCTTCTGACAAACAGAGGCTAGGGACACTCTCCCTGCCCATCCTGGCTAAAAGCCATTAATGGACATATCCTCCATGAATTTATCTAGCTCTTGTTTTGAACCCTGTTATAGTCTTGGCCTTCACAACATCCTGTGGCAAGGAGTTCCAAAGGTTGACTGTACATTGTGTGAACAAACACTTCCTTTTGTTTGTTTTAAACCAGCTGCCTATTAATTGCATTTGGTGACCTCTAGTTCTTGTATAATGAGAGGAGTAAATAGCACTTCCTTATTTACTTTCTCCACACCAGTCATGATTTTAGAGACCTCAGTCATATCCCCCTTAGTCATCTCTTTTCCAAGCTGAAATGTCCCAGGCTTATTAATTTCTCCTCATACAGAATCCATTCCATACCCCTAATCATTTTTGTTGCCCTTTTCTAAATCTTTTCCAATTCCAATATATCTTTTTCGATGTGGGGTGGCCACATCTGCATGCGGTATTCAAGATGTGGGTGTATCATGGATTTATATAGAGGCTGTCAAGGCTGCTTCCCCACTCTGAACTTTAGGGTACAAATGTGGGGGCCTGCATGAAAACTTCTAAGCTTAACTACCAGCTTAGATCTGGTCCGCTGCCACCACTCTCGATGCTAATTCCCTTCCCTAGGTAGCCTTGAGAGACTCTTCACCAATTCCCTGGTGAACACAGATCCAAACCATTTGGATCTTAAAACAAGGAGAAATTAACAATCTCCCCTCCTTCCTCCCACCAACTCCTGGTGGATCAAGATCCAACCCCCTTGGATCTAAAAACAAAGAAAAATCAATCAGGTTCTTAAAAAGAAGGCTTTTAATTAAAGAAAAAGGTAAAAATCATCTCTGTAAAATCAGGATGGAAAATAACTTTACAGGGTAATCAAACTTAAAGAGCCCAGAGGAACCCGCTCTAGCCTTAGGTTCAAAGTTACAGCAAACAGAGGTAAACACCCTAGTAAAAGGTACATTACAAGTTGAGAAAACAAAGGTAAACTAACACGCCTTGTCTGGCTGTTTACTTACAAGTTTGAAATATGAGAGACTTGTTCAGAAAGATTTGGAGAACCTGGATTGATGTCTGGTCCCTCTCAGTCCCAAGAGCAAACAACCCCCAAAACAAAGAGCACAAACAAAAGCCTCCCCCCCCCCTCTAGATTTGAAAGTATCTTGTTCCCTTGTTGGTCCTTTGGGTCAGGTGTCAGCCAGGTTACCTGAGCTTCTTAACCCTTTACAGGGAAAAGGATTTTGGAGTCTCTGGCCAGGAGGGATTTTATAGTACTGTACACAGGAGAGCTGTTACCCTTCCCTTTATAGTTATGACAGGCATTACGATATTTTCTGCCTTATTATCTACCCCTTTCTTAATGATTCCAAAAATTCTGTTCGCTTTTTTGACTGCTGCTGCACATTGAGTGGATGTTTTCAGAGAATGATCCACAGTGACTCCAAGATCTCTTTCTTGAGTGATAACAGCTAATTTACATTCCATGATTTTATATGTATAGTTCGGATTTTGTTTTCCAATGTGCATTACTTTGCATTTATCAACATTGATTTTCATTTTCTATGTTATTGCCCAGTCACAGTTTTGAGAGATCCTTTTATAGCTCTTCAGAGTGTGCCTGGGACTTAACTATTTTGAGTAGTTTTGTATCATATGCAAATTTTGCCACCTCAATGTTTACCCCATTTTCTGGTCATTTATGAATATGTTGAATAGGACTCCTCCCTGGACAAACCCGTGGGGGACACCACTATTTACCTCTCTCCATTCTCACCATTTATTCCTACCCTTTGCTTCCGATCTTTTAAGTGCCTTGCAATGCTTTCAATCTCATCTAATGATCCTTAACTTAGTTTAGTGACAAGCCTTTTGTTATTTAATCATCCTGCCTCTGTTTCTGAACAAATTCCCTGCCCCAGAGATGGAAGCTTGGAGAAGCACTGCACTCCTCACATATCACTCTCAAGCTGTGTTGCAGTTAAGAGCTGTGGAAGCAGAGAAAGAACTGACAGGAAGGGGATGCAATGCATGAGAATTCGTTAGCAAGAGTCAGGCTAACTGTAACCCTAATAACGCGAGATTTGTAGAAGTGAGGAATGTGTGAGGCGAGTGGGAAAGAACTGTGTGAGAAGTTGTTGCGACCTTGTGTAGATAATGTGCAGATAATATGGAATGTAGACTAAGAGTCTACATTAGTGAGCAAAACAAGATATCAGAATGACCTTTGTATAAACAAAATGCAGCTGTTGCTCATTATTGTCTGTAACAAAAGGTATAAATGCTTGCTGTAATTGTTTACCTGTTGAGAGACCTGTTTAGCGCTCTCTCTCTATGCAATTGATAGAGAGAAAATAAAGTATCTGATTTGCTGTACCCAAACAAAAAGTGAGAACTCTCTTATTCTCCGACAGAGTTCCATCTGGGGCTAGGGCGTCCGCTGTGAGCAGACCTCAGGTACAAAACTCAGGTGGGACTAGAGCCACCCGTACCCCCTAAACAGTGGCCCTGACCAGCTGAGCTCCCTCTGCTCCGGGGCTGGGACGGGAGATGCTGCAGCCTGAGAAGGAGCCAGGGTACAAATAGGAGGCAGCCTCAGCTGAGCAGCTGCTGATGGGGTGAATGACCTGGCACCTCCCCCAGCCCTGCAATAACTGGACACTGCCAGATCCCCTTTTCCACTGGACTTTCCCATTGAAAACCTGGTACTTGGCAACCCTAAATGGCACCTGGACACAGAAGCCAAAAACCAGACTGTCCGGGTAAAATCCAGATGGGAGGAAACCCTGTTAACAGCACAAGCATGGGAGAAGGGACTCTTTGATTGCAGGGCTATGGCTGCAGCAGAGAGCCAGACTCCAGCTGGAGGAAGTCATGAGTTGCATAAGGTGGCCCCTGATACCCTAGAGAGCTTTGACCAAATCCCAAAGAATGCTCCAGGGCGGTGAGGCAAGGAATGGCAGGCAGGTGTCATATTGTGTTTACCTAGACCTGCGTGTGACACTCTGCATTCCATATTGATCACAGTGATATGATTATGATATTATTATGACATAATTTTGATGAATCTTTTATAAAACGTTCTGATTTTCTGACTATGATTATCCTATTTGTATGCACATATCATTTTTGTGTTTGGAGTTATTAATATTGAGTATGTATCTGTATTCCAAATGTGGTTGCACCTAGGTGACACCCACAGGGCAAGATGCTTCCAGTCTAGACAGCCAATTGTTAAGGGTCTATTCCAGATAACGGGCTATTAAGGGAAAGATAGGCCATAGGAAAAGTTAATCCTCCACCTGGTGAGCCTTCCAAAAACTGTGCTGGGAAATTGGCTTGGAACGAAGGGATTCCCATCATATTGAAGAAACTATAAAAGGGGCAGTGCCATAAACCAGTGGCCTCACTGCCCACACAGAAACAGCTGGAAACACCTGAGGAACAAAGACTGAACTGTGGGAAGTGCTGGTGCCAAGCTTAAGGGATTTCTAGCCTGTGTATGGAAGCCTAATGGACTGTTGGTACTATCTAACATGGTGACACATTGCTTGGTTCAAATCCAATTTAGTGTATAACTAAATACACTTATTGAGGACTTCAATAACTCAGGTATAGGTTAGGGGTTTGTTACAGAAGTGGGTGGGTGAGATTCTGTGGCCTGCGTTGTGCAGGAGGTCAGACTAGATGATCACAATGGTCTCTTCTGACCTTAAAGTCTATGAGGGCACATCTTCACACCCTCCGGATCGGTGGGTAGCAATCGATTTATTGGGGATTGACTTCTCGCGTCTAGTGAAGACGCGATAAAATTGATCCCTGATCGCTCTCCCGTTGACTCCGGAAATCCACCGCGGCAAGAGGTGGAAGCGGAGTCGACCTCGGAGAGGCTGCGGTTGACTTGCCACCGTCCTCACAGCTATTCACGTAGCTGAAGTTGCATATCTTAGGTCGACCCCCACTCCCCCGCAGTGTAGACCTAGCCTGAGTCTATGAGTATGAGACTTAGACTGTGATTTTCTTTATTTCTCAGGTAACCATCTTTGATCTGATTGCTATTCTATCAGGGTTGGAAGGGACCTCAGGAGGTATCTAGTCAAACCCCCTGCTCAAAGCAGAACCAAATCCCAACTAAATCATCCCAGCCAGGGCTTTGTCAAGCCGGGCCTTAAAAACCTCCAAGGAAGGAGATTCCACCACCTCCCTAGGTAACCCATTCCAGTGCTTCACCACCCTCCTAGTGAAATAGTGTTTCCTAATATCCAACCTAGACCTCCCCCGACTGCAACTTGAGACCATTGCTCTTAGTTCTGTCATCTGCCATTAGTTATAGTCACTTACAATTTATCTTTATCTAGTCAATAAAGCTGTTTTTATATTTCACCTAAAACAGTGTGGTTTGCTTAAAATTTGGGGAAAACCTCAGCTCATTTAACAAATGATTTTGCAGGGTCCTCTTCACATCAAGGGAGGGGTGAAATGGGTAATAAAGGCATAGTGGTCAGGCTTTTGACCAGGAATGGACAGTACAGCTCTGGTATCCTAGGCTAGGGAGCTGGGGGTATTTTGGCTGGAGCTTCCCTATGTGAGTTCATGAGTGGTTGCCCAGAGCATTCATGAGCACGTCTGGATGTGGTCTCTGCCTGTGGATGTTGGTGTGAGTGTAAGCTTGGAGGGTTTTCCAGGTTGTCACAACATCACAGTGCAAGAGGGACCCCATATTGGTGAGACAGAGGTCTGAACTGTACCCCAGTTCCAATTAGCAGCCAGGGAGGGACCCACCACACTGGATATCTCTTGTCCTGTCTAAAGTAGAGGAATTGTTTTAGCAACCCCTTTTACAAGGCCTGGGTGTGTTTGCTTGAATGATTGTGTGCCCTGAAAGAGAGAAACTGCAAAAAGAGTGGGCCCAAGGGGACCTCTGGGAAGAATGTGCTGAAGCAATTTAAGAGTCTGCAGGAGAAGGGCCAAAACTAGTCTCAGGACCATGGTGTTTCGTGTGCAGGTCTCCACTCCTAGTGAGAGTTGCTAGTATGGAAACTTCATCCCAGAGTGGACCTAGAAACCCAGAGCCAGAATAGTGCCTGAATGCTGCTCCGACACAACAGCACAAGGGACCAGTGTGTGAGAACCAAACACAGCTTCCTGGTGGGTGTCCAGGCATGGGAGCTTGAAAAGGACTGTCATAGCAAACCTGGAGCTGTGACTGGAAGGGGAGTGTGGCTGGGCCATCTCAAACTTTCTGGGTAGTGTCCACAAGATGTTCTCTTCACTCAAATGTGGCACACTTGCCTTTTCCCTCTGTGTTTCCCAGAGTGCTCTGGTTCCTGGACTGATCCAGCTGGGCTGCCCTGAGCCAATCAGTCCCAGTTTAGCAACAGGGAGGGGATTTGTCTCTCCCTTGGAAAGTGCTCCCTAGAATGGAAGAGACAAGGAGTCCCTGTTCTAGTGGGTTTTGTCCCATCTGTCTCTCTCCCACTCCATGCATTGTGAGCCGTCTCGCCCTGTGCTTTTTTTACCTCCTTCCCTCTGTCTCTCTGCCATTTCTAATGTGCATCCCAGAGCTTGTCTACACTGCAAAGTTGTTGATGGGTACTTAAAAAAGCCCCCTCCCCCCGCACAAAAGACAAAAGTTTTGCCGATGCAAGTGGCAGTGTAAACGTGGCTTTGTCGGCAGGAGCGCTCTCCTGCCGACAAAGCTAATGCAGCTCGTGGGGCTGGAAGTATTTGTCAGCAAAAGTGCTGACAAAGTATCGACAAAGAGCATTTACACACGGTGACTTTTAGCGACAAGGCTGTGTTGACACAGCTTTGTCGCTAAAAGTTGTGTGGTGTAGACAAGCCCACATTGTGATTTTCCCCTGCTGTTATCTGGACCAGTGATCTGCTAGGCCACTCCAATCCTCGACTCTGGGAGCCAGCCTTCCCCTACTCTGCTGTGAGAACCTCCAGTCCCTGGCTGTTCACGCACAGCCTCTGGCATATAAGCTGCTCCCAGGTACGTGAGTGAGCACTTTTGACCAGCCGCTGCTTGGACTGTGCCACTGAATGACACTAGCCAATATCTCCGGTCCCAGACACAACCCTAGGAACCTCCGTCTTGCAGTGTCCAGTTATGCCTGCTGGACGTTGCAAGCTTGTATGAGTTCATCAATTTAACAAAGAAATTGATATGTACCAGCCTTGTTAACCCAAGGGGAGCGTCTGACATGCTTCAAACCAAACGCACTGCTTCGGGTAGAATAAACAAACAGATTTATTAACTACAAAGACAGATTTTAAGTGATTATAAGTCAAAGCACAACAATTGAGATTTGATCAAATGAAATAAAAGCAAAACACATTCTAAGCAGATCTTTACACTTTCAGAGCCCTTCCAAGTTAGATGCTTCTCACCACAGGCTGGCTGGTTGCTCTTCAGCCAGGATCTCCTCTTTGACCAGCACTTCAGTCACTTGGTGTGGTGCCTGTAGATGTAGGTGGAAGAGAGAGAGCAGGGCAAATGTCTCTCCCTTTTGTCATGTTCTTTCTTCTCTCTTGGCTTTGCCCCACCCCCCTTCAGAGTCAGGTGATCATTACCTCATCATAGTCCCAAACAGACCAAGGGAAGGGGGGTGACTCACTTGAGAGTCCAAGAGATCCTTTGTTGCTGCCTAGTTCAGTGTCCTTTGTTCCTGTGAGGCTGGGCTGGGTTTGTCCCATACATGCCCTGATGAGGTGTGAACTTCCGCTCTGCTCATGGAGAGTTTTTGCCTGGGCTCATTTTAAGCTATGAGGACAAATTTTCAGCCTCATAACTATATACATGAAATTACAATCTATAACATTACTATAACAACAATGCTCAGTGCATCATGAGCCTTCCAACAACACCCGACATGACAAACTTTCTATTGGATACCACACAATCATATTATAAGGATGAACATGGGGGTGCAGGGTGTTCCCCTGAGATACAGTGTGTGACACCCACCCTAGGTGCCAGTTTCAAACACTAAAGGGATGCCACTCTATAGAGTTCAGTGGCAATGGCAGGTGTAGCACTGAGAATCGCTACATCTGAGAGCTGATCTGGCTGGGCAAGAAGCAGTGCCCATTAGTCTGGTTATTAATCCAGGTAAAATGAAGTCCCTGGCCATGACCAGCAAGCAGCCTGCAGCTGCAAACTGCAACCAGCTCAGTATTAACCTGTCTGGAGGGATTTCTGGGCAGGTGGCAATTTCATAGACAGGGCTGGAGGCTGCTCAAAAGATGTGGGCTCTCGTACAGCAGCAGCTGCTGCCCTGTTGCCTTCCACAGCCTTTGTGGAGATGTCATGTCAGCAGGTTTCCTGCAACACTGCAGATCTATAGAACAATGGGTACTCCCATGGATGGGAGCAATATGGGCGGGAGGGGGGGCATGTCTGAGGAAGGCCAAGGAACTCTGGGCTGACGTTTTCAGTGCTCCTGGTCTCCAGAAGCTGCTCTGTATCAATAGGCAGCACAAGATCAGGAGTGAGGATTTTGAAAGCTGAACACAGCAACTGCCCCCATCAGTCCTGGGTCAGTTTTGGCAGTTTTCTTGCTGGGGACACATCACTAGAGTGAAAGATCAGCAAATTCTGAATTGGACATATAGAGAAATGCCATTACACAGCCAGCAATCACATGGGTGACAAAAGCTTCAGTACTGCCACTGTGTGAATATACAGCCAGACCACCTTAAACACCTTCCCAGAGATAGATCTAGGCAGCGCTAGGTTTGCAAGGAGGCTACATTCCTTTGGGACTTGCCATGAGGATATTGATGATGACTTACGGGACAAATGGCTCTCCAGATATTATAGCAAAATGTCTGTTCGTTCAGTAATGTGTGTGAGGCTGAGGTCGGAGAAACAGAAAGCACAGGTGACACTCCTGAAAAAGGAAAGTGAGAGGGACAATTCAGGGGGTCAGTATAGCATGTGTTGGGCCCTCTTCCCTGAATCACTTACTGGACGGTGAAAAAGACATTAAATTCTTTCCTGATCTTACTGTGCTGTGTCAGTGTGACAAAATGGGAAACAGGACTATATATTTCAGAGTAGCAGCCGTGTTAGTCTGTATCTGCAAAAAGAACAGGAGTACTTGTGGCACCTTAGAGACTAACAAATTTATTTGAGCATAAGCTTTCTTGGGCTAAAACCCACGTCTATATATAGCTCTTTGGGTTGCCATCAATCTAATTGCTGGTAACTGGGCCCCCTAAGCCCTGCCCCTTTCCTCACCTCTTCTGCCAAAGCTCCAACCTGCTCTGCCTCTTCCCCCAAGATCTCACTCCTCTCCTTCCCTCCCCCTTTCACTGTTGGAGGGCTTTCCCTTCACCCTCTCCTCTGGTTCTTGTCATGCAGACAGAAAGCAGAAGACCAGAAGTCTGAGGTGCAGGCAATGAGATGTTTATTGAGGTTAGTTTCCAGCAACACTGATGCCTTAGAGCCTTGTTTCCCAGTGTCCCATCTGCCCCCCTCCTTAGCAGGCATAGTTATTCTGGAAATTCACACCCTCAGTACCACCCCTTACAATTTATAGTCATGTTCTGTTTTGTGGAGTCTTGAATCTAAGGTCTTTGTCCCACCTCTTTTGGGTCCCATTGGAGGGGTAAAGAATGAGGTTGTGCTATGGTCAGGGACAGGCATTTCTTCACCCTTTTAGTGTTTTATACCTTCCCCCCAATTCTTGCAGTCCCCTCCCAACTGGTTGCTTGGTCTTGCCTTGAGATAAGAGTTGAGGCAATCTTAAAGCATGCATTCATATATTATACTCCCACCATGCCCAGTAATATTTTTAACTGTTTTTACTTATTCCCATTATACCAACAAACCCATTTGGCTAGGCAGAAGCAACACACACACACACACACACACACACACACACACACACTCTTTGTTCTTTGTTCTCGTCCTTTGTCCTTGTCCTTTGTTGACACACATCCCTCCCCGTCCACAGCTACAAAGGAGCCATTTCAGATTTTGGTAGGGGTGGCAACTTTAGCCATGTTTCCAGGGGCTACTTAGGCTCTTGAGATCTCTAGGTTTTTTTTGGCAGATAACTTAGCAATTAGCAGAGAGGAGCACTGTATCTAGACCCTATATAAAAGAAAGAAAATTAAATAAATCGTAGACCCAGTCAGTTCTAATACTAACAGGTTCTGGCATCTTGTGGCAAGTCATTTAAAGGACACTGGTTAGATTTGAAATTTTAATGTGTTCTTACTTTGTTACAATATCTGCAGAGAGAGATCTCGTAAGCACTCCTGGGTTCTATCTCAGCTCCTGGAGGGGAGTGGGTACCATCAGAGTGACAGATGACTTGATTCAAATCCTGTCTAGTGTATAGAAATGTAGATTGCAATTTTGTTTATTTTTTAGGTAACCAACTTTGATCTGTACACTATTACTTATAATTACTTACAATCTATCTTTCTATAGTTAATAAATCTGATTTATATTTTTCTTTACCTAAAACAGTGTGTTTTTTGAAATGTAGAAGAGAAATCAGGAACAGAGGCGGATGCATTGTCTTCTCCACACTGAGGAAGGAGCAGACTGGGTAATTAACTTACACTGGTCAGGCTTCTGCCAAGGGCAAGATGGTTCAACTATGGGGTCCTAGGTTTGGGAGCCGTGGGGAACCATCTGGAGCCTCTCTATTGTTTTTGGTTCATGTGTGGCTAGTGAAACCATTCATATAACTGCAGCTGTGTGTGCCCCTGTCTGTGTTTAGCTGTGTAAGTGCAAAACCTGGAGAGGATTGCAGCTTGTTACAGCCTCACAGTGTGAGAGGCGGCCCAGACTGGTATGCCAGAGGACTTGGCGGTACCCCAGTTCCAGGCTGCAGCATGGGGAACTCCGTCACACCCATCCAATGAACAGGTTCTGCTAAACCTGATTCCTTTTCCCTCTTGTCATGCACTCATTTACTGATGGAGAGACCATGGTTACAGCAGGGAAGACATGACCACTCAATTCTTTCTGTCATTCACTGTGTGACCTTGGCCAAGTCACCTCTCACTGTGCCTCAGTTTACCTATCAGTATAATTGGGATATGTTCATAGTGACTTTCCTTTGATATGTGTTTTGAAGATCCTTCAATGAAAGGTGCTACACAAGATGATGATAATTACATATGAGAATTACTGATTTCTGATCCTTTACTGAGAAATCCGTATCTCTGCAGATAGTGTTCATTTCTCCCCTCAGGCATCTTTATCCATATTTATCTGCCTACTATCTACCCAGCCATCCTGGGCAGTTATCGGGCCCTATGGAGACTTAGGCATTATCCCTAGTTTTCTTACTAATCAACTATATTTTTAAAATACACAACTACATGGAGCAGCCAATTCCTCTCTGATTCAGCACAGAATCCCTAAAGTTGGATAAAGAACAAAGAAGCACAGACAGGCTCGTCTCCAGCGTGTTTACTTTCAGATGCTCATTTTTCCACTAGAGGCCGAGCGAACCCCACTGGGACTGCACAGAGCTATAATATAAAAAGTGTACACCGCTGTATCAGCTCTTTTGGTTGGATGCTGCTGCAAATGCTGGGCTGAGAGAGGTGTGGGTCACGGCTACCTGGGGGGGATTCCAAGGGAGGACACTTCCACCTCAGAATTCACAGGTACCCATCTCTTGCTCAGGAGCTCACCTGCTCGACAAACCCAGTGCAATGCGGGTGTGATGACATACAGAATATGTCTGTTGTCCTTTCCGCTGTGCACAGCCATTAAACTTCCCATGGCCCTTGCAGAGGTGCTGGGTTTCCTCCAGTATCATGGGCCAAAATGTCACTCTTTTATGTGCACCTCTGCCCGCTCCAGATGATGGCCTCCAGCCCCAAGGTGGCTGAATTTCGTGTCACAGAGGATCTTTCAGGATGAAAGGTTTGAGTAGATGTACAATACAAGTCCAAATTCTGAGGCTGTGGCCAGTAGTTTGTTCAGGCCCCACTAAGGTAAAACTCACCTTGGAGTAAGAATTGAATAAACAAAGGGTAGGAATTAATGGTAAATTCTCAGACTGCAGAGGGTTAACTAGTGGTGTTCCCCAAGGGTCAGTCCTCGGACCATTCCTATTCAGCTTATGTATAAATGATCTGGAGAAAAGGGTAAACAGTGAGGTGGCAAAGTTTGCAGATGATACTAAACTCCTCAAGATAGTTAAGACCAAAGCAGACTGTGAAGAACTTCAAAAAGATCTCACAAAACTAAGTGATTGGGCAACAAAATGGCAAATGAAATTTAATGTGGATAAATGTAAAGTAATGCACATTGGAAAAAATAACCGTAACTATATGTACAATATGATGGGGGCTAATTTAGCTACAAGTCAGGAAAAAGATCTTGGAGTCATCGTGGATAGTTCTCCAAAAATGTCCACGCAGTGTGCAGAGGCGGTCAAAAAAGCAAACAGGATGTTAGGAATCATTAAAAAGGGGATAGAGAATAAGACTGAGAATATATTATTGCCCTTATATAAATCGATGGTAGACCCTCATCTCGAATACTGCGTACAGATGTGGTCTCCTCATCTCAAAAAAAGATATACTGGCACTAGAAAAGGTTCAGAAAAGGGCAACTAAAATGATTAGGGGTTTGGAACGGGTCCGATAGGAGGAGAGATTAAAGAGGCTAGGACTGTTCAGCTTGGAAAAGAGGAGACTAAGGGGGGATATGATAGAGGAATATAAAATCATGAGTGATGTGAAGAAAGTGGATAAGGAAAAGTTATTTACTTGTTCCGATAATACAAGAACTAGGGGTTATCAAATCAAATTAATAGGCAGCAATTTTAAAACAAATAAAAGGAAGTTCTTCTTCACGCAGTGCACAGTCAACTTGTGGAACTCCTTGCCTGAGGAGGTTGTGAAGGCTAGGACTATAACAGAGTTTAAAAGAGAACTGGATAAATTCATGGTGGTTAAGTCCGTTAATGGCTATTAGCCAGGACAGGTAAGGAATGGTGTCCCTACCCTCTGTCTGTCAGAGGGTGGAGATGCATGGCAGGAAAGAGATCACTTGATCATTGCCTGTAAGGTTCACTCCCTCTGGGGCACCTGGGATTGGCCACTGTCGGTAGACAGGATACTGGGCTAGATGGACCTTTGGTCTGACCCGGTACGGCCTTTCTTATGTTCTTATGTTCATTTCTCTGAATAATGAAAATGTCATTTTTCAGTGTGTGAAGAGCGACTAATCTGCTTCCGCCATGAGAACTGCCTCCAGTAGTGAATGTAGTGTCTCAAAAACAAAAAGGAGTCTGGTGACACTTTAAAGACTAACAGATTTATTTGGGCATAAGCTTTCATGGGTAAAAACCTCACTTCTTCAGATGCATAGAGTGAAAGCTACAGATGCAGGCATTATATACTGACAAATGGAGAGAAGGGAGTTACTTCGCAAGTGGAGAACCAGTGTTGGCAGGGCCAATTCAATCAGAGTGGATGTAGTCCACTCCCAATAGTAGATGAGGAGGAGTCAATTCCAGGAGAGGAAAAGCTGCTTCTGTATTGAGCCAGCCACTCCCAGTCCCTATTCAAGCCCAGATTAATGGTGTTAAATTTGCAAATGAATTTTAATTCTGCTGTTTCTCTTTGAAGTCTGTTTCTAAAATTTTTTTGTTCAATGATAGTGACTTTTAAATCTGTAATAGAATGACAAGGGAGATTGAAGTGTTCACTTACTGGCTTTTGTATGTTACCATTCCTGATGTCCGATTTTTGTCCATTTATTGTTTTGCGGAGGGACTGTCCGGTTTGCCAATGTACATGGCAGAGGGGCATTGCTGGCACATGATGGCATATATAACATTAGTAGATGTGCAGGTGAATGAGCCCTTGATGGTGTGGCTGATGTGGTTGGGTCCTCTGATGGTGTCACCAGAGTAGATATGGGGACAGAGTAGGCAATGACATTTGCTACAGGGATTGGTTCCTGGGTTGGTGTTTCTGTGGTGTGGTGTGTAGTTGCTGGTGAGTATTTGCTTCAGGTTGGGGGGTTGTCTGTAAGCGAGGACTGGCCTGCCTCCCAAGGTTTGTGAGAGTGAGGGATCATTTTCCAGGATAGGTTGTAGATCGTGGATAATGCATTGGAGAGGTTTTAGCTGGGGGCTGTATGTGATGGCCAGTGGTGTTCTGTTATTGTTCTTGTTGGGCTTGTCCTGTAGTAGGTGATTGCTGGGTACCCGTCTTGCTCTGTCAATCTGTTTCCTCACTTCCCCAGATGGGTATTGTAGTTTTAAGAATGCTTGATAAAGGTCTTGTAGGTGTTTGTCTCTGTCTGAAGAGTTGGAGCAAATTCGTTTGTATCTTAGGGCTTGGCTGTAGACAAGGATCATGTGATGTGTCTTGGATTGAAGCTGGAGGCATGTAGGTACGTATAGCGGTCAGTAGGTTTCCGGTATAGGGTGGTGATTATGTGACCATCACTTATTTGAACTGTAGTGTCCAGGAAGTGGATCTCTTGTGTGGACTGGTGTCTCAAGTTAACATTGTCTCTCCATCCAGACATTCGTACTGGACCCATCACCCTAGACTCTGGGTACATACAGGACGTCAGGGGAACGTACAGTATATGCAGGATACAGCATTCTTCCTTAGATTTGGACACCTTCCCGCATACTCCATGTTAGATTCCAACACAACTGACTTCATCAACCCCTCCACTTTCATCTTGCAGGGCATTCCTGGCCTGGAGGCAGCCCATGTGTGGATATATATCCCCTTCTGCACCATATATGCCATAGCTGTCTTTGGAAACTTCACCATCCTGTTCATTGTGAAGATAGATCCGAACCTCCATAGGCCCATGTACTATGTCCTCTGTATGCTGGCAGTCAGTGACCTGGTCCTGTCCACGTCCATCCTGCCAAAAATGCTGAGCATCTTCTGATTCAATTCCAGGGAGATAGATTTTGGTGCCTGCCTCACCCAGATATACTTCTTTGACTGCTTCTTAGTTACGGAGCCTGGGATCTTCGTGGCCATGGCTTTTGATAGCTACATGGCCATCTGTGATCCCCTGAGACATTCCACCAACCTGACCAACACCATGGTGGCCAAGATCTGCCTGGCCATGGTGCTGCGCGGTGTCACACTTGTATAGCCTTCTCTCTTCCTGGCCAGGCATTGGCCATATTGCAGAACCAACATGATCCCCCACTCGTACTGTGATCACATAGCCATGGTGAAACTGGCCTCTGCCAACATCTAAGTCAGTAGTTACTATGGACTCTTTTTGGCATTCTTGGTTATTGGTCTGGATGTGTTTTTTATTGCTGTGTCCTATATCCAGATCCTCAGGGCCATCTTCAGCCTGCCCACAAAGGACGCCCGGGTCAAGACTTCTGTGACCTGCGGCTCCCACCTCTTTGTCATATTAGCCTCTTACATCCCAGCTCTATTCTCCTTCCTCACACACAGGTTTGGCCACAAAGTGCCCCTACATTTCCACATTCTCATTGCCAACGTATACCTTGTGGTGCCCCCCGTGCTACACCCCATCATCTATGGTGTGAGGACTAAACAAATCTGGGAGAGTCTTGTACTGCTATTTACTCAAAAAGGGACCTACAATTTCCTCCTGCTTCTCTGGCTTTCAGAGTGAGCTCCGTGCAGAGCCAGCTGGTGACATGGTTCTGGGCCCTCTTTCGTGAATCACTTTCTGGACAGTCAAAGACATATTAAATCCTTTCCTTACCTCATTGTGCTGTGTCAGCATTACAAACTGGAGAGTTGGTCAATGTACCATTCACTAGGTTGCCACCTTTCTAATTTCTGGTAACTGGGCCCCCCAAGCCCCACCTCTTCTGCCCAGGCTCCGCCCATGCTTTACCTCTTCCCCAGAGGACTCGCTCCTCTCTCCTTCCCTCCCCCTGTCAATAATTAGATTATTTCCACCTACCTCCCCCAACCCTCAGCTCCAAGGTAACCATTTCAGATTTTGGTGGGGGTGGCAACTTTAACCGTGATTCCAGGGATACTTAGGCTCTTGAAAACTCTAGTTTTTTGGCAGTTAACTTAGTAATTAGCTGTCAGTTCCCTCAGCCTCTCCTTATAAGTCATGTGCCCCAACTCCCTAATCATTTTTGTTTCCCTCCACTGGACTCTTTCCAATTTTTCCACATCCTTCTTGTAGTGTGGGGCCCAAAACTGAACACAGTACTCCAGATGAGGCCTCGCCTATGCCTTGTTCATGAAGACAGAGGCAAAAAAGCATTGGAATACACATCTGGAGTGGCTCAGAGAAGTCTCCTTAGTGGAGAGAGCACCCCAGAGCACCCTAACCCTTGTCCTAATGGACCATGACAAGGTTAGTTGTTGAGCCCCCCCAAGGAATCCTGGGCCCAGCTATGTCGGAGTTATGAAGACTCTGCCACATAAGAGAGTGGAAGGGGAGTCCTCAGGGTCATCCAAGACTGTACGTAAAGGGAGTGGGAGCGAAGTCTCAGATCCTTTCAGTAGCCAATTCCACCGGGGTAGCGTAGAAACCTGGAAAGTTTCCCACAGGATCAGGACCTTTCCCCTGCTTCCATTTGTTAGGAATTCTTCAACGGACTCACCTTACTTTTCTCTTCTGAGGTGAAACTTTTAACCTTTGAATGTTTTTCTCTTTTGCAGTACTCAAGGCTCTTCTAATTTCTGAAAAAGTGTGTAATAACCTCCTCCCTCTGCCTGACTGAGGCTATGTCCACACTACACACCTTAGAGTGGCACAGCTGTACCGTTGCAGCTACTCCGATGTAAGGTCTGCCATGTAGAGCTCTCTTGCTGCCATAATTAAACCACCCCAAATAAGCATGTTCCGCTGATAAAATGCTGTCCACAATGGCCCTTTTCTTAGACACGGGGGAGTTTTTCCATACCCCATCCAACACAATTTTAGTGACAAACCTGCTAGTGTAGACAAAGCCTGAGCTGCATGCTAGAAAAAAAGGCCACTGCCTCAAGTTCTGCATTGTTTAAGAAGACTGTATTTTCTCCTGGTTTCTTTCTCACCAAACCCAGCTGCTTGCATAGCTACATTTAAAAACTGCCTGAATCTCTTCCTGGAGCCTGCTGCGTTACCCGAGAGTTTAACTCCTTGGAGGCTTTCAGTTGTTCCATCTCCAGGATGGCGCCTTCATTTCTATACCACAGCCCTGTTACCTCTGCCCTCTCCTCTGGTCTCCCCTCCCATACCAGGGGTTGCCATAGGAATTTATAAGGAGGCTCAGTCTGCACTCGAAGGCGGGAGACGTGATTAGAACTAAATCAGGGTTACAAAAGCTAACGGAGAGCCACGCGCTCCTAGCTGTGTGTCTGGTGATGTCACCACTTGATGGCCTGTTCTCACTAACCAGGGGTGAAAGTAACTTAAAGGACTTACTGGTATGCCGGAGTCCTGAGCGGGCATGTGGCCTAAACCAGAAGAGGCGGGGCTTCAACCGGAAGAGGCGGAGCCTTTCAAGATTTAGAGGCCCTGGCTCTCCGGCTGTGGCTGGGAGCCCCAGGGCCTTTAAATAACCCCGGAGCTACCAGCGGCAGCAGCAGGAGCACCGGCCCTTTAAATCCCTGCCCAAGCCCAGCTGCTGGAGCTCCGGCGGGCATTCAAAGGGCCTGGGGCTCCCCCCAATGGCAGGAGCCCTGGGCCCTTTAAATCACCGTCACGGAAGCCAGTCCGGTCTGGCACGGCATACTGGCTCTTGCCGGTATGCCGTACCAGATCGTACCGGCTTACTTTCACCTCTGCCACTAACCGAAATCTAGTTCCCCCGAACACATGCTGTGCTCCTAACTGTCAAGGAGTGGGGACTCTGGAGGCGTCCACAATACAAATAATGATCATAAATTATAAACAAAATAATCCAGTCAAATCAGGGCCTAGCCTCATCACCTCTTTGCCTTTAGCTACAGAGGAAGGTCAAACCATGCTGGCCAGCTACAGAGTCTTAGTAACTTGAATACAGGTGGACACGGCACCTCTGTTCAGCTTGGACAGGAGAATTTGATCAGTCTCATTCCAGGGCTTAAAAACCCAGGTGCTCCGCACCAGAGAAATATCCTGATTAGCCAGACGAGCAGGCAGAGAGTTCAGCTAGGGAATCCAAGCTCCCTCCAGTGGGGCAGTCCTGGAAAGTCTGACTCAGCCTGGAACATTAGACTGGGAGGAAATGAACCGAGAGGGAGAGAACAAATCCAGTGCAAACACGAAACCAGTTTCTAGCCTGTCTATAGCGCTCCCCACCCTCTTGTTCCAGGGTAGCTTTGTGGAGAGGGTGAGGCCTCTGTTCCCAAGACGGCCCCCCGGCTGTACTCCACCCAGAGGAACATTCTTTTAGTGGAAGTGAGTGGGAGCGGAAGTGGAGTCCCAGAGTTGACAATTTCCAGGACCAGGGAGCTCACAAATTCCAGCTAGTTCTGGAAACCTCAGATTCACCTTGAGAGGATGGCGAAGGCTCAGGCTCCCTCTTCCAGCCTTTCCCCTGCATCCCACCCAACGAACAGCCCCTGCCAGAGCGGGAATCCATTTCCCCCTTGGTGTGATGGAGAGACCGTGGTTACGGCAGGGAAATCAGGACTCCTGGCTTCTGTCTGTCATCTTGCCACTCATTCCCTCAGTTTACCTATCTGTATAATGGGGATATGTTCATAGTGACTTTTCTTTCCTTGGTGTTTTCAAGATCCTTCCATGAAATATACTGCACAGTCTGATGATAGTTACTGATGAGAATTACTGATCTCTGATCCCTTAGCAACAGCCCCATCTGCCTCCTGAAAGTGTACGTGTCTCTCTTCAGTCTTTTGACTCCAGATCTGTCTGCCTACTATGTACCCATACATCCTGGGCATTTACAGGGTATCAGACCCTATGGAGATCTAGGCATTATCCCTTGTTTTCTTTGTAATCAAGTACAATTTTAAAATATACAAAAATACACAGAACAGCCAATTCCTCTCTGACACAGTGGAGAGCCCCAGAGTTCTCATCTCCCTTTGGGGAGGTCCCTTAATTACTGTTTACTTCTAAAGCTGGAAGAATAGCACAAATGCAAAGACAGCCTTGTCTCCAGCCTGTTTACATCCAGATGCTGCTAATCGCCTAGAGGCTGAGCGAACCCCACTGGGATTACATAGAGCTATATTATAAATGGTGCACATCCCCGTGTTGTCTCTCTGTGTGGGATGCTGCTGCAGATGCTGGGGTGAGAGAGGTGTGGAACACGGCTACCTGAGGGGGATTCCCAGGGAAGACGCTTCCATCTCACAATTCACAGGTACCCATCTCTTGCTCAGGAGCTCACCTGCTCGACAAACCCAGTGTAACATGTGTATGATGGGATACAGAATAAGTCTGTGGTCCTTTCCACTCTTCAAATCCATTAAACTTTCCATGGCCACTGCCACAGAGATGGAGTTTTCTCTAGTATTAGAGGGCAAAATGTCGCACCTTGCTGGGCCCTCAGGCTCACTGGTGGATGCCAGACTTGAGGTGGCTGCCTTTCAGTGGCACATTGGATCCCTCAGGGTGAAAGGTGTTACTAGAATTACAAGACAAGGCCAAATTCTGAGGTCATGAACCATACTATCCTCAGTCCCCAATGATGAAAGCTCCCCTTGGAGTCAGAACTGAGTATAGATCTCAGGAGCCAGCTGTGTGTTAATGCACAGAGATTGTCACCTCCTCTTCTTGAATTTGTGGATTCTGGGGGCACTGTAATCTGATTTTTATGTGCTGGAAATAGTGTAACTAGATGTCCCGAATTTTGGGGGGCAGTCTCGATATTCAGGGATTTTTTCCTAATATAGGCACCTACCATCCCCCACATTTGTCCTGATTTTCAGCACTTTCTATCTGGTCTATCTGGTCTAGCTGGAAATCATGGAGGTGCCAAGGCTCCTCCATGGAATAATTATAAGAATTTTTCAACATGGCCATGACATCTTGTCTCCTAACCTAATTCTCCAATTCCGGTGAACTGTTATACCTCAAACTTTCAGAAAACAATTGAGCTGGAAACTGACATCAGGCATGGAAAATTAGAGTCTAAATGCTTGAAGTTTGGCAAACTTATAAATAACTGAAAGAGAGTTGTCCTTATAGAATGTGTGAGCTTTAACTACAGTTGGTGCCACAAGCACCAACTACAATGGCCACTCCATTTGTGAATGCCACTCACCGAAGCTCTTTGCTCCTATAATGTCTGTGGCCAGGAGTTCCCCACACCAATTATGGATTATGTAAACAATTTTCTTTTATCAGTGTTAAATGTTCAGACTTTCAATGTAATTGAGTGTTCCCTTGTTTGTGTGTTACACCGTAAATATAAATGTCTGATCTACTTTCTTTATTGATAGATTCATTGGGTTTATGGTTAAAAGGCATCATTAGATCATCCAGTCTGACCTCCTGTATAACACAGACCACTAAATTTCACAGAGTTATCCTGTATTGAGCTCGAAGACTGGTGTGTGACTAAGAACTGGTCTACACTAGGATTTTATATCATGGAATCATCGAGACACAGGGTGAGAAGGGATCGCAGAGGTCATCTAGCCTAACCCGCTGCTGAGGTACAGGATTTGTTGTGTCTAAACCATCCAGGACAGATGCCTATACAGCCTCCTTTGGAAAACCTCCAGCAAAAAAGCTTCCATGACCTCCCGAGACATCTGTTCCATTGTCCTACTCGTCTCACAGTTAGGAACTTTTTCCTGAGATCTCATTTTAGTCTGCTATACTGTAGTTTAAACTCAATTCACTGTTGTCCCGCCCGCTGTGGTAAGAGAGGACAACTTTTCTCCACCTTTTCTATGGCAGCTTTTCAAGTATCTGAAGACGGCTGCCATGACCCTCCATCGTCTCCTCTTTCCCAAATTAAACATACCCAGTTCCTTTGGCCTTTGCTCATATGGTTTTTGTTTTTATTCCATCCTTTGGGTTATCTTTGTCTCTCTCCTCTAGATCCTTTACAGTTTCTCTACGTCCTTCCTATACATGGGTGACCCAAACTGGACACCGTGCTCCAGCTGAGGCCTAAACAGTGCCAAGTAGAGCAGTGCTCACCTCCTGTGACTTGCATGCTCTGCCTATGCTAATGCAACCCACAACTGCATTTTATTTTTACGAAACATAGTGAAGAGCAAGAAACCCCACATCCCTGAGAGATGTAGATAGATCAGCCTAACCCTGGTGTACACAGTATGAGGCCAATGGATGAATTCTTCCATTGCCCCAGCTACCACCTCTCGGGGAGGTGGATTACCCTCACTGATGGAAGCACCACTTCCATTGGTGTAAGTATTGTCTACACTGATGTGCTACAGCAGTGCCACTGTAGCCAATTAGGTCTAGTCAAGCCTCGAGCAGATCTTCCAGAATCGCATCCAGTCTCGATCTGCAGATATGGGGAGTTGGAGAATCCAGCACTTCTCTTTGTGGTGTGTCCAAATGATTAATCACCTTCAGTGCTAAAGATTTGGCCCTTATTTCAAACAAGAATGTCTGTGGCTTCAGCCTCCAGCCATTGGGTCTTGCTCTGCCTTCTCTGCTATATTAAAGAGACCATTATTGCCCATTGTTTTAACCCCATGAAATTCTCCGCTTGATTGTCTTTTTCATAAATTAAGTCTCTCCCTGTCCAGCATTTCCCCCAGCCTCCAATCATTTTTGTAGCTCTTTTCTTCAGCCTCTCCAATTTCTCAACGTCCTTTCTGAAATGTGGATCCCAGGAATGGACACAGTCAGTTTCACCAATGCCATGTGCAGAGGTAAAAGCATCTAGTGAGCTGGACCCATGCAAACAAAATGTTTTAATACCGTCAAATCCAAGGTTAATCTCTGAAATAGGAATACAGGCCCGACAAACAGACAAAGGCACTTTATTACGGAAAGCAGGGACCCTGAAAAGACCATTCTGCCAATATTTGTGGCGTCCACAGATTTTTTCCTCAATTATTTTCTATTTCTATCCAGATCATTGATGGAAATATTGAATAGCATTGGGCCTAGAACTGATCCCTGCTGAACCCCACTCACCCCATTCACTGACAATGACCCAGTGACAACTGCTTTCTGAGATCCGTTAGTTAGCCACTTTATATCCATTTTACCTATGCTCTAATGATATTGCAGTGTGTTAATTTGTGATATGTAGCTCTGAGGAACATTGATTTTTCCCTGATCTGTTTAACAACCCTTTACAATTTTCATAACATCCAATTTGTATTGCTTGCTACATATATTTCCTTTTTCCTGCTCCCCCACCCCACCCGAGTTGCTGCCTCCCCTTTCTCACTGAACCGGGTTTTTAGCCAAAGTTATCTACTTTTTTCACTGTGAAATCATATTTTTTTAGCTGCCTAATGAATTCCTCTAAAGAATTCCCAATTTTCATTCCCATTTTTCTGTCTCTAGTTCCCCCCCCCAATCCATTTCACTCATAATTTGCCTCATTTTAGGGGAATTAGCACTTTTAAAACATGAAGTGTCTATAGATATTATTGCTTGGGAACTGTTCTCTTTGTCGATTTCAATGTAAAAGTCCCAATCTTTATTTTCCTCTCCTGTATCATATGCCCCCTTGTTTCTCGCTTCTCTAAACTAAACTGTCCTAGATTTTCAGTATGTTGCACTAGGGGAGTCTCCCCCATTCTCATAGACTCTATCAGAAACCCCATTTTAACCTGCTATATTTTTTATAGAGATTTGGTGACAAAAACTGAGCAGATGTCCAAATCAGGTTATTATCCATCCCATTCCTTAGGCATCCGCACATTGTCTTTCTTTTGGCCACTACTGGGAATGAGCCGGTGCTTCCGTGAAGCCCAGGTCTTTTCCCTGAGGTGTTTTCTTGCTGGGATGTTTCCCCTGCCACATGACTACACAAAGGTTTGGTTATTTTCCACTCTCAGATTTTTAGCAACCATGTTAATTTGGAAATCCCTACAGCATGGATTCTCTAGCCTGGATTACATTGCATTAAGGAACAATGAGGGATAACCAGTATGCACAATCCTGTTTGCTGTGGGTGCCTATTAAGGTTTCCCACATCACAATGTGTTAGAATTATTGATGAATGGAGCACTATCATGTATGGAATTGGCATTAGTAAGGTCAGTTGTTCATAATTCATTTCTCTGAATAACAAAAATGTCATTTTTAAGTGTGTGAAGAGCCACCAATCTGCTTCACCCATGACAACAGCGTTCAGTAGTTCGTGTAGTGTGTCATATTAACATTGTCTTTCCATCCAGGCCTTGGTACTGTGACCATAACCCTAGAGCCTGGGCACATACAGTAAGTCAAGAAAAGATACAGTACATACAGGAATCACGCTTCTGCCTCAGAGTTGGACACCTTCTCCCCTACTCCATGTCAGATTTCAACACAACTGATTTCACAAACCCCTCTACCTTCATCCTGCTGGGCATTCCTGGCCTGGAGGCAGCCCACCTCTGGATCTCCATCCCCTTCTGCACCATGTACATCATAGCTATCTTGGGGAACTTCACCATCCTGTTCATTGTGAAGAGGGAGCCGAGCCTCCATGAGCCCATGTACTATTTCCTCTGCATGCTGGCTGTCACCGACCTGGTCCTGTCCACGTCCATCCTGCCCAAAATGCTGAGCATCTTCTGGTTCAATTCCAGGGAGATCAATTTCAGTGCCTGCCTCACCCAACTGTACTTCATTAACTGCTTTGCAGCAATGGAATCAGGGATCTTCGTGGCCATGGCTTTTGATCGCTATGTGGCCATCTGTGATCCCCTGAGACATTCCACCATACTGACAAACCGCATGGTGACAAAGATTGGCCTGGCCGTGGTCCTGCGTGGCTGCTTATTCGTACTGCCATATCCTTTGCTGGCGAGTCAGTGGCCATATTGCAAGACCAACATCATCCCCCACACGTACTGCAAGCATATCTCTGTGGTGAATCTGGCCTGCGCCGACTTCCGTGCCAGTAGTTACTACAGCCTCTCTGTGACATTCTTTGTGCCCAGTATGGATGTATTTTTTATTGCTGTGTCCTACATCAAGATCCTCAGGGCCATCTTCAGCCTGCCCACAAAGGACGCCCGGCTCAAGACATTTGGGACTTGCGGCTCCCACCTCTGTGCCATCTTAGTCTTTTACATTCCAGATCTCTTCTCCTCACTCATGCACCGGATTGGTAACACTATGCCCCTGTATTTCCTCATTCTCATTGCCAACGTGTACCTTCTGGTGCCCCCCATGTTACACCCCATCATCTATGGAGTGAGGACCAAACAGATCCGGGACAGGTTGCTATGGCTATTTACTCATAAAGGGACCTAAAGTTTCCTCCTGCTGCTCAGATTTTCAGATCGAGCTTTGTGCAGAGCTGGCTGGTGACATGGTTCTGGGCCCTCTTCCCTGAATCACTGACTGGGCTGTCAAAGAGACATTAAACACTTTACTGAATTTACTGTGCTGTGTCAATGTGACAAACTGGGGAATCGGTCTATGTACAACCTATTGATTTTCCACCTTTCTTATTGCTTCTAACTGGACTGCCAAGGCCCCACCCTTTGCCACTCCTTCCAAGAAGGCCCCATCCCTGCCCTGCCTCTTCCCCACAGGACCTCCCTGTCGCTCGATCCTCTCCTGTCTTCCCCTCCCCTTGTCACTTGCTGGATCATCTCCATGTCCCTCCCCCCGACCTCCACAGCCGTAAGGGAGCCATTTCAGGGTTTTTTGGGGGGAGGGAAGTTTAACTGTGATTCCAGGGGTTACTTAGGCTCTTAAAAGCTCTAGTATTTTGGCAGATAACTTAGAAATTAACTTAAAGGAACACTGTATGAAAGAAAGAAAATTAAAGAAACATCAGATCCACTCAACTGTAATGCATGTTCTGCCATCTTATGGTAAATCACTTAAGGGACACTGGTAAGGTTTAAAATTTTAATGTGTGTTCTTACTTTGTTAATTTTGTAGAGCGAGAGAGAGACCCTATCAGGACTCTTGAGTTCTATCTCAGATCTGGGAGAGGAGTGGGGCTTAGTGGGTTACAGGAGGGGGCAGATACATCTGGAGTCTATATAAGAATATCAGAATAGCCATATTGGGTAACACCAATGGTCCGTCTAGCCCAGTATCCTCTCTTCTGATAGTCGCCAATGCCAGGAGCCCCAGAGAGAATGAACAGAACAGGTAATTGAAGGACATAAATCCGCACCATATAGAGGTCAAGAATAGGAGTTTATTACACACAGAGCTGGCGGAGTGTCACCTGGCTTATTAGGCTCAGAGACACTGTCAATCAATTGATTACAATGGAATATATAGATTTTCCATGGGCGGGGGAAAGTGACGGGGTAGGAAGTTTTGCAGCAAGACAAGATAGCACATTAGCCAATTGTTAAAAGGTTACATAACGTCTCCGCCCATGGTCTCAAATTAGCAAGTTAACATTTAATTAATACTTTGATAAAATGTTATTAGTATAAAATATATATATTGAATTCTGATTTGGGGTCCATAGGAATGGAGCAACTCCCTTGATTTTCCAACAGGTACATTTCTAGGGTTTAAAGCAAAGAAACAGTGAAAGTATATGGCAATAAAGATTGTCTTCTGTGTGTCTTAAGGCAAGGATTGGTCCCTTGGAAGGGAGATGGAAGGATGCCATATTTTATACTGACATGTGCCAATTTTCATAAACTCAAGGTTGGATTTGAGGGAAGAATGTTTCCCTACAGGAGAAACTAACACAATAGGAACAGGGATTCTTGTTCAATTTTGAAACATTGGATGAAACATAATTATTCATTTATTGCTTCAACATCTGGCATTTCTATTGACGAAGCATATCTTAGCAAAGGCAATGTTATTTTGTTTACCCCAGCTTTCTCTTAGCTGATCACTATTTGCTAGGCCTCTGTTCTCTTGACCAAATTCTAGACTTTGGGTCTGGAAAAGAGCTGGCACAATCCATATACCAGGTTGTTATATAAAATGCACATGGATTTTAACCCTTCAGTAATCATGAAGGGATCCATCCTATCATTTAATTCCAGCTTCTGGTAAACAGAGGCTAAGGACACCATCCCTGGCCATCCTGTCAAATAGCCACTGATTGACCCATCCTGCATGAACTTATCTAGTTCTTTTCAGAACCCTTTTTGAGGCCTGGTCTACACTGGGGGGTGGCAAAGTCAGAGTAAGTTTCTCAACTTCAGCTATGAAAATAGTGTAGCTGAAGTAAATGTCCTTAGAGCTACTTAGCGCGGTGTCTTCCCTGCGGTAGGTTGACTGCTGCTGCTCCCCTGTCGACTCCGCTTATGCTTTTCACTCCGGTGGAGTACCGGAGTCGATGGGAGAGAACTTGGCAGCCGATTTATCGTGTCTTCACAAAAAGCGATAAATCGACTCCCAGTGTATCGATAGCTCCGGAGGTAAGTGTAGACATGACCATAGTCTTGCCCCTCATTACATCATCTGGCAAGGAGTTCCCCTGGTTGACTGTGAAGAAATACTTCCTTTTGTTTGGTTTAAATCTGCTGCTTATTAATTTCCTTGGGAAACCTCCAGTTGTTGTATTATTTGAAGGAATAAATAACATTTTCTTATTCAATTTTCCCCACCATTCATGCTTGTATAGACTTCTCTCATACCCTGCCCCACCCAGTCTTCTCTTTTTAAAGCTGAAAATACACAGTCTTATTAATCTCTCTCCATTTGGAAGCTGTTCCATAATCCTAATAATTTGTGTTGCCTTTTTCTGTAACTTTTCCTATTCTAATATACCTTTCTTCAGGTTGGGCTACCAGATCTGCATGCAGTATTAAATATGTGGGTATACCATGGGTTTATATAGAGGCAATATGATATTTTTATATTTTTATATATTAATGGAATTAATTGGCCACTGGTTTAAAACAAAGCAAAGGAATGATTCACACAACTCAAGGTTAACCCATGGAACACTTTGCCAGAAGATGTTCTGAAGTCCAATACAATAACAGTGTTCAAAAAAGTACTAGATAAATTCATGGATGATAGGTCCATCAATGGCTATTTTCCAGGATAGGCAGGGGTGATGTCCCAAACTTTGTTTGCCAGAAGCTGCAAATGGGTGATGGAGAATTTGATCACTTGATGATTAGCACCTGGCATTGGCCACTGTTGGAAGACAGGATACTGGGCTAGATGGACCTTTGGTGTGACCCAATATGGCCGTTCTTACATGTTTATGATCACTGAGGTAGAGAATGGTGTGAAGGTGTTGTATTGTGTTTATCTGGATATGGGTACCTCTTGTGCTGCCTAAAGTAGAGGGATTGTTTTAGCAACCTGTGACCAGGGTGACAGGGGACCCCAAACTGAGATTGCTCATTTAGGGCAAACTTCAAAGAATGGGGCTGACAATCTCCCAAATGGGTGGTTATTCCAATACTTTGATTTGGCAAGCCAGCAAAAAAAAATCTTTCACAATGATTTACACGGAAGTTAAAACACCCTTTCCTTAAAGCCACACAGCCTTGGGCTTCCAACCAGACAGCCAAGTCAAGTATGATGACGACTATTGAAAATCTTGTTCATCATATAAAACAGTTCTACCAATCCCAAAGGATTGGACACATCACCTCCCAGGTCAATGAATATTTCAGCTCTTATCCAAATACACGCTTTCTGCCAATTTTTTATTAACTAAAATAAGATTTATTGAAAAGTAAAGTGACAGAGTATTGGTGAAAAGATCATTTTACATACAGCCATGAATAGAGGTAATAAATCTGTATATAAATCCATGGTACGCCCACATTTTGAATACAGCATGCAGATATAGTCGCCTCATCTCGAAAAAGATATATTGTAATTGGAAAAGGTTCAGAAAGAGGCAACAAGAATGATTAAGGATATGGAATGGCTTCTGTATGAGGACAAATTAGTAAGACTGGGTGAAGGGTTAAAATCCATGTGCATTTTATATAACAACCTGGTATATGGATTGTGCCAGCTCTTTTCCAGACCCAAAGTCCAGAGTTTGGTCTGGAGACCAGAGGCCTAGCAAATAGTGATCAGCTAAGAGAAAAGCTGGGGTAAACAAGACAACATTGCCTTTGCTAAGATATGCTTGGTCAATAGAAATGCCAGATGTTGAAGCAATAACTGAATAATTATGTTTCATCCAATGTTTCAAATTGAACAAAGGATCCCTGTTCCTATTGTGTTTCTCCTGAAGGGAAAACAGTCTTCCCACAGATCCAACCTTGAGTTTATGAAAATTGGCACGTCAGTATAATGATATGGCATCCTTCCACCTCCCTTCCAAGGGACCAATGCCCTGCCTTAAGACATAAAGGAGACAATCTGTATTACCATATCCTTTCACTGTTTCTTGGCTTTAACCCCTAGGAATGTACCTGTTGGACAATCAAAGGAGTTGCTCCATTCCTATGGACCCTAAATCAGAATTCAACATATATAGATAGATATCTATATATATATATATCTATATATCTATATATAGAGATATATATATAATATTAATAACATTTTATCAAAGTATTAATTAAATGTTAACTTGCTAACTTGAGACCATGGGTGGAGACATTATGTAACCTTTTTAACCATTGGCTAATCTTGTCTTCCTGCAAAACCTATCCCGGGGTGTGGAACTGCCTACTCCATCACTTTCCCCCGCCCATGGTAAATCTATATATTACATTGTAATCAATTGATTGACAGAGTCTCTGAGCCTAATAAGCCAGGTGACACTCCGACAGCGCTGTGTGTAATAAACCCCTATGCTTGACCTCTACACAGTGTGGATTTATGTCCTTCACTGGATCTTTTCAACCTGGACAAGAGACGGCTAAGGGGAGATATGACTGAGGTCTATAAAATCATGACTGGTGTAGAGAAAGTAAATAAGCAAGTGTTGTTTATTACTTTTCATAACACAGGAACTAGAGGTCGCAAACTGAAATAAATAGGCATGAGGTTTAAAACAAACAAAAGGAAGTATTTCTTTCCAGGCAACCTGCAGATCTCCTTGCCAGGGGATATTGTGAAGGCCAAGTCTCTAATGGGGTTCAAAAAAGAACTAGATACATTGATGGAGGATAGGTCCATCAATGGCTGTTAGCCAGGATGGGTAGGGATGGTGTCCCTAACTTCTGTTTGCCAGAAGCTTGGAATGAGTGACAGGGATGGATCACTTGATGATTACCTGTTCAATTCATTCCCTCTGGGGCATCTGGTACTGGCCACAGTCAGAAGACAGGATACTGAACAAAATGGACATTTGGTCTGACCCAGTATGGCCATTCCTTTGTTCTTATATTCTAGAGTTCTTAAGTCAATTTCATAATAGAGATGATGAAATTTAGAGTTGCATAGCGTTCTTTAAGAATTAGTTCATACATTATAGTCCAATGTCAAAATATGCCATACCAGGGAGTCCAGGGAGTAATTGGAAATCTGATGAAGCTTAAGTAGGATTGAGGTAAAAAACATCATGTTACAAGAACCCTTTAGACAGTTCCTGGGATGAACAATATACTTTTGAAGTAAAAATAGACTGCCACAGTCACTATCGTCTTCCAATTCTTTAACAATACAAGTCCACATTTCAAAGCTCTTGCCTATCTCACATGGAATGACCCTGACTACCATTTGCATACTTTCTAACATTTCTCTGAATCCCCCAAAAAGAGAAACTGGAAACAGAGTGAATCAAAGTGTAAGCTTTTGTGGGCTACTGTGGATGCATAGAGTGGAACATATATTGAGGAGATATATATACATACAGAGACACGAAAAGGTGGGAGTTGTCCTACCAACTCTAAGAGGTTAATTAATTGAGATGAGCTATTGTCAGCAGGAGAAAAAAAATCTTTTGTAGTGATAATCAAGATTGCCGATTTGACAAACTGTCTTATCAAACTGACAATAGCTCATCTTAATTAATTAGACTCTTAGAGTTGGTAGACAACTCCCACCTTTATTTTTACCTATAGTTTGTTAGAGTTTAACAATGTAAGCCAACAATTTCTACAAGAGTGTATTCAGGTAATTCAGAGATCAAAAGGAAATATTATTGGATAAATCTTAGGTATAGTAATATCATTGTCTATATGTCTCTTTGAAGTTTCTGGTCAATCATCTACAAACTGTCCAATTGATAATTACCTTATCTTAATCCAGGTAGTTAATTGCTGGTGATAGTTAGGAAATAGAAGTTTACTTCAAAAGTATATTGTTCATCCCAGGAACTGTCTAAAGGGTTCTTGTAACATGATGTTTTTTACCTCAATCCTGCTTAAGCTTCATCAGATTTCCAATTACTCCCTGGACTCCCTGGTATGGCATATTTTGACATTGGACTATAATGTATGAACTAATTCATACTAATTTTGTAGTGATAATCAAGATTGCCGATTTGACAAACTGTCTTATCAAACTGACAATAGCTCATCTTAATTAATTAGACTCTTAGAGTTGGTAGACAACTCCCACCTTTTCATGTTCTCTGTATGTATATATATAGATAGATAGATATAGATATATCTCCTCAATATATGTTCCATTCTATGCATCTGATGAAGTGGGCTGTACTCCATGAAAGCTTATGCTCAAATAAATTTGGTAGTCTCTAAGGTGCCACAAGTACTCCTGTTCTTTTTGTGGATACAGACCAACACAGCTGCTACTCTGAAAAGAGTGAACCAAGAGGGAGCTTGGGAAATGTGCTGAATCAAGTGGAGAGTGTGCAAGAGCTGAGCTGAAACTAGTCTCAGGGCCTTGGTGCTTGGTGTATTAGTCTTCACTCTCAGAGGGAGGCACTAGAATGAAAGCTACATCCCGAAAGTGGGCCTAGAGACCCAGAGCCATAGGAAGGGTGTTTCTGCTGCTCCGACTCAAAGGAACATGAGCAGAGTGTTTGGGACCCAAACACAGCCGCTGGAAGGGCTTCCAGCTCCAAGAGCTTGAGTGGGTCTTTGACAGCAAAGTTGGGAGTGCCTCATAGATGCTAGGGGACTTTGAGTGGAAGGGATTACCTATTCTGTTCATTTCCTCTGGGGTAGCTGGCATTGGCCACTGTCGGAAGAATGTGCCTCCTCTGTTCTGTGTTTCTCCAGCTGCTCAGATTCCAGGACTGATCCAGCTGGATTCCCCTGAAAGAAATGTCTCCTGAACCAGGCAGTGTTGGATTAGGGTCAGGGAGAGGATTTGTCTCTCCCTTGCAAAGTGCTCCCCAGAACAGCAGAGACAGGGAGTCCCTGTTCCAGTGGGTTTTGTCCCATCTCTCTCTCTCTCCCCCTCTCTCTGTCTGAATTTTGCTGCATCTCTCCATTTCCTTTATAACTAATCACCCCTCACACATGGCTCCCTCTCGCTGCCACTTCTATTGTGCATCCTGCCTTAGCTGCCAGTTACAAACACTCAAGGGGCTGTTATTGCCTTGACTTCAGTGGCAGTTGCAGTGTAGCACTGGGAATCTCTGCATCTGAGAGCTGATCTGGCTGGGCACGAAGCAGGGCGCATTAGTCTGGTTATTAATCCAGGTAAAACAAAGTCCCTGGCCATTACCGTCAAGCAGCCTGCAGCTGCAAACTACAACCACCTCAGTATTAACTTGACTGGAGGAATCGCTTGGTAGGAGGCAGCTTCACAGAAAGGGCTGGAGGATGCTTGAAATATGTGGGTGCTCATGCAACTATAACTGCTGCTCTGCTTCCTTCTGCAGCCTTTGTGGGGATGTCGTGGCAGCAGTTTTACTACAAAGCTGCAAATCTATAGAACAATGGGTACCCCAGTTCCCGTGGATGGAAGTGATATGAGGGGGCTGAGGAAGGCTGAGAAACCAGAGCTGACATTTTCAATGCTCTTGGTTTCCAGCAGCTGCTCAGTATCAAGGAGCAACACAAGATCGGGAGTAATGATATATTGAATATACAACCAAAACCTCTTAACCAGAGACCAATCCAGGCAGCGCTCGGGTTGCAAGGAGGCTATGTTCCATTGGGATTTGCCATGAAGATGTTGATGGTGACTGATGGGATGAATGGCTTCCCAGATTCTGTGGCAAAGGGTCTGTTGATATGTGAAATGATCAGTGGGTCAGAGAAGTCTCCAGAGTGGAGAGAGCACCCCAGAACACCCTAGCCCCTGTCCTAATGGACCATGACAAGGTTAGTGGTTGAATCCTGGGCCCAGCCTTGTCGGGGTTACGAGGACTCTGGCACATAAGAGAGTGGAAAGGGAGTCCTCAGGGTCATCCAGGACTGTAGGTAAAGGAAATGGGAGCGAGAGCTCTGATCCTTTCAATAGCCGATTCCATGGGGCAGCGTAGAAACCTGGAAAGTTCCTCACAAGAGCGGGATCTTTCCCCCGCTTCCATTGGCTAGGAATTCTTCAAAGGACTTACCTTACTTTTTTTCTTGTCAGGTGAAACCTTTACCCTTGGAATGTTTTTCTCTTTTGCGGTACTCAAGGCTCTTCAAATTTCTACAAAAGTGTGTAATAATCTGCTTCCTCTGCCTGACTGAGGTGATGTCTACACTACAGAACTTACAGCGGGACAGCTGAATCACAGCACCTGCGCCGCTGTAAGGTCTGCCATGTAGAGCTCTCCTGCTGCCATAATTAAACCATCCCCAACAAGAATGTCCTGCTGATAAAATGTTGTCCATAATGGCCCTTTTCTTGGTGATGGGATGTTTTTTCCGTACAACATCCAACAAAACTTTAGTGACAAAAGTGCTAGTGTAGACAAAGCCTGAGTTGCATGCTAGAAAAGACGTCCACTGCCTCAAGTTTTGCAATGTTTAAGAAGATTTAAATTTTCTGCTGGTTTCTTTCTCAACCAACCCAGCTGCTTGCATAGCTATATCTAAAAACTGTCAGAATCTCTTCCTGGGGCCTACTGCGTTACCCAAGAGTTTCAACTCCTTGGAGGCTTTCAGTTGTTCCATCTCCAGGATGGCTCCTTCATTTCATCCCCACAGCTCTGTTACCTTCGCCCTCTCCTCTGGTCTCCCCTCCCATACCAGGGGTTGCCATCGGAATTCATAAGACGGAGGCTCAGTCTGCACTCGAAGGAGGGAGGTGTGATTAGAACTAAATCAGAGTTACAAAAGCTAATGGAGAGCCACCCGCTCCCAGCTGTGTGTCTGGTGATGCCACCACTCGATGGCCTGTTCTTGCTTACCCCAATCTGGTTCCCCCTGAACATGTGCCTCTGGAGGCTTCCACAATGCAAATAATGACCATAAATTATAAACACAATAATCCGCTGAAATCAGGACCTAGTCCCACCCCCCGCTTGCCTTTAGCGACAGAGGAAGGTTAAACCATGTTTGCCAGCTATAGAGGCTTAGTAACTTGAATACTGATGGACATGGTGCCCTGTTGGGTTCAGACAGGAGAATTTGTTCAGTCTCATTCCACTGCTTAAAAGCCCAGATGCTCCACACCAGAGAAAGAACCCCAATTAGCCAGATGAGCAGGCACAGATTTCAACTATGCAAATTCAAGCACCCTCCAGCTGGGGCTGTCCTGGAACATTATATTTCAATTCCGCCTGGGAGAGATGGGAGGAAATGAACTGAGAGGGAGAGAGCTAATCCAATGCAAACACTAATCCAGTCTCTAGCCTGCCTATAGGGCCAACCTTGTTCCAGGGCAGTTTTGTGGGGAGGGTGAGGCCTCTGTCCCCAAGATAGCCCCCTGGCTCTACTCTACCCACAGGAACATTCTTTTAGTGATAGTGGAGTCCTGGAGTTGACAATTTCCAGGAGCAGGGAGCTCACAAATTCCAGCTAGTTCTGGAAACCTCAGATTCACCTTGAGAGGATGGCCAAGGCTCAGACTTCCTCTTCCAGCCTTTTCCCTGCACTCCACGCAATGAACAGGCCATGCCAGTGTGGGAAATCTACTGCAGGGAAATGAGGACTCCTGGGTTCTGTCTGTCATCCTGCCACTCATTCCTTCAGTTTACCTATCTGTATAATGGGGATATGTTCATAGTGACTTTTCTTTGCTTAGTGTTTTCAAGATCCTTCAAAGAAATATGCTGCTCAGTCTGATGATAGTTACTGATGAGAATTACTGACCTCTGATCCCTTATCAACAACCTCATTTACAGGGTACCACACGATATGGAGTACTCGGCATTATCCTACTTTCTTCGTAATCAAGTACAATTTTAAAATATACATAAATACACAGAGCAGACAATTACTCTCTGACAAAGTGGAGAGCCCCAGAGATCTCATCCCCCTTTGGGAAGGTCCCTTAATTACTGTTTACTGCTAAAGCTGGAAGAATAGCACAAATGCAAAGACAGCCTTGTCTCCAGCTTGTTTACATCCTGATGCTGCTAATCCTCGAGACGCTGAGTGAAACCCACTGGGATTGAACAAAGCTATATTATAAATGGTGAACACCCCTGTGTCGGCTATCGGCATTGGATGCTGCTACAGATGCTGGGGTGAGAGAGGCGTTGGACACGGCTACCTGAGGGGCATTCCCAGGGAAGACACTTCCATCTCAATATTCACAGGTATCCATCTCTTGCTTAGGAGCTCACCTGCTCAACAAACCCAGTGTAACATGTATATGATGGGATAGAGAGTAAGTCTTTGGTACTTTCTGTTCTTCAAATCCATTAAACTTCCCATTGCCCCTGCCACAGGGAATGAATTTTCTCTAGTGTCACAGGGCAAAATGTTGCATCTTGCTGGGCCCTCAGGCTCACTGGTGGATGTATTTCAGTGGCACATTGGAGCCTTCAGGATTAAAGGTATTACTAGAATTACATGACCAGGCCAAATTCTGAGGCTGTGACCTGTACTTTCCTCAGTCCCCAATGAGGAAAACTCCCTTTGGAGTCAGAACTGAGTAAAGATTTCAAGAGCCAGCTGTGTGTTAATGCAGACGCTATCTTCTTCTCCTCTTGCATTTGAGGATTCTGGCTGTTAATGGGGTCACAGGTATCTGATTTTTATGTGCTGGAAATAGCGTGACCAGATGTCTCAGGGTTTTTTGGGGGCAGTCTCGATATTCAGGGATTTTTTCTAATATAGGTACATATTGTCCCCCACATATGTCCCGACTTTCAACACTTACTATCTGGTCACACTAACTGGAAATCATAGAGGTGCTAAGGCTCCTCAGTGGAGCAATTGTAATAAGTTTTTTCAGTGTTATATATTCTGACTTTCAATGCAATTAAATGTTCCCTTGTGTGTGTGTTGCAAGACACAGTAAATATAAATGTCTGATCTACTTTCTTCATTGATCGATTCATGGGTTTAAGATTAGAAGACACCATTGGATCCTCCAGTCTCACCTGCTGTACAACACAGACCATTAAATTTCACCGAATTATCCTGAATTGAGCTCGAAGACTTGTGTGTGACTAAGAACTGGTCTACACTGGGATTTTATATCATGGAATTATCGAGCCACAGGGTGAGAAGGGATTGAAGAGGTCATATAGACTAACCCCCTGCTGAGATACAGGATTTGTTGTGTCTAAATCATCCAGGACAGATGGATCCAGCTTCCTTTGGAAAACTTCCAGCAAAGGAGCTTCCACAACCTCCCGAGGCATCTGTTCCATTGTCCTCCTGTTCTTACAGTTAGGAACTTTTTCCTGAGATCTCATCTTAGTCTGTTATATTGTAGTTTGAACTCAATCCACTGTTGTCTCGCCTGTTGTGGTAAGAGAGGACAACTTTTCTCCACCTTTCTATTGCAGGTTTTCAATATCTGAAGACGGCTGTCATGACCCTCCTCCGTCTCCTCTTTCCCAAATTAAACATACCCAATTCCTTTGGCCTTTGCTCATATGGTTTTTATTCCATCTTTTGGGTTATCTTTGTCTCTCTCCTCTAGATCCTTTCCAGTTTCTCTACATCCTTCCTATACATGGGTGACCCAAACTGGACACCGTGCTCCAGGTGAGGCCTAAACAGTGCCAAGTAGAGCAGTGCTCACCTCCTGTGACTTGCCTGCTCTGCCTATGCTAATGCAACCCACAACTGCATTTTATTTTTACGAAACATAGTGAAGAGCAAGAAACCCCACATCCCTGAGAGATGTAGATAGATCAGCCTAACCCTGGTGTACACAGTATGAGGCCAATGGATGAATTCTTCCATTGCCCCAGCTACCACCTCTCGGGGAGGTGGATTACCCTCACTGATGGAAGCACCACGTCCATTGGTGTAAGTATTGTCTACACTGATGTGCTACAGCAGCGCCACGGTAGCCAATTAGGTCTAGTCAAGCCTCGAGCAGATCTTCCAGAAATGCATCCAGTCTCGATCTGCAGATATGGGGAGTTGGAGAATCCAGCACTTCTCTTTGTGGTGTGTCCAAACGATTAATCACCTTCAGTGCTAAAGATTTGGCCCTTATTTCAAACAAGAATGTCTGTGGCTTCAGCCTCCAGCCATTGGGTCTTGCTCTGCCTTCTCTGCTATATTAAAGAGACCATTATTACCCGTTGTTTTATCCCCATGAAATTCTCCGCTTGATTGTCTTTTTCATAAATTAAGTCTCTCCCTGTCCAGCATTTTCCCCAGCCTCCAATCATTTTTGTAGCTCTTTTCTTCAGCCTCTCCAATTTTTCAACATCCTTTTTGAAATGTGGATCCCAGGACTGGATCCAGTCAGTTTCACCCATGCCATGTGCAGACATAAAAGCGTCTAGTGAGTTGGACCCATGCAAACAAAATGTTTTAATATCATCAAATCCAAAGTTAATCTCTGAAACAGGAATACAGGCCCGACCCACAGACAAAGGCACTTTATTATGGAAAGCAGGGACCCTGAAAAGATCATTCTGCCAATATTTGGGGCATCCACAGATTTTTTATTCAATGATTTTCTATTTCTATCCAGATCATTGATGGAAATATTGAATAGCATCAGGCCTAGAACTGATCCCTGCTGAACCTCACTCACCTCATTCACTGACAATGACCCAGTGACAACTGCTTTCTGAGATCCATTATTTAGCCACTTTATATCCATTTTACATATGCTCTACTGATATTGCAGTGTGTTAATTTTTAATCAGTATATTTTCCAATATTAGATCATAATCCTCATAGAAATAAAAGTTTATTGCATTTGCACGGTTTCCTTGATCAACCAAATGTGTACCCTCATTAAAGGATCAAGTCAGTTTTATTTGACAAGACTGATTATCCATAAACCTTGTTGACTGGCATTAATTATAATCCTAGACATTCATTTTAAACTAATCCAATACCAGCTTTTCCATTGTTTCCTAACCTTCTGAAATCTTTTTTTTTTACTTCCCTTTTTTAAATACTTTATGTTTAACACAGAATTGTCAGGTATTTGCTTATTTTTAAAGGCTTTGCTGGTGCCTGATTACATACTTCTGTTACCAAATGAGATGTGTAGCAGATAAGTCAGTTCATAACTCTAAGGTTCTACTATGGATTCTGTTTAAAATCCCCCCTTGACTTCTAAGGAGTGGAAAGTGTTTCATCACCTCATGTGATATGAATACCTCCTCCTGCTTACTTCTGAATGCACAGCAAAATTTTATCAACATTTTCTGCAACATTAACAAGTTTACTTTCTCCCTCTCATAATTGGTGTAAAACTTTTCTGGGATTTATTTTCTTCTTAATATACTTAATAACCTTTTTTTGTGATATGTAGCTCTGTCAAACATTGATTTTTCCCTGATCACTTTAACAACCCTTTCCAATTTTCATGACATCCAATTTGTATTGCTTGCTATATATATTTCCTTTTTCCTGCTCCCCCACCCCACCCCAGTTGCTGCCTCCCCTTTCGCACTGAACTGGGTTTTTAGCCAAAGTTATCTACTTTTTTCACTGTGAAATCATGGCTTTTTAGCTGCCTAATGAATTCCTCTAAAGAATTCCCGATTTTCATTCCCATTTTTCTGTCTCCATTTTCCCCCCAGTCTGTTTAGCTCATAATTTGCCTCATTTTAGCGGAATTAGTATTTTTAAAACATGAAGTGTCTATAGATATTATTGCTTGGGAACTGTTCTCTCTTTGTCCATTTGAATGTAATAAGTCCCATTCTTTATTTTCCTCTCCTCTATCATATGCTCCCTTGTTTCTCTCTTCTCTAAACTAAACTGTCCTAGATTCTCAGTATGTTGCACTAGGGGAGTCTCCCCCATTCTCATAGACTGTATCAGAAACTCCCTTTTAACCTGCTATATTCTTTATAGAGATTCGGTGACCATAACTGAGCACATGTCCAGAGCAGGTTATGGTCCATCCCATTCCTTAGGCATCTGCACATTATCTTTGTTTTGGCCACTACTGGGAATGAGCCGGTGCTTCCGTGGAGCCCAGGTCTTTTCCCCGATGTGTTTTCTCGCTGGGATGTTTCCCCTGTCACATGACTACACAAAAGTTTGGCTATTTTCCACTCTCAGATTTTGAGCAACCATGTTAATTTGGAAATCCCTACAGCATGGATTCTTTAGCCTGGATTTCATTTCATTAAGGAACGATGAGGGATAACCTGTATCCACAATCCTGTTTGCTGTGGGTGCCTATTAAGGTTTCCCACATCACAATGTGTTAGAATTATTAATGAATGGAGCACCATCATGTATGGAATTGGCATTAGTAGGGTCAGTTGTTCATAATTCATTTATCTGAATAACAAAAATGTCATTTTTCAGTGTGTGAATAGCCACCAATCTGATTCACCCATGACAACAGCGTTCAGTAGTTCATGTAGTGTCTCATATTAACATTGTCTTTCCATCCAGGCCTTTTTACTGTGACCATAACCCTAGAGCCTGGGCACATACAGGAAGTCAAGAAAACATACAGTACGTACAGGAGACACCATTCTGCCTCAGAGTTGGACACCTTCTCCCCTACTCCATGTCAGATTCCAACACAACTGACTTCACCAATCCCTCCACCTTCATCCTGCTGGGCATTCCTGGCCTGGAGGCAGCCCATATCTGGATCTCCATCCCCTTCTGCACCATGTATGCTATAGCCCTCTGGGGGAACTTCACCATCCTGTTCATTGTGAAGAGGGAGCCGAGCCTCCATGAGCCTATGTACTATTTCCTCTGCATGCTGGCCGTCACTGACCTGGTCCTGTCCACTTCCATCCTGCCCAAAATGCTGAGCATCTTCTGGTTCAATTCCAGGGAGATCAATTTCAGTGCCTGCCTCACCCAACTGTACTTCATTCACTGCTTCTCAGTGATGGAATCAGGGATCTTTGTGGCCATGGCTTTTGATCGCTATGTGGCCATCTGCAATCCCCTGAGACATTCCACCATCCTGACACACCGCATGGTGGTAAGGATTGGATTGGCTGTGGTGCTGCGTGGCTGCTTACTCATACTGCCCATTCCCTTCCTGGCGAGTCGGTGGCCATATTGCAAGACCAACATCATTCCCCACACGTACTGCAAGCATATCTCTGTGGTGAAGCTGGCCTGTGCTGACATCCGTGCCAGTAGTTACTACAGCCTCTCTGTGACATTCTTTGTGCCCAGTGTGGATGTGTTTTTTATTGCTGTGTCCTACATCCAGATCCTCAGGGCCATCTTCAGCCTGCCCACAAAGGATGCCCAGCTCAAGACTTTTGGGACTTGCAGCTCCCACCTCTGTGCCATCTTAGTCTTTTACATTCCAGATCTCTTCTCTTCCGTCATGAACCGGATTGGTAACACTATGCCCCTGTATTGCCTTATTCTCATTGCCAACGTGTACCTTCTGGTGCCCCCCATGTTACACCCCATCATCTACGGGGTGAGGACCAAACAGATCCGGGACAGGTTGTTATGGCTATTTACTCATAAAAGGACCTAAAGTTTCCTCCTGGTGCTCAGATTTTCAGACCGAGCTTTGTGCAGAGCTGGTTGGTGACAAAGTGCTGGGCCCTCTTCCCTGAATCATTGACTGGACAGTCAAAGGACATTAAACACTTTACTGTCCTTGCTGTGCTGTGTCAGTGTGACAAACTGGGGAATTGTTCTATGTACAACCCATGGTGTTGCCACCTTTCTTATTGCTTGTAACTAGACCGCCAAGGCCCCACCCTTTGCCACTCCTTCCAAGAAGGCCCCATCCCTGCTCTGCCTCTTCCCCGCAGGACCTCCCTGTCGCTCGATCCTCTCCTCTCTTCCCCTCCCCTTGTCACTTGCTGGATCATCTCCATGTCCCTTCCTCCGACCTCCACAGCTGTAAGGGAGCCATTTCAGGGTTTTTTGGGGGGAGGGAAGTTTAACTGTGATTCAAGGGGTTACTTAGACTCTTAAAAGCTCTCAGCTGTAGTACTTGGAATCACTGGATCTGAGAGCTGATCTGGCTGGGAAAGAAGCAGGGGGCTTTAATCTGGTTATTAATCCAGGTAAAACAAAGTCCCTGGCCATTACCGTCAAGCAGCCTGCAGCTGCAAACTACAACCAGCTCGGTATTAACTTGTCTGGAGGAATCGCTTGGCAGGAGGCAGCTTCATAGAAAGGGCTGGAGGCTGCTTGAAATATGTAGGTGCTCATCCAACAATCAACTGCTGCCCTGTTTCCTTCTGCAGCCTTTGTGAGGATGTTGTGGCCTCAGTTTTACTACAAAGCTGCAAATCTATAGAACAATGGGTACCCCAGTTCCCGTGGATGGGAGTGATATGAGAGGGCTAAGGTAGGCTGAGAAACTCCGGGCTAACATTTTCAATGCTCCTGGTTTCCAGCAGCTGCTCAGTATCAAGGAGCAACACAAGATCGGGAGTAATGATATATTGAATATACAACCAGAATCTCTTAACCAGAGACCAATCCAGGCAGCGCTCGGGTTGCAAGGAGGCTATGTTCCATAGGGATTTGCCATGAAGATGTTGATGGTGACTGATGGGATGAACGGCTTCCCAGATTCTGTGACAAAGGGTCTGTTGATATGTGAAATGATCAGTGGGTCAGAGAAGTCTCCAGAGTGGAGAAAGCACCCCAGAACACCCTAGCCCCTGTCCTAATGGACCATATCAAGGTTAGTGGTTGAGCCCCCAAAGTTAGTGGTTGAATCCTGGGCCCAGCCTTGTCGGGGTTACAAGGACCCAGCCACATAAAGGAGTGGAAGGGGAGTCCTTGGGGTCATCCAGGACTGTAGGTAAAGGGAATGGGAGCGAGAGCGCTGATCCTTTCAATAGCCAATTTCATGGGGTAGCTTAGAAACCTGGAAAGTTCCCCACAAGAAGGAGATCGTCCCCCTGCTTCCATTTGTTAGGAATTCTTCAAAGGACTCACCTTACTTTTCTCTTCTAAGGTGAAACCTTTACCCTTGGAACATTTTGCTCTTTTGCGGTACTCAAGGCTCTTCAAATTTCTGCAGAAGTGTGTAATAACCTCCTCCTTCTGCCTGACTAAGGCTATGTCAACACCACAGACGTTCCAGGCTGCTGGAAACAAGGAGCATTGAAAATGTCAGCCCTGAGTTTCTCAGTCTTCCTCAGCCCTCTCATATCACTCCCATCCATGGGAACTGGGGTACCCATTGTTCTATAGATTTGCAGCTTTGTAGTAAAACTGCTGACACAACGTTCCTACAAAGGCTGCAAAAGGAAACAGGGCACCAGTTGCTGTTGCATGAGCACCCACATCTTTCAAGCAGCCTCCAGCCCTTTCTATGAAGCTGTCTCCTGCCCAGCGATCCCTCCAGACAATGATCAGTGGGTCAGAGAAGTCTCCAGAGTGGAGAGAGCACCCCAGAACACCCTAGCCCTTGTCCTAATGGACCATGACAAGGTTAGTGGTTGAGCCCCCCAAGGTTAGTGGTTGAATCCTGGGCCCAGCCTTGTCGGGGTTACAAGGACTCTACCACATAAGAGGGTGGAAGGGGAGTCCTCGGGGTCATCCAGGACTGTAGGTAAAGGGAACGGGAGCGAGGTCTCTGATACTTTCAATAACCAATTCCATGGGGTAGCATAGAAACCTGGAAAGTTCCCCACAAGAGGGAGATAAGTGTGTAATAACCAGCTCCTTCTGCCTGACTGACGCTATGTCAACACCACAGACGTTACAGTGGCACAGCTATACCACAGCAGCTATGCTGCTGTAACGTCTGCCATGTAGAGCTCTCCTGCTGCCATAATTAAACCATCCCCAACAAGAATGTCCTGCTGATAAAATGTTGTCCATAATGGCCCTTTTCTTGGTGATGGGATGTTTTTTCCGTACAACATCCAACAAAACTTTAGTGACAAAAGTGCTAGTGTAGACAAAGCCTGAGTTGCATGCTAGAAAAGACGTCCACTGCCTCAAGTTCTGCAATATTTAAGAAGATTGAAATTTTCTGCTGGTTTCTTTCTCAACCAACCCAGCTGCTTGCATAGCTACATTTAAAAACTGCCTGAATCTTTTCCCAGAGCCTGCTGCGTTACCCAAGTGTTTCAACTCCTTGGAGGCTTTCAGTTGTTCCATCTCCAGGATGGCTCCTTCATTTCATCCCCACAGCTCTGTTACCTTCGCCCTCTCCTCTGGTCTCCCCTCCCATACCAGGGGTTGCCATCGGAATTCATAAGACGGAGGCTCAGTCTGCACTCGAAGGAGGGAGGTGTGATTAGAACTAAATCAGAATTACAGAAGCTAATGGAGAGCCACGCGCTCTCAGTTGTGTGTCTGGTGATGCCACCACTCGATGGCCTGTTCTCACTAGCCCCAATCTAGTTCTCCCAAAAATGTGCTGTGCTCCTAACATAAGAACATAAGAACGGCCGTACTGGGTCGGACCAAAGGTCTATCTAGCCCAGTATCCTGTCTACTGACAGTGGCCAATCCCAGGTGCCCCAGAGGGAGTGAACCTTACAGGCAATGATTAGGTGATCTCTCTCCTGCCATCCATCTCCACCCTCTGACAGACAGAGGCTAGGGACACCATTCCTTACCCATCCTGGCTAATAGCCATTAATGGACTTAACCACCATGAATTTATCCAGTTCTCTTTTAAACACTGTTATAGTCCTAGCCTTCACAACCTCCTCAGGTAAGGAGTTCCACAAGTTGACTGTGCGCTGCTTGAAGAAGAACTTCCTTTTATTTGTTTTAAACCTGCTGGCCATTAATTTCATTTAGTGGCCCCTAGTTCTTGTATTATGGGAATAAGTAAATAACTTTTCCTTATCCACTTTCTCCACATCACTCATGATTTTATATACCTCTATCATATCCCCCCTTAGTCTCCTCTTTTCCAAGCTGAAGAGTCCTAGCCTCTTTAATCTCTCCTCATATGGGACCAGTTCCAAACCCTTAATCATTTTAGTTGCCCTTTTCTGAACCTTTTCTAGTGCCAGTATATCTTTTTTGCGATGAGGAGACCACATCTGTATGCAGTATTCGAGATGCGGGTGTACCATCGATTTATATAAGGGCAATTATATATTCTCCGTCTTATTCTCTATCCCCTTTTTAATTTTTCCTAACATCCTGTTTGCTTTTTTGACCGCCTCTGCACACTGCGTGGACATTTTCAGAGAACTATCCACGATGACTCCAAGATCTTTTTCCTGACTTCTTGTAGATAAATTAGTCCCCATCATATTGTATGTATAGTTGGGGTTATTTTTTCCAATGTGCATTACTTTACATTTATCCACATTAAATTTCATTTGCCATTTTGTTGCCCAATCACTTAGTTTTGTGAGATCTTTTTGAAATTCGTCACAGTCTGCTTTGGTCTTAACGATCTTGAGCAGTTTAGTATCATCTGTAAACTTTCCCACTTCACTGTTTACACCTTTCTCCAGATCATTTATAAATAAGTTGAATAGGATTGGTCCTAGGACTGACCCTTGGGGAACACCTCTAGTTACCTCTCTCCATTCGGAGAATTTACCATTAATTCCTACCCTTTGTTCCCTGTCTTTTAACCAGTTCTCAGTCCATGAAAGGACCTTCTCTTTTATCCCATGACAGCTTAATTTACATAAGAGCCTTTGCTGAGGGACCTTGTCAAAGGCTTTCTGGAAATCAAAGTACACTATGTCCACTGGATCCCCCTTGTCCACATGTTTGTTGACCCCTTCAAAGAATTCTAATAGATTAGTAAGACACGATTTCCCTTTACAGAAACCACGTTTCTAACGGTCAAGGAGCGGGGTCTCTGGAGGCTTCCACAAAACAAATAATGACCATAAATTATAAACACAATAATCCAGTCAAATCAGGACCTAGTCCCACCCCCCCCTTTGCCTTTAGCGACAGAGGAAAGTTAAACCATGTTTGCCAGCTATACAGTCTTAGTAACTTGAATACTGATGGACATGGTGCCCCATTGGGATCAGACAGGAGAATTTGTTCAGTCTCATTCCAATGCTTAAAAGCCCAGATGCTCCACACCAGAGAAATACCCCCAATTAGCCAGATGAGCAGGCACAGAGTTCAACTATGCATATTCAAGCACCCTCCAGCTGGGGCTGTCCTGGAACATTATATTTCAATTCCGCCTGGGAGAGATGGGAGGAAATGAACTGAGAGGGAGAGAGCTAATCCAATGCAAACACTAATCCAGTCTCTAGCCTGCCTATAGGGCCAACCTTGTTCCAGGGCAGCTTTGTGGGGAGGGTGAGGCCTCTGTCCCCAAGATAGCCCCCTGGCTCTACTCTACCCATAGGAACATTCTTTTAGTGATAGTGGAGTCCTGGAGTTGACAATTTCCAGGAGCAGGGAGCTCACAAATTCCAGCTAGTTCTGGAAACCTCAGATTCACCTTGAGAGGATGGCCAAGGCTCAGACTTCCTCTTCCAGCCTTTCCCCTGCATCCCACCCAACGAACAGGCCATGGCAGTGTGGGAGTCCATTTCCTTCTTGGTTTGAGGGTGAGACCGTCATTATGGAAGGGAAATCAGGACTCCTGGGTTCTGTCTGTCATCCTGCTTCTCATTCCCTCAGTTTACCTAACTGTATAATGGGGATATGTTCATAGTGACTTTTCTTTGCTTAGTGTTTTCAAGATCCTTCAAAGAAATATGCTGGACAGTCTGATGATAGTTACTGATGAGAATTACTGATCTCTGATCCCTTATCAACAACCTCATTTACAGGGTGTCACACTCTATGGAGTTCTCGGCATTATCCTACTTTTCTTCGTAATCAAGTACAGTTTTAAAATATACAAAAATACACAGAGCAGACAATTCCTCTCTGCCTCAGTGGAGAGCCACAGAGATCTCATCTCCCTTTGGGGAGGTCCCTTAATTACTATTTACTCCTAAAGCTGGAAGAATAGCACAAATGCAAAGACAGCCTTGTCTTCAGCCTGTTTACATCCAGATGCTGCTAATCCCCTAGAGGCTGAGCGAACCCCACTGGGATTACACAGAGCTATATTATAAATGATGTACATCCCTGTGTCGGCTCTCAGCGTGGGATGCTGCTGCAGATGCTGGGGTGAGAGAGGTGCGGGACACGGCTACCTGAGGGGGATTCCCAGGGAAGACACTTCCATCTCAGAATTCACGGGTACCCATCTCTTGCTTAGGAGCTCACTTGCTCGACAAACCCAGTGTAACATGTATGTCATGGGATAGAGAGTAAGTCTTTGGTCCTTTCTGCTCTTCAAATCTATTAAACTTCCCATTGCCCCTGCCACAGGGAATGAATTTTCTCTAGTGTCACAGGGCAAAATGTCACCCTTTGCTGGGGCCTCAGGCTGACTGGTGGCTGCCAGACCTGAGGTGGCTGCATTTCAGTGGCACATTGGAGCCTTCAGGATGAAAGGTATTACTAGAATTACAAGACAAGGCCAAATTCTGAGGCTGTGACCTGTACTTTCCTCAGTCCCCAATGAGGAAAACTCCCCTTGGAGTCAGAACTGAGTAAAGATCTCAGTAGCCAGCTGTGTGTTGATGCAGACGCTGTCTTCTTCTCCTCTTGCATTTGAGGATTCTGGCTGTTAATGGGGTCACAGGTATCGGATTTTTATGTGCTGGAAATAGCGTGACCAGATGTCTCAGGTTTTTTGGGGGCAGTCTCGATATTCAGGGATTTTTTTCTAATATAGGTACATATTGTCCCCCACATCTGTCCCGACTTTCAACACTTACTATCTGGTCGCACTAACTGGAAATCATGGAGGTTCTAAGGCTCCTCAGTGGAACAATTATAAGAAGTATTCAACAGACACCCAACATGGAAAATTAGAATCCAGATGCTTGAAGTTTGGCAACCTTATAAGAAACTGAAAAAGAGTTGTCCTTATAGAAGTTGTCAGACAACCTTAACTAAAATTGGTGCCAGCAGCATTACCTACAATGACAAAGCCTTTTGTGAATCCCATTTAGCTAAGCTCTTTGCTCCAGTAATGTCTGTGGCAAGCAGTTCTGCATTCCAATTATGGATTATGTAAACAATTTTCTTTTATCAGTGTTATATATTCAGACTTTCAATGCAATTGAATGTTCCCTTGTGTGTGTGTTGCGAGACGCAGTAAATATAAATGTCTGATCTACATTTTTTATTGATCGATTCATGGGTTTAAGATTCGAAGACACCATTGGATCCTCCAGTCTCACCTGCTGTATAACACAGACCATTAAATTTCACCGAATTATCCTGAATTAAACTCAAAGACTTGTGTGTGACTAAGAACTGGTCTAAACTAGGATTTTATATCATGGAATCATCGAGCCACAGGGTGAGAAGGGATCACAGGGGTCATCTAGCCTAACCCGCTGCTGAGGTACAGGATTTGTTGTGTCTAAACCATCCAGGACAGATGCCTATGCAGCCTCCTTTGGAAAACCTCCAGCAAAAAAGTTTCCATGACCTCCCGAGGCATCTGTTCCATTGTTCTACTCATCTCACAGTTAGGAACTTTTTCCTGAGATCTCATTTTAGTCTGCTATACTGTAGTTTGAACTCAGTCCACTGTTGTCCCGCCCGCTGTGGTAAGAGAGGACAACTTTTCTCCACCTTTTCTATGGCAGCTTTTCAAGTATCTGAAGATGCCTGTCATAACCCTCCTCCATCTCCTTTTTCCCAAATTAAACATACCCAATTCCTTTGGCCTTTGCTCATATGGTTTTTATTACATCCTTTGGGTTATCTTTGTCTCTCTCCTCTGGATCCTTTCCAGTTTCTCTACATCCTTCCTATACATGGGTGACCCAAACTGGACACAGTGCTCCAGCTGAGGCCTAAACAGTGCCAAGTAGAGCAGTGCTCACCTCCTGTGACTTGCATGCTAGTCCTATGCTAATGCAACCCACAACTGCATTTTATTTTTATGAAACATAGTGAACAGGAAGAAACCCCACATCCCTGAGAGATGTAGATATATCAGTCTAATTCTGGTGTAGACAGTATGATGCCAATGGATGAATTCTTCCGTTGCCTGAACTACCACGATATCTTCCAGAATAGCATCCAGTCTGGGTCTGCAGATATAGGGAGTTGGAGAATCTACCACTTTTCTTTGTGGTGTGTCCACATGATTAATCATCTTCAGTGCTAAAGATTTGGCCCTTATTTCAAACAAGAATGTCTGTGGCTTCAGCCTCCAGCCATTGGGTCTTGCTCTGCCTTTCTCTGCTAGATTACAGAGACCATCATTACCCATTGTTTTATCCCAATGAAATTCTCCACTTGATTGCCTTTTTTTCATAAGTTAAGTCTCTCACTGTCCTGCATTTTACCCATCCTCAAATCTTTCTGTAACTCTTTTCTGCACCCTCCCCAATTTTTCAACATCCTTTTTGAAATGTGGACCCCAGGACTGGACACAGTCAGTTTCACCAATGCCATGTGCAGAGGTAAAAGCGTCTAGTGAGCTAGACCCATGCAAACAAAATGTTTTAATACCATCAAATCCAAAATTATTCTCTCAGACCCAGAAGCAAGGGCACTTTCTTATGGAATGTGGGGATCCTGAAAAGACCATTCTGCCAATATTTGGGGCATCCACAGATTTTTTCTTGAATGACTTTCTATTTCCATCCAGATCATTGATGAAAATATTGAATATCCGTGGACCTAGAACTTATCCCTGCAGAACCCCACTCACCCCATTCACTGACAATGGCCAAGTGATAACTGCTTTCTGTTAGTTAGCCAGTTTATATCCATTTTACATATGCTCTACTGATATTGCAGTGTGTTCATTTTTAATTGTTATATTTTCCACTTTTAAATGAAATGCCTCATAGAAATCAAAGTTTATTGCATCTGCATGGTTTCCTTGATCAATCAAATGTGTACTCTCATTAAAGTATAAAATCAGATTTATTTGACAAGACTGATTTTCCATAAACCTTGTTGACTGGCATTAATTATAATCCTAGACTTTTATTTTAAACTAATCACATATCAGCTTTTCTATTTTTCCTGACCTTCTGAAATCTTATTAACTTCCCCTTTTTAAATACTTTATGTTTAACACAGAATTGTCCTCTATTTCCTTATTTTTTAAGACTTTGCTGCTGCCGGCTTGCATACTTCTGATTCCAAATGAGATGTGTGTTGGATTCGTTAGTTTGTAATTCTTGTGTTCATAACTCTAAGGTTCTGCTATGGATGCTGTTTAACATTCTCCTTGACTTCTAATGGAGAGGAAAGTGTTTCATCACCTCATGTGATATGAATACCTCCTTCTGCTTCTTTCTGAACGCAGAACAAAACTATTTCTTGAACACATCTACATTCTCTTTAACATTAACAAGTTTACTTTCTGCCTCTCATAATTGGTGTAAAACTTTTCTGGGATTTCTTTTCTTCTCAATGTACTTAACCTCCTTTTTGTGATATGTAGCTCTGCCAAACATTGATTTTTCCCTCTTCTTTTTAACAACCCTTTCCAATTTTGATAACATCCAATTTGTATTGCTTGCCATATATATTTCCTTTTTCCCGCTCCCCCTCACCCCAGTTACTGCCTCCCCTTTCTCACTGAACCAGGTTTTTAGCCAAAGTTGTCCACTTTTTTCACCACAAGGCTTTTTAGCTCCCTAATTAACTCCACTAAAGAACTCCCAATTGTCATTCCCATTTTCCTGTCTCAATTTCCCCCCCAATCCATTTAGCTCATAATTTGCTTCATTTTAGGACAATTAACACTTTTAAAACATGAAGTGTCTAGAGATATTATTGCTTGGGAACTGTTCTCTCTTTGTCCATTTGAATGTAAAAGTCCCATTCTTTATTTTCCTCTCCTGTATCATATGCTCCCTTGTCTGTCTCTTCTCTAAACTAAACTGTCCCAGATTTTCAGTATGTTGCACTAGGGGAGTCTCCCATTCTCATAGACTGTATTGGAAACTCCCTCTGTAGCTGCTATATTCTTTATAGAGATTTGGTGACCAAAACTGAGGGCATGTCCAAAGCAGGTTGTTGTCCTTCTCATTCCTTAGGCATTTGCATATTGTCTTTCTTTTGGCCATTACTGGAACGAGCCGCTGTTTCCGTGGAGCCCAGGTCTTTTCCCCGAGGTGTTTTCTAGCTGGGATATTTCCCCTGCCACATGACTACACAAAGGTTTGGTTATTTTCCACTCTCAGATTTTTAGCAACCATGTTAATGGGGAAATCCCTACAGCATGGATTCTCTAGCCTGGATTTCATTGCTTTAAGGAACGATGAGTGATAACCAGTATCCACAATCCTGTTTGCTGTGGGTGCCTATTAACGTTTCCCACATCACAATCTGTTAGAATTATTGTGAAATGGAGCACCATCATGTATGGAATTGGCATTGGTAGGGTCAGTTGTTCATAATTCATTTCTCTGAATAAGGAAAATATCATTTTTCTGTGTGTGAAGAGCAATTTATCTGCTTCACCCATGACAACAACCTCCAATAGTGCATGTAGTGTCTCATATTAACATTGTCTCTCCATCTAGGCATTTGTACTGCAACCATAAGCCTAGACCCTGGGCACATACAGGAAGTCAGGGGAACATACAGTATATGCAGAAGACACTGTTCAGCCTCAGAGTTGGACACCTTCTCCCCTACTCCATGTCAGATTCCAACACAACCGAATTCACAAACCCCTCTTCCTTCATCCTGCTGGGCATTTCTGGCCTGGAGGTGGCTCATGTCTGGATCTCCATCCCTCTGTGCACCATGTACACCATAGCCATCTTGGGGAACTTCACCATCCTGTTCACTGTGAAGAGGGAGTCGAGCCTCCATGAGCCCATGTACTATTTCCTCTGCATGCTGGCCATCACCGATCTGGTCCTGTGCACGTCCATCCTGCCCAAAATGCTGAACATCTTCTGGTTCAATTCCAGGGAGATCGATTTCAGTGCCTGCCTCACCCAGATGTACTTCATTCACTGCTTTGCAGCAATGGAATCTGGGATTTTTGTGGCCATGGCTTTTGATCGCTATGTGGCCATCTGCCATCCCCTGAGACATTCCACCATCCTGACAAACAGCGTGGTGGTGAAGATTAGCTTGGCCGTGATGCTGCGTGGCTGCTTACTCGTACTGCCATAACCTTTGTTGGCGAGTCGGTGGCCATATTGCAAGACCAACCTCATCCCCCACACGTACTGCAAGCACATCTCTGTGGTGAAGCTGGCCTGTGCCGACGTCCGTGCCAGTAGTTACTACAGCCTCTCTGTGACATTCTTTGTGCCCAGTATGGATGTGTTTTTTATTGCTCTGTCCTATATCCAGATCCTCAGGGCCATCTTCAGCCTGCCCACAAAGGATGCCCGGCTCAAGACAGTTGGGACCTGCAGCTCCCACCTCTGTTCCATCTTAGTCTTTTACATACCAGATCTCTTCTCCTCCATCATGCACCGGATTGATAACACTATGCCCCTGTATTGCCTCATTCTCATTACTACTATATACCTCCTTGTGTCCCCTTTGGTACATCCCATCATCTACGGGGTGAGGACCAAACAGATCCGGGACAGGTTGCTATGGCTATTTACTCATAAAAGGACCTAAAGTTTCCTCCTGATGCTCAGATTTTCAGACCGAGTCCTGTGCAGAGCTGGTTGGTGACATAGTTCTGGGCCCTCTTCCCTGAATCATTGACTGGACAGTCAAAGGACATTAAACACTTTACTGCCATTACTGTGCTGTGTCAACGTGACAAACTGGGGAATCGGTCTATGTATAACCCATGGGGTTGCCACCTTTCTTATTGCTTTTAACTAGACCACCAAGGCCCCACCCTTTGCCACTACTTCCAAGAAGGCCCCATCCCTGCTCTGCCTCTTCTCCGCAGGACCTCCCTGTTGATCGATCCTCTCGTCTCTTCCCCTCCCTTTTTCACTTGCTGAATCATCTCCATGTCCCTCCCCCCGACCTCCATAGCTGACAGGAGCACTGTATCTAATGCCTGTATGAAAGAAAGAAAAATAAATAAATGTTAAACCCACCCAGCTCTAATACATTTTCCACAGTCTTGTGGCAAATCACTTAAGGGACATTGGTTAGGTTTAATTTTAATGTATGTTTTTACTTTGTTAGTTTTTTGGAGAGAGAAACCCCATCAGATTCCTGGGTTCTATCTCAGCTCTGGGAGGGGAGTGGGGTGTAGTGGGTTACAGGAGGCCGCAGATACATCTGCTGTCTATATAAGAATATCAGAATAGCCATATTGGGTAACACCAATTGTCCATCCACCCCAGTATCCTCTCTTCTGACTTTGGTCAATGCCAGGAGCCCCAGAGCAAATGAAGAGAACAGGTAATCATCGAGTGATCCATCCCCCGTCACTCATTCCCAGCTTCTGGTACACAGAGTCTAAGGACACCATCCCTGCCAATCCTGTCAAATAGTCACTGATTGACCCATCCTGTATGAATTTATCTAGTTCTTTTTAGAACCCTATTATAGTCTTGATCCTCACTACATCATCTGGCAAGGAGTTCCAGTGGTTGACTGTGAAGAAATACTTCCTTTTTTTTTTTTTAAATCTGCTGCCTATTAATTTCCTTGGGTAACCTCCACTTGTTGGCCCTGTCAACACTGGTTCTCCACTTGTGAGTTACTCCTTTCTCTTGTCATTGTAGACTGCCTGCATCTGTAACTTTCACTCCATGCATCTGAAGAAGTGGGTTTTTTACCCATGAAAGCTTCTGCCCAAATAAATCTGTTAGTCTTTAAGGTGCCACTGGACTCCTTGTTGTTTTTGTGGATATGGACTAATACGGCTACCCCCTAATACTTGACTCCAGTTGTTGTGTTATTTGAAGGAATAAATAACATTTCCATATTCAATTTTCCCCCACCATTCATGATTTTATAGACCTCTCTCATACTGCCCCCCAGCTGTCTCTTTTCCAAGCTGAGTATAGACAGTCTTATTAATCTCTCCTCGTTTGGAAGCTGTTCTGCACTCCTAATCATTTTGTTGCCTTTTTCTGTAACTTTTCCAATTCTAATATATCTTTTTCAAGTTGGGCTACCAGATCAACATGGACTATTCAATATCTGGGTGTACCATGGGTTTATATAGAGGTAATGTGAAATTTTAAATATTAATTTAATTAATCGGCCACTTGTTTAAAACAAAGCAAAGGAATTATTCATACAACTCATGGTTATCCTGTGGAACTCTTTGCCAAAGGATGTTCTGAAGTCCAATACTATAACAGGGTTCAAAAAAGTACTAGATAAATTCATGGACAATCGATCCATGAATGGCCATTTTCCAGGATGGGCAATGGCAATGTCCCAAACTCTGTTGGTGTTATTGTTAAATCTCATGATGCAAAGTTTCTTGCTAATGGTAAACATAAATCCTAAAAAAGGTGTAACATGCAAAATTCTTGGGAAAAGCTTTTGGGCATGCTTGGAGTAGTGAACAAGGAGCGCTATGGGGATACTGCTTCTCATCTAATACCTGTACACAGGCACAAAGCCTGTTACAGCAGGAAAACCATAATAAACCTAGTCTGCTGTGTGGAAGGGGAGACTGAGGTACAGCAGCTCATTCCACTGATGAATATATTTATTGCATTATCAACTGTTGGAAAAGGACAATGGTTAAAAATGTTGCACAGATACAAAGAGATGAATGTTTTCTAATGACCCACAGAAGGCACACTTGCTGACTTTTGACATCACTAGGCTCATCTATAAAGTGTTCAAAGGTATATACTACAATGTTTTGCAACTCTTCCTAGTTGTATGTTCAAAACCTTGCTCCACATTACTCAGTGACCAACACTCCTGCAGTAAACTAAGGTGGGAAGTGTGACATTCTGCGCCCCAAACAACACCATGGCACCTCCATACTTACCACATTTAGTATTATCTCGACCAGCCCTGACAGGTGTTTGTCTAACCTGTGCTTAAAAATCTCCAATAATGGTTCATAGACGCATGCAAGGGCATGTGACCAGCTCATGTGACACTGGACTTTAACTTTTCCCATTCTAATATATCTTTTTTCAGGTTGGGCTACCAGGTCTGCATGCAGTATTCAATATGTTGGTGTACCATGGGTTTATCTAGAAGCAATATGATTTTTTTTTGTATTTTTATATATTAATGGAATTAATTGCTCCCTGGTTTAAAACAAATTAAAGGAATTATTCACACAACTCAAGGTTAAGCTGTGGAACTCTTTGCCAGAGGATGTTCTGAAGGCCAATACAATAAAAGTGTTTAAGTGGTTTAAGCATTGGTCTGCTAAGCCCAGGCTTGTGAGTTCAATCCTTGAGGGGGCCATTTAGTGAACTGGGATAAAAAAATCTGTCTGGGGATTGGTCCTGCTTTGAGCAGGGGGTTAGACCTGATGACCTTCTGAGGTCCCTTCCAACCCTGATAGAATATCATGTCCCAAACTCTGTTTGCCAAAAGCTGCAAATGGTTCAGGGGGGATGGATCACTTGACAATTAGCTGTTCTGTTCATTTCCCCTACAACACCTGGTACTGCTCACTGTCGGAAGACAGGATTCTGGGCTAGATGGATCTTTGGTCTGACCCAGTATAGCTATTCTTATGATCAATGAAGCAGGGAATGGTGTACAGGTGGTGTTGTGTGTTTATCTGGATATGGGTACCTCTTGTGCTACCTAAACTAGAGGAATTGTTATAGCAAGCAGTGACTGGGGTAGAGGGGTCCCCACACTGAGATTGCTCAATTAGAACAAACTGCAAACAATGGGTCTGACAATCCCCCAAGAGGGTGGCTATTCTCATACTTAGATTTACCAAAACAGCTTTCACAATACTTTATACTGAAGTCAAAACATTGTTCCCTTAAAGCCACCAAGCCTTGGACTTCCAATCAAACAGCCAAGTCAAGTATGATGATGTTCTCATTGCCAATGTGTACCTTCTGGTGCCCCCCTTGCTACACCCCATCATTGATGGGATGAGGAAGAAACAGATCAGGGAGATGCTGCTCTTTCCTCATAAAAGGACCTAAATGTTTTCTCATGGTGCTCTGCCTTTCAGAGCTAGCTCCATACAGAGATGGCTGGGGACACCGCAGAAGTGCTTAATGACTTCTCTGTTTCGGTTTTCACCAAGAAGATTGGTGGCATTTGGATGCCCAACACAGTGAATGCCAGTGAAAATGGGGTAGCATCAGATGCTACAATAGGGAAAGAACAAGTTAAAAATTACTTGGACAAGTTAGATGTCTTCAAGTTGCCATGGCCTGATGAAATCATCATTGAATACTCAAGAAACTGACTGAAGAGATATCTGAGCCATTAGCTATTATCCTTGAAAAGTTATAGGAGACTGGAGAGATTCCAGAAGACTGGAAAAGAGCACACATAGTGCTTATCTATAAAAAAGGAACTAAGGACATCTCAGGCAATTACAGGCCAGTCACCTTAATTTCTGTACCAGGTAAAATAATAGAGCAAATAATTAAGGAATCAATTTGCACACATCTAGAAGATGATAAGTAATAGTCAGCATGGATTTGTCAAGAACAAATCATGTCAAACCAATTTGATAGCTTTCTTTGACAGGGTAAAAAGCCATGTGGCTAGACGGGATGTGGAGATGTGATATATTTGGATTTCAAAAAGAACAGGAGTACGTGTGGCACCTTAGAGACTAACAAATTTATTAGACCATAAGCTTTCGTGTTAGTCTCTAAGGTACCACAAGTACTCCTGTTCTTTTTGAGGATACAGACTAACACAGCTGCTACCCTGAAATCTGTCATTTGGATTTCAGTAAGTCTTTTGATACAGTCTCGCATGACCTTCTCATTAACAAACTAGGTAAAGACAACCTAGATGAATCTACTATAAGGTGGGTACATAACTGGTTGGATAACCATTACCATAGAGTAGTTATCAATGGTTCACAGTCAGGCTCGACAAGCACGAGTCCATGGGGCTGGATGCACTGCATACGAGGGTGCTAAAGGAGTTGGTGGATGTGATTGCAGAGCTATTGGCCATTATCTCTGAAAACTCATGGCGATCGGGGGAGGTCCCAAGGACTGGAGAAGGCTAATGTAGTGCCCATCTTTCAAAAAGGAAAGTAGGAGGATCTGGGGAACTACAGGCCAGTCAGCCTCACCTCAGTCCCTGGAAAAGTCCCATGGAGCAGGTCCTCAAGGAATCAATTCTGAAGCACTTAGAGGAGAGGAAAGTGATCAGGTACAGTCAGCATGGATTCACCAAGGGCAAGTCATGCCTGACTAAGCTAATTCCCTTCTATGACAAGATAACTTGCTCTGTGGATGAGGGGAAAGCAGTGGACTTGTTATTCCTTGACTTTAGCAAAGCTTTTGTTATGGTCTCCCACAGTATTTTTGCCAGCAATTTAAAGAAGTATGGGCTAGATGAATGGACTCTAAAGTGGATAGAAAGCTGGCGAGATTGTCGGGCTCAGCGGGAAGTGATTAATGGCTCCATATCCAGCAGGCAGCCGGTATCAAGCGGAGTGCCCCAAGGGTTGGTCCTGGGGCCGGTTTTGTTCAATATCTTCCTTAATGATCTGGAAAATGTCGTGGATTGCACCCTCAGCAAGTTTGCTGAAGACACTAAACTGGGACTAGTAGTAGATACGCTGAAGGGTAGGGATAGGATACAGAGGGACCTAGACAAATTAGAGGTTTGGGCCAAAATAAATCTGATGAAGTTCAACAAGGACAAGGGCAGAGTCCTACACTTAGGACAGAAGAATCCCATGCACTGCTACAGGCTAGGGACCGAATGGCTAGGCAGCAGTTCTGCATAGAAGGACCTAGGGGTTACAGTGGATGAGAAGCTGGTTATGAGTCAACAGTGTGCTCTTGTTGCCAAGAAGGCTAACGGCATACGTTAGCTGTATAAGTAGGGGCATTGCCAGCAGATCGAGGGATGTGATTATTCCCCTCTATTTGGCACTGGTGAGGCCTCATCTGAAGTACTGTGTCATGTTTTGGGTCCCACACTACAAGAAGGATGTAACAGTGTTGCAAAAAATGGAAAAATCATTCTGCGATGTATTAGTGGGAGAGTTGTAAGGAAGACACGAGCAATAATTCTTCCCCTCTACTCCTTGCTGATTAGGCCTCCATTGGAGTAGGAATGAATTCTTTGCTTCAGTCTTCATGGCTGAGGATGTTAGGGAGATACAAACTACGGCACAGGTTTTGGAAAGTGAAAAAATCTGAGGAATTGTCACAGATTAAAGTGTTATCCTTTTCCAGTTCTGAGCGTCACATTTCAGGAAAGTTTTGAATGAATTGGAGAAAGTCCAGAGAATAGCAAACAAGATGATTAAAGGTCTAGAAAACATGACCTATGAGGGAAGATTGAAAGAATTGAGTTTGTTTATTCTGAAAAAGAGACGACTGACAGGAGACATGATAACAGTTTTCAAGTACCTAAAAGGTTGTTACAAGGAGGAGGGGAATAAATTGTTCACCTTAACCTCTAAGGATAGGACAAGAAGAAATGGGCTTAAATTGCAGCAGGGAAGCTTTAGGTTGAACATTAGGAAAAGCTTCCTAAATGTCAGGGTGGTTAAACTCTGGAATAAATTGCCAGAGGTAGTGTAATCTCCATCATTGGAGATTTTTAAGAGCAGGTTAGACAAATAGCTCTAGATCGTGCTGGTCATTTCGTGAGTGCAGGGGACTGGACTTGATGACCTCTCAAGATGTCTCCCAGTCCTATAATTCTATGATTCCTTCCATGGAGCTCAGGCTGTTAAAATGTCTGCCTGCAGTTAGAAGGAGTATGGTCTTCTATGTGTCTGACTATTTTATTCTTTACTATTCTATCAACTGATTTGCCAGGTACCAACGTTAGACTTACCGGTCTGTAACTGCCAGATTCACCTCTAGAGCCCTTTTTAAATATTGGCATTACATTAGCTATCTTCCAGTCACTGGCTACAGAAGCCAATTTAAAGGACAAACCATAGTTAATAGTTCCACAATTTCACATTTGAGTTCTTTCAGAACTCTTGGGTGAATGCCATCTGGTTCCGGTGACTTGTTAATGTTGAGTTTATCAATTAATTTCAAAACCTCCTCTAGTGACACTTTAATCTGTGACAATTCCTCAGATTTTTCACCTACAAACTATGGCACAGGTTTTGGAATCTCCCTAACATCCTCAGCCATGAAGACTGAAGCAAAGAATTCAGTTAGTTTCTCCACAGTTAATTTATCATCTTTAAGTGCTCCTTTTGTATCTCGATTTTCCAGCGGCCCCACTGGTTGTTTAGCAGGCTTCCTGCTTCTGATGTACTTAAAAAACATTTTGTTATTACCTTTGGAGTTTTTGGCTAGCTGTTCTTCAAACTCCTTTTTTGCTTTTCTTATTACATTCTTGCACTTAATTTGGCAGTGTTTATGCTCCTTTCTATTTGCCTCACTAGGATTTGACTTCCACTTTTTAAAAGATGCCTTTTTATCTCTCACTGCTTCTTTTACATGGTTGTTAGGCCACTGTGGTTCTTTTTTAGTTCTTTTACTGTGTTTTTTTCATTTGGGATATTAATTTAAGTTGCACCTCTGTTATGGTGTCTTTGAAAAGTGTCCATGCAGCTTGCAGGGATTTCACTCTAGTCACTGTACCATTTAATTTCTGTTTAACTAACCTCCTCATTTTTGCATAGTTCCCTTTTCTGAAATTAAATGCCACAGTGTTGGGCTGTTGAGGTGACTATGTATCTGTATTTCAAATGTAATTTCAAATGTAGTTACACCTGGGTAAAGCCTACTAGACAAGATGCTTTCAGTCTAGATAGCTGGCTGGGGAGGGCCCATTCAAGTCAATGAACCATTAGGAAAATAACCCTAGGCCTTAGCAGAAGCTTTTCTCCCACCAGGTGAGCCTTCCTGTGAACGCTCCAAATAGCCTGTGAGTGATGGTTGCTATGTCTCCACAAGTACGTGGGATACGACCATATGTTTCTGGACTCCATCTTGGAATATTAGTGTTTTTCCACTAACTGGTGTGGGAACCAATCATTAAAACAAAGGGTTCCTTTTGCCATATGCAAAAACCATATAAGGCAGGGAGTGATATCATCCATGGTTCTTCACTGCCCACACAAGAGGACTCTGGAAACACCTGAGGAACACAGACTGAACTGGGGAAGTGCTGTATCCAGGCTAAAGGGATTGCTTGGAGATTCCCAGCTGTAAACAAAGTGCAGTTTGCCCCGTAAGAATCTCCTAGAATCATAGAATCAGAATATCAGGGTCGGAAGGGACCTCAGGAGGTCATCTAGTCCAACCCCCTGCTCAAAGCAGGACCAAATCTGAACTAAATCATCCCAGCTAGGGCTTTGTCAAGCCTGACTTTAAAAACCTCTAAGGAAGGAGATTCCACCATCTCCCTAGGTAACGCATTCCAGTGCTTCACCACCCTCCTAGTGAAAAAGTTTTTGCTAATATCCAACCTAAACCTCCCCCACTGCAACTTGAGACCATTACTCCTTGTTCTGTCCTGCCTGCTTCTATCATCTCTTGGGGTGAGAATCCGCTATTCACATCCAATTTTTTATTGTATTAAGCTTAGTTTGCGTTTTTTTTTTTATTTGTTAGGTAATCTGCTTGTAATTACTTAAAATTGATCTTTTGGCATTAATAAACTTGTTTTTGCTCTATCTAAACCAGTGAGTTGGAGTGAGGTGTGTGGGAATCATAAGTCAGGGGCAGAGGCTGTTGCATATTCCTCTCCACGATGAGGGACGGGGTGAATGTTATGAGCTTACAACGTACAGCACACAATGGTATCATTTTGGGTTTATACCCCAGAGGGAGAACATGCCTGAGGAACTGAGGGCTCCCTTAGATGTAGCCTTCCCTTTCAGGTGCTGGTCAGAGAGTCTGCATGTAACTGAAGCTGGGTGTGTCCCTTAACTGTATGTATGATGGTGGAATTGCAGGTTGGAATTCTTGGTAGCATGTCACAGCAGTACAGTGTGAGAGAGGGCCCAGGCTGGTGGGTTGGGGCTGTCAGGGATAAAAATGTCCAGGTTTCAGATAGGCAAGGGACATACCCCATGTTAGGGTGAATAGGAGGATGTATCCCAGAGGGGAACCCAGAGAAAGGTGATCAAGTTGTAGAAACTGTTAAGGAGGTGGGTGGGGGATTCTTTAACATAGCAACAGGAGGCAACAGCCCCTGAGGGAGGGAGGTCACATGGGCAGAGGTGAAAGTGGGCTGGTATGGAACGGTACGGCATACCGGTAAGAAGGGTCTGCCAGTACCAGACCGGACACAGCTGAAGGTGAAGCACTGCAATTTAAATAGGCCCAGGGCTCCCAGCCACTGCCCTTCAAGTCACACTACCTGTTTTGTTACTGGCTTGGTAAATCCAAGTATTGGAATAACTGTCCATTTGGGGGATTGTCGGCCTTATTTTTGCACTTTCCTCTAACTGAACAATTTCAGTGTGCACCCCCCCATGGAACCCTGGTTACAGCTTGTTAAAACAATTTCTCTACTTTAGATATCACAAGAGATACCCATATCCAGGTAAACATAATACAACACCAACATGCCATTCCATACCTCAGTGAACATAAGAATGTAAGAACGGTCATACTGGATCAGCCCAAAGGTTCATCTTACCCAGTATCCTGTCTTCTGACAGTGGCCAGTGCCAGGTGCCCCATAGGGAATGAATAGAACATGTAATCATCACCATCCCTGCTTGCTCACTGCCAGCTTCTTGAAGAGAGAGAGGCTGTGGACATCATCCCTGCTCATCCTGGCTAACAGCCATTGAAAGACTTATCCTCACCTCTGTCTTGCTTGGCTTCCGTTTCAGACAGCTACTTTGTCCAAGAAATGAGTTATTTTAGTGATAGCAGTGTAGTCGTACATAAAGATTAGGAGGATCTCGGTGTTATCTGAATATTGCTGTTGTTAGAGACCATCTTGTATGACCAGTTCCCATAGTGGCTGCATGGAGATGTTGAAAAGTGCCAGAGAGAGAATTGATCCTGCGGGACTCCACCAGGGAGTGTCCTAGTGCTGGAGGTGCAGTTTCCCATCACTGCTACTTGGGTACATTCTGCCAAGAAGGATTCAGACCAATTTAGTGCATCCCTCTGGACTCCTGCTGCCTCCTAAGTGAGACAGCAGTATCTCATTGACAAAGCTCAAATAATGCAAAGAGATCCAGAAGGCTGAGTATGGATGTCTGCCTTCCATCCATTGACAGGAGGAGATGCTCCATCGGTGCCTCTAAAGCAGGGGAAGAGGATAGCAATTGTTAGAAATGAGAAGTTATGAAGTATCGAAAATGGAAGAGGGCAGCCAAAGACACTAGAGACAAATCCATGGCTATCAGGTTAAGAAAAAGAATATTTGTACGTATATTAGAAAGAAAGGAAATTCTGAGCGTGGTATAGGCCTTTACTAGATGGGAATGGTTGTGACTGGTTGTCACCTGGGGTTAAGTCTGGGAGACATTGGAACCACTGTGCCCCCTAACACTCCAGCAGGGTTGGCCTTTCTCATGCTGCTCTGCCGATGATACACAGCCAGCCTCTCCAGGGACTGTTATCACCCAACACAGCAGCAGGTGGCACCACATACCCAAGCGAGTTACCTGAATGCTTTACCTAAGCCACTCATTGATTTACAGTGGAGCAATAGCCAACTTCCCAGCTCCCTAGCCTTGCACCTCTGCTGCAGTAGAAACCCAGAATTACACTACCTTGCACTGCAGAGATCAGTACTGTGCAAGATCATTAATATAGTTTGCTTCTCCCTCCCCTCGATGTGGGGAAGATATGCAACAGCCTTTGTTTACCAAGCTGAGATTTTCATAGACACTTCACTCAAAAGTCAGGTTAGGATAAATCATAAAACAAGTTTATTAATGATTTTAAGTTATTATAAATGGTAGCAAACAGATTAAAGCATATTACTTAGCAAATAACCAAAAAAGCTAACTAAGCCTCATATACTAGACAGATAGGATTTGAATTAGCAATATCTCACCCTCACTGATGATAGAAGCAGTTCACCAAGCTTCCATTAACAGTCTAGAAATACCTTTAGCCTGGGACCAGCGCTTCCCCCAGTTTAATCCTTGTTTCTCCTGTATGTCCAGGTGTTCTCTTGTGTGGGGAGTGAAGAAAGTGATGATGGCACTCCCCATATTTATAATCTTTCATATGGTGGGTACCTTTTGTTCCAAGCTAAGTTCCCAGCCCAGTTTGTGGAAACATACAGATATGTTGTTTGGAGTTCAGTGTCATGTGGTCTGGTCACATGACTTTGCATGCCATACTGAGTCATAGCAGCCATAACTCAGATTCTGGGTGAAACATTGAGTCCATTGTCTTTTCTGATGGGCCACTATCACTGTGTAGCCTCTTCATTGTTGTGCCCAAAAAGCTAGCTGTGCGTGTTTTCAACTTCACAAGATCTTTCAGTAACACATGAAATCATAGACTTTAAGGTCATAAGGGACCATTATGATCGTCTAGTCTGACCTCACGCTTAACGCAGGCCACAGAATCTCACCCACCCACCCACTCCCGCAACAAACCCCTAACCTATGTCTGAGCCATTGAATTCTTCAAATCATGGTTTAAAGACTTCAAGGGGCAGAGAATCCTCCAGCAAGTGACCTGTCACCCATGCTGTAGAGGAAGGCAAAAAACCCTCATGGCCTCTGCCAATCTGCCCTGGAGGAAAATTCCTTCCTGACCCCAAGTATGGTGATCAGCTAAACCCTGAGCATGTGGGCAAGACTCACCAGCCAGACACCCAGGAAAGAATTCTCTGTAGTAACTCAGATCCCACCCCATCTAACATCCCATCACAGACCATTGGGCATATTTACTGCTAATAGTCAAAGATCAATTAATTGACAAAATTAGCCTATCCCATCATACCATCTCCTCCATAAACTTATCAAGCTTAGTCTTGAAGCCAGATGTGTCTTTTGCCCCCACTGCTCCCCTTGGAAGGCTGTTCCAGAACTTCACTCCTCTGATGGTTAGAAACCTTCGTCTAATTTCATGTCTAAACTTCCGGATGGCCAGTTTATTTCCATTTGTTCTTGTGTCCACATTGGTACTGAGCTTAAATTATTCCTCTCCCTCCCTGGTATTTATTCCTCTTATATATTTATAGAGAGCAATCATCTCTCCCATCAGTCTTCTTTTGGTTAGGCTAAACAAGCCAAACTTTTTGAGTCTCCTTTCAAAAGACAGGTTTTCCATTCCTTGGCTCATCCTAGTAGACCTTCTCTGTACCTGTTTCAGTTTGAATTCATCCTTCTTAAACATGGGAGACCAGAACTGCACAAAATATTCCAGATGACGTCTCACCAGTGCCTTGTATAACAGTATTAACACCTCCTTATCTCTGCTGGAAATACCTCACCTGATGCATCCCAAGACCGCATTAGCTTTTTTTCCAGCCATATCACATCGGCGGCTCGTAGTCATGGTGTGATCAACTAATACTCTGAGGTCCTTCTCCTCCTCTGCTAATTCCAACTGATGAGTCCCCAGTTTATAACAAAAATCCTTATTATTAATCCCTAAATGCATGACTTTGCAGTTTTCACATACATAGCAAAACGTTATAACTTCACATACAGTGATCATCTTAGAAATGGAAAGAAGGAACAGGAGGACCCAGAGGCGGATTTTGAGAAAACTGACCCCTTATTGTAGTACTGTTCCCCTCCACCAATTGTTGAGTAAGCATCAGGTTAATCACATTACACTCTTTTATTTAAGTTATTATGTAAATACACACATTTGTAAAACATACTCAAAACCTTCTTTAGTAATATGAATGCCCATATAATGAACAGTAATAGCCATATCATGCATATAATTATACCTGCCCGTTTACAGCATTAAACACATGTTTCTTTACAACAATTGTAACCGCAACTTTCCTTAATCCGCAATTTACAAGGTGGGTGGAGGAAGGAGCCATGACCAAGAACACATTTATGTAGCTGGGAAAAAGAAGGGAGAGGAGAGATACCACTACTTCACACAAAATATATTCTCTAGACAACTACATTTCTTATGCAGCTGCAACACTTTTCTATTCTTAACAAGCAAAAAAAAGTGGGCAAAAGTGGCAAACTTTATCTACCACTTGGTATGGAACCAGGCAGTAAGCACGGGTTTGATTATTTAGAACAATATGTTTTAAAAACTCATTTGTGCACCAAAGTTTGGATAACAAAGAGCTTCCAGCCCACACCCATTGTAGGGACCAGGCTTGATACAGGCCCCCAGAAGGGAGGAACAAAAGGGAGCTGAAAGCTAAGGAAAGAAGCCAGACAAACGTCTCTGCCCTCAGGAATTTGTAGTTGAGCTTTAGGACTCACAAGCTGTATGATGCACAGCCTCACCCGCCTGCCTCACAACTCTGCTCCCAAGCCTCAGCTATTTCTGTGTGGCTTCCTGGCTTCCCTCTCTGCTCCTGAGTGGCCTGTGGGCCCCACAGCTGAGTCCTCACTGCACTCACTGCAAGCTCCTTCCCAGCCCCAGAGCAGAGTGAGCCCAGTTGGCGGGGAAGGAGGCAGAGCTGATCCAGTGAGTGATGGAGGAAGGGAAACAGAGAAGTTTTTTCCAATGTGTAAAGTAATGCACAATGGAAAAAATGACCCCAACTATACCTACAATATGATGGGGGCTAATTTAGCTACAACTAATCAGGAAAGAGATCTTGGAGTCATCGTGGATAGTTCTCTGAAGACGCCCACGCAGTGTGCAGTGGCAGTCAAAAAAGCAAACAGGATGTTAGGAATAATTAAAGAAGGGATAGAGAATAAGACGGAGACTATCTTATTGCCCTTATATAAATCCATGGTTTGCCCACATCTTGAATACTGTGGGCTTCTCATCTAAAAAAAAAAGATATACTGGCATTAGAAAATGTTCCGAGAATTATAGATAAGAGGTATATAAAATCATGAGTGCTGTGGAGAAACTGAATAAGGAAAAGTGATTTACTTGTTCCCATAATATAAGAACTAGGGGCCACCAAATGAAATTAATGGGCAGCAGGTTTAAAACAAATAAAAGGAAGTTCTTCACGCAGTGCATAGTCAACTTGTGGAACTCCTTACCTGAGGAGGTTGTGAAGGCTAGGACTATAAGAGTGTTTAAAAGAGAATTAGATAAATTCCTGGAGGTTAAGTCCATTAATGGCTGTTAGCCAGGATGGGTAAGGAATGGTGTCCCTAGCCTCTGGTTGTACGAGGGTGGAGATGGATGGCAGGAGAGAGATCACTTGATCATTACCTGTTAGGTTCACTTCCTCTGGGACATCTGGCATTGGCCACTGTCAGTAGATAGGATACTGGGCTGGATGGACCTTTGGTCTGACCCAGTATGGTGGTTCTCATGTTCTTAAGTGAGCAGAACATTGGGCGAATAGGTGGGGCAGGGGGCAGAGCCTTGAGGGAATAGTAGGAGAGGGTGCAGGAGCCTCAGGGGTCCAGTTACAAAAAAATTAAAAGGTGGAAACCCTATGTGTTAATGATCTGTACCCAGACTGATTCCAAAGATGACAATGCACAGTAAGATCAGGAAAGGGTTTGATGTCTCTCTGACTGCCCAGTAAGTGATTCAAGGAAGAGTGCACGGAACCATGTCACCAGATAGCTCTTCACAGACTTGGTCCTAGAGTCAGAGGATCAGGATAAAACTTTAGGTACCTTTATGAGTAAAGAGCCGGAGCAGCCTGCCCCGGATCTGTTTGGTCCTCACTCCATAGATGATGGGGTTTAGCGTGGGGGGCATCAAGTAGTACACATTGGCAATGAGAACATGGAAATGCAGGGGCACATTCTGGTGAAACCGGTAAGTGAGAGAGAAGAACAGACCTGGGATGTAAAAGACTAAGATGGCGCAAAGGTGGGAGATGCACGTCCCAAAAGTCTTGAGACGGGCATCCTTTGCGGGGAGGCAGAAGATGGCCCTGAGGATCTGGATATAGGACACAACAATAAAAATGACATCCAGACCCATCACACAGAATAGCACAAAGAGGCCATAGTAACTACTGACACGGGTGTCGGCACAAGCCAGCTTCAGCACAGCCATGTGGGCGCAGTATGGCTGGGGGATCGCATTGGTCCTGCAATATGGCCATTGCCTTACCAGGAAGGGGAAGGGCAATGCAAGCAAACCGCTGCGCAGCACTACAGCCAGGCCTATCTTAGCCACCACGGGGTTTGTCAGGATGGTGGAATGTCTCAGGGGATCCCAGATGGCCACATAGCAATCCAAAGCCATGGCCACAAAGATCCCTGACTCAATCACTGAGAAGGAGTGAAAGACATACAGCTGAGTGAGACAAGCACTGAAATTGATCTCCCTAGAATTGAACCAGAAGATTGCCAGCATTTTAGGCAGCATGGATGTAGACACAACCAGGTCAGTGATGGCCAGCATGCAGAGTAAATAGTACATGGACCCATGGAGGCTCAGCTCCATCTTCACGATGAACAGGATGGTGAAGTTCCCCAGGATGGCTATTGTATACATGGTGCAGAAGGGGATGGAGATCCAGACGTGGGCTGCCTCCAGGCCAGGAATGCCCATCAGGATGAAGGTGGATGGGTTGGTGAAGTCGGTTTTGTTGTAATCTGACATGGAGTAGAGTAGAAAGCAGAACGGTGTCTCCTACACGTACCGTACGTTTCACTGAATGCCTGTATGTTCCCACAATCAAGGATGATGGTCACAGTACAAATGCCTGGATGGAGAGACAATGTTAATATGAGACACTGCGTGCACTACAAATGCCTGGATGGAGAGACAATGTTAATATGAGACACTGCGTGCACTACTGGAGGCTGTTCTCATGGGCGAAGAAATTTAGTTGCTCTTCACACACAGAAAAATGACATTTTCATTGTTCAGAGAAATGAATTCCATATTTTATGCTGCTCCATGTGTCAATAATGTGTTGTGAGGTGTGAAACATTATAGGCACCAGCAGGAAAAAAAAGTGTGTGGCTATTGGTTATTCATGATTAATGCAATGAAAGCCAGGCTAGAAAGTGCATGCTGTAGGGAATTCCACATTCACCCAGTGGCTCAAAAGCTGAGTGGAGAAAAAAAAGCAAACCTTTGCCAAGACATGTGCTGGGGGAAACATCCCAACTAGATAGACCTCAGGGAAAAGATCACAGTGTCATTTTGAGCAGTTCCATGGAAACACATACTCATTTGCAACAGTGGCCAAAACAAAGATAATCTTGGGATACATAAGGAATGAGATGGAGAATAACCTGCTCTGCACAGACGTTCAGTTTTCATCACCCAGTGTCCATAAAGGAACAGCTGATATACAAGGGGATTCTGAGACAGAATGGCGTAGCCTGTCCTTTGTGGACAGGCTGAAAAGTCAAGAACTGTTTAGGGAAGAGTCAAAGAAGGGAGATATGATAGAGGAGAGGATAATAAAGAATTGAAATTAATACACTGAAATGGACAAAGAGAGAAAGTTCCCTACTGGTAATATTTATAGACACTTTGTGCTTCAAAAGGGCTAATTCCAGAAAACTGAGGCAAATTATCAGGAGAATTGATTAGGAGGAAAAATTTAGACAGGAAAATGGAATGAAAATTGGGAGTTGTTTAAGAAGAGTTTATTAGATAGAGGGCAGAAATTGGGCGGGAAAGGGGAAAAGGGAAAATAGATAGGAAATAATACAAATTGGAAGTTATGAAAATTAATGAGGAATGCTAAAATATCATGGAAATATTGATGCTTGGTGGAGCTAAGGATCAGAAGAAGGAGATTATTAAGTATATTATGAACGGAAGAAATCCTAGAAAATGTTTAAGATGATTCCTACAGGGAGAAAGGAAACTTGTTTATGTTGGAAAAAAGATAGATGTGTTCAAGAAATAGTTTTGTTCTGCATTTGGAAAGAAGCTCACATTCGGAGATGAAATACTTTCCAGTCCATTAGCATCAACTTTCGAACAACAGAGTTATGAACTGACCAATCAATCACACATCTCATTGTGAGCCAGAAGTCCACAATCAGGCAGCAGAGGCAGTAAAAAGAAAGAAAGAAAGAAAATCAAATGCAGGACAGGTCTCTGTTAAACGTAAATTATAAAAAATAAAGGTAATGTTGAGAAAAAAGCTTTGACAAGGTAAGGAAATAATAGAAAAGCTGGTATTCGATTAGTTCAAAAAAGTTTGGAATATAATTAATGCCCACCAACAGCATGATGTTTGGATAATTGGTCTTGTCAAATATCCCTTAATGATAGTACACATTTGGCTTATCAAGGGAACTGTGCAGACACCATAGACTTTGATTTCTCTCAGGCATTTGATTTTGTAGGGGAAAATAATGAACGCTCTACAATACCAGTGTGTACGGGGAGACTTTGGCAAACCAGTAAAGTGCCTAAAACCACTATGGCTTATTGTTAAAAAGCAACCTAGTCAGCAAGCTGTAAATTGACCATTCAGCAATCTCAGCTTGACCAAGGCAGGAGGGAAGGGGGTTTGGGGGTGCCACAGAAAGGGCAGCTTGACCCCGCGTCCTTCCTGATAAGAATTGTGTTGAAGTTGCTGATACATGCATTTGAAAAGAGCAGGATGTGCCCTCAGGAATGTTTATTGGGGTCTCAAGGCTGCAGGCTCTGGAAAAACCCACACCAGCTTAATCAATAATCAGAAGGAACCTCTTGCTTAATCATTAAAACTGCTTACTTAACAAGGTTTTTAAGGGACATGTCATGCTATTACTAATGTATAAATAAGTAGGACTCCTTTGGGGGACTCTTCGGGACTGGCCTCTCCCTCTGGATGCATCTTGTGTTCCCCAATGGCAGACGGGCTGCCACTGTGCCAGTCGAGAGCCACACACAGCTTTGGTAATTATCAAGGGTTGGGGGTGTTTTACTAATCTTGTTGTGAACGTGTGTAAGTGCTTGAATCTAAGTAAAGTGTAGCTTTAAGTGAAAGCACTCTTGTGTTGTCCTGTTTGTGCCAGCCATCTATCGGTCGGACGGCCATGTCTCCCCTGATTTATTTCCTGATGCCTCCTCACACAGAGTAAAAGTTACCAAGAGCTTTGGGTTGAAAGAACCCCAGGTAACAGAATTTTGGGGCCCCAGCGAGGAGTGGAGAGAGGAAGGAGATGGATGGTACAGTTTGTAGTTTGTCTATTGCAATAGGAGGTAAAAGATGGTGGGGTGGGGTCGCTCCCTACAAGTTCCCGTGTCGCAGTTCACGAGTTAATCTACGGATACATTCCATTACTGGGACTCAGAACTCAGGCTGATTGCCTGCTCGAGTGGAGAAATTATGTCCAGAGACAGGGAATCAACTCCAGGACACAGCCCCAAAGATCAGGGCTGCCAGACCTTAATACTTTGCCAGTGACACTGTGCAGAAACTGGAGTCCCCCAGATGGACCTGATTCTGACTGGCCATCAAGAAAAGTTCATCTGTCTTATTGGGAGTGGTGAGCACTGTGTGTGCAGCATGTGCCGTCTGGTTTTGGTGGTTAAGAAATAGAGATTATGTAGGATATTACTGTGTAAGGGTCTATCACTAGGAAAAGACTCTGTAAACCTGCAAAAATAATTAAGCCCTGAGTCCACGGGGAATGGAGTGTTTGCTCTGAGTCCGCAGGGGATGGGTAGAGCCCGGAGCTCACAGAGGAGTAGAGCCTGGAACTCACGGAGGGGTAAAGTTAGGTGTTTTTTGCCTGGAGCCCTAGGAGCTAGGAAAAGTTGGGTGCCCTATTGTGTGCAGGTAACAGATCTGAACTCATAAGAGTCTAACACAGTAAACAATAGCAAAGAACCTGTACCTTCTGTCAGTCAGGGTCACTACCTATCTGGCAGAATGACCACCCCAGAGCAACAAGAGAGAAAGGGAACAAAAAAAAAAAAGGGACCAGGAGAGGTGGGGGCTAGTTGAGGAGCCCACCCTCCTTGCTAAATGGTTAGTGGGACAAAGCCTGTGCCCATGGGAAGGGGCAGTTCAGCGAGGAGAGCAGGATCAGGCCCAGACAAGCAGGCAGGCAACAGATAAAGAGATTGGAAAACAGGTTGGGAGCCCCGAGGGGCATAGTGGCAGGAGTAAGGAGAAGAGTAAGTACAGGCATGGGGAATTCAGATGCTGGGACAATACTTGGAATGGTGAAATCTGAGTTGATGAAGGTGTCATTTTGGGAGATAAAAAGTGAGTTAAGGAAAGAGAGTGAGACGTTAACTCTGCAGAGGCTGGAGGGAATTAAGCAGTTGAACCTTGTAAAAATGTTAACAAAGAAAAGTGTTATAGAAAAAGAATTCTTGGTTTCTTTGCAGCTATTCTGAAGGAAAAATGGGCCCTTTCCCAAAGGAATGTTTGTAAATAAGCCAGGCAGAAAGACAATCTGCTTTGAATCATTTGACTGAACAATTTAGTCAAGTTCGCTAAAAGGACATAAGGGGTTTCTATTGGAACTTAACTGACCCCAAATGTACACCAGTGTAATCTATGTACAGCTGTGTAAAAATTAAAGCCGTGTAATGGATGTTAAGCAGAAGAGTATGCTTGTATCTTTGTGTGTGTATAGATATATTGTGTAAGTGTGTGGAGTGTTTGGGACCTAGGCCAACACTCCTGACTTGTAAAACTCTGTTTTGTGGGTTTAAGATAAATTGGGTTTTGTTTTGTTTTGTTTTTAAATAACACCACTAAAAAGCCATCTGCATCTGACTTCATTCGAAGTTGCAAAACTGAGAAACACTTTTTGCCAGACGCAGGTAACTAGTGTTGTTGGCTTTGGTGTTTAGCATTTAACCCTTAAGGTACCCCGCTGCTTTATAACGTTCAATATCTTTGTAAAGACCAAAGTCCTGGCTGCAGCAGGGGAGGCAAACCCAGGAGAATGGGGAGAAATTCTGGATCCTTTTTTTTTTTTTTTTTGTGGTAACAAAATAGCAGATCAGAGCTGTAGTAAAAGAATAAAAGATTAAAAAAAAGACAGTGCCCCTCTGGTGCAACTGCAGGGGTGAGATGCACAAAAGAGAAGCAACATTAGAAACACTGAGCCTTAAGGTGGCTCTGATTAATCAGACTGTCACTTTGATGAAAACTCCAAGCACAAAAGAAACAGTTACACCTTATGTACAAATTGCTATGGCTATTATAATCTTATAGAAGTTAAACTATGAAAGGAATGTGCATGTTTCCCAGAACATGTGCAGTGTATATTGTAGAAGGGGTAAAATAAATGCAAACAAAGCATGCTACTTAACTAAAATCCTATTAGGACTCTAAAGGGAGCCACAATAGGTTGTGTTTTCTTTTTCAGATCGCTGTGTCTTTTGGAAGCAGGAGAAAGCAAAATTTGGGCGGAAGTTGATTGTGTCCTTTTTAAGTCAGGGTCTCTCAGCTGCTGATGGCTTTGGATCCAAACGCAAGCCAGAAAGCGTCTGTGACAATGCACATTACCTTACTGATAGAGGATAGATTGTGGATAAGGGTGAAGCGGTGGATGTGGTATACCTAGACTTTAGTAAGGCATTTGATACCGTCTCGCATGATATTCTTATTGATAAACTAGGCAAATACAACTTAGATGGGGCTACTATAAGGTGGGTGCATAACTGGCTGGATAACCGTACTCAGAGAGTTGTTATTAATGGTTCCCAATCCTGCTGGAAAGGCGTAACGAGTGGGGTACCTCAGGGGTCTGTTTTGGGACCGGCTCTGTTCAATATCTTCATCAACGACTTAGATATTGGCATAGAAAGTACGCTTATTAAGTTTGCGTATGATACCAAACTGGGAGGGATTGCAACTACTTTGGAGGACAGGGTCATAATTCAAAATGATCTGGACAAATTGGAGAAATGGTCTGAGTTAAACAGGATGAAGTTTAACAAAGACAAATGCAAAGTGCTCCACTTAGGAAGGAAAAATCAATTTCACACATACAGAATGGGAAAAGACTGTCTAGGAAGGAGTACGGCAGAAAGGGATCTAGGGGTTATAGTGGACCACAAGCTAAATATGAGTCAACAGTGTGATGCTGTTGCAAAAAAAGCAAACATGATTCTGGGATGTATTAACAGGTGTGTTGTGAGCAAGACACGAGAAGTCATTCTTCCGCTCTACTCTGCTCTGGTTAGGCCTCAGCTGGAGTATTGTGTCCAGTTCTGGGCGCCGCATTTTAAAAAAGATGTGGAGAAATTGGAAAGGGTCCAAAGAAGAGCAACAAGAATGATTAAAGGTCTTGAGAACATGACCTATGAAGGAAGGCTGAAAGAATTGGGTTTGTTTAGTTTGGAAAAGAGAAGACTGAGAGGGGACATGATAGCAGTTTTCAGGTATCTAAAAGGGTGTCATAAGGAGGAGGGAGAGAACTTGTTCACCTTAGCCTCTAAGGATAGAACCAGAAACAATGGGTTTAAACTGCAGCAAGGGAGGTCTAGGTTGGACATTAGGAAAAAGTTCCTAACTGTCAGGGTGGTTAAACACTGGAACAAATTGCCTAGGGAGGTTGTGGAATCTCTGTCTCTGGAGATATTTAAGAGTAGGTTAGATAAACGTCTATCAGGGATGGTCTAGATAGTATTTGGTCCTGCCATGCTGGCACGGGACTGGAGTCGATGACCTCTCGAGGTCCCTTCCAGTCCTAGAATCTATGAATCTATGAATCTATGAATAAGGTGGAAAAAGGAGTCAAACCTAAAAATAAGAGAGGGACAGGTTAACCCTAAGTAGGAAAAAGATTCTTTTTGTGTGTGTATGCAGTGCTAAAATCTGACGCTTTTAAGATATTTGATGTTAATATTAAACATTGGGATAAATTTAATGTTAATAAGTACCCCTGTAACAATGTATAGTGTGTATGATTTTTGGACAAACCTTTAAGGTCATATGGTAATGATGCTTCTCAGCTATTACTTGTGAATAAACTTAAAGCTTAGCACAGCAGGGAAAACATTACAAACTTGGTCTGCTGTATAAGAAGGAAAACTGAGGTCCACCACCTCATAAGTTTCATAACTGAACAGTGGGATAATTTCCCCATAACCCTTAAAAGGTAGGAGCCATTGAAACCTGGCCTGCCTATAGAACAAAAACACAGGAAAGTATGGGGGTAATTCCTCTGTTTTGCCTGCAATCAGCAGGGATATTTGTAAAAAAATATTGATATTTTAAGCAATAATCTGCCACCCCAAAAGGGGTAGAAGCATGTTCTTTTTGTCTTTCAGAACATCAGGAAAAGCTGGTACCAGCTAAAGAGCAACCCAGAATACTATGGCTTTACTGTCACGACAAAGATTGTGTTTTGTGTTTTATGTTTTGTATTTTGTCTTGTGTTGTTTGTCTTGTTGCCAGCATTGTTGTGTATTGTGTTACAAAACAAGGAAATACTGCATTAGGCAGAACCGGATGAGCAAGCATTTTAACTGTATTTACAAAAAACAATGTTGCAGAAGGGTGAAGGTCAAGGAACGCCAGTCTCTAACAGGGAAATATCCTTAGGTGGTAAAGGCACATTTAAAAGCAAAATATGCATGTGACACAAGGTGTATCTGTTGGTGGGAATAAAAGGATGGACATATAAAGTTTTAAAGTACAAAGTGGAATCATCAAGGGGAAAAGGATATGTAAAAACATTGATTACTAAAAGAATAAGACTTGCTAATTATTACTTCTTAGTCAACTTCCAGCATGCAAGCCCAGCTGAATGCACCTGGGTGTTGTATGACATTGGATGTAAGGAAAGAAAGGCCCAGTGAAGGTAGAGCTGCCCTAATACTATCTCCATGTGAACTGCTGAAGGTTATTGGATTTTCTCTGGTAGCCAGGGGGGTGGGCAGCCTAAAGAAAAGGCTCCCAATAAATGTATTGAACTGCTTTGGGTGGAACTGGATTAGAAGTTGGAGTGCTGGATGCTACTCATAGATTCATAGATTATAGGACTGGAAGGGACCTCGAGAGGTCATCGAGTCCAGTCCCCTGCCCGCATGGCAGGACCAAATACTGTCTAGACCATCCCTGATAGACATTTATCTAACCTACTCTTAAATATCTCCAGAGACGGAGATTCCACAACCTCCCTAGGCAATTTGTTCCAGTGTTTAACCACCCTGACAGTTAGGAACTTTTTCCTAATGTCCAACCTAGACCTCCCTTGCTGCAGTTTAAACCCATTGTTTCTGGTTCTATCCTTAGAGGCTAAGGTGAACAAGTTCTCTCCCTCCTCCTTATGACACCCTATTAGATACCTGAAAACTGCTATCATGTCCCCTCTCAGTCTTCTCTTTTCCAAACTAAACAAACCCAGTTCTTTCAGCCTTCCTTCATAGGTCATGTTCTCAAGACCTTTAATCATTCTTGTTGCTCTTCTTTGGACCCTTTCCAATTTCTCCACATCTTTTTTAAAATGCGGCGCCCAGAACTGGACACAATACTCCAGCTGAGGCCTAACCAGAGCAGAGTAGAGCGGAAGAAGGACTTCTCGTGTCTTGCTCACAACACACCTGTTAATGCATCCCAGAATCATGTTTGCTTTTTTTGCAACAGCATCACACTGTTGACTCATATTTAGCTTGTGGTCCACTATAACCCCTAGATCCCTTTCTGTCGTACTCCTTCCTAGACAGTCTTTTCCCATTCTGTATGTGTGAAATTGATTTTTCCTTCCTAAGTGGAGCACTTTGCATTTGTCTTTGTTAAACTTCATCCTGTTTACCTCAGCCCATTTCTCCAATTTGTCCAGATCATTTTGAATTATGACCCTGTCCTCCAAAGTAGTTGCAATCCCTCCCAGTTTGGTATCATCCGCAAACTTAATAAGCGTACTTTCTATGCCAATATCTAAGTCGTTGATGAAGATATTGAACAGAGCCGGTCCCAAAACAGACCCCTGCGGAACCCCACTCGTTACGCCTTTCCAGCAGGATTGGGAACCATTAATAACAACTCTCTGAGTACGGTTATCCAGCCAGTTATGCACCCACCTTATAGTAGCCCCATCTAATTTGTATTTGCCTAGTTTATCGATAAGAATATCATGCGAGACCGTATCAAATGCCTTACTAAAGTCTAGGTATACCACATCCACCGCTTCACCCTTATCCACAAGGCTCGTTATCCTATCAAAGAAAGCTATCAGATACCTAACATAGAGGTATTGGCAAACAAATGAAGTTATGTTATAAATGTTTCTGTCATATTATAGCAATTAGGGTATGTGATTTTGAATTTAATGTACCTGAATTTAAATATAGTCAGATAAAAACATTGTATTCTATTGTAACACCCGTGCCTCTTGGAATGGATCTAACTGCTTTACAAACATTGCTTTTACACCCTGATTTACAGAACCAGCTCAATACTGCAAAACAGGAAGGGCACAGAGTCATGGTTATCATGCATCATAATGCCAATGAAATTAAAGGGGTATTTGCAAGAATTAGCCAAGACCTGTCACACCACTGGTGGGAAGTGTTATTGGGGTGGTCCCCCACTGGCCCAGGCATCCTGAATTTGTCCCTACACCCCATCATAGTAAACTTGGGGTGCCAAATAGAAGTGGTTTTTGTTACCAGTCTAATGACATGCTGGACCTGGCGCAAAATCTGGCAATGGCAAGTCCCCCAACAGATGAGTCAGTGGTTACTGCCACCGGCACTCGTACCCCCGGGAAAGGAACATTTCGAACTTGTCGCCCCTCCCTCAAATGGGAAAGTAGGCTAAGGTGATCACTTGTCAATTGCTGTGCTGGTGTGCTAAGTATAGGATGCCAACAAGAAGTTCATTTGCTTGGTCTCAGCTGAGAGCCTTGAGCTTTCGTTGGATCTCAACTCAGGTGCATCCAGACAAGGTGTGACAGCGATCGTGTAAAGGCCCCTTGTGCACAAGGCGGCCTTTAAGCAGGGGAAATTGCACAGGGAGACTTTGGCAAACCAGTAAAGTGCCTAAAACCACTATAGCTTATTGTTAAAAGCAACCTAGTCAACAAGCTGTAAATTGGCCATTCAGCAATCTCAGCTTGGCCAACGCAGGAGGGGAGGGGGTTTTGGGGTGCCTCAGAAAGGGCAGCTTGACCCCGCGTCCTTCCTGATAAGAATTGTGTTGAAGTTGCTGATACATGCATTTGAAAAGAGCAGGATGTGCCCTCAGGAATGTCTATTGGAGTCTCAAGGTTGCAGGCTCTGGAAAAACCCACCCCTCGTTAATCAATAATCAGAAGGAACCTCTTGCTCGATCATTAAAACTGCTTACTTAACAAGGTTTCTGTAAGGGACATGTCATTCTATTACTAATGTATAAATAAGGAGGAATTGTTTGGGGGACTCTTCGGGACTGGCCTCTCCCTCTGGATGCATCTTGTGTTCCCCAATGGCAGACGGGCTGCCACTGTGCCACTCGAGAGCCACACTCAGCTTTGGTAATTATTGAGGGTTGGGGGTGTTTTACTAACCTGTTGTGGACGTATGTAGGTGCTTGAGACTAGTAAAGTTTAGCTTTAAGTGAAAGCACTCTTGTGTTGTCCTGTTTGTGCCAGCCATCTATCGGTCGGACGGCCGTGTCTCCCGATTTATTTCCTGACACCTCCTCGCACAGAGTAAAAGTTACCAAGAGCTCTGGGTTGAAAGAACCCCGGGTAACAAGTGGAGCACATGTTAAATAGACTAAAAACTGGCTAACTGACAGATCTCAGGAAGCAGATGTCAATTGCCAATTTGTCAGTGAATGAAGGTGTTTGGGGTTCCACAGGGATCAGTTCTAGGCCTGATGCTATTCAACATTTTAATCAATGATCTGGAAGCAAATAGAAAATCACTGCAAATAAAATTGTGGATGACCCAAAGATTGGCATAGAGGTTACAATGAGGAGGCCAAGGCAGGCATACCAAGTGGTCGCAAGCATTTGGTGAGCTGTGCCCATGCATACAAAATCTTCTAATACAGTCACATGCAAAGTTAGCTTCTCAGAACTGGTAATGCAGGCCTGGCCCTCAGACTAGGGCACTTTATTATGGAACACAATGACCTCGAAAAAGATTTAAGAGTCACTGTGGAGCTCTCAGTTTCAGGCTCTGGCCAAAAGGGCTGATGCGATCCTCGGATGCATAAACAGGGGGTTGGTGAGTTGGAGCAGGGGAAAGATGTTACCTACGTACACGGCATTAGTGAAAACTGACTGTCCAGACCGGGGATTCACATTTATAAAAGGATGTTCAAAAATTGGAGAAGGTGCGGAAAAGAGCCACATAAATAATTGGAAGCTGCAGAAAATGCTGGAGAGTGAGAGACTTAAGGAGCTTCATCTATTTATCTTAAATAGTAATAACCGGCTGTGTAATCTAGAGGAGAAAGGCAGAGCAAGGCCCAATGGCTAAAAGCTGAAGCCAGACAGATTGCAGGTGGAAATAAGGGCCAAAGATTTAGCACTGAAGGTGATTAACTATTGGTACAAAATGCAAAGGGAAGTGGTGGATTCTCCACCTCCCCATGTTTACAGATCTAAACTGGATGCTTGTCTGGGAGATCTGCTTCAGGACTTGTCTACGCTTGAATTGCTATAGTGGTGCTGCCATAACACTTCAGTTGTAAAAACTACTTGCACCGACAGCAGGGGTTCTCCCATCAGCGTGGGTAATCCACCTCCCTGAGATGTGATAGCAAGGTTAGTGGAAGAATTTGTCCATCAACCCCAGGCTGTCCACATGGGGGTTAGGTTGATATAGCTACATCTCTCAGGGGGTTGGATTTTTCTTGCTGTTTCAGAAAAGGCAAATGCAATGTTAGGTTGTATTAGCGAAGGTATAGCTTGCAAGTCTCATTAAATGATACTACCACTCTATTCAGCTCTGCTTATGCCTCAATTGGAACACTTTATCCAATTTTGGACACTGCTGTATAGAAAGGATGTAGAGAATCTGTAAATGGTCCCGAGGCTATTGAGAGAGATGTTCCAAGGGATGGAATGCAAGCCATATGAACAAGCTGAAGTAACCAGGAATGCTTAGTTTGGAAAAGAGGAGATTGTGGAGGATACAATACTGGTCTTTAAATACTTCAAAAGTTGCCATAAGAAAGATTGAGGAAAGCTGTTGTCTCTTGCTGCATGGTGCAGGAGAAGAGGCAATGGTTTCATATCTCAGGAAAATCTTCCTAATTGTAAGAAAAGAAGGACAATGAAACAGACGACTCTGGAGGTTGTAATGGCCTGTATTATAGGAAGATGATCTAATTGTTCCTTCTCACCTTAAACCCCATGAATGTATCAATAAACCCCATGAATTTATCAATAAACAAAATAGATCAGACATTTATGTTTACTGTGTCTCACAACACACACAAAAGGGAAAATCCAATTACTTTGAATGTATAACACTGATAAAAGTTTTTTTTTACATTATACCAATTTTGACTATGAAACTTCTTGCGTAAGACATTATTGAAGCCAAAAACTGAATGGGATTCAAAAATGTACTGGCCAGCATAGGTGCTGCTGGTGGCATCAACTTTAGTTGAGGCTGTCTGACACCTTCAATCAGAAGACCTCAATTTCAGTCGCTTGTAAGTTTGACAAACAAAGAATTTGGATGGAAATTTCCCACATGGGTGTCTAGTTCTGTCTGAATTGTTTCTTGAAAGTTTGAGGCTGGAAGTTTCATCTGACTACTCGAATGAATCTACAAGAGAAGATGTGTTGCCCATGTTGAAAAATTCTTATAACTGTTACAGTGAGGAGCCTTAACACCTCCATTCTTACCAGCAGAATAAAGTAAGGTAGCAGCCTCCCCTCCCCCCATGACAGCATGCCAGGATGTCTGGGTTCTTCTAGGAGGGGAGCAGGGTCTGGGGGCTTGTAGTGGGGAGGGACTGGGAGCCAGGATACCTGGGTTCTGCTGGGAGGGCAGTGGGGTCCGTGGGAGGGGCTGGGAGCAAGGAAACATGGGTTCTGCTGGCAGAGAAGTGGGGTCCATGGAAGGGGCTGGGAGCCAATCACTCAAAACTGGGTGACTGGGCTTGAAATTTAACGTTGATAAATGCACCATAATGAACATTGGAAAGCAGAATCACAACTATACATATAAAATGATGGGGTCTAAATTAGCTGTTACCATTGAATAAAGAGATCTTGGGGTCACTGTGGAGAGTTCTCTGAAAACATTCACATAATGTGCAGCAGCAGTCAAAAAAGTGATAGATAACAGGACAGAAAGTATCATATTGCCTCTATCTAAATCCATGGTACGCCCACATCTTGAAAACTATGTGCAGATATGATCGCCCCATCTCAAGATATATTGGAATTGGAAAAGGTTCAGAAAAGGGCAACAAAAATGATTAGGGGTATTAGGGAACAGTTTCTGTGGGAGGAGAGATTAATAAGACTGGGATTTTTCAGCTTGGAAAAGAGACAACTAAGGAGAGATATGAATGAGGTCTATAAAATAATGACTGGTGTAGAGAAAGTAGATAAGGAAGTGTTGTTTAATACAACTCATAACACAAGAACTAGGGGTCACCAAATGAAATTAATAGGCAGCAGATTTAAAAGAAATAAAATAAAGTATTTCTTCAAGCAACGCACAGTCAACCCTTGGAACTCTTTGCCAGAAGATGTTGTGAAGGTCAAGACTATAGCAAGGTTAAAAAAAAACGAGATAAATTCATGGAGGACAATTCCATCAGTGGCTATTAGCCAGGATGGGCAGGGATGGTGTCCCTAATCTCTGTTTGCCAAAAGCTGGGAATGGGTGACAGGTGTGGCAAAGTACCTTTTTCTCCTCAGAAGGCTCAGTCCTTTTTAGCCTTGGAGACACAGGCTTGGACAAGGCAAATCCTTGTAGGTAGCACAGGGTCTGGCTATTCCTTCCCTCAGTCAGTCCCTTGTGCTTGTTTATCTTCCCTTCTGGGCACAGGAAGGGTTCAGAGCCTTGCTGCTCCTAGCTTACTGGCAGCTTCCCTGCTTCTCCCACTCTCTCTCCCCCTTCCCTTCCACGCCGGGGAGGGTTTAAAAAGGTCCCAAGCAGTTGGAGCCAGCTGAACCTAATTAGTTCCCTGGTAACCACTTGCCCAGCTGAACCTTATTTCCCCATGGTTCTCTCTCCTCAGTGGCTTGGGAGAGGCCTTTTTAACCCCCTGGGACTGATTACTACCCCCCACCACCCGTAGCTCTTCGTCCTGGGTTTGCCACACAGGGAATGGATCACTTGATGATTACTTGTTCTGTTCATTCCCTGTGGGGCACCTGTCACTGGCCACTTTCCGAAGATAGGATACTGGGCTAGATGGACCTATGGTCTGACCCATTATGGCCATTCTTATGTCCTGATGTTTTTTCTTATGTTAACAGCCAGAGCCCTGAAATGCCAGAGGAGGAAGTGACAGTCTCTGTGCACTAACACACACCTGGCTCCTGAGATCTTTACTCAGTTCTTACTCCAAGGGGAATTTTTGCCTTAGCAGATCCTGAGCAAATTATGGGCCACAGCCTAAGAATTTGGCTTTGTATTGTACATCTACTAACACCTTTCATCCTGAAGGATACCCTGTGCCACTGAAATGCAGCCATCTTGGGGATGGGGCCAATTATCTGGGGCAAGTGGGGGTACACAAAAATAATGACATTTTGATCCATCTACCAATGTTGCCCTAGATTTTTTGAGTAGGTGAGCTCCTCAGCAAGGGATGGTTACCTGTGATTTCTGAGACCGAAGTGTCTTCCCTGAGAATCCCTCTCAGGTAGTCGTGTCCCACACCTCTCTCATGCTAGCATCTGCAGCAGCCTCTCATGCCACGAGCCAACACTGTGGTATGAACTGTTTATTATATAGCTCTTTGCAATCCCTGTGGACTTCACTCGGCCTCTATTGGAGAAGTCACATCTGGATGTAAACATACACTCTAGTAAATGTCTCTGTTTCTATTTATGTGCTTCTGTGCTCTTTATCCAACATTAGGGGTAAACAGTAATTAATGGACCTTCCCAAAGAGAGATGAGAACATGCTCTGTGCTGAGTGGGAGAGGAATTGGCTGCTCCATGTATTTTTTTATATTTTAAAATAATAGTTGAATAGGAAGAAAACTCGGGATAATGTGCAGATCTCTATACTCTGTAAATGGTGAGGATGGCTGGTTGGATAGTAGACAGACTTGGAAAAAGATGACTGAGGGGAGACATAAGCATTTTCTGGAGACACACAGGGCTGTCACTAAGAAATCAGAAATCAATAATTCTCATCAGTAATTATAATCATACTGTGCAGAACCTTTCATTGAAGGGTCTTCAAAACACCTAGCAAAGGAAAGTGACTATGATCCTATTGTCATAAGAGTGACGTGATTTGATGAAGGTCAGAGAGAGAATGACACACTGACCCCATGAATCCTGATTTTCCTGCCTTAGCCACAGACTCTCTGTCACTAACTGAAGGCTTGAGAAGAGGGAAATGGATTCACAGTCTAACGGAACCAGGAATGCAGGCCTGCCCCACAGACAAAGGCACTTTATTATGGAATGCAGGGATCCCAAACAGACCATTCTACCAATATTTGGGGCGTCCACAGATTTTTTCTGCAATGATTATCTATTTCCATCGAGATCATTGATGAAAAAGTTGAATAGCATCTGGCCTAGAACTGATCCCTGCTGAACCCCACTCACAGACAATGACCCATTGATAACTGCTTTCTGAGATCTGTTAGTTAGCCAGTTTGTATCCATTTTACATATGCTCTACTGATATTGCAGTGATCATTTTAATTGGTATATTTTCCAATATTAAAACAAATGCCTCAGAGAAATCAAGGTTTATTGCATCTGCATGGTTTCCTTCATCAACCAAATGTGTACTCTCATTAAAGGATGATATCAGATTTATTTGACAAGACTGATTTTCCATAAAACCTTATTTACTGGTATTAATTATAATCCTAGACTTTTATTTTAAAATAATCACATACCAGCTTTTCCATTGTTTCCTAACCTTGTGAAATCTTTTTAACTTCCCTTTTTTATACACTTTATGTTTATCACAGAATTGTCCTCTATTTGCTTATTTTTTAAGACTTTGCTGCTGCCGGATTGCATAGTTCTGATTCCAAATGAGATGTGTGTTGGATTTGTCAGTTCGTAATTCTTGTGTTCATAACTCTAAGGTTCTGCTATGGATGCTGTTTAACATTCTCCTTGACTTCTAATGGAGAGGAAAGTGTTTCATCACCTCATGTGATATGAATACCTCCTACTGTTTCTTTCAGAATGCAGAACAGAACTATTTCTTGAACACATCTACTTTCTTTTTGACATGAACAAGTTTACTTTCTGCTTCTCATAATTGGTGTAAAACTTTTCTGGGATTTCTTTTCTTCTCAATTTTCTTAATAACCTCCTTTTTGTGATATGTAGCTCTGTCAAACATTGATTTTTCCCTCTTCTTTTTAACAACCCTTTCCAATTTTGATAACATCCAATTTGTATTGCTTGCTACATATATTTCCTTTTTCCTGCTCCCCCCACCCCAGTTGCTGCCTCCACTTTCTCACTGAACCAGGTTTTTTGTCAAAGTTATACACTTTTTTTCACTGTGAAATTGTGGCTTTTTAGCTCCCTAATAAATTCCTCTAAAGAACTCTGAATTTTCACTCCCATTTTTCTGTCTCAATTTCCACCCCTAACCCATTTAGCTCATAATTTGCCTCATTTTAGGGTAATTAACATTTTTAAAACATGAAGTGTCTATAGATAATATTGATTAGGAACTGTTCTTTCTTTGTCCATTTGAATATAATAAGTCCCATTCTTTATTTTCCTTTCCTGTATCATATGCTATCTTGTTTGTATCTTCTCTACACTAAACTGTCCCAGATAGAATGTATCAGAAACTCCCTTTTTAGCTGCTATATTCTTTATAGCGATTGGGTAAAAAAAAACTGAGGGCATGTACAAAGCAGGTTATTGTCCATCCCATTCCTTAGGCATCCACACATTGTTTTTGTTTTGGCCAATACTGGGAATGAGCGGTGTTTCCGTGGAACCCAGGTCTCTTCCCCAACGTGTTTTCTAGCTGGGATGTTTCCCCTGTGCAGTGCTAGACAAAGGTTTGGTTATTTTCCACTCTCAGATTTTCAACAACCATGTTAATGGGGAAATCCCTACAGCATGGATTCTCTAACCGGGATTTCATTGCTTTAAGGAACGATGAGTGATAACCAGTACCTGTTTGTTGTGGGTGCCTATTAACGTTTCCCACATCACAATATGTTAGAATTATTGTGAAATGGAGCACCATCATGTATGGAATTGGCATTAGTAGGGTCAGTTGTTCATAATTCATTTTTCTGAATAACGAAAATATCATTTTTCTGTGTGTGAAGTGCAACCAATCTGCTTCACCCATGACAACAGCCTCCAGGAGAGCATGTAGTATATCATATTTACATTGTGTCAAGTATCAGGGGGTAGACGTGTTAGTCTGTATCTACAAAAACAACAAGGAGTCTGGTGGCACCTTAAAGACTAACAGATTTATTAGGGCATAAGCTTTCGTGAGTAAAAACCTCACGAAAAGCTTATGCCCTAATAAATCTGTTAGTCTTTAAGGTGCCACCAGACTCCTTGTTGTTCATATTTACATTGTCTCTCCATCCAGGCATTTGTACTGCGACCATAAGTCTAGACCCTGGGCACATAGAGGAAGTCACGAGAACACACAGTACATGCAGGAAACACCGTTCTGTCTCAGAGTTTGACACCTTCTCTCCTACTCCATGTGAGATTCCAACAGGACCGACTTCACAAACCCCTCCACCTTCATCCTGCTGGGCATTCCTGGCCTGGAGGCAGTCCATATCTGGATCTCCCTCCCCTTCTGCACCATATACACCATAGCTGTCTTGGGGAACTTCAGCATCCTGTTCATTGTGAAGAGGGAGCTGAGCCTCCATGGGCCCATGTACTATTTCCTCTGCATGCTGGCCATCACTGACCTGGTCCTGTCCACGTCCACACTGCCCAAAATGCTGAGCATCTTGTGGTTCAATTCCAGGGAGATCGATTTCAGTGCCTGCCTAACCCAGATGTACTTCTTTAACTGCTTTCCAGCAATGGATTCTGGGACGGTTGTGGCCATGGCTTTGGATCGCTATGTGGCCATCTGCCATCCCCTGAGACATTCCACCATGCTGACAAACCACGTGGTGGTGAAGATTGGCCTGGCCGTGATGCTGCGTGGATGCTTACTCATACTGCCCTATCCCTTGCTGGTGAGTCGGTGGCTATATTGGAAGACCAACATCATCCCCCACACACACTGCAAGCACATATCTGTCGTGAACCTGGCCTGTGGTGACGTCTGTGCCAGCAGTTACTACAGCCTCTCTGTGACATTCTGTGTGCCCAGTATGGATGTGTTTTTTATTGCTCTGTCCTATATCCAGATCCTCAGGGCCATCTTCAGCCTGCCCACAAAGGACGCCCGGCTAAAGACAGTTGGGACCTGCGGCTCCCACCTCTGTGCCATTTTAGTCTTTTACATTCCAGATCTCTTCTCCTCCCTCATGCACCAGATTGGTAACACTATGCCCCTGTATTGTCTCATTCTCATGGCCAACATGTACCTTCTGGTGCCCCCCATGTTACACCCCATCATCTATGGGGTGAGGACCAAATAGATCTGAGACAGGTTGCTATGGCTATTTACTCATAATAGGACATAAAGTTTTCTCCTGATGCTCAGATTTTCAGGCCGAGCTGTGTGCAGAGCTGGTTGGTGACATAGTTCTGGGCCCTCGTCCCTGAATCATTGACTGGGCTGTCAAAGAGACATTAAGCACTTTACTGAACTTACTGTGCTGTGTCAGTGTGACAAACTGGGGAATCTGTCTATGTATAACCCATGGTTATTTGCCACCATTGCCACCTTTCGTATTGCTTTTAACTAGATCACCAAGGCCCCACCCTTTGCCACTACTTCCAAGAAGGCCCCATCCCTGCTCTGCCTCTTCCCCGCAGGACCTCCCTGTCGCTTGATCCTCTCTTCTCTTCCCCTCCCCTTTTCATCTGCCGGGTCATCTCCATGTCAATCCCCCCGACCTCCACAGCTCTTAAAAACGCTAATATTTTGGCAGAAAATCTAGCAGCTAGCTGACAGGAGCACTGTATCTAATGCCTGCATGAAAGAAAGAAAAATAAATAAACATTAGACCCACTCAGCTCTAATACATTTTCCTTAAGGGACATTGGTTAGGTTTAATTTTAATATATGTTCCTTCTTTGTTATTTTTTTGGAGAGAGACAGACCCCATCAAGATTCCTGGGTTCTATCTCAGCTCTGGGAGGGGAGTGTGGTATAGTAGGTTACAGGATGGGGCAGATACATCTGCTGTCTATATAAGAACATCAGCATAGCCATATTGGGTGACACCAATTGTCCATCCACCCCAGTATCCTCTCTTCCGACAGTGGCCAATGCCAGGAGCCCCAGAGGGATTGAAAAGAACAGGGAATCATCAAGTGATCCATCCCCTGTCACCCATACCCAGCTTCTGATACACAGTGTCTAAGGACACCATCCCTGCCCATCCTGTCAAATAGTCACTGATTGACCCATACTGCATGAACTTATCTAGTTCTTTTTAGAACCCTATTATAGTCTTGGCCCTCACTACACCATCTGGCAAGGAGTTCCAGTGGTTGACTGTGAAGAAATACTTCCTTTTGCTTGGTTTAAATCTGCTGCCTATTAATTTCCTTGGGTAACCTCCAGTTGTTGGCCCTGTCAATACTGTTTCTCCACTTGTGAGGTACTCCCTTCTCTTGTCATTATATAATGCCTGCATCTGTAACTTTCACTCTATGCATTTGAAGAAGTGAGTTTTTTTACCAATTAAAACTTCCCCTCAAATAAATCTGTTAGTCTTTAAGATGCCACCAGACTGCTTGTTGTTTTTGTGTATACAGACTAACATGGCTTCCCCCTGATACTTGACTCCAGTTGTGTTATTTGAAGGAATAAATAACATTTCCATATTTGATTTCCCCCCACCATTCATACCCCCCAGCTATCTCTTTTCCAAGCTGAAAATAGATCATGTTATTAATCTCTTCTCGTTTGGAAGCTGTTCTGCACTCCTTATCATTTTTGTTCCCTTTTTCTGTACCTTTTCCAATTCTAAGATATCTTTCTGATGTTGGGCTACCAGATCAGAATGCAGTATTAAATATGTGGGTGTACCATGAGTTTATATAGAGGCAATGTGCTATTTTTATATTTTTATATATTAATTGAATTAATCGGCCACTTGTTTAAAACAAAACAAAGGAATTATTCACACAACTCAACTCTGTTGGTTTTATTGTTAAATCTCATGATGCAAAGTTTGTTGCTAATGGTAAACATTATAACAGAGAATTTGATTATGATCATAAATCCTAAAAAAGTTGTAACATGCAAAATTTTTGGGAAAAGCCCTGGGCATGCTTGGAGTAGTAAACAAGGAGCCCTATGGTGATACTGCTTCTCAGCTAACACCTGTACACAGGCACAAAGCCAGTTACAGCAGGAAAACCATAATAAACCTAGTCTGCTGTGTGGAATGGGAGACTGAGGTACACCAGCTCATTCCATTGATGAACATCTTTATTGCATTATTAACTGTTGGAAAAGGACAATGGTTAAAAATGTTGCACAAATACATAGAGATGGATGTTTTCTTACGATCCACAGAAGGCACACTTGCTGACTTTTGACATCACTAGGCTCATCTATAAAGTGTTCAAAGGTATATACTACAATGTTTTGCAACTCTTCCTAGTTGTATGTTCAAAGCCTAAAGAGTGCCTTGCTCTAAATTACTCAGTGACAAACACTCCTGCAGTAAACTAAGGTGGGAAGTGTGACATTCTGCACCCCAAAGCAACACCGTGGCACCTCCAAACTTACCACATTTAGTATTATCTAGACCAGCCCTGATGGGTGTTTGTCTAATCTGTGCTTAAAAATCTCCAATGATTGTTCATGGAAGCATGCAAGGCCATGTGACCAGCTCATGTGACAATGGACTCCATCTTGTGCCCAGGATGATGATAGTTATTGATGAGAATTACTGATCTCTGATCCCTCTGTGAAAGCCCCGTGTGCCTCCAGAGTGTTTGTGTTCCTCTCAAGCGTCTCTCTCCAGATCTGTCTGACTACTATCTACCCAGCATCTTTAGCATTTTCAGGGTATCAGACCCAATGGCGCTCTAGACATTATCCCTAGTTTTCTTCCCAATCAACTATAATTTTTACATATGCACAAATACACAGAGCAGCCAATTCCTCTCTGACTCAGCACAGAGCCCAAGAATTCTCACCTCCCTTGGGGATGGTATTTTAGTTGCTATTTACTCTGAAAGCTGGATAATTAGCACAGAAGCTTGTCTCCAGCCAGTTTACATTCATATGCTGCTTCTCCCCTAGAGGCCGAGCAAATCACACTGGGACTGCACAGAGCTATATTATAAACAGTGAAAACCTCTGTGTCGGCTCTCGGTGTGGGATGTTGCTACAAATGTTGGGTGAAAAAGACATGGGACACAGCTACCTGAGGGAGATTCCCAGGGAAGACACTTCCATCTCCGAATTCAGAGGGACCTATGACTTGCTGGGGAGCTCACCTGCGAGTACAACATGGGTGTGGTGGGATAGAGAGTAATCTGTAGTCTTTTCCACTGTGTACAACCATTAAACATCCCAGGGCCCTTGCCACAGGTGATGAGTTTACTCCAGTATCACTGGCCAAAATGTCACTCCTCTCTATGTACCTCTGCCCGTCCCAGCTCATGGCCGGCAGCTTCAAGGTGGCTGCATTTCAGTGGCATAGTGGATCCTTCATTGTGAAAGGTGTTAGTAGATGTACAATACAAGGCCAAATTCTGAGGTTTTGGCTGTTCTTTGCTTAGTAAGAACTGAATAAAGATCTCAGGAGCCAGCTGTGTGTTAATGTGCATACATTGCCACCTCTTCCTCTTGCATGTTAGGGCTCTGGCTGTTAATTGGGGAACTATTCCCGGACTTTTATCTGCTGATATGCATGGAGGTGCTAGGGCGCCTCACTGGAACAATCATAAGAATTTTTCAATATGGGCAAGACATCTGTTCTCCTAGTTTCATGTGAGAAGTCGGCTGGACTGTTATTCCGGAAACTTCCACCATCCTGACAAACTGTGTGGTAGTGAAGATTGGCCTGTCTGTGATGCTGTGTGGCTGCTTACTCGTACTGCCCTATCCCTTGCTGGTGAGTCAGTGGCCATATTGCAAGACCAACGTCATCCCCCACATGTACTGCAAGCACATCTCTGTGGTGAAGCTGGCCTGTGGCGACGTCCGTGCCAGTAGTTACTACAGCCTCTCTGTGACATTCTTTGTGCACTGTATGGATGTGTTTTTTATTGCTGTGTCCTATATCCAGATCCTCAGGGCCATCTTCAGCCTGCCCACAAAGGATGCCCGGCTTAAGACATTTGGGACCTGCGGCTCCCACCTCTGTGCCATCTTAGTCTTTTACATCCCAGATCTCTTCTCTTCCATCATGAACCGGATTGGTAACACTATGCCACTGTATGTCCTCATTCTCATTGCCAATGTGTACCTCCTTGTGCCCCTCATGCTACACCCCTTCATCTATGGGGTGAGGATCAAACAGTCCATATTACAGTAACCAAAGATTCCAAGCTCTTCTCCCTGCCCCCCCCCCCCCTCAGATAGCTAAGGTAGACCGGGGGAAAATGTCAGGCAAAGAAAAAAAAATAACTTTGCAACAGGACCAAGAATTAGCCAAATTCCAGGCTGAGGAGAATGAAAAGGAACATGACAGACAGATGGCCAGGGCTGAGGCTGCACACAAAGAGCTATGGAGAAAAGGGAAAAAGAAGAAAAATCCAAAGAGGATGCCCACAAAAGAGCTATGGAGGAAAAACAAAAAGAGATGGAGCTGAGGCAAAAAGAGATGGAGCTGAAAGAAAAAGAGATGGAGGAGAGAAAAAGAGAGAGGAAGCATGAACTGGAATTAGCACAGGCTAGGCCGGATATACCAGCCAATCCTAGCAACCCCTCTCCAGGTACCACTTCCCATCCCAGAAAATTCCCCACCTACGAGGCAGGCGATGATACTGAGGCCTTGTTAGAAAATTTTGAAAGGGCCTGCCTTGGGTACAGCATCACTACAGACCAGTACATGGTAGAGCTGAGGCCGCAGCTCAGTGGACCCTTATGAACTTTATAAACAAGGCCAGAATCAGAATGGGGCTAACACCTGAGCATGCCCCTCAGCGGTTCAGAGCCCTAAGGTGGAAACCAGATGTGTCATTTACCCAACATGCCTACCACATTGGGAAAAATTGGGATGCCTGGATATCAGGAGCCAATGTTAAATCTACAGAAGAGTTGCCCTTCCTAATGCAAATGGAGCAGTTTTTAGAGGGTGTGCCTGAGGAAATAGAAAGGTACATCCTAGATGGGAAGCCCAAAACTGGAACCGAGGCGGGGGAGATTGGAGCCAAATGGGTGAAGGTGGCAGAAAAGAAAAAAACTAGTAGCAGTTGGAGCAAATATCAGAAGGGGCAACCCGAAACAAAACCTTACCACCAGGGACAACCCAAGGCCCTACCTACATCCCAAGGGAAACCCCAGACACCTTTTCACCCCACCAAACCAGTCTCCACCAACCAACATCGCCCCGGTGATACATTAGCAGGGCGATGTTTTAAATGTAATGAACTGGGACATATAAAGGCCCACTGCCCCAAGAACCCCAACCGATTACAGTTCATTACACCCCAATCACACCAAAGATCCCCAGGCCCAGATGCCTCTCTCATACCCTCGGAGCGAAGGGAAAACTTGAGAGTGGGCGGAAAGAAGGTTATCGCATGGAGGGACACTGGGGCACAAGTGTCGACTATCCACCAATCCCTAGTGGACCCCAAACTCATCAACCCGGAGACTCCAGTGACAATTCAACCCTTCATGTCACAGTCTGTAACCTTGCCTACAGACAAGTTGCATGTCCAGTACAAGGGCTTGTCAGGAATATGGACTTTTGCAGTCTGTGACAATTATCCCATCCCCATGCTGCTGGGGGAAGACTTGGCCAACCATGTAAAGTTAGCCAAGAGGGTGGGAATAGTCACCTGCAGCCAGGCTAAGCAAGCTTCCACCCCCATCCCCGTTCCTGAGCCGTCCCCCAGGGCCCTGTCTCTGTTACCAGAGACCCAGACAGAGGTGGTGGAACCATATTCCCTGCCAACGACTGCAACAGCCGTAGTGGATCCAATCCCAGAGAACCAGCCAAAGCCAGTCCCAAAACAGGAACTGGCAACGCAACCAGTACCAGAACCATTGCCAGCACTGAGTCCCGCGTTTGCAAACCCGTCTACAACTCCAACGCCAGAGGGCACTAGCGAGCCTCAACTGGCAGACGCATCAGATAACCCTACCCAAGAGGCTCAGGAGAGCCTGAAATACCACATAGTGCACCAGCGGACAGCGGTTCACAGTGAACGGAAACAGCCCCAGCACCTGCATCACTTCCAGAGGGACCAAGTCGAAGTCCACAGTCCCAGGAGGAACTGATGTCTCCAGCATCAAGGGAACAGTTCCAGGCCGAGCAGGAAGCAGATGACAGCCTTCAGAAAGCTTGGGCGGCGGCGCGGAGCACCCCACCGCCTCTCAGCTCTTCTAACCGATCCTGGTTTGTTGTAGAACAAGGACTTTTATACAAGGAGACTCTTTCTGGTGGGCACCAGGAAGACTGGCATCCTCAAAGACAGTTGGTAGTTCCCACTAAATATCGGGTAAAGCTCTTGAGCTTAGCCCATGATCATCCCAGTGGCCATTCCGGGGTGAACAGAACCAAAGACCGGTTGGGGAAGTCCTTCCACTGGGAGGGAATGGGCAAGGACGTTGCTAATTATGTCCGGTCTTGTGAGGTGTGCCAATGAGTGGGAAAGCCCCAAGACCAGGTCAAAGCCCCTCTCCAGCCACTACCATAATTGAGGTCCCATTTCAGCGAGTATCTGTGGATATTCTGGGTCCTTTGCCAAAGAAGACACCCAGAGGAAAGCAGTACATACTGACTTTCATGGATTTTTCTACCCGATGGCTGGAAGCAGTACCCTTAAGCAACACCAGGGCTAAAAGTGTGTGCCAGGCATTAACAGACATTTTTGCCAGGGTAGGTTGGCCCTCTGACATCCTTACAGATTCAGTAACTAATTTCCTGGCAGGGACCATGAAAAACCTGTGGGAATCTCATGGGGTGAATTATTTGCTTGCCACCCCTTACCACCATCAAACCAATGGCCTGATGGAGAGGTTTAATGGAACTTTGGGGGCCATGATATGTAAATTCGTAAATGAACACTCCAATGATTGGGACCTAGTGTTGCAGCAGTTGCTTTTTGCCTACAGGGCTGTACCACATCCCAGTTTAGGGTTTTCACCATTTGGACTTGTGTATGGCCGCGAGGTTAAGGGGCCATTACAGTTGGTGAAGCAGCAATGGGAGGGGTTTACGCCTTCTCCAGGAACTAACATTCTAGACTTTGTAAGCAACCTACAAAGCACCCTCCGACACTCTTTAGCCCTTGCTGAAGAAAACCTAAAGGATGCTCAGGAAGAGCAACAGGACTGGTATGATAAACATTCCCGAGAATGGTCCTTCAAAGTAGGAGACCACGTCATGGTCTTAAAGGCGCTCCAGGCCCATAAAATGGAAGCGTTGTGGGAAGGACCATTCACGGTCCAGGAGCGCCTAGGAGCTGTTAACTATCTCATAGCATCCCCCACCTCCAACATAAAGCCTAAGGTATACCATGTTAATTCTCTTAAGCCCTTTTATTCCAGAGAATTAAAGATTTTCCAGTTTACAGCCCAGGAAACAGATGACGCGGAGTGGCCTGAAGGTGTCTACTATGAAGGAAAAAGTGATGGTGGCGTGGAAGAGGTGAATCTCTCTGCAACCATTGGACTTCTGAAGCGGCAGCAGATCAAGGAGCTGTGCACTAGCTTTGCGTCAATGTTCTCAGCCACCCCAGGACGGACCGAACGGGCATAGCACTCCATTAACACAGGTAATGCTCACCCAGTTAGAACCCCACCCTACAGGGAATCACCTCATGCCCAAACTGCTATACAAAGGGAGACCCAGGACATGCTACAGATGGGTATAATCCACCCCTCTAACAGTGCATGGGCATCTCCAGTGGTTCTAGTTCCCAAACCAGATGGGGAAATACGCTTTTGCATGGACTACCGTAAGCTAAATGCTGTAACTCGTCCTGACAACTATCCAATGCCATGCACAGATGAGCTATTGGAGAAATTGGGACATGCCCAATTCATCTCTACCTTAGACTTAACCAAGCGGTATTGGCAAGTACCACTAGATGAATCCGCCAAGGAAAGTTCAGCCTTTGTCACCCAGGCAGGGGTGTATGAATTCAACGTACTCCCTTTTGGGCTGCGAAATGCACCCGCCACCTTCCAAACACTTGTAGATGGTCTCCTAGCAGGACTGGGAGAATCTGCAGTTGCCTACCTCAATGATGTGGCCATTTTTTCTGATTCATGGACAGAACATCTGGAGCACCTGGAAAAAGTTTTCGAGCGTATCAGGGAGGCAGGACTAACTGTTAAGGCTAAAAAGTGTCAAATAGGCCAAAACAGAATGACTTACCTGTGGCACCAGGTGGGTCAAGGAACTATAAATCCCCTACAGGCCAAAGTGGATGCTATCCAAAAGTGGCTGGTTCCAAAGTCAAAGAAACAGGTCCAATCCTTCTTAGGCTTGGCCGGATATTATAGGCGATTTGTACCCCACTACAGCCAAATCGCCGCCCCACTGACAGATCTCACCAGAAAGAAACAGCCAAATGCAGTTCAGTGGACTGATGAGTGTCGAAAGACCTTTAACCAGCTTAAGTCACACCCATGTCTGATCCTGTGCTAAGGGCCCCAGACTTTGACAAACCATTCCTATTAACCACAAATGCGTCTGAGCGTGGTGTGGGAGCAGTTTTAATGGAGGAAGGAGCGGATCAAGAGTTCCATCCTGTTGTGTGTCTCAGCAAGAAACTGTCTGAAATGGAAAACCACTGGTCAATCAGCGAAAAAGAATGCTATGCCATTGTGTACGCACTGGAAAAACTACGCCCGTACGTTTGGGGACGGTGTTTCCAACTATAAACAGACCATGCTGCGCTAACGTGGCTTCATACCGCCAAGGGAAAAAACAAAAAACTTCTTCAGTAGAGTTTAGCTCTTCAAGATTTTGACTTTGAAATTCAACACATTTCAGGAGCTTCTAACAAAGTGGCTGATGCACTCTCCCGTGAATGTTTCCCAAAATCAACTAGTTAAAATCGTCCTTGAAATGTGAAAAATCGTGTAGTTTTTACCTAAGTAGTAGTATATGTAAGGGTGCATGTGTTTTATTAATCTGTTTATTCTAAAGTTTAGAAAGAAATAACAGCCAGTGCGGTCCAACACTATCTGAGATTTGGGGGGGGTGTCATAAACAGATAGTTAAGGGTTAATGCCTCTTTTACCTGTAAAGGGTTAAGAAGTTCACTTAGTCTAGCTGACACCTGACCAGAGGAACCAATGGGAGTACAAGATGGTTCAACGGGAAGGAGGAAAGTCCCCTTTCTCTGTTGAGTTTTCACTTTGGACCAGAGTGGGAAAGCTCCAGAATTCAGCCTCTTATTAAGTAGTGAGTATTAGTGAAGGAAATAAATAGGTTTATGTTTAATTCTTTGTAACCTGTCTTGTGCAATTAGAGGAATAGTCAAATTGGGTATTTGGGTATTTTTTGTGTGTGTGTAACTAAGTTTTTGCCCAGGGGAATATCCTCTGTGTTTGGAATCTGTTGTCTGTGAGAGTAGCTGGTATGCTAATCTCTCCCAGAGGGTTTTCTTTTACCTTTCTTTTCTTTAATTAAAAGCGTTTTTCTTAATACCTGATTGATTTTTCCTTGTTTTTAGATCCAAGGGGGTTGGATCTTGATCCACCAGGAGTTGGTGGGAGGTAGGAGGGGGATGGTTAATTTCTCCTTGTTTTAAGATCCAAGGGGTTTGGATCTGTATTCACCAGGGAATTGGTGAAGAGTCTCCCAAGGCTACCCTGGGAAGGGAATTAGCACTTTGGGAGTGGTGGCAGCGAACCAGATCTAAGCTGGTAGTTAAGCTTAGAAGTTTCATGCAGGCCCTCACATTTGTACCCTAAAGTTCAGAGTGGGGAAGCAGCCTTGACACCCTTCTTTAGTAATATGAACGCCCATATAATGAATAGTAATAGCCATATCATGCATATAATTATGCCTGCCCCTGTTTACTGTTTACAGCACTAAACACATGTTTCTTTACAACAATTGTAATCACAACTTTCCTTAATCAGCAATTTACAAAGGGCTGGGAGGAAGGAGCCATGACCCTGAACACATTTATGTAGCTGGGAAAAAAGAAGGGAGAGGAGAGATACCACCAGGGCCGGCTCTAGGTTTTTTGCCACCCCAAGCAAAAACAAATTTGGCTGCCCCCACCCCAGCCTTGGGCTCCCCCCGCAGATCCTTCTGCTGCCCCAGCCCTGGTCTCTTCCCCCCACACCTTCACCTCCTACCGCCCCAGCCCTGGGCTCTCACCCCCGCCTGTACCACCTGATGCCCCAGCTCTGGGCCTCCCCCCACCTGCACCCCCCCTACTGCCCCACCCCTGGGCTCTTCCCCTTCCACCCGCACCCCCTGCTGCCCCAGCCCTGGGCTCTCCCCCGCACCTGCACCCTCCTTCTGCCGCAGCCCTGGGTCACTGGTAACTCGCTCCCAGGGCGGGTCATTCAGCAGGGATTTTTTATGTGCACAGAACACAGATAGGATTGGTTCCCATATGGTTACAGAACTGCAGTAAAGTGGAACAATTTTCAGCTTGTGTGATTGGAGGATATCTGGATGCATAATATAAGACTGTCCTACATAAATGAGGAAAAGTTGAGGTGCCTTTATTATTCTTTTGTTCCACTCTTTGTTTCTATGGGGAATTTGCCAATGCAATATCACTGTCTTCCTTTTAAACAAATAAAACAAAACAAAACAAAAAGGCAATGGCTATTGAAAATAGCAATTCCAGTCCTAAAAACCACTGGGAAGCATTTCTTGCTCAGTTTTATCCTACTTTTTCTACAGCAAGTGGATCAGTATATTTGATTTGGGAGAAATAAAGTAACAGCTGCCCAAATTGAGCTTGAGCACTCCTGAATTTTGAGGTGTTCAGATCTGGAAGGCAGATGCTAAATTCCCTTTCTGAATATTAGCTAAATCTGGAAAGGAAAAGTCAATTTCTGCTTCCATGGCTCAGAAGTGGAAATCCTCCTACGTGCCTGGTACTGTATCTAAAGCTGCCCAGGTCCAGAGCCTCCCCTCCCTTACTTTTCATTTTAAATTCTAGTGGGATCCACGTACCTCCCTTGCTAGGCTTCAGATAGCGAGGGGCACTGCCCATTTAGTCCACCCAATTCTTTCTTTGGGGGCTGCAAGGTGAGGTCACACCAGTATCCCTAATCCAGGCTGGGGATGTCTTCTGAAGGGGATCTCTGGGGCAAAGCCTTCTACTCCTTGGGCATACTTGTTCCCTGTTCACAGTGGCACCCCACTCTAGCAGTGAGCTCTCCATTCACAGCAAGCTTTAGCATGAGGTTTCAGCTACCATACTCCCACCCCATCCCTTTCCTGTTGATAGGGGCCAAGGGAATGCTGGGAAATGTAGTTCTTTCCCTGCTCCAGGGCTGGCTCTATAGGCAGGGAGCTAACCAAGGAACTACAGCTCCCAGGGTCCCCTGTTGGTTCTCAGCTTCCAGACTGGATCCCTGCCGGCTGCCGCCCCTGCAAATGGGCTGTCCCAAGCACCTGTTTGCTTTGCTGGTGCCTAGAGCTGCCCCTGGATACCACTACTTCACACACAAGATATTCTTTAGACAACTACATTTCTTATGCAGCTGCAACACTTTTCTATCCTTAACAAGCAAAAAAAGGTGGGCAAGAGTGGCAAACTTTATCTACCACTTGCTATGGAACCAGGCAGTAAGCACTGGTTTGATTATTTAGAACAATATGTTTTAAAAACTCATTTGTGCACCAAAGTTTGGATAACAAAGCGCTTCCAGCCCACACCCAGTGTAGGGACCAGGCTTGATACAGGCCCCCAGAAGGGAGGAACAAAAGGGAGCTGAAAGCTAAGGAAAGAAGCCAGACAAAGGTCTCTGCCCTCAGGAATTTGTAGTTGAGCTTTAGGACTCACAAGCTGTATGATGCACAGCCTCACCCGCCTGCCTCACAACTCTGCTCCCAAGCCTCAGCTATTTCTGTGTGGCTTCCTGGCTTCTCTCTCTGCTCCTGCGTGGCCTGTGGGCCCCACAGCTGAGTCCTCACTGCACTCACTGCAAGCTCCTTCCCAGCCCCAGAGCAGAGTGAGCCCAGTTGGGGGGGAAGGAGGCAGAGCTGATCCAGTGAGTGATGGAGGAAGGGAAACAGAGAAGTTTTTCCAATGTGTAAAGTAATGCACAATGGAAAAAATAACCCCAACTATACATACATATGATGGGGGCTAATTTAGCTACAACTAATCAGGAAAGAGATCTTGGAGTCATCGTGGATAGTTCTCTGAAGATGTCCATGCAGTGTGCAGAGGCAGTCAAAAAAGCAAACAGGATGTTAGGAATAATTAAAGAAGGGATAGAGAATAAGATGGAGAGTATCTCATTGCCCTTATATAAATCCATGGTACGCCCACATTTTGAACACTGTGGTCTTCTCATCTCAAAAAAGAGATAGTGGCATTAGAAAAGGTTCAGAGGATTAAAGATAAGAGGTATATAAAATCATGAGTCATGTGGAGAACCTGAATAAGGAAAAGTTATTTGGATGGATATAAACTGTTCAGGAAGGACAGGCAGGGCAGAAAAGGTGGGGGAGTTGCGTTGTATGTAAGAGAGGAGTATGACTGCTCAGAGCTCCGGTATGATACTGCAGAAAAACCTGAGAGTCTCTGGATAAAGTTGAGAAGTGTGAGCAACAAGGGTGATGTCGTGGTTGGAGTCTGCTATAGACCACCAGACCAGGGGGATGAGGTGGACGAGGCTTTCTTCTGGCAACTAGCAGAAGTTGCTAGATCACAGGCCCTGGTTCTCATGGGAGACTTTAATCACCCTGATATCTGCTGGGAGAGCAATACAGCGGTGCACAGGCAATCCAGGAAATTTTTGGAAAGTGTAGGGGACAATTTCCTGGTGCAAGTGCTGGAGGAACCAACTAGGGGCAAAGCTTTTCTTGACCTGCTGCTCACAAACAGGGAAGAACTAGTAGGGGAAGCAAAAGTGGATGGGAACCTGGGAGGCAGTGACCATGAGATGGTCGAGTTCAGGATCCTGACACAAGGAAGAAAGGAGAGCAGCAGAATACGGACCCTGGACTTCAGAAAAGCAGACTTTGACTCCCTCAGGGAACAGATGGGCAGGATCCCCTGGGAGAATAACATGAAGGGCAAAGGGGTCCAGGAGAGCTGGCTGTATTTTAAAGAATCCTTATTGAGGTTGCAGGAACAAACCATCCCGATGTGTAGAAAGAATAGTAAATATGGCAGGCGACCAGCTTGTCTAAACAGTGAAATCCTTGCTGATCTTAAACGCAAAAAAGAGGCTTATAAGGAGTGGAAGATTGGACAAATGACCAGGGAGGAGTATAAAAATATTGCTCAGGCGTGCAGGAGTGAAATCAGGAAGGCCAAATCACACTTGGAGTTGCAGTTAGCAAGAGATGTTAAGAGTAACAAGAAGGGTTTTTTCAGGTATGTTAGCAACAAGAAGAAAATCAAGGAAAGTGTGGGCCCCTTACTGAATGAGGGAGGCAACCTAGTGACCGAGGATGTGGAAAAAGCTAATGTACTCAATGATTTTTTTGCCTCTGTCTTCACGCACAAGGTCAGCTCCCAGATTGCTGCACTGGGCAGTACAGCATGGGGAGAAGGTGACCAACCCTCTGTGGAGAAAGAAGTGGTTCGGGACTATTTAGAAAAACTGGACGTGCACAAGTCCATGGGGCCGGATGCGCTGCATCCGAGGGTGCTAAAGGAGTTGGCGGGTGAGATTGCAGAGCCATTAGCCATTATTTTTGAAAACTCATGGCGATCGGGGGAGGTCCCAGATGACTGGAAAAAGGCTAATGTAGTGCCCATCTTTAAAAAAGGGAAGAAGGAGGATCCGGGGAACTACAGGCCAGTCAGCCTCACCTCAGTCCCTGGAAAAATCATGGAGCAGGTCCTCAAGGAATCAATTATGAAATATTTAGAGGAGAGGAAAGTGATCAGGAACAGTCAGCATGGATTCACGAAGGGGAAGTCGTGCCTGACTAACCTAATTGCCTTCTATGATGAGATAACTGGCTCTGTGGATGAGGGGAAAGCAGTGGATGTGTTATTTCTTGACTTTAGCAAAGCTTTTGATACTGTCTCCCACAGTATTCTTGCCACCAAGTTAAAGAAGTATGGGCTGGATGAATGGACTGTAAGGTGGATAGAAAGCTGGCTAGATCATCGGGCTCAACGGGTAGTGATCAATGGCTCCATGTCTAGTTGGCAGCCGGTTTCAAGTGGAGTGCCCCAAGGGTCGGTCCTGGGGCCGGTTTTGTTTAATATCTTTATTAATGATCTGGAGGATGGTGTGGACTGCACTCTCAGCAAGTTTGCAGATGACACTAAACTAGGAGGCGTGGTAGATACACTAGAGGGTAGGGATCGGATACAGAGGGACCTAGACAAATTAGAGGATTGGGCAGAAAAAAACCTGATGAGGTTCAACAAGGACAAGTGCAGAGTCCTGCACTTAGGACGGAAGAATCCCATGCACTGCTACAGACTAGGGACCGAATGGCTAGGTAGCAGTTCTGCTGAAAAGGACCTAGGGGTCACAGTGGATATGAAGCTGGATATGAGTCAACAGTGTGCTCTTGTTGCCAAGAAGGCCAACGGCATTTTGGGCTGTATAAGTAGGGGCATTGCCAGCAGATCGAGGAACGTGATCGTTCCCCTTTATTCGACATTGGTGAGGCCTCATCTGGAATACTGTGTCCAGTTTTGGTCCCCACACTACAAGAAGGATGTGGAAAAATTGGAAAGAGTCCAGCGGAGGGCAACAAAAATGATTAGGGGTCTGGAGCACATGACTTATGAGGAGAGGCTGAAAGAACTGGGATTGTTTAGTCTCCAGAAGAGAAGAATGAGGGGGGATTTGATAGCAGCCTTCAACTACCTGAAGGGGGGTTCCAAAGAGGATGGAGCTCGGCTGTTCTCAGTGGTGGCAGATGACAGAACAAGGAGCAATGGTCTCAAGTTGCAGTGGGGGAGGTCCAGGTTGGATATCAGGAAAAACTATTTCACTAGGAGGGTGGTGAAACACTGGAATGCGTTACCTAGGGAGGTGGTGGAGTCTCCTTCCTTGGAGGTTTTTAAGGCCCGGCTTGACAAAGCCCTGGCTGGGATGATTTAGCTGGGAATTGGTCCTGCTTTGAGCAGGGGGTTGGACTAGATGACCTCTTGAGGTCCCTTCCAACTCTGATATTCTATGATTCTATGATTCTATGATTCTATTTACTTGTTCCCATAATATAAAAACTAGGGGCCACCAAATGAAATTAATAAGTAGCTGGTTTAAAACAAATAAAAGGAAGTTCTTCTTCACACAGCGCACAGTCAACCTGTGGAACTCCTTACCTGAGGAGGTTGTGAAGGCTGAAACTATAACAGGATTTAAAAGAGAACTAGATAAATTCCTGGAGGTTAAGTCCATTAATGGCTATTAGCCAGCATGGGTAAGAAATGGTGTCTCCAGAGTCTGTTTGTCAGAGCGTGGAGATGGATGGCAGGATAGAGATCACTTGATCATTGCCTGTTAGGTTCACTCCCTCTGGTGCACCTGTCATTGGTCATTGTGGGTAGACAGGATACTGGGCTGGATGGACCTTTGGTCTGACCCAGTACGGCCGTTCTTATGTTCTTATGTTCTTAAATGAGCAGAATTTGGGGGGAATAGGTGGGGCAGGGGACAGAGCCTTGAGGGAATAGTAAGAGAGGGTGCAGGAGCCTCAGGAGTCCAGTTACCAAAAATTAAAAGGTGGAAACCCTATGTGTTAATGATCTGTACCCAGACTGATTCCAAAGCTGACAATGCATAGTAAGATCAGGAAAGGGTTTGATGTCTCTCTGACTGTCCAGGAAATGAATCAGGGAAGAGGGCACAGAACCATGTCACCAGATAGCTCTTCACAGACTTGGTCAGAGAGTCAGAGGATCAGGATAAAACTTTAGGTACCTTTATGAGTAAAGAGCCGGAGCAGCCTGCCCCGGATCTGCTTGGTCCTCACACCATAGATGATGGGGTTTAGCATGGAGGGCATCAAGTAGTACACATTGGCAATGAGAACGTGGAAATGCAGGGGAACATTCTGGTGAAACCGAAAAGTGAGAGAGAAGAAGAGACCTGGGATGTAAAAGACTAAGATGGCGCAAAGGTGGGAGATGCAGGTCCCAAAAGTCTTCAGACGGGCATCCTTTGTGGGGAGGCAGAAGATGGCCCTGAGGATCTGGATATAGGACACAACAATAAAAATGACATCCAGACCCATCACACAGAATAGCACAAAGAGGCCATAGTAACTACTGACACGGATGTCGGCACAGGCCAGCTTCAGCACAGCCATGTGGGCGCAGTATGGCTGAGGGATGAGGTTGGTTCTGCAATATGGCCACTGCCTCAACAGGAAAGGATAGGGCAATATGAGTACGCTGCCGCGCAGCACTACAGCCAGGGCGATCTTAGCCACCACAGGATTTGTCAGTGTGGTTCCATGTCTCAGGGGATCACAGATGGCCACATAGCGATCAAAAGCCATAGCCACAAAGATCCCTGACTCTATCACTGAGAAGGAGTGAAAGATATATAGCTGAGTGAGGCAAGCCCTGAAATTGATCTCCCTAGAATTGAACCAGAAGACGCTCAGCATTTTGGGCAGGATGGACGTAGACACTACCAGGTCGGTGACGGCCAGCATGCAGAGGAAATAGTACATGGGCGCACGGAGGCTCGGCTCCATCTTCACGATGAACAGGATGGTGAAGTTCCCCAGGACGGCGAAGGTATACATGGTGCAGAAGGGGATGGAGATCCAGACATGGGCTGCCTCCAGGCCAGGAATGCCCATCAGGATGAAGGTGGATGGGTTGGTGAAGTCGGTTTTGTTGGAATATGACATAGAGTAGAGTAGAAAGTTTCAAACTCTGAGGCAGAACAGTGTATCTTGCATGTACCATATGTTCCCCTGTCTTCCTGTATGTGCCCAGGATCTAGGGTGATGGTTGCAGTACAAATGCCTGGATGGAGAGACAATGATAATATGAGACACTATATGCACTACTGGAGGCTGTTCACATGAGTGAAGCAGATTGGTTGCTCTTCACACACAGAAAAATGACATTTTCATTATTCAGACAAATGAATTATGAACAAATGACCCTATTCATGCCAATCCCATATTTTATGCTGCTCAATGTGTCAATAATGTGTTGTGATGTGGGAAACATTAATAGGTACCAGCAGGGAAAAAATGAGTGTGGATACTGGTTATGCATGTTTGTTCCTTAATGCAATGAAAGACAGGCTAGAAAGTACATGCTGTAGGGAGTGCCACATTCACCCAGTGGTTCAAAATCTGAGTGTAGTCAAAAAGCAAACCTACGGAGTCCATGCTGTAGGAAGTTCCCCATTCAGTGGCTTGCTCAAAATCTGAGAGTGGAAAAAAACCAAACCATTGCCAAGACATGTGCCGGGGGAAACATCCCAACTAGAATAGACCTCAGGGAAAAGATCACAGTGTCATTTAGAACAGTTCCATGGAAACACCTCCTGATTTGCAACAGTGGCCAAAACAAAGACAGTGGACTGAGGACAATCAGTGGACACTAACATTCCGGGGTACAAAATATATCGGAAGGACAAAACAGGTCGTCCGGGGTGGGACGGGGAGTGGCATTATATGTGAAAGAAAATGTAACATCAAATGAAGTAAAAATCTTAAGTGAATCCACATGTTCCATGGAATCTCTATGGAAAGAAATTTCATGCTCTAATAAAAATATAATATTATCTATTATAGACCACCTGACCAGGACAGTGACAGTGATGATGAAATGGTAAGGGAAAATACAGATGCTATCAAAATTAAGAACCCAAAAATAGTGGGGGATTTCAATTATCCCCATATTGACTGGGAACATTTCACTTCAGGATGAAATGCACAGATAAAATTTCTCAATACTTTTAATGACTGCTTCTTGGAGCAGCTGGTACGGGAACCAACAAGAGGAGAGGCAACTCTAGATTTAGTCCTGAGTGGAGCGCAGGAGCTTGTCCAAGAGATAACTATAACAGGACTGCTTGGAAATAGTGACCATAATACAATAGCATTCAACATCCTGTTTTGGGAAGAACATCTCATCAGCCCAACACTGTGGCATTTAATTTCAAAAATGGGAACTATGCAAAAATGAGGGGGTTAGTTAAACAACTTTAGTTAAAAGGAACAGTGACTAAAGTGAAATCCCTGCAAGCTGCATGGGCGCTTTTTAAAGACATCATAATAGAGGCCCAACTTCAATGTATACCCCAAATTAAGAAACACAGTGAAGAACTAAAAAAGAGCCACTGTGGCTTAACAACCATGTAAAAGAAGCAGTGAGAGATAAAAAGACTTCCTTTAAAAAGTGAAAGTCAAATCCTAGTGAAGCAAATAGAAAGGAGCATAAACACTGCCAAATTAAGTGCAAGAATGTAATAAGAAAAGCCAAAGAGGAGTTTGAAGAATGGCTAGCCAAAAACTCCAAAGGTAATAACAAAATGTTTTTTAAGTACATCAGAAGCAGGAAGCCTGCTAAACAGCCAGTGGGGTCCCTTGATGATCCAGATAAAAAAGGAGCGCTTAAAGACGATAGAGATATTCCAGACAAACTAAATGGATTCTTTGCTTCAGTCTTCACGGCTGAGGATGTTAGGGAGATTCCCAAACCTGAGCCGGCCTTTGTAGGTGACAAATCTGAGGAACTGTCACAGATTGAAGTGTCACTAGAGGAGGTTTTGGAATTAATTGATAAACTTAACAGTAACAAGTCACCGGGACCAGATGGCATTCACCCAAGAGTTCTGAAAGAACTCAAATGTGAAGTTGCGAAACTATTAACTAAGGTTTGTAACCTGTCCTTTAAATCGTCTTCTGTACCCAATGACTGGAAGTTAGCTAATGTAACGCCAATATTTAAAAAGGGCTCTAGAGGTGATCCTGGCAATTATAGACCGGTAAGTCTAATGTCGGTACCAGGCAAATTAGTCAAAACAATAGTTGAGAATAAAATTGTCAGACACATAGAAAAACATAAGCTGTTGAGCAATAGTCAACATGGTTTCTGTAAAGGGAAATCGTGTCTTACTAATCTATTATTATGGAACACAGTGACCCGGAAAAGGATTTAAGAGTTACTGTGGAGCTCTCAGTTTCAGGCTCTGGCCAAAAAGGCTGATGCAATCCTTGGATATATAAACCGGGGTTTGGTGAGTTGGAGCAGTGGAAGGATTTTTCCTATGTACATGGCATTGGTGAAAACTGACTGTCCAGACTGGGGATTCACATTTATAAAAGGATGTTCAAAAATTGGAGAAGGTGCAGGAAAGAGCCACATAAATAATTGGAAGCTGCAGAAAATGCTGGAGAGTGAGAGACTTAAGGAGCTTCATCTATTTATCTTAAATAGTAATAACCGGCTGTGTAGTGTAGAGGAGAAAGGCAGCGCAAGGCCCAATGGCTAAAAGCTGAAGCCAGACATATTCCAGTTGGAAATAAGGGCCAAAGGTTTAGCACTGAGGTTGATTAATGATTGGGACAAAATGCAAAGGGAAGTGGTGGATTCTCCAACTCCCCATGTCTACAGATCCAGACTGGATGCTTTTCTGGGAGATCTGCTTGAGGCCTTGTCTACAGTTTAATTGCTACAGTGGCACTTCCATAACGCTTCAGTTGTAGACACTACTTACACCGATGGCAGGGGTTCTCCCATCAGCATAGGTAATCCACCTCCCTGAGATGTGATAGCAAAGTTAATGGAATAATTTGTTCTTGGGGTTGGATTTTTCTTGCTGTTTCAGAAAAGGCAAATGCAATGTTAGGTTGTATTAGCGAAGGCATAGCGTGAAAGTCTCAGTAAGTGATCATACCACTCTATTCAGCTCTGCTTAGGCCACAGTTGGAATACTATATCCAATTTTGGACACTGCTGTATAGAAAGGATGTAGAGAATCTGTAAATTGTCCAGAGTGGGTTCTGGGCACTTGGAGCACGGAGGGACTGGGAGCCAGGATGCCTGGCTTCTGCTGGGAGAGAAGTGGGGTTCGTGGAAGGAGCTGGGAGCCAGTCTCTCAAAACTGGGTGACGGGGCAACAAAATGGCAGATGAAATGTAATGTTGATAAATGCAACATAATGTACATTGGAAAGCAGAATCCCAACTATACATATAAAATGATGGGGGCTAAATTAGCTGTTACCACTGAAGAAAGAGATTTTGTAGTCATTGTGGATAGTTCTCTGAAAACATCCACTTAATGTGGAGCAGCAGTTGAAAAAGTGAACAGAATGCTGGGAATAATTAAGAAAGGGATAGATAATAGGACAGAAAATATCATATTGCCTCTATCTAAATCCATGGTATGCTCATATCTTGAATACTATGTGCAGATGTGTTCGTCCCATATCAAGATATATTGGAATTGGAAAAGGTTCAGAAAAGGGCAACAAAAATTATTAGGGGTATGGAACGGCTTCTGTAGGAGGAGAGATTAATAAGACTGGGACTTTTCAGTTTGGAAAAGAAACGATTAAGGGGAGATATGATTGAGGTCTATAAAATCATGAATGGTGTAGAGAAAGTAAATAAGGAACTGTTTTTTTACTACATCTCATAACACAAGAATTAGGGGTCACCAAATGAAATTAATAGGCAGCATGTTTCAAACAAACAAAAGGAAGTATTTCTTCACACAATGCACTGTCAGCCTGTGGAACTCCTTGCCAGAGGATGTTGTGAAAGCCAGAACTATAACAGGGTTCAAAAAAGAACTAGATAAATTTATGGAGGATAGGTCCATCAATGGCTATTAGCCAGGATGGGCAGGGATAGTGTCCCTAGTCTCTGTTTGCCAGAATTTGGGAACGGGTGACAGGGGATGGATCACTTGATGATTCCCTGTTCTGTTCGTTCTCTCTGGGGCACCTGGCACTGGCCACTTTCCGAAGATAGGATACTGGGCTAGATGCACCTGTGGTCTGACCCATTATGGCCGTTCTTATGTTCTGATGTATGTTCTTACGTTAACAGCCAGAGCCCTGAAATGCCGAGGAGTAAGTGACAGTCTCTGTGCATTAACACACAGCTGGTTCCTGAGATCTTTACTCAGTTCTTACTCCAAGGTGAATTTTTGCCTTCCAAGGGACTGAGCAAAATATGGGCCACAGCGTAAGAATTTGGCCTTTTATTGTAAATCTACTAACACCTTTCATCCTGATGGATCCCCTGTGTCACTGAAATGCAGCCACCTCAGGGCTGGGGACAATCAGACAGGGAAAGTGGAAGTACACAAAAAGAATGACATTTTGACCCATCATACTGGATGAAACACATCCCCTGAGGCAAGGGTCCTGGCATATTTAATGGCTGTGCAGTGTGAAAAGCACAATAGAGTTACTCTCTCTATTCCATCCACCAATGTTGCACTAGGTTTGTTGAGTAAGTGATCTGCTCAGCAAAGGATGGGTACCTGTGAATCCTGAGACAGAAGTGTCTTCTCTGGGAATCCCTCTCAGGTAGCCGTGTCCCACAACTCTCTCACGCCAGCATCTGGAGCGGCATCCCACGCCAAGAGCCAACACTGGGTATGAACTGTTTATTATATAGCTCTTTGCAATCCCTGTGGACTTCACTCAGCCTCTATGGGAGAAGTTGCATCTGGATGTAAACATGCTGGAGACTGGAGACACTCTAGCAAATGTCTCTGTTTCTATTTATGTGCTTCTGTGCTCTTTATCCAGGTTTAGGAGTAAACAGTAATTAATGGACCTTCCCAAAGAGAGATGAGAACATTCGGGCTCTGTGCTGAGTGGGAGAGGAATTGGCTGCTCCTTGTATTTGTTTATATTTTAAAATTATAGTTGAATAGGAAGTAAACTTGGGATAATATGTCGATGTCTATACCCTGTAAATGGCCAGGATGGCTGGTTGAATAGTAGACAGACAGATCAGGAGAAAGGTGACTGAGGGGAGCCATGAGCATTTTCTGGAGACACACAGGGCTGTCACTAAGATATCATAAATCAATAATTCTCATCAGTAACTATCATCATACTGTGCAGAACTTTTCATTGAAGGGTCTTCAAAACACCTAGCAAAGGAAAGTGACTATGAACATATCCTCATTACACAGGTAGGTAAACTGAGAAAAAGGGTGACGTGACTTGGTGAAGGTCAGAGAGAGAATGACAAACTGACCCCATGAGTCCTGATTTTTCTGCCTTAACCACAGACTCTCTGTCACTAAATGAAGACTTCAGATGAGGGAAATGGATTCACAGTCTATCGGGGCCGGCTCATTGGGGGTGTGTGACAGAGTTTCCTGGGGTGCAAACTGGAATATGGTTACTGTCGAGCTCTCTGGACTACTCTGCCTACCAGCCCAGGAAATGACCTCCTCCCCTCTGTCACGCGGGTCATTAGCATTTTCAAAGACAACCATTTCTTCAGTAGGTGCCACATCCTGTCTTAAAGAGACAGAGTTCATTTTCAAAAACCCATCAGGAACAAAGTCCTGACAAATGGGGGCCTGGATTAGGGTCCTCTCCATCATCCCTCTCTCCATCCCTGTTGTGTCAGTTCTGTGACTGCTCCCCTCTGGGAGGTCCATTACACAGTTTCTTCTCAAAGTCTGAGCCACAGGTTCAGTACCTGGGTGCAGAGATGCTGAGCAAGACATTCTGTCCTGGGTATCCTCTCTCAAGTGACCAGGGAGGAGACATTCCTCTTCTCCCACTATTCCTTTCCCCCAGTTTCCTTCTCTTCCTCCCCAGGACACAAACCCCTATGCTCTCTAGGGTGGGATCGATCCCCTGCTCAGTTGTGAAGGGCTCACAGCTAACAGCCTGGACAGTTGTGTCACTGACAGGCAGTCCACCCCGCACCTCCCCTTCCTGCCGTGATGTTGCCTCCTGCTGCAGTGTCAAAGTGACCCTCCTCCACCTCCTCAGTGGTTTCTACGATTCCATCATCCTTCTCTGGGCTACCCTCTGGGACACATCTTCCTATGCTCCCTAGCATTGCGTTTGTCCCTGGCTTAGCTGCAATGTGCACATGTTTCTCCCAGACAGGCAATAGACTCTCCTCCCTGTGCTGAGGAGCCGCTACCTTCACCTTGAGGGCAGGAACTTGTCTCAACCACACCACCCCTGGAAGCATGCAGCTTCCCTCTGCTGCAGAGGAATCAAGGAGACTCTCTCAGTAGTTCCTGGGGCTTTCCTCTTTCAGTCTGAACTTCCAGCAGAGCACTCCTCCTTGCTGCAGATGGACACCTTAATAGCCTGAGCTTCATGGGAGAATTCATTGCTAATTGTCATATCAATACGGTTATCATCTGCTGCCTCCATTGATGATACAGCTTCCAAACCCTTGGTTTCCGTGTGCACTTTAGCAAATGGCACAAGGCTTTTGTATTCTCCTACTAATAAAAGCTCTCTCATCTGTCCTGGTAACATGTCACATTCTTGCACTATGCTCCTCTTAGGGAAAAACAGGAGCACCCTGTCCCTGGGCTCAAATTGGGGGCCTAGGCCCCCTGATTGTAGTTTCTCTCCTGGGATCCTTGGGCCACCTGCAGATTTCCTTTTGTAAGGGCACCTGAAAATGTAGGACATACTGCAAGAGTCCCTGGGTTGTTGATGGGGTGTGTTATCAGGCCTCTCTCATTCAATCCAGCAGGCCATGGGGCTGTCGGTTATACAGGAGCTCAAAGGGGGAGAGTGGGGCACTTCCCTATTAGCGAGCAATACCGATGGGATCAATTGATCCCACTGGCGTGATTCTTGTGAGGGAAATATTTCAGGTCCTGTTAAGGCACTAAACAAGGACATCTGTCTAGGGGTGATACATTGAGGTCTGTAGTTTCTTACTGTCCAATTCTGTGTATGCCTCACAGAACAACCAGGAAGTAAAGTTGGTCCCCTGAACAGTGAGAATCTTCTGGGGCAGGCCAACTCAGATATATATCTCTGCCAGCTCCACTGCAATCATGTGGGCGGTGGTGTTCTATAGTGGGTCACCTTGGGTAAGTGGGTAGCATAGTCCATTAGGACCAGGCTATAACAAAATCCAGCGTTACTCTTCGGGAGGGGTCCTACCAGGTCCAGTATGACCTTCTCAAAGGGGACCCACACTACAGATGCCTTAAAGACTAATCGATTGATTTGGGCATAAGCTTTCATGGGTAAAAAATCCGCTTTTTCAGATACATGGAGTGGACCCATGGGAAGGAGGCCCTTGAAGAATTCCACTTGAATTTCAACAATTTCCATACCACTGTCAACCTCAGCCTGGACCAGTCCACACAGGAGATCCACTTCCTAGACACTAGAGTGCAAATAAGCAAGGGTCACATAAACACCACTCTATACCAGAAACCTTCTTACTACTATACTTACCTACATTCCTCCAGCTTTCACCCAGACCACATCACACAATCCATTGTCTACAGACAGAGACAAACATCTAGATGATCTCCATCTTAAAACTACAGTACCTACCTGGGGAAGTGAAGAAACAGATTGACAGGATGAGATGGGACCCAGAATTTACCTACTACAGGACAGGCCCAACAAGGAAAATAACTGAACACCAGTGGCCATCATGTACAGCCGCCAGCTAAAACCTCTCCAGCACATCATCAACGATTTACAACCTATCCTGGAAAATGATTCCCCACTCTCAGAGGCCTTGGGAGGCAGGCCAGGCCTTGCTTACAGACAGCCCCCCAACCTGAAGCAAATACTCACCAGCAACTACACACCACACCACAGAAACACCAACCCAGGAACCAATCCTTGTAACAAACCCCGTTGCCTAATCTGTCCCCATATCTACTCTAGTGGCACCATCATAGGACCCAGCCACACCAACCACACCATCAGAGGCTCACTCACCTCCACATCTACTAATGTTATATATGCCATCATATATAGCATGCCTCTCTGCCATGTACATTGGCCAAAGTGGACAGTCTCTACGTAAAAGGATAAATGGACACAAATCAGACATCAGGAATGGTAACATACAGAAGCCAGTAGGAGAACACTTCAATCTCCCTGGACACGCAATACCAGATTTAAAAGTAGCCATTCTTCAACAAAAAAACTTCAAAAGCAGACTTCAAAGAGAAACTGCTGAGCTACAATTCATTTGCAAACTTAACACCATTAATTTGGGCTTGAATAGGGACTGGGAGTGGCTGGCTCACTAAAAAAGCAATTTTCCCTCTCTTTGTATTGACACCTCCTGATCAATTATTGGGAGTGAACAACATCCATCCTGAATAAATTGGCCCTCAATGTTGGTTCTCCACCTGTATGGTAACTCCCTTCTCTTCATGGACCAATATATATTTATGCCTGTATCTGTAATTTTCACTCGATGCATCTGAAGAAGTGGATTTTTTTTACCTACGAAAGCTTACGCCCAAATCAATCTGTTAGTCTTTACGGTGCCGCCAGACTCCTCATTGTTTTTTGTGGATACAGACAACACAGCTACCCCTCTGATAATTGATGGAATTGTTTCCCCCGGGGAGCAATTACAATTGGACATGCGTAATTTGGTGGCAAGAACCAAGGAAGCCTTAATACCCATAGCTCATCTTATCCACCAACAAACAGAAGAAGTAGAAAGCATGCAAAGAGAGGCAAAAACACCTTGGTGGGCAATGCCACAGGATATTACTCTACAACTAATAGTCCGAACACTTAGTGTAACACCGATGGGAATACAAGCCATAGAAATAATTGCACTGATGGAAATGTGTTGCTACACGCAACGTCAAACCAAAAAAGCCAAATTACAACACCGGGCTCAGAAAAGAATAAAACTAGCTATCAACACTGCCATAGTAATGAATATTTTTATAAATAATAATCAAATGCTTATTAATGTTTTAAAGCAAATATTTGTATTTAAAGAGTTTGAAAGGACTGTTGGACATTAGTATCCTGGGATACTTCATGTATGTGTCTGTGCATTCATGTGTGTATGTGTGTGTGCATGCATCCATATGCCTGAGCACATGTGTGTGGGTCCATGTGTATGTCTGCATGTAGGATTGTGTGTGTGCAGACCCACTATATCTCATAGCCCAGTGGTTTAGCACCCTCCCCTGGAATGTGGGAGACCCAGATTCAAATCCCTGCTCCACTGAAGGTTTATTTGTACAAAGTGGAAGAGCTCCAGCCAGACTGACAGAGATCCCCTCCGGGTGTTCAGGGCACTCATGTGAGACATGGGAAACCTCTGTTTAAGGCCCTGCTCCAAATAAGGTACAGCAGAAATTTTGGATCTGGGTCTCCCACATCTCTCTCAGGTCTCTCATGAGAAAATGCTGAACTATCCTAGGCACCTGGCTCCAGGAGAGGGCTCACAGCTGGCAATCCCACATGGAAATAGACTCCTCTCTCCAGCCCACCAACTGGCTCCCTAGAGATATAAATCAGTGGGAGTTAGGTGCTTAAGGACCTCTGTGAACCATGAGAAAAAAAAAAAACGCTTTGGACGATGATTCCCCGTGGATGTCTCCTTTCTGAGATCTATCAGTTAGCCAATTCTCATTCCATCTAATGAATGATCTAGTGATACTCTCTACTGCTAGTTAGTTGATATAAATGTCATGTGGTATTAGGTCAAACAACTTGCAATGGTCTAAGTCTATTTCATCTCTTCAATTGCTTTTATCAAGCAAATTTGATATCAGCTAAAACATGAAATCATGTCTGACATGTCATATTTTCCATCATATCTTGTTCATTGGTATGAATTGTAGTCTTACCCTTTAGGTCTTTATTGACTAAATATACTATCTGCTTTTCCATTATTGTGCCCAGGCCTGATGTCACGCTAACAGATATTTAATACACAAGTCATCCCTTTATGAATCCTGGCATAACATTAGCACACTATCAGTCTTCTAGGATATCCCTGATGTTTCTTTATTTATTAAAAATTAACATCAGTGGGGCAGAGATCTCCTCAGACAATTCTTTTAGGACACTTTGGGTATGAGACATTTGGGATAGTTGAATTTAAAATATTGATCCCTAGTAGGAGCTGTTTACCATCCTCCATAGTTACCAGAGGACTAGAAAGAAGTTCATGTAAGCTGCGTGCTTCGTCCTGCTTCTTTCCATGGCATTGGCCATATTGCAGAATCAACATCATCCCCCATATGCATTGTGAGCACATGGCTGTGGTGAAGCTGGCCTGCATCGAAACCCATGTCAGTAGTTACTATGGTCTCTTTATGGCATTCTTTATGCCTGGTCTGGATGTGTCTTTTATCACCGTGTCCTATATTCTGATCCTCAGGGTCATCTTCAGCCTCCCTACAAAGGATGCCCAGCTCAAGACTTTTGGGACCTGTGTCTCCCACCTCTGTGACATCTTAACCTTTTACATCCCAGTTATCTTCTCCCTCACATCCAGATTTGGCCACAATGTGGCCCTATGGTTTCATGCTGTCATTGCCAACGTGTACCTCCCGGTGCCTCCCATGCTAAACCCCATCATCTATGGGATAAGGACCAAACAGATCTGGAAATGGCTGCTCCAGCTGGTTACTCATAAAGGGACCTAAAGTTTTCCTCTGTTGCTCTGGCTCTCAGACAGAGCTCCGTGCAGAGCTGACTGGTGACATGGTGCTGGGCCCTCTTCCCTGCATCACTGACTGGGCAGTCAAAGAGATATTAAATCCTTTCCTGGCTTAGTATGCTGTGTCAGTGTGAGAAACTGGGGAATCGGTCTGTGTTCTACTCATTAACTCATAGGAATGCCACTTTTTTAATTGCTGGAAAGTGGAACTCCTAGGCCCTACCCCCTGCCTAGCCTCCTCCCCCAAGGCTGTGTCCCTGTTCTTCTCTCCTTTACTCCCATCCCCATCACTCCTGGATCCTCTTCACCACCCCCACCCGCTGCAAGAGCAGCATTTCAGATTTTGGTCGGTGGCAGGGCCGGCTTTAGGCCGATTCCCCAGATTCTCCCAAATTGGGCCCCGCACCTAAGAGGGCCCCGCACCCTAAAGAAGAGCACCTAACTTTTTAATTTTTACTTACCTGGGTCTTCGGCGGCATTTCAATGGTGGGACCTTCAGTGCCGCGGAAGACCCAGAGCGAGTGAAGGACCCACCACCGTAGTGCTGCCAAAGACCTGGACCGCCGCCGGGTATCGAATCGGGTCCCGCACTTCCTAAAGCTGGCCCAAAAGCCAGCCCTGGTCAGCGGGCAACTTTAACTGTGATTAGAGGGGCTAGCGAGGCTCTTGAAAACTTTAGCTTTTCTGCCAGATAATTTAGCAATTAGCTGACAGGAGTACTGTATCTAATTCCTGTATAAAATAAAGAACAAAAAAAAAATAGACCCACTCAACTCTATTACTAACATGTTCTGACATCTTGTAGCAAGTCACTTAAGAGGCACTGGTTAGGTTTACAAATGTAATGTATATTCTTTCTTTGTTACTAAGTCTGTGGAGAGAGAGGCCCACCCTGGGTTCTATCTCAGCTCTGAGAGTGGAGGTGGGTCTAGTGGGTTACAGCAGGGGAAGGGGGCAGATAAATTTGGGTTCTATATAAAAATATCAGAATGGCCATACTGAGTCAGACCCATGGTCCAATTACCTCAGTATCCTATCTTCCAACAGTGGCCAATATCATGTGCTTCAGAGGGAATAAACAGAGCAGGAAATTATGACGTGAATCATCCCATGTTCCTTTTCCCAGCTTCTGGCAAACAGAGTCTAGCAACATGCAGAATATGGTGTTGCATCCCTGCCAACCCTGGCTAATAGCCATTGATGGACCTATCCTCTGTGAACTTGTAAGAACATAAGAATTGCCATAGTGGATCAGACCAATGTCCATCTAACCCAGTATCCAGAGGGAATGCACAGACAGGTAATCATCAAGTGATCCATACCCTGTCACCCATTTCCAGCTTCTTACAAACATAGGCTAGGGACACCATCCCTGCCCATCGTGGGTAATAGTCATTGGTGGACCTATCCTTCATTAATTTATCTAGTTCTTTTTTGGTTCTTCTTGGAATCCTGTTATAGTTTTGGCCTTCACAACATCCCCTTGAAAAGAGTTCCATAGGTTGACTGTGAAGAAATACTTTCTTTCATTTGTTTTAAATCTGATGCCTATTAATTTCAATTGGATGACCCCTAGTTCACATGTTATGTGAAGGAGTAAATAACTTTTCTTTATTTAATTTTTCCACACCCATCTTGATTTTATAGACCTCTCTCTATATCCCGCCGTAGTCATCTCTTTTCCAAACCGAATAGTCCCAGTATTTTAATGTCTTCTCATATGGAAGTTATTAGCTATAAAAAAGGATTAGCTATAGAATGTACTTTGGAGCAGTCCTCTGAAGCCATCTTGAGAGACAATTTTCCTTACACTTTTTCTCCCCAGTGGGTGAGCAACTAGCCACTTCAAACCCTTTGTTAATTACTCAGTACCGTTCCAGAGTTTTGGTAAATATCTGGCAAGATTTAAACCTACTGATTATGCCTGTGTTCGCTTATATATAATAAACTGAAATGTTAGTCTACAGCATATTTACTTGCATCAATCTTTTATTAGACAGAATAGCTGTGTTCCCATTGATTTATTCTTGACACCACCAGAAGTGCAATAGTAAAGTTACCCCAGCTGAGGGTTCTGAAAACTTGGGTTACAGGGTGACCAAATCTGCATGCAGTATTCAATATGTGGGTATATCATGGATTTATATAGACACAATATTATATTTTTTGTCTAATTATCTATCCCTTTCTTAAAGGTTACTAGCATTCTGTTAGCCTTTTTGATTGCCACAGTACAGAGCAGATGTTTTCAGAGAACTAGCCACAATGACTCCAAGATCTCTTTCTTGATGTGTGACAGCTAATTTAGACCCTAACATTGTACAGTTGGGATTATATTTTGCCATGTAGAATACTTTGCATCTATTGACATTGCATTTCATCTGCCATTGTGTTGTCCAGTCACCCAGTTTTGTGAGATCCCTTTGTCACTCTTTGCAGTCAGCTTTGGACTTAACTACCATGAGTAGTTTTATATCCTCGGCAAACTTTGCCACCTCACTGTTTACCCCTGTTTCCAGGTCACTTATGACTATGTTGAACAGCTCTGGGCTCTGTATGGACCCTTGAAGAATACCACCATTTGCAACTCTCCACTCCCTTTGTTTCTGTGACTTTTTGTGACCTCCGTAACTTCTGCCATGGCTGGTGCAGCTGAGCAGCTTGTGCAGCCCCTGGGTACTGTTGGGTCATCCTCAGCAGCGGGAGTTTGGATTAGGGAGGGACTCCAGGTTGGGGTGCAGGAAGGGGTGAGTCTGTGTGTCTCTGTCATTCTCTGTCTCACACACACACACACACACACACACACACACACACAGTCTCAGTCTCACACGCACACACATTCTATCTCTTTCACAGTCACTTCCCAACACATACATGTGTTGTTGTTGTTGTTCTTACTTCTTCATACTTCCTGCAGTGCACATCTACACTCTGTGATTTTATTCTTTCCAAGTGCTATTTTAGGTTTTTGTCTGGCCTGTGCATTTCAAAATTTTATTTTGCTCTTACTTTTAAATTTAATTCTTTCAAGAGTGAGTGAGTTCTAAAATCCTTAACCTGTCCTGCCTGAAGTAATTAGCCCAATGGTAACTTTTTAAAAATGTATTATATTTAGGTTTTTTCTTTCAATTGGTGGCAGTGTTGAAGTGTTCTCCTACTGGTTTTTGAAAGTTATGATTCCTGATGTCAGGTTTGTGTCCATTTATTCTTTTGTGTAGAGACTGTCCGGTTTGGCCAATGTCCATGGCAATGGGGCATTGCTGGCACATGATGGCATATATCACGTTGGTACATGTGCAGGTGAACGAGCCCCTGATGCTGTCGCTGATGTGATTAGGTCCTATGATGGTGTCCCTTGAATAGATATGTGGACAGAGTTGGTATCGGGCTTTGTTGCAAGGATAGGTTCCTGGGTTAGTGTTTTTGCTGTGTGGTGTGTAGTTGCTGGTGAGTATTTGCTTCAGGTTGGGGGGCTGTCTCTTGGAACACATACATTTAAAGTCTCTTGGAACAGATAAAGACTAAATGTAGTGACCACGCATACATTCATCAGTACAATGCCTAGTCTACATTATACATTTTATTAAAGTTACAATTAACTAACCATATATATAAAGTCTATACAGACCTATGCACCAGTTACAAATATAGTTATATTCACATCCTTAACAATAGTGTTAGTGTCTGATGGGTCTCTCATAGTTTGATCATCAGTAGATGGGTGGTTCCTGCTGGAGTCTTCCATAAGGAGCTCAATTTTTCCACTCTGGGCATCCCCAATTTATAATGTGATTCTGTCTATATCTTCATTCTGCACATGTCCATAAAAGTGGACATTTTCTCTTATTGGTCTGTGTCCCCTGGAAACCTAATGGATCCCAATTTTCTATAAGTTAAGTTCCCTATATTCTCATTACCATTGACACACAACCTATATCCTGTGATTAAGACACATGTCTGAGACAGGCGTGCTTTTATGGCATTTTTCTGATATAATATTAATCTTCTGAGTAATTTTGCACAATAAAAATTACTTAGTTCCTCTTTTCCCATTATTTTAGAGCATCAGGTTATTTTTCAGTCACTTATGCCTTCATTTCTTGTCTACAATGCCGACAATAGCGAAGCTAAAGTCTTGCAGGCCTCAACCTACAGGTTCTTGCATTCCAGCTTGTCTTACTCATGTCTAGTACTTGGTTCCTCTAAATAAAGATCAGTCTTGCACTTCTATAATTCCACTATTTAACCTTTAATTAATATAGAGAAAATATATGATATAACTTATTGATTAATAATAACATCACACAAAAAATTAATAATGAACTAAAATCATTGGCTACAATTTAGACCCCATCATTTTACATGTATAGTTGAGATGATGTTTTCCAGTATGTATACTTTATCCACATCACCCTGGAACATACTCTGTGATTGGTCAGAACCTTCTAGGGTGTCTAGGGACCACCTTCTGCAACTCCTGATTTCTCCTCCAGTTGGAGTCTGTCTCTCTGCTGCAGCCATAACCCTGCAACCATAGATTGCCTCTCTCCTGCCTTCTAGCTCATCCAGTCTCTGTGTTTTAAAGGGCTGGATGAACACCTCCTCTCTCTGTTCCCCCTTCTGGGGAGGTTTCATTCCTTCCACGCCCACCCCTCTGCAGAGAAACTGGAGAACGAAGTTACTCCCTTCTTCTATCCCTGTAAGATCTCACTAGGGCTGATAGTTTTTAATGACCCACGTATTTATAAACACATGCCTTCGCCCCAGCCTGCTGCCTCTTAATACAAGGTGTGTGAGTGAGGAGTACAGGAAATCCCAAAGACATAACAACGTACATGGTTCCTATAACAAAAGGTGAGTTTATAGGGTTTTTCCCCATCTAAGTTTTATCCAGATGCTCTGTTTTTCGGCTTCTGTGTCTGGGTGCCATGCAGGGTTATCAGGTACCTGGTTTTGAACTAGAAAGTCCAACCAAGAAGGGGATTGGACTGTGCCTGGTTCCTGCAGGGCCGGGGGAGGTTTAGGGTCATTAACCCACACCTGCCCCTGCTCAGCTGGGACCACATCATACCAACAGGCAGGCCCCTTGTCAAGCTTTGGCAGCTCCCAGCCCAGCCCCAGAGTAGAGGGAGCTCAGCTGAGGCAGGGACAGGAGTGGAAAAGATTGAGGAAGGGAGGGAGGGGAGGAGAGACGCCAGGAACCAGGGCAAGTGGGGCAGGAGTAGGGTCTTGGGGAATAGGTAGGGCGGGGGCAGGGTCTCAGGGCCAATTGTTGCCACCTTTCTAACTGCTAAGGATTAATGAGGTCTATAAAGACCAATTCCCCAGTTTGTCACGCTGACACAGCACCATAAGGCCAGGAAAGGAATTAAGATATCTTTCACTGACCAGTAAGTGATTCAAGAAAGAGGGCTCAGCACCATGTCACCAGCCAGTGCTTCATGGAGCTAGTTCTGAAAACCAGAGCACCAGAGGAAAAATTAGTTAGAATCATAGAATATCAGGGTTGGAAGGGACCTCAGGAGGTCATCTAGTCGAACCCCCTGCTCAAAGCAAGACCAATCCCCAACTAAATCATCCCTTATGAGTAATGAACCGGAGTAGCCTGTCCCGGATTTGTTTGGTCCTCACCCCATAGATGATGGGGTTTAGCATGGGGGGCACAAGTAGGTTCATGTTGCCAATAAGAACATGGAAATGCAGGGGAACATTCTGTCCAAAACGGTATGTGAGAGAAGAGAAGAGACCTGGGATGTAAAAGATTAAGATTACACAGAGGTGGGAGACACAGGTTCCAAAAGTCTTGAGCCGGGCATCCTTTGTGGGGAGGCTGAATATGGCCCTGAGGATGTGGTTATAGGACACAGCAATAAAAATCCCATCCAGACCCATTACACACAATAGCACAAAGAGTCCATAGTAACTACTGATGCGGGTGTCAGCGCAGGCCAGCTTCACTATGGATATGTGCACGCAGAATGGCTCGGGGATGATGTTGGTTCTGCAATATGGCCATTGTTTTACCAGGAAGGGATAGGGCAGTACGAGCATGCCACTGCGCAGCACCACGGCCAGGCCCATCTTGGCCACCATGGGGATTGTCAGGATGGTGGAATGTCTTAGGGGATGGCAGATGGCCACATAGCGATCAAAACCCATGGCCACAAAGATCCCAGACTCCATCCCTGAGAAGCAGTGAATAAAGTATAGCTGCATGAGGCAGGCACTGAAATTGATCTCCCGGGAATTGAACCAGAAGATGCTCAGCATTTTGGGCAGGATGGATGTAGACAGGACCAGGTCAGTGATGGCCAGCATGCAGAGGAAATAGTACATGGGCTCATGGAGGCTCGGTTCCAACTTCACAATTAACAGGATGATGAAGTTCGCCAGGATGGCTATTGCATACATGGTGCAGAAGGGGATGGAGATCCAGATATGAGCCTTCTCCAGGCCAGGAATGCCCAGCAGGATGAAGGTGGAGGGGTTGGTGAAGTCGGTTATGTTGGAATCTGACATGGAGTAGGGGAGAAAGTGTCCAACTCTGAGGCAGAACGGTGTCTCTTGCATGTACCGTACGTTCTCCTGACTTCCTGTATGTGCCCAGGGTCAAGGGTGATGGTCGCAGTACAAATGCCTGGATTGAGAGACAACGTGAATATGATACACTCCATACACTACTGGAGGCTGTTCTCATTGGTGAAGCAGATTGGTGAAACAGATAGGGGACTGGAACACATGATTTATGAGGAAAGGCTGAGGGAACTGGGATTATTTATCTACAGAAGGGAAGAGTGAGGGGGGATTTGATAGATGCCAGGCAAGGCATATTAGTTTGTCTTTGTTTTCTCAACTTGTGAATTTTACATTTGCTAGAGGGAGATTTATCTCTGTTTTGTTGTAACTTTGAAACTAAGGCTAGAGGGGGGTCCTCTGGGCTCTTCAAATCTGATTACCCTGTAAAGTTATTTTCCAACCTGATTTTACAGAGATGATTTTTACCTTTTATTTTTAATAAAATCCTTCTTTTAAGAACCTGACTGATTTTTCCATTGTCCAAAGACCCAGGTGTTTGGGTCTTTGGTCACTTTGTAACCAGTTGGTTGGGATATTATTCTCAAGCCTCCCTAGGAAAGGGGGTGTAAGGGCTTGGAGGGATATTTTGGGGGAAGCTGAACTCCAAGTGGTCCTTTCCCTGTTTCTTGTTAAATCACTTGGTGCTGGCAGCATACCAGGTTTTAACCTAAGCTGGAAGAAATAAGCTTAGGGGGCTTTCATGTGGGTCCCCACATCTGTACCCTAGAGGTCAGAGTGGGGAAGGAACCCTGACACCTTCCTTAGAGGTTTTTCAGGTCAGGTTTGACAAAGCCCTGGCTGGGATGATTTAGTTGGGAATTGGTCCTGTTTTGAGCCGGAGTTTGGACTAGATGACCTCCTGAGGTCCCTTCCAACGCTGATATTCTATGAGTCTATGATTCTTCACACACTGAAAAAAGACATTTTCATTATTCATAGAAATAAATTATGAACAACTGACCCAACTAATGCCAATTCCATATTTTATGGCATGTGTTAATAATTCCTACATGTCATGGTGTGGTAAAGCTTAATAGGCAATAGCAGGAAACACGAGTGTGGATACTGGTTATCCATCATTGTTCCTTAATGTAATGAAACCCAGGCTAGGGAGTCCATGCTGTAGGGTGTTCCCCATTCACCCAGTTGCTCAAAACCTGAGAATGGGAAAAAAAAAAAGTTTGCCAATTTATACTCCGTGGGGAAACATCCCAGCTAGCTGCACTCCAGGGAAAAGACCTGGGTGTTATTGAGAGCAACTCAGTGGAAACACCTGCTTTGGTAAATGATCGGGGGTAGAACCCCTTTTATGAACACCCAACCAGTCAGTTAGCTATAAAAATCCTTCTTAGTAGCTGTTCTCTATTTGCCTTACCTGTAAAGGGTTAAGAAGTCTCACTGAAATGCTTAGGTAAGAGAAAGTGAGTTGACACCTGGCCAAAAGAGCCAATGGGAAGTCTAGAAACTTTTAAAATTGAGAAAAAACTTCCCCTCTTTGTGAGGGTTGTTGTTTTCTCTTGGCTGGAGAGACAGAGAGCAGCAGGTCTGCTGTAAAGATTGGGCCAGCTATGAAAAATCATCAGCACTGATACCTAAAAATTACTCATTTGGAACTACAGATAAGTAAGTAGAACAGGAAATGTTTAGTTAGACGTGATCAGGATTCTCTCTTTATTTTGGGCTTGTGGAATCTTCTGTGGTAAACACAGGTGCTTTTGTTTTCTTTGTAACCTTTAAACTGGACCCCACCGAAGACGTTCTTGGGTGTTAATGCTTTCAGTTGCTCTTTTAATATCTTGCAACACCCTGATTTTCCAGATGTATTTTCTTTATTTTTTTTAATAAAATCATCTTTTTAAGAACATGATTTGATTTTTGAGTTTGAAAAGCAAGTGGTCTGTGCACACGTACTGAAATAGTTAAGTGGAACAAGGGTTCCAAGATCAGCTGGTACAACAGCTGGGTTTTCTTTTGTTTGGTTTCTTTCTCGGCTTCCCTGAGAGAGGGCTGGAAAAGCCAAGGGGCTTCAGGGAAAAGTTCCCAAGTGAGTTTTCCTGGATTTTCAAGAGACATTTTTTTCACTTGGTTGGTGGCAGCACTACTACCAAGGCCAGGGGGATTTGTAACTTTGGGAGTTTAATACAAGCCTGGAGTGGCAAGGTATTTTTAAGGTCTTTTGCGGACTCCCACCTTCTGCACTCAAAGTGCCAGAGTGGGGAATCAATCTTGATACCTGCTTGTTCACAGTAGTGGCTAAAACAAAGACAATGTTCAGATACCTAATAAAAGGGATGGAGAATAACCTGCTCTGGACATGCACACAGTTTTTGTCATCCAGTCTCCATAAAGGATGTAGCAGATAGAAAGGGGATTTCTGAGACCGGCAATGAGAATTGGGGAAGCTGCCATATGAGGACAGACTGAAAGTCTGGGCCTGTTTAGTTTAGAGAAGAGACAAAGAAGGGGGCATATGATAGAGAAGAGAAAAATAAAGAATGGAACTGATTAGACTCAAAGCGAGAGAGAACACCTCCCATCAGTAACATCTATAGACAGTGCTTCAACTAATTCCCCAAAGCTGAGGTAAATTATCAGCAAAGCTGATTGGGAGGAAAATTTAGAGATAAAAATAGGAATGAAAACTGAGGGTTCTTTAAGAAGAGTTTATTAGATAGTTACAAATCCAAGATTCCACAATCAAGAAAGTGGACAACTTTTGGGCAAAAACCTGGTTCATTGACAAAGTGAAGGTAACAATTAGGGTGAAAACAATATCAAACAAATGGTGAAAAGGGAAAATAGATAGCAAATACAAATTGATAAGTGATGTTAAAAACATCAGGGGAAAAGTCCATGCTAAAGATAACCAAAAGGAGGTTATTAAAAAACAAAAGAAATCCTGGAAAAGGTTTAGGACAATTCCTAGAGGGAGAAATGAAACTTGTTAATGTTTCAGAAAAAGTAGATGTGTTCACGACATATTTGTGTTCTGCATTTGGAAAGAAGCAGTATGAGGTGCTCATATCATGGGAGGATGAAACATTTTCCAGTCCAATAGCAGTCAAGAAGGGTATTAAGCAGCATTTCCAATAGAACCTTAGAATTACAAACACCAGAATTACAAACTGACCAATCAGCAACACCTCTCATTCATAATTTTAAAAAGGTAAATACAGAAAAATTCTGTTAAACGTAAAGTATGAAAAATTAAGAGAAAGTTAAAAAAAGATTTAAGAAGGATAAGAAACAATTGAAAAGCTGGTATGGGATTAGTTAAAAAAAACTTTAGGAATATAATTAATGCCAGTTAACAACAGGTCTTGTAAAATAAACCTTATTTCTTCCTTTAATGAGAGTACACATTTGGTTGATCAAGGGAACTGTGCAGATGCAATAGACTGAGATTTTTCTGAGGCATTCCAATTAGTAGGGGAAAATATTCAGATAAAAAATGAATACTGTACAATATCAGTGGAGCGTACTGGCTAGCAGACAGATCTCAGAAAGCAGTTGTCAATGGTCCATTGCCAGTCAATGGGATTGTTTTTGGTGTGGCTCTGCTGGGATCAGTTCTAGGCCTGATGCTATTCAATATTTTCATTAATGGTATGGGAGCAAATTGAAAATTATTGCAGATAAAATTGGTGGACAACCCAAAGATGGGCAGAGTGGTTACAATGACGAAGCCAGGGCAGGCATACTGATTGATCTGGTGTGTTTTAATACAGTCAAATGCAAACTTACCATCTCAGAACAGGAAATGCAGGCCTGACCCATAGACTAGACCACTGTATTATGGAATTCAGTGACTCTGAAAAGGATTTAGGGGTCATTGTGGATAATTAGCTCATTGTGAGCTCCTAGGGTGGTGCTGTGACCAAAGGGCTGTTGCGATCCTTGGATGCATAAACAGGGGAGTGGTGAGTTGGAGCCAGGGAAAGATTTTACCTCTGCACCTGGCATTGGTGAAACCAACAATGGGCAGTCCCGGGGTCTACATTTCAAAAGGGATGCAGAAAAATTGGAGAGGGTGCAGGAAAGAGCCACACCAATTTTTGGAGGCTGGAGAAAATGCCGGACAGTGAGAGAGAGACCGAAAGAAATTCATGTATTTATCATAAATAGTAATAATGGACTCTTAAATCAGGAAGAGAAAGGAAGAACAAGGCCCAATGGGTGGAAGCTAAACACCAGACGTATTTCAGCTGGAAATAAGGACCAATGTTTAGCACTCAGGATGATTAACCATTGGAACAAACCGTGAAGGGAAGTGTTGGATTCCCCAACTCCCCGTGTCTGTAGATCAGGACAGGATGCTTTTCTGGCAGATCTGCTTGAGGGCTTCTCAACACACAACACGCCACAGCAATGCTGCCATAGTTCTTCAGTGTAGTAATAGCTAGGTCAATGTATAGGAACGATGTAGGGAAACTGGATCCAGCAGCAAGTGACAAAGATGTTCCAAGGGATGGTACACAACCCATATTGAAAGCTGAAGGGACCAGATACGTTTAGTTTGGAAAAGTGGAGATTAAGGAGGGACATGATAACAGTCCTCAAATACTTCAAAGACTGCCATAAAAAGGTGGTAGAAAGTTGTTCTCTCTTGCCAGAAAGGGTAGGACAAGAGGCAATGAGTTCAAACTACAGCATAGCAGATTTAGATGAAATCTCAGGAAAAACGTCCTAACTTTATGAACTGTGGGACAATGGAACAGAAGACTCGGAAGGTTGTGGAAGTGCCTTTGCTGGAAGTTTTCATAATGAGGCAGGACAGCCATCTGTCTGGGGAACGTTTAGACCGAACACATCCTGTTTCTTGGCAGGGTGTCAGACTATCTAATCTTTTGGTCCCTTTTGACCCTGTGGCTTTATGATTCTACAATGTAAAATCCTACTATGGACCAGGCCTTAGTGACACACAAGTCAAGAGGCTTAATATAGGGGTAACTGGGTGAAATTTAATGGCCTGGATTATATAGGAGATCAGACTGGATGATCTAATGGCCCCTTCTCACCTTACAGTCTAGGAATCTATCGATTAAGAAAGCAGACCAGGCATTTATATTTGCTGTGACAATTCAATTCCCTTGGAAGTCTGAACATGTAACACTGATAAAATGAAATTGTTCACATAATCCACAATCGGCCTGTGTAATTCATTGCCACAGACATTATTGGACATTATCAGCCAGAGCCCTGAAATGCAAGAGGAGGAGGTGACAGTCTCTGTACATTAACACACAGCTGGCTTTTGAGGTCTTTACTCACTTCTTATTCCAAGGGGAGTTTTGCCTTAGTGGGGCCTGAGCAAACTATGAGCCAGGGCTCCAGAATTTGGCCTTTGTATTATACATCTACTAATACCTTTCTCCTGGAGGATCCACTGGAAAAATACAGACACCTTAGAATATCAGGGTTGGAAGAGACCTCAGGAGGTCATCTAGTCCAACCCCCTGCTCAAAGCAGGACCAATCTCCACACCCCTAAGTGGCCCCCTCAAGGATTAAACTCACAACCCTGAGTTTAGCAGGCCAATACTCAAACCCCTAAGCCATCAGCTGGGGTAGACAGGTGTGGGCAGAAAATACTGGAGCAAACTCATCCACTGTGGCAAGGGCCCTCAGATGCTATGCAGGGCAGAAAGTACCACAAACTTACTGTCCATCCCATCATGCCCACGTTGCACTAAGTTTGTTGAGGAGGTGAGCTTCTCAACATGAGATAGGTACCTGTGAATTCTGAGATGGAAGTGTCTTCCCTGGGAATCCCCCTCAGGTAGCTGTGTCCCACACCTCTGTCATTCCAGTATCGGCAGCAGCATCTTATGCCGAGAGCTGACGCAGGGGTGTGCACTGTTTATAATATAGCTCTGTGCAGTCTCAGGGGGGGTTCGCTCAGCCTCTAGGGGAGAAGCAGCATCTAGATGCAAACAGGCTGGAGACCAGCCTGTCTGTGTTTCTGTGCTAATTATCCAGCTTTAGCAGTAAACAGTAATTAAGGGACTTTCCCAAAGGGAGATGAGAACTCTTGGGCTCTGTGCTGAGTCAGAGAGCAATTGGCTGCTCCGTGTATTTGTATATATGTAAAAATTATAGTTGATTAGGAAGAAAAATTAGGGCTTAGTCCCAGATCTCCATAGGGTCTGATACCCTGTCAATAACCAGGATGGAGTAGACAGATAGATCTGGAGACAGATGCCTGCAGGAAGCACCTGGGTTTTAAGCACTGTTATGAGACTGAACAAATTCTCCTCTCTGAGTTGAACAGGGGGGCATTTCCTACTGTATTCAAGTGACTAACACTCTGTAGCTGGCAAGCATGGATTGAGTTTAATCTGTAGCTAAAGGCAATGAAGGGTGGTGGGAACTAGGCCCTTATTTGTGTGGATTATTGTGTTTATTATTTATGATCATTATTTGTGTTGTGGAAGCCTCCAGAGACCCTGCTGCAGTTCAGGGCCCATTGTGCTGGGCCCTTCATGTGCAAAGAAGGAGAAACAGCCCCTGTGTGATGTCATTGACATGAACTGTGACTGTATAGACCATTGTTGCAACCAGGGTCCCATAGTTGCCCAAATCTTGTACAAGGGAGGTTGTAATTTGCTGGTTAGGATTATGCTGTCTGTATGTGTGCATCATGTTTGTAGTTGAAGTTATGAATATTGGCTATTTACTTGTATCTCAATGTGTTTGATTCTGAGAAGCATCAGTGAAGCATTTGGTCAGCTTCTTGAGGAAGGACTATTCTGGGTAAGTGCCCAATCAAGAAACACTTAACTAACAATGGACCTTGGGAGACTCTAATCCACATCTGAGGAGCGTTCCTGGGAACGTTCAAGGTAGCATTTGAGCAATGAGTGCTCTACCTGAAAACTCAAGTCATGCATGGACATGTGACTTGTCCATGTGACTCCAAACTCCATACTGCTACTGTGATTTTCCAGAGTAAGAACAAAGGGGTCCTTCCACTTGGCAGAGGATATAAAAGGCCTTTGAAACCCATCCATTTTGTCTTCTATCCTGCTTCTGACCTCTGGAGGAACTTTGCTACAAATTGAAGCTCTGAACAAAGGACTGAACAACCCATCCAAGCTGGGATGTTGGTACTCCAGAGACTTGTTTGGTTTAAATCAGCAGTAATCCCATCAAGCCTGAAACAAGCCTAAACTAAGAACTTTGTAATTGGTGTATGTATTTGTTTCCAATTAATCTATTTTAACTCTCATCTATATTTCTCTCTTTTTATGACTAAACCTTTAGATATTAGATTCTAAAGGATTGACAACAGCGTGATTTGTGGGTGAAATCTGAATTATATATTGACCTGGGTCTGGGGCTTGGTCCACTGGGATCGGGACAATCTTTTTTTTTTATTTTACTGGGGTATTGGTTTTCATAACCATTCATCCCCATAAGGAGTGGTGCTGGTGGTGATACTGGGAAATTGGAGTGTCTGAGGGAATTGCTTGTTGACTTCTGGTTAGCCAGTTGGGTGAAACTGAAGTCCTCTCTGTTTGGCTGGTTTGATGTGCCTTATTAGTGAAGGACATCCCCCCACCCCCATCTTGGGCTGTGACTGCCCTGCTGTAAGCAATTTGTCCAGAATCAATACTCTCAGTAGTATCCCACCAGAGGCCACATTGTAACACTGTCTCAAGGAGCTTATTGAAGACACAGGTACTGTGTGTAACAAACCGGAAAAGGAGTATGCTGGGAGATGGGGAGGAACAGCATTAAGAATGGGTGGTTACACAGGCTGCTGGGTGGGTGTGAGACAGCTACAATGCACAGCCCTGCCCTGGCTATTAAAAGTGTGTCCTGAGCCTTTGAAAGCAGAGCACATGTTTGGGGGTGAGTGAGAACCAGTCATTGAGAGCTGGCTGTACCAGACACACAGCTGGGAGCGCGTGGTTCTCCGTTAGCTTTTGTAACTCTGCTTTAGTTCTAATCACACCTCCCTCCTTTGAGTGCAGACTGAGTCTCCTTCTTATGAATTCCCAGGAACCCCTGGGACCGGGGAGGAGACCAGAGGAGAGGGCAGAGGTAACAGGACTGTGGTGAAAGAAGGAAGGAGCAATCCTGGGGATGGAACAACTGAACCCCCCAAGGAGTCGAAAGTCTTCAAGCTTTGCCTACACTAGAACTTTTGTCTGTAAAACGTTTTTGGTCAGGGGTGTGAAAAAATCACTCCCTTAACCAACAAATGTTTCACTGATAAAAAGCACCAGTGTGGACAGTGTTATGTCAGTGAGAGACAGAGCTACTGCTGATCATTGGGGGTGGTTTAATTATCCCATCAGGAAAACAATTGCTCGGATGTGGGCGGCAACTTCATCCTAAAATGGCTGTACAGTGGCTGCCAACCCATCTGTCGCGGAGTGTGGGGGAGTCAGGGCCCTGCACCCCTCTTCCTGAGATTCACCGTGACTCTCAGCCAGGCGGTAACACAGAAGGTTTATTAGATGACAGGAACACAGGCCCAAGCAGAGCATGTAGGTACAATCAGAATCCCTCAATCAAGTCCCTCTGGGGGGTTTAGGGAGCTTAGCCCCCAGCTTGGGGTTCCCTGCGTTGCACCACCCAGCCCAAACTGAAACCAAACCAAAACTCCTCCCGCAGCTCCTCTCTTCCCCCTCCCCCCAGCTCCTCCTCTCCTTTGTTCAGTCTCCCGGGCAGAAGGGGTTATTTCTCCCAACCCCCCTCCTGGCTCAGGTTACAGCTCAGGTAGCTTCCTTCAAGGGAAGTCCCCATCCTCACTGCAACCCCCCTGCAACATGCCCAGGTCAAATCTGCCCCGCTCCCTGCTCGTCACACCATCCAAATGCTTTGCTCCGCCCACCAGAATTGCCTCTGTCTTGCTTGTTTCCAGCTTCAGCCAGCTGTTCTGTCCGGGAGAAAGTGGTGTGGTTGTACACAAAGGAGAGCAGGAGATTGGTATCACGTGGACATTGCTGGCATTTGAGTTCATGTTGTGTGACCAGTTCCCACAATGGCTGCCTGGAGATTTTGAGAGGCCCCAGGGAGGGAACTGATCCTTGTGGGACTCCACCAGGGAGGGGTCTACTTCTGGAGTTGCAATTTCCCGTCACCACTAATTGGTTGTGTTCCTCCAAGTATTCAGACCATTTTAATGCATCCCGCTGGACTCCTGCTGTCTCTTAGGTGACACAGCAGTATCTCATTGCCAACAGAGTCAAATAACGCAAAGAAGTCCAGGAGAATGAACATGGATGTCTGACCTCTATCCACTGACAGGAAGAGGTTGTCCATTAGTGCGTCTAAAACAGGCTAAGTGACTAGCAGTTGATGGAAAGGAGAAATTATAAAATATTGAAAATGGATAAGGGAAGCAAAAGGCACCAGAGACAAATCCGTGGCTGGCAGAGCTTAGGAAATAAGGAGAATATTTTTCAGTATATTAGAAACAAAGGAAACCCACAGAGTGGTATAGAGTTTTACTAGATGGAGATGGTAACACTGTTAATAGTGATGCACACAGGGCAAAAATGTTCCATAAACATTTCTGTGCTGTATTTGGAAAGAAGCAGGATGATGCACTCAGATCACATGAACTTCTTTCCAGTCCACTGGTAACTATGGAGGATGGTAAATAGCACCTACTAGTGATCAATATTTTTAAATCAACATTCCTAGATATAACGCACCCAAGGCGTCCTAAAAGTGTTGTTTGAGGAGATCTCTGCACCGGTGAAGTTCATTTTTAATAAATATTGGAACACCAGGAATATCCCAGAAGACTGATAGGCTGCTAATGTTATGAAAGTAGTCAAAAAGGGATGACTTAGATATTAAAAGGTGGTTAGCTTGACATCAGTCCTGGGCATAATAATGGAAAAACACATTTAGAAAATAAGGAATTGAAGGAGTACTACAGTTCACACTTTTTTTAGGGAATCACAAATGTGGGTGATAAAGGGAACTGGGGAGATGGAATAGATTTAGACCATTGAAATCTGTTTTACATAGTACCACATGATATTCAGATTAACAGACTAGACCTAGCCAGTGTCACTAGAGCACTTGTTAGATGGAGTGAGAACTGGCAATTGATAGATCTTGTGGGGCATTATCTCTAGGCTTCCTCGAGTCTGTCTGGTAAAATGCTGGAAGAGACTATCTGGGGTGCACGTGGAAAACCCCAAAACCACAAGTTTTCAGATGTGCACTGACAAAAAAGCTGAAATGCTCGATAAGAGCCCTTATAAGGCAACAGTGGGCAAAAGCAAAGGTAAATACAAACAGGGGTGGAGAATTTAGCAGGGTAATTAGAGAATAATTATTGGGCCCAGACCAAGACCAGAACTGCCCACCTGGCTAGGGGGAGGGCTAATGGTTACAATAAAGGGGAAATGCAAAGACGCCTCAGCGCTTTCTCATGAGAGACTCGAGAGAGACGTGGGAGACCCAGGTCCAAAATCTCTGCTCTACCTTATTTGCAGAAGAGACATAAACAGAGGACTCCCACATCCCATGTGAATGCCCTGAGCACCAGGCAAATGGCTATTCTGGGTGGGGAGCTCAGTCTCTCCAGATGGAGCTCTTGGACAAATAAACATTCAATGGAGCAGGGATTTGAATCGGATTCTCCCACTTTCCAGGTGACGGTGTGCCGTGGGGTTGATACACCTGTCTCCCTTTGGGGGGTGGATGCGGGTGACATTTCAGCCCCTAGGTTGCATCTGTAGGGCTGTCCCCAGGCTCGGAGCAGAATGGCCCTGTGGCCCTAGTCGGTGATACAATCCTTGCCGTCAGAGCAGCACGGCCTAGTGGCCAGGGTCAATAACAGCTCCAGATATCAGGGCAGTGCAGCTTAGCAGACAGAATTAATAGTGCTAGTGAGCTGGGCCATCACCACAGAAGGGGTGGTGGCCAAGATAGGGGGAAACGGTTCCTCCCTCTCCATAGGTCTGAACCTAGGGCCCTGATGGTTGCAGGGTTGCCCCCCACCTGCTTGACAGGAAGCCTAGTGAAACACAGCAAGCCTATCTCCAGGTCTGCAGCCACTTCCCCTCCAAGTTTCCTGGGTCATTTCCTAACTAATTCTCTGCAGTTTGCCATCTCGGGGTCTCTGTGGTCTCTCCCCTCTCTGTGGCATCTAAAGCCTGTGTGTAGGGCTCTGTCTCCTGCTGTCTGGCCTCCGTGGCCTGGAATCAGCAGCACACTTCCTTCCTCATTGGTGGTCAGCCAAGACTGAGCTGCTCGGTGGCCTTTTATAGCCTGTCTACAGTTCGAGCATGTTCAGCAGAGCTGAGGGGGTGTGGCCTCCTTGGCCAAGAGAGAAGGTTTATCAACCCCCACTGCACTGGTGTAGGGTTGAAATACCCCATCACAAGGCACTAAACCACTGGGCTGGGGGACATTATGGGGGCGCACAAACATGGATGCACATGTGCACACACACACGGACCCATGTGTACACACACTCAACCATGTGCACACACATATATGGACCCATGTGTACACACACTCAACCATGTGCACACACACACGGACCCATGTGTACACACACTCAACCATGTGCACACACATATATGGACCCACGGGCACACACACATGGATCCACATGCAGAAAGACGCAAGGATGCAGGTGCACCCATATACGCGGACACATGTGCACAGACACAGATGAGCTCGCATAAGCACACACACACAAACTGACGTGCACACACACACACAGATGCACATGCACAGATACACACACACACACACGGGTTTATGTGCAAAAACACACATGGACCCATGTGCACAAACACACACATGGATGCACATGCACACAGACATTCCCAACCCGCAAGGCCCAATCCAGGAGCCGTGGTCTGAGAACCCCTAACAGATCGGGCCTGCTGGGGAGATGCAGGGGGGAGACACCTCATTGGAGAATTCCACGAGAGTTGAGGCCTGAGCAAAGACTCTGAGCAGCTTGTTAGCTGTGGAGCAGCGTCAGCGCTCAGGCTGCTTTGTGCAGGCTACTGGAGGAACTGTAGGCTCCTGCAGGGTTAGGTAGAAGATGAGCCGGGGTTTGAGAAATGCACTGGCACCGAAGTTCAGTATTTAACTGAGTGCCTTTGTGGATCCAGCCCTGATACCTTACTGGAAGATGCTTTAGTCAAACACAAGTTAAGGTTGTTGAAAGCCAGGGGGCTGGCTGGCGACGTTTGGAGGAAACAGCCAAGTTCACGGACATCCACCTCTACTTTTAAAGAACTCTTTCCTCCCGTCTTTGTACAAGGTGCAGGCTCCCTGTGGCAAAATAAGCTTTTATTTGCTCTTCCCATCCTCCCATGGCTCTAGTGTCCCAGCTGCGTCCCTGCTAGAACCCGGTAAATGTCCTTAATTTAAGTGGCTAGTAGCTGTAGCACCATTGTGGGACGAGAACACGGTGTGATGCTGTATGATTGAATATGACCATTTTTATTATTTTTGCTACCCTGATTATACAATTGCAACAAATGTTGTACATAATATGTCCTGTCAGGTGCCAATGGGAAAGCTCTGATTTGCTAAATATGACTATCCTGTTTATGTACATGTATCACCTTTGTGTCTGAAGTTATGGTTATTGTTGCTGTACCGGTATGAGAACAGTGCCAGTTCATAGCCAGAGCAATGGTTCTGGTGAGGTCAGGACTCCCAGTTTTGATTCTCAGCTCTGCCACTGACTCATTGTGTGTCCTTGGGTAACTCACTTTACCTCTGTGTGGCTCAGTCGGTCCATGACATGGGGAGAACGCTGCCTAGCTAAAGAGCTGCTAGATGTAGTGACTAAAAGCGTCATGCAAAGTGTACATTAGACTAAGCTTCCCTGTTCAGCTTCAGGCCCTGGGCAATGGGTGGCCTGTAGTTCAAGATAAGGTGCCGTGTACGTGTATAAATAGCCAGCTAATGGCAGATGTGTCATTTATTTCCCTCCTGTGAGCTACAGAACCCACCCCAGGCTCTGCCCAACAACCCACCCTCCCAGGTATCCCAGCTAACGCAGGGGATTATCCTACAGCCTCTCTCAGCTGTTGTCCTTCTACCGTCAAATTTCATCCCTTGCCCTGCCCCCAAGTCATGGCTCAGGGCAAAGAGCTCCGAGAACCATCCCCACAGTGTGGTCTCTTTTGTTGGGAATTTGTAGCTGAGTAATAGGGGCAGGGTCTTGGGGGAATAGGGAGAGAAAAGGGGAGAAGGAGGCTGTGCTATGAGGGAAGAGGACAAGCCAGGGGCAGGGCGTCAGGGGTCTAGTTACCAGCAATAAGAAAGGTGGAAGTCCTATGAGTTATTGAGTTCTACACAAATGAATTCCCTCGTTTGTCACCCTGACACAGCCCAGTAAAGCCAGGAAAGGGTTTAATGTCTCTTTGACTGGCCAGTGAGTGATTTAGGGGAAAGGGCCCAGGACCATGTCACCAGCCAGTTCTTCATGGAGCTCGGTCTAAGAACCAGAGCACCAGGAGAAAACTTTAGGTCCCTTTATGAGTAAAGAGCCGGAGCAGTCTGTCCCAAATCTGTTTGGTCCTCACCCCGTAGATGATGGGGTTTAGCATGGGGGGCATCAGAAGGTAAATGCTGGCAATGAGAACGTGGAAATGCAGGGCCATATTCTTGCCAAACCGGTACGTGAGGGCGGAGAAGAGACATGGGATGTAGAAGGTTAAGATGGCACAAATGTGGGAGCCACAGGTTCCAAAAGTCTTGAGACGGGCATCCTTTGTGGGGAGGCTGAAGATGGCCCTGAGGATCTGGGTATAGGACACAGTAATAAAAAATAGGTCCAGACCGAATACACAGAATACCACAGAGAGGCTGTAGTAATTACTGACATGGATTTCAGCACAGGCCAGCTTCACCACGGCCATGTGCTCGCAGTACAAGTGGGGTATGATGTTGGTTCTGCAATATGGCCACCGCCTCGCAAGTAGAATATAGGGGAGCACAAGAATGCTGCCACGCAGCACCACAGCCAGGCCAATCTTGGCCACCATGGGGTTTGTCAGTATGATGGAATGTCTCAGGGGATCACAGATGGCCACATAGCGATCAAAAGCCATGGCTACAAAGATCCCAGACTCCGTTACTAAGAAGCAGTGAAGGAAGTACATCTGGGTGAGGCAGGCACTGAAATCGATCTCCCTGGAATTGAACCAGAAGATGCTCAGCATTTTGGGCACGGTGGACGTGGACAGGACCAGGTCGGTGATGGCCACCATGCAGAGGAAATAGTACATGGGCTCATGGAGGCTCGGCTCCCTCTTCACAATGAAGAGAATAGTGAAGTTCCCGAAGATGGCTATGGTGTACATTGCACAGAAGGGGATGGAGATCCAGACATGGGATGCCTCCAGGCCAGGAATGCCCAGCAGGATGAAGGTGGAGAGGTTGGTGAAGTTGGTTGTGTTGGAATCTGACATGAAGTAGTGGAGAATGTGTCCAACTCTGAGGCAGAACGGTGTCTCCTGGATGTACCATATGTTTCACTGACTTCCTTTATGTGCCCAGAGTCTAGGGTGATGGTCGCAGTACAAATGCCTGTATGGAGAGACAATATTAATATTACACACTGTGAAATAAACTATGAACTGACTATACTAATGCCAATTCTATATTTTATGATGCTCCATACATCAATAATTCCCACACATTGTGGTTGTGGCAACCTTAATAGGCAGCAGCGTTAAATACGAGTTTAGTGATAGCTCAGTGGTTTGAGCATTGACCTGCTGACCCCAGGGTTGTGAGTTCAATTCTTGAGAGGGCCTCTTAGGGATCTGGGGCAAAATCAGTACTTTGTCCTGCTAGTGAAGGCAGGGGGCTGGACTCGATGACTTTTCAAGGTTCCTTCCAGTTCTAGGAGATAGGATATCTCCTTTTAAAAAAAAGAGTGTGGATACTTTATTCATCTGTATCAAGTGCAAGCTGGTCTCCATATTGGAAGAGAACGTTAAAGGACTAAATAACCAAGTATCATCCCTGCGTTGAATCAGAGAAAATGAAGATTTTCTGGATAGAAGTCAATATTTCATTCTGGAAGAAAAACATGCCAAAGAATCAGAGTTTACAGTGCAGAACGGGGAAGAATATTGGCAGAATGTGACCTCCAGAAGAAGAAAGAGGAGAACCTACACACCCCCAATGCAGATAGAGGTGCACAACCGTTTTCAGGCTCTCTGCACAGGTACTGCTGTGGAGAAGGATTTGGAAGAGCCCTCTGAGGGAAGGGATCAGATGGAGACCCCAATGGCCGAAAGGCATTGGATGTATTGTCCTAGGAATGGGGGAACCATGACCACTGCTCCCAAAGAGAGGAGATGGGTGGTGGTGGTCATGGACTCCATCCTAAGGGGGACGGAATTAGCAATCTGCTGACCAGACAGGGAGAGTCGAGAAGTGTGCTGCTTGCCTGTAGCTAGAATTCAAGATGTGACGGAGTGTTTGCTGAGACTGATCAAGACCTCGGACCGCTACCCCTTCCTACTTCTCCATGTGGGCACCAATGATACTGCCAAGAATGTCCTTTAGCAGATCACTGCAGACTACATGGCTCTGGGAAGAAGGATAAAGGAGTTTGAGGCACAAGTCATGTTCTCATCCATCCTCTCTGTTGAAGGAAAAGGCCCACGTTGGGATTGTCAAATTGTAGAGGTGAGTGCGTGGTTACCCAGTTGGTGTCAGAGAGAGGGCTTTGGATTCTTTGACCATGGGATGTTGTTCCAGGAATAAGGATTGCTAGGGAGAGTTGGGATCCACCTAACAAAGAGAGGGAAGAGCATCTTTTCAGGCAAGCTTGCTAACCTAGTGAGGAGGGCTTTAAACTAGGTTCACCGGGGGACGGTGACCTAAGCCCAGAGGTAAGCGAGGAAGAGGGATACTGGGAGGAAACACAAGGAGGAGGGTACAAGATGGGAAGCCTCCTGATTCATACTGAGAAAGTAGGGAAATTGGCTAGCTATCTTAGGTGCATGTACATGCAGGGCCGGGTCTGGCTTTTCGGCCGCCCCAAGCAAAAAAAAAAAAAAAAACTGTGGCGTGACCAGAGCGTGGGTGCAGGGGGACCGGCTGCGGTGGGGGGGCGGAGGGAGCAGGCGGGAGAGAGAGAGAGAGAGAAGGGGGCATCCAGAGCTACAGCAGGGGTGCTGCCACGCGGCCCCTCCCACTGCGCCCCCTCCTGCCGCCTGCCGCGAGGGCTCCGCTCCTGTCAGCAGGGAGGGGAGGAAGAGGACTTCCCTGCAGGGCGCTCTGGTTCTCCACGCCACCACCCCCTACAGGGTGGCCGGAGCGGAACAAGAACAAAACAAAACAAAACAAAAGCGGTCGTGCTGCCCTAGGATTGGGCAGAATGCCACCTCGAACAGTCTGCCGCCCCAAGCACCAGCTTGGTCAGCTGGTGCCTGGAGTCGGCCCTGTGTACATGAATGCAAGAAGCCTGGGGAACAAGCAGGAAGACCTGGAAGTCCTGGCACAATCAAGGAAGTATACTGTGATTGGAATAACAGAAATTCCGTGGGGCAGTTCACATGACTGGAGCACTGTCATGGATGGGTACAAACTGTTCAGGAAGGACAGGCATGGGAAGAAATGTGGAGAAGTTGCACTGTATGTAAGAGAGTGGTATGCTTGCTTACAGCTCCAGTATGAAACTGGAGAAAAGCCTATTGAGCAATATAGTAGTTCACAGACAATCATGGATGTTTTTGGAGAGAGTTGGGGACAACTTCCTGGTACAACTGCTGGAGGAACCAACTAGGGGCCGTGCTCCTCTTGACCTGCTGCTTCCAAACAGGGAAAAATTGGTAGGGGAAGTAGAAGTGGATGGCAACCTAGGCAGCAGTGACCATGATACGGTTGAGTTCAGGATCCTGAGAAAAGAAAGAAAGGAGAATAGCAAAATACGGACCCTGGACTTCAGAAAAGCAGACTTTTACTCCCTTAGGGAACTGATGGCAGGATCCCCTGGGCATCCAATATGAGGGGGAAAGGAATCCAAAAGAGATGGTGGTATTTTAAAGAAGCCTTCTTGAGTGTGCAGGAACAACACATCATGATGTGCAGAAAGAATAGCAACTATGGCAGGTGACCAGCTTGGCTTAAAAGTGAATATTCGGTGAGCTTAAACTCAAAAAGGAAGCTTACAAGAAGTAGACGCTTGGACAGATGACTAGGGAGGAATATAAAAAAACATTGCTAGAGCAGGCAGGGGTGTAATCAGGAAGGTGAAAACCCAGTTGGAGTTGCAGCTAACAAGGGATGAAAAGGATAAAAAGAAGGGTTTCTACAGGTATGTTAGCAACAAGAAGAAAGTCAGGGAAAGTGTGGGACCCTTACTGAATAGGGAAGGCAACATAGTGAGAGATTATGTGGAAAAAGCTGAAGTACTCAATGCTTTTTGCCTCGGTCTTGACAAACAAGGTCAGCTCCCGAACTGCTGCTTTGGGCAACACAGTATGGGGAGTAGGTGAGCAGCCCCCAGTTGTGAAAGAACATGTTAAGGACTATTTAGAAAAGCTGGACATGCACAAGTCTATGGGTTCAGATCTAATACATCCAAAGGTGCTGAGGGAGTTGATTGCAGAGCCATTGGCCATTATCTTTGAAAACTCATTCAGTCCTTTGTTCAGAGCTTCCTTTGTAGAAAGGTTATCCCAGAGGTAAGAAACGGGAATGAAGACAAGAAGCACTAGGAGGGTGGTGAATCACTGGAATGGGTTACCTAGGGATGTGGTGGAAACTCGATCCTTAGAAGTTTTTAAGGCCTGGCTTGACACGGCCTTGGCTGGGATGATTTAGTTAGTGTTGGTCCTGCTTGGAGCAGGGGGTTCTACTATATGACCTCCTGAGGTCTCTTCCAACCCTGATATTCTATGATTCTAAGCAGGAATGAAGACAAAATGGAAAAGATGCAGCCGCCTTTATAGTCTTTTGCTAGAGAATTGTATCCACTTTGCGTCACCAATGTATAGAAATTATTGAGAGCAATGGTCACCTGGAGCTTCTACCATTCGATCCTGGTCACACGCAGGCTGTCTCTCCCTGCCTGGCCCCCAGAAGTAGCTGGCTGTCTGAGTGCAGGCATGTCTCTGGTCTGTAGCTCCTGCCCCTGCCCCCAGCACTTTCCAAGCAGCTCACATTGGCCTGTTTCCATTGGAAAGGGCAGCAGTGCAACATATGGAGACCCACTCTCCTCTCCCCCCACAGGCTGCATACAGAGACCAGCCTGCCCTCTGACAGCCAGATGTTTCCAGGAGTGGCGTGGGGCCAGCCAGACAGAGACAGCCTTTTTGACTCCCACTGTGCTGCCAACTGGGAGCTGCCTGTGGTAAGCGCCTCCCTGCCGGAGCTTGTACCACCACACCCTGTGCCAGCCCTGAGCCCAAACCCAAACTCCCGCTGAGAGCCCACACCCCTTACCCCCTCCTGCACTCAACACTCTACCCCAAACTAGAGCCCCCTCCTGCACCCAGAGTGTTGGGGTGCAGGAGGGGGCTCCAGGCTCGGGCAAACTCCCTCCCAGAGCCTGAACCCCTCACTCCCTCCTGCACCTGAACCCTCTGCCCCAGCCTGGAACCCCCTTCTACACCCAAACTCCCTTACACCCCTCACTTCTGCACCCCAACATATTGCTGCAGGCTCTGCCAAGAGCCCCTTCCCATATTCTGAACTTCTTGGCCCAAGCCCAGAGCCTGCACCCCCTTCAGCACCCCAACACCCTGCCCCAGCCAGATGAAAATGAGTGAGGGTGGGGGAGAACAAGGGTGTGTGTGCAGTGGGCGGGGTTTGGGGAAGGGTTGGGGCCTCATGGAAGGGGCAGGGTAGATCCTGGGTTGCCCTTAAATCAAAAAAGTGATCTTGTGCATAAAAAGCTTGGAGACCACTAATGTAGAGAAACTGGGAAGTATCAAGTGGTGAGAGACAAAGGTGATCCAAGGCATGTAATGCAAGCCATAGGAGCAAAGGCTGAAGGAACTGAGTATGTTTAGTTGCGGGGGGCGGGGGGGAAGGTGTGTGACATTCTATACTTTGGGGGAGCACCCTGTAGCCCCCCATATCCCTCATTTTTATATAATTGCGATTTTGCATCCAAAGCATGTCATGTAAGATATCAGGGGAAAGGTTCTGATCTGCTGAAAATTATTTCCCTATCCATATATGTATATATCAATAATGCATATGAAGTTATGAGATTGTGTTGTATGGTTATCACTAAAACATGCTAAAAGTTGGGGAATCTGCCAGATATTGGCTCCCCAGAGACAACAGAAAGGAAAATAACCAATGCCCAGGCAGGGTTTCAAACAACCATCAACAGCCATTGTCCAGCAAGGGAGCTATAATTCAAAGACTCACCTGCACGAGACCACACCAGGGGAATTGCCCAACCTTGCCTGGAGACTCAGCAATGCCCTCCAGACATGCCTGGACGTGTGTTCTACAAGCACATGGACTAAGGGTATAAAACAGGACCCAGGACCCTAAGCATTTGCCTTTCTCCTGCCCCCACCTATGCTGCAAGCAACCATGACACTCAAAAGACTGAAGAGCCCAAAAGAGGCACTGGCCCAGGCTTCAAGGGTGAAACCTGTGTGCTATTAAGTGCAATGACCAGTGGGGTGAGAAAAACTGCTTAATCTATATGTTGCCCATTCCAATAGAGTTGAGAGTTTAGACTGCATGCTTACCTTTTATTTCTTTGGTAACTAATTCTGACTTTTTTCCCTTTCTCTTATAGTCTCTTAAGATCTAGCTTTTGTAGTCAATAAACTTATTTTTTCTGTTTATCTTTACCAGTGAGTTTGCCTGAAGTGTTTTTACAAAGGCTGATGTACATCTACTTTCCATTGATGAAGTGGGGAACCAATTAATAAAGATGATATATTCCTGAGCTAGAGTGCTGGGGGGATTTGGCTGGTGCCTTTCTCTGTGTGATTCAGGAGTGGCTCTGGGCGCATTCATGCAATCTAGCTGGGTGTGGGGCTCCACATGCGGTTGTGCTGAGTGATGACAGCGCCTGGCGGGGTTTGCTTCTTGTCACTAGCAAAGCATTGAGAGAGACAGCCCAGGCTGGAGAGTTCAGGGGGCACAGCGCTCCCACAGTCCCAGGCTACACCCAGTCGACCCTGTCACAAGAAGATTGAAGGGGGACATGACAGCTGTCTGCAGATACTTGAAAGGCTACCAGAAAAAAAAAAGATGGAGAAAAATTGTTTCCTTTTGCCGCAGAGGTCAGGACAAGAGGCAATCTGAAATCTCAGGAAAAACTTCCTAACTGTAAGAACAGGAGGACATTGGAACAGACGCCTTGGAAGGTCATGGAAGCTCTTTCGCTGGAGGTTTTTCAGCGGAGGCTGAGCAGTCATCTGTCTGTGATGGTTTAGACACAACAAATCCTGCATCTTGGCAAGGGGTTAGATTAGATGACCATTGCAGTCCCTTCACACTCTCTGGCTCTAATATTCTATTAGATAAATTCCCACAGAAGACCAGGCCTTAGTCACACAAGTTATAGAGCTCAATACAGGGGTAACTGCATGACATTTAATAGCCAGTGTTATACAGATCAGACTGGAAGATGTAATGGTCCCTTCTGATCTTAAGCCCCATGAATCCATTGAAAGAGAAAGTTGATCAGGCATGTATATTTACTGTCTCTCACAACACTTGAACAAGGGAACATTCAATTACATTGGAAGTCTGAACATATAATACTGATAAAATATTTTTTTTTACATAATCCCTATTTGGCCTGAGGAACTCCTGCCAATACATTATTGAAACAAACTGCTTAGCTGCATGGGGCTCACAAATGGATTGGCCTTTTAGGTGGCACCATCTTTAGTTAAGGTGGTCTGACACTTTCAATTAGAAGCACTCATTTTCAGTTGCTTATAACTTTGCCAAACTTTTAACGTTTGGAGTGAAATTTCCCATGCGGGGTGTCTGCTTGCAGATGATTATTTTTTTGAAAGTTTCAGGCATAACAGTTCAGTCAACTTCTGGAATGAAGTCAGGAGATAAGCTGTCTTGCCCATGTTTAAAAATCCTTATAATTGTTCAAGTTTCTAGCAGATAAAAGTCAGGTAACAGCCCCCCTCTCCTGTCCCCTTTAGCAGTGAGAGCACTGAAATGCATAGCTGGGTCCTGAGATCTTTACTCAGTTCTTACTCCAAGGGCAGTTTGCCTGAATGGGGTCTGAGTAAACTACGTGTTATGGCTTCAAAAATTGGCTTTCTATTGTACACCTACTAACACCTTTCATCCTGAGAGATTCCCGTGCCACTGAAATGCAGCCACCTCCGGGCTTGAGGCCATCAGCTGGGGGGCACAGTAAAGATGGACATTTTGGCTTATGTCATTGGTACAAGCTCGTCACCTGTGGCTAGCAGCCTGGGAGGTTTAATGACTGTGAAGAATGAAAAGGAAAACAGACTTACTCTCTGTCCCACCACGCCCATGTCGCACTGGGTTGTCAAGCAGGTGATCTCCTCAGAAGAGACGGGTACCTGTGAATTCTGAGAGGAAAGTGTCCTCCCAGAGAATCCCCTTCAGGTAGCCATGTCCCACAGCTCTTTCTCGACAGCATCTACAGCAACACCCCACGCCGAGAGACAACACAGGTGTGTGCACCATATATAATATAGCTCTGTGCAATCCCAGTGGGGTTCACTCAGCCTCTGGGGGCAAAGCAGCATCTGGATGTAAACAGGCTGGAGACTAGAGACACTCTAGCCAATGTTTCTCTTTCCATCCCTGTGCTTCTGTGCTGTTTATCCAGCTTTAGGAGTAAACAGTAATTAAGGGAACTTCCCAAAGGGAGATGAGAACTCTTGAGCTCTCTCCTGAGTCAGAGAGGAATTGGCTGCTCTGTGCATTTGTGTATATGTAATAGCTATAGTTGATTAGTAAGAAAACTAGAGATAATGCCTAGATCTCCATAGGGTTAAATGCCCAGAATAGACAGTAGACAGACAGATCTGGAGGAAAATGACTAAGGGGAGACATGAACACTGTCTTCAGGCACATGGGGCTGTCTCTAAGGGATCAGAGATCAGTAATTCTTATCAGTAACTATCATCATAATGTGAAGTATCTTTCATTTCAGGATCTTCAAAACACTTAGCAAAGGAAAGTCCTTATGAACATATCTCAATTATATGGACAGGTAAACAGTGGCCCAGGGATACGTGACTTGGCCAAGGTCATACAGAGAGTGACAGACAGAACCAGGAGTCCTGTCTTCCCTGCCATAATTACAGTCTCTCCATTAGTAACTGTCTATATGACAAGAGGGACATGGGCCTATTTGTTGGGTGGGTGTGACGGACTTCCCTAGAGCACAACCCGGAACTTGGGTACCACTGAACCATCTGGCATGCCAATCTGGGCATCTCTCACACTGTGTGCCTGTGACAAGCTGCAATCCTCTCCAGGCCTTGCACTTACTCAGCCATACACAGACAGGGTCAGACCCAGTTGCAGTTACAAGAATGCTTTCACTAGCCAAGCATGAACCACAATAGAAAGATGCCAGCCAATTCCCCGGAACTCCCCAGCCTAGGACTCGGGAGATGTATCATCTTGCTGTGATCAGAAGCCTGACCAGTGTAAGTTTATTACCCAGTCTGCCGCTCCCTCAGTGTGGAGACGACAATGCACCAGCCCCTCTTCCTGAGCAGATTTTAAGTGATTATATTAATAAATCAAAATTGGTGTGGGGGAATAGGCCTGGCTGGCCTCCCTTGCACCGATCAGAACATCGGCGAAGACTCGTCATATAGGCCCGGCCTGCAGGCCACAAGCCTGAACTATGCTCAGTGACACATCCTCCTGCCAAACGCGGTCAAGGGTCATGACCAGAGGAGGGAGGGGGGGCCAAGGAGGGAAAGAATAAAAAGCCCCAGCAGTAGCACTAATGAAATATGTTCATGGCTGATAAAATATAATAACCGCTTGTGTGAAGCAATAGGTAACTTTAGCTGAATGTAAACTGACTAAATGCAGCTTCTCCTTTGGGTGAGCTGAGACCGCCCCCGCCCGTGATTCCAGCTAAATGCAAGGTAGCCAATCATGGTTCTCTTCTGGGTGCTCTGTGACCTCCCTGAATTTCTAGCTAAATGCAAACTAACTAATCACGCTCCTTCTTTGGGCCTCCTGTCAACCCCTCCCCGATACACTGACCATAACGCCCCGTAAGGTACCATGTACTCTTCCGAGAATGTACCCTAGCTGGTGCCAAGTTTTAACTGCATCAGGATTTTCAAGAAGCCCCCCACCCAATATGCACCCAATTCTTGGAAAAATTATGAGGAAGGTATCGAGAAAGGGAACAGACCGCAACTCTTTTATTTTTGTAAATGACGTACTATGTTTGCGGTTTGTAAGAATAAAGGCAGCCTGCGAGCTGTGATTGGGTGTGGTAGTTTTCGGACTGCTACCCCAACGCGTTGGTATGTATTGCAATAAACTGGCCTCAGGCTTGTGTCTGTGAACTAAAATCAATGCGTGGGTGACTTTTTCCATGACATTGGTTACCAAAGAAATAAAGACAAGTACAAACTAAGGCACAAGATGGAGTCCAGTGTCACATGTTTTCATAACTTTAGGTATAACAGTGATACATGCACACAAATTGGCTAATCATATTCAGAAATCAAAACTTTTCCATTTTTACCTTACATGACACACTTGGTATAAAAAATATCATAATGATATCACTATAGTAATTATGGTGGTGCCAGGGTGTAGCTTTGGGGCATAGAGTGTCAAACCTCACCCCTTAGTTTACTGCCGGATTATTGGTCACTGCCTAATGCAGCTGCAGTGTGCCCAAGCAGTTTTCAGATTTTGACCGTACAACTCAAAAGTGTTCCAAACATTGTAGTGTTACCCACAGGTGTTCTTGTAAAGTTCTGTGTACCTTTCAACAATCTGTAGATCAACCTAGTGATCTCAAAAGTCAGCAAGTGTGCCTTCTTCATATCAATAGAAAACATCCCTTTGTATCTGTGCAGCACTGTTAATCATTGTGCTTTCCTTGAGCAGGTTCTGCGAGAGGGTGCTCCCCATCTGCCCCTCACCCTGGCTCTCCAGACTTTGTCATTGGGCCCCTGGCTCACAAACCCCCCACAGCCCCTTCCCTTCCAAAACCTGATTTAGTTGGTGTTGGTCCTGCTTTGAGCAGGGGCTTGTACTAGATGACCTCATGAGGTCTCTTCCAACCCTGATATTCTATGATTCTAAAACTCAAGATGGCTGTGCGACCTGCAGCCAGTTCACTTTCATACTGCACCAAGGGAACAACTCTACTTGCTTGTGCTCTACACCTTTCACTTCCTCACCCTCATGTCCCATCCTGATACCAAGTGTTGGGACCTTACATTACTGGTAAAGGGTGAGGAACACTCGTGGGCCAGCCAATATTCCACCCTGCTACCATGACTCGCCGGGGATATCTGTTGGCAGCTCCTTCATGGAGCCATGAGCATGGACAGGTGCCTGGCATGGTTCACCACCATCCAAAATGCCTGCCCCTTTTGCGGCATGAGGGAGACCATAACATGTTCCTATCTGGAATGCTCCAGTTTGTAGCCCCAATCCAGCTCCTCCAGAACCTCCTGTCAAGTTTCTGGCTGCAATTTTCCTCACAAGTCTTCATATATGCACACCTTGTCTGTAGCCTCATGAAGTCGTGAGACCCCCTCATCAACCTTCTCCCGGCCCTGGCCAAAGTAGCCCTATACAATACAAGGAGTAGGAAGCTGGATAGGGAGGTGCTCTGCAACTGTGGGGCCTATTTCTGTTCTTCCCTCGTCTCATGAATCTGGGCAGAGTTCCTATAGGTAGCATCTGCTGGCTCCTTAGATAGCTTTCAGGCATAGTGGGTGCAGTCTGGAGCTCTCTGCTCGGTGTCCCACTCCAGATCGCTAGTTTTGAATCATAGAATCATAGACTATCAGGGTTGGAAGGGACCTCAGGAGGTCATCTAGTCCAATCCCCTGCTCAAAGCAGGACCAATTCCCAACTAAATCATCCCAGCCAGGGCTTTGTCAAGCCTGACCTTAAAAACCTCTAAGGAAGGAGATTCCACCACCTCCCTAGGTAACCCATTCCAGTGCTTCACCACCCTCCTAGTGAAAAGGTTTTTTCTAATATCCAACCTAAACCTCCCCAACAGCAACTTGGGACCATTACTCCTTGTTCTGTCATCTGCTACCACCGAGAACAGTCTAAATCCATCCTCTTTGGAACCCCCCCCTCAGGTAGTTGAAAGCAGCTATCAAATCCCCCCTCATTCTTCTCTTCTGGAGACTAAACAATCCCAGTTCCCTCAGCCTCTCCTCATAAGTCATATGCTCAAGCCCCCTAATCATTTTTGTTGCCCTCCCTGGACTCTTTCAAATTTTTCCACATCCTTTTTGTAGTGTGGGGACCAAAACTGGACACAGTACTCCAGATGAGGCCTCACCAATGTCAAATAGAGGGGAATGATCATGTCCCTCGATCTGCTGGCAATGCGCCTACTTATACAGCCCAAAATGCTGTTAGCCTTCTTGGCAACAAGGGCACACTGTTGACTCATATCCAGCTTATTGTCCACTGTAACCCCTAGGTCCTTTTCTGCAGAACTGCTGCCTAGCCATTCAGCCCCTAGTCTGTAGCAGTGCATGGGATTCTTCTGTCCTAAGTGCAGGACTCTGCACTTGTCCTTTTTGAACTTCATCAGATTTCTTTTGGCCCAATCCTCCAATTTGTCTAGGTCCCTCTGTATTCTATCCCTACCCTCCAGCATATAATAATAAATGGAGATATCCTATCTCCTAGAACTGGAAGGGACCTTGAAAGGTCATTGAGTCCAGCCTCCTGCCTTTACTAGCAGGACCAAGTACTGATTTTGCCCCAGATCCCTAAGTGGCCCCCCTCAAGGATTGAACTCACAACCCTGGGTTTAGCAGGCCAATGCTCAAACCACTGAGCTATCCCTCCCCCCCACATATGTACCACTCCTCCCAGTTTAGTGTCATCTGGAAACTTGCTAAGGGTGCAGTTCATGCCACCCTCTAGATCATTAATGAAGATATTGAACAAAACCGGCCCTAGAACTGACCCTTGGGGCACTCCGCTTGAAACCGGCTGCCAACTAGACATGGAGACGTTGATCACTACCTGTTGATCCCGACGATTTAGCCAGCTTTCTATCCATCTTACAGTCCATTCATCCAGCCCATACTGCTTTAACTTGCCAGCAAGAATACTGTGGGAGACCGTATCAAAAGCTTTGCTAAAGTCAAGGAATAACACATCCACTGCTTTCCCCTCATCCACATAACCTTTAACCTCCACTTCTGACCCTGTTATTCTTTAGTTATTCCCCATATTTAGTTGGATCCCTGGTCCAGTTGCTCCTTCCACAAGGCTGGGGGAGGAGCCTTTAGATGTGGGCAGGCTCCCACCCATCCTCCTCCTGGAATTAAATCATTCATTCTATAAGTTTCAGGGGTAATCTGAAATTGTTTCAAAACCATTTATTTGACTTTACAATAATCTAAAGTATCCTCAATAGGTGTTTTATTGAATATATGCAGTGATTTACTGTGCGCTGTGACATTGCACTTCATATGCTTTATGAAAAAATGCTTATGAATATGAATATGACATAACTGGAATATGCTTTATGTGAAATACCTCTTGTAACATCTCATTGAAACAGTTGCTATGTATTGAATTTGATTTTGCTATTTGTATGCATGTATCGTTCTTACATCTGAAGTTAGAAATATGAAGTATGAACTTGTATTACTGATGTAGTCATACCAGGTGAGGGCCATCAATGGTGCATTAGGCATTTGATGGCTCCAATTTACCAGGACAATTGGCTGCAAATGGGCTTGTTTACCTGCAAGCCTTCCTGTGTAAGTGCAATCCAGCCCGTGGTTAATGGAGATTGGGGGTCTTTCAGGGACATGTGACCATGTCACCTGATACTGGAATATATCTTAAATCTTGTACTTTTCCATAGGAAGTTGGGGAGGGGGTCAAACTGAGACAAAGGACTCCTGCCTTTTTCAAATCTATATAAAAAGGGGCAGTCAGTCATGAGGAAACCCCCTGTTTACCACCTAAAATGTCTGCTGGAACTAACAAAGACTGAACGAGGGGGAAGGATTGGGCCCAGACTAGGAATGAGTCTATTCTGTACAAGAAGATTATTGGAACATCTTGGAGAGTGATATATTGCAGTAATCAGGTTCTTAGTGTAACAATCTTTGCCTTGCATGTTTGTTTTATTTTGCTTAGTAACTTTCTTTGTTCTGTCTGTTATTACTTAAAACCACCTAAATCCTACTTTTTATATTTAATAAAAACACCTTTGTTTATTAATAAACCCAGTGTTAGTAACTGTTACCTAGGGAGGCAGACAGTTTGTGTATCTCTCTCTTTCAATGATAAAGAGGGGAAAGAACATGAACTTATACTGTATAACATTTTATGCATTGTAAGATGAATGTATCTCGGGTTTGGTTTCATTGGGGCTGGGTGCCTGAGTGCTGGAGACAGGTATTCTGCTGAGCTGGTTTCAGTTGGGATCTGCAGCTTTGGGGGTGTGGCCCAGACCCTGGGTCTGTGTTGTAGCAGGCTAGAGATAAGCCTGACTGGTGTGAAGGGCTTCAGAACACAGTTAAAAGAAGAACAGGAGTACTTGTGGCACCTTAGAGACTAACAAATTTATTAGAGCATAAGCTTTCGTGGACTACAGCCCACTTCTTCGGATGCATAAAGAATGGAACATATAATGAGGAGATATATATACACACATACAGAGAGCATAAACAGGTGGGAGTTGTCTTACCAACTCTGAGAGGCCAATTAATTAAGAGAAAAAAAACTTTTGAAGTGATAATTCAAAAGTTTTTTTTCTCTTAATTAATTGGCCTCTCAGAGTTGGTAAGACAACTCCCACCTGTTTATGCTCTCTGTATGTGTGTATATATATCTCCTCATTATATGTTCCATTCTTTATGCATCCGAAGAAGTGGGCTGTAGTCCACGAAAGCTTATGCTCTAATAAATTTGTTAGTCTCTAAGGTGCCACAAGTACTCCTGTTCTTCTTTTTGCGGATACAGACTAACACGGCTGTTACTCTAGAACACAGTTAAACACTGTTGATGTATTGAGATAAACCCAACTGGTGTGAAGGACTTTGGAATATGCTTCCTTGGAACTAACCCCAATAAATATTGCATTGTAGCCTAAAAGCTAGCCTGCTTGCTTGCCTACATATCTTTTCTCATAAGTTTCTTATTTTCTTATAGGTTTGATTATTTGTCTTATTAATAGGTTCAGCTAAGGCAAAGTTAGCATATATATGTGTGTGACCTTTCACCCTGATTGCAAAGTTAGTACATATGTGTTCAAGACCTTTCACCTACATAAGTGCTGATGAGCTAAAGCATATGGTTCATGTGTGGCTGCAACCTTTAACATGGAGAATGTGTTAAAGCAGGTTGGCATAGGGACTTTCCTAAATTCATACCCTTTTAAACTTCACCAGTCCACCACAACTTGTAACTTGGAAAGAGCTGAAATAACTGGTTAGGACATAAATAAAAAATGTAATACCTAACCACGAAAGGACCATGGTAACAAACTAACATATGTGATAATAAATTGAAATAATTGATGTACTAACCTATAGGGGAAAATGAGGAAATACAAATAAGGAAAGGGGGGAAAATCCCCTGCTGAATATGCATCGAACATGGTGTCAGGGTAACATATTATAAAAGTGGCATCCCAGCCTAGGAGTGGTAGGAGAGAGAGATGTAGTCCTTGGGAGGTGCCAGAATGATGGCCACTGATGATGGTGGGGAAGGTGATGGTGATGATTAAGGAATCTATTTGCAAACATCTGGAAGATAATAAGGTGATAAGTGATAGTCAGCACGTATTTGTCAAGAAGGAATCATGTCAAATCAAGCCAATGGCTTTTTTGACAGGGTAACAAGGCTTGTGGATAGGGGGATGCAGTAAATGTGGTATATCTAGAGTTTAGTAAGGTTTTTGATACGGTCTTACATGACCTTCTCATTAAGAAGAAGGAAAATACAACCTAGAGGAGCTACTATAAGGTGGGTGCATAACTGGTTGGATAACTGTTCCCAGAGAGTAGTTATCAATGGTTCACCATCAGGCAGGAAGGACATAACGAGTGGGGTTCACAGGGATCAGTTCTGGGTCTGGTTCTTTTCAATGTCTTCATCAACAATTTTGATCATGGCATTAAGTTTGGAGATGATACCAAGCTGGGAGGGGTTACAAGTACTTTGGAGCATAGCATGAAAATTCAAAATGATCTTGACAAATTGGAGAAATGGTCTAAATTAAAAAGGATGAAATTCAATAAGGACAAATGCAAAGTATTCCACTTAGGAAGGAACAATCAGTTTCACACATACAAAATGGGAAATGACTGCCTAGGAAGGAGTACTGTGGAAAGAGATCTAGGGGTCATAGTGGACCACAAGCTAAATATGAGTCAACAGTGTAACACAAAAAAAGCAAACATCATTCTGGGAAGTATTAGTAGTAGTGTTATAAGCAAGATATTAGAAGTAATTCTTCCGCTCTTTTCTGCACTGACTAGGCCTCAACTGGAGTATTGTGTCCAGTTCTGGGTGCCACATTTCAGGAAAGATCTGAACAAATTGGAGAGAGTCCAGAGAAGAGCAGCAAGGATGATTAGGGATCTGGTAAACATGACCTCTGAGGGAAGATTGAAAAAAATTGGGTTTGTTTAGTCTGGAAAAGAGAAGACAGATAGGGGACATGATAACGATTTACACATATCTAAAAGGTTGTTACAAGGAGGATGGAGATAAATTGTTCTCCTTAACCTTTGATGATAGGACAAGAAGCAATAGATTTAAATTGCAGCAAGGGAGGTTTAGGTTGGACATTAGGAAAAAACTTCCCAACTGTTAGGATGGTTAGGCACTGGAATAAATTGCCCAGAGAGGTTGTGGAATCTCCATTATTGGAGATTTTTAAGAGCTGGTGTCAGGGATCCCTCCCCACTCTGAACTCTGGGGTACAGATGTGGGCACCCGCATGAAAGACCCCCCCCAAGCTTATATTTTACCAGCTTAGGTTAAAAACGTCCCCAAGGAACGATTTCTTTCCTTGTCCTTGGTCAGTATTGCTGCCACCACCAAGTGATTTACACAAAAATTCAAGAAAAGGGTCACTTGGAGTCCCTATTTCCCCAAAATATTCTCCCAAGTCCCTTTGTCCCCTTTCCTGGGGAGGCTTGAAAGTAATGTGAGTACCGACCAGACCCTATGTCTCTAGGACACTGAAAATCAATCAGGTTCTTAAAGGAAGAACTTTATTTAAAGACAAAGTAAAAGAATCACACCTGCAAAAATCAGGATGGAAGGTAACTTTACAGGGTCAACTTCAAAGTTACAAAAAACAGGAATAAAACTCCCTCTTAGCACAGGGAACATCCACAAGCTAAAACAAAAGATAATCTAACACATTTCTTTCCCTTACTTTCAATTTTTGTAATATTAGATGGATCATTTCAGGTATGTTTTCAGGAGATTTTTTCCTTCCTGGTCTCTCTCTCTGTCCAGAGAGGGAACAACAAAGAGAGCACAAACAACCTCTACCCTCCCCAGTTTTGAAAGTATCTTCTTTCCTCATTGGCCCTTCTGGTCAGATGCCAACTAGGTTATTTGAGCTTCTTAACCTCTTACAGGTAAAGATTCAGTACAGGAGGGATTTTGTTCTACCCTTATCTGTATATATATGATATGCCCCCCAAATCACAGACGGTGCTGGACAGCCTGTTCCACACTGGCTGTGATTTCTTACTGGAGCTCTAGGAGAAAACAGAGTTAATAAGACACATGCTCGTCTAGACATACTACTGATTATATAAAAACTAACAATATTTTTTCACATTTTAAGGATGATTTTAACCAGTTGATTCTAGGAAACTTTCACAGGAAGTGCATCAGCCACTTTGTTAGAAGCCCCTGAAGTGTGCTGTATTTCAAAATCAAAATCTTGGAGAGCTAAACTCCACTGAAGAAGTTTTTTGTTATTTTCTTTGACAGTATGAAGCTACTTCAGCGCAGCATGGTCAGTTTGCAGGGGGGAAAAGCCATTCCCTAATGTATAGACATAGCTTTTCCAGAGCGTAGACAATGGTGTAACATTTATTTTTGGTGATTGACCAGTGGCTTTCCCTCTCAGACAGTTTTTTGCTAAGAAACATGTCAGGGTGGAATTCTTGATCTGGTCCTTCCTGCGTTAAGACTGCTTCCACACAATGCTCAGACGCATCTGTGGTTACTAGGAACGGTTTGCCAAAGTCTGGGGCCCTTAGCACAGGGTCAGACATGAATGTCGCTTTAAGCTGGTTAAAGGCCTTCTGACACTCATCAGTCCACTGAACTGCATTTGGCTGTTTCTTTTGGGCCAAGTCTGTCAGTGGGGCAGCGATTTGGCTGTAGTGTGGTACAAATCGCCTGTAATACATGACCAAGCCTAAGAAGGAATGGACCCGTTTCTTTGACTTTGGGACGGGCCAAGTTTAGATAGCATCCACTTTGGCCTGTAGCGGATTCATAGTTCCTTGACCCACCCAAGGTAAGTCACTCTGCTTAGGCCTATTTAATACTTTTTAGCCTTAACAGTTAGTCCTGCCTGCCTGATGCGCTCAAGGACTTTTCCTAGACGCTCTGCCCATGAATCAGAAAATATGGCCACATTGTCAAGGCAGGCAACTTCAGATACTCCCAATCCTGCTAGATGACTATCTACAAGTTTCCACAAACTTCAAACAGACATATAGACAATGGTATTATTACACCCAAGATTCCTCTAATAATATTTCCTTTTGATCTCTGAATTAGTTGAATACACCCCTAGTAGAAATCGTTTGCTTACATTGTTAAACTCTAACAAGATATAGGTAAACATAGACTGCCACAGTCACTATCTTCTTCCAGTTCTTTAACAATACAAGTCCACATTTTAAAGCTCTAGCCTATCTCACATGGAATGGCCCTAACTACCATTTGCATACTTTTCTAACATGTCTCTGAATCTGGTTAAATTAACCTTCAAGTTGCTTGACCCATTCTGGCCACATGTCACACAATGACTTTTATCCAGGCCTGGGTCTCTTTCCTTTAACGATCATGTGCTCCCCAAAAGAGAAACTGGAGACAGAGTGAGCCCAAGAGGTAGCTCTAGAAATGTGCTAAATGAAGTGGAGAGTGACCCTATCTGGCCATTCTTATGTTCTCATGTTATCGAGTGGAACTAGGTGGGTAGGTGTCCACAAGCTGTTCTTTTTGCTTGAATGTGCCTCCTTTGTTATGTGTTTCTCCAGCTGCTCAGATTCCAGGACTGATCCAGCTGGATTCCCCTGAAGGAAATGTCTCCTGAACCAGGCAGTGTTGGATAGGGATCAGGGAGAGGATTTGTCTCTCCCTTGGAAAGTGCTCCCCAGAACTGAAGAGGCAGGGAGTCCCTGTTCCAGTGGGTTTTGTCCCATCATGCTCTCTCTCCCTCTCTCTCTCTCTCCCCTGTGAATTTTGCTCCAGCTGTCCCTTTCCTTTATAACTAAATCACTCCTCACACATGCCTCCCTCTCTCTGCCACTTCTATTTTGCATCCCACCTTAGGTGCAAGTTACAAACACTCAAGGGGCTGTTATTGCCTTGACTTCAGTGGCAATTGCAGGTGTAGCACTGGGAATCACTGCATCTAAGAGTTGATCTGGCTGGGCAAGAAGCAGTGCACATTAATCTGGTTATTAATCCAGGTAAAACAAAGTCCCTGGCCATTACTGTCAAGCAGCCCGCAGCTGCATACTACAACCAGCTCACCTCAACAGGAGATTCTGGATTAGCTGGAATAGGGGCTGAAACCTGGTGCATTCTAGATATGCATGGACCAGGGTCTCCCTCGTGCCACAAAAGCGACAGGCATAGGGGATGAGAGTGAACCATGCCAGGTACAGTGAACCATGCCCATGTACAGGGCTCCACGAAGGAGCCACCAACTGATATCCCCAGCAGGCTGTGGGACCAGGGTGGAGTACAGTATGGCCTACCAGAGTTCCTCAGCCTCCCTAGGTGTTAGTATGTCCCAACAGTTGGTATTGGGGTGGGGCATGAGGGTGAGGAAGTGAAGCGTGAAGAACACGTGCATGTAAAGTTGTTCCCTTGGTGTGGCTCTGAAATGAACTGGCTTCAAGGAATGATACCCGTGTGTTTTATGAAAGGGAGGGGTCCTGGAGGACTCAGGGAGCAGGGGCCCAATGAAAAAGGAAAGGTCCTGGGCCAACAGCTTATTTTGGCTGTGGGTACCAGTACCATTACTCGGTCACTGGGTTGAAACTGACGAACCTTGGCTTGATGGTTGTAGTAGGTTTGCTGGGCTTCTTGGGCCTTCTCTAGGTGCTCCCTCACCATGGGAGTGACCTGGGCTATCCGGTCGCTCATCTGTAGCACATGCTCTGTATGTGTCGCCTGAATTAACTGGCTGTGCTTCGCTAATTTACCCGAAATTAGGGTGATAGCACTCCCCGAGTCTATGAGTGTCATGGTTTCTACCCCATCCAACTTTACCTGCCTGGTATATTTATGTGGGGTAACTGCAACCCCAACAAGATTGAATAGGCTGCATGGGTCTCCCCCATCCACCAGGTTTCACTGAATGGGCTCTATGACATTGGGGCACTGGGCCACTATGTGCCCCAACTCCCTGCACCCATAACACCTATAATTGCTTCTAGTCAGACCCCTATCATGTGGGTTAGGGGGTTTAGTTCCAAGGTCATGCCCCCTCAGGCCTTTCCCTTCCTTCTGGGTCCCAGCTGGTTTTCAGCCCCCCTCTTCTTCCACCAAGGACTCCTTGGGGGTTTGGGGTTTGCTTCATGAGAGCCCTTCCTTGGGTAGTTGGGTCAATTCCCTGACTGTCATCCGTCTTTCCACCAATGTGATCATTTCATCATAGGTGCATGGATCGTTCTGGCAGACCCATTTGTGGAGATCTGGCGACAGTCCCTGCATGTAATGGTCCATGACCAAAGTCTCCAAAATCTCCTCCGGGCTGCATGCCTTGGGCCATAACCACTTCCGAGCGAGGTGTATGAGGTCAAATAGTTTGGATCTCAGAGGTTTGTTCTCCTGGTATTTCCACTCCTGGAATCTCTGGGTCCGTACCGCTGCTGTCACCCCTGATCGTGCAAGGATCTCTGCCCTCAGGCAGGAATAGACAGCAGCATCTTCGGTGGGCAGATCAAAGTAGGCCTTCTGGGCCTCTCCGCACAAAAAAAGTGGCGAGAATGCTGGCCCACTGCTCCTGGTGCCACGCCTCACGCTGAGCAGTCCTTTCAAATGAGAGGAGATACGACTCTACGTCATCCTCTGCCATCATTTTTGGCAGACAACCAGTGGCCCTCAGGGTTTGCGTCCCATCTGACCCCCGAGCCTGGGTGGTGAGGATCTTCAGCTGGTCCACTACCTCTCGCAAGAGGGCATGATCTTGGGTTGCCTGGCCCATTAATAATTGATCGGTTTCCTGCTGTAGCCACATAGACTCCTGTTGCACCATTGCCTGAACCCAAGTGGCCTCCTGCTGGGCTGCCGTGGCTTGCACCAGCGCTCTCAGCATCTCATCCATTGTGGTACAAAACAAACAAAAAACCCAAAACCGCAAACCGCAGTGCATTTTTTTTAAAAACCTCTTTGTTTGGCCACATTGTGAACAATCACAATTCCATCTCTGATACCAATTGTGGCAGAGCTCCAACCCGACCTTGTCTCAGTGGGTCCCGCACTTCCTGGAGGATTATGCTAGCTTCAAGGTTCACTGTGACCCTCTGCGAATCCCTTTTCCCTCTAGAGGCCAGGGTCACAGCCTACTGAGCCCTTTTCATCATAAGCCAGCCAGGAGGGTGGTGAGAGAACTCCCACAGTCTCTGTTGTCCCTTCAGGCTTATTCCCGAGCAGTTTAGCCTCCTGTTCTGACAGGGGCCTGACTTCCCCTCCCAGGAGGTGTTTCTATAGTGGCGGGTTGGGGGGAACCCGGGCCCGCCCTCTACTCCAAGTTCCGGCCCAGGAACCCTAATGGCAGCAGCTGCTGGCAGCCGACCTTTCACCGCCAGAGTTGCTACATTTCCCTGGGCCACTTCCCCACAGATCCCCCGCTTCTCTCTCTCAACGCCTTCTTCACCCTTACGTTAGGGCCTCCTTTCCAGTGGCTTGAGTGTGTCTTCATTACCCAGCCCTTCAGCCACACTTCCTCTCCTCTGACTCCCTGGCTCTCCTCAGCCTGACTGGAATGAACCCTTTTATAGTATCAGAAGGGTCTTAATTAGTGTCAGGTGTTCACATTACTCTTTGCAGGTTAATTAGAGTCATGTGTCCACCCTAGCCTGGATCAGCCCCTGCTCTGGTCAGTCAGGGAACAGAAAACTGCTTATCCAGTGGCCAGTATATCTGCTCTACCCCACTGGCCTGGGTCTATCACAATATGTTACCTAAGAGAGTGTGAAATCTATAAGGGAACCTGGCTCAGGAACAGTGGCTGTTGCAGTGTCCTCTCCACATTGAGGGAGGGGCGGACTGGGTAATAATCTTACACTAGTCAGCCTTTTGACCAAGGCAAGATGATACAACTCCGGGGTCTTGACCTGGGGAGCTGGGTGGAACTGGCTGGAGCCTCTGTTTATTAGCAAATACTCACCAGCAACCACACATCACTGAACAAAACCACTAACCCAGGAACCTATCCTTGTAACAAACCCCGATGCCAACTCTGTCCACATATCTATTCAAGTGACATCATCATAGGACCTAATCACATCAGCCATACCATCAGGGGCTCGTTCACCTGCACATCTACCAATGTGATATATGCCATCATGTGCCAGCAATGCCCCTCTGCCATGTACATTGGCCAAACCGGACAGTCTCTACGCAAAAGAATTAATGGACACAAATCTGACATCAGGAATCAAAATACTCAAAAACCAGTGGGAGAACACTTTAACCTGTCTGGTCATTCAATGACAGACCTGCGGGTGGCTATATTACAACAGAAAAACTTCAAAAACAGACTCCAACGAGAGACTGCTGAGCTAGAATTGATATGCAAACTAGATACAATCAACTCCGGTTTGAATAAGGACTGGGAATGGCTGAGCCATTACAAACGTTGACTCTATCTCCCCTTGTAAGTACTCTCACACTTCTTATCACACTGTCTGTACTCGGCTAGCTTGATTATCACTTCAAACGTTTTTTTTCTCTTAATTAATTGGCCTCTCAGAGTTGGTAAGACAACTCCCACCTGTTTATGCTCTCTGTATGTGTGTATATATATCTCCTCATTATATGTTCCATTCTATATGCATCCGAAGAAGTGGGCTGTAGTCCACGAAAGCTTATGCTCTAATAAATTTGTTAGTCTCTAAGGTGCCACAAGTACTCCTGTTCTTCTTTCTGTTTATTAGTTCATGAGTGGCTAGTGACAGCATTCATATAACTGCAGCTGGGTGTATACCTACCTGTGTATGAGTGTGTAAGTGCAAGACCTGAGAGGGTTGCAGATTGTCACAGCCTAGCAGTGTAAGAAGGGTTCCAAATTGGTATGTCATGGAGCTGGGTGGAACCCCACTTCCAGGTTGCATCCCAGGGAAGTCCATCACACCCATCTAGCAAACCAGCCCTGTCACACTATGAGCCCATTTCCTCTTGTCATGTGCTCAGTTACTGATGGAGAGACTGTGGTTACAGCCAAGAAGTCAGGAATGATGGATTCGGTCTGTAATTCTCTGTGTGACTTTTGCTAAGTCACATCTCCCTGTATCTCAGTTTACCTATCTGTATAATGGGGATATGGTCATAGTGACTCGACTTTGCAAGGTGAAATGAAGATCCTTCAATTAAAAGTCCTGCACAGGATGATGATAGTTATGGATGAGAATTACTGCTCTCTGATCCCTTAAGGAAATCCCTGTGTGCCTCCAGAAAGTGTTCGTGTTTCCACTCAGTCATCTCTCTCCAGATCTGTCTAACTGCTATCTACCCAGCCATCCTGAACATTTACAGGGTATCAGACCCTACGGCGCTCTAGACATTATCCCTAGTTTCTTCCTGTATTTTTAAATACACAAAACAGGCAATTCCTCACTGACTCAGCACAGAGTGCAAGAGTTCTCACCTCCCTTGGGGATGGTATCTTAGTTGCTGTTTACTCTGAAAGCTGGATAATTAGCACAGAAGCTTGTCTCCTGCATTCATATGCTGCTTCTCCCCTTGAGGCTGAGAAAACCCCACTGGGACTGCACAGAGCTATATTATAAATGGTGAACACCCGTGTGTCGGCTCTCGGCGTGGGATGTTGCTGCAGATGCTAGGGTGAGAGAGGCGTGGGATACCGCTACCTGAGGGGGAGTCCCAGGGAAGACACTTCCATCTCAGATTTCACAGGTACCTATGAATTGCTGGGGAGCTCACCTGCTTGACAAACCGAGTGCAACATGTGTGTGATGGGATAGAGAGTAAGTCTGCGGTCATTTCCACTCTTTACAGCCATTAAACATCCCAGGGCCCTTGCCACAGGTGATGAGTTTACTCCAGTATCACTGGCCAAAATGTCACTCCTCTCTATGTACCTCTGCCCGTCCCAGCTCATGGCCGGCAGCTGCAAGGTGGCTGCATTTCAGTGGCACAGTGGATCCTTCAAGGTGAAAGGTGTCAGTAGATGTACAATACAAGGCCAAATTCTGAGGCTTTGGCTGTTCTTTGCTCAGTAAGAACTGAATAAAATCTCAGGAGCCAGCTGTGTGTTAATGTGCATACATTGCCACCTCTTCCTCTTGCATGTCTGGGCTCTGGCTGTTAATTGGGGAACTATTCCCGGACTTTTATCTGCTGATATGCATGGAGGTGTTAAGGCTCCTCACTGGAACAATCATAAGACATCTGTTCTCCTAGTTTCATTTGAGAAGTCGGCAGGACTGTTACTCCAGAAACTTTCAAAAAACAATTCTGCTGGAAGCAGACACCCAGCTTAGGAAATTTCAGTCCAAATGCCTAAAATTTGGCAAACTTATGAGCAACTGAAATTGAGGTCTTCTTACTGAATGTGTCAGACAGTCTTAAATAATGCCACCAATGTGACCTAAAATGGTCATTCTATTTGTGAATCCCATGCAGTTAAGCTCTTCGCTCCAATAGTATCATTGGGAAGGAGTTCCACAGGGCAAATATGGATTGTTATGTGTTCAGATTTTCAATGTAACTGAATGTTCCCTTGTTCTATGTATTGAGCCCAAAGACTTATGTGTGACTAATGCTGGGTCTACGTTAGTATTTTACATCATAGAATCATAGAGCCACGGGGTTAGAAGGGACCACAAGGGTCAGCTACTCTATCCCTCTGCCAAGGTTCAGGATTCATTGTGTCTTAGTCATTGAAGACTGATGGCTGCCCACACTTCTTTGGAAAACCTCTATTAAAGGAGCTTCCATGACTACCCTGGGCATCTGTTCCATTGTCCTCATTCTTAGAGATAGGAAGTTTTTTCTGATATTGAATTTAAATCTGCTTTGCTGGAGCTTGAACACATTGGCTCTTGTCCTGCCCTCTGTGGTAAGAAAGAACAACATTCCTCCACCAGTTTATGGCAGCCTTTCAAGTATTTGCAGACTGCTATCATCTCCCCCCTTAATATCCTCTTTCCAAACTAAACGTACCCAGTTCCTCCAGCCTTTGGTGATATGGCTTGTATTCCATCCCTTTGATCATCTTTGTCACTTGCCTCTGGATCATTTCCAGTTTCTCTGTATCCTTCCTCTACATTGGTGACCATAATTGGACACTCCAGCCGAGAGAAACCAATGCATTCTGTTTCTCCAATCCCATGTGCAGAGGTAAATTCCTCTGCTCTAAATCGCCACTCCCATTTTTATGCATCCAAGGATTGCATCAGTCCTTACGGCCACAGCATCTCACTGGGAGCTCACAAGTTGGTTTTACACAATGATTTCTAAATCCTTTTCAGGTCCTTGATTCGAGAGGATAAGTTTCCATTTGACTGTATTAAAAACATTGTGCTTGAATCGGATGCCCATACCAATTCCCCAGATCAATCGATATGCCTGACCTGTCCTCATTTTCACAACTTTTCAATCTTAGGGCCATCCACAAATTTTATCTGCACTGATTTTCTATTTCCTTTCAGGACATTGATGAAAATATTGAATAGCATTGGGCCTAGAACTGATCCCTGCAGAACCGCACTAGAAAAAGCCCCATTTACTGAAAGTGGCTCAATGACAAATTCTTTCTGAGATCTGCGAGTTAGCTAGTTTTCAGTCCATTTTATGTGTGCTCTACTGATACTATAGAGTGTTAATTATTTTATCTCAATGTTTTCTCTTCATAAATCAAATGCCTTAGAAAAATCAAAAAATATTGCATCTGCACAGTTCCCTTGATCAGCCAAACATTTATTCTAAAAAAAGGATGAAATAAGGTTTATCTGACAAAACTGGTTTTGCATAAACCTTGTTATTGACTGGCATTACTTATATTCCAAGAACTTTTTTCTTGAACTAATCCCATACCAGCTTTTCCATTGTTTCCTAATCTTTTCAAATATTTTTTTAATCTTGACCTTAATTTTTTTAATAGTTTACATTTAACACAGGAATTATTCTAAAACTTGTCTAGGATTCCTTTTCCTTTGAAGCAATAGGTGTCTATAGATAGTATTAGTGGGGAACTCTTCTCTTTTTGTCCATTTGAATGTAATCAGTTCCATTCCTTATTTCCCTCTCCTCTGACATATGCCCCCTTGTTCATCTCTTTGCTAAACTAAACAGGCCCAGACTTTTCAGTCTGTCCACATATGTCAGCTTCCCCGTTGTTATTGCCTGTCTCGGAAATCCCCTTTATGTTTGCTATATTCTCTATAGAGACCAAGTGACTAAAACTGAGCACATATCCAGAGCAGGTTATTCTCTATCCCATTCCTTTGGCATCTGAAAATTGTGTTTCTTTTGCCCACTGCTGTGACTGAGCAGGTATTTCACTTGAGCTGGTACAAATGACACCCAGGTCTTTTCCATGAGGTATGTTCTAGATGGGATGTTTAGCCCGGCACATGTCTCGCCAAAGATTTGTTTTTTTTCCACTTTCAGATTTTGATCAACAAGATGAATTGGGAACTCCCAACATCTTGGATTCTGTAGCCTGGGTTTAATTGCAATAAGGAACAATGATGGATAACCAGTATCCACACTCCTCTTTCCTGATGGGGCCTCTAAAGGTATTCCAACCCTAACAGGTAGGAATTATTGACTCACAGAGAATCATAAAATAATGAATTGGCATTAGTTGGGTCAGGTGTTCATAATTCATTTATCTGAATAATGAAAATGTCATTTTTCAGTTTGTGAAGAGCGACCAATCTGCTTTACCCATGAGAACAGCCTCCAGTAGTGCACGTAGTTTCTCGCATTAACATTGTCTCTTCATCCAGGCATTTGTACTGCGACCATCATTCTAGACCCTGGGCACATACAGGAAGTCAGGGGAATGTAAGGTACAAGCAGGAGACTCTATTCCGCCTCAGAACTGGACACCTTCTCCCCTAATCCATGTCAGATTTGAACATAACCAATTTCACCAACCCTTCCACCTTCATCCTGCTGGGCATTCCTGGCCTGGAGGCTGCCCATGTCTGGATCTCCATCCCTTTCTGCACCATGTATGGCATAGCAGTCTTGGGGAACTTCACCATCCTGTTCATTGTGAAGATGGAACCGAACCTCCATGAGCCCATGTACTATTTCCTCTACATGCTGGCAACCTGGTCCTGTCCACGTCCACCCTGCCCAAAATGCTGAGCATCTTCTGGTTCAATTCCAGGGAGATCGATTTCAATGCCTGCCTCACTCAGATGTACTTCATTCACTGCTTCTTGGTGATGGAATCTGGGATCTTCGTGGCCATGGCTTTTGATCGCTATGTGGCCATCTGTGATCCCCTGAGACATTCCACCATCCTAACGAACCGCATGGTGGTGAAGATTGGCCGTGGTGCTGCGTGGCTGTTTACTTGTACTGCCATATCCCTTGCTGGCGAGTCTGTGGCCATATTGCAAGACCAAAATCATCCCCCACACGTACTGCAAGCACATCTCTGTGGTGAATCTGGCCTGCACCGACATCCGTGCCAGTAGTTACTACAGCCTTTCTGGGTATGTCTACACTACGAAATTAGTTCTAATTTATAGAAACCGGTTTTATAGAAATCGGTTGTATACAGCCGATTGTGTGTGTCCCCACATAAAATGCTCTAAGTGCTCTAGTCGGCGGACCACGTCCACAGTACCGAGGCTAGCGTCGACTTCCAGAGCATTGCACTATGGGTAGCTATCCCACAGCTATCCCACAGTTCCCGCAGTCTCCGCCGCCCATTGGAATTCTGGGTTGAGATCCCAATGCCCGGATGATGCAAAACAGTGTTGCGGGGGGTTCTGGGTACATGTCGTCAGGCCCCTCCCCCTCCGTCACAGCAATGGCAGACAATAGATTCGCACCTTTTTACCTGGGTTACCTGTGCAGACAACATACCACGGCAAGCATGGAGCCCGCTCAGCTCAGCTGAGCTCACCGTCACCATATGTCCTCTGGGTGCCGGCAGACGTGGGACTGCATTGCTACACAGCAGCAGCTGCTAACTGCCTTTTGGCGGTAAATGGTGTAGCATGACTAATAGCCATGGGGCTGGCAGCCGTAGGGCTGCATTGCACCAGCCCCTTGCCTTTTGGTAGAAGATGGTATATTACGACTGGTATCCGTCGTCATCATACTGCAGTGGCTGTCAATCATGGGCACCTGGGCAGACATGCTACTGTCTCGATGATGATGGCTATCAGTCGTAGTATACTATTTTCTGCCAATTGCCCAGTATTGTCTGCTAAGCACCCAGAAGAGGCCAAGGGCAATCTGGGTGCTGGGAGACGTGGGGCTGGCAGACGTGGGGCTGCATTGCTACACAGCAGCAGCCCCTTACCTTTTGGTAGAAGATGGTATATTACGACTGGTAACGATCGTCATCATACTGCAGAGGCTATCAGTCATGCTGCACCGTCGGCTGCCAGCTTAAGATGTAAAAAATAGATTTGTTCTGTATTCATTTGCTTCCCCTCCCTCCGTGAAATCAACAGCCTGCTAAACCCAGGCTTTTCAGTTTAATCTTTGGGGGGACCATTCTGTGTGACAGTTGTTTGTGTTTCTCCCTGATGCACAGCCACCTTTCTTGATTTTAATTCCCTGTACCTGTACGCCATGTCGTCACTCGGCCCTCCCTCCCTCCCGCCCTCCCTCCTTCTCCTGGTCCGTCAGATACTAGTTTCGCACCTTTTTTCAGATCAGGCGCCATAGCTTGCACTGGGATCATGGAGCCCGCTCAGATCACCACGGCAATTATGAGCACTATGAACACCACGCGCATTGTCCTGGAGTATATGCAGAGCCAGGACATGCCAAGGCGAAACCCGGACCAGCCGAGGAGGCGATTGCAGCGCGGCGAAGAGAATGATGAGGAAATTGACATGGACATAGACCTCTCACAAGGCACAGGCCCCAGCAATGTGGAAATCATGGTGTCACTGGGGCAGTTTCATGGCGTGGAACGCCGATTCTGGACCCGGGAAACAAGCACAGACTGGTGGGACCGCATCGTGCTGCAGGTGTGGGACGATTCCCAGTGGCTGCGAAACTTTCGCATGCGTAAGGGCACTTTCATGGAACTTTGTGACTTGCTTTCCCCTGCCCTGAAACGCCAGAATACCAAGATGAGAGCAGCCCTCACAGTTGAGAAGCGAGTGGCGATAGCCCTGTGAAAGCTTGCAACGCCAGAGAGCTACCGGTCAGTCGGGAATCAATTTGGAGTGGGCAAATCTACGGTGGGGGCTGCTGTGATCCAAGTTGCCAGGGCAATGAAAGACCTGGTGATGTCAAGGGTAGTGACTCTGGGCAACATGCAGGCAATAGTGGATGGTTTTGCTGAAATGGGATTCCCAAACTGTGGTGGGGCCATAGACGGAACCCATATCCCTATCTTGTCACCGGAGCACCAAGCCACCAAGTACGTAAATTGCAAGGGGTACTTTTCAATGCTGCTGCAAGCCCTGGTGGATCACAAGGGACGTTTCACCAACATCAACGTGGGATGGCTGGGAAAGGTACATGATGCTCGCGTCTTCAGACACTCTGGTCTGTTTCGAAAGCTGGAGGAAGGGACTTTCTTCCCGGACCAGAAAGTAACCATTGGGGATGTTGAAATGCCTATCGTGATCCTTGGGGACCCAGCCTACCCCTTAATGCCATGGCTCATGAAGCCGTACACAGGCAGCCTGGACAGGAGTCAGGACCTGTTCAACTATAGGCTGAGCAAGTGCCGAATGGTGGTGGAATGTGCATTTGGACATTTAAAAGCGCGCTGGCGCAGCTTACTGACTCGCTCAGACCTCAGCGAAAAGAATATCCCCATTGTTATTGCTGCTTGCTGTGCACTCCACAAGATCTGTGAGAGTAAGGGGGAGACATTTATGGCGGGGTGGGAAGTTGAGGCAACTCACCTGGCCGCTGATTACGCACAGCCAGACACCAGAGCGGTTAGAGGAGCACAGCAGGGCGTGGTGCACATCAGAGAAGCTTTGAAAATGAGTTTTGTGACTGGCCAGGCTACTGTGTGAAACTTCTGTTTGTTTCTCCTTGGTGAACCCTCCACCCCCCCCCCCCGACCCGGTTCACTCTACTTCCCTGTAAACCAACCACCCCATCCTCCCTTCCCCACTTCGAGCACTGCTTGCAGAGGCAATAAAGTCATTGTTATTTCACATTCATGCATTCTTTATTAATTCCTCACACAAGTAGGGGGATAATTGCCAAGGTAGCCTGGGATGGGTGGGGGAGGAGGGATGGAAAAGGACACACTGCATTTTAAAACTTTAACTCTTATTGAAGGCCAGCCTTCTGATGCTTGGGCGATCATTTGGGGTGGAGTGACTGGGTGGCCGGAGGCCCCCCCACCGTGTTCTTGGGCATCTGGGTGAGGAGGCTATGGAACTTGGGAAGGAGGGCTGTTGGTTAAACAGGGGCTGTAGCGGCAGTCTCTGCTCCTGCTGCCTTTCCTGCAGCTCAACCATACGCTGGAGCATATCAGTTTGATGCTCCAGCAGACGGAGCATTGACTCTTGCCATCTGTCTGCAAGCTGATGCTACCTATCATCTTCAGCCCGCCACTTGCTCTTTTCATCCCGCCATTCAGCCCGCCACCTCTCCTCTCGTTCATATTGTGTTTTTTCTCATGTCCGACATTGACTGCCGCCACGCATTCTGCTGTGCTCTATCAGTGTGGGAGGACATCTGGAGCTCCGTGAACATATCGTCCCGCGTCCTCCGTTTTCTCTTTCTAATGTTCACTAGCCTCTGCAAAGGAGAAACATTTGCAGCTGGTGGAGGAGAAGGGAGAGGTGGTTAAAAAAGACACATTTTAGAGAACAATGGGTACACTCTTTCGTTACAAGGTCGCATTTTTCCTCTGCCTGCCGGTTTGGTATGAGAGATCACTCACGCAGTGCCAGGCAACATATTTCGGCTTGCAGGCAGCCATGGTAAGCCATAGTCTTTTGCCTTTTTTAACCTTCTTAACATGCGGGAAAGGTTTCAAACAGCAGTGCATTTCCCATATGAAGGATGAATTGGATTGGCCATTTAAAATGGGTTTTCAATGTAAAAGGAGGGGCTGCGGTTTCCGGGTTAACATGCAGCACAAACCCAAGTAAACCACCCCCCCACACACACACACGATTCTCTGGGATGATCACTTCACCCCTCCCCCCACCGCGTGGTTAACAGCGGGGAACATTTCTGTTCAGAAGAGCAGGAACGGGCACCTCTGAATGTCCCCTTAATAAAATCACCCCATTTCAACCAGGTGACCGTGAATGATATCACTCTCCTGAGGATAACAAAGAGAGATAAGGAATGGATATTGTCTGCATGCCAGCAAACACCGGGACCATACGCTGCCATGCTTTGTTATGCAATGATTCCAGACTACGTGCTACTGGCCTGGCGGTGTCCTACCATGGCGGACGGGATAAGGCAGCCCTCCCCAGAAACCTTTTGCAAAGGCTTTGGGAGTACATGAAGGAGAGCTTTCTGGAGATGTCCCTGGAGGATTTCCGCTCCATCCAAATACACGTTAACAGACTTTTCCAGTAGATGTACTGGCCGCGATTGCCAAGGCAAATTAATCCTTAAACACGCTTGCTTTTAAACCATGTGTAATATTTACAAATATTTACAAAGGTACACTCACCAGAGGTCTCCTGTGTGCCCTGAGGGTCTTGGGTGAGTTCGGGGGTTACTGGTTCCAGGTCCAGGGTGACAAACATATCCTGGCTGTTGGGGAAACCGGTTTCTCCGCTTCCTTGCTGCTGTGAGCTACCTACAGTACCTCCATCCTCATCTTCCTCGTTCCCCGAACCGTCTTCCCTGTGTGTTTCTCCATTGACGGAGTCATAGCACACGGTTGGGGTAGTGGTGGCTGCACCCCCTAGAATGGCATGCAGCTCCGCGTAGAAGCATATATTGAGGAGATATATATACACACATACAGAGAGCATAAACAGGTGGGAGTTGTCTTACCAACTCTGAGAGGCCAATTAAGTAAGAGAAAAAAAAAGCTTTGTAATGATACCTTACAAGAAACCTTTTGCATGAAGCATATTCCAGTTACATTATATTCACACTCATTAGCATATTTTCAGATAATCATATGGAGTTCAACTTCACAGGGATGCTTGGATTTTTTCCATGGACATAACCCTGGGGTTGGGAACTAGCTCCATAGAGGGCTGGTCAACTTGCAAAGTCCACATGTTATGTTTCAAAGAGGAGTTAGAAGACACGGTGGCTATTGAACAATCCAACCTGTCCAAGCAGAAGGCCTGGTATAATAAAAATACTTGGATATGTCTACCTATGATAAAACATTTGATGGTGTTGTTACATCTCATTATGCAACATTTGTTGCTAATGGTAAACCTTATAACAGAAAATTTGGTACTGATGGTAAACACTATGAAAAGGTGTAACATGCATGATTTGGCAGAAAAGCTTTGGACATGCTAGGAGTAGCAAATAAGAAGCCCTATGGGGATACTGCTTCTCAGCTAACACCTGTAAACAGGGTCAAATCTGGTCACAGAAGGGAAACCATAATAAACCTGGTCTGTTGTGTGAAAGGAGAAACTGATGCACACTAGCTCATGGCATTGATGAATATCTGTATTGAGTTATCACCAGGTGGAAAAGCACAATGTTTAACAATGCTGCACAGATGCAAAGAGAAATTTTCTAGTGATCCAGAGAAGGCACACTTGCTGACTAGAGATCACTGGGCTGAGGTACAAAGTGTTCAAAGGCAAACAGAACTTTGCAAGAACACCTGTGGGTAACACCACAGTGTTCACAACACTTGGGAATTGTATGGTCAAAAACAAAAGAGAGCTTTGGGCACACTGCCTCCATCTTAGTCAGAGATTAACACTCCTACACTAAATTAAGGGAGGGTGACACTGTGTGCCCCAAAGCAACACCCTGGCGCCCCTCTATTTACCATGGTGATATTATTATGGTGTTATTTAAATGAAGTATGTCATGTAAGATATCAATGGAAAAGTTATGATTTGCTGATTATCATTTTTGTACCTAAAGATATGATCTGTGACCATGTCCTTTGACACTGGACACCATTTTGTGGCTTTAATTTTCTAATAACTCTGCTGGGGACTTTTGCTTGGGAAAATGAAGTTCCCTCCACAAAGCAGAAGTATGAGATGTGGAAGAAAAATCCTCATTTGGCTTCACTCCCCCAACAACTCTACACCTGGAAACACCTTAGAACAAGGACTGATGTGGTTCCATGCTGTAGGGGTTAGTAGTCTGTGTATGAAATATTGGTGAATTGTTTGTACCATCAGGGTGAGACATGGCTTGATTCAAATCCTGTCTAGTGTATAGAATTTATAATGTGATTCTGTTTATTTCTTAGTAACCAACTTTGAGCTGTAGGCTATTACTTATAATCACTTGAAATCTATCTTTCTGTACTTAATATATCTGTTTTATATGTTTTACTTATGACAGTGTGTTATTTGAAGTGTAAAGGTAAGTCTGCTCAGGAACAGGGGCTGTTGCATTGTCTTCTCCATATTGAGGGGGGGGATGCACTGGGCAATAAACATACACCGGTCAGGCTTCTGTCCAGGGAAAGATGAGACAGCTCTGTGGTCCCAGGCTGGGGAGCTGTGACTAGTTTTTTTAACCTAAACCAGTGTGTTAGACATGTAAAAGGAAAATCTGCTCAGGAAAAAGGGCTGGTGCATTGTCCTCTTCACACCGAGGGAGGGGCAGACTCCTGTGTAAGAAAATTCATGCTTCCAATCAGGGCAAGATGGTACAGCTCTGGGTCCTGGTATGGAGAGCTGGGGAGAATTGAGTAGAATCTCTCAATTTTTGGTTCATGATTGGCTAATGAAAGAATTCATGTAACTGAGCTGTCTCTGTCCCTCTTTGTGTATGGCTGTGTAAGTACATGACCTGGAAAGGATTGCAGCTTCTCAGAGCCTCACAGTGTGAGAGGGGGGCCCAGAGAGCTCAGCAGAACCCATGTACCAGGTTACACCCTGGGGAAGTTTGTCACAACAACCCAACATACAGGCCCTGCTAGGCCCTGAGTCCATTACCCTTTTGTCATGTGCTCAGTTACTGGGGATATGCTCATAGTGACTTTCCTTTGCTAAGTGTTTTAAAGATCCTTCAATGAAATGTGCTACAGACTACGATGATAGTTACTGCTGTAAATTACTGATCCATGATATCTTAGCAATAGTCCCATGTGCCAGTAGAAAGTTAGGATTTACAGTGGAGCAACAGCCAACTTCCCAGCTCCCCAGCCTTGCACCCCTGCTGCAGTAGAAACCCAGAATTACACTATCTTGCACTGCACAGAGATTGGTACTGTGCAAGTTCATTAATATAGTTTACTTCCCCCCAGTACCATGATGTAGGGAAGCTATGCAACAGCTTTTCTTTCCTAAGCTGAGATTTTCCCAGACACTTCACTCAAAAGTCAGGTTAGGATAAAACATAAAGCAAGTGTATTAATTAAAGAAAAATTGACTTTAAGTGATTATAAGTGATAGCAAACAAATCAAAGCATATTATATAGCCAATAACCAAAACAGCTAACTAAGCCTCATTTACTAGATATATTGCTAATTCAAATCCCATCTCTCACCCTGACTGATGATACAAGTAGTTCACCAAGCTTTCATAAACAGCCTAGAAATCCCTTCAGCCTAGGACCAGCACTTCCCCCAGTTTAATCTTTGTTCCTCTTGTATTTCCAGATGTTCTCTTGTGTGGGGAGTGAAGACAAGTGATGATGGCACTCCCCATCTTTTATAGTCTTTTATATGGTGGGAACCCTTTGTTCCAAGCTAAGTTCCCAGCCCAGTTTGTTGAGAAATACAGATACCAAAATGGAGTTCAGTGTCATATGGTCTGGTCACATGACCTTACATTCCGTACTCAGTCATAGCAACCATAATTCAGATTCTGGCTGAAACATTGAGTCCATTGTCTTTGCTGATGGGCCACTAGCACAGTCTAGCCTCTTCATTATTGTGTCAAAAAGACTAGCTGTCGGTGTTTCCAACTTCACAACGTCTTTCAGTAACACATATAAAGTTTTGCTATGTAACTTCACATACAATGATAATGTTAGAGATGGAAAGAAGGAACTGGAGGACCCAGAGGCGGATTGAGTAAACGGACTCCTTTATTGCAGTTCTTGTTCCCCTTGACCCAGTTGTCGAGTGAGTACCAGGTTAATCACATTACATATTAATTTAGATAAAAGAGAGTAAATACACACATTTGCTACAACACCCCCAAACCGTTCAGTAATATGAATGCCCATATAATGAATAGTAATAGCCATATCATGCATATAATAATACCTGCCCCTGTTTACTGTTTACAGCATTAAGAATATTGCACAGGTGCTTTTAACTTAAACACATGTTTCTTTACAACAATTGTAACCACAACTTCTTTTAATCAGCAATTTACAGCAGGGGGAAGGAGCCATGACCCTGAACACATTTATGTAGCTGGGAAAAAGAAGGGAGAGGAGGGATACCACTACTTCACACAAAAGATATTCTTTAGACAACTACATTTCTTATGCAGCTGCAACACTTATCTATTCTTAACGAGCAAAAAAAAAGGGAGGGGAGTGTAGCAAACTTTATCTATCAAGCAAGGGATATTGCTCACCTGTGCCATACTCCCCTATTACCATGGTAACGGTTACCCAGGTCTTTACTTAACCCTTACATTCCCCAACACTCCCCTACTCTCTTCAAAGAAGGGCCCAGGCACACCTCTTTCTCATACAGTAGCCAGTGGGCCACTCGGCCTGGAGACTCTGGCTACAGTTAGCTCGATACGTTGGTCCACTAGTCATACTACAGGGAGATAGGAAAGGCAGGTCATTGGAATGGGTAGGCCACAGAATTTACAAGTATGGCTTACGGGGAGAGGCTAGGGCAGCACATAACTTTAAACATTCCTTGAATACGACTAATAATACAATTAATACAAATAATATCCCTACGACATAGGTAATTTGACTGAGAAGCGAGTGAGAGTTAATTAGGCCTGTTTGAAGGGCACAGGCTACATTCATTCCTTGGAGGGCTTGGGCTTTGAAAACCTGCATTTGGCATTGGCTGACCTGTAGCTGCCTTAGCAACTGTGTTAAAAAGTCACAGTTTATCCAGGTGGCTTCTGTTATGGCCTTAGTCCAGTTAAGTTTGTTTATATTATAAGTTCATTGAATGTCCACAGAGAAATGGGCTATTGTCCAAACCAACTTAACCACGTGGTATGGAATCAGGCAGTATGCACTGGTTTGGTTATTTAGAGCAATGTGTTTTACAGACTCATTTGTGCACCAGCGTTCAGATAGTTCCCAGCCCACACCCAGTGTAGGCACCCTGCCTACTACAGGGCCCCAAAAGTGAGGAACAACAGGGAGCTGAAGCTGAAGAAAGAAGCCAGACAAAGGTCTCTGCCCTCAGGAATTTGTAGTTGAGCTTTAGGGCTCACAAGCTGTATGATGCACAGCCTTACCTGCCTGTCTCACAACTCTGCTCCCAAGCCTCAGCTACTTCTGTGTGGCTTCCTGGCTTCCCTCTCTGCTCCTGAGTGGCCTGTGGGCCCCAGATCTTGGTCATCACAGCTCTCACTACAAGCTCCTTGTCAGGCTATAGCAGATCCCATCCTAGCGCCGGAGCAGAGGGAGCCCAGTTGGGAGGGACGGAGGCAGAGCTGATCCAGTGAGTGAAGGGAAACATAGGAGGGAGCAGGACTTGGGGGAATAGGTGGGGTAGGAGGCAGAGCCTTGAGGGAATAGTAAGAGAGGGCACAGGACCCTCAGGGGACCAGTTACCAGAAATTAGAAAGGTGGAAACCCTATGACTTAATGAGTTGTACCCAGACCGATTCCCCACCTGACAATGCACAGTAAGGACAGGAAAGGGTTTAATGTCTCTCTGACTGCCCAGTCAGTAATTCAGAGAAGAGGCCAAGCACCATGTCATCAGATAGCTCTTTACGGACTCGGTCAGAGAATCAGGGGATCAGGAGAAAACTTTAGGTGCCTTTATGAGTAAAGAGCCGGAGCAGCCTGTCCCGGATTTGTTTGGTCCTCACGCCATAGATGATGGGGTTTAGCGTGGGGGGCATCAAGATGTATACATTGGTAATGAGAACGTGGAAATGCAGGGGAACATTCTGGTGAAATCGGTAAGTGAGAGAGAAGAAGAGACTTGGGATGTAAAAGACTAAGATGGAACAGAGGTGTGAGGTGCAAGTCCCAAAAGCCTTGAGCCGGGCGTCCTTTGTGGGGAGGCTGAAGATGACCCTGAGGATCTGGATATAGGACATGACAATAAAAATCACATCCAGACCCATCACACAGAACTGAACAAAGAGTCCGTAGTAACTACTGACACGGATGTCGGCGCAGGCCAGCTTCACCATGGCCATGTGGGCGCAGTACGGCTGAGGGATGACGTTGGTTCTGCAATATGGCCACTGCCTCAACAAGAGGGGATAGGGCAATACGAATATGCCGCCGCGCAGCACTAAGGCCAGGCCAATGTTAGCCACCACCGGGTTTGTCAGAGTGGTTGCATGTCTCAGGGGATCACAGATGGCCACATAGCGATCAAAAGCCATGGCCACAAAGATCCCAGACTCCATCCCTGAGAAGCAGTGAAAGACATACAACTGGGTGAGGCAGGCACTGAAATTTATCTCCCTGGAATTGAACCAGAAGATGCTCAGCATTTTGGGCAGGATGGACGTAGATATGACCAAGTCGGTGACGGCCAGCATGCAGAGGAAATAGTACATGGGCCCATGGAGGCTCTTCTCCATCTTCACAATGAACAGGATAGTGAAGTTACCCAGGATGGCTATGGCGTACATGATGCAGAAGGGGATGGAGATCCAGACGTGGGCTGCCTCCAGGCCAGGAATGCCCAGCAGGATGAAGATGGAGGGGTTGGTGAAGTCAGTTGTGTTGGAATCTGACATGGTGTAAAGTAGAAAGTGTTGAACTCTGAGGCAGAACTGTGTCTCCGCATGTACCCTATGTTTCACTGAATTCCTGTATGTGCCCAAAGTCAAGGGAGATGGTCACAATACAAATGCCTAGATGGAGAGATAATGTTAATATGAGAAACTACGTGCACTACTGGAGTGTGTTCTCATGGTTGAGGCAGATTGGTTGCTCTTCACACACTGAAAAATAACATTTTTATTATTCAGAGAAATGTATTATGAACAAATGACCCTATTAATGCTAATTCCATATTTTATATTACTCCATATGTCAATAATGTCGTGATGTGGGAAATATTAATAGGCACCAGCCGGAAAAATATTAGTGTGGATACTGGTTATGCATTATTGTTCCTTAATGCAATTAGAGCCAGGCTAGAAGGTGCATGCTGTAGGGAGTTGCACACTCACCTGGTGGCTCAAAGTCTGAGTGTAGACCAAAAGCAAACCTTTGCCAAGACATGTGCTGGTGAAAACATCCCAACTAGAATAGACCTCAGGGAAAAGACCAGAGTGTCATTTAGAGCAGTTCCATGGAAACACCTGCTCATTTGCAATGTGGGCCAAGACAAAAACAATCTTGGGATACATAAGGAATGGGATGGAGAATCACCTGCTCTGGACATGCGATCAGTTTTGGTCACCCAGTGTCCATAAAGGATACAGCTGATATATAAGGGGTTTATGAGACACTTTGTGCTTCAAAAGGGTTAACTCCAGCAAGCTGAGGCAAATTATCAGCAAAATTGATTAGGAGGGAAAATTTAGACAGAAAAATGTGAATGAAAATTGGGAGTTCTTTAAGAAGAATTTATTAGATAGAAGGCATAAATCGGGCAGGAGGAGTACTATATAACAAAAGGGGAAAAGGGAAAATAGGAAATAATACAGATTGGAAGTTATGGAAATTAATGAGGGATAAAAATATCATGGAAATATCAATTATTGGCGGAGCTAAATATCAGAAAAAGGAGGTCATTAAGTATATTATGAATGAAAGAAATCCTAGAAAATGTTTAGGATGATTCCTACAGGAAGAAAGGAAACTTGTTTATGTTGGAGAAAAGGTAGATGTGTTCAAGAAATAGTTTTGTTCTGCATTAGGAAAGACGCTTACATTAGGAGATGAAATACTTTCTGGTCCATTAGCATCAAGAGTTGAACACCAGAATTGTAAACTGACTAATCAATCACACATCTCACTGTGAACCAGAAGTCCACAATCAGGCAGCAGAGACTGCAGAAAGAAAGAAAGAAAGAAAGAAAGAAAGAAAGAAAGAAAGAAAGAAAACAGTTCTCTGTTAAACATAAATTATAAAAAATAAAGGTAATGTTGAAAAAAAAAGATTTGACAGGGTAAGGAAATAATGGAAAAGCTGATATTTGATTAGTTCAAAAAAAGTTTGGAATATAATTAATGCTGTCAACAACACAATGGATGGAAAACCGGTCTTGTGACATAAATCTCATTTCATTCCTTAATAAGAGTAGGCTTTTGGCTGATCAAGGGAACCATGCAGATGCAATAGACTTTGATTTCTCTAAGGCATTTGATTTTGTAGGGGAAAATAATGAACACAATATCAGTGGAGCACATATTAAATGGGCTAAAAACTGGCTAACTGACAGATCTCAGAAAGCAGCTTCAATGGGCCACTGTCAGTGAATGGAGGCATTTCTAGTGGGGGTTCTGCAGGGATCAGTTCTAGGCCTGATGCTATTCAATATTTTAATCAATGATCTGGAAGCAAATAGAAAATCACTGCATATAAAATTGTGGATGACCCAAAGATTGGTGTAGTGGTTACAAAGAGGAGGCCAGGGCAGGCATACCAAGTGGTTGGGAGCATTTGGTGAGCTGTGCCCATGCAAACAAAATGTTCTAATACAGTCACATGCAAAGTTAGCGTCTCAAAACAGGGAATGCGGGCCCGGCCCTCAGACTAGGGCACTGTATTATGGAACACAATGACCCGGAAAAGGATTTAAGAGTCACAGTGGAGCTCCCAGTTTCAGGCTGTGGCCAAAAGGGCTGATGCGATCCTTGGATGCTGTCAAGGCTAAATCCCCACTCTGTCACTTTGAGTGCAGAAGGTGGGGGCCTGCAAGGATTCTAAACATTAATACTGGCCATTGTAGGCTTGTATTAAACTCCCAAGGTTACAACTTTTCTCTGACCTTGGCTTGGCAAATGATGCCACCACCCAAATGCAAAAAAAAAAACCCCAACAACAAAAAAACACAAAACCTTGGACCCAGGAAGCAACACTTGGGAATTCCGGGGAAGAGCTAAGAAAGAAAACAAAGGAAATTAGCTGTGCTACCTGCTAATCCAACAACATACACAAACCTCTTAGGACACGAAATATCCAGTCCTGTTGTTAAAAACAAAATGGAAAAAAAATGCATCTGGAACCTAGGCTTTTGCTAGGATTTAAAAGAAACAATTACAAAAAGTAAGCACCCAAAATAGCTTTCTTGGGGATTTAGCTTAAGGGTTACAAGCAAACAAAAGCATCTGGGGCTAGGATCACCTCCTGAGGTCCCTTCCAACCCTGATATTCTATGACTATATGATTCTATGACTGAGGAGATCCACAAGCCAAAATAAAAAAAATAAAATAAACCTAATCGCGTCTATTTAAACATTCCCTGTCCAATCATTTCTTCTCGGTATGGAAGATGAATTTTTATACCTGCTTCAAGCCTTACACAGAATTCCTGCTGCCCTTTGTTCCCCTCTTTCATGGAGAGAAACAACATACAAACAAAGGAAGTTCCCCCCCCCCATTTTAAAAAGTTCAAGCCCTGCCATTGGCTCTTTTGATCAGGTGGCCACTCCTTTTCTTTATCCTCGGGAACTTTGTTAACCCTTTACAGGTAAAGAAAGCAGAGAAAAGCCACCAAGAGGGACTTTATAGCTAACTGGCCGGCTGGGTGTCCATAAAATGAAGCTACCACCTCCCAGCTTCATTTATTACAGATGCATAAACGGGGTTGGTGAGTTGGAGCAGTGGAAGGATTTTACCTCGGCACATGGCATTGGTGAAAACTGACTGTCCAGACCGGGGTTCATATGTATAAAAGGATGTTGAAAAATTGGAAAAGGTGTAGGAAAGAGCCACATAAATGATTTGAAGGTGCAGAAAATGCTGGAGAGTGAGAGACTTAAGGAGCTTCATCTATTTATCTTAAATAGTAATAACAGGCTCTGTAATCTAGCGGAGAAAGGCAGAGCAAGACCCAACGGCTAAAAGCTGAAGCCAGACAAATTCAAGTTGGAAATAAGGGCCAAAGGTTTAGCACTGAGGGTGATTAACCATTGGGACAAACTGTGAAGAGAAGTGGTGGATTCTCCAGCTCCCCATGTCCACAGATCCAGACTGGATGCTCTTCTGGGAGATCTGCTTGAGGACTTGTCTACACTTGAATTGCTGCAGTGGCATTGCCATAACGTTTCAGTTGTAGACACTACTTACACCGACGGCAGGGGTTCTCCCATCAGCATAGGTAATCCACCTCCCTGAAATGCGATAGCAAGGTTAGTGGAAGAATTTGTCCATTAACCTCATTCTGTCCACACGGGGGTTAGGTTGATATAGCTACATCTCTCCATGCTTTCCAGGAGATTAAAGTCAGATAGCAGCCTTCCCTCCCCCCGTGAGACCATGCCTGGATTCTGTTGGGGGGGAGTGGGGCCTGGGGGTTTGCAGCATGGAGGGGATGGGAGCCAGAATGTCTGGTTTCTGCTGGGAGGGAAGTGGGGTCCGTGGGAAGGGCAGGGAGCCAGGATGCCTGGGTTCTTCTGGGAGGGGACTGGTGTCCGTAGGAGGGCCTGGGAGGCATACTCGCAAAACTGGATGACTGGGCAACCAAATGGCAGAAGAAATTTAATGTTGATTAATGCAACGTAATGCACATTGGAAAGCAGAATCCCAAATATACATACACCTCTACCTCAATATAATGCTGTCCTCGGGAGCCAAAAAATCTTACCGCGTTATAAGTGAAACTGCGTTATATCGAACTTGCTTTGATCCACTGGAGTGCTCAGCCCGCTCCGCCCCCCTGGAGCACTGCTTTACCACGTTATATCTGAATTCGTGTTATATAGGGTCACGTTATATAGGGGTAGCGGTGTATTAAATGATGGGGTCTAAATTAGCTGTTACCATGAGGGAAGAGATCTTGGAGTCATTGTGGATCGTTCCCTGAAAACATCCGCTCAATGTGCTACGGCAGTCAAAAAAGCGAACAGAATGCTGGGAATAATTAAGAAAGGGATAGATAATAGAACAGAAAATATCATATTGCCTCTATATAAATCCATGGTACGCCCACATCTTGAATACTGTGTACAGATGTTGTTGCCCCATCTCAAAAAAGATATATTGAAATTGGAAAAAGGTTCAGAAAAGGGCAACATAAATTATTGGAGATATGGAAAGGCTTCTGTGTGAGGAGAGATTAATAAGACTGGGACTTTTCACCTTGGAAAAGAGACGGCTAAGAGGAGATATGATTAAGGTCTATAAAATCACAATTGTTGTAGAGAAAGTCGATAAGAAAGTGTTGTTTACTATGTCTCATAACACAAGAACTAGGGGTCACCAAATTAAATTAGTAGGCAACAAGTTTAAAACAAATAAAAGGAAATATTTCTTCTTCTTCACACAATGCACAATCAACCTGCGGAACTCCTTGCCACAGGATTTTGTGAAGTCCAAGACTATAACAGGATTCAAAAAAGAACTACATAAATTTATGGAGGATAGGTCCATCAATGGCTATTAGCCAGGATGGGCAGGGATGGTGTCCCTAGCCTCTGTTTGCCAGAAAGTGGGAATGGATCACTTGATGATTACCTGTTTTGTTCATTCTCTCTGGGGCACCTGGAACTGATCACTGTTGAAAGACAGGATACTGGTCTAGATGGACCTGTGGTCTGACCCAATATGTTCTTACCATAGAAAATCAAGGTTGGAAGGGACCTCAGGAGGTCATCAAGTCCAACCCCCTGCTTAAAGCAAGACCAATCCCCAACAATTTTTTTTGCCCCAGATCCCTAAATGGCCCCTTCAATAATTGAATTCACAACCCTGGGTTTAGCAGGCCAATGCTCAAAACAATGAGCTATTCATCCCCTGCTATGTTCTTATGTTAACAGCCAGAGCCCTGAAATGCCAGAGGAGGAAGTGACAGTCTCTGTGTATTAACACACATCTGGCTCCTAAGCTCTTTACTCAGTTCTTACTCCAAGGGGAATTTTTGCCTTAGCAGGGACTGAGCAAATTATGGGCCACAGCGAAATAATTTGGCTTTGTATTGTACATCTACTAACACCTTTCATCCTGAAGGATCCCCTGTGTCACTGAAATATAGCTGCCTCGGGGCCGAGGGCAATCAGCTGTTGCAAGTGGGGTTTCACAAAAAAGAATGACATTTTGACAAATCATACTGGATGAAACACATCCCCTGTGGCAAGAACCTTGGGATATTTAATGGCTGTGCAGTGCGAACAGGACAATAGACTTTCTCTCTATCACATCCACCCATGTTGCCCTAGGTTTGTTGAGTAGGTGAGCTCCCCAGCAAGGGATGGGTACCTGTGAATCCTGAGACAGAAGTGTCTTCCCTGGGAATCCCTCTCAGGTATCCGTGTCTCACACCTTTCTTATGTCAGCATCTGCAGCAGCATCCCACGCCGAGAGCCAACACTGTAGTATGAACTGTTTATAATATAGCCCTTTGAAATCCCAGTGGGCTTCACTCAGCCTCTAGGGGAGAAATGGCATCTGGATGTAAACAGGCTGGAGACTGGAGATACTCTAGCCAATGTCTCTGTTTACATTTATATGCTTCTGTGCTCTTTATCCAGGTTTAGGAGTAAACAGTAATTAATGGACCTTCCCAAAGGGAGATGAGAACATTCAGGCTCTGTGCTGAGTGGGAGAGGAATTGGCTGCTCCATATATTTGTTTATATTTTAAAATTATAGTTGATTAGGAAGAAAATGCGGGATAATGTATAGATCTCTATACCCTGTAAATGGCCAGGATGGCTGGTTGGATAGTAGACAGACAGATCTGGAGAAAGGTGACTGAGGGGAGCCATGAGCATTTTCTGGAGACACACAGGGCTGTCACTAAGATATCATAAATCAATAATTCTCATCAGTAACTATCATCATACTGTGCAGAACCTTTCCTTGAAGTGTCTTCAAAACACCTAGCAAAGGAAAGTGACTATGATCATATACTCATTATACAGATAGGTAAACTGAGGCAAAGGGTGACATGACTTGGTGCAGGTCACACAGAGAATGACAAACTGAACCCAGGAGTCCTGATTTTCCTGCCTTAACCACCTTTGGCACGTGCCTGTCCCCAAGTTTCATGATGCCTGCCAGTCCTGGGTCACATTCTTGCAACTCTCAAATTCACCCTCCCCGATCTGTATCCACCCCACTTCTTGTTATCACTGCTACAGGCACACTCTCTTCTGGCTCCCAGGGCCATGGGGGTGCCTCTGTTGCAGCCCGCTTGGCCTCTGCATCGGCCAGATTATTCCCTTTGCTTAGGGGTCCTGTTTTCTTGTGTGCCTTTACCTTTACCACATGGATCCGTGTAAAACGGTGATTGAGCTCCTCCACTCGCTTCCACCAAATAGCATGCTTGATTGTGGAGCCATCTGTTGCCCTGAAATGATTATCTGCCCACCATGTCAGCATTAATGTGGCCCCACGAAATACATAATCTGAATCTACTACCACCCAACATTCTGGCTCAAATTTGGGATCTACTTCATTTAAAGCTGTTAGCAAGGCTGCCAGTTCTGCCTCCTGAGCTAACCTTGCTTCTAGTGAGAAACCAATGGTGCTGACTGTCTCATTTCCTCTGATTCCCACAACAGCTAAGCCTGCAGTTTTCGGTCCCCCCTGATACCTACAACTTCCATCTAAAAACCATACCAGTGTCCCCTCCTTTACCTGATTGGGGTTAGCTGCCAGAAACACCTGATGTTGGGTTTTACCTGGGCTGGCTTCACATTGGTATGGGGTGCCAGCCAGATGTAATCCAGCTATCCAGACTATGGGTTCCTTTAACACTTCTGCTTTAATGTTTTCTGCCGGTAGAGCAAGCAACTACTTGGCAATACGCTGCCCACTCACTTGTCCCTGTAAGATAGTATGCATGTTTAACAGCCGCAGGGGGTCATGATGAGATTGGACTATTACTTTCTACATTCCAGTGAGGTATCTGAATTTCCCTACCCCCCCAGTAGGTGCACAACAGCACCTTTTCACACCACCCATACTTCAATTCCACAGCACTCAAAAGTCGAGAGGCAAAGGACACAGGTTGGTCCTTTGCACCATACTCCTGTGTTAATGCACAACCAATGGTAGTGTCAGATACCAAAGGATACACATAAAAGAGTTTCTCCCTATCCGGGGAGGCCAGCACTGGAGCACTGGCCAGGTTTTCCTTTAGTACTCTCACTGCCTCAGTATACTCTTCTGACCACTCCCAATTTGAGGCTTGGGTTAGGTCAAATAGAGGCTGGTCTATTTCTGCATAATTGGCCACAAAATCCCTGCAAAATCCAGTCAGACCCAGAAAACTTTGCAAGCTTTTAACATCCATAGGCAGTGGCAGGGACTGGATCAGTTGCACCCATCCCTTATCGATTTCCCTTAGAATCATAGAATCATAGAATATGAGGGTTGGAAGGGACCTCAGGAGGTCATCTATTCCAACTCCCTGCTCAAAGCAGGACCAATTCCCAACTAAATCATCCCAGCCAGGGCTTTGTCAAACCAGGCCTTAAAAACCTCTAAGGAAGGAGATTCCACCACCTCCCTAGGTAATGCATTTCAGTGCTTCACCACCCTCCTAGTAAAATAGTGTTTCCTAATATCCAACCTGGACCTCCCCCACTGCAACTTGACACCATTGCTCCTTGTTCTGTCATCTGCCACCACTGAGAACAGCCGAGCTCCATCCTCTTTGGAACCCCCCTTCAGGTAGTTGAAAGGAGCTATCAAATCCCCCCGCCCCCATTCTTCTCTTCTGGAGACTAAACAATCCCAGTTCCTTCAGCCTCTCCTCATAAATCACGTGGTCCAGACCCCTAATCATTTTTGTTGCCCTCCGCTGGACTCTTTCTAATTTTTCCACATCCTTCTTGTAGTGTGGGGCCAAAACTGGACACAGTACTCCAGATGAGGCCTCACCAATGTCAAATAAAGGGGAATGATCATGTTCCTTCTGCTGGAAATGCCCCTACTTATACAGCCCAAAATGCCGTTAGCCTTCTTGGCAACAAAAGCACAATGTTGACTCATATCCAGCTTCTCATCCACTGTGACCCCTAGGTCCTTTTCTGCAGAACTGCTACCTAGCCATTCGGTCCCTAGTCTGTAGCAGTGAATGGGATTCTTCCGTCCTAAGTGCAGGACTCTTCACTTGTTCTTGTTGAACCTCATCAGGTTTTTTTTGGCCCAATCCTCTAATTTGTCTAGGTCCCTCTGTATCTGATCCCTACCCTCCAGCGTATCTACCACGCCTCCCAATTTAGTGTCATCTGCAAACTTGCTGAGAGTGCAGTCCACACCATCCTCCAGATCATTAATAAAGACATTAAACAAAACCGTCCCCAGGACCGACCCCTGGGGCACTCCGCTCAAAACCGGCTGCCAACTAGACATGGAGCCATTGATCACTACCCATTGAGTCCGACGATCTAGCCAGCTTTCTATCCACCTTACAGTCCATTCATCCAGCCCATACTTCTTTAACTTGGCGGCAAGAATCTGGGACACTTCCACTTCTAAGTAGGTCACTCTTGTCTGTCCCATCTGAGCCTTTTTTCCCATTGACCTTCAACCCTGCTCTTGCCAAAGCTTACAGGATCTGCTCGGTTAGTTCCCTGTCTTCCTCCTCTGTCTGTGACATTAGCAACAGGTCGTCTACATATTGTATGCACCTTGCTGAATCCATCCCCTCCAGAGCCTGTCTCATGTATCTGTGAAAAATTGCAGGGGAGTCCCGATATCCCTGAGGTAGGACTGTCCAGCAGAATTGTCTGCCCTCCCATGTGAATGCAGTTTTATACTGACACGAGGTAGCTAGGGGCAGAGTCCAGAACCCATTCGCTATGTCCAACACAGTGAAAATTCAGAATCGGGGTCCAATGTGGGCTAGCATTTGAGGGTACGCTGCCACTACTGAGGCTGGTGAACTGGCCAGAGCATTTAGTGCCCTGTAGTCCACAGTGAGGTGCCAGGTACCGTTTGGCTTTCTCACTGGCCGCACAGCAGCATTACAAGGGGATGCAACTGCTCTAATCAGTCCCCTCTGTTCCAATTCCCCAATAGTTGCCCCCACCTCTGCCAATGCCTCCCGAGGAATAGGATATTGTTTCTGTGGGGGGGTCCCCTCCCTCTAGCAGTACCTCCATGCTGCCCCTACCACAATCCAGGTTATCCATAGCCCACACAGGGATGTGTTCCCACCCTGCCGGGAGTGGTGGGAGGGCATGTGCTGCTTTAATGGTCATAGTGGTTATCCTCATAGGAATGGTATAGCCCTGACCATCCTGCGTCTGCCCTAGTAAACACACCCAATTGGCTAAGTCCAGTACAAGTCCCAGTTTGTGGAAGTCTCCTGCCCCCAACAGATTAAGCATATCATTACAACCCCACATAATCTCCCCTTCTCCCCAGATTCCTTTGATTTGTCCCCGTCTCAGGGTTAACTGTGTCTCCCCTCCTGTTGCCCCTACAATTGTCACAGATCCTTCTGACGGCCTTCCATGCCCCCATGTGGTTAAACTAATGGCTGCTCCAGTGTCTATCAAAAATCCCTCATGGGACTCCCTTTGATCGCCCCCTGGAGCCTGGGGCGACCAGATGCATCCCGTCCTAAACTGAGAACATGGACAGGACGCCTCCCAGGGCACCCCTAAGTTGCAGCACCCACATCTGTCCCTCCCACTGGTTCACTGGGGGTGGGGCGGGGCAGGGGTCCTGGCACCAAAGACATTCCTGTCTCCAAGCAAAATGGTGTGTCTGGCATTTCAGGCAGTGCCAGTCCCCTGGCCTCTGGGGCCACGTTTCCCCTGATCTGGTAAGATCCTGGGTAGTCAGTCTAGACTGCAGTCTGTGGATTTGTTGCTCTATAGCTGCCCGCTCATCCCTGACTGCCCCCCCAAAGCCATGACCTTGCCCTCTACTTCCTCCCCTATGGGCTGACCCACCCCTTTCCACCTTGTACTGATCCCCTGCAGTAATAACATGGACCGGCTCTCCCCTCGATGCATCTGCCTCCACACATCTGCCTGTTCCAGAAACTGGGCTAGCGGACTGGGAGCAAGTTCAGGGTGCTGCAACCTTAAATGCCCCACAAACTGAGGATCGCTCAGCTCCAACCATTTCTCCAGCAATTCCACACCCCTACCCTGCTCCACACCCCCACCAGATCCTGGTGCCCCTGTCTGGGGTATCACCCATGGACCGTCCAGGGGATCCACCCAGCCCCGTGCCCATGCCTGTATGTGATTAAATGCATCCTGTCCCGTTTCCCCAGGGATTCGCTTAATCTTATTCATCCCCGCAATACGAGAGTACACCCCAAACAACTGTTTTGCTACCTGTCCAGGGATTAGATATGGGTGTGCCACTCCTGCCACATTGATTCCTAAGGTGCCCCGTCCCAAAAGACTACACCATATGATCACCTGGTCCTCATGAGTTTGACCCTCCATCCCCCTGCCCACCTCCACTAGCCACAGCACAAACTGATCCCAGTCCTCCCGGGGTACATTTCCCAAACGGCCCAGTACTGCCTCCCGGTCCTTCAGGGACAAGGGGCGGATTTCTGCCTGTTCTACTACTTGTGGGGCATGATCCCCCCATCCTGCAACTGGGGCCACTATTCCTGCCTCCTGTAGTTCCTCCCAGGTAGCCTCTCTCGCAGGGGCTGTAACTGTAGATCGCTGGCTTACAAAGTCCACTGGCAGTGTTGGGTAGAGTGTTTTTTCAGGATAGGGTGGTGGAGGTGTCTCCTTCAGCTCCATTAGTGGGGCGTATGGTCTGGGGTCCCCAAGTCCATTGCTCCCATGTTTACATTAATACAATTCCTCCTCTAAGTCTCCTACGCTTCCCAGCAATTCATCCCTCTTTCTCCGGATTGCCTCACAAGACTCCTCTGTCCGTGCAGCATCCCGTGCCTTCAAATCCGCTACCTCTGCTAAAATCCATTGCTGATCCACAATCCCCTCCAAATCCTTCATGTGTTGGAGGAGATTGGCATCCCTTTACCCAGTACGCCATCCCAGCACACAAACCTTGTAATACCATTCCCTTTTTTCTACATTCCTTTCCCTTGGGGTCTCCCAAAACCTCCCCCATCTCCTTCTCAATCTCATCCCAGGTGGAACCCTGCACCTGGTATGGGCCCTGATTCTTCCTTATCCATTTGTTCAAAAAATCCGTTACCCCAGCTTGCCAGAACCTGCAACTACCACCATGAGAGTTAACTATACCCCCTCCAAGCAGCTGCGCGGACTGTTGGGGAGGGGGACTTACAGGCTGCCACTCACCTATCCGATGCGATGTATCCGAGTCACGGCACCAAGATGTTAGAGAGCTTATTCCTTCACTCTCACATTTCCCTGGTCCTTCTCGCATGAACAGAGAGCAACAATACCCGGAGTCCAAAGGTGCAAACAATTTGACGTTTATTGGGGTGAACTTCCTGCAAGCTTAAATCCAAGTTCCTTTTTCCTTATTTTTGAATCCCAACTTACTTCCTGTTTGCCCCAATTTATATAGTAATATTCTTAGGTATACCTTAACCAATCATTCTACTAAAATTTACCTAACCAATCCTAACGTATTGTAACATGATTAGCTAACCAATTATATTCCACTACCTTAATTAGTTTACACCCAGCAACATTAATTATACAGCAGACAGAAACAATCACAGAACCAGACAGAGACCATGCAAATAAACATACAAAACAATACAGAAGTGAGGATTTCACAACTACATCTATACAGACATAAGGGTTTTCCAGCTGTGTCTATTGATAAGTGAGTTCTTACCAGACAGAAAACTATCAATCTAAGTTTCCTTTTACATCTTCTAGGCTCTTCCCTTTCTCTGGAGGTGACAGAAATATCAGGACAGGATTGTGTTCCTAGCAGCCCCTTAGCACCTTATTTCCATGTGACTGGTTTGGGATGTGAGGATGTGACCGTTTATTTCCCAGTTTATGGCTACCTCTGCTCCCTAGCCAATGGCCTTAGCCTAAGAACAGGGCCTCAGACTGTCACAGTATGAGAAGGCTCTTACACATACAGAAAGTGATTTTGATTCTTTCTTTTATACCTCTATAACTAGCTACGTGATAAGAATACACCTAAATTCTTAAAGTATAGGCCTTTGTAGACAGGCCTGAATATCTATATCCTAACAGCTTGTATCACTTTTCATTAAGCCTGTTAGAAGACAAGGCTCCTATCAGAGGCATCAGTAGAAAAAAAGGGTACGGCCAGAAAAGTGGGGGCGCCTGCAGGGGCCGCCGGAAAAAAAGGGGAGGGACCTGTAGGAGGGCGCACCGACACTGGGTGGCACGTGACCCTCGTTGCCGTCCATACTGGCACCTCTGACTCCTATATTTCATCAAGGAGTATCAGATTTGAACCAGCATGCAGACATTTAAGAAGGCAAGTCAAAGAATTCCCCTTCACAAGCATTCAGGTCTTGAGCAGTCCAGGCAAACAATGCATATTACAACAAAGCTTAAACGTGTTCTTCATAATGATTTAAAAACAACACTAGCAGCGTATTTAATTTTAAAAACAGCAAAAATATCCACCTCCCTTTCTATTTCATATAAGAAGTCTTGAAGTTTAAATCTCCTCAGTGTGATAGATATGCTTGCTTTGATCTGCTTATCTCTTGGAAGTCCCCAAGGCTCTAGGCTGCTGGCCCCGTGCTTTCTGGGATCTGTCCACCATTAGGGATTTTTTCCTAATAACTCCTGTAACATTTTGTGAATCCCCAGGGGTTCACGAACACCAGTTTGGGAACCACTGCTCTACACCCAATAGTCAGAACACTTAGTGTAATCCTGATGGGAATATAAACCATAGTAATAATTGCACTAATGGGAATGTGTTCCTACAAGCAACCTCAAATCAAAAAAAGCCAAGTTACAACACCAGGCTCAGAAAGGAATGGAACTAGCTATCAACACTGCCATCGTAATGAATAATATTTATAAGTAATAATCAAATGCTTATTAATGTTCTAAAGCAAATATTTGTACTTACAGAGTTTGTAAGGACTGTTGGACATTAGTATATTGGAATACCCCACGTTTGTGTCTGTGCATCCATGTGTGTATGTGTGTGTTCATGTGTGTCCATGTATGTGTGTTTGTGTGTGCATGTGGGTCCATGTATATGCGTGTGTCATAACTATAAAGGGAAGGGTAACAGCTCTCCTGTGTACAATACTATAAAATCCCTCCTGGCCAGAGACTCCAAAATCCTTTTACCTGTAAAGGGTTAAGAAGCTCAGGTAACCTGGCTGACACCTGTCCCAAAGGACCAATAAGGGGACAAGATACTTTCAAATCTTGGTGGGGGGAAGGCTTTTGTTTGTGCTCTTTGTTCTGGGGGTTGTTCGCTCTTGCGACTGAGAGGGACCAGACATCAATCCAGGTTCTCCAAATCTTTCTGAACAAGTCTCTCATATTTCAAACTGGTAAGTAACAGCCAGGCAAGGTGTGTTAGTTTTTATCTTTGTTTTCTCAACTTGTAAATGTACCTTTTTGCTAGAGTGTTTATCTCTATTTGCTGTAACTTTGAACCTAAGGCTAGAGGGGATTCCTCTGGACTCTTTAAGTTTGATTACCCTGTAAAGTTAGTTTCCATCCTGATTTTACAGAGATGATTTTTTTCCTTTTTCTGTAATTAAAAGCCTTCTTTTTAAGAACCTGATTGATTTTTCCTTGTTTTTAGATCCAAGGGGGTTGGATCTTGATCCACCAGGAGTTGGTGGGAGGTAGGAGGGGGGATTTTTAATTTCTCCTTGTTTTAAGATCCAAGGGGTTTGGATCTGTATTCACCAGGGAATTGGTGAAGAGTCTCTCAGGGCTACCCAGGGAAGGGAATTAGCACATTTGGGATGGTGGCAGCGGACCAGACCTAAGCTGGTAGTTAAGCTTAGAAGTTTTCATGCAGGCCTCCACATTTGTACCCTAAAGTTCAGAGTGGGGAAGCAGCCTTGACAGCGTGCATGTAGGATTGTGTGTGTGCAGACCCACTATATCTCAGCCCAGCGGTTTAGCACCCTCCCCTGGAATGTGGGTGACCCAGATTCAAATCCCTGCTCCACTGAAGGTTTATTTGTACAAAGTGGAAGAGCTCCAGACAGAGGGCAACAAAAATTATTTGGGGGCTGTCCAGTCCAGATCTGTAGACATGGGGTTTTGGAGAATCCACCACTTCCCTTTGCAATGTGTTCCAACATTTAATCACCCTGAGTACTAAACATTTGGCCCTTATTTCCAGGTGGAATTTGTCTGGCTTCAGCTTCCAGCCATTAGGCTAATCTCTGCCTTTCTCCACGAGATTACAGAGCCAAATATTACCCATTGTTTTCTCCCCATGAAAGTCTCTGCTTGACCGTCTTTTTGATAAGATAAATAGTTGAAGCTCTTTAAATGTCTCTTAGAGAGATGATGCCCAGACACTCAACCTGTGACTCAGGCTTTGAGAGGGAACTGTGTAAATAATGGGAGGGAAGCAGTCACTCATGACATCCTTGTGAAAACTATCTGTGTCTCTTTAAGACAGGATGTAGACTCTGCTGAAGAAATGGTTGCCCGTGAAAATGCTAATGACCCACCTCACAGAGCGGAGGAGTTACCTTGGATTGGTATGAAACAGAAAACAGCTATGAAAGAGCTGCTTGCAGAAGACACACCTCTTAGAGCTGAGAGCACCAAACACAACTCCCTAAGAAAGGGGAGTGGGGAACCTCCCAGTGCTGGGAGTGGGGAGCACAGGGAAAGCCCAAAATGAAGAAGGGGTGGATTTTTTGCATAGCCATACTCTGGGGTTGGTAAACAGCTCCACAGGGGGCTAACCAACACAGAAAGTCCCCTTACATCTTTATCTCACTGGACCCTGGCATACCAAGCCCTCAAAGATGATCTTAGACTGAGTTCCCTACTGAAAAGGACTCTGGGGGGAAAGGAAAAGCAGTAGTTAAATACATGTTATGGTTTAGGAAGGAGTTGAAAGACACAATGAGTATTGAACAAACCAAACTGTCCAAACACAAGGCGTGGTATAATGAAAATATTTGGAAATGCCTACCTGTGATAAAAGATTTGGTGTTATTGTTAAATCTCATAATGCAAAATTTGTTGCTAATGATAAATGTTATGACAAAAAGTGACAAAAACTGTTGGTACTTATGGCAAACCTATGAAAAGGTGTAGCAGGCATTATTTTGGGAGAAAGCTTTTGTACATGCAAGGTAATCAACAAGAAGCCATATGTGGTTACTGCTAACTCAGCTGTTCACAGGCTCAAAGCTTGCCACAGGAGAGAATTTATAATATAATGGGTCTGCTGTGTGGAGGGGGAAACTGAGGCACAACACCTCATGGCGTTGATGAATATATGTATTGAGTTATGACTAGTTGGAAAGCACAATGGTTAACCATACTGCACAGGAAGAACACTTGTTGACTTTTGAGATCACTAGGCTGATCTACAGGAACTCCTCTCTTAACACTGTAGTTATGTTGCTGAAAAATGTGACTTTAAGCGAAACGATGTTAAGCGAATCCAATTTCCCCATAAGAATTAATGTAAATGTGGGGGGTGTAGGTTCCAGGGATTTTTTTTTGCCAGACAAAAGACACTCTCTACACACACACACACACACACACACACAGAGTGTATGTTTTAAACAAAATAATTAATACTGTACACAGCAATGATGATTGTGAAGCTTGGTTGAGACGGTGAAGTTAGAGAGTGGAAGAGGGTGGGACATTTCTCAGGGAATGCCCTACTGCTAAATGATGAACTAGCACTCGGCTGAGCCCTCAAGGGTTATAAATAATAATGGAGATATCCTATCTCCTAGAACTGGAAGGGACCTTGAAAGGTCATTGAGTCCAGCCCCCTGCCTTCACTAGCAGGACCAAGTACTGATTTTGCCCCAGATCCCCAAGTGGCCCCCTCAAGGATTGAACTCACAACCCTGGGTTTAGCAGGCCAATGCTCAAACCACTGAGCTATCCCTCCCCCCCATTAACCCATTGTTGTTAATGTAGCCTCACACTCTACAAGGCAGCACGAATGGAGGGAGGGGAGACAGCATGGCAGACAGAGAGACACACCCTGCGTGTGTGTGTGTGTGTGTGTGTGTGTGTGTGTGTGTGTGTGAGAGAGAGAGAGAGAGAGAGAGAGAGAGATGCACATTTTCCCTTTAAGTACACTGACCCCACTCTTAAGTACATTGCCTGCTAAGTTAATCAGCAAGCTGAGATGCAGCTGCTGCCAGGAAGCTCCCTCCGTCCTGAGCCCTGCCGTGTGTCCCCCCTGCTCTATGGACATGGGGTAAACGGGGTTCAGGAGCAGGGGGAAGGGGGACTCCCTGACATTAGCCCTCCTCTTCCTCTTCCTCCCCTCCCCCCCGGCACAGCAAGCAGGAGTCTCGGGGAGCAGCTCCAAGGCAGAGGGCAGAAGCAGCACATTGCAGTGGGGGGAGGGATAGCTGAACTGCCGACAATTGCTAGCCTGCTGGGTGACTGCCGCACAGGGAACTTAGTGGAGCGGGGAGCTGATAGGGGGCCTGGTGGTCCACCCTGATTCCAAGCCCCCACCAGCTAGCTGCAACAGCCTGCTCTTCCTGCAAGCAGTGGACAAAAGAGGCGGCTGCCAAACAACATTATAAGGGAGCATGTTCCCTAATTTATCAGCAACGTAACAATGAAACAATGTTAACCGGGACGACTTTAAGTGGGGAGTTACTGTACAAAGTGTTGAAAGTTACACAGAAGTTTGCCAGAACACCTGTGGATAACACTACAATGTTTGCAACACTTGGGAGTTGTATGGTCAAAAAGTAAAGAGAACATTGAGCACACTGCTTCTGCATCAGTCAGTGACTAACACTCCTACAGTGAACTAAGGGGGGAGGTGTGACATCCTGTACCCCAAAGCAACACCCTGGCACCCCCATATTTACCATGGTGCTATGATTATTGTGTAATGTATACACTCTATGCCATGTAAGGCATCAATGGACAAGTTATGATTTGCTGAATATGATTCCCTATTTGTGTGTGTGTGTGTGTCATTTCTGTACCTAAAGTTGTGAAAGCATGCAAGGGCATGTGACCAGCTCATGGGACAGTGGCTTCCAGCTTGTGCCTTTACTTTTCCAGTAACTGTGCTGGGGACTTTTGTTTGGAAAAATGAAGTTCCCTCCCCATTGGAGAAGTATGAAAGGTGGAAGTGACATCATCACTTGGCCTCACTCCCCCCACAACTGAACTCCTGGGAACAGCTTAGGAACAAGGACTGAACTGGGGATGTGGTCCCAGGCTGAAGGGATTACACATCTGTGTATGGATGATTGGTGGACTTGATTCAAATCCTGTCTAGTTTATAGACCTTACATTTTAATTTTGTGCATTTCTTAGGTAATAAACTTTGAGCTATAAGCTGTTACTTATAATCACTTAAAATCCATCTTTCTGTAGTTAATAATACTTACAATCACTTAAAATATATCCTTCTGTACTTAGAAAGCAGATTTATTATTTGTTAACCTAAAACAGTGTGTTGTTAGAAATGTAAAAGGGAAATCTGCTCAGGAATGGGGCTGGTTCATTCTCCCCCCCACACTGGTCAGGCTTCTGATCAGGGCAAGACGGTACAGTTCTGGGGTTCTTGGCAGGGAGCTGGGGGAAGTGGCTGGAGCCTCTCTATTCTTGTTTCATGCATGGCCAGTGAAAGCATTCATGTAACTGCAGCAGTGTGTGGTTGTGTCAGTGCATGACCTGGAGAGGCTTGCAGTTTGTCACAGCCTCAGAGTGTGAGAGGGAGACCAGGCTCATATGCCAGAGGGGTCAGCAGAAGCCCTGTTTCAGGTTGCACCCCAGGGAAGTCTGTCATACCTGTCGGAGAAAAACAGAGTTCTCACTATTTGTTTAGGTATAGCAAGTCAGATGCTTTATTAACTCTCACAATTGCGCAGAGGGAGAGAGCTAAGCAGGTCTCTCAACAGGTAAACAATTACAGCAAGCATTTATACCTTTTGTTACAGACAATAATGAGCAACAGTTGCATTTTGTTTATACATAGGCCATCTTGATATCTCATTTCCTCACTTGTTTTGACTCTTGCCAACATACAATATTTTCTATACCTTATCTACACAAGGTCTTCTACACCTTATCTATACCAGGTCATAATGACTTCTTACACAGTTCTTTCTCACCTGCCTCACACAATCCTCACTTCTACAAATCTCGCGTTATCAGGGTTACAGTTAGCCTGACTCTTGCTAACGAACTGTCATGCATTGCATCCCCTTCCTGTCAGTTCTTTCTCTGCTTCCACAACCCCCCCTTTTGTACTACTAGTACAACAAACATTTTCAAATCTCTATTTGCATTAAATCTCGGAATTCAGATTCTACATCAGATGCTTCAACCTTAGGGGTTTTGATTGGATGTAATGACAAAGCATGATGAGCATGGACATGAAAGGTATTACTATTATTACGTCCTTTACATCAACAATAACATACTCCTGCACAACACAAGCAATAACATTCCCATAGCGATAATATGATGGGGTTGTTGTACAATCTTAGTCATATAACACAATACATCATACTTAGTACATAAGGTGGATACTCTATAAGCTGTCTGAAAGGCATACTTTTTAACTTGATACATATTTTGAAGCATGTGAATTTGCCCTTGTACTTCAGAGATTTTTTGAACCTCTGGTAACAGTGAAAGCAAATTTTGAAATCGATCAGGTACTAAACTAGTCCAATTAAAGGGTATCTGGAACCTAAGGACTACTTGCAAAATTCTATCTGCAGGCCAGTAAATAATATGATTGCCTGCAGTGGTAATGAGATTAAAATGTATGTCTTGCAATGTGGTGGCTTTAACATACACACAGCTATCATTAGCTTAAAAAAATAAGTGTCCTGTCAGGGTAGTTCCTTGTCCCTTACCCTCCCAGCAAATGTAGTCATGAAGAGTAACAATTTCTCCTGGCTTCAGTTTAGGGATACACTGGAGCTGTGGGGGTTGTAACGGCCAAAATGTCCATTGACTCCCTAACCCCATCCAAATGTCAGATGTAATCCCAGGAGCACTGACTAAAAATCGATTGGGCATACCAGGAGGTCTAATTTCCCAGATGTCTCGATGAATTACCCAATCCCATATGCATCCTCCCCATGGACCCGGCAGGATTCGGTATGTGGGAGCCCACACCCCCTGAACCGGTATATGCTTGGAAGGAGCACTGAGAACGTTCACACTTCCACCCAGAAAGTTTCCAAGTATGTCTCCATGGCCACAGATCAGATGGTACTCCTGATGTGTCTGTAAGGGCAGTGGGCCAAGCCTGGTGCTCTAGATCATTCCGAATGGCCATTAGCTGGTCCTTCAAGAAATCCTGAATCTCTGAGCATGCTAGATCCCACTGCAATGCCTTCCCAGCCTCAGTGATATTCAATACCATCCCTGTCAGCAACTTCTGGGTCATTGAACTAAGGGCGGAAATAACATGTAACTCACCAACTCCAGCCTGTACCTGGGTTAGTTGTGCTCCAGAAACAAGGCCAATGGCCTTCTTTAGTTGCCCCAATTTCTCATCATGTTCTTGGTTCTTAAAAATATTCCAAACTGCTGCTGCATTATTGGCCCCATCCCAAAGGGATCCGGTCAAGTCTCTCTTCTTTCTAGAGGAAATAACCCAAGCCCTCTGTTGTGCTAATCTAATGGCAGCCCCCTGTGAGCAATTATAAATTCTTGGGGTTCACTGGTAGTGATATCATATACTTTTATCTCCACTGATCCATTCAATTGTTCGCTTATATGGGATATCCTGAACCTTAAAAATATATTTTTTCAAACAATATTTAAATAAATCACTAAAGTGTGAAGGCCTTAGTCATTGGTTTTATCAAATCTATGGCATTGTCTGTATTTGGATGTGTTACAGGGGTAATAGTGTAATGGAGGAGATGGCAGGGGCAATGGCAACAAGGTGCCTTTGGTACTTATCATTTAAAATCCAATTAGGGAGGGCAATACATGCTGAAGGACTTATCCAAAACACAGGGCGCAGCCTGTAGAATAACCCCCAAAATCCAATCAATACCACGTTCCCAAGCATGGGTCCCACAAGTTTCTTCCTGCCAGTGTATAATTCTTTGTTTCTTCACCAGGGTCAGTTCTTAATGTCTCTTGTAGTCAGGAATCCCTGGACTTTGTGGTTTCAGTGAAGCAAGTGTTCCTTCTTCTCTTTTCCTGAAACAGTGTGGTTTAGCATCATACAGGGGAGAGGTTACTAGCACATCACCCTGTAATGGTTTTTCTTCTTCTAGAAAAATCCAGAGGCACAGTAGGTCTGTCAGTGGACAAGGGAGAGGTTACTAGCACTTCACCTTGTCTTTTTTTTCTTTCTTTCTTTTTCCTGCTGTCCAGAAGACACAGCAGAGCTAGAAGGAGAAATAGGCTTATCATCAGTCGGAGAGTCCTCCCGAGGTGGAGGGGTCTTTTTACAGTGAGAAGCATGGGTCCAGGCAGGTAGTCCTTGGCACTTCACAGTGGTGGTGGTGGTTAACAGGACTTGGAAAGGGCCTTTCCAGTGTGGAGCCAAAGCAGTCTTTCGTTGATGGACTTTACGTAGACTCAGTCTCCTTGTTTCAATGAATGGCAGGGCTGCTAGGGTCTTTGGGTAGCACTTATTTTATCTGTGAGAAAAGAAACCTAACACATTTCATTAATGCCTGGCAGTGTTTTTCAGATCTCATAGTTGCTTGGGCACATTCAGGCCCCCCTTTTCTTGGCTATCAGCCAAGTCTTAGCTGTGGGCAGTGTCCTTGGATGGTGCCAGCATCTTATCTTTGGACTGAGCTTGCTAGCTATTTTTCCTCAGTTAACTCGTTCTGTTCTTTTTCCTTCTCCCCTTCTTGGCTTCTTTTAACCTACAAAGGAAACTTCCACTTTTCACTCATACACCTTTTCCCAACAATGAACACATACACATTGCCATTATACAGTACATTAGTCTTATTATTCAATGTATGCCATGTACACCCTTCCAGTAAAATAACTTTATTACAGAGCTTTGGAGCAACAAACCAGGACAAGCACACCCACTTTTGAGGAGTCCACTCGGTACAACCTCAGGTGTCCAATAGCTTTCCTCCCTCCCCAGCCCTCTGGCTAGAAATCTGAAGTAGCCAGAAGGATCCCATGGGCAATATGGGGAGTGGGTTAACCTTCCATGTCCTTGCTTCCAAAGACTGTTGGTATGCAAATTTTAACAACATTTTTTTTCAATTAAAGAAAAAAATCTGGCCAATGAAGTTTCTTTTTCTTACTTAAGCAACTGTATTAGACTTTAGTATATCACATTTTCCTGATTTATCCAAACACTTTTTGTATTCCAAGTTGAATAAAAACAAGTATTTGCTTTTTGATTTAACCCTTTTATTTAATTTTGAACTAGACTGTCTTATGAAAATATTAAACCCAACAATTCTGGCCACAAGACAAACACCACAAGACAGGACAAAGAACACAAAAATAATTCCTATTGTACCAGTAAATGCATGGTACATTGAATGCTGTTCAGCTGGCATCCGTTTTCTCTGATGATCTGAAAGACAAAAGAACAGAGGTCTACCCCTTCTGGGTAGTCAGTCATTGCTTAAAATATTTCCTTTATATACACATACTCTTGTTGATTTTAGACAAAACAGAGGAATTACCCCATATTTCTTTGTATTTGTTTCATAGGCAGCCCAGGTTTCAGTGGCTTTTACCTTATTAGTTAGAAAATTGCATTAATACAGATGCTTTCTGGCTTGCTTCCAGATCCACAGCTATCCACAGCTTAAAAATTCTTATGTAAAAAGGGACACAATTAACTTTCCCAGACTTTTGATTGCCTTTTACTTCTAACTCCTGCTTTCAAACACCCAGTGATCTGAAAGAGACAACACAACCTATATTGGTAGGTTTGCATTTCTTTTACCTCTGCTACAATATACACTGCATATGTTCTGGGGAAAATGCACATCCTCTCCACAATTCAATTTCCACAACACTAGCCACATCAATTTCTACACAAGGTGTAACTGTTTCTTTTGTGCTTACAAAATCTCCATGCACCCCTAATAAAGTGACAGCTCGACCACACGGAGCCAGGGGCACTGTCCTTCTCTCTCTTTTTATTCTTTCCTGAACACTGGGTAAAAGCCATTTGCTTAACATATAATTCAAAGGGCTATCCTTAGAGGGTTTTACCAGAGACCCACCCATCTGCCTGCTGATACTCTAACAGAGAATTACACAGAGAACAGAGGGAATTATGGCCTAATAGGATCCTATTACAGGAATTTCTACTAATACTGACCGCTACAGGGGACGGGACAGAAGGATCCCAATTCAACCTCAGAGCTTCATCGCACGCAATGGCTTCCACTCTGAGGAATTACGAATGAGAGGCTCAGTTCCGTCCACACACCTAACACCTAAATGTATAAGACAGAAATTCATTAACCGGAGTCGCCAGTAACTGTCACCAATATATCGGGTCCACCTAGCTGAGAGCCAATAACAGCCAGACAGGGATAAGGAAGAGTTGCTTTATTCAGCAGAAGAAAGGAGAGCCTTGCACCTTGGTACAAAGACTCTGTCTTACACACATTTTACCATTTCAATTATTATCCTGGGGATTTGAAATCCCCATGCTTATAATTACTTACTCCTTTCCTTCCACTATGCCCTCAAAGTTTCCAACCTGTTCTCCAATCTCTCTATCTATTGCCTGCCCGCTTGGGCCCGATCCTGCTTTTCTCGCTGAACCGTCCCTTCCATGGGCACCAGCTTTTTCACTACCAATTTAGATAGGAGGGTGGGCTTCTCAACTAGCCCCCACCCTTCCTGGTCTCTTCTCTTAAACATTCTTACTCACAAGGCTACCCGAGTCCTCCCTCATGAGGCTTGCCACTTGGGCAAAACGCATGACCCATTGGAATTTAACTATTCAATTTTCTCTTGTGGCAAACACACTGCTCTTACAGCATATGCAAACACAAATGGTTACATTCTGACAAGTCCCTGAAGGACCGGTACTTGCTTAGCCAGTGCTTCCTTTTCTGCCTGGAAGTCCTGTCTCAAGGCTTGCAACTTGCCCTGGGCGTAGGTTTGAGTTGCTGCCTGGTTCATGATCTATGCTCTTAATTGCTCAATTCTAGTTATCAAGTACACAACTCTTCCCTTTTCTCCAACTTCTCTATTGCCCAGTCCTGCTACGACTGGGGTAGATCCACCTGACACCCTTCCCTGTCAGCCGGGGTGGAAAGAGGAATGCTAAATCCCTCTCCGGTTCTCAGACTTACTGCGGCTGAGAGTAGGCACACTTTCATACTCACACGCGTACGTCCAGACTGGCCATGTCTGTGTATAACGTTCAGAGAAGGTGCTGTGCAATCTCCAACTTGCTTCCTCTCTTGGGAGGGCAGTTCTTTTACACCCTGAGGTCTCCTGGGGCGTCTTTTCAGTGATTCCAGTCCAGGCCGGCTGCCTGTGACTTCTTCAGCTTCCCCAAACCACGCCAGCTCCAGGGTCGCAAAGGCAGACTGTTGGATCTCACTGGACAGTTAAGCTTTGCAAATGTAATCTCAGCACTGTAACTTGTATTGCCTTTGGTTTGACTATGTCTATATTTTTTCACAGTCAGCTGGGGCCGAAAGCAGTTTTTCTTTGTACTTAGCCTGGTCTGCATTGATTCTTGACCTTGAACGCAGATTAACTTTCTCTTTATGTTTATGGAGGGAATGGTTTAATGATAAAACATAGTAGCCAAGGAAAACCAAGCAATGGTACATGAACAGCATAATGGCCAACAAGGGTCAGGCTAGAGACTCTTGCCTATATGCTCGGGGTATTACTGATCGCCATATTTGGGGTCGGGAAGGAATTTTCCTCCAGGGTAGATTGGCTGAGCCTCTGGAGGTTTTTCGCCTTCCTCCGCAGCATGGGGCAGGGATCACTAGCAGGAGGGTCTCAGCCGATTGAAGTCACTAAAACACAGGATTGGGGACTTCAACGGTAGAGTCCAGGGAAGGGTCTTGCGGCCTGCAGCATGCAGGGGGTCAGACCAGATGATCATAATGGTCCCTTCTGACCTTAATGTCTATGAGTCTATGAGTCTATGAGTCTATTTATCTCTGGACCACGCTGAATTTCAAATTAACCCGTTCCTTTCCTCAATAGACAAATTGCTCCCATTGTGTGTCAGAGGCTTTTTGGTGATTAAAAGCTCCTCTGAGATGTATGATCTTATCTAGATTGAAGGTACCTTCTAGTGGGCATTGTTTAGATGGATTTTCACGCGTGTAATGATTTCAATTCTCTAAATACCTGCAGGTTTTAGTACTATAATGTACGTACATGAAATAAGCTGGGGTACCCTTAGTGGGTGAGAGGGAATCCTTAGACTGTCCCCCACCCATTTTCCAATCACACACACAGGGAGGAGGATGCCCTGTCCACGCTAGCGGCACATAAACTAAGGATCTCTCCCTACAGGGTATTCACACAGGAGAGACTAACGAGGATGGCCACGACCCTCCTACACCTCCCTTCAGCAAAGAGCGTCGGCTAGTCTCCGAGAGACGGCACCACTCTTTGTTGCATCCAGTGAGATGTCAGTGGCTCACACAGAGAGGAAAAGGGGAGGGAAGATGGGTTCACACACTCCTAGACCCAGGTAGCCTCCTCACCGGATGATGCCAGGCCGAGTTAGCCCACCGTGGGTCGGATCTCCTAAAAGATCCTCTAGTTACCGGGCTTGCATTAGAGTAGTTCTGGTCACGAGCCAAAAGACTTTGCAGAGTACTCTGGGCGTCTTCCGGTAACACTCAATTCACACTGGTGTACACACACACACACACACACACACACACACCAAGGCCTTATTCCAGGTACTATTCCCAAGTACCTCCAGGTACTATTCCCAAGTACCTCGATGCATCACTCGAGGCGGTAAAAACCCCTCCTGAGGCGGTAACAACCCCTCAACACAGGTGCAAACCCTATGCACCTAGCATATGCATACAGGGGGCGGCAACAATTCCCCTAAGCCGCTCAGCATCTGACCTTGCTGCACAGTCAATAAGTTCGGATGGCGTGAGCCCAACAGGGACAAACGGCCCCACGGACAGTCCTCCTCCGACACCCCAATAGAGATTTCAAAAGGTCTCCTACCTCTATTGTGGCGCCATGGGGTTCAAAGGGGAACGATCCGTAGCAGCTGCCGGTGCCTCTGCAGGCGTTGCCATCCCGGACGAGTCCCCAAATTGTCGGAGAAAAACAGAGTTCTCACTATTTGTTTAGGTATAGCAAGTCAGATGCTTTATTAACTCTCACAATTGCGCAGAGGGAGAGAGCTAAGCAGGTCTCTCAACAGGTAAACAATTACAGCAAGCATTTATACCTTTTGTTACAGACAATAATGAGCAACAGTTGCATTTTGTTTATACATAGGCCATCTTGATATCTCATTTCCTCACTTGTTTTGACTCTTGCCAACATACAATATTTTCTATACCTTATCTACACAAGGTCTTCTACACCTTATCTATACCAGGTCATAATGACTTCTTACACAGTTCTTTCTCACCCGCCTCACACAATCCTCACTTCTACAAATCTCGCGTTATCAGGGTTACAGTTAGCCTGACTCTTGCTAACGAACTGTCATGCATTGCATCCCCTTCCTGTCAGTTCTTTCTCTGCTTCCACATACCCAACGGACAGACTCTGCTAAACCCTGAGTTCATTTCCCTCCTGTCATGCACTCAGGTATCGATGGAGAGACCGCATGTACAGCAGGGGAAGCAGGAGTCCCGGGGTCTGTCTCTCCGTGACCATGACCAATTCTCGTCTCCCCTTGACTCAGTTTACTAGTAGCATTGGCCAGCTAAATCCAGGGTTGTGAGTTCAATCCTTGAGGGGGCCATTTAGGGATTTGGGGCAAAAATATCTGGGGATTGGTCCTGCTTTGAGCAGGGGTTGGACTAGATAATCTCCTGAGGTCCCTTCCAACCCTGATATTCTATAATAAGTTTCCTTTGCTAGGTGTTTTAAAGATCCTTCAATGAAAGGTGCTGCACAGTATGATGATAGTTACTGATGAGATTTATTGATCTCTGATTCCATAGCGATAGTCTCCCCTCAGTCATTTTTATTCCTGATCTGTCTCTCTCCTATCTACCTATCCATCCTGGGCATTTATTGGATATCACACACCCCAGGGAGATCTAGGCATTATCCCTACTTTTCTTACTACTCAACTATAATTTTAAAACACACAGATCAGCCAATTCCTCTCTGACTCAGCCTAGATATTCTCATCTCCCTTTGGGAAGGTCCCTTAATTACCATTTACTTCTAAAGCTGGATAAAGAACACAGAAGCCCAGACATGGAAACAGAGACATTAGCTAGAGTGTCCCTAGTCTCCTGCCTGTTTACATCCAGATGCAGCTTCTCTGCTAGAGGCTGAGCGAACCCCACTGGGATTGCACAGACCTATATTATAAACAGTGCACACGTCTGTTTCGTCTCTCAGCATGGGATGTTGCTGCAGATGCTGGGGTGAGAGAGGTATGGGACACAGCTACCTGAGGGGGATTCCCTGGGAAGACACTTCCATCTCAGAATTCACAGGTACCCATCTCATAATGAGGAGCTCACCTGCTCGACAAACCCAGTGTAACGTGGCATGAACGAGAGAGAGTCTGAGGGCCCTTCCAATAGGGGATACATTTCCTCCAGGATCACTGGCCAAAATGTCAATGTTTTCTGTGCATCTCTGCCTTCCCCGGCTCATGGCCTACAGCACAGTGGATCCTTCTGGATGAAAGCTTTTAGTAAATAGAATATTAGGATTCGAAGAGACCTCAAGAGGTCATGTAGTCCAATTCTCTTCTCAAAGCAGGACCAACGTCAGCTAAATCATCTCAGCCAGGGATTTGTAAAGCAGGCTTTAAAAACCTCTAAGGATGGAGATTCCACCACCTCCCTAGGTAACCCATTCCAGTGCTTCACCACCCTCCTTGTGAAATAGTGTTTCCTAATATCCAACCTAGACCTCCCCCACTGCAACTTGACACCATTGCTACTTGTTTTGTCATCTGCCACCACTGAGAATAGCCGAGCTCCATCCTCTTTGGAACCCTCATCAGGTAATTGAAGACTGCTATCAAATCACCCCTCACACTTCTCTTCTGCAGACTAAATAACCCCAGTTCCCTCAGCCTGTCCTCGTAAGTCATGAGCCCCAGTCCCCTAATCATTTTTGCTGTCCTCCGCTGGACTCTCTCCAATTTGTCCACATCCCTTCTGTAGTGGGGGGTGGAGGGGGGAATTGGATGCAATACTCCAGGTGTAGCCTCACCAGTGCCAAATAGAGAAGAATAATAACTTCCCTCGATCTGCTGGCAATGCTCCTACTAATACAGCCCAATATGCTGTTAGCCTTCTTGGCAATGAGGGCACACTGCTGTCTCATATCCAGCTTCTCATCCACTGTAATTCCCAGTTCCTTTTCTGCTGAACTGCTGCTTAGCCAGTCTGTTTCCAGCCTGTGGTTGTGCATGGGATTCTTCCTTCCTAAGTGCAGGACTCTGCACTTGTCCTTGTTGAACCTCATCCGATTTCTTTTGGCCCAATCCTCCCGTTTGTCTAGGTCACTCTGGACCCTATCCCTACCCTCCAGCATATCTACCTCTCCCACCATCTTAGTGTCATCTTCGAACTTGCTGAGGGAGCCATTAATCCCATCATCCTGATCATTAATAAAGATGTTGAACAAAACCGGACCCAGGACTGACCCCTGGGACACTCCACTTGATACTGGCTGCCAACTAGACATTGAGCCATTGATCACTATCCATTGAGCCTGACAATCAGGAGTCAGGTGTATGTTAATGCACAGAGACTGTCACCTTCTGCTCTTGCATGTCTGGGCTCTAGCTCTGATCTGCTATCTGACTTTTATCTGCTGGAGAGCATGGAGGTACTAGGGCTCCTCACTGGAACAATTATAAGAATTTTTCATCATGGGCAAGACATATTTTCTCCTAGCTTCATTTGAGAAGTCAGCTGAACTTCTATGCCTGAAACAATGAAAAAAAAAAAACAATTTATCTGGAAGCAGAAAGCCAGAATGGGAATTTTCAGTCCAAACAGTTAAAGTCTGGCAAACGTATAAGCAACTCAAAATCAGGTCTTCTAATTGAAGGTATCAGACAGCCTTAACAAAAGGGATGCTACCAGCACCACCTACAATGCTAATCCATTTCTGAATGCCATTCAGCTAAGCTCCTCACTCCGATATTGTCAGTGGCAAAGAGTTCTACAGGCCAAATATGGAATATATATTATATAAACACATTTCTTTTAGCACTGTTGTATGTTCAGACTTTCAATAGAATTCAATGTTCCCTTGTTCGTGTGTTATGAGACACAGTAAATATAAATACCTGCTCTACTTTCTTTATCAATAGATTCATAGGGTTCATGGTCCGAAAGGACGATTGCATCATCCAGTCTGACTTCCTTCATAACTCAGGCAATTTAATTTAACCCCGTTAACCCTGTGTTGAGTTTCATAACTTCTGTTTGACTAAGGCCTGATGCACAGTAGGATTTTACATCATTGAATTGGAGACCCACATGGTGAGAGTGTTAGCTAGTCTGGCCCCCTGCAAAGAGGCACAATTTGTTGCTTCTCATCCATCCAAGACGGATGGCTATCCAGCATCCTTTTGAAAACCTCTAGCAGAAAATCTTCCACAATCTCCCGAGGCATCTGTTCCATTATCTTCCTGTTCTCGTAATTAGGAATTTTTAATTGAGATTTAAACTATGTCTGCTATGCTGTAGTTTGAACCCATTGCCTCTTGTCCCGTCTGCAGTGGTAAGACAGTATAACTTTTCTCCATCTTCTTATTGCAGCTTTTCAAGCATTTGAAGACAGCTATCATGTCCCCCCTTAATCTTACCTTTTCCCAACTAAATATGCCCAGTTCCTTCAACCTTTGCTCCTCTGACTTCAGTGCTAATGGACTAGAAAGTATTTCATCACTTCATGTGATATGAGTACCTCATGCTGCTTCTTTCCAAATGCAGACAATAATATATCTCGAATACATCATCCTTTTCTGCAACCTTAACACATTTCTTTTCTACCTCTTGTATAATTTTTTTCTAGGATTTCTTTTCTTCTTACTATACTTAATAACCTGCTTTTTTTTCATCCTTAGCCTTGCCAAGCATGGATTTTCCCCTGAGGTCTTTAATGTCCCTTATCAATTTTCAGAACTTCCAATTTCTATTGCAAGCTCTCTGTAATCCCTTTTTGTTGCTATCTATTTTCTCTTTTCCCCATTTGGTATATATTGCTTCTCCTCGTCCCACCTGCTGCCTTCTCTTTGCCATTGAACTGAGTTTTTAGCCCAAGTTGTCCAGGTTCTTGACTGTGTAATTGTTGCTTTTTTTGCTATCAAATACATTCTTCTTAAAGAACTCCAAATTTTCATTTCATTTCCAATTTTCTGTCTAAACTATTCCTCCGAATCAGTTTTGCTGATAGTTTTCCTCAGCTTTGAGGTGTTAGTTTTTGAAGCACTAAGTGTCTATAGATATTACTATTTGAGAACTCTTCTCTGTTTGTCCTTTTGAATGTAATCAGTTCCATTCTTTTCTTTTGTTCTCCCCCTCCTTTTTTTAACTAAACAGTCCCAGACTTTTCAGTCTCTATGCAAATGGAAGTATTCCCCATTCTCATAGCCTATGTTAGAAACCCCTTTATATCTTCTATATCCTTTATAGAGAATGAGTGACCAAAACTGAACATGTTTCAAAGCAGGTTATTCTCCATCTCCATCCCATTCTTTAGGAAACCAATCATTGTCTTTGTTTTGCCCACTACTGAGAAGGGAGAGATAACCAGTATCACACCTGTGTTTCCTGCTGGTGCCAATTAAGCTTTTCCACACCAGAACGTGTAGGAATTATTGATGCATGGAGCGCTATCAAATATGGAATTAGCATTATTAGGGTCAGTAGTTCATAACTCATCTCTCTGTAATGAAAAATCAAGGACCAATCTCTTCACCCATGAGAACAGCCTCCAGTAGTGTATTTAGTATCTCATATTAACTGTCGGGGGTGGAATTTGATAGAGGGGGAAGGATCGATTCCAGAGGCAGGACCATTCAGTCTATGGTAATTGTTTATTGCATTAGAGGTGCCTGAAAGCTTGTAAGCTGTACCGCCCGTCCCTCTCCTCCCTAACCCTGAGCGGTCAGCCCCGAGGTGTGTTTGCATTTCCTCTTTATTGTAAGCATTAGCCCTCCTCACTACCTAGGTGGGCAGTTCTGGTTTGGTACTGGCCCATTAGCTATTCCTTAAGTATGCAGCTAAATTCTTCGCCCCATTTTTGTTTACCTCTGTCATGACCTTTTGTTCTCATATAAGGAGTTGCATTGAGTATTTGAGTCTGGTAGATTTTGCAGGTTTCTGAGTGCTTGTGTCATGGGACTTCCCGTGTTTGTGTCTGTCAACTCCTACCAGACAGACTCGAGCATTTAGCTGTTTAACACCTGCAAACTTGTGGTTTCAGGGCTTCCTTGTGTTTCTCTGTTCGCACTTTACCGGACAGACTCAATGAATCCAAGAGATAACTGCCAACATTAATGCTGTCTCTCCATCCAGGCATTCATTTTGCAACCATCACCCTAGACCTTGGGCTCTCATGTCAGATTCCAACACAACCAAGTTCAGCAACCCCTGCACCTTCATCCTACTGGGAATTCCTGGCCTGGAGGCTGCCCATGTCTGGATCTCCATCCCCTTCTGTGCTATGTACGCCATAGCCATCTTGGGGAACTTCACCATCCTCTTCATTGTGAAGAGGAAGCCGAGCCTCCATGTGCCCATGTACTATTTCCTCTGCATGCTGGCCGTCACCGACCTGGTCCTGTCCACGTCCACACTGCCCAAAATGCTGAGCATCTTCTGGTTCAATTCCAGGGAGATCAATTTCAGTGCCTGCCTCGCCCAGATGTACTTCCTTCGCTGCACTTCAGTGATGGAGTCAGGGATCTTTGTTGCCATGGCAGTGGATCGCTATGTGGCCATCTGTGATCCCCTTAGACATTTCACCACCATGACAAACCGCATGGTGTTCAAGATTGGACTGGCCATAGTGCTGCGTGGTGCCATGCTGGTACTGCCTTATCCCTTCCTGACAAGGCGTTGGCCATATTGCAGGACCAACATCATCCCGCATACGTACTGTGAGCACATGGCTGTGGTGAAGCTGGCCTGCACCGAAACACCTGTTAGTGTCTACTATGGTCTCTTTGTGGCATTCTGTGTGCCTGGTCTGGATGTGTTTTTCATCACTGTGTCCTATATTCTGATCCTTAGGGCCATCTTCAGCCTCCCCACAAAGGACGCCCGGCTCAAGACTTTTGGGACCTGTGTCTCCCACCTCTGTGCCATCTTAACCTTTTACATACCAGTTATCTTCTCCTCCCTCACATACCGTTTTGGTCACAATGTGGCCCTATGGTTTCATGTTCTCATGGCCAATGTGTACCTCCTGGTGCCTCCCATGCTAAACCCAATCATCTATGGGATAAGGACAAAACAGATCTGGAAATGGCTGCTCCAGCTGGTTACTCATAAAGGAACCTAAAGTTTTCCCCTGTTGCTCTGGCTCTCAGACAGAACTCTGTGCAGAGCTGACTGGTGATGGTGCTGGGCCCTCTCTCCTGCATCACTGACTGGACAGTCAAAGAGATATTAAATCCTTTCCTGGCTTAGTATGCTGTGTCTGTGTGATAAACTGGGGAATCGGTCTGTGTTCTATTCATTAACTAATTGCTGGTAACTGGAACTCCTAGGCCCCACCCCCTGCCCTCCTCCCGCAAGGCTGCGTCCCTGTTGTTCTCTCCTTTACTCCCATCCCCTTTACTCCCTGGATCCTTTTCACCAGCCCCGCCCACTGCAGGAGCAGCATTTCAGATTTTGGTCGGCGGGCAACTTTAACTGTGATTAGAGGAGCTAGTGCCAATCTTGAAAACATTAGGTTTTCTGCCAGATAATTTAGCAATTAGCTGACAGGAGCACTGTGTCTAATTCCTCTATAAAAGAAAGAACAAAAACAAATATTAGACCCACTCAGCTCTATTATTAACATGTTCTGACATCTTGTAGCAAGTCACTTAAGAGGCACTGGTTAAGTTTACAAATTTAATGTATATTCCTGGTTCTATCTCAGCTCTGAGAGTGGAGATGGGTCTAGTGGATTACAGCAGGGGAAGGGGGCAGATAAATATAGGTTCTATATAAGAACATCAGAATGACCATACCGAGTAAGACCTATGGTCTAATTACTTCAGTATCCTATCTTCCAACAGGGGCCAATGCCATGTGCTTCAGAGGGAATGAACAGAGCAGGTAATCATCAAGTGATCCATCCCATTTTCCTTTTCCCAGCTTCTGGCAAACAAAGTCTAGTGAAATGCAGAACATGGTGTTGCATCCCTGCCCATCCTGGCTAATAGCCATTGATGGACCTATCCTCTGTGAACTTGTAAGAACATAAGAATGGCCATAGTGGATCAGACCAAGGTCCATCTATCCCAGTATCCAGAGGGAATGAACAGACAGGTAATCATCAAGTGAGCCATACCCTGTCACCCATTTCCAGCTTCTTACAAACATAGGCTAGGGACACCATCCCTGCCCATCCTGGCTAATAGTCATTGGTGGACCTATCCTCCGTTAATTTATCTAGTTCTTTTTTGGTTCTTCTTGGAACCCTGTTATAGTTTTGGCCTTCACAACATCCCCTTGAAAAGAGTTTCACAGCTTGACTGAAGAAATACTTTCTTTCATTTGCTTTAAATATGATGCCTATTAATTTCAGTTGGATGACCCCTAGTTGACATGTTATGTGAAGGAGCAAATAACTTTTCCTTATTCAATTTTTCCACACCCATCATTATTTTATAGACCTCTCCCTCATATCCCCCATAATCATCTCTTTTCCAAACTGAAAAGTCCCCGTCTTTTTAATGTCTTCTCATATGGAAGGTGTTCCATATTTCTAACTATTTTTGTGGCCCTTCTCTGTATCTTTGCCAAATCTAATATATATATTTTTGAGATGGTGTTGTTGCCCTGGATTTGAGGGGTGTTTATACCCCAGAATGTGATTAAGCAAATTGCAACCATAATATGCATCATCAGAGATCTACAACCTATCCTGAAAGATGATCCTTTACTCTCACAGATCTTGGGAGACAGACCTGTCCTCGCTTACAGACAACCCCCCAACCTAAAGCAAATACTCACCAGCAACCACACATCACTGAACAAAACCACTAACCCAGGAACCTATCCTTGTAACAAACCCCGATGCCAACTCTGTCCACATATCTATTCAAGTGACATCATCATAGGACCTAATCACATCAGCCATACCATCAGGGGCTCGTTCACCTGCACATCTACCAATGTGATATATGCCATCATGTGCCAGCAATGCCCCTATGCCATGTACATTGGCCAAACCGGACAGTCTCTACGCAAAAGAATTAATGGACACAAATCTGACATCAGGAATCATAATACTCAAAAACCAGTGGGAGAACACTTTAACCTGTCTGGTTATTCAGTGACAGACCTGTGGGTGGCTATATTACAACAGAAAACCTTCAAAAACAGACTCCAATGAGAGACTGCTGAGCTGGAATTGATATGCAAACTAGACACAATCAACAAAGGATTGAATAAGGACTGGGAATGGCTGAGCCATTACAAACATTGAATCTATCTCCCCTTGTAAGTATTCTCACACTTCTTATCAACCTGTCTGTACTGGGCTAGCTTGATTATCACTTCAAAAGTTTTTTTCCTCTTACTTAATTGGCTTCTCAGAGTTGGTAAGACAACTCCCACCTGTTCATGCTCTCTGTATGTGTGTATATATATCTCCTCAATATATGTTCCTTTCTATATGCATCCGAAGAAGTGGGCTGTAGTCCACGAAAGCTTATGCTCTAATAAATTTGTTAGTCTCTAAGGTGCCACAAGTACTCCTGTTCTTTTTGCGGATACAGACTAACACGGCTGCTACTCTGAAACCATAATATGTGCATTCAGCCAACATGAATTAATGAAATAGAGCACTATATAGTTAAGGGTTAATTGTAAAGCACACTTTTAGATGCAAGGTGAAAAACTAACTGGCAGTTTCTGCTAATCATAATGGGAGGATGGGAGAAAATTAAATAACTGAGAATAAAGAGGAAAAGTTGGATGGAAACCTTGAATCTAGACACCTCGGATATTAGAAGTTTATTGGAAGTTAGGAAAAGTGATGATCCAGTAGGGTTCATTATGACCTATATGTTTTGGAGAAGTTAGTTATAAAAAGGATTAGCTATAGAATGTACTTTGGAGCAGTCCTCAGAACCCATCTTGAGAGACACTTTTTCGTACACTTTTTCTCCCCACTGGGTGAGCAACTAGCCACTTCAAACCCTTTGTTAATTATTCAGTTCTGTTCCAGAGTTTAGGTAAATATTTGGAAAGTTCTAAACCTACTGATTATTCCTGTGTTCGCTTATATATAATAAACTGAAATGTTAGTCTACAGCATATTTACTTGCATCAATCTTTTAATAGATAGAATTGCTGTGTTCCCATTGATTTATTCCTGACACCACCAGGATTACAATAGTTAAGTTACCCCGACTGAGGGTTCTGAAAACTTGGGTTACAGGGTGACCAAATCTGCATGCAGTATTCAATATGTGGGTGTATGGATTTATATAAACACAATATTAAATTTTTTGTCTAATTATCTATCCCTTTCTTAAAGGTTACTAGCATTCTGTTAGGTTTTTGATTGTCACAGTACATTGTGCAGATGTTTTCAGAGAACTAGCCACAATGACTTCTAGATCTGTTTCTTGATGGGTGACAGCTAATTTTGTATGTACAGTTGGGATTATATTTTGCCATGTACTATATTTTGCATCTATCGGCATTGCATTTCATCTGCCATTGTGTTGTCCAGTCATCCTGTTTTATGAGATCCCTTTGTCACTCTTTGCAGGGAAGGACATGTCACTGCTTCTGAGGCACTAGGTAGGGAGCCTGCCACAGCTCTACCAATTCTCCCTCCCAGCAACAGCAGTCATCCCTGGGCTGCTCCCTGAGCATTTGTGCTGGTGCCCAGGCCACCCCCCCAAGCCACTGCCTGCTGAAGCACCTGTGGCAACCCCAGGCCACCCCCCAGATGCAGCCCTACCGAGCTCCCGCATTGCCCCCCAGGCCACCTCCCCAAGCCCGTGACCTGTCCATGACTTTTACTAAAAATACCCATAATGAAAATGTAACCTTACTCATCACATATCACACTCAACTGTGTTGAAGGTAAGAGCTCCATCTGGGGCTAGAGCGTGCACTGTGAGCAGACTCAGGTATGAAACATTGGGAGTCTAGAGCCCCTCTGACCCCATTAAATGGCTATTGTGGGTTAAGATCCCAACACCTCCCTCTGCCCTGAGGTAACCTTACATTGCCAGGTCCCCTTTTCGAGTGGACATTCCAGCTGAAAGCCCAGTGTCTGGCAACCCTAAATGGCACCTGGACACAGAAGCTAAAAACTGGATTGTCCAGTTAAAACTGAGATGGGTGGAAACCCTATTAACTCATGTTTGATTTTATGAACCATCTGTATCCGTATGTCTTTGAGCTTTTCCTGTACTCTTCATTCACGCTCCCTGTGCTCAGAGGCAGGAGGCTTGGGCAGAGGTATCTGTCTATAAACATGTAGATCATTAAAGACAGAAGAAAGGAGTAACTGTGTAACCCACATACCTCCTGGGTGGGGTGTTCTGTCCTATCTAGTGGTACTGAGATGCAAGAGAGAGAGAGAGTGAGCTTCAGAGGGACACAGTTCGATCCTGCCATCGGGGTCCATCGGCATTACAGCTGCATTCTAGATAAAACCAGTTTTCTGCAGCGTCTCTGCAGAGAGGTGAGCATGGAAGTGTTGGTGTCATTAGGCATAACACTAGGTAACTCGGGAGGGTGGAAGAGCATGAGTGTCGATGAAGCATTCCTGCACTAGGCCTAAATTAACCAAAGTTCCTCCATGTTTAAACTCTAATCGACCTCAAAAGCCAGATGCAGAAATCGGAATGTGTAACAGCCTGTTATCAGGTGCAGCACCGCTCATACCGGTACCAAGTGGTAATAATGAGGCCTGCATACTTCTGGCTGAAAGGCAAGATAACAAATCAAAGAAAAGGGACAAGATAATAATTCAAAGAAAAGTTACTAACAAGCTAAACTTATAGCCGCCAAGATGATTTAACTGCTTAAATGTAATTGCTACCTGCTTAATGTAACTATTATAGGAGGAGGGAGGGGGAAGGGGGGAAGGGGGGAAAGGGAAGAGCTTAGCTGCAAAATGTATAAAAAGAGAAAAGCTGCTTATGTTGGTGTGCTTGATCTGAGACGTGCCAGTCTCCTTGCACTGCTTTGAGATCTCAAATAAACTTTGATTGCTTCTCCACCCTGGTGTGTACATTGGCGCGAAGCACACCAGGCAATGAACACCCCTGTTACTTTCCTCGGGCACTCTGTGCCGGCAACAGAAGGAATGGAACCTCCCAGGAAGAGGGAACAAAGAGAGGAGGCACAAGGGTGGCAGAGGGGACTCTTTGGTTGCAGGGCTCTGACTGCAGGAGAGAGACAGACTCCAGCTGCAGAAGAAGCCAGGAGTTGCAGGAGATGGATCCTGAACCTCAGAGGTCTCTGACCAAATCCCAAAGAATTCTCCAGGGCAGAGAGGACACTGAGGCAGGGAAGGGAATGAAGGTGTTGTATTGAATTTATTTAGATCTGGGGATCTCTTGTACTGGCTAAAGTAGAGGAATTGTTTTAGCCACCCCTTTTGCAAGGCCTGGGTCTGTTTGCTGTAATGGCCCTGTGCCCTGAAAAAGAGACTCAGGAAACAGAGTGGGCCAAGGGGAGCTCTGGGAAGGGTGTGCTGAAGCAATGAAGAGTCTAGAGGAGATCAGCTGAAACTAGTCTCAGGGCCTTGGCATTTTGTGCGCAGGTCTCTGCGCCCAGAGGGAGGCTGTGACAGGGATCACTCACCTCACGCTGGATGGGGAAGGGTTAACCCTATATTGTAGGCTGAGGAAGTGATGCCCCCTTGACTCTACGGGGCATGCTCCAAATGCACTAGTATAAAAGGGAGCAGATCAGATCAGGTGGGACTGACTGGTGGAGAGGAAGGATGCATGCTACAGGCTCCAGCCACGGATCGGCCGAAGCCCAGAGACATGGCAACGTATGCAGATGCCAGGGTGCCCACAGAGCTCCTACAGAGTCCAGAGTCCAGAGCAGGTCGGGAACCCGCAGACAGCAGAGATGCCCAGACCACAGCAGCGGGAACTATGGTAGGAAGCAGCCCAGGGGAAGTAGACAGTGGCCCAGTTAGTGAACTGGAAATTTGTGTCAGTGTGTTTCAGTCAGACCCCCCGCTGATTCAGTGACATGTGCTCTGGCGTCTACCAGGGTTCTTGGCTGGGGCCCAGTATGGAGGGAGTGCCCGGGCCCCCTAACCCAGACCAGCACTACTCCTCTTTTTGTGCATGGCTGTCCCTTTCCCTGACAGAGAACACTTGGCCACTAAGCCTTACTACCCCATGGACAGGGGCAAACATTGACATTGGCCGCTAGGTCTTACTGCCCTGCTAATAGAGGTGAATACACTGACTTTGCCCATTAGGCCTCATTGCCCTGCTAACCGGGGTGAGAATACAGACTCTGGCTCTGGAGGCACTGACACAGGTTATATCTGTCCTGCCCCTACCCCATAAGGGAGATGGGGCACACTCACCCTGCACTGGACGGGGAGGTGCTAGAATGGAAGCTGCTCCCTGAGGATGGGCCTAGAAATCCAGAGGCAGGGCCAGGACACTGCTGCGACTCAAAAGCACATGGGTCCAGCATGTGAGACCCAAACCTGTGTTCCCTCTAAGCTATGCGGCTGCGCAAAAGTCAATCAAGTGCCGGGCACTTCATTAGTACAGCTCTGCACATCTGGCAACTTGTGTTTAGATGGCCCTCCCCCCGCTGGTCTGCAGCTACCCTGCTCCTGCCCTCTGCCCTGAAGCCCCTGGCCAGCTGCTCCTGGGACCCTCCTGCTTGCTGTGCAGAGGGAGGGAGGGAGTGCTGATGTCAGGGTGTCCCCCTCGCCCACCTTCCCCCATCCATGTACCCCCATCTCCACAGAGTGGGGCAGGGGGGCAGGGCTCAGGAGGGGGATGGAGGGGCTGGCAGCTGCTGTGGGCTAAGGAGCCTTCAGACTGATGAGTGCTTCAGTGTTTAAAGAGACAGAGAATGGTCCCTCATACACTCCCCACCAACCAGCACACACCCACACTGTCAGTCTCACACACACACACACACACACACACACACACACACACACACACACACACACACAGACTATGTGTGTGTGTCTCTCTTTCTCTCTCTCACACACATACACACACACACACTGTCTCAGTCTCACATGCACACACAATCTCTCTCTTTCACAGTCACTTCCCAACACATACATGTGTTGTTGTTGTTCTTACTTCATACTTTCTGCAGTGCACATCTACACTCTGTACTTTTATTCTTTCCAAGTGCTGTTATTTTAGGTTTTTGTCTGGCCTGTGCATTTCAAAAATTTATTTCACTCTTACTTTTAAATTTAATTCTTTGAGTAGTGAGTGAGTTCTAAAATATATAACCTTTCCTGGCTGGAGTAATTTGCCCAATGGTAACTCTTTAAAACTATACTATATTTAGGCTTTTTGTTTCTACTGGTGGCACACATCTGCAAATTACCTCAATATTGATGTACATAACAAAATTCGTTGTGCAAATGGATGGAAAAAATAAAAATAAAAATTGATTTTGTAGCCTTTTATTTTATTTACAGTAAAGTTTCTAATGTGTTGTTACACCACTGTTGCTTTGGCTCTGGTGGCTACAGTTTCAAGTTACAATTAAGGTTAAAATTAACCAAGCATATATAGAAAGTCTATACAGACCTATGCACCAGTTACAAATATAGTTATATTCCCATCCTTAACAATAGTATTAGGGTCTGATGGGTCTCTCATAGTTTGATCATCAGTAGATGGGTGGTTCCTGCTGGAGTCTTCCATAGGGAGCTCAATTTTCCCACTCTGGGCATCCCCTTTTTATAATGTGATTCTGTCTATACCTACATTCTGCACATGTCCATAAAAGCGGACATTTTCTCTTATTGGTCTGTGTCTCCTGGAAACTTAAGGGATCTTAATTCTCTATAGTTTAGGTAAATTCCCTTTATTCCCATTACCATTCTCACAACCTGTATCCTGTGATTAAGATGCGTGTCTGAGACAGGAGTACTATTACGGCATTTTTATGACATAATATTAATCTTCTGAGTAATTTTGCACAATATTATTACTTAGTTCTTCTTTTCCCATTATTTTAGGGCATCGGGTTCTTTTCCAGTCACTTATGCCATCATTTCTTGTCTACAATGCCTACAATAGCGAAGCTAAAGTCTTGCAGGCCTCAACCTACAGGTTCTTGCGTTCCAGCTTGTTTTACTCATGTCTAGAACTTGGTTCCTCTATATACGGATCAGTCTTGCACTTCTATAATTCCACTACTTAACCTTAATTAATGTACAGAGAAAATATATGATATAACTTATTGATTAATAATAACATCACACAAAAAATTAATAATGAACTAAAATCATTGGATACAATTTAGACCTGATCATTTTATATGTACAGTTGGGATGATGTTTTCCAGTATGTATACTTTATCCATGTAGCGAGGTGAAGACTCACCTGTGCGGCGTCTTCTGCTGGTCGCCCAGGGAATTAGCCTCGCCAGCCTCTACAGGCCGATGTCTCACCTTGCTGCTGGCCCCATGTCCCTCATGGACCCTGTTGCCCCTTCTCTCGGGGTTCTGCCCCCTGCAATACCCCACAGCCTCACTGGGTCCCCCCTCCCTGAGGAACCCCCAACCCCCATCCCCACCTCGCCTCATTCTTGGGCTACTGCCAGTCCCCATCTAGCCCCCGCTGACTGGGGCGGACTGCAGTTGGGCCCAACCACCTGGGCCCTCCCAAAGAAAGCCGCAGTATACCCATCATCCCACCTTTCCTAATGTCTGGGCAATAGTTCCATAGTCCTTGCTCTGCCCCCTGTATCGGGGGCGGACCGCTTATGCCCACATTCTCCACCAATCTGTAGAGATGCCATGGCTCACCAATGCAGCGCCTCCTGCTGGTCATCCAGGGAATTAGCTCGCCAGCCTCCAGAGCACCCTCTGCAGGCCGGTGTCTCACCTTGTCGCTGGCCCCTGTGTCCCTCCTGGACCCTGATGCCCTTCTGTCGGGGTTTTGCCCCCTGCAGTACCCCGCAGTCTCGCTGGGTCTCCCCTCCCTGGGGAATGCCCAACCCCTTATCCCCACCTCATCTCAGTCTTGAGCTGCTGCCAGTCCCCATCTAGCCCCTGCTGACTGGGGCGGACTGCAGTATAATTGCCCCTCATCATCGGCAGAGAGGGTTTGGCCCTGCTGCCTCTGCCTACCCTTGGCCTACCCCTCTGCAACCCCAGTACCTTCTCGGCCTTTGGCAAGGCCTGCAGCCTGGGGCTCTTCCCGGCCAGAGCTCCCTAGCTCCTCTGGCCTTTCCCCCCAGCCCTGCTCCACTCTAGGTACTCTCTTCAGCTGCCCAGTAGCCAGGCCCATCTCTCTCAATAGCTGGAGAGAGACTGCCTGAGCTTCTGGCTCCCAAACTTTTATAGGGCCAGCTATGGCCTGACTGTGGCATGGCCCCAGCTGTGGCTGCCTTCCCCTAGGCTTTTCCTTCAGTTCCAGCTTTCTCCCAGGGCTGGCTGTAACCCTTTCAGTGACAGAGTGGGTGACCACCCTGCTACAATCCACATCACCCTGGAACATATTTTGTGATTGGTCAGAACCTTCTAGGGTGTCTAGGGGCCACCTCCTGGAACGACTGACTTCTCCTCCAGTTGGAGTCTGTCTCTCTGCTGCAGCCATAACCCTGCAACCATAGATTGCCTCTCTCCTGCCTTCTAGCTCATCCAGTCTCTGTGTTTTAAAGGGCTGGATGAACACCTCCTCTCTCAGTTCCCCCTTCTGGAGAGGTTTCATTCCTTCCACGCCCACCCCTTTGCAGAGAAACTCAAGAAAATTAAATTTAGAATGCAGTTACTCTCTTCTTCTATCCCTGTAGTCTCTAATGACCAATGTATTTATAAGAAGATGCCTCCACCCCAGCCTGCTGTCTCTTAATACAAGGTGTGTGAGTGAGGAGTACAGGAAATCACAAAGAAATAACAATACACATGGTTCCTATAACAAAAGGTGAGTTAATAGAGTTTCCCCCCATCTAGGTTTTATCCAGATGCTCTGTTTTTTGGCTTCTGTGTCTGAGTGCCATGCAGGGTTATCAGGTACCTGGTTTTGAACTAGAAAGTCCAGCCAAGAAGTGGATCGGACTGTGCCTGTTTCCTGCAGGGCAGGTGGGAGGTTTTGGGTCATTAACCCATGCCTGTCCCTGCTCAACTGGGGCCAAATCATACCAACAGGCAGGCCCCTTGTCAGGCTTCAGCAGATCTCAGTCAAGCCCCAGAGTAGAGGGAGTCCTGTGGAGGCAGAGGCAGAGGTGGAAAAGATTGAGTGAGGGAGGGAGGGGAGTAAGAAGCCAGGAACCAGGGCAGGTGGGGTAGGAGTAGGGCCTTGGGGAATAAGTAGGGCAGGAGACAGGATCTCAGGGTCCAATTGTTGCCACCTTTCTAACTTCTAAGAATTAATGATGTCTATATAGACTGATTCCCCATGTTGTCATGCTGACACAGCACAGTAAGACCAGGAAAGGATTTAATATCTCTTTCACTGACCAGTAAGTGATTCAAGAAAGAGGGCCCAGCACCATGTCACCAGCCAGTGCTTCACGGAGCTTGGTCTGAGAACCAGAGCACCAGGAGAAAACTTTAATTAGAATCATAGAATCATACAATATTAGGATTGGAAGGGACCCCAGGAAGTCATTTAGTCCAACCCCCTGCTCAAAGCAGGACCAATTCGCAACTAAATCATCCCTTATGAGTAATGAACCAGAGCAGCCTGTCCCGGATCTCTTTGGTCCTCACTCCATAGATGATGGGGTGTAGCATGGGGGGCACCAGTAAGTTCATGTTGCCAATAAGAACATGGAAATGCAGGGGCACATTCTTTCCAAAACGGTATGTGAGGGAGGAGAAGAGACCTGGGATGTAAAAGGTTAAGATGACACAGAGGTGGGAGACGCAGGTTCCAAAAGTCTTGAGCCAGGCTTCCTTTGTGGGGAGGCTGAAGATGGCCCTGAGGATCTGGATATAGGACACAGTGATAAGAATCCCATCCAGACCCATTACACACAATAGCACAAATAGACCATAGTAACTACTGACATGGGTGTCACCGCAGGCCAGTTTCACCACGGATATGTGTGCGCAGAATGGCTCGGGGATGATGTTGGTTCTACAATATCGCCACTGTCTAACCAGGAAGGGATAGGGCAATATGAGCATGCCACTGCGCAGCAGCACAGCCAGGCCCATCTTGGCCACCATGGGGATTGTCAGGATGGTGGAATGTCTTAGGGGATGGCAGATGGCCACATAGCGATCGAAACCCATGGTCACGAAGAACCCGGACTCCATCACTGAGAAGCAGCCAATGAAGTACATCTGGGTGAGGCAGGCATCAAAATCTATCTCCCTGGAATTGAACCAGAAGATTGACAGCATTTTGGGCAGGATGGACGTAGACAGAACCAGGTCAGTGACAGCCAGCATGCAAAGGAAATAGTACATGGGCCCATGGAGGCTCGGCTCCATCTTCACAATGAAGAGGATTGTGAAGTTCCCCAAGACGGCTATGAGGTATATGACACAGAAGGGGATCGATATCCAGACATGGGCTGCCTCCAGGCCAGGAATACCCTGCAGGATGAAGGTGGAGGGGTTAGTCAAATCGGTTTTGTTGGAATTTGACATGGAGTAGGAGTAAAGGTCTCCAACTCTGAGGTAGAACGGTGTTTCCTGCATGCACTGTATGTTCTCCTGACTTCCTGTATGTGTCCAGGGTCAAGGGTGATGGTCGCAGTACAAATGCCTGGATGGAGAGACAATGTGAATATGAGACACTCCATACACTACTGGAGGCTGTTCTCATTGCTGAAGCAGATTGGTTATTCTTCACACACTGAAAAATACATTTTCATTATTCATAGAAATAAATTATGAACACTGACCCTACTAATGCCAATTCCATATTTTATGGCATGTGTCAAGAATTCCTACATGTCGAGGTGTGATAAAGGTTAATAGGCAATAGCAAGAAACATGACTTCGGGTACTGGTTATCCATCATTGTTCTTACAGCATGGACTCCCTAGATGGAGTTTCATTATATTAAGGGAGTACCCTATTCACCTGGTAGCTCAAAACCTGAGAATGGGAAAAAAAACCACAAACTTTTGCCACGTCATGCTCCGGGGGGAAACATCCCAGCTAGACACATCCCAGGGAAAAGAAATGGGCATCCTTGATAGCAACTCAGTGGAAACACCTGCTTTGGTAAATGATCAGGGGTAGAACCCCTTTTATGAACACCGAACCAGTCAGTTAGCTATAAAAAATTCTTCTTAGTAGCTGTTCTCTACTTGCCTTACCTGTAAAGAATTAAGAAGTCTCACTAAAATGTTTAAGTAAGAGGAAGTGAGTTGGCACCTGGCCAAAAGAGCCAATGGGAAGACTAGAAACTTTTAAAATTGAGAAAAAACTTCCCCTCTTTGTGAGGGTTGTTGTTTTCTCTTGGCTGGAGAGACAGAGAGCAGCAGGTCTGCTGTAAAGATTGGGCCAGCTATGAAAAATCATCAGCATTTATACCTAAAAATTACTCTAAAATTATTTGGAACTACAGATAAGTAAGTAGAACGGGAAATATTTAGTTAGATGGGATCAGGTTTCTCTTTTTATTTTGGGTTGTAGAGTCTTCTGTGCTAAACACAGGTGCTTTTGTTTTCTTTGTATCCTTTATAGTGCACCCCAAGGAAGACATTCTTGGGTTTTAATGCTTCCAGTTGCTCTTTTACTATCTAGCAACACCCTGATTTTCCAGATGTGTTGCCATAACTATAAAGAGAAGGGTAACCACCTTTCTGTATGCAGTACCATAAAATCCCTCCTGGCCAGAGGCACAGAATCATTTTACCTGTAAAGAGTTAAGAAGCTCAGGTAACCTGGCTGGCACCTGACCCAAAGGACCAATAAGGGGACAGGATATTCTCAAATCTGGGGAGGGGAGAAATGCTTTGTTTTGTCTTTTATTTGTCTGTCTGTTCCATGTGCTTGCCAGAGACAGATCAAGAAGGCAAGCAATCCAACTCAATTAGAATCAGTAAGGAATAATAGAGAAATGCGTTAGCTTACTTTTATTTTGGCTTGTGATTTTTCTTGTCTAGAGGGAGGATTTGTCTCTGGTTTTGTAACTTTAAGATTTTGCCTAGAGGGGAGATCCTCTATGTTCTTGAGTCTTTTGTTATTCTGTAAAGTACTTACCATCCCGATTTTACAGAGGTAATTCTTTTACCTTTTCTTTAATTAAAATTCTTCATGTAAGAACATGATCAATTTTTCATCGTTTTAAGATCCAAGGGTTGGGTCTTTGTTCACCTGTTCCAATTTGTAAGGATATTATTCTTAAGCCTCCCCAGGAAAGGGGGTGTAGGGGCTTGGGGGATTATACTCAAGCCTGCCCAGGAAAAGGGGTATAGGAGCTTGGGGGGATATTTGGGGAAGGTAGGGCACCAAGTGGCTCTCCCTAAATGTTTGTTTAAATCACTTGGTGGTGGCAGCATTACTTAATCCAAGGAATAGGGGAGTTTTTAACCTAAGCTGGTAGAAATAAGCTTAGGGATTCTTCATGTGGGTCCCCATGTCTGTACCCTAGATTTCAGAGTGGGGAGGGAACCCTGACATGTGTTTTCTTTATTTTTTAATAAAATCATCTTTTTAAGAACATGATTTGAGTTTTGAGTTTTCAAATCAAGAGGTCTGTGCACATGCTTCTGAAATAGTTAAGTGGAATAAGGGTTCCAAGATCAGTTGGTACAACAGCTGGGTTTTCTTTCGTTTTTTTTTTTTTTTTCTTGGCTTCCCTGAGAGACGGCTGGTTGCAGCACTATTACCAAGGCTGGGGAATCTGTAACCTTGGGTGATATTTAATGACCTGTATTATATAGGAGGTCAGACTGGATGATCTAATGGTCCCTTCTTACCTTAAACTCTGTGAATCTATTGATAAAGAAAGCAGACCAAGCATTTATATCTGCTATTATAATTCAATTCCCTTGAAAGTCTGAACATGTAACACCGATAAAAGCAAATTGTTTACATAATCCATATTGGCCTGTGTAACTCCATGCCACAGACATTATTGGAGTGAAGTGCTTAGCTGAATGGGATTCACAAATAGATTGGCCATTGTAGGTGGCACTGGTGGCACTACCTTTAGTTAAAGCTGTCTGAGATCTTCAATAAGAAGACCTCATTTTCAGTTGGATGTAAATTTTCCAAACTTTAAGTGTTCAGAGTGAAATTTCCTATGCTGGGTAAATTTGTTTTTGAAAGTTTCAGACATAAGTTAGGAGTTAGGAGACAATGTCTTGGCCATGTTATTCCACTGAGGAGCATTTCCACCTGCATGTTTTCCAGCAGATAAAAGTCAGGTACCAGCCATCTCACCTCACTTAACAACTAGATCCCTGAAATGCAAGAGAAGGAGGTGACAGTCTATGTACATTAACACACAGCTGGCTCTTAAGGTCTTTACTCACTTCTTATTCCAAGGAGAGTTTTGCCTCAGTGGGGACTGAGCAAACTATGGGCTGGGGCACCAGGATTCGGCCTTTGTATTATACATCTACTAATACCTTTCTCCTGGAGGATCCACTGTGCGACTGGAAAACATGCATTCACCTTGGGTTGGAAGCCATCAGCTGGGGCGGACAGGTGTGCATACAAAATATTGGAGCAAACTTATGCACTGTGGCAAGGGCCCTGGGATGTTTAATGGCTATGCAGGGCAGGAAGTACCACAAACATACTGACTATCCCATCATGCCCACGTTGCACTAAGTTTGTCGAGGAGGTGAGCTCTTCAGCAAGAGATGGGTACCTGTGAATTCTGAGATGGAAGTGTCTTCCCTGGGAATCCCTCTCAGGTAGCCGTGTCCCACACCTCTGTCATTCCAGTATCGGCAGCAGCATCCTATGCCGAGAGCCGACGCAGGGGTGTGCACTGTTCATAATATAGCTCTGTGCAGTCCCAGTGGGGTTCGCTCAGCCTCTAGTGGCAAAGTAGCATCTGGATGCAAACAGGTTGGAGACCAGCCGGTCTGTGCTTCTGTGCTCTTTATCCAGCTTTAGGAGTAAACAGTAATTAAGGGACTTTCCCAAAGGGAGATGAGAACTCTTGGGCTCTCCCCTGAGTCACAGAGCAATTGGCTGCTCTGTGTGTTTGTATATATGTAAAAATTATAGTTGATTAGGAAGAAAAACTAGGGATTAGTCCTAGATCTCCATAGAGTCTAATATACTGTAAATACCCAGGATGGGAGGGGTAGATAATAGACAGATAGATCTGGAGACCGATGTCTGAGGGGAGACACAAACACTCTGCAGGCATACAGAGTTATTGCTAAGATATCAGAGATCAATAATTCTGCTCAGTAACTATCATCATGCTGTGCAGCACCTTTCATTGAAGGATTTCAAAAAGACTCAGGAATGTCAGTGCGTCATTATGAACATATCCCCATGTCAAGGCTGCTTCCCCACTCTGAACTTTAGGGTACAAATGTGGGGGCCTGCATGAAAACTTCTAAGCTTAACTATCAGCTTAGATCTGGTCCGCTGCCACCACTCCCAAATGTGCTATTTCCCTTCCCTGGGTAGCCTTGAGAGATTCTTCACCAATTCCCTGGTGAACACAGATCCAAACCCCTTGGATCTTAAAACAAGGAGAAATTAACCATCCCCCCTCCTACCTCCCACCAACTCCTGGTGGATCAAGATCCAATCCCCTTGGATCTAAAAACAAGGAAAAAATCAATCTGTTTCCTAAAAAGAAGGCTTTTAATTAAAGAAAAAGGTAAAAATCATCTCTGTAAAATCAGGATGGAAACTAACTTTACAGGGTAATCAAACTTAAAGAGCCCAGAGGAATCCCCTCTAGCCTTAGGTTCAAAGTTACAGCAAACAGAGATTAAACACTCTAGCAAAAAGGTACATTTACAAGTTGAGAAAACAAAGATAAAAACTAACACGCCTTGCCTGGCTGTTTACTTACAAGTTGGAAATATGAGAGACTTGTTCAGAAAGATTTGGAGAACCTGGATTGATGTCTGGTCCCTCTCAGTCCCAAGAGCAAACAACCCCCAAAACAAAGAGCAGAAACAAAAGCCTTCCCCCCATCAAGATTTGAAAGTATCTTGTCCCTTTATTGGTCCTTTGGGTCAGATGCCAGCCAGGTTACCTGAGCTTCTTAACCCTTTACAGGGAAAAGGATTTTGGAGTCTCTGGCCAGGAGGGATTTTATAGTACTGTACACAGGAGGGCTGTTACCCTTCCCTTTATAGTTATGACACCCCATTACACAGATAAGTAAATAGAGGCAGAGGGAGACGTGACCTGTCCAAAGTCACACAGATCTTGACTGGCACGATGACAGACAGAACGCAGCAGTTCAGACTTCCCTGCCCTTACCATGGTCTCTCTCTCATGCCAAGAGGGAAAGGGACTCCTGCTCTTGCATGGACTGTTTGTTGGGTGGGATGCAGAGGAAAGGCTGAAAGAGGAAGCCTGAGCCTTCACCATCCTCTCAAGGTGAATGTGAAGTTTTCAGAACTACCTGGGCTTTGTGAGTGTTGCCAGACATCGCCAGTGTGGTGCTCTGCTCTATTCAATGTTGATAACAGTTGGCTACATGACTGTGTTTCCTCGGCATACTGCCCCAGCTCTGCGCAGATAGCTGACACAGCAGAACCCGAGAGAACCCCCAATGATCACAGACTCCGATAAGTTATGAAGTCACCTGGCCAGGTTTATTGCCAAACAAAACTCAGTCTCTAGCTCCCCAGATCAGATGTCTACAGTTCTGCTAGTACATATGTGCTCCCTGACAATGGACTGGCTCAGTCAGTGGTGGGACACGCCACTGCCTCCTAGGCTGGACCAAGACACCACCCCAGGGATGTGTTCTTATACACAGGTACAAACAAGTTACACATCACTCCTGACGTATCGAGGTGAAACTCCTCTATGTGTTGGGGTGCTGCCTCTCTCCTGGTACATGCTGGTTCGACCAAACAAGTCTATCCATCATATTATCCTTTTGACCCTGTCTTTAAGACGGGTCAGCCTGTCCCTCATTATCTCTGTTGAATGTGTTCATATTGGGATGTCCTGGTGCCATCCTGGCACATGTATACGGGCAATTAGCAGCCTTCTTCTTGCCAAATTCTGTTAGCAGGGCCTGCCTCTGGCTCACAGCTTAACTTTGCTTTATGTTAGCAAATTCTTGACCATTACTTTAGTTCAGGCCTCCGGCCTCAGACTGGGCCACTGATACAAGGGTTTATGTTTCAGGGCCTCATTTTACTACAGTGAGCTCCCCACTCCTGTGAGGTGTGAACTGTGGGACTCCACTTCCGCTCTCACTCAGAAACCTGCCAATGCATCACAACTACCAGGGTTGCTCTGGGGGAACCGGCTTAGTAAAAGCAACAGCAGCAGAATGTTCCTATGGGTGGAGTGTCCCTCCCCCACAAAGCTGCCCTGGAACAAGGGGGGCCCTATAGGCAGGACAGAGACTGGATTAGTGTTTGCACTGGATTTGTTCTCTCTCTCTCGGTTGATTTCCTCCCAGTGTCTCCCAGGTGGGATTGAAATCTAATGTTCCAGGCTGAGTCAGACTTTCCAGCACTGCCCTGGTGGAGGGCGCTTGGATTTCCATAGCTGAACTCTCTGCCTGCTCATCTGCTAACTGGGGGTATTTCTCTGGTGCGGAGAACTTGGGATTTTAAGCACTGTTATGAGACTGAACAAATTCTCCTGTCTGAGTTGAACAGGGGGACATTTCCTCCTGTATTCAAGTGACTAACACTCTGTAGCTGGCAAGCATGGATTGAGCTTAATCTGTAGCTAAAGGCCATGAAGGATAGTGGGAGCTAGGCCCTTACTTGTGTTGATTATTGTGTTTATTATTTATGATCATTATTTGTGTGGAAGCCTTCAGAGGCTCCACTGCAGTTCAGGGCCCATTGTGCTGGGCCCTTCACAAACACAGGAGAAACAGCCCCTGTGTGATGTTATTGACATGAACTGTGACTGTATAGACCATTGTTGCAACCAAGGTCCCATAGTTGCCCCAAATCTTGTAAAGAGGAGGTGTATATGAAAAGGTTGTAATTTGCTGGTTAGGATAATGCTGTCTGTAAGTGTGTACCATTTTTGTATCTGAAGTTATGAATATTGGCTATTTACTTGTATCTTAATGTGTTTGATTCTGAGTAGCATCAGTGAAGCATCTGGTCAGCTTCTTGAGGAAGGACTATTCTGGATAAGTGCCCAATCAAGAAACACTTAACTAACAATGGACCTTGGGAGACTCCAATCCACATATGAGGAGCGTTACTGGAAATGTTCAAGGTAGCATGTGAGCAATGGCTGCTCTACCTGAAAACAGAGTCATGCATAGACATGTGACTTGCCCATAGAATCATAGAATATCAGGGTTGGAAGGGACCTCAGGAGGTCATCTAGTCCAACCCCCTGCTCAAAGCAGGACCAAATCCCAACTAAATTGTCCCAGCCAGGGCTTTGTGAAGCCTGACCTTAAAAACCTCTAAGGAAGGAGATTCCACCACCTCCTTAGGTAACCCATTCCAGTGCTTCACCACCCTCCTAGTGAAAAAGTTTTTCCTAATATCCAACCTAAACCTCCCCCGCTGCAACTTGAGACCATTACTCCTTGTTCTGTCATCTGGTACCACTGAGAACAGTCTAGATCCATCCTCTTTGGAACCCCCTTTCAGGTAGTTGAAAGCAGCTATCAAATCCCCCCTCATTTTTCTCTTCTGCAGACTAAACAATCACAGTTCCCTCAGCCTCTCCTCATAAGTTATATGCTCCAGCCCCCTAATCATTTTTGTTGCCCTCTGCTGGGCTCTTTCCAATTTTTCCACATCCTTCTTGTAGTGTGGGGCTCAAAACTGGACACAGTACTCCAGATGAGGCCTCACCAATGTCGAATAAAGGGGAACGATCACGTCCCTCGATCTGCTGGCAATGCCCCTACTTATACAGCCCAAAATGCTGTTAGCCTACTTGGCAACAAGGGCACACTGTTGACTCAGATCCAGCTTCTCATCCACTGTAACCTCAAAGTCCTTTTCTGCAGAACTGCTCCCTCGCCATTCGGTCCCTAGTCTGTAATAGTGAATGGGATTCTTCCATCCTAAGTGCAGGACTCTGCACTTGTTCTTGATGAACCTCATCAGGTTTCTTTTGGTTTCTAATTTGTCTAGGTCCCTCTGTATCCTGTCTCTACCCTCCAGCATATCTACCACTCCTCCCAGTTTGGTGTCATCTGCAAACTTGCTGAGAGTGCAGTCCACGCCATCCTCCAGATCATTAATGAAGATATTGAACAAAACCGGCCCCAGGACCAACCCTTGGGGCACTCTGCTTGAAACGGGCTGCCAACAAGACGTGGAGCCGTTGATCAATACCCATTGAGTCCGACGATCTAGCCAGCCTTCTATCCACCATATAGTCCATTCATCCAGCCCATACTTCTTTAATTTGCAGGCAAGAATACTGTGGGAGTCTCCATGTGACTCCAGACTCCATACTGCTGCTGTGATATCCCACAGTAAGAATAAAGGTGTCCTTCCACCTGGCAAAGGATATAAAAGGCCCTGGAAACCCCTCCATTTTGTCTTCTATCCTGCTTCTAACCTCTGGAGGGACTTTGCTACAAACTGAAGCTCTGAACAAAGAACTGAACAACCAATCCAAGCTGGGATGTTTGTACTCCAGAGACTTGATTGGTTTAAATCAGCCGTAATCTCATCAAGTCTGAAACAAGCCAGAACTAAGAACTTTGCAATTGTTGTATATATTTTTTTCCAATTAACCTATTTTAACTCTCATCTATATTTCTTTCTTTTTATGAATAAACCTTTAGATATTAGATTCTAAAGGATTGGCAACAGCCTGATTTATTGGTTCTTAAGCACCAAACTCCCATTTTATGTCTCTTTATGCCCCTTCTAGGGGCCCATCTGAGGGGCTGGAGAGAGGTGACTATTTCCAAGTGGGATTGTCAGCTGTGAGCCCTCTCCTGGAGCGAGGTGCCTAGGACACATCAGCGCTTTCTCGTGAGAGACTCGAGAGAGACGTGAGAGACCAAATCCAAAATCTTTGCTCTACCTGCTTTGCAGAAGAGACATAAACAGAGGACTCCCACATCCCACATGAGTGCCCTGACCACCAAGCAAATGGCTATTCTGGGTGGGGTGCTCAGTCTCTCCAGATGGAGCTCTTGGACAAATAAACATTCAATAGAGCAGGGATTTGAATCGGATTCTCCCACTTTCCAGGTGACGGTGTGCCGTGGGGTTGATACACCTGTCCCCCTTTGCGGGGTGGATGTGGGTGGCATTTCAGCCCCTAGGTTGCATCTGTAGGGCTGTCCCCAGGCTCGGAGCAGAATGGCCCTGTGGCCCTAGTCGGTGATACAATCCTTGCCGTCAGAGCAGCACGGCCTAGTGGCCAGGGTCAATAACAGCTCCAGATATCAGGGCAGTGCAGCTTAGCAGACAGAATTAATAGTGCTAGTGAGCTGGGCCATCACCACAGAAGGGGTGGTGGCCAAGATAGGGGGAACCGGTCCCTCCCTCTCCATAGGTCTGAACCTAGGGCCCTGTTGGTTGCAGCGATTCCCATCACCTGCTTGACAGGAATCCTTCTGAAACACACCAAGCCTATCTCCAGTTCTACAGCCACTTCCCCTCCAAGTTTCCCTAGGTCACTTCCTAACCAATTCTCTGCAGTTTGCCGTCTCAGGGTCTCTGTGGTCTCTCCCCTCTCTGTGGGCATCTAAAGCCTGTGTGTAGGGCTCTGTCTCCTGCTGTCTGGCCTCCATGTCCTGGAATCAGCAGCACACCTCCTTCCTTATTGGTGGTCACCAAGACTGAGCTGCTCGGTAGCCTTTTATAGCTTGTCTCCAGTTGGAGAATGTTCAACAGAGCCTAGGGGGTGTGGCCTCCTTGGCCAAGAGCGATGGTTTATCAACCCCCACTGCACTGGTGTGGGGTTGAAACACCCCATCACAAGGCACTAAACCACTGGGCTAGGGGACATTATGGGGATGCACAAAGACGGATGCACATGCACACACACATGGACCCATGTGTACACACACAGAAAACCATGTGCACACACATACATGCACCAATGTGCACACTCACACACATGGACCTACATGCACAAAGACACAAGGACGCACAGGCACACATGTAGATAATGCATGTGCACAGACAGAGATGGATCCACATAAGCAGAGATTAAAAAAACCCACGTAGGCACACACACACAGATTCACATACAAATGCGGATGCACGTGCACACACACAGATGCACATGCACACATACACACACACACGGATCCATGTGCACAAACACACACATGGATGCACATACACACACAAACATTCCCAACCTGCAAGGCTCCATCTAGGAGGCAGGGTCTGAGAACCCTGCTGGGGAGATGCGGGGGGGAGACACTTCACTGGAGAATCCCACCAGAATTGAGACCTGAGCGAAGACTCTGAGCAGCTCATTAGCTGTGGGGCAGCGTCAGCGCTCAGGTTGCTTAGTGCAGGCTACTGGTGGAACCGTAGGCTCCTGCAGGGTCAGGCAACAGATGAGCCGGCGTTTCAGAAAGGCAATGGCAGCTAAGTTCAGTATTTACCTGAGTGCCTTTGTGGTTCTAGCGCTGGACGCCTTTCTGGAAGATGTTAACCTTAACACAAGTTAAGGTTGCTCAAAGCATGGGGCTGGCTGGAAATGCTTGAAGGAAACAGCCAAGTTCATGGATGTCCACCTCTCACTTTTAAAGAACTCTTTCCTCCTGTCTTTGTACAAGGTGCAGGCTCCCTGTGCAAAAGCAGCTTTTATCAGCTCTTCCCGTCCTCCAGTGGCTCTAGTGTCCCAGCTGCGTCCCTGCTAGAACCCGGGCAATGTCCCTTGCTTAGGTGACTAACAGCTCTTGCACCATCATGGGACGAGAACACGGTGTGATGCTGTATGATTGAATATGATCATTTTTATTATTTTTGCTACCCTGATTATACAATTGCAACAAATGTTGTACATAATATGTCCTGTCAGGTGTCAATGGGAAAGCTCTGATTTGCTAAATATGACTATCCTGTTTATGTACATGTATCACCTTTGTGTCTGAAGTTATGGTTATTGTTGCTGTACCGGTATGAGAACAGTGCCAGTTCATAGCCAGAGCAATGGTTCTGGTGAGGTCAGGACTCCCAGTTTTGATTCTCAGCTCTGCCACTGACTCATTGTGTGTCCTTGGGTAAATCACTTTACCTCTGTGTGGCTCAGTCGGTCCATGACATGGGGAGAACGCTGCCTAGCTAAAGAGCTGCTAGATGTAGTGACTAAAAGCGTCATGCAAAGTGTACATTAGACTAAGCTTCCCTGTTCAGCTTCAGGCCCTGGGCAATGGGTGGCCTGTAGTTCAAGATAAGGTGCCGTGTACGTGTATAAATAGCCAGCTAATGGCAGATGTGTCATTTATTTCCCTCCTGTGAGCTACAGAACCCACCCCAGGCTCTGCCCAACAACCCATGATCCCAGGTATCCCAGCTAACGCAGGGGATTATCCTCTCCCAGCTGTTGTCCTTCTATGATCAAAGCTGATCCCTTGCCCTGCCCCCGAGGCCTGGAACAGGGCAAAGAGCTCCCAGCCCATCCCTCTTGCAGGGATCCTACCTGCTACAGGCTCCCAGGAGGAGAATAAGAGAACTGAAATCAAAACAGGTAATTCACAGAATGGTTTCTTCCCCTGGGAATTTGTAGCTGAGTAATAGGGGCAGGGTCATGGGGGAATAGGGAGAGAAAAGGGGGAGAAGGAGGCTGTGCTATGAGGGAAGAGGACAGGCCAGGGGCAGGGCATCAGGGGTCTAATTACTAGCAATAAGAAAGGTGGAAGCCCTATGTGTTAATGAGTTCTACACAAATGAATTCCCTTGTTTGTTACCCGGAGACAGCACAGTAAGGCCAGGAAAGGGTTTAGTGTCTCTTTTTCTGCCTCATCAGTGATTCAGGGGAAAGGGCCCAGCACCACATCACCAGCCAGCTCTGCACAGAGCTCGGTCTGAGAGCCAGAGCACCAGGAGAAAACTTTAGGTCCCTTTATGAGTAAAGAGCCGGAGCAGTCTGTCCCGGATCTGTTTGGTCCTCACCCCGTAGATAATGGGGTTTATCATGGGGGGAAACAGAAGGTAAACACTGGCAATGAGAACATGGAAATGCAGGGCCATATTCTTGCCAAACCGGTACGTGAGGACGGAGAAGAGACATGGGATGTAGAAGGCTAAGATGGCACATAGGTGGGAGCCGCAGGTCCCAAAAGTCTTGAGACAGGCATCCTTTGTGGGGAGGCTAAAGATGGCCCTGAGGATCTGGGTATAGGACACAGCAATAAAAAACTGATCTAAACCTAATGAACAGAATACCACAGAGAGGCTGTAGTAATTACTGACATGGATTTCGGTGCAGGCCAGCTTCACCACGGCCATGTGCTCGCAGTATGAGTGGGGTATGATGTTTGTTCTGCAATATGGCCACTGCCTTGCCACTAAAATAAAGGGGAGCACGAGCATACCACCACGCAGCACCATGCCCAGGCCGATCTTGGCCACCATGGAGTTTGTCAGGATGATTGAATGTCTCAGGGGATCACAGATGGCCACATAGCGATCAAAAGCCATGGCCACAAAGATCCCAGACTCAGTTACTAAGAAGCAATGAAGGAAGTACATCTGGGTGAGGCAGGCACTGAAATCGATCTCTCTGGAATTGAGCCAGAAGATGCTCAGCATTTTTGGCAGAGTGGATGTGGACAGGACCAGGTCGGTGATGGCCAGCATGCAGAGGAAATAGTACATGGGCTTATGGAGGCTCTGCTCCATCTTCACAATGAAGAGAATGCTGAAGTTCCCCAAGATGGCTATGACATACATGATGCTGAAGGGGATGGAGATCCATACGTGAGCCGCCTCCAGGCCAGGAATGCCCACCAGGATGAAGATAGAGGGGTTGGTGAAGTTGGTTGTGTTGGAATTTGACATGAAGTAGGGGAGAGTGTGTTCAGCTCTGAGGCAGAATGGTGTCTCCTGTATGTACCGTATGTTTCCCTCGCTTTGTTTATGCGCCCAGGATCAAGGGTTATGATCGCAGTGCAAATGCCTGTATGGAGAGACAATAATAATATTAGACATTACATGCACTATGTGGGGGGGGGAGTTCATGAGTTAAACAGATTGGTTGTGCTTCACACATTGAAAAATGACATTTTTCTTATTCAGTGAAATAAATTATGAACTGACCCTACTAATAGCAATTCTATATTTTGTGATGCTCCATGCATCAATAGTTCCCACATATTGTGGAGGGGAAAATGTTAATAGGCAGCAGCAGTAAATAGGAGTGGGGATACTTGTTTTGTATGCATGAAGAGCAAGCTGGTCTCCATATTGGAAGAAAAGGTTAAAGGACTAGTGAACCAAGTATCAACCCTGCATTCCATCAGAGAAAATGAAGATTTTCTGGATAGAAGTCAGTGTTTGGTTCTGGAAGCACAACATGCCAAAGAATCAGAGTGTAGCACAGAACGGGGAAGAATATTGGCAGCATGTGACCTCCAGAAGAAGGAAGAGGAGAACCTATGTACCCCCAATGTAGACAGAGGTGTGAAACCTTTTTCAGGCTCTCTGCACAGGTATTACTGCGTAGAAATATTTGGAAGAGCCATCTGAGTGAAGGGATCAGAAGGAGACCCCATTGTCCTGAAGCCATGGGATGCATTGTCCTAGGGATGGAGGTTCCATGACCATCACTCCAAAGAAGAGAAGGTGGGTGATGGTGGTCGGTGACTCCATCCTAAGGGGGACAGAGTCATTCGTCTGCTGACCAGACAGAGAGACTAGAGAAGTGTACTGCTTGCCTGGAGCTATAATCCAGGATGTGACAGAGTGTTTGCTGAGACTGATCAAGAACTTGGACCGCTATCCCTTCCTACTTCTCCGTGTGATGAAACTGCCAAGAATTACCTTGAGCGGATCACTGCAGACTACGTGGCTCTGGGAAGAAGGATAAAGGAGTTTGAGGTGCAAGTCATGTCCTCGTCCATCCTGTCTGTTGAAGAAAAAGGAAAAGGAGAAGGCCCAGGTAGGGACCGTCGAATTATGGAGGTGAATGTGTCGTTATGCAGGTGGTGTTGGAGAGAGGGCTTTGGATTCCTCAACCATGGTATATTGTTCCAGGAAAAGGATAGCTAGGAAGAGATGGGATCCACCTAACGAAGAGAGGGAAGAGCATCTTTTCGGACAGGCTTGCTAACCTAGTGAGGAGGGCATTAAACTAGTTTTCCCGGGGAACAGTGACCTCAGCCCTGAGGTAAGTGTAGAAGAGGGATACAGGGAGGAATCACAAGGAGGAGTGTACAAGATGGGAAGCCTCTTGATTCATACTGAGAAAGTAGGGCAATCAGCTTGTCATAAACAGATAGTTAAGGATTAAGAAGATCACCTGCAGGAATGCAGGGGCAAGATTAGAAAGGCAAAGGCACAAAATGAGCTCAAACTAGCTACGGGAATAAAAGGAAACAAGAAGACTTTTTATCAATACATTAGAAGCAAGAGGAAGACCAAAGACAGGGTAGGCCCACTGCTTAGTGAAGAGGGAGAAACAGTAACAGGAAACTTGGAAATGGCAGAGATGCTTAATGACTTCTTTGTTTCGGTCTTCACCGAGAAGTCTGAAGGAATGCCTAACATAGTGAATGCTAATGGGAAGGGGGTAGGTTTAGCGGATAAAATAAAAAAAGAACAAGTTAAAAATCACTTAGAAAAGTTAGATGCCTGCAAGTCACCCGGGCCTGATGAAATGCATCCGAGAATACTCAAGGAGCTAATAGAGGAGGTATCTGAGCCTCTAGCTATTATCTTTGGAAAGTCATGGGAGACGGGAGAGATTCCAGAAGACTGGAAAAGGGCAAATATAGTGCCCATCTATAAAAAGGGAAATAAAAACAACCCAGGTAACTACAGACCAGTTAGTTTAACTTCTGTGCCAGGGAAGATAATGGAGCAAGTAATTAAGGAAATCATCTGCAAACACTTGGAAGGTGGTAAGGTGATAGGGAACAGCCAGCATGGATTTGTGAAGAACAAATCATGTCAAACCAATCTGATAGCTTTCTTTGATAGGATAACGAGCCTTGTGGATAAGAGTGAAGCGGTGGATGTGGTATACCTAGACTTTAGTAAGGCATTTGATACGGTCTCGCATGATATTCTTATTGATAAACTAGGCAAATACAAATTAGATGGGGCTACTATAAGGTGGGTGCATAACTGGCTGGATAACCGTACTCAGAGAGTTGTTATTAATGGTTCCCAATCCTGCTGGAAAGGCGTAACGAGTGGGGTACCGCAGGGGTCTGTTTTGGGACCGGCTCTGTTCAATATCTTCATCAACGACTTAGATATTGGCATAGAAAGTACACTTATTAAGTTTGCGGATGATACCAAACTGGGAGGGATTGCAACTACTTTGGAGGACAGGGTCATAATTCAAAATGATCTGGACAAATTGGAGAAATGGTCTGAGTTAAACAGGATGAAGTTTAACAAAGACAAATGCAAAGTGCTCCACTTAGGAAGGAAAAATCAATTTCACACATACAGAATGGGAAAAGACTGTCTAGGAAGGAGTACGGCAGAAAGGGATCTAGGGGTTATAGTGGACCACAAGCTAAATATGAGTCAACAGTGTGATGCTGTTGCAAAAAAAGCAAACATGATTCTGGGATGCATTAACAGGTGTGTTGTGAGCAAGACACGAGAAGTCATTCTTCCGCTCTACTCTGCTCTGGTTAGGCCTCAGCTGGAGTATTGTGTCCAGTTCTGGGCGCCGCATTTTAAAAAAGATGTGGAGAAATTGGAAAGGGTCCAAAGAAGAGCAACAAGAATGATTAAAGGTCTTGAGAACATGACCTATGAAGGAAGGCTGAAAGAACTGGGTTTGTTTAGTTTGGAAAAGAGAAGACTGAGAGGGGACATGATAGCAGTTTTCAGGTATCTAAAAGGGTGTCATAAGGAGGAGGGAGAGAACTTGTTCACCTTAGCCTCTAAGGATAGAACCAGAAACAATGGGTTTAAACTGCAGCAAGGGAGGTCTAGATTGGACATTAGGAAAAAGTTCCTAACTGTCAGGGTGGTTAAACACTGGAACAAATTGCCTAGGGAGGTTGTGGAATCTCCGTCTCTGGAGATATTTAAGAGTAGGTTAGATAAATGTCTATCAGGGATGGTCTAGACAGTATTTGGTCCTGCCATGCGGGCAGGGGACTGGACTTGATGACCTCTCGAGGTCCCTTCCAGTCCTATAATCTATGAATCTATAAAACCTAGCCTAGCTGAGACCTGACCAGAAGAACCAATGGTAGGACAAGCTGGTTCAAAGGAAAGGAGGGAAGTTCCCTTTGTCTAAGAGAGTTTCACTTTGGACCTGAGTGGGAAAGCTCCAGAATTCAGCCTCTTATTAAGTAGTGATTATTAGTGAAGGAAATAGATAGGTTTATGTTTATTTCTTTGTAACCTGTCTTGTGCAAATAGAGGAATCATCAAATTGGATATTTGGGTATTCTTTGTGGAACTAAGTTTTTGCCCAGGGGAATATCCTCTGTGTTTGGAATCTGTTGTCTGTGAGAGTAGCTGGTATGCTAATCTCACCCAGAGGGTTTTCTTTTACGTTTCTTTTCTTTAATTAAAAGCCTTTTTCTTAATACCTGATTGATTTTTCCTTGTTTTAAGATCCAAGGGGGTTGGATCTGGGTCCACCAGGAGTTGGTGGGAGAAAGGAGAGGGGATGGTTAATTTCTCCTTGTTTTTAAGATCAAAGGGGTTGGATCTGCGTTCACCAGCAGGGCCGGCTCCAGCATTTCTGCTGTCCAAAGCAAAAAAAAAAAAAGCCGCGATTGCGATTGGCGGCGGCAATTGGGGAAAAAAAAAAGCCGCGATCGGCGGCGGCAGTTCAGCGGCAGGTCCTTCGCTCCTAAAGGGAGTGAGGGACCTGCCACCCCCGAATTGCCACAGGTGCCGCCCCTCTCCCTTGACCGCCCCAAGCACCTGCTTGTTAAGCTGGTGCCTGGAGCCAGCCCTGTTCACCAGGGAATTGGTGAAGAGTCTCTCAAGGCTACCCAGAGAAGGGAATTAGTGCTTGGGAATTAGTGGTGGCAGCCAGACCAGATCTAAGCTGTTAATTGAGCTTAGAGCATCTCATGCAGATCCCCTACCTGCAGGTCCCCCAAGGGGTTAGATTAGATGACCATTGCGGTGCCTTCACACTCTCTGGCTCTAAAATTATATTAGATAAATTACTACAGAAGACCAGGCCTTAATCACACAAGTTATAGAGCTCAATACAGGGGTAACTGCATGACATTTAATAGCTAGTGTTATACAGATCAGACTGGAAGATGTAATGGTCCCTTCTGATCATAAGCCCCATGAATCCATTGAAAGAGAAAGTTGATCAGGCATGTATATTTACTGTCTCTCACAACACTTGAACAAGGGAACATTCAATTACATTGGAAGTCTGAACATATAATACTGATAAAATAATTTTTTTTGCATAATCCCTATTTGACCTGAGGAACTCCTGCCAATACATTATTGAAACAAACTGCTTAGCTGCATGGGGCTCACAAATGGATTGGCCTTTTAGGTGGCACCACCTTTATTTAAGGTGGTCTGACACCTTCAATTAGAAGCACTCATTTTCAGTTGCTTATAACTTTACCAAACTTTCAATGTTTGGAGTGAAATTTCCCATGGGGGGTGTCTGCTTCCAGCTGATTTGTGTTTGTGAAAGTTTAAGGCATAACAGTTCAGCCAACTTCTGGAATGAAGCTAGGAGATATGCTGTCTTGCTCATGTTTAAAAATCCTTATAATTGTTCAAGTTTCTAGCAGATAAAAGTCAGGTAACAGCCACCCCCCGCCCCCTTTAACAGTGAGAGCACTGAAATGCTGCATAGCTGAGTCCTGAGATCTTTACTCAGTTCATACTACAAGGGCAGTTTGCCTGAGTGGGGTCTGAGTAAACTATGTGCTATGGCTTCAAAAATTGGTTTTCTATTGTACACTTACTAACACCTTTCATCCTGAGAGATCCCCCATGCCACTGAAATGCAGCCACCTCCAGGCTTGAGGCCATCAGCTGGGGGGCACAATAAAGATGGACATTTTGGCTTATGTCACTGGTACAAACTCATCACCTGTGGCCTGCAGCCTGGGAGGAATGTGAAGAATGAAAAGGACCACAGACTTACTCTCTGTCCCATCACGCCTATGTCGCACTGGGTTGTCAAGCAGGTGATCTCCTCAGAAGAGATGGGTACCTGTGAATTCTGAGAGGAAAGTGTCCTCCCAGGGAATCCCCCTTAGGTAGCCGTGTCCCACACCTCTCTCACCCCAGCGTCTGCAGCAACATCCCACGCCGAGAGTCGACACAGGGGTGTGCACCATATATAATACAACTCAGTGCAATCCCAGTGGGGTTCGCTCAGCCTCTCGGGGCAAAGCAGCATCTGGATTTAAACAGGCTGGACACTGGAGACACTCTAGCCAATGTTTCTCTTTCCATCCCGGTGCTTCTCTGCTGTTTATCCAGCTTTAGGAGTAAACAGTAATTAAGGGACCTTCCCAAAGGGAGATGAGAACTCATGGGCTCTGTGCTGAGTCAGAGAGGAATTGGCTGCTCTGTGCATTTGTGTATATTTAATAACTATAGTTGATTAGTAAGAAAACTAGAGATAATGCCTAGATCTCCATAGGGTTAAATGCCTAGGATGGATTGGTAGCCATTTTCCTCCAGATCTGTCTGTCTACTGTCTAAGGGGAAACACGAACACTTTCTTCAGGCACATGGGGCTGTCTCTAAGGGATCAGAGATCAGTATTCCTTATCAGTAACTATCATCATAATGTGAAGTATCTTTCATTGAAGGATCTTCAAAACACTTAGCAAAGGAAAGTCCTTATGAACATATCTCCATTATAGAGACTGAGGTCTAGGGATATGTGACTTGGCCAAGGTCATACAGAGAGTGACAGACAGAACCCAGGAGTCCTGGCTTCCCTGCCATAACTACAGTCTCTCCATTAGTAACTGTCTGTATGACAAGAGGGACATGGGCCTATTTGTTGCGTGGCTGTGATGGACTTACCTGGAGCACAGCCAGGAACTTGGGTACCACTGAACCATCTGGCATGCCAATCTGGGCCATCTCTCACACTGTGTGTCTGTGACAAGCTGCAATCCTCTCCAGGCCTTGCACTTACTCAGCCATACACAGACAGGGTCAGACCCAGTTGCAGTTACATGAATGCTTTCACTAGCCAAGCATGAACCACAATAGAACAATGCCAGCCAATTCCCCGGAACTCCCCAGCCTAGGACTTGGGAGATGTATCATCTTGCTGTGATCAGAAGCCTGACCAGTGTAAGTTTATTACCCAGTCTGCCGCTCCCTCAGTGTGGAGACGACAATGCACCAGCCCCTCTTCCTGAGCAGATTTTAAGTGATTATATTAATAAATCAAAATTGGTTACCAAAGAAATAAAGAAAACTACAAAGTAAGTTCTATAAACTAGAGAGGATGTGACTCAAGCCATATCTTACCCTGATGGTACAAGCAGTCCACCAATCATCCATACACAGGTAAGTAACCCCGTCAGCCTGGGACCACATCCCCAGTTTAGTCCTTCTTCCTAAGGTGTTTCCAGGAGTTGAGTTGTGAGGGGAGTGAGGCCAAGTGATCTTCTCACTTCCACCTTTCATAGTTCTGCCATTTGGAGGGAACTTGATTTTTCCAAGCAAAAATCCCCAGCACTGTAACTGGAAAAGTAAAGGCACAAGATGGAGTCCACTGTCCCATGAGCTGGTCACATGTCTGTGCATGTTTTCATAACTTTAGGTATAACAGTGATACATGCACACAAATAGGCTAATCATATTCAGAAATTACAAATGGAAAACCTGTGCCTTACATGACACACTTGGAATAAAAAAAAATATCATAATGATATCACTATGGTAAATATGGTGGTGCCAAGGTGTAGCTTTGGGACATACCGTGTCAAACCTCACCCCTTAGTTTACTGCCAGATTATTGGTCACTGCCTAATGCAGAGGCAGTGTGCCCAAGCAGTTTTCAGATTTTGACCGTAAACTCAAAAGTGTTCCAAACATTGTAGTGTTACCCATTGTAGTTTAACATTGTAGGTCAGCCTAGTGATCTCAAAAGTCAGCAAGTGTGCCTTCTTCATATCAATAGAAAACATCCCTCTGTATCTGTGCAGCACTGTTAATCATTGTGCTTTTCCAGCTGGTGATAACTCAATACTACTCCTAGCGTGTGCAAAAGCTTTCCCCCAAAATCATGCATGTTACCCCTTTTCATAGGATTTACCATCAATACCAAACTCTTTCTGATAATGTTTACCTTTACCAACAAATTTTGCATCATGAGAATGAACAATAACACATAATCTTTTTCACAGGTGGGCGTTTCCAATTATTTTCATTATACCACATCTACTGTTTGAACAGTTTACTTTGTTAAATACCCATTGTGTCTTTCAACTACTCCCTGAACCTTCCCATGTGTTTAGTTACTGGTTTTCCTTTCCCCTCAGTGTCCCCTTGTGACAGAGTAGGGTGTGGGGCGGATTGACCTGGAAATGTTGCGTGGGAGTTTTATTAAGATTGTCTGCATTGGTGATGGGATACCAGGGTGACGATACCTGAGCATGTAACCTGAGCCCAGGAGGGGGATTGGAGCCAGGTGACACCTTTTGCCTGGGAAACTGGACAAAGGCTGGGGGAAGAGCCGGGAGTGCTGGCTGGAGGAGACCGCTAGAGGAGTTTCAGTTTAGAGCTGGCTGGGGAAGCGGAGGGAGCCCCAAAGCTGAGGGATAAGCTCCTGACCCCTGGGGACCTGATTGAGGGGTCCTGGTTGTACCTACGAGCTCTGTTTGGGACTGTGTTCCTGTCATCTAATAAACCTTCTGTTTTACTGGCTGGCTGAGAGTCATGGTGAATCGCAGGAATTAGGGGTTCAGGGCCCTGACTCCCACACACACTTCGTGACACCCCTTCAATAGGGATCTCAGTCTAAGGTCATCTTTGAGGTCTCGGTATGCCAGGGTCTGGTGAGGTAAGGATGTAGGGGCACTTTGCATGTTGGCTAGCCCCCTGTGGAGCTGCTTCCCAACTCCAAGGTAGGGTTATGCCCATGCCAAAAATCTACCTCCCCAGACTGGGCTTTCCTGGTGATCCCCACTCCCTGCACTGAAATTTTCACCTGGAGGGTTGTGCTCTTTCTTCTCCCAGCAGCATTTCAGCTTGTCTGACTTATATCTAACACCTATTTCCTTTAAATATTGCTCAATCTTATACTTTTAGACAAGTTTCCAATGGGTAGCCGTTTTTGTCTGTTTCAGCAAAAACAACAAGGAACCTTGTGGCACCTTAAAGATTAACCAATGTATTCGAGCATAAGCTTTCGTGGGCTTCAGCCTACTTCTTCGGATACAAAAGGGCAAGCTGGAGTTTGGCAAGTGAATACATATATACTTATAGAGCTGGGTGTGAAGTAGTATTACTATGCAGAGAACCAGCGCTAACGAGGTGAATACAATTGGGGGGGGTGTGGCCCATTACTAACTGTTGAGGAGAAGTTGTGAATACCAAAAGTGGACTGTGATGTTGCACCCCATATGCTTTATGAAAAAATGCTTATGAATATGAATATGACATAACTGGAATATGCTTTATGTGAAATACCTCTTGTAACATATCATTGAAACAGTTGATATGTACTGAATTTGATTTTGCTATTTGTATGCATGTATCGTTCTTACATCTGAAGTTAGAAATATGAAGTAATAACTTGTATTACTGATGTAGTCATACCAGATGAAGGCTGTCAATGGTGCATTAGGCACTTGATGGCTCTCACTTACCAGGACAACTGGCTGCAGATGACCTTGTTTACCTGCAAGCCTTCCTGTGTATATGTGAGCCAGCCGATGGGTAATGGAGACTGGGGTCTTGCAAGGACATGTGACCATGTCACCTGATACTGGAATCCATCTTAAACCGTGTACTTTTCCATGGGAAGCTGGTGAGGGGGTTGAACTGAGACAAAGGACTCCTGCCTTTTGCCAAATCTATATATGTCAATTGTGAGGAAACCCCCGCTTACCACCTCAGATGTCTGCTGGAACTAACAAAGACTGAATCAGGGGAAGAATTGGGCCCAGACTAGGAATGAGTCCAGTCTGTAAAGAAAATTACTGGAACATCTTGAAGGGTGAGATATTATGTTATCCGGGGGTTTTTCAACCCAAAGCTCTTGGTAATTTCTACTCTGTGTGAGGTGGTGTCAGGAAATAAATCAGGGGAGACACAGCCATCCGACCGATGGCTGGCTGGCACAAACAGGACAACACAAGAGTGCTTTCACTTAAAGCTAAACTTTACTTAGTCTCAAGCAGTTACACACGTCCGCAACAGGTTAGTAACACACCCCCAACCCTCGATAATTACTGAAGCTGAGTGTGGCCCTCGAGTGGCACAGCAGCAGCCCATCTGCCTGTGAGGAACACAAGATGCATCCACAGGGAGAGTCCCTGAAGAGCCTCTTCTGAGAAGTCCTGCTACCTCAAACCTTCCCCCCTTATTTATACATTAGTAATACAATGACATACCCCTTAAAGAAAACTAAGCAAGCAGTTTTTTTAAAGGTCAAGCAGGACGTTTCCTTCTGATCATCTATTTAACCAGATATGTGTGTTTTTTTTTCAGAGTGTTCATGCCTTGGGGCCTGACAAACATTCCCAGGGGCACATATAAACAGACTTCTTATTTTTCTAAAATGCATACATCAGCAATTTTAACATTCTTAGCAGGAAGAGCGTGGGATCAAGCTGCTCTGTTTCTGGAACCCAACCCCCCCTCCCCTCCTGCCTTGGTTACACTAAGGCTGCATGACCAATTTACGACCTGCTGACTTGGCTACTGTTAGCAATAAGCAATAGTGGTTTTAGGTGCTTTACTGGTTTGCCAAAATCTTCCCGTACAGGTACATGTAATCAGTTTCTTACTGTAACAAGCTTGCCTTGCATGTTCGTTTTCTTTTGCTTAGTAACTTACTTTTTTTCTGTCTGTTATTACTTAAAAACACTTAAATCCTACTTTTTATACTTAATAAAAACACTTTTGTTTATTAATAAACCCAGGGTATGTAATTGTTACCTGGGGAGGCAAACAGTTTGTGCATATCTCTCTTTCAGTGATAAAGAGGGTGAACAATATGAACTTATAAGAACGGCCGTACGGGGTCAGACCAAAGGTCCATCTAGCCCAGTATCCTGTCTACCAACAGTGGCCAATGCCAGGTGCCCCAGAGGGAGTGAAAGTAACAGGTGATCAAGTGATCTCTGTCCTACCATCCATTTCCACCCTCTGACAAACAGAGGCTAGGGACACCATTCCTTACCCATCCTGGCTAGTAGCCATTAATGAACTTAACCTCCATGAATTTATCCAGTTCTCTTTTAAATGCTGTTATAGTCCTAGCCTTCACAACCTCCTCAGGCAAGGAGTTCCACAAGTTGATTGTGCGCTCCTTATAGTGTATAACATTTTATACAGTGTAATATAAATTATCTGGGGTTTAGATTTCATTGGGGCTGGGTGCCTGAGGTCTGGAGACAAGTATCCTGCTGAACTGGTTTCAGTTGAGATCTGCAGCTTTGGGGTTGTGGCCCAGACCCTGGGTCTGTGTTGTGGTAGGGTAGTGTATTTGGTTCAACAAGACAGGTTTCTGGGTGCCCACACTGGCAGGGAAAATGAGCTCAGAGGTAATTTCAGCACATCAAGTGACAGTCCCAATGGGGTCTCTGTGACCAAACCCATCACATAGGCATCTTCTGGTCATCAGGAATCTTATGAATCACACCCAGCTTCTCAGAGGAACTGAAGGATTCAACAATATTACCTACCTCATTGTATGCAAGATACAACTGTTCCCCTTTTGGGATTTTTGGAGAGGTGGGAATCGGAGGAGCGGGAGGGTTCCCATTCTGCTTTTCCAGCAAGTCCAATTGATATTTCCACTCTCCCTTGTTCTCCTCAAATTCTTGTTTATTTAGTTCCATAGACCTTCGGTGTTCAATGTCTTCTCTGGCAGCTTCTGCCTGCTTTAGCTCCAAAATTCTCATACATTATTTTTCTTTTTCTACTGCCTGCAATCTGAACAGCTCCAATTTCACAATTGTTTCACTGGGTTCACTCATCTTGCTGCTTTTCAGTCCCTACTTCTCTTTCCCAAAATAAGCAAACAGAAAACTACAAAGTGAACTCCAGTCTCCATGTGTTCCTGTGTGTGGGCTCGACACACCCAACAATAGTGGGATTCTGAGGCCTTGTCTTCACTTACCGGAGGGTCCGGCGGCACGCAATCGATGTTCTGGGATCGATTTATCGCGTCTGGTTAAGATGCGATAAATCGATCCCGGATCGATCCCGGAAGTGCTCGCAGTCGGCGCCGGTACTCCAGCTCGCCGAGAGGAGTACGCGGCATCGACGGGGGAGTCTTCCTGCCGCGTCTGGACTGCGGTAAGTTCGGACTAAGGTACTTCGAATTCAGCTACGTTATTAACGTAGCTGAATTTGCATACCTTAGTCCGAAGTGGGGACTTAGTGGGGACCAGGCCTGAGTGAACCACTATCAGAGCTCAGCAAGGAGATGTCCATGGGGAATCATCCAATGGGGGCTTGATTTGGGCCTCAGGGGCCTTGCTGATGTGCTGGAGAGAGATGCCTATTTCCATGTGGGATTGTCAGCTGTGAGACCTCTCCTGGAGGGAGGGGCCTTGGGCAGGTCAGCGCTTTCTCGTGAGACGCCCAAGAGAGATGTGGGAAACCAAAATCCAACATCTCTGTTCTGCGTGATTTGCAGCAGAGACATAAACACGTTCCTCATGAGTGCCCTGGACAACAGGCAAATGACTATTCTGGCTGGGGCTCTCAACCCTCCAGCTGGTTCTCTTGTACAAATGAACATTTAATGAAGCAGGGATTTGAATCTGGGTCTCCCACTTTCGAGGAGATGGTGTGCCGTGGGTTTGATACATCTGTCTCCTTTTGGGGGGCCGGAGGTGGGCAACATTACGGGTCCTGGATTGCATCTGTAGGCTTGTCCCCAGGCTCATGGTAGCATTAGCCTATTGCCCTATTCAGTGATACAACCCTTGCCATCAGAGCAGTGAGGCCTAGTGGCCAGAGTCAATAACGGCCCCCTGATATCAGGGCAGTGCAGCTTAGCAGCTAGAATTAATAGTGCTAGTGAGCTGGGCCATCACCACAGAGTGGGTGGTGGCCAAGATAGGGGGAACCAGTGCCTCCCTCTCCATCAGGTCTGAACCTAGGGCCCTGATTGTGGCAGGGTTGTCCACCACCTGATTGGCAGGAAGCCTAGTGAAACACACCAAGCCTATCTCCAGTTCTGCAGCCACTTCCCCTCCAAGTTTCCCTAGGTCACCTCCTAACTAATTCTCTGCAGTTTGCCATCTCTGGGTCTCTATGGTCTCTCCCCTCTCTGTGGCATTTCAAGCTTGTGTGTAGGGCTCTGTCTCCTGCTGTCTGGCCTCCGTGTCCTGGAATCAGCAGCACACTTCCTTCCTCATTGGTGGTCAGCCAAGACTGAGCTGCTCGGTGACTGTTTCTAGTGAGGTTTGGAAGAGATCAGTTCTACGCCCAATGCTATTCAATATTTTCATCAATGACCTGGAAGTAAATGGAAAATAACTGCAGATAAAATTTGTAGATGATCCAAAAATACAGTCCTGAGCCATAGACTTTTTGCTGCCCTGCCCTGACTAAGGGCTTGGGCATACTCATTGTTGGTTTGCTGCTCAGCCCTGTGTAGAGGCCTAAGCGATAGACTTTTCTTTGCATGTAATGGGAGTGCAGACTCCCCACCATGGTACCTCCTGCACGTCGCTCTGGGAATTAGCTCAGTCCAGCTGTGGAACACCTTCTGTGGGTGGTGGCTCATCCACTGTCTCTCTGCTGTCTCCACCTTCTCTGGTCCCATGTCGCTTTCTGCACCATTTCGTCCTATTCAGGACACAGCCTTCTGGCCATGCCCCCAACTCTGTTCTCCCCCGTTCCGAGGGTATCATCAGTCCTCAATCCAGCTGCAATCCTGGCACTCCCTCCAGCATACAGTGGGGCAAAAGGGGGGAAATTCTGTCCCGCCCACTTCTCTGGGCCCTCGCTAAGTGACCCTTGAGTGGCAGCCAGTTGCTGCCTTCTTCCACTCTGCCCTACTGCCTTCTCTGGGACACTTCCCCATAGCCCTTGCACCCACTCAGCCTTTGTGTCAGGGTCAGCATTCTGGCAGTGGTCAGCCATGGGTCCTGCTGCCCTGCTACACTGCCCAGCTCTGCTCTGTCCAGGGTGCTGTTAATAAGTCAGTCCCTCTGCTAGGAGCCAGTCCCCCTCCCCTGCTGGTTAGGGAGAGACTGATCTCTCCTCTCGTCAGCAGCCTTTTTATAGGGCACAGTCCGGCCCTGATTGGCTGCCCACATGAACTTTCTAATTGGCTGCTAGCCTGAACAACCTATCTGGTCTGTTTTAACCCTCTCTTCTCCACAGTAGGACAGCCACCTGACTACACTGACCGACACTGAGTAAGTGCTAGGAGCTAATGACTGATTGTTTGCTGCTGAGCCCCAACTACAGACCCAAGCCAGAGACTCTTTGCTGCCCTGCCTTGGGGAGGGACCAATGCTAGTCCACCATAAGGAATCTTAATAGGGGTGCTGGTATGAGTAATGTGGAATTTGTAAAAAAATTCAATCAAGGCAGTGGGCTCCAGCCCATGAAAGCTTATCACAAATATATTTGTTAGTCTTTAAGGTGCCACAGGACTCCTAATTGTTTTTGTAAAGAAAAAAAAAAAAAAAAAAAAAAGCTATGATAGGAAACTCTCTTGTAAAAACAGAAGAGTCACTTCAGTCCCCAGGAAAATCATGGATCAGGTCCTCAATTAATCCATTTTGAAGCACAAGGAGGAAAGGAAAGTGAATTGGAACAGGCAGCATGGATTCACCAAGGGCAAGTCATGCCTGACCAACCTGATTGCCTTGTATGATGAGATATGGAGAAAGTGGTGGGTGTGATGTATCTTGACTTTAGCAAAGCTTTTGATACAGTCTCCCATGGTATTATTGCCAGCAAGTTAAAGAAGTATGGGTGGATGAATGGACTATAAGGTGGATAGAAAGCTGGCTAGATTGTCAGGCTCAATAAGCCAGTCAGCCTCAACTCAGTCCCTGGAAAAATCATGGAGCAGGTCCTCAAGGAATCAATTTTGAAGTACTTCAAGGAGAGGAAGGTGTATTGAAACAGTCAGCATGGATTCACCAAGGGCAAGTCATGCCTCACTAACCTAATTGCCTTCTATGTTAAGATAACTGGCTCCGTGGATGGGGAGAAAGCAGTGGCCATGTTATTCTTTGATTTTAGGAAAGCCTTTGATACTGTCTCCCACAGTATTCTTGCCACCAAGTTAAAGAAGTATGGGCTGGATGAATGGACTGTAAGGTGGATAGAAAAGTGGCTAGATCGTCGGGCTCAACAGGTAGTGATCAATGGCTCCATGACTAGTTGGCAGCCAGTATCAAGCAGAGTGCTCCAAGGGTTGCTCCTGGGGCCAGTTTTGTTCAATGTCCTCATTAATGATCTGGAGGATGGTTTGGATAGCACCCATCTGCAGCAAGTTTGCACATGACACTAAACTGGGAGGAGTCGTAGATACTCTGGAGGGTAGGGATAGGATACAGAGGGACCTAGATAAATTAGAGGATTGGGCCAAAATAAATCTGATGAGGTTCAACAAGGACAAGTGCAGAGTCCTGCACTTAGGATGGAAGAATCCCATGCACAGCTACAGACTAGGGACGGGTGGCTAGGGAGCAGTTCTGCAGAAAAGGACCTAGGGGTTACAGTGGACGAGAAGCTGGATATGAGTTGAAAGTGTGCCCTTGCTGCCAAGAAGGCTAACAGCATTTTGGGCTATATAAGAAGGAGCATTGCTAGCAGATCAAGGGATGTGATCATTCCCCTCTATTTGACATTGTTGAGGCCTCATCTGGAGTACTGTGTCCAGCTTTGGGCCCCACACTACAAGAAGGATGTGGAAAAATTGGAAAGAGTCCAGTGGAGGGCAACAAAAATGATTAGGGGGCTGGAGCAAATGACTTATGATGAGAGGCTGAGGGAACTGTGATTGTTTATTCTGCAGAAGAGAAGAATGAGGGGGGATTTGATAGCTGCTTTCAACTACCTGAAAGGGGGTTCCAAAGGGGATGAATTTAGACTTTTCCTAGTGGTACCAGATGAGAGAAAAAGGAGTAATGGTCTCGAGTTGCAGTGGAGAAGGTTTAGGTTGCATATTATGGAAAACTTTTTCACTAGGAGTGTGGCAAAGCACTGGAAAGAGTTACCTATAGAGGTGGTGGCATCTCCTTCCTTAGAGGTTTTTAAGGTCAGGCTTGACAAAGTCCTGGCTGGGATGATTTAGTTGGGGATTAAGCCCTGCTTTGAGCAGGGGTTGGACTAGATGACCTCCTGAGGTCCCTTCCAACACTGATATTCTATAATTTTATGATTCTATGATCAATGGCTGGATGTGTAGTTGGCAGCTGATATCAAGCGGAGTGACCCAGGAATCAGTCCTGGGGCCGGTTTTGTTCAACATCTTCATTAATGATCTGGATGATGGGATGGACTGCATCCTCAGCAAGTTCCCAGATGACACTAAGCTTGGAGGAGAGGTAGATACAGTGGAGGGTAGGGATAGGTCCAGAGTGACTTTGACAAATTAGAGGATTGGGCCAAAGGAAATCTGATCAGGTTCAACAATGACAAGTGTAGAGATATGAATTTAGGATGGAATAATCCCATGCACAGCTACAGGCTGGGGACCGACTGGCTAAGTGGCAGTTCTGCAGAAAATATCTGGGGATTAAAGTGGACAAAAAGCTGTTTATGAGTCAACAGGGTGCCCTTGTTGCCAAGTAGGCTAATGTCTGATTTGGCTGCACAGGTAGGAGCACTGCCAGCAGATCGAGGGAAGTTATTATTCCCCTCTATTCGGCACTGGTGAGGACACATCTTGCATATTGCATCTAGTTTTGCCTCCCCCTTCTCCCACCCCTCCCACAGAGAAAGGATGTGCACAAGTTGGAGAGAGTCCAGCGGAGGGCAATGAAAATGATTAGGGAGTTCCAGCACGAGTTATGAGGAGAGGCTGAGAGAATGGGCCTTCTTTAGCTTGCAGAAGAGAAGAGTGAGGGGGGATTTGATAGCAGCCTTCAACTACCTGAAGGGGCGTTCCAAACAGGATGGAGCTCAGCTGTTCTCAGTGGTGGAAGATGACAGAACAAGGAGTAATGGTCTCAAGTTGCAGTGGGGAGGTTTAGGTTGGATATTAGGAAACACTATTTCACTAGGAGGGTGGTGGAGCACTGGAATGGGTTACCTAGGGAGGTGGTGGAATCTCCTTCCTTAGAGGTTTTTAAGGCCCGGCTTGACAAAGCCCTGGCTGGGATGATTTAGTTGGGAATTGGTCCTGCTTTGAGCAGGGGGTTGGACTAGATGACCTCCTGAGGTCTCTTCCAACTCTAATGTTCTATGATTCTCTGATTCTGGGAAGGTGGTGAAGCACGGGAACGGGTTATATAGGGAGCGGAATCTCTGTAAATGCAAGACCTGCAGGGACGCTGATAGGGGGAGGCAAACAGGGTACCTGACCTGGGGCCTGGCAATTTAGAAGGGCTTAGAGCTCCCAACCATCGCTACTTTGGCTTCAGCCAGAGCCCTGGGCCATTTAAATCAGTGCCAGAGCCCTGGGTGGTGCAGGCCGGGCAGTGCTACAGGAATCTATGAGGCAGTTTGGCCCCACAGTCCCGCCCCTTCTGGTCAACCCACCTCTATACCAGTAAGATTTTTAATTTACTTTCACCCCTGTCCCGCAAAGCGACTGTGGTGCGTTGGCAAGTTTCTGACTGGGATATGATGTGGAGTCTCAGAGTTCACAGCTCACATGAGAGGGATCTCACAACCTCCAGCTACTTCTGGAAACGTCAGATTCACCTTGAGAAGATGGTGCAGGATCAGCCTCCCTCTTCCTGCCTTCCCTCTGCATCCCACCCAACGAACAGTCCCTGCCAGAACGGGAGTCCATTTCCCTCTTGGGGTGATGGAGAGACCATGATTATGGAAGGGGAGACTGTATGGGGAGATTTTAGCAAACCAGTAAAGTGTCTGAAACCACTATGGCTTATTGCTAAAAACAGCCTAGTCAGCAGTCTCAGCTTGACCAAGGCAGGAGGGGAGGTAGTTTTGGGTGCCACAGAAAGGGCAGCTTGACCCCGCATCCCTCCTGATAAGAATTGTTTTTGAAGTTGCTGTTACATGCATTTTAGAAAAGCAGGATATGCCCCAGGAATGTCTATTGGCGTCTCAAGGCTGCAAACCCATACCTGGTTAAACAATAATCAGAAGGTACCTCTTGCTTGACCATTGAAACTGCTTACTTAACAAGTTTTTTTAAAGAGACATGTCATTCTATTACTAATGTATAAATAAGGGGGAAAAGTTCGAGGTAGTTGGACTCTTTTGGGATTTGTTTGGACTCCTCCTCTGCGGTCTCCACCGGCAGATGGAAGATTTGGCCACCGGAAGCCTGTCGCTGTGTCACTCGAGAGCCACTCTCAGCTTTGGTAATTACCAAGGGTTGGGAGTGTTTTACTAACTTGTTGTGAATGTGTGTAAGTGTTTGAGACTAAGTAAAGTTTAGCTTTAAGTGAAAGCACTCTTGTGTTGTCCTGTTTGTGCCAGCCATCTATCTGTCGGACGGTCGTGTCTCCCCTGATTTATTTCCTGACACTACCTCGCACAGAGTAAAAGTTACCAGGAGCTTTGCATTCAAAGAACCCCAGGTAACAAGTCAGGACTCCTGGGTTCTGTCTGTCATCCTCCCACACAATCTCTGTGTGACCCTTACCAATTTATGTCTCACTGTGCCTTAGTTTTCATATCTCAATAATAGGGTACATTCTTAGAGACTTTCCTTTGTTAGGTGTTCTGTTAATCCCTCAAAGACAGATGCTGCACAGTATGATAGTTACTGATGAGAATTACTGATCTCTGATCCCTTAGCGACAGTCCTGTGTGTTAGCAGAAAGTGTTTGTGTCTCCCCTCAGTCATCTCCAGATCTGTTTGTCTACTATCTACCCATCCCTCCTGGCAATGTACCACGTATCATTCCCTATGGGGACGTAGGTGTTATCCCTAATTTTCTTCCTAATCAATGATAGCTTTTAAATTTACACAAACACACAGAGCAGCCAATTCCTCTGTGATTCAGCACAGAGTCCAAGAGTTCTCATCTCCCTTAGGGAAGGTCTCTTAATTAACTGTTTACTCCAAAATCTGAATAAATAACACAGAAGTGCAAACTGACTTTTCTCCAGCCTGCTTACATTAACATGACACCTCTCTGCTAGACGCTGAGTGAACCCCACTGGGATTGCACAGAGCTATGTTATAAATGGGGCACACTCGTGTGTCGCGTTTCAGCGTGGGATGTTGCTGGAGATGCTGCAATGAGCGAGGTGTGGAACACAGCTGCCTGAGAGAGATTCCCTGAGAAGACATTTCTGTCTCAGAATTCAAAGGTACCATCTCTTCCTGAGGCACTCACCTGCTTTACAAACCCAGTGCAACATAGGTGTCATGGGATACAGTGTAAGTGTGTGGTCCTTTCTGCTCTGCACAGCCATTAAACATCCCAGGGCCCTTGCCACAGGGGATGAGTTTGCTCCAATAGCACTGGGCAAAATGTCCTTCTTTTCTTTGCATCTCTGCCCATCCCGGCTGATGCCATTCATCATGGAGGTGGGTGTATTTATGAGGCACAGGGAATCATTCAGGATTAAAGGTGGTAGAAGTACAATACAAGTCCAAAGTCTGACGCTATGGCCCATACCTCGCTTAGGCCCCATTATGGGAAAACTCCCCTGGATAAGAACTGAGTAAAGACCTGAGAAGACAGATGTGTATTAATACACAGAGACTGTCACCTCCTTCTCTTGAATCTCAGGTGTCTGGCTGTTAACTGGGCGGGTGGGGGCTGTTACCTGACTTTTATCTGCTGGAAACCATGGAGGTGGAAGGGCTCCTCATGGGAACAACGCCATCAAGACATATGATCTCTTAGCTTCATTTGAGTAGTCGGCTGAACTGTTATGCCTGACAGTTTCAAAAAAAAAAAAATCAGCTGTAAGCAGCCATCTAGCAAGGGAAATTTCACTCCCAATGCTTGAATACTGGAAAACTTCAGCTGACATTGAGTTCCTTTCCTTGAAGATATCAGACACCCTTAATTAAAGGTGGTACAACCAAAGCCACCTACCAGGGCCAATCCATTTTTGAATCCCATTCAGCTAAGGTCTTCACTTCAATTATGTCTGTGGCAAGCAGTTCCACAGGCCATTTCTCTTTGCAGTGTTCTCCAGTGGTTAATCTCCCTCAGTGCTAAACATTTGGCCCTTATTTCCAACTGGAATTTGTCTGACTTCAGCTTCCGGCTATTGGGCCTTGCTCTGCCTTTGTCTGCAAGATTAAAGAGCCCAATACTTCTATATAAGATAACTACATCAAGTTCTTTAAGTCTCTCTCTCTCTCTCTGACCGGCATTTTCTACCACATCAAATCATTTTTGTGGGTCTTTTCTGCACCCTCTCCAATTTTTCAACATCCCTTTTGAAATGAGGCCCCAGAACTGGACACAGTTGATTACACCAGTGACATTTGCAGAGATAAAATCCTTCCTCTGCTCCAACTCCCCACTCTCCTGTTTATTCATCCAAGGATCACATCAGCCCTTTTGCCCACAGCATCACACTGGGAGCTCACGATGAGTTGGGTGTCCACAGTGACCCCTAAATCCATTTCAGGGTCCCTGCCTTCCATAATACAGTGCCCTTGTCTGAGGCTGAACCCTGACATTCCCCCTTCCAAGATGATAACTTTGCATTTGAGTGTATTAAAACATTTTATTTTCATGGGCCCAGCTCACCAGAAGCTCCAGGTCAATCAGTATGGCTGCCCCGGCCTCCTCATTTTAACCACTCTGCCAATCTTTGGGTTGTGCACAAATTTTAGTTGCAGAGATTATCCATTTTCTTTCAGATCATGGATGAAAATATTGAATAGCATCGGGCCTAGAAGTGATCCCTGCAGAACCCTACTAGAAACACTCCCATTCCCTGACAATGGTCAATTCACAACTGGTTTCTGAGATTTGTCAGCTAGTTTTTATTCCATTTTATGTGTTCTCTACTGAAGTGTAGAGTGTTTATTTATTTATCTGAATATTTTCCTTTATTAAATCTAATGTCTCAGAGAAATTAAGGTTCATTGCATCTGCACAGTTCCCTTGATCAACCAAACATGTACTCTTATAAAATGAAGAAGTTGGGATTATTTGACGAGACCAGTTTTCCATAAACCATGTTGTTGACTGGCATTAATTATATTCCTAGACTTTTTTTTTAAAAAATCCCATATCAGCTTTTCTATTGTTTTCTAACATTGACAAATCTTTTTATTTTTAAATTTCCCTTTATTTTTAATAGTTTAATATTTAACAGAGACCTGCGCTGTATTTGCCTCCTTTTTGAGGTGGGAGGGGGCTCTGCTTTTGCCTATTGTGTACTGGTTCCAAATGAGATTTATGGTTTATCAGTCACTACATAACTCTGGTGTTTGTAACTCTAAGATTCTACTGTAGATGCTGTTTAACACCCTCCTTGACTACTAATGGTCTGAAAAGTGTTCCTTCACCTGAGGTGATTCATAGATTCATAGATTCATAGATTCTAGGACTGGAAGGGACCTCGAGAGGTCATCGAGTCCAGTCCCCTGCCCGCATGGCAGGACCAAATACTGCCTAGACCATCCCTAATAGACATTTATCTAACCTACTCTTAAATATCTCCAGAGACGGAGATTCCACAACCTCCCTAGGCAATTTGTTCCAGTGTTTAACCACCCTGACAGTTAGGAACTTTTTCCTAATGTCCAATCTAGACCTCCCTTGCTGCAGTTTAAACCCATTGTTTCTGGTTCTATCCTTAGAGGCTAAGGTGAACAAGTTCTCTCCCTCCTCCTTATGACACCCTTTTAGATACCTGAAAACTGCTATCATGTCCCCTCTCAGTCTTCTCTTTTCCAAACTAAACAAACCCAATTCTTTCAGCCTTCCTTCATAGGTCATGTTCTCAAGACCTTTAATCATTCTTGTTGCTCTTCTTTGGACCCTTTCCAGTTTCTCCACATCTTTTTTAAAATGCGGCGCCCAGAACTGGACACAATACTCCAGCTGAGGCCTAACCAGAGCAGAGTAGAGCGGAAGAATGACTTCTCGTGTCTTGCTCACAACACACCTGTTAATGCATCCCAGAATCATGTTTGCTTTTTTTGCAACAGCATCACACTGTTGACTCATATTTAGCTTGTGGTCCACTATAACCCCTAGATCCCTTTCTGCCGTACTCCTTCCTAGACAGTCTTTTCCCATTCTGTATGTGTGAAATTGATTTTTCCTTCCTAAGTGGAGCACTTTGCATTTGTCTTTGTTAAACTTCATCCTGTTTAACTGAGACCATTTCTCCAATTTGTCCAGATCATTTTGAATTATGACCCTGTCCTCCAAAGTAGTTGCAATCCCTCCCAGTTTGGTATCATCCGCAAACTTAATAAGCGTACTTTCTATGCCAATATCTAAGTCGTTGATGAAGATATTGAACAGAGCCGGTCCCAAAAGCAGAGTACATCACACTGCTTATTTCCAAATGCAGAACAAAACTATTTCTTGAACATATCTGCCTTTTCTGCAACATTAAAAGTTCCTTTCCCCTTCTAGGAAGTCACTTAAATATTTTCTGGGATTTCTTATTTTCTTAATATACTTAATAACCCCCTTTTTGTGATCCTTAACCCTGCCAAGCATGGATTTTTCCTTGATATCTTTAACTTCCCTGATCAATTTTCAAAACTTCAACTTTGTATTTTTTGGTATCTATTTTGCTTTTCTTCCATGTGTTAGGGGGGATATGATAGAGGTATATAAAATCATGAGTGATGTGGAGAAAGTGACTATGGAATAGTTATTTACTTATTCAAGAACTAGGGGCCACCAAATTAAATTAATGGGCAGCAGGTTTAAAACAAATAAAAGGAAGTCACACAGCACACAGTCAACTTGTGGAACTCCTTGCCTGAAGATGTTGTGAAGGCTAGGACTATAACAGCGTTTAAAAGAGAACTAGATAAATTCATGGAGGTTAAGTCCATTAATGGCTATTAGCCAGGATGGGTAAGGAATGGTGTCCCTAGCCTCTGTTTGTCAGAGGGTGGAGATGGATGGCAGGACAGAGATCACTTTATCATTACCTGTTATTTTCACTCCCTCTGGGGCACCTGGCATTGGCCACTGATGGCAGATAGGATACTGGGCTGGATGGAACATTGGTCTGACCCAGTAGGGCCGTTCTTATGTGTTGCTTTCCCCTAATTGCTGCCTTCACTTTGCCACTGAAGCGGGTTTTTAGCCAAAGTTGTCCACTTTCTTGACTGTGGAATCAAGATGTTTTAGCCATCAAAAGATCTTCTCCAAGACCTCCTAATTTTCAATCCAATTTTTCTTCCAACTTTTCCACCCAACCAGTTTTTCTCATAATTTGCTTCAGCTTTGGGTAATTAGACCTTTTGAAGCACTAAGTGTCTTTAGATATTACTGGTTCAGAACTCTTCTCCATTTCTCAATGTGAATGTAATGTAATCAGTTCCATTCTTTATTTTCCTTTCCTCAATCATATGCCCCCTCATTTTCTCTTCTCTAAACAGTCCCAGACTTTTCAGTAACTCTGCATATGGCAGCCGCCCCCATTCTCAAAGCCTGTCTCAGTAATCCCTTTTTTTTAATATGCTATTTCCTTTACAGAAACTGGATGACAAAAACTGAGTGTGTGTCCACAGCAGGTTATTATCCAACCCTTTCCTTATGCATCCGAACATTCTCTTTGTTTTGCCCACTGCTTCGAATAAGCTGGTGTTTCCATAGAGTTGTTATCAGGGACAACAAGGTCTTTTCCCTGAAGTGTATTTCCTGCTAATGTCTATTAAGGTTTCCCACAACACGATGTATACAAATTATTGACACAGGGGAGCCCCATTGGTATTAGTATAGTCAATCATTTATAATTCATTTATCTGAATAATGAAAATGTCATTTATCCCAGTGTGTGAAGAGTCATCAATCTGCTTCACCCATGAGAACAAACCCCAGTAGTGCAAGAAATGTCTGATATTCACAGTGTTTCTCCATCCAGGTATTTGCAATGAGACCATCGCCCTAGACCCTTGGAATATACAGAAACACAGTGGAACATACGGTACAAGTAGGAGACACCGTTCTGCCTCAGAGTTGGACAACTTCTCCCTTCCTCCATGTCAGATTCCAACACAACCAAATTCACCAACCCCTCCACGTTCATCCTGCTGGGGATTCCTGGCCTTGAGGTGGCCCATGTCTGGATCTCAATCCCGTTCTGCGCCATGTACATCATAGTCATCTTGGGGAACTTCACCATCCTGTTCATCGTGAAGAGGGAGCCGAGCCTCCATGAGCCCATGTACTATTTCCTCTGCATGCTGGCCATCACTGACCTGGTCTTGTCCACATCCACCATACCCAAAATTCTGGCAATCTTCTGGTTCAATTCCAGGGAGATCAATTTCAGTGCCTGCCTCGCCCAGCTGTACTTTGTTCACTGCTTCTCAGCGATCGAGTCTGGAATCTTTGTGGCCATGGCTGTGGATCGGTACGTAGCCATATGCTATCCCCTGAGACATTCCACCATCCTGACAAACCGCATGGTGGTCAAGATTTGCCTGGCCGTGGTGCTGCGTGGCAGCATGCTCGCACTACCCTATCCCTTCCTGGCTAGGCATTGGCCATATTGCAGAACCAACATCATCCCCCATACGCACTGTGAGCACATGGAAGTGGTGAAGCTGGCCTGTGCCGACATTCGCATCAGTAGTTACTATGGCCTATTTGTGCTATTATGTAGGATTGGTCTGGATGTGTTTTTTATCGCCCTGTCCTATACCCAGATCCTCAGGGTCATCTTCAGCCTCCCCACAAAGGATGCCCGTCTCAAGACTTTTGGGACCTGCGGCTCCCACCTCTGTGTCATCTTAGCCTTTTACATCCCAACTCTCTTCTCTTCCCTCACATCCCGATTTGGGCACAATTTGCCCCTTCATTTTCACATTTTTATTGCCAATGTGTACCTCCTGGTGCCCCCCATGCTAAACCCCATCATCTACGGGGTGAGGACCAAACTGATCTGGGACAGGCTGCTCAGGCTCTTTTCTCAAAAAGAGACTACAGTTTTCTCCTGGTGCTCTAAGTCTGAGACCAAGCTCCATGCAGACCTGGCTGGTGACATGGTGCTGGGCCGTCTTCCCTGAATCACTTACTGGACAGTCAAAGAGACAATAAACCCTTTCCCGGCCTTACTGTGCTTTCTTAGAATGACATACTATGGAATTGGTTTATGTACAGTTCATTAACACATAGGGTTGCCACCTATCTAATTCTAATTCTAATTGTAGCTGGACGCCTGTTACACCTGGAGACCTGCCTCTTTCCCCACCTTTTCCCCCCAAATCCGCACCGCTGCTCCACATCTTCTGTCAGGGTTCCACCCCTGTTTCCTACTCCTCTCCACTCTCCCGTCATTCTGTGGATCATCTATGTGATGGGTTCCCCCCTGGGGTGCCACCTGGAACTGAGGTAGAGCTGAACTCTCTGTCTCACCAATCTGGGTTCTCTCTTGCATTGTAATATTGTGACAAGTTGAAACCCTCCAAGCTTTCCTCACATCAACATCTACAGGCAGGGACCACCCCCAGATGTGTTCATGACTGCCCTGGCCAGCCACTCATGAAACCGCAATAGAGAACCTATGGCCACAATACTCCCAGCTCCCCAGCCTAAGACCCCAGACCTCTACTGTCCTTCCCTGGTCAAAACCTGACCAGTATAAATTTATTACCCAGTCCACCATTTCTACAAAGGAAAACAAATGTGCTCTGACTTTTGTGCATGGGCTGAGATTTTTCCCCTTTTCACTTCAAACAACACGGTGTGGTAAAATATAAAATAGGTTTTTTAGCTAGAGAGAAAGAGAGCTTTTAAGTGATTGTAGGTGAAAGGAAACAGATCCTAGTAGATTATCATAAGAAATAAAACAAAACCACAATCTGAGCTTAGTGTGCTAGTTAGTGTTTGAATCCAGCAGTGTCTCACCCAGTTAGGTCATACAAGCAAGATGAGCATTTGCCCCCCAGTTCTGTCTTTTTCCTCCGGTACTTTCAGGTGTGACAACTCTGTCACCATGTGATCTCTCCCTTTTATATCTTCTTCCAAATTGCTGGAAAACCCTTTTGCTGTGACCTGGGACAAACAGTTCCTATAGTGCAGTGCAGCATGTGAGTCTACGGCCTGAATTAGGGTCTTTTGGTAGCAGCATACTAGAAATAGTAAACTTCTGTACCAGTGACCCCTTTCACACAGCAAGCCTCTGAGTGTGACCCCTCTTTTAAACTAAAAACGCTTTTTAATATATTTACCATTAGAAATGCTAGGGGCAAAGTGGAGTTTGGGGGGAGACTGACTGCCCAGGACCCCCCATGTAATAACTTTGTGACCCTCTCAGGGGTCCCAACCCCAGTTTGAATATTTTTCTCATTCCAAATGTTTGTGTGGTTGATCAATCATTCATAATTCTGTGGTTAATAATTCTAAGGTTCTACAGGAGATGCTGTTTTACATCCTCCTTAACAGCTAATGGACTGGAAAGTATTTCATCACCTCATGTGATAGGAGTACCTCATACGGCTTCTGTCCGAATGCGAAACAAAACTATTTCTTGAACACATAATTGCCCTATGCCTTTTCTAGGATGTCATTTGTCCTGGTGTAGTGCCATTTCTGAGAGGTTTCTATTATATACATTTCCTGGGTTAATCCTTGTGCATTTCCTCAATAAGCCATTAACATCATTTATCCTATTTCTTGTTGTACCTGAAGGCTGCTTGTGGGTTTTCCCAATCTCACAACATATTTTAGTAGCACATACATAACTAAATGTGATATACAATGACAGGACATACGACTTAACAGGATATTAATGTTAAACGGATAAAGACTTTTAGAATGAAACCTCACAAGGCATCCATTGTACACGACATACCATTATTATAAAACAGTGGTGGATATGGGGGTGCCAGGATATCACAATCTCCACCTCCCTCCCCCCAGCTGGGCTCCCTCTGCTCCGGGGCTGGGATGGGAGCTTCTGCAGCCTGACAAGGAGCCTGCAGTGAGTGCAGCCAAGACACAGGACTGGGGCCGACAAACCAATCTGGAGTTGTGAGGGAAGCCAGGAAGCCGAATAAAAGCAGCTAAGGGTTGGGAGAAGGGTTCTGAGGCAGGTGGGTGAGGCTGTGCATCACACATCTTGTGGACCCTAAAGCTCAGCTACAAAGTCCTGAAGGAAGAGACCATTGTGTGGCTTATTTCCTTAACTTTCAGCTCCCTTTTGTTCTTCCCACCTGGGAACGTGTAGCTCAGGGCCTGGCAACCTTTCAGAAGAGGTGTGCCGAGTCTTCATTTATTCACTCTAATGAATTCCAGTAATACATTTTAACGTTTTTAGAAGGTCTCTTTCTATAAGTCTATAATATAGAACTAAACTATTGTTGTATGTAAAGTAAATAAGGTTTTTAAAATGTTTAAGAAGCTTCATTTAAAATTAAATTAAAATGCAGAGCCCCCGGACCGGTGGCCAGTCCCAGGCAGTGTGAGTGCCACTGAAAATCAGCTCGCGTGCTGCCTTTGGCACGCGTACCGCAGATGCCTGCCCCTAGTGTAGCCCTTTGCTCTGAGACTGGCCTCGGGGTCAGGGCAAGGGATCAGCTTTGAAGCTAGGAGGACAACAGCTGAGAGAGGTGGAAGGATCAGCCCCTGCATTAGCTGGGAAGGTGGGATGCTGGGCAGAGGCCGGGGTGGCTGCAGTAGCTGTCAGGGAGGGAGATAAATGGCACACCTGCCATTAGCCGACTATTCACACACATACACAATGCTTTTGATCACTACATCTAGAAGCTCTTTAGCTAAGCTGCTAGGCAGCATTCTCCCTGCGTCATGGATGCACTGAGTTAAGCAGAGGTAAAGTGATTTCATAAGCCCACACAATGAGTCAGTGGCAGAGCTGAGAATAAGGAGTCCTGACCCCCTTCCCCCAGCACCATTGCTATGGCTATGAACTGGCACTGTTCCTCTAATACCAGTACATCACCATTAATCATAACTTCAGACACAACGACGATACATACATATAAACAGGATAATCACACTTAGCAAATCATAGCTTTCCCAGCAACAGAGGGTCCTGTGGCACCTTTGAGACTAACAGAAGTATTGGGAGCATAAGCTTTCGTGGGTAAGAACCTCACTTCTTCAGATGCAAGTAATGGAAATTTCCAGATGCAGGTATAAATCAGTATGGAGATAACGAGGTTAGTTCAGTCAGGGAGGGTGAGGTGCTCTGCTAGCAGTTGAGGTGTGAACACCAAGGGAGGAGAAACTGCTTCTGTAGCTGGAAAGCCATTCACAGTCTTTGTTTAATCCTGATCTGATGGTGTCAAATTTGCAAATGAACTGGAGCTCAGCAGTTTCTCTTTGGAGTCTGGTCCTGAAGTTTTTTTGCTGTAAGATGGCTACCTTTACATCTGCTATTGTGTGGCCAGGGAGGTTGAAGTGTTCTCCTACAGGTTTTTGTATATTGCCATTCCTGATATCTGACTTGTGTCCATTTATCCTCTTGCGTAGTGACTGTCCAGTTTGGCCAATGTACATAGCAGAGGGGCATTGCTGGCATATGATGGCATATATAACATTGGTGGACGTGCAGGTGAATGAGCCGTTGATGTTGTAGCTGATCTGGTTAGGTCCTGTGATGGTATTGCTGGTGTAGATATGTGGGCAGAGTTGGCATCGAGGTTTGTTGCATGGGTTGGTTCCTGAGTTAGAGTTGTTCTTGTGCGGTGTGTGGTTGCTGGTGAGAATATGCTTAAGGTTGGCGGGTTGTCTGTGGGCGAGGACTGGCCTGCCTCCCAGGGTCTGTGAGAGTGAGGGATCATTGTCCAGGATGGGTTGTAGATCACTGATGATGCGTTAGAGAGGTTTAAGCTGAGGACTGTAGGTGATGGCCAGTGGAGTTCTGTTGGTTTCTTTTTTGGGCCTGTCTTGTAGCAGGAGGCTTCTGGGCACACGTCTGGCTCTGTTAATTTGTTTCTTTATTTCCTTGTGTGGGTATCGTAGTTTTGAGAATGCTTGGTGAAGATCTTGTAGGTGTTGGCTTTCCCATTGACTCCTGACTCCTTCCCTGGAGGATGGGAAGAGCAGATATAAACCTGTTCTGCTGCAGGGAGCTTCCTCCTTGCACAGAGAAAGGAGAAAAGAGTTCTTTGAAAGTGACAGATAGGTGTCTGTGAACTTGGCTGTTTTCTCCAAGCATTTCCAGCCAGCCCCTTGGCTTTGAACAACCTTAACTTGTGTTTGACTAAAGCATCTTCCAGAAAGGTGTCCAGGGCTAGATCTACAAAGGCACTCAGGTAAATACTGAATGTAGGCACCACTGCCGTTCTCAAACCTGGCTCATCTGCTGCCTAACCCTGCAGGAGTCCAGCGGAGGACAACGAAAATGATTAGGGAGCTGGAGCACATGACTTATGAGGAGAGGCTGAGGGAACTGGGATTGTTTAGTCTGCAGAACAGAAGAATGAGGGGGGATTTGATAGCTGCTTTCAACTACCTGAAAGGGGGTTTCAAAGAGCATGGATCTAGATGGTCCTCAGTGGTAACAGATGACAGAACAAAGAGTAATGATCTCAAGTTGCAGTGGGGGAGGTTTAGGTTGGATATTAGGAAAAACTTCTTTACTAGGAGGGTGATGAAGCACTGGAATGGGTTCCCTAGGGAGGTGGTGGAATCTGCTTCCTTAGAGGTTTTTAAGATCAGGCTTGACAGAACCCTGGCTGAGGTGATTTAGTTGAGGTTGGTCCTGTTTTGAGCAGGGGGTTGGACTAGATACCTCCTGAGGTCCCTTCAAACCCTGATATTCTATGATTCTATGAACTACCCCCAATCAAGGAGATGAGCAGGGAGAGAGCTCAGCTATGGGAATCCAAGTGCCCTCCATTTTTTTAGTTTCTCTGTTGGGGTGCCATTTAGGGTTGCCAGGTACTGGGCTTTTAGCTGGAATGTCTTTTCCAAAAGGGGATCTGGCAGTGTATGGTTATTGAAGGGATGGGGGAGATGCCAGGTCATTAACCCATGCCAGCCCCGGCTGAGCCCCGGCTGCCTTGTACCTGCAGGCAGGATTCTTCTCAAGTTATAGTGGCTCCTTTCTGAACCCCGGAGTAGAGGGAGCTCTGCTGGGTAGGTATATTATTTAGGGAGCGTGTGTGTGTGTGGGGGGGGGGGGGAATCTAACTCCTCCTGACTTTCGAAGCTAAGGTCTCCAGGGTCTCTGCAGTGGGGTGGGCCTGGAAGGAATGGAACCCTCCCCAGAAGATGGAAAAGAGGGAGGTGGTATTGCTCCAGCCCTTTAAAAACACAGAGGTAGGATGAGCCAGAAGACGCTGGGTCAGGAGAGAGGCACACAGTCAGCAGAAGGGACTCTTTGGTTGCAGGGCTCTGGCTGCAGCAGAGACAGACTCCAGCTGGAGGAGAAGCCAGGAGTGGCAGGAGGTGGCCCCGGGACACCCTAGAGGGCTCTGGGAAAATCCCAATGAATGTTCCGGGGTGGTGATGACACACAGGCAGGGAACAGTGTACAGGTGTTCTATTGTGTTTACCAGGATCTTAGGATCTCTTGTTCTGTCTCAAGTAGAGGAATTGTTTTATCAACCACAATTGGGTGACACTCTAACAGCCAAGCAACAGAAATAAACCCAGAGTCTAATGAAGGCCTTCCACACAATTTTCACTGCACTCCCAGGCCAGATTACGGTTGTGTATCACACTATCCAGACAACCCTTGGGCAAGCACTCCAAGACACCGCCTGACACCTCCTGCAACAGATGTGGGAAATCTGTTAAGAAAGAATTCCAGGGGTGAGTTGGGGGTCATGAGTGATCATGGAGTAATGAAACAATCCCATTGTGCTAGTCTCGAACCTTGATAGGATTCTCTGATTTTATATAGACTACCAAAAGGTAAATGTGATCTCAACGTTCGACCCATACCCAATGCCATGGACCGATGAGCGCCTCAACAGTCTCAGAACAGCCAGGTATAGCAAAACACTCAACCTCACAAAAGGCTATGGGCAAATCCTCTTGAATATTCAGCCTCCATGGGGCGTGGGCAATCTTTCAGCACTTCATGGTCCGCCTTCTAAGTCCCTACATGGAGTATGCTGTGGCCTCGTTAGATGATGTAGTGATCTACAGCCAGCTCTGAGAAGATCATTTAAACCAGGTAGCAGCTGTTCTTCGGACCCTGAGGAATGATGAGCTCACTGACAACCCAAAATAATGCCATATTGGGTGGAAGGAGACTATGTACCTGGGATACACATTGGGGTGAGGCCTTGTGCGTCCCCTCATAGGGAAGGTCCAGACTCTGCAGGCCTCTCCAGCACCTACTATGCAGAGACAAGTATGACATTTTCTGGGCTTAGCTGGATATTACCGATGCTTTGTGCCCCACTTTACATCTATTCCAGCACCTCTCACGGCACCCTAAACCAAGGATAGCTCACACCGGTCGATGGAGTGTGAAGATGCATTCTGAACCCTCAAGGAGGTCCTGACAAAATGGATGCTTTGGAGGTGGGTCTCAGGGTAGTCCTTTCCCAGAAGGTGGATGGGGAAGAGTTTCCCATCCTTTATGGGTGAGGGATAGCTCAGGGGTTTGAACATTGGCCTGCTAAACCCAGAGTTGTGAGCTCAATCCTTGAGGGGGCCACTCTAGGGATCTGGGGCAAAATCAATACTTGGTCCTGCTAGTGAAGGCAGGGGCCTGGGCTTGATGACTTTTCAGGGTCCCTTCCAGTTCTAGGAGGTAGGATATCTCCATATATTATTATATCAGTTGGAAGCACTTCCCCTGAGAATATAACTATAGGGTTATAGACAAGGAGGCCCTTGCTGTTAAATAGGCTATCAACAGATTCAGATACTCTCTTCTCAGGTCCCTTTCATGCTAATCACCAACCATGCATCATTAAACTGTCTAAATATCATGAAAAATACCAACGCCAGATTAATGGGATGGTATTTCACTCTCCAGCAATATGTCTTTACCATTTGACACAGGACACGTAAGGATAATGCCAATGCAGATTTTCTGGCTCACCTCAGGGGGAAGGGTGTCAAGATACCAGTCTAGGAGACATGGGGCTGGACTTAAGGAGTGGGAGTGGTCATCCAGTGAGCGAAAGGGAGAGGGACCACTCTGTGAATGCTGATGGTGGAGCCAGGCCATGCTCTCCCACTGGAAATCAGAAAGTGGAAGAGGAAGTATAAAGGGTGAGTCCTGGGGCTAAGTTGGGCTGCAGCTGCCGAAAGAGACAGACACCTCCTGCTTACTCCTGATTTTAATTTTAAAATACAACACATTTCGGGAGCTTCTAACAAACTGACTGATGCACTCTCCCGGGAAAGTTTCCCCGAATTAACTGGTTAACAATTGTTCTTGGAATAAAACATATTGTTAGTTTTTATATAATCAGTAGTACGTCTAAAGGTACGTGTCTTATTAACTCTGTTTTCTCCTAGAACTCCAGGAAAAAATCACAGTCAGTGTGGAACCGAACGTCCAACACTATCTGTGTTTCGGGGGGCGTGTCCTAACTATAAAGGGAAGGGTAACAGCTGTCCTGTGTACAGTACTATAAAATCCCTCCTGGCCAGAGACTCCAAAATCCTTTTCCCTGTAAAGGGGTAAGAAGCTCAGGTAACCTGGCTGGCATCTGACCCAAAGGACCAATAAGGGGACAAAATAATTTCAAATCTTGAGGGGGGGAAGGCTTTTGTTTGTGCTCTTTGGGTTGTTCGTTTGCTCTAGGGACTGAGAGGGACCAGACATCAATCCAGGTTCTCCCCATCTTTCTAAACAAGTCTCTCCTATTTCATCTTGTAAGTAAAAAGCCAGGCAAGGCGTCTTAGTTTGTTTGTTTTCTCAACTTGTAAATGTACCTTTTACTAGAGTGTTTATCTTTGTTTGCTGTACTTTGAACCTAAGACTAAAGGGGAGTCCTCTGAGCTCTTTAAGTTTGATTACCCTGTAAAGTTATTTTCCATCCTGATTTTACAGAGATGATTTTTACCTTTTTCTTTAATTAAAAGCCTTCTTTTTAAGAACCTGATTGATTTTTTCCTTGTTTTAGATCCAAGGGGGTTGGATCTGTATTCACCAGAAGTTGGTGGGAGGAAAAAAAGGGGGGATGGTTAATTTCTCCTTGTTTTAGATCCAAGGGGGTTGGATCTGTATTCACCAGGAGTTGGTGGGAGGAAGGAGGGGAATGGTTAATTTCTCCTTGTTTTAGATCCAAGGGGTTTGGATCTGTATTCACCAGGGAAGTAGTGAAGGTTTCTCAAGGCTTCCCAGGGAGGGAATCCATTGGGATGGTGGCATCGGAACCAGAGCTAAGCTGGTAGTTAATCTTAGAAGTTTTCATGCAGGCCCCTACATTTGTACCCTAAAGTTCAAAGTGGGAATACAGCCTTAACAATGGGTTACTTAGGGAATTGGTGACATTTCCATCCTTAGAGGTTTTTAAGGCTGAGCTTGACAAAGCCCTGGCTGGGATGATTTAGTTGAGGTTGGTCCTGCTTTGAGCAGGGGGTTGGACTAGATGACCTCACGGTGAAGCACGGGAATGGGTTATGTAGGGAGGGGAATCTCTGTAAATGCAAGACCAGCAGGGAAGCCGACAGGGGGAGGCAAATGGGGTAGCTGCCCTGGGGCCTGGTGATTTAGAAGGGCTGAGGGCTCCCAACCTGTTGCTATTCTGGCAGTAGCTAGAGCCACAGGCCATTTAAATCAGCGCCAGAGCCCCGGGCATTGTGGGCCGGGCAGTGCTGAAGGGCTGTACGAGGAAGTCTGACCCCACAGTCCCACCCCTTCTGACCGAGGCCCCGCCCTTTGCAGGGGCCCAGACACCCACCTCCATACCAGTAAGATTTTTAATTTACTTTCACCCCTGTCCCGCAAAGCAACCCCAGTGACTATGATGCATTGGCAAGTTTCTGATTGGGAGATGAAGTGGAGTCTTGGAGTTCACAGCTCACATGAGAGGGATCTCACAACCTCCAGCTACTTCTGGAAACCTCAGATTCACCTTGAGAAGATGGTGCAGGATCAGCCTCCCTCTTCCTGCCTTCCCTCTGCATCCCACCCAACGAACAGTCCCTGCCAGAATGGGAGTCCATTTCCCTCTTGGGGTGATGGAGAGACCATGATTATGGCAGGGAAGTCAGGACTCCTGGGTTCTGTTTGCCATCCTGCCATCAATCTCTGTGTGGTCTTGGCCAATTTATGTCTCACAGTGTCTCAGTTTACCTATCTGAATAATGGGGATACGTTCGTAGAGCCTTTTCTTTGTTAGGTGTTTTATAGATCCTTCAAAGAAAGGTGCTGCACAGGATGATGATAGTTACTGATGAGAATTACTGATCTGTGATCTTCTGGCAACTGTCCTATGTGTTAGCAGAAAAGGTTTGTGTCTCCCCTCAGTCATCTCCAGATTTGTTTTTCTACTATCTACCCATCTCTCCTGGCAATTTACAAGGTATCATTCCCTATGGGGACGAAGGTGTTATCCCTTTTTTCTTCCTACTCAATTATAGTTTTTAAATTTACACAAATACCCAAGGTAGCCAATTCCTGTGTGGTTCAGCACAGAGTCCAAGAGTTCTCATCTCCCTTAGGGAAGGTCCCTTAATTACTGTTTACTCGAAAGCTGGATAAATAACACAGAAGTGCAGACCAGCTTTTCTCCAGCCTGCTTACATTAAGGTGCTGCTTCTCCACTAGAGACTAAATGAACCCACTGGGATTGCACAGACCTATATTATAAATGGTGCACACTCGTGTGTCGGGTCTCAGCATGTGATGTTGCTGGAGATGCTGGTGTAAGAGAGTGTGGAACATGGCTACCTGAGAGGGAAGACACTTCTGTCTCAGAATTCACAGCTACCCCATCTCTTGCTGTGGAACTCACCTGCTCTACAAACTCAGTGCAACATGGGCGTCATGGGATAAAGTGTAAGTTTGTGGTCCTTTCCGCTCTGCACAGCCATTAAACATCCCAGGGCCCCTGCCACAGGGGATGAGTTTGCTCCAATAGCACTGGCCAAAATGTCCTTCTTTTCTTTGCATCTCTGCCCATCCAGGCTGATGCCATTCAGCAGAGAGGTGGGTGTATTTCAATGGCCCAGGGGATCATTCAAGGTGAAAAGTTGTAGAAGTACAATACAAGGCCAAATTCTGAGGCCATGGCCCATAGTTCGCTCAGGCCCCATTATGGGAAAACTCCCCTGGCCAAGAACTGAGTAAAGACCTAAGAAGACAGATATGTGTTAATACACAGAGACTGTCACCTCCTTCTCTTGAGTGTCAGGACTCTGGGTGTTAACTGGGTGGGGGTTGGCTGGAAGCTGAAGTCAGACAAATTCCAGTTGGAAATAAGGGCCAAATGTTTAGCACTGAGGGAGATTAACCACTGGAGAACTCTGCAAAGAGAAATGCTGGATTTTCCAACTCCACATGTCTGCAGACCCAGAGTGGATGCTTTCCCAGAAGATCTGTTTGAGGGCTTCATTACACTTAAAATGCTACAAAGGCTCTGTCTTACTGCTTCAGTGTAGACACTACTTACACTGACAACAGGGGTTGTCTTGTCAGTGTAGGTAATCCACGTCCCCAAGAGGTGATAGCTAGTTCAGTGGAAGAATTCCTCCCTCGACCTCATGCTGTCTTTACCAGGGTTAGGTTGATGTAGCTTCATCTCTGAGGGGTGTGAATTATTATTATTTTTTTTTTTGCTGTTTCAAAAGAAGAGCAAGGTTAAGTTATATTAGCAGAGGCTTAGCATGCAAATAACAGTAGGTGATAGTACTGCCCTACCTGGTGCTGGTTAGACCTCAATTGCAGTACTGTGTCCAATTTTGATCACCACTGTATAGAAGGGTGTAGGGAACCTGGAAAGGATCCAGAAGGAAGGCACAAAGATATTCCAAGAAATGGAATGCAAGCCGTATGAACAAGCTAAAGGAACCGGGTGTGTTTAGTTTGGAAAAGAGGAGATTGAAGGCGGGACATGACAGCGGTCTTCAGATACTTGAAAGGCTGCCTTAAAAAAGTGGAGGAAAGTTGATCTCTCTTGCCGCAGAGAGCAGGACCAGAGGCAATGGGTTGAAACTACCGCATAGCAGATTTACAGTAAATTTCAGGAAAAACCTCCTAACTGTAACAACAGGAGGAGAATGGAACAGCCGAGTCGGAAGGTTATGGAAGCTCCTTTGCTGGATGTATTCAAAAGGAGGAGGGACAGTCATCTGACTGCCTGGGATGTTTTAGACTGAACACCTCCTGCATCTTGGCAGGGGGTCAGACTAGCTGACCCTTGTGGTACCTTCTCACGCTGTGTCTCTATGATTCTACAACGTCAAATCCTGGTGTGAACCAGGCCTTGGTGACACACAAGTTATGGAGCTCAATACAGGGTGACTGGGTGAAATTTAATGACCTGTGTTATACAGGAGGGCAGACTGGATGACGTAATCGTGCCTTCTACCTAGCTGGCGTTTTCCAGTCTTCAAGCATTGGGAGTGAAATTTCCCATGCTGGATGTTTGCTTACGTTTGAATTGCTTTTTGAAACTTTCAGGCATAAGAGTTCAGCTGACTACTCGAGTGAAGCTAGGAGAACATATGTCTTGAACATGTTGTTCCATCTCCATGGTTTCCAGCAGATAAAATTCTGGTAACATTCCCCACCCAGTTAACCCAGCCTCTGGTCCTCCCGGGGTTGAGATTTAGGCTCTTGGCTGTTTGGCAGTTGAGAGCTTTTTTGTGTGCGCTGGCACTGGGCTGCAGTTTTGTCTTTTTTATTTTGGGGCCCAGCTGGATTGTTGAGTTAACCCATTTTTTTTTCTTTCTCCCGCTTCGGCCTCCTATAAGCTGCAAAGCAGCCTGGCATTGCCCTATTTTACACTATTATTTGAGGGGGCTTTATAGGCCATAGCTGCCAGGTGGTGTCCTTTAGTTAGGGGATGCAATTATCACATATTGCTTAGCCATGTTATTGGGGGAGCCACCTTTTACACGTGATGAACTGCCCCGTTTTAGAGGCAGCCTTTTTAAAGGCCTGGTTGGATTTTTATAGCAGGGGTCCACACTTTTTTTCTGGGACCAAAGGCCATGAAGGAGTAGGCTATGCCTGGGCACTGAGCCTTTAGGAATAGCAAAAAGGCCATTGCTTTGGGGGAATTTTTGAATGGGAATGGATTTTCCCAGGCCAGGCTTTATCAAGCCCATTTTTTTGGATTCTACGGACTTGTTGGGTTAAATATTGTTGGAGCTGGGCTCTGGTTTTGCCATCCCTTTAGTTTTGTTTGGCTTAGTGGTTTTTTGTTTTGTTTTGTTTGTTTTTTGTGTTTGTTTGTTTTATTGTAATGGCTGGCCGGGGTTGAGATTCAGGTTTCTAGATGTTTGGTAGCAGAGAGCTTGTTTGTGTGCGCCGGCCTTGGGCTGAAGTTTTATTTCTTATCTTTGGGCCCAATTCGATTGTCAAGTTAACCTTTTTACCCCCTTTCTCCCCCTTCGGCCTCCTAGAGCCTGCAAAGGAATTTTTTATTTGACACTTACCCCTTTAACCCTTTTCAAAATATTTTTAATGCATATAAAGATGTTAGCTATATACAATGCTGGTGCTTACCCAGGGGACCCCATGGGGGGGATTTTCTTGTGACATCATAAACCGTGTTGTTGACTTGCATTAATTATATTCCTAAATATTTTTTTTAAAAGACTCCCTTTCCAGCTTTTCCATTGTTTTCTAACCTTCTCAGATATTTGTATTTTGAAATTTCCCTTCCTTTTTAATAGTTTGTGTAACAGAGACCACTGTATTTGTCTCCTTTTTGAGGTAGGAGGGGGCTCTGCTTTTGCCTTTTGTGAATTAGTTCCGAATGAAATTTTGGTTCATCAATCTCTCCGTAATTCTGGTGTTTGTAACTCTAAGATTCTACTGTAGGTGCTGTTTAACACCCTGCTTGACTACTCATGGCTTGGAAAGTGTTTTATCACCTGAGGTGGTATGAGTACATTACACTGCTTCTTTCCAAATGCAGAACTAGGAACTCACTTATATATCTTTTAGGATTTATTATTCTTAATATATTTAATAACCTCCTTTTTGTGATCCTTAACCCTGCCAAGCATGGATTTTTTCCTTGATATATTTCACTTCCCTGAACAATTTTCAAAACTTCCAATTTGTATTCCTTGGTATCTATTTTTCCTTTCTCCCATATGTTGCTTTCCCCTGCCTAATTGCTGCCTTCACTTTGCCACTGAAGTGGGTTTTTTAGCCAAAGTTGTCGACTTACTTGACTGTGGAATAATGACTTCTTAAGCTATCTAAAACTCTTGTTCAGGAACTCCCAATTGTCAATCCCATTTTTCTGTCCACCTTTTCCTCCCAATCTTTTTTTTTTTTTTTATAATTTGCGATAGCTTTGGGGAATTAGCCCTTTTGAAGCATTTAGTGTCTATAGATATTACTGGTTGGGAATTCATCTCTGTTTCTCAATTACAATGTAATATAATCAGTTCTGGTCTTTGTTTTCCTTTCCTCCATCATATGCCCACTTTTTCGTCTCATTTCTAAATAGTCCCAGACTTTTCAGTTACTTTGCATATGGCAGCCTCCCCCATTCTCAAAGCCTGTCTCAGAATTCCCCTTTTTATCTGCTATATCCTTTACAGAAACTGGGTGACTAAAATTGAGTGTGTGTCCACAGCAGGTTATTCTCCAACCATTTCCTTATGAATTGGAACATTGTCTTTGTTTTGCCCACTGCTGCGAATGAGCTGGTGTTTCCACAGAGTTGCTATCAGGGATGACAAGGTCTTTTCCCTGAGGTGTATTTCCTGCTAGTGCCTATTAATGTTTCCCACACCACGATGTATGCAAATTATTGACACAGGGAGCCCCATTGGTATTAGTATGGTCAGTTGTTTATAATTCATTTCTCTAAATAATGAAAATGTTATTTTTCAATGTGTGAAGAGGCATCAATCTGCTTCACCCATGAGAACGGCCTCCAGTAACGCATGAACTGTCTGATATTCACATTGTCTCTTCATCCAGGCATTTGCACTGCAACCATCACCTTAGACCCTGGGAATATACAGAAAGTCGGGGGAACATACGGTACAAGTAGGAGACATCGTTCTGCCTCGGAGTTGGACAACTTCTCTCCTGCTTCATGTCAAATTCCAACTCAACCGAATTCACCAACCCCTCCACCTTCATCCTGCTGGGCATTCCTGGCCTTGAGGTAGCACATGTCTGGATCTCCATCCCCTTCTGTGCAGTCATCTTGGGGAACTTCACCATCCTCTTCATCGTGAAGAGGGAGCCGAGCCTCCATGAGCCCATGTACTATTTCCTTTGCATGCTGGCTGTCACCGACCTGGTCCTGTCCACGTCTACCATGCCCAAAATGCTGAGCATCTTCTGGTTCAATTCCAGGGAGATCGATTTCAGTGCCTGCCTCACCCAGCTGTACTCCATTCACTGCTTCTCAGCGATAGAGTCTGGAATCTTTGTGGCCATGGCTGTGGATCGGTACGTAGCCATCTGTTATCCCCTGAGACATTCCACCATCCTGACAAACCGCATGGTGGTCAAGATTGGCCTGGCTGTGGTGCTGCGTGGCAGCACGCTAGCACTGCCCTATCCCTTCCTGGTGAGGCACTGGCCATATTGCAGAACCAACATCATCCCCCATACGCACTGTGAGCACATGGCTGTGGTGAAGCTGGCCTGTGCCGACATCCACATCAGTAGTTACTATGGCCTATTTGTGCTATTATGTAGGATTGGTCTAGATGTATTTTTTATTGCCCTGTCCTATACACAGATCCTCAAGGCAATCTTCAGTCTCCCCACAAAGGATGCCCGGCTCAAGACTTTTGGGACCTGCGGCTCCCACCTCTGTGTCATCTTAGCCTTTTACATCCCTACTCTCTTCTATTCTCTCACATCCCGATTTGGACACAATTTGCCCATTCATTTCCACGTTTTTATTGCCAACGTGTACCTCCTGGTGCCCCCCATGCTAAACCCCATCATCTATGGGGTGAGGACCAAACAGATCCGGGACAGGCTGCTCCGGATCTTTACTCATAACGGGACTACAGTTTTCTCCTGGTGCTCTAGGTCTCAGACCAAGCTCCATGCAGACCTGGCTGGTGACATGGTGCTGGGCCCTCTTCCCTGAATCACTTACTGGACAGTCAAAAGAGGGGTTTTTTGGTACAGAAAGAGAGCTTTTAAGTGATTATAGGTGAAAGGAAACAGATCTAAGTAGATTACCATGAAAAATAAAACAAAACCACAGTCTGAGCTTAATGTGCTAGTTAGTGTTTGAATCCAGCAGTGTCTCACCCAGTTAGGTCATACAAGCAGGATGAGCATTTGCCCCCCAGTTCTGTCTTTTTCCTCCGGTACTTTCAGGTGTGATAACTCTGTCACCATGTGACTTCTCCCTTTTATGTCTTCTTCCAAATTGCTAGAAAGCCCTTTTGCTGTAACCCAGGTCAAACAGTTCCCATTGCGCAGTGCAGCATGTGAGTCTGCGGCCTGAATTAGGGTCTTTTGGTAGCACCATGTTAGAAATATTAAACTTCTGTACCGGTGCCCCCTTTCACACAGCAAGCCTCTGAGTGCAATCCCCTTATAAACTAAAAACACTTTTAAATATATTTACCAGTATAAATGCTTGGGACAAAGTGGGATTTGGGGCGGAGGCTGACAGCCCAGGACCCCCCATGTAATAACTTTGTGACCCTCCTCAGGAGTCCCAACCCCCAGTTTGAGTACCCCTGATGTAGTGCCATTTCTGGGGTAATTCTTGTGCTTGTGTGCATTTCCTCAGTAAGCCATTAACAGCATTTGGCCTATTTTTTGTTGTACCTGAAGGCTGCTTGTGGGTGTTCTCAATTTCACAATATATTTTAGTAGCACATACATAACTATATGTCATAACTTCATAGACAATGACAGGACATACAACTTAACAGGATATTAATGTAAAAATAGATTAAGACTTTTAGAATGAAACCTCACAAGGCATCCTTTGTACACAACATACCATCATTTTAAGACAGTGGTGAATATGGGGGTGCCAGGATGTCACAATCTCCACCTCCGTCCCCTCCCAGCTGGGCTCCCTCTGCTCCAGGACTGGAATGGGAGCCGTTGCAGCCTGACAAGGAGCCTACGGTGAGTTCTGCCAAGACACAGCACTGGGGCCAACAAGCCAATCTGGAGTGGTGAAGGAAGCCAGGAAGCCGAATAAAAGCAGCTAAGGGTTGGGAGAAGGGTTCTGAGGCAGGTGGGTGAGGCTGTGCATCACACATCTTGTGGACCCTAAAGCTCAGCTACAAAGTCCTGAAGGAAGAGACCATTGTGTGGCTTATTTCCTTAACTTTCAGCTCCCTTTTGTTCTTCCCACCTGGGAACGTGTAGCCCTTTGCCCTGAGACTGGCCCCGGATGCAGGATAGGGATCAGCTTTGAAGCTAGGAGGACAACAGCTGAGAGAGGAGGAAGGATCAGCCCCTCTGTTAGCTTGGAAGGTGGGATATTGGGCAGAGGCCGGGGTGGCTGTGATAGCTCACAGGGAGGGAGATAAACAGCACATCTACCATTAGCTGGCTATTTACACACCTACACGGCACCTTATCTGGAACTACAGGGCAGCCATTGCCCAGGGGCTGAAGCTGAACAGTGAAGCTTGTTACGATACAGATATGCAGGCCATCTGAAAGGCCTATACTTTAAGAATGTAGGTGTATGTTTATCACTTAGCTAGTTATAGAGGTAGAAAAGAAAGAATCTGTATAAGGTCCATCTCTCCCTGTGACGGTCTGAGGCCCTGCTCTTAGGATAAGGCCTTTGGCCAAGCAGCAGAGGCAGCCATGAGCTGGGAAGCGAACGGTCACATCCTCACCTCCCAAACGAGTAAGGCTCTGGGGCTGTTAGGAAGGGGATCCGATCTATCACCTCCAGAGAAAGGGAAGAGCCTAGAACATGTAAAAGGAAATTTCATTTGATAGTTTTCGGTCTGGTAAGAACTCACTTATCAATAGACACAGCTGGGAAACCCTTATGTCTGTATAGATGTAGTTGTGAAAATCTCACTTCTATATTGTTTTGCCATTATAGTTCCCACTTTGCTATTGTTTATTTGCATGGGCTCTGTCTGGTTCTGTGATTGTTTCTGGCTGCTGTATAATTCATTTTGCTGGGTGTAAACTAATGAAGGTGGTGGGATATAATTTGTTAGAGAATCATGTTACAATATGTTAGGATTGGTTAGGTACATTTCTGTAAAATGATTGGTTAAGGTATAGCTGAGAATATTGCTATATAAATTAGGGGCAAACAGGAAGTAAGTTGGGATTTGAAAATAAGGAAAAAGGAACTTGGATTTAAGCTTGCTGGAAGTTCACCCCAATAAACATCGAACTGTTTGCACCTTCGGACTTTGGGTATTGCTGCTCTCTGTTCACTCCTCCTCGTCATCCTCGTCCTGCATAGCAACATCGATGGCATCATTCATCATCTCCTCCTTCATGTCCATGCTCTCCAACTGCTTCTCAAACTCCATCATGATCTTCTGGATCTGGGGCAGCTTCAGCTGGAGGGGGAGGAGAATATACAGTCACTGCCCTGGGGAAATCGAGTGCACTGGCCCTACAGTACCCCATGATGGGAGAAGCCAGGCTGGAGTAGTCAGTAGCTCCCCCATGGGCAGCACTCCTGCCCCACTGCCCAGTCCGGCTGGCAGAAGCCCACATATCTGTCTGTTCATATTGGCCATGGCCTTGGTGACACTCTTCATACCTTATTTCAGTGTGACTGGTGAGGACGTGACCGTACACTTTCCAGCTTATGGTTGCCCCTGCAGTTTAGCTAAAGGTCTTAGCTTAAGAACAAGGCCTGAGACAGTCATAGTGAGAGAAGGCCTATAAACAGGCATACTGTGATTTTGATTCTTTTTTTATACCTCTATAACTAGCTAGGGGATAAGAGTACACCTAAATTCTTAAATGATAGGCCTTTGCAGACAGGCCTGAATATCTATATATATGAGTCAACAGTGTGCCCTTATTGCCAAGAAGGTTAACAGCATTTTGGGCTGTATAAGTAGGGGCATTGCCAGCAGATCGAGGGACATGATCATTCCCCTCTATTCGGCATTGGTGAGGCCTCATCTGGAGTACTGTATCCAGTTTTGGGCCTCACACTACAAGAAGGATGTGGAAACATTCAAAAGAGTCCAGCGAAGGGCAAGAGAAATGATTAGGGGGCTGGAGAGCACATGATTTATGAGGAGAGGCTGAGGTATCTGGGATTATTTAGTCTGCAGAAGAGAAGAATGAAGGGGGATTTGATAGCTGCTTTTAACTACCCGAAAGGGGGTTCCAAAGAGCATGGATCTAGACTGATCACAATGGTAGCAGATGACGGAACAAGGAGTAATGGTCTCAAGTTGCAGTGGGGGAGGTTTAGGTTGAATATTAGGAAACTCTTTTTCACTAGGAGTGCGGTGAAGCACTGGAATGGGTTACCTAAGGAGGTGGTGGAAGTTTTTAAGGCTGAGCTTGACAAAGCCCAGGCTGGGATGATTTAGTTGAAGTTGGTCCTGCTTTGAGCAGGGGGTTGGACTAGATGACCTCCTGAGGTCCCTTCCAACCTTGAGATTCTATGATTCTATGAAACATGAAGTATAAAGGGCGAGTCCTAGGGCTCAGTTGGGCTGCAGCTGCAAAAAGAGAAAGACACTTCCCTGCTCACTCCTGAGCTGGCAGACTGCAGTGGATCTCCACTGAGTTGAGGCCTAGCCAGAGTCCTGGACCCACCAGTGGCCCAAGGCACCAAGGAGCCTCTAGAATTGTCTCTGGCCTTCTGCACAGACAAACTGGAGGACCTCTTATGGATCCAGGTACCTCACAAGGATAGAGAAGGAAGTAGCCCAGGAGCAGCCGAACCTAATCTGGCGGCATGGCAGACAGAGACAACAATTGTGTGTTTTGACTGGATTCCATGTTGACCCAGGGGCTGAATTCTCTGCCACTATTAGGGCCCTGAGCTGAGACTTTTTCCAGCATGTAATGGGAGTGCAGACTCACCACCACGGCATCTCCTGCTGGTTACTCTGAGAATTAGCTCAGTCGAGCTGTGGAGCGCCCTCTGCAGGTGATATCTCATCTGGCATTGCTCTGCTGTCTCCACCGTCTCTGGACCCACATCACTCTTTGGACCACGGCATCCTCTTTAGGACACAGCCCTCCATCCGTGCCCCAACTCCATTCTCTCCCCTTCCGAGGATATCAGCAGTCCTCAATTCAGCCCTGTGCTGCAGTGGCAAGCTGCAGTCCTTTATCTGACCACTCCCTCCAGCATCCAGTGTGGCAAAAGGGGGGGAGGGGGAACCCGGGCCTGCCCACTTCTCTGGGCCCCAGCTAATCGACCTTTGAGTGGCAGACATTTTCTGCCTTCTTCCACTCAGGTCTACTGCCTGCCTTCCCTGGGCCACTTCCCCGTAGCCCTTGCACCCACTCAGCCCTTGTGTCAGGGTCAGCAGTCAGGGTCAGCCAGCAGTCCCACTGCCCTTCTACCCTGCCCAGAACTGCTCTGTCCAGGATGCTGTAGAAAGTCAGTTCCTCTCCTAGGAGCCAGTCCCCCTCCCTTGCTGGTCAGGGAGAGACTGATCTATCCTCTGGTCAGCAGCCTTTTTCTAGGGCAAGTCCGGCCCTGATTGGCTTCCCACAGGCCCTTTCTAATTGGCTGCTGCTCTGCACGGCCTCTCTGGCCCGTTTTAACCCTTTCCTCTCCAGGATGGGGCAGCCGCACCACTACACTGACCCACACTGAGTAAGGCCTTTGGGCTAATGGTTCTTTTCTGCCCTGCCCTGATGCAGTCTAAAGACCTGAACTCACTATCATTTTGCCTGGACCACTGGCCAGAGCCCCAGGCTGTGGGGTACACAGCTAACTCCTAACTGTGGGTGACACCCAGCAACACACTGAAGTGGAGTGGCCTCCCACTGATCTGGGGGGGAGGGACCACCGTTAATCCATCCTGAGGAATCTTAGTAGGGGTGATGGTATGAGTAATGTGGAATCTGTAAAAAAAATCATCAGAGGAAGTCCATGAAAGCTTATGTTCTAATACATTTGTTAGTCTTTAAGGTGCCATAGAAATCCTTGATTGTTTTTGATAAAAAAACCCAGAAAGATAGCATGGGAAAATCTTCTGTAAAAACAGAAGAGTCACTTCAGTCCCTGGAAAAATCATGGAGCAAGTCCTCAAAGAATCCATTTTGAAGCACTTGGAGAAGAGGATGATCTGGAACAGTAAACATGGTTCACTAAGTGCAAGTCATGCCTGACCAACCTGATTGCCTTCCATGATGAGATCTCTGCCTCTGTGGACATAGGGAAAGCAGTGGACGTGATATACCTTGATTTTAGCAAAGCTTTTGATATGGTCTTCCATTGTATTCTTTCCAGCAAGTTATAAAACATGGATTGCATGAACGGACTAAAGGTGGATAGAAAGCTGGCTAGATCATTGGCCTCAAAGGGTATTGGACAGTTGGATGTCTAGTTTTCAGCTGGTATCAAGGGAAGTGCCCCAGGGATCAGTCCTGGACCTGATTTTTTTCAATATCTTCATTAATGATCTGGATGATGGGATGGATTTCACCCTCAGAAGTTTGCAGATGACACTAAGAGGGTGGGAGAGGTAGATACACTGAAGGGTAGGGATAGGTCCAGAGTGACCTACAGAAAGTGGAGGATTGGGCCAAAAGAAATCTGATGAGGTTCAACAAGGACAAGTGCAGAGTCTTGCACTTAGGATGGAATAATTCCATGCACAGCTACAAGATAGGGACCGACTGGCTAAGTGGCAGTTCTGCAGAAAAGTAACTGGGGATTACAGTGGACAAAAAGTTGTATATGAGTCAACAGTGTGCCCTTGTTGCCAAGAAGGGTAATGTCTGATTGGGCTTCATAGGGAGGATTATTGCCAGCAGATCGAGGGAAGTGATTATTTCCCTCTATTTGGGACTGGTGAGGCCATATCTGAAGTATTGCATCCAGTTTTCTCCCCACCTCCTGTCTCCTGGAGAAAGGATGTGGACAAATTGAAGAGAGTCCAGCGAAGGGCAATGAAAATGATTAGGGAGTTTTGGCACATGTCTTATGAGGAGAGGCTGAGGGAACTGGGGTTATTTAGTCTGTAGAAGAGAAGAGTGAGGGGGGATTTGATAGCAACCTTCAACTACTTGAAAGGGGGTTCCAAAGAGGATAGAGCTCGGCTGTTCTCAGTGCTGGCAGATGACAGAACAAGGAACAATGGTCTCAAGTTGCAGTGGGGGAGGTCTAGGTTGGATATTAGGAAACACAATTTCACTAGGAGGGTGGTGAAGCACTGGAATGGCTTACCTAGGGAGGGGAATCTATGTAAGTGCAAGATCAGCAGGGGGAGGCAAACAGGGTACCTGTCGTGGGGCCTTGCAATTTAAAAGGGCTCATGGCTCCCAACCCTCGCTACTGTGGCAGCGTCCATAGCCCCGGGCCATTTAAATCAGCCCCACAGCCACAGGTGATGCAGGCTGGGCAGTGCTGAAAGGCTGGATGAGGAAGGCTTGCGCCCCAGCTCCAGTCCTTCTGCCCTTTCCGGGGGCCTGGAGACCTGCCCCCATACCAGTAAGATTTGTAATTTAATTTCACCGCTTTCCCCCAAAGCAACACCAGTGACTGTGATGTGTTGGCAAGTTTCTGATTGGGAGATGAAGTGGAGTCTTGGAGTTCACAGCTCACATGAGAGGGATCTCACAACCTCCAGCTACTTCTGGAAACCTCAGATTCACCTTGAGAAGATGGTGCAGACTCAGCCTCCCTCTTCCTGCCTTCCCTCTGCATCCCACCCAATGAACAGTCCCTGCCAGAACGGGAGTCCATTTCCCTCTTGGCATGACGGAGAGACCATGATTATGGCAGGGAAGTCAGGACTCCTGGGTTCTGTCTGTCATCCTGCCATCAATCTCTGTGTGGTCTTGGCCAATTTATGTCTCACAGTGTCTCAGTTTACCTATCTGAATAATGGGGATACGTTCGTATAGCCTTTCCTTTGTTAGGTGTTTTGTAGAGCCTTCAAAGAAAGGTGCTGCACAGGATGATGATAGTTACTGATGAGAATTTCTGATCTCTGATCTTTTAGCAACAGCCCCGTGTGTTAGCAGAAAGTGTGTGTGTCTCCCCTCAGTCATCTCCAGATCTGTTTGTCTACTATCTACCCATCCCTCCTGGCAATTTACAGGGTATCAGGACATAGGCATTATCCCTACTTTTCTTCCTAATTAATTATAGTTTGTAAATATACACAAATACAGGGAGCAGCCAATTCCTCTAAGACTCTGCACTGAGTCCAAGAGTTCTTATCTCCCTTAGGGAAGATCCTTAATTGCTGTTTACTCCGAAAGCTGGATAAATAACACAGAAGTGCAGACTGGCTTTTCTCCAGCCTGTTTACATTAACGTGCCACTTCTCTGCTAGAGGCTGAGTGAGCCCCATTGGGATTGCACAGAATTATATTATAAACGGTGCACACTAGTGTGACAGGTTTCAGAGTAGGATGTTGCTGCAGATGCTGGGGTGAGAGAGGCTTTGGGCACGGCTACCTGAGGGGGATTCCCAGGGAAGACACTTCCAACTCAGAATTCACATGTACCATCTCTTGCTGGGGCACTCACCTGCTCGACAAACTCAGTGCAACGTGTGCATCATGGGATACAGTGTAAGTATGCGGTACTTTCCGCTCTGCACAACCATTAATAGCCAATAGCAATGGCCAAAATGTCCTTCTTTTCTTTGCATCCCTGTCCGTCCCAGCTGATGCCATTCAGTGCGGATGTGGCTGTATTTCAGTGGCCCAGGGGATCATTCAAGGTGATATGTGGTAGAAGTACAATACAAGGTGAAATTCTGAGGCCCATGGCCCATAGTTCGTTCAGACCCCGCTATGGCAAAACTCCCCTGGAAAAGAACTGAGTAAAGACCTGAGAAGCCAGGCCATTAAATTTCATCCAGTTACCCTGTATTGAGCCCCTTCACTTGTGTGTCACCAAGGCCTGGTTCACACCAGGATTTTACATTGAAGAATGATAGAGACACTGCGTGAGAAGGTACCACAGGGTCAGCTAGTCTGACCCCCTGCCAAGATGCAGGAAGTATTCAGTCTACAACATCAGAGGCAGATGACTGTCCCTCCTCCTTTTGAATACATCTAGCAAAGGAGCTTCCATAACCTTCTGAGTCGTCTGTTCCATTCTCCTCCTGTTGTTACAGTTAGGAGGTTTTTCCTGAAATTTACTGTAAATCTGCTATGCGATAGTTTGAACCCATTGCCTCTGGTCCTGCTCTCTGCGGCAAGAGAGATCAACTTTCCTCCACTTTTTTGAGGCAGCCTTTCAAGTATCTGAAGACCGCTTTTATGTCCCGCCTTCAATCTCCTCTTTTCCAAATTAAACACACCCAGTTCCTTTAGCTTGTTCATACGGCTTGCATTCCATTTCTTGGAATATCTTTGTGCCTTCCTTCTGGATCCTTTCCAGGTTCCCTACACCCTTCTATACAGTGGTGATCAAAATTGGACACAGTACTGCAACTGAGGTCTAACCAGCACCAGGTAGGGCAGTACTATCACCTACTGTTATTTGCATGCTAAGCCTCTGCTAATATAACTTAACCTTGCTCTTTTTTTTTTGAAACAGCAAAAAAAAAAAAAAAAAATCCACACCCCTAAGAGATGAAGCTACATCAACCTAACCTGTTATAGACAGCATGAGGTCAAGGGAGGAACTCTTCCACTGAACGAGCTATCACCTCTTGGGGAGGTGGATTGACACTGACAAGACAACCCCTGCTGTCGGTGTAAGCAGTGTCTACACTGAAGCAGTAAGACAGAGCCTTTGTAGCATTTTAAGTGTAGACAAACCCTCAAGCAGATCTTCCAGGTAAGCATCCAGTCTGGGTCTGCAGACTCTTTGCAGTGTTCTCCAGTGGTTAATCTCCCTCAGTACTAAACAGTTGGCCCTTATTTCCAACTGGAATTTATCTGACTTCAGCTTCCAGCCACTGGGCCTTGCTCTGCCTTTCTCCACAATATTAAAGAGCCCAATACTTCTATATAAGATAAATACATCAATTACTTTAAGTGTCTCTCTATCCGGCATTTTCTCCCACCTGTTCAATTTTTCAACATCCCTTTTGAAAGGAGGAACCCAGAACTGGACACAGTCAGTTACACCAATGCCATGTGCAGAGGTAAAATCCTTCCCCTGCTTCAACTCACCACTCCCCTGTCTATGCATCCAAGGATCACATCAGCCCTTTTGGCCACAGCATCACACTGGGATCTCACAATGAGTTGGGTGTCCAAAGTGACCCCTAAATCCATTTCAGGGTCCCTGTGTTCCATAATACCATGCCCTAGTCTGAGGATCAGGCCGGCATTCCCCGTTCCAAGATGATAACTTTGCATTTGAGTGTATTAAAACATTTGATTTTGCATAGGCCCAGCTCACCAAATGCTCCATACCAACTGGTATGCCTGCCCCGGCCTCCTCATTTTAACCACTCTGCAAATCTTTGGGTCGTTCACAAATTTTATCTGCAGTGATTTTCTATTTGCTTCCAGATCATTGATGAAAATATTGAATAGCATCCAGCCTAGAACTGATCCCTGCAGAATCCCCACTAGAAACACCCCCATTCCCCAACAATGGTCAATTCACAACTGGTTTCTGAGATCTGTCAGTTAGCTAGTTTTTATCCCATTTTACGTGTTCTCTACTGATATTGTACAATGTTTCTTTGTTTATCTGAATAGTTTCCCCCACAAAATCTAATGTCTCAGAGAAATTAAGGTTCAGTGCATCTGTGCAGTTCCCTTCATCAACCAAACATGTACTCTCATTAAATGAAGAAATTGGAATTATTTGACAAGACCAGTTTTCCATAAACCATGTTGTTGACTGGCATTAATTATAATCCTAGATGGTTTTTTTTCAGTGATCCCATACCAGCTTTTCCATTGTTTTCTAACCTTCTCAGATATTTGTATTTTGAAATTTCCCTTTTTTAAAATAGTTTAATATTTAACAGAGGCCTGCCCTGTATTTGCCTCCTTTTTGAGATGGGAGGGGGCTCTACTTTTGCCTATTGTGTACGGCTTCCGAATGAAATTTGTGGTTCATCAATCTCTCCATAATTCTGGTGTTTGTAACTCTAAGATTCTACTGTAGGTGCTGTTTAACACCCTGCTTGACTACTCATGGCTTGGAAAGTGTTTTATCACCTGAGGTGATATGAGTACACCACACTGCTTTTTTCCAAATGCAGAACAAAACTATTTCTTGAATACATCTGCCTTTTCTGAAACATGAAAAAGATTCCTTTACCCTTCTAGGAACTCACTTAAATATTTTCTGGGATTTCTTATTTTCTTAATATACTTAATAAAGTCCTTTTTGTGATCCTTAACTCTGCCAAGCATGGATTTTCTTTGATATCTTTAACTTCCCTGGTCAATTTTCAAAACTTCCAATTTGTATTCCTTGGTATCTCTTTTTTTTTTTCTCCCATGTGTTATATGTTGCTTTCCCCTGCCTAATTGCTGCCTTCACTTTGACACTAAAGTGGGTTTTTAGCTGAAAAAGAAGGTGGACAACTTTGGCTATCTAAAACTCTTGTTCAAGAACTTCCAATTTTCATTCCCATTTTTCCATCCCACTTTTCCTCCCAATCATTTTTTCTGATAATTTGCCTCAGCTTTGGGGAATTAGTCCTTTTGAAGCACTAAGTGTCTATAGATATTACTGGTTGGGGACTCTTCTCTGTTTCTCAATTTGAATGTAATGTAATCAGCTCCATTCTTTTTTTCCCTTTCCTCAATCATATGCTCCCTTGTTGTTCTCTTCTCTAAACAGTCCCAGACTTTTCAGTCACTCTGCACATGTCCGCCTCCCCCATTCTCAACGTCTGTCTAAGAATTCCTCTTTTTATCTGCTATATCCTTTACAGAAACTGGGTGACCAAAACTGAGTGTGTGTCCACAGCAGGTTATTCTCCAGTCCTTTCCTTATGCATCCGAACATTGCCTTTTTTGCCCAGTGCTTCGAATGAACTGCTGTTTCCATAGTGTTGCTATCAGTGACGACAAGGTCTTTCTCTGAGGTGTATTTCCAGCTAGTGCCCATTAATTTTTCCCACACCATGATGTGTACAAATTATTGATGCAGGGAGCCCCATTGGCATTAGTGGGGTCAGTTGTTGATAATTAATTTCTCTGAATAATGAAAATGTCACTTTTCAGTGTGTGAAGAGCCGTCAATCTGCTTCACCCATGAGAACAGCCTCCAGGAGTGCATGAAATGTCTGATATTCATATTGTCTCTTCATCCAGGCAGTTGTGCTGCAACCATCGCCCTAGGCATATACAGAAAGTCAGGGGAACATACGGTACAAGTAGGAGACACCATTCTGCTTCGAGTTGGACAACATCTCCCCTACTCCATGTCAGATTCCAACACAACCGAATTCACTAACCCCTCCACCTTCATCCTGCTGGGCATTCCTGGCCTGGAAGCAGCCCATATCTGGATCTCTATCCCCTTCTGCGCCATGTACATCATAGTCATCTTGGGGAACTTCACCATCCTGTTCATTGTGAAGAGGGAGCTAAGCCTCCATGAGCCCATGTACTATTTCCTTTGCATGCTGGCCATCACTGACCTGGTCCTGTCCACGTCCACCGTGCCTAAAATACTGAGCATCTTCTGGTTCAATTCCAGGGAGATCGATTTCAGTGCCTGCCTCGCCCAGCTGTACTTCATTCACTGCTTCTCAGCAATAGAGTCTGGAATCTTCGTGGCCATGGCTGTGGATCGGTACGTGGCCATCTGTTATCCCCTGAGACATTCCACCATCCTGACAAATCGCATGGTGGTCAAGATTGGCCTGGCCGTGGTGGTGCGTGGAAGCATGCTCGCACTGCCCTATCCCTTCCTGGCGAGGCATTGGCCATATTGCAGAACCAACATCATCCCCCATACGCACTGTGAGCACATGTATGTGGTAAAACTAGCCTGTGCCGACATCCGCGTCAGTAGTTACTATGGCCTATTTGTGCTAATCTGTAGAATTGGACTAGATGTGTTTTTTATTGTTGTGTCCTATACCCAGATCCTCAGGGCCATCTTCAGCCTCCCCACAAAGGACGCCCGGCTCAAGACTTTTGGGACCTGCAGCTCGCACCTCTGTGTCATTTTAGCCTTTTACATCCCAACTCTCTTCTCTTCCCTCACATCCCGATTTGGGCACAATTTACCCCTTCATTTCCATGTTTTTATTGGCAACGTGTACCTCCTTGTGCCCCCCATGCTAAACCCCATCATCTACGGGGTGAGGACCAAACAGATCCGGGACAGGCTGCTCCAGCTCTTAACTCATAAAGGGACTAAAGTTTTCTCCTGGTGCTCTAGGTCTCAGACCAAGCTCCATGCAGACCTGGCTGGTCACATGGTCCTGGGCCGTCTTCCCTGAATCACTTACTGGAGAGTCAAAGAGACAATAAACCCTTTCCTGGCCTTACTGTGCTTTCTTAGCATGACATACTATGGAATTGGTTTATCTACAGCTCATTAACACATAGAGTTGCCACCTTTCAAATTGTAATTCTAATTGTAACTGGACACCTCTTACACCTGGAGACCTGGCCCTTGTCCCACCTTTCCCCCCAAAATCCCCACCACTGCTCCACATCTTCTGTCAAGGCTCCACCCACTTCTTGGCCTTTCCCCCCTAAGGCTCTGCCCCTGTTTCTCACTCCTCTCCATTCCCCCGTCACTCTCTGGATCATCTGTGTGATGGGTCCCTCCTGGGTTGCCACCTGATACTGAGATAGAGCTGACCCATCTGTCTCACCAATCTGGGTTCCCTCTTGCATTGTAATATTGTGACAAGCTGAACCCCTCCAAGCTTGCCTCTCATCAACAGCCATGGGCAGGGACCACCCCCAGATGTGTTCATGACTGCTGTGGCCAGCCACTCATGAAACCACCATACAGATGCTACAGCCACAAGACTCTCAGCTCCCCAGTCTAACACTCCAGGCCTCTACTGTCCTACCCTGGTCAAAACCTTACCAGTATGAATTTATTACCCATCCGCCACTTCTACAAAGGAAAATGGATGTGCACCAACTCTTGTGCATGAGCTGAGATTTTTCCCCTTTGCACTTCAAACAACAGATTATGTTAGGTAAAATATAAAATAGGTATTTTAGCTATGGAAAGAGAGCTTTTAAGTGATTATAGGTGAAAGGAAACAGATCCAAGTAGATTACCATAAGAAATAAAACAAAATCACGATCCAATCCTAATGTACTAGGGAGGATTGAATCAAGCAGTGTCCCACCCAGTTAGCACAAGCAGATTAGCTTTTTCAAGCAGGCTTCCTTCTTTCCTGCCCGGGACCAGCATTTTCCCCCAGTTCTGTCTTTTCCCTCTGGTACGTCCAGGTGTGTTGTTATAGGGAGAATGACAACTCTGTCATCATGGTATTGCCCCTTTTATATCTTCTTTGAACTTGCCGGAAAGCCCTTTTGATGTGATCTGGGTCAAAGAGTTCCCATCGTGCAGTGCGATCTCAGAGAGGTTTCTATTGTGCGCAGGTCCTGGGGTAATCCTCGGGCTTGTGTGTATTGCCTCACTTCGCCATGGACTGTCTTTGGCCTTTGTCTTGTTGTACCTGAAAGGTGGCTCGAGGGGTTCTCAACCTCACCCCATGTTTCAGAAGCACATGCAAAGCCAAACTCCTTAACTTCAAATCGAGTGACAGCACATGCAACTTAACAGGATATTAATGTTCAATAGATCACAACTTTTAGAATGATACCTCACAAGGCATCCTTTGTACACAACATACCATCATTATATGCCTGTGGAGAATATAGGGGTGCAGGGTGCCACGATCTCCACCTCGCTCTGCTCCGGGGCTGTGACGGGAGCTGCTGCAGCCTGACCAGGTGCCTGGGGTGTGTGCTGTGAGGATGCAGCCCTGGGGCTGACAGGGCAGTCAGGAGCGGAGACAGAATCCAGGAAGCCGTATAAAAGCAGCTGATTGTGAGCGGGTCGTGCGGCAGGCAGGCGAGATTGTGCACCATACAGCTCGTGGGCCTTGAAGCTCAGCTACAAAGTCCTGAGGGCAGAGACCATTGTGTGGCTTATTTCCTTCACATTCAGCTCCCTTTTGTTCCTCCCGGCTGGGGGCTTGGAGCAGGCAGGGTCCCTGCAATGGGAACAGGCTGGGAGCCCTTTGCCCTGAGCCAGGCCTCGGGGGCAGGGCAAGGGATAAAGTTGAAGCGAGGAGGACAACAGCTGAGAGAGGCGGAAGGAGAAGCCCCTGTGTTAGCTGGGAAGGCGGGATGCTGGGCAGAGGCCGGGGTGGCTGCGATAGCTCACAGGGAGGGAGATAAACGGAACATCTACCATTAGCTGGCTATTTATACATGTAGATGGCACCTTATCTGAAACTACAGGGCACCCATTGCCCAGGGGCTGAAGCTGGATAGTGAAGCTGAGTCTAACATACACTCTGCATGATGCTTTTAACCACTACATCTAGAAGCTCTTTAGGTAGGCTGATGACATTGGTGTGGTGCTCTTCTCTGTCCAATGATGATAACGGTCAGCTGTGTGTGTGTTCCCTCTGTGTGCTGCCCTGGCTCTGCACAGACAGCTGACACAGCAGACCCCGAGAGAACCCCCAATGATCACAGACTCTGATAAGGTACGAAGGCACCCGGCCAGGTTTATTGCCAAATGAAGCACAGGCCTAATTCCCTGGCTCAATGGCTGGTTCCTAAACGGGTGACTAACTTAAGGTAGCTGCCAGAGAAGCATCAAGAGGTCTTTTATAAGGATGAGGTGATCAATTTCGATGGCTGCGGCAAAGGTGCCCATGACAGGCCCAAGACAGCTGGTGAAGTTGCTTTCAGTACAACTAGAGACACGGCCAAAAATAGGAAAAGGGCTTATGATTGCAAGTGCAGTGGGCTCTCATCAGACCTGGTGACCATGTACCAGTTCGTTACCATAGATGTTGGAGATGCAATAAACTACAGGACAAGTGGGAGTTAAATCCCCATAGTGTGGTCACTCACAACAACCCCAAACTGTCGGTTTACACTATCCAGCCTGACACATAGGGACCTGCTAAAACACTGGACTTTTATTCCGACCAGGGCTCATAGGAGGCACAGAGCAGCATGTTCTGAGGAGACTGAAATCAAAGCAGGAAACCCAAACCCTGATCAACATTGACAGGTCCCTCAAATTGACCTGGTGCAACCCAGGAACAGGGGAATAGAAAATATGAGTAATGAACCACCAGATTTGAACGTCTCAGAGAACTACTAGTGGTGCACTGCCTGTTACACTTAAAGATTATTTTGTGATTGGCTCTATGTAGTGCTTTAATGAATATTGTTGTGTATAGTATAAAGTAGTGGACATGGGATATTAAATATATTAAATGCCCTTTTATTGATTGTGGATGGTTTTATATAACACGATGCTGGTAAATCCTGTTAATATGGGGCCCTGCTGTGTTGGTGGGAACATTGTGGCTGTTTCAGAATTTTAGCCAGGGGGGAAAGTAAAGGATCAGTTGGCGCCTCACAAAAACGTTGTGAGAGTTTTTGATTGGCCCTTTCCTAGTATGAAGGTTTGATGGGAAACCAGGCCCCTGAGACTGAAAGGCTCCAGGGGCAATGGGGAAAGGCCAATGCTCCAAGTGAGGCTGATTGACAGGGCAGGCAGGCCAATGAGGGAGTCGGAGGCTGGGGCTGCCTGGGCCAGAGCAGCTCCGAGCTAAGGAGAGAGCAGGGGCCCAGGCTGAGCCGGGAGCAGAGCCGCAGCCAGAGCCAGAGGGGTCAGAGAAGCAGCCCAGGGAGCTGGAGGAAGAGCAGCAGCAGTGCTGGGGCTGGAGATGGGGCTGGAGCAGTCTCGAGCTGGGTGCTCTGAGCAGCTGGGAGAGCGAGGGGGACCCTGGGCAGAGAGTCCAGCCCAGGAAGATGCCCTAGGCTAAGAGACCTTGCAGGCTACAGAGAAAGAGGAATCATAACCCCAATGGGGGAGCCGACACTGGGAGAAGGGCCCTGCCACCTAGATCCTGAGGCATGTGGCCACCACCAGAGTAAGTGTCCGACCTACATCATCCTTGCAGCACAGACAGAGCCTGGGCAGGAGGCCTGGGAAATGTGAGGAGCAGACTGTGAATGGCCCTTACATTTCAGAGATGGCTGTTTGTGATGCTCCCTGCCATAGAGCGGAGTTACGTGCTCTCCTGTCCTTATACCGGATGGACAGGGGTGATGTCCCAAATTCTGTTTGCTAGAAGCTGTGAATGGGTGATGGAGGATGGATCACTTGATGATTAGCTGTTCTGTTCAACAGACTCCTTTCTCCAGCCCACCAAACAGGCCCATAGAGATATATGTCAGTGGGAGTCAGGTGCTTAAGGACCTTTGTGAACCATGAGAAAAAAACCCCATTGAATGACCAATGAACTTTCCTGGCTTCTGAACTACCCCGGTGAAGGGGGCTAGCAAAAGGATCTCAGTCCTCGCTCCCACTTCCTTTACCCAGAGGCCTCCCTGCCCTCGAGGACTCCCCTTCCACTCTCCTGTCTGGCAGAGTCCTCGTAAAACCCGACAAGGCTGGGCCCAGGATTCCTGCGGGGCTCGACCCCCAACCCTGCTGTGGTCACCCAGGACAGGGGCTAGGGTGTCCCCACTCCGGGGTACTCTCTCTGCACTGGGCACCTCCCTGACCCACTGATCATTTCATACAATTTAAAGCAAATACAAGTTGTTTAATTAACAATTAATTTTAAAAAAGAATAAGAAAAATGGGAAAGGTTGAAGGAAACACATCACCCTGCTCTGTGGCCGGGAACACCACAACCAGTGTCTGGAACGTCAGGGCAGTTCAGTCTGTTCCTTGTAGGTCCCAGGCTCCTTCTCAGGCCCTGGCTGTGCTGCAGAGACGCTGCGGGTTGGACACTTGCTCTGGCGGTGGCCACACGCTCTCAGGCTCTAGGTGGCAGGACCCTTTTTCCCAGCGTCGCCCCCGCCCGGTCGGGGTTATGATCCCCCTCCAAGTCTGGCCTGCAGAGCCTCTTGGCTGAGGCGTCTCCCTGCGCTGGCCCCACTGCCCAGGGTCCCCCTCACTCTCCCCAGCTGCTCACCGCACCCGGCTCCGGACGGCTCCAGCCCCAGCTCCAGCTCCAGCCCCAGCTCCAGCTCCAGCCCCAGCTCCACTCGGCCTCAGCACGGCTGCTGCTGCTGCTCTGCCTCCAGCTCCCTGGGCTGCTTCTCTGGCCTCTCCGGCTCCGGTTGCTGCAGCTCTGCTCTCTCTGGGCTGTGCTCTGGCTTTGGGGCTGCAGCTCTGCTCCCAGCAGCTCAGCTCGGGCCCCTGCTCTCTCCTTAGCTCGGCCCCACTCTGTCTGACCCAGGCCAGTCCAGTTCACACGGAGGACGGGACCCCCCCAGCCTCCTGACTCCCTGATTAGCTGCCCGCCCTGTCAATCAGGCTGATCTGGAGCATTGGCCTCTCCCCATTGTTCCTGGGGACTGTCAGTCTCAGGCTCCTGATTTGCTGTCGACCCTTCCCCTTTTAGTGCTGGGAGCTAGCAACCAAAACACCCCCACTGAGTGTTAGTAAGGGGGCAACCGTCCCCTTACACTCGGATGCAGTGCATCCGGCCCCATGGACTTGTGCTCATGAAAGGTGTGTATGAAATGTTATTGTTTGCTGAATATGATTATCCTATTTGTACGCCTGTATCATGTTTGTGTCTGAATATTGAGTGTGTACCTATATTTCAGATGTGTTTGCTCCTGTGATAAACAGCAACAAGGTCTTTAGACAGCACATCTTAGCATTTAACTCACAATGTTAAAGTGTTAAGACAACACCTAACTCACAATGGACCATAGAAGAGGCTTATCCTATGTTTTCCCACAAACTGGGCTGAGGGTTTTGTTTCAAACAATGGGTTTCCCTCCATATGGCAAACACTATATAAGGCCCTGGAAACATTTTCATTTAGCCTCTTTCCTGCTTTAACCTCTGGACTATGGACATATACTGGGGGAGCATTCTAACTAATGAGCTGCCAGTATTAAGTGGGGTGTCCCAGGTGTCTGTCCTGGGGCCGGTTTTGTTCAACATCTTCATTAATGATCTGGATGATGAGATGGATTGCACCCTCAGCAAGTTCACAGATGATAGGCTAGAGGGTAGGGATAGGGTCCAGAGTGACCTAGAGAAATTGGAGCATTGGGACCTAGGAAATCTGATGAGGTTCAACAAGGACAAGTGAAAAATCCCATGCCCTGCTACAGGCTGGGGACCGACTGGCTAAGTACCAGTTTTGCAGGGAAGGACCTGGCTATTACAGTGGACAAGAAGCTGCATATGAGTCAACAGTGTGCCCTTATTGCCAAGAAAGCTAACCCGATATTGGTATTGGGCTGCATTAGAAGGCGCACTGCCAGAAGAACAAGGGAAGCATCATTCCCCTCCATTTGGCACTGGTGAGAGCACATCTGGAGTACTGTTCCCAGTTTTGGGCCCCCCCACTACAGAAAAGTTGTGGACAGATTGGCGAGTCCAGCAGAGGGCAACAGAAATGATTAGGGGGCTGTCCAGTCTAGATCTGTAGACATGGGGTTTTGGAGAATCGACCACTTCCCTTCACAATGTGTTCCAACATTTAATCACCCTCAATACTAAACATTTGGCCCTTATTTCTAGGTGGAATTTCTCTGGCTTCAGCTTCCAGTCATTGGGCTAATCTTTGCCTTTCTCCACTGGATTACAGAGCCCATTATTTCCAATTGTTTTCTCCCCATGAAAGTCTCTGCTGGATTGTCTTTTTGATAAGATAAATAGTTGAAGCTCTTTAAGTCTCTCTTAGAGGGATGATGCCCAGGACAGAATGGCTGGTTTAGCATCTGTGCACCCAGATACCCAACCTGTGACTGATGCTTTGAGAGGGAACTGTGTAAATAACCGGAGTGAAGGAATCACTCAACTGATCTCTCGGGGATAGAGAGGGGGTGATGAAGGCATCTCCATCCAGGTCCTGATTTTCCAGGACTTTGTTCATGACATCCATGACATTATTGATGTAAACCGTGACCATATAGATCATTGTTGCAACCAGGCTCCTATGGTTGCACCAGGTCTTGTACACAGGAGGCCAAGTGGGGTTTCTAAGGGAAGGTTGTAGTTTGCTGATTATGATTATGCTGTCTGTATAAAAACAACAAGGAGTCTGGTGGCACCTTAAAGACTAACATATTTATTTGGGCATAAGCTTTCACGGGTAAAAACCTCACTTCTTCAGATGCATAGAGTGAAAGTGACAGATGCAGGCATTATATACTGCCACATGGAGAGAAGGGATGTGTGTATCATTTTTGTATTCAACGTTATGAATATTGGCTATGTACTTGTTTGATTCTAAGCAGCCTCAGTGAAGCATTTGGTGAGATTCTTGACAAAGGACTATTCTCAGGAACAGGATGTTAGGAATCATTAAAAAGGGGATAGAGAATAAGACAGAGAATATATTATTGCCCTTATATAAATTGATGGTACGCCCCCATCTCGAATACTGCGTACAGATGTGGTCTCCTCATCTCAAAAAAGTTATACTGGCACTAGAAAAGGTTCAGAAAAGGGCAACTAAAATGATTAGGGGTTTGGAATGGGTCCCATATGAGGAGAGATTAAAGAGGCTAGGACTCTTCAGCTTGGAAAAGAGGAGACTAAGGGGGGATATGATAGAGGTCTATAAAATCATGAGTGATGTGGAGAAAGTAGATAAGGAAAAGTTATTTACTTATTCCCATAATACAAGAACTAGGGGCCACCAAATGAAATTAATAGGCAGCAGGTTTAAAACAAATAAAAGAAAGTTCTTCTTCACACAGCGCACAGTCAACTTGTGGAACTCTTTACCTGAAGAGGTTGTGAAGGCTAGGACTATAAGAGTGTTTAAAAGAGAACTGGATAAATTCATGGAGGTTAAGTCCATTAATGGCTATTAGCCAGGATGGGTAAGGAATGGTGTCCCTAGCCTCTGTTTGTCAGAGGGTGGAGATGGATGGCAGGAGAGAGATCACTTGATCATTACCTGTTAGGTTCACTCCCTCTGGGGCACCTGGCATTGGCCACTGTTGGTAGACAGGATACTGGGCTAGATGGACCTTTGGTCTGACCCAGTGCAGCCGTTCTTATGTTCTTATGTCCAATTGAGAAAAACTTAACTGATAACGGACTTTGGGAGATGCCAATCTACATCTGAGCTTTCTAGGAACGTTCAAACTAACATGTAAACAATGGCTACAGCCTGCAAAAAGCTGAATCATTCATAGACATGTGACTTGCCCAGGTGACTGCAAACTCCATCTTGTTCAGGGAATTTTACTCAGGAGAACAAAGGGATTTCCACCCATAATGGAAAGACTATATAAGACCCTGGAAACCCCTCAATTTTGTCTTCAGCTGGCTCAAAATATAGCCTCTCCACCCCAAAGAGATGCCTGACAGAAACTGGAACAAAGGACAGTAACTATGAGGGTGTGAGTGTTTGCTGGACCCAGACTAGGAAGAAGTCTAGTCTGTGTGAGAAGCTCTTCTGTGGATCAGGTTTTAAGGGAAGACTGGGGGTCAGATCTCCTGGAGGGGAAAGTCTACCCAGCTGACCAGTTGGGAGCAGAGAGTGGGATAACCAAGGGAATCTTATCGATCTAAAGCACTCCATTAAATAATGTTATCCCAGCTACCCTTGTAAAAGATAACACTGTCTCTTCAAGGCTGTGGGGAGAAAAACTTTGCATTTGGGAAGCTTCACAATGGGGTGGGGTCCAACCAAAACAAATTCCAGAGGGAGGGGCCAGGAGCAGGCATGGTTGCAGTGCACCCTTTCCCTGCCAAAGCCTCAAGCACATGCCTGAATTGAAAGCCTTCTCCAAAGAGGCAGAAGAATCTGTATCAGAGCACCTACCATGGTACACAAAGGAATTGGGAAATACAGTGAACACTAAACAAGCTAAATTGTGTGAACAAAGACTGTCCAACACAGATTTGCTGTTAATCTTGTGTCTTTTGCTACTTCATCCATGGGTCAAGACAAAGGAGTTAATACTGATGGTAAGACCTTTAAAGATGTGTGACATACCTGATTTGTGGGGAAAAAAAACTTGTACATGCTAAGGATGGTGACAAGACAGCCCCACAAGTGTTTTTCAGCTTATACCTGTAAACAGGCTGGAAGCTTGGCACATCAGCAAAAGCATAACAGGCCTACCTTGCTGTGTGGCAGGGAAACTGAGGCACACTGCCACATGGCATTGGTGGCTAAATGCCAAGACTCCTATACTTTGACCCATGTTGCTATCTGCACTCTGTTAGCAATACTGCACATGAACATGTTTTCAGGCACCCAGAGACCAGGAACCCAGAACTTTGCTAGGAGACTTATGAATGACATCATAGGGTTTAAAGGTACTGGGAGGGTGAGTGACCGGAAACAAACAGGGATTTTACATGTAATACCTCCATCCTGGACAGTGTCCAAGATTCTGGCAGTAAGTTCAGGAGGAGGGTGTGACGTTATTGACATAAATTGTGACCACATACATCATTGTTGCAACCAGGCTCCTCTGGTTGCACCAGGTCTTGTACACAGGAAGTCAAGTGGGGTGTCTATGGGAAGGTTGTAGTTTGCTGATTATGTTGTCTGTATGTGTGTATAATGTTTGTATTTGAATTTATGAATATTGGCTATTTACTTGTTTGATTCTAAGTAGCCTCAGTGAAACATTTGGTCAGATTCTTGAGAAAGGACTATTCTCAGTAAGTGCCCAATTATGAAACATTTAATTAACAATGGACTTTGGGAGATGCCAATCTACATCTGAGCTTTCCTGGGAATGTTGAAACTAACATGTATACAATGGAGTCGGCCTGCAAAAAGCTGAATCATTCATAGACATGTGACTTGCCCAGGTGACTGCAAACTCCATCTTGTTGTGGGGATTTTACACAGCAGAACAAAGGGGTTTCCACCCACAATGGAAAGACTATATAAGACACTGGAAACCCCTCCATTTTGTCTTCAGCTGGCTCAAAAGAGAGATTCTCCACCTCAAAGAGATGCCTGAAAGAAAATGGAACAATCTGTCTGTTATTACTTGGAACCACTTACATCCTACTTTTTTATATTTAATAAAATCACTTTTTGCTTATTCATTAACCCAGAGCAAGTATTAATACCTGGGGGAGCAAACAGCTGTGCATATCTCTCTATCAGTGTTATAGAGGGCGGACAATTTATGAGTTTACCCTGTATAAGCTTTATACAGTTTAAAGCAGATTTATTCGGGATTTGGATCCCTTTGGGAACTGGGTATCTGGGTGCTGGAGACAGGAGCACTTCTTAAGCTGTTTTCAGTTAAGCCTGCAGCTTCTGGGGGATGTGGTTCAGACCGGGGTCTGTGTTTGCAACAAGCTAGCGTGTCTGGCTCAACAAGACAGGGTACTGAAGTCCCAAGCTGCCAGGGAAAACGGGATCAGAGGTAGTCTCAGCACACAGGGTGGCAGTCCCAAGGGAGTTTCTGTGACCCAACCCATCCCAAAATCCTTGTGAAAACTATCTCTGTCTCTTTAATACAGGATATAGACCCTGCTGAAGAAGTGGTTGTCGGTGAAAATGCTAATGACCCACCTCAGAGAGGGGAGGAGTTACGTTGGACTGGTAAGAAACTATGAAAGAGCTGCTTGCAGAAGACACACCTCTTAGCCCAGAGAATACCAATCACAAATCCCTAAGAAAGGGGAGTGGGGAACCTCCCAGTGTTGGGAATGGGGACCACAGGGAAAGCCCAAGGTGAAGACGCGGTGAATTTTTTGCATTGCCATACCCTGTCGTTGGGAAGCAGCTCGATAGGGGCTAGCTAACCAGGAAAGTCCCCTTACATCTTTATCTCACCAGACTCTGGCATACCAAGACCCCAAAGACAATCTTAGACTAAGATCCCTACTGACGGCGACACTTTGGGGAAAGGAAAACCAGTAGTTAAACACATGTTAAGGTTCAGGAAGAAGGTGAAAGACACAATGGGTATTGAACAAACCAAACTGTCCAAACACAAGGCGTGGTACAATAAAAAATACTTGGAAATGCCCACCAGTGATAAAAGATTTTTTGTTATTGTTAAATCTCATAATGCAAAGTTAGTTGCTAATGGTAAATTTTATGACAAAAAATTGATTCTCATGTCACTAGGCTGATCTACAAAGTGTTGAAAGGTACACAGAACTTTGCCAGAACACCTGTGGATAGCACTACATTATTTGCAACACTTGGGAATTGTATGGTCAAAAACTAAATAGAGCCTTGAACACACTGTTTCTGCATCAGTTACTCCTTCAGTGAACTAAGGGGGGAGGTGTGACATCCTGTACCCCAAAGCAACACCCTGGCACCCCCATATTTACCATGGTGATATGATTATTGTGTAATGTATACACTCTATGCCATGTAAGGTAAGTTATGATTTGCTGAATATGATTCCCTATTTGTGTGTGTGTGTCATTTCTGTACCTAAAGTTATGAAAGCATGCAAGGGCACGTGACCAGCTCATGGGACAGTGGCTTCCATCTTGTGCCTTTACTTTTCCAGTAACTGTGCTGGGGACTTTTGTTTGGAAAAATGAAGTTCCCTCCCCATTGGAGAATACGAAAGGTGGAAGTGATATAATCATTTAGCCTCCCTCCCTCCACAACACAACTCCTGCAAATACTTAGGAACAAGGACTGAACTGGGGATGTGGGCCCAGGCTGAAGGGGTTGTATGGATGATTGGTGAACTGCTTTTGCCATCAAGGTCAGACATGGCTTGATTCAATTCCAGTCTAGTTTATAGAACTCCCATTGCAATTTTGTTTATTTCTTAGGTAACAAACTTTAAGCTGTATGCTATTACTTATAGTCACTTACAATCCATCTTTGTGTAGCTAATAATACTTACAGTCACTTAAAAGCTATCCTTCTGTACTTAATACATCTGCTTTCTATTTATTTACCTAAAAGAGTGTGGTGTTAGAAATGTAAAAGGGAAATCTTCTCAGGAACAGGGGCTGGTGCATTCTCCTCTCCACACAGGTCAGGCTTCTGATCAGGGCAAGATGGTACAGCCCTGGGGTTCTCAGTGGGAGATCTGCGGGGAAGTGGCAGGATCGTTTCTATTGTTGGTTAATGCATGGCTAGTGAAAACATTCATGTAACTGCAGCTGTGTGTGATTGTGTCAGTGCATGACCTGGAGAGGATTGCAGTTTGTCACAGCCTCACAATGTGAGAGAGAGACCAGGTTGGTATGCCAGAGGGGTCAGCAGAAGCCCTGTTTCAGGTTGCACCTTGGGGAAGTCTGTCATATCCAGCGAACATGCTCTGTTAAATCCTGAGTCCTTTTCCCTCCTGCATTTCCGCCTCCATGTGCTCCACCTCTTTTCTCTCCTCTGCCTCTGCACACTTCACCTCTGCTTCCAAGCGCTTGTCCTCTGATTCCAAGCGCTTCATGTCTGGGTAGAAATTCCATTCTGCCTCAGTTAGAACTTGGCTTGAGTTAAAGGCATCCCTCCGTCCTGGCACTGGATCTAGGGTGGGGGAGGGCTGACTCTTCCCTCCTGGGAAGTCCATGGTCCCCCATCCCCTCCCTGTATTTCCACCATGGAGCTGGTTGTCTGGGCTTCATCTGGGGCTGTCTTCACCGTGACGCGCCACTTTGGGAAGACTGGTTTCGGTGCCTGACCTCAACCTCATGCACAGGACTGCCCTACTTTAGCCAACCTATTATGTTGCCATGAATATAGAAAAGACAATAAATAAATGGCTTGTTGGACTCCCTGGCATTGCAGCCGATCCCTTTGCAGGCCTGTTCCTCCTCAGGCAGAAAAGAAAGAGAGAGGAAAAAAAACCTCCCTGGCTTTCAAGTGGCCAAAAAGAAAAATGTGTCCTTTTAAAATCCTGAGGTCTGTGTTTCTAGTTCAAAACTATCCCACCATTCTGCCACAATGTTAAGGCTGAATCCCCACTCTGACGTTTCGAGTGCAGGAAGTGGGGGGCCACAAGGATTTAAAAAATTAATACTTTCCACTCCAGGCTTGTATTAAGCTCCCAAGTTTACAGCTTCTCTCTGACCTTGGCTTGGTAAACACCGCCAATACCCAAATGCTAAAAATCCCTTCGAACCCAAGAAGGAGCACTTGGGAATTCCTCCCTGTGGGGTACCCTCAAGCCCTTTCATCCCTTCCCCCCCCCCCCCCAGGAAAGAGCTGAGAAAGAAAGCAAAGGAAATAAGTGGTGGCTATCAGCTAATCAAACAACATGCACAAAACTTTTAGGACACCAAAACTCCAATCCTGTTCTTAAAAATGGTAAATTTTATTAAAAACCAAAAGGAAAAAAATACATCTTGAACATAGGCTTTTTTGCTAGATCTTAAAAGAAACAATTACAAACATTAAACACTCAAAATAGCTTTCTTGGGAGTTCAGCTTAAAGGTGACAACCAAACAAAAGCATCTGGGTTTAGCACAGAGGAGATCCACAAGCCTTAAAAAATAAACAGAAATAAAATTGATCATGTCTAACTAAACATTCCCTCTTCTAGGTATTAACGATGAATTTTTGTACCTGGTTCAAGCCTTACACAGCATTCCTGCTGCCCTCTGTTCCCCTCTTTTCCAGAGAGGTGCACACACAAAGAAAGGGAAGTTTTTTTCCCCCATTTTAAAAAGTTCTAGCCCTCCCATTGGCTCTTTTGGTCAGGTACCCATTCCTCTTCCTTTACCTGGGAAACATTGTTAACCCTTTGCAGGCAAAGCAAGCAGAGAACAGCCACCAAGAGGGACTTTATAGCTCACTGGCTGGCTGGGTGTCCATAAAAGGAAGCTCCCCCCCCCCGGCATTTATCACAGGCTGCATGGAGATGTAGAAAAGTCCTAGAGAGAGAATTGACCCTGTGGGACTCCACCAGGGAGGAGTCTAGTGCTGGAGGTGCAGGTTCCTATCATGGCTGGGTCATTATATAACCTAAACCTAATTTCCCCGATACTAATTTCCCCCTTCTGTTACTCTCACCTTCTTTTCAACTGTCTGAAATGGGCCACTCTCATTACCACTTCAAAAGTAATTTTTCCTCCCTTGGTACCCTGCTGTCAATTGAATTGTCTTGTTAGATTAATCTCACACTTGGTAAGGCAATTCACATCTTTTCATGTATTTCTTCCTGCTCCTGTATTTTCCACCCCATGCATCTGATGAAGTGGGTTTTAGCCCACGAAAATTTATATCCAAATAAATGTGTTAGTCTCTAAGGTGCCACATGGACTCCTCATTGTTTTTGCTGATACAGACTAACACGGCTACTGCTCTGGAAACTGCTACTTGGTCCATCCTGCCAAGAAGGAATCAGACCAATTTAGAACATCCCTCTGGACTGCTTCTGCCTCCTAAGTGAGACAGCAGTATCTCATTGACAACAGGCTCAAATACTGCAAAGAGATCCAGAAGGCTGAGTATGGGTGTCTGCCCTCCATCCATTGACAGGAGATGGTACATCGGTGCCTCTAAAGCAGGGGGAGAGGATAGAAGTATCGAAAATGGGTCAGGGCAGGGTAACAGGGTGCTGGCCAAAAGGCACTGACTCAGCCCCTGTTAGCTCACAGCCTGCTAGCTCAGCTCCCAGTAAGGGGAAGTGATTGGAGCTGACAGGCTGGGGCTGATTAAAGTCCTAAAAGAGAGACACCTGTGAGCTTGGTGGGGGAAGGCCTATAAAGCTAGCAGGAAGGAAGTAGGAGGGGAGGAACAGGAAAGTGAGGAGTGAGGGCCTGTTGCTCCTAGCTAGCTGGAAGAGCAAGCTGTTCCCCAAGGGGCTACCTGACTGATACTGAACTGTACAGAGTTGTATGTAGGTGGTGGTGGGAAAAGACAGGGAAATAAAAGGGCACTGGTGTTTCAAGGAGTGGTCTCCAGCTAATTTGTACCATGAGCGACGAAGCGCATGTCTACAGGCAGCAAAAGACACCAGAGACAAATCCATGGCTATCAGGTTAAGGAAAAGAAGAAGAGTTTTAAGTATATTAGAAAGAAAGGAAATTCTGAGCTTCATATAGGCCTTTACTAAATGGGAACGGTTGTGACTGGTTGTCACCCGGGGTTAAGTCTGGGAGACATTGGAACTGCTGTGCCCCCTAACACTCCAGCTGGGTTGGCCTTTCTCATGCTGCTCGGCTGATGATACACAGCCAGCCTCTCCAGGGAGTGTTAATAGTGAGTTACTGGAATGCTTCGATTTACATTGGAGCACCAGCCAATTTCCCAGCTCCCCTAGTCTTGCACCCCTGCTGCAGTAGAAACCCAGAATTATAGGAGAACTTGTGGCACCTTAGAGACTAACAAATTCTCCTGTTCTTTTTACGGATACAGACTAACACGGCTGCTACTCTAAAACCAGAATTATACAACCTTGTATGGCACAGAAATCAGAACTGTACAAGTTCATTAATACAGTTTGCTCATCCCCACCTCGACCTCGATGTGGGGAAGATATGCAACAACCTTTGTTTATCAAGCTGAGATTTTCCCAGACACTTCACAACATCTTTCAGTAACACATATATTGCAACATTGTATAACTTCACACACAATGATCATGTTAGAGATGGAAAGAAGGAGCAGGACGACCCAGAGGCGGATTGAGTCAATGGACTCCTTTATTGCAGTACTTGTTCCGCTCCACCCAATTGTCGAGTGAGCATCAGATTAATCACATCACACTCTTTTATCTAAGTTAATATGTAAATACACACATTTGCTACAACACTCCAAACCCTTGTTTAGTAATATGAACGCCCATATAATGAATAGCCTTATCAGAAATATAATTATACCCTCCCCTCTTTACTGTTTACAGCATTAAGCATGTTGTGCAGGTGCTTTTACCTTAAACACATGTTTCTTTACAACAATTGTAACTACAATTTCTTTTAATCAGCAATTTACGGGGGCGGGGGGAGGGAAGGAGCCATGACCCTGAACACATTTATGTAGCTGGGACACTTCTCTATCCTGAACAAGTAAAAACGGGAAGGGTGGGTAACAAACTTTATGCATCAAGCCAGGGATATTGCTCACCTGTGCCATACTCCCCTATTACCATAGTAACAGTTACCCAGGTCTTTACTTAACCCTTCCATGCCCCAACACTCCCCCACTCTCTTCAAAGAAGGGCCCAGGCACACCTCTTTCCCGCACATTGGCTGGCGGGGCACTCGGCCTGGAGGCTCTGGCTCCAGTTAGCTCGATACGTTGGTCCACCAGTCATGCTACAGGGAGATAGGAAAGGCAGGTCATTGGAATGGGTAGGCTGCAGAATTTACAAGTATGGCTTACGGGGAGAGGCTAGGGCAGCACATAACTTTAAACATTCCTTGAATACAACTAATAATACAAATAATACAAATAATACCCCTACAGCATAGGTAATCTGACTGAGAAGCGAGGAAGTGTTTATTAGGCCTGTTTGAAGGGCACAGGCTACATCAGTCCAGGTACAATCTGCAGGCCGTTTCGTTGCTAGTTGGAATGCATTCATTCCATGGAGGGCTTGGGCTTTTATGGCCTGTGTTTGGCGTTGTTGACATGTTATCCATGTGGGTTCCGGTACAGCCTTAGTCCAGTTAAGTTTCTTTATATTATAAGTTCATTGACTGTCCAGAGAGAAATGGGCTATTGTCCAAACCATCTTAACCACGTGGTATGGAATCAGGCAGTATGCACTGGTTTGGTTATTTAGAGCAATAGGTTTTACAGACTCATCTGTGCACTAAAGTTTGCATAGCAAGGAGCTCCCAGCCCAAACCGATGGAAGGCATCCTGCCCGGTACAGGGCCCCAGCAGTGAGAAACACTGGGGAGCTGAAACTAAGGAAAGAAGCCAGACAAAGGTCTCTGCCCTCAGGAATTTGTAGTTGAGCTTTAGGACTCAAGAGCTGTATGATGCACAGCCTTACCTGCCTGTCTCACAATTCTGCTCCCAAGCCTCAGCTACTTCTGTGTAGCTTCCGGGCTTCCCTCTATGCTCGTGAGTGGCCTGTGGGCCCCACAGCTGAGTCCTCACTGCACTCACTGCAAGCTCCTTGCCAGGCTGTAGCAGATCCCGTCCTAGCCCCGGAGCAGTGGGAGCCTAGTTGTGAGGGATGGATGCAGAGCTGATCCAGAAAGTGTAGGTGGAAGGGAATCAGAGAAGTGAGCAGGACCTTGGGGGAATCAGTGGGTCAGGGGTAAGGGACTTGGGGGAAAAGGGGAGGCAGGGGGCAGAGACTTGAGGGAATGCCAAGAGAGGGAGCAGGAGCCTTAGGCATCCACTTACCAGATATAAGAAAGGTGAAAAACCCTATGAGCTAATGAGATGTACCCAGACTGACTCCCCAGCTGACAATGCACAGTAAGGTCAGGAAAGGGTTTAGCGTTTCTCTGACTGTCTAGTCAGTGTTTCAGGGAAGAGGCCCAGCACCATGTCATCAGATAGCTCTTCAAGGACTTGCTCAGAGAGTCAGAGCACCAGGAGAAAAAATTAGGCCTCTTTATGAGTAAAGAGCCGAAGCAGCCTGTCCCGGATCTGTTTGGTCCTCACCCCGTAGATGATGGGGTTTAGCATGGGAGGCATCAAGAGGTACATGTTGGCAATGAGACCATGGAAATGCAGGGGCACATTCTGGTGAAACCGGAAAGTGAGAGACAAGAACAGACCTGGGATGTAAACGACTAAGATGGCACAGAGGTGGGAGATGCAAGTCCCAAAAGTCTTGAGCCGGGCGTCCTTTGTGGGGAGGCAGAAGATGGCCCTGAGGATCTGGGTATAGGATATGACAATAAAAATCACATCCAGACCCATCACCCAGAACTGCACAAAGAGTCCGTAGTAACTACTGACACGGATGTCGGCACAGGCCAGCTTCACTACAGCTATGTGGGTGCAGTATGGCTGAGGGATGATGTTTGTTCTGCAATATGGCCACTGCTTCAACAGGAAGGGATAGGGCAATACGAGCATGCTGCCACGCAGCACTACGGCCAGGGCGATCTTAGCCACCACAGGGTTTGTCAGGATGGTGGAATGTCTCAGGGGATCACAGATAGCCACGTAGCGATCCAAAGCCATGGCCACTAAGATACCAGACTCTATCACTGAGAAGCAGTGAATGAAGTACAGCTGAGTGAGGCAGGCATTGAAATTGATCTCCCTGGAATTGAACCAGAAGATGCTCAGCATTTTGGGGAGGATGGATGTAGACATAACCAGGTCGGTGATGGCCAGCATGCAGAGGAAATAGTACATGGGCCCATGGAGGCTCAGCTCCATCTTCACGATGAACAGGATGGTGAAGTTCCCCAAGATGGCTATGATGTACATGGTACAGAAGGGGATGGAGATCCAGGCATGGGCTGCCTCCAGGCCAGGAATGCCCATCAGGATGAAGGTGGAGGGGTTGGTGACGTCGGTTGTGTTGGAGTCTGACATGGAGTAGAGTAGAATGTGTAAAATTCTGAGGCTGAACTGTGCCTCCTGCATGTACCGTACGTTTCACTGAATTCCTGTATGTGCCCAGAGTCAAGGGAGATGGTCACAGTACAAATGCCTGGATGGAGAGACAATATTAATATGAGACACTACTGGAGGCTGTTCTCATGGGTGAAGCAGATTGGTCGCTTTTCACACACTGAAAAATTACATTGTTATTATTCAGAGATATTAATTATGAACAAATGACCCCACTAATGCCAATTCCATATTTTATTTTGCTCCTTGTATCAATAATGTGTTCTGATGTGGGAAACATTAATAGGCACCAGCAGGAAAAAATGAGTATGTCTCCTGGTTATCCATTATTATTCCTTAATGCAATGAAAGCCAGACTAGAAAGTGCATGTTGTAGGGAATTCCGCATTCACCCGGTGGCTCAAAATCTGAGTGTAGTCAAAAAGCAAACCTTTGCCCAGACATGTGGCGGGAGGCACATCCCAACTAGAATAGACCTCAGGAAAAAGATCACAGTGTCATTTAGCACAGTTCCCTGGAAACACCTCCTGATTTTCCGCCCCAAGCACGGCAGGCAGGCGGCTTTCGGCGGAGCGCCTGCGGGAGGTACCCGATCCCGTGGATTTGGCGGCATGCCTGCAGGAGCTCTGGCAGTGCCGTGCCATTGGCGTACCCGCCGCCGAATAGCCGCCGAAGCCGTGGGACCGACGGACCTCCCACAAGTGCGCTGCCGAAAGCCACCTGCCTGCTGCCCTCACAGCAACCGGCAGGCCGCCCCCCGTGGCTTGCCGCCCCAGGCACGCACTTGCTGCGCTGGTGCCTTGAGCCACCCCTGCTGATTTGCAACAGTGGCCAAAACAAAGACAATCCTGGGATACATTAGGAATGGGATGGAGAATAACGTGCTCTGTTTTCGTCACCCAGTGTCCATAAAGGATACAGCTGATATAAAAGGGATTTCTGAGACATGCTATCAGAATGGGGTAGCCTGTCCTTTGTGTACAGAATGAGAAATCAAGAACTGGTTAGTTTAGAGGAGAGCGAAAGAAGGGAGATATGATAGAGGAGAGGATAATAAAGAATTGAAATTTTTACACTGAAATGGACAAAGAGAGAAAGTTCCCTACTGGTAATATTTATAGACACTTTGTGCTTCAAAAGGGCTAAATCCAGAAAACTGAGGCAAATTATCAGCAGAATTGATTGGGAGGAAAAATTTAGACAGAAAAATGTGAATGAAAATTGGGAGTTGTTTAAGAAGAATTTATTAGATAGAAGGCAGAAACTGGGTGGGGTAATAATATATTATAAAATGGGAAAAGGGAAAATAGAAAGGAAATAATACAAATATGAAGTTATGAATCTGTAATAGGTAAAGCAATCAGAGAACAGCCACCAAGAGGGACTTTATAGCTGGCTGGGTGTCCATAAAAGGAATCTTCCCCCTCCCCTTCATTTATCACAGATACATAAACAGGGGGTTGGTGAGTTGGAGCAGTGGAAGGATTTTACCTCGGCACATGGCATTGGTGAAAACTGACTGTCCAGACCGGGGTTCATATGTATAAAAGGATGTTGAAAAATTGGAAAAGGTGTAGGAAAGAGCCACATAAATGATTTGAAGGTGCAGAAAATGCTGGAGAGTGAGAGACTTAAGGAGATTCATCTATTTTTCTTAAATAGTAATAATCGGCTCTGTAATCTAGCGGAGAAAGGCAGAGCAAGACCCAATGGCTAAAAGCTGAAGTCAGACAAATTCCAGCCAGGAATTAGGGCCAAAGGTTTAGCACTGAAGGTGATTAGCCATTGGAACAAACCGCGAAGGGAAGTGGAGGATTCTCCACCTCCCCATGTCTGCAGATCCAGACTGGATGCTTTTCTGAGAGATCTGCTTGAGGACTTGTCTACACTTGAATTGCTACAGTGGTGCTGCCATAACGCTTCAGTTGTAGACACTACTTACACCGACAGCAGGGGTTCTCCCATCAGCATAGGTAATCCACCTCCCTGAGATGTGATAGCAAGGTTAGTGGAAGAATTTGTCTATCGACCTCATGCTGTCCACATGGGGGTTAGGTTGATATAGCTACATCTCTCAGGGAGTTGGATTTTCCTTTCTCTTTTCGAAAAGACAAATGCAATGCTATGTTGTATTAGCGGAGGCATAGCATGCAGGTCTCAATAAGTGATTGTACTGCTCTATTCAGCTCTGCTTATGCCTCAGTTGGAGAACTGTATCCCATTTTGGATGCTGCTCTATAGAAAGGATGTAGAGAATCTGTAAATGGTCCAGAGACTATTGAGAGAGATGTTCCAAGGGATGGAATGCAAGCCATATGAGCAAGCTGAAGTAACCAGGAATGCTTAGTTTGGAAAAGAGGAGATTGTGGAGGATACAATACTGGTCTTTAAATACTTCAAAAGTTGCCATAAGAAAGATTGAGGAAAGCTGTTGTCTCTTGCTGCAGAGTGCAGGAGAAGAGGCAATGGTTTCATATCTCAGGAAAATCTTCCTAATTGAAAGAACAGAAGGACAATGAAACAGACGACTCTGGAGGTTATGGAACCTCCTTTAATAGAAATGTTGCAGAGGAGGGTGGATAGCCATCTGTCTGGGATGGTTTAGACTCAACACTCTCTGCATATTAGCACAGGGTCAGACTTGCTAACCATTGCATTTCCTTCTCACCCTCTGGCTGTATGTTTCTACAATGTAAAATCCTACTGTGGACCAGGTCTTAGTCAAACACAAATGATGGAGTTCAATACAGGGACAACGGGGTGAAATTTAATGGCCTGTATTATAGGAGGATGATCTAATTGTCCCTTCTCACCTTAAACCCCATGAATCTATCAATAAACAAAAGACGGTAGATCAGGTATTTATATTTACTGCATCTCACAACCCACAACCAAGGGAAAATCCAATTACAAATCCAATTATTACATGTAATACTGATAAAAGAATTGTTTTTATATTATACCTATTTGGACTGTGGAACTCCTTGCGTAAGACATAATTGGAGCCAAGAGCTGAATAGGATTCAAAAATGGATTGGCCAGCGTAGGTGCTGCTGGTGGCATCACCTTTAGTTGAGGCTGTCTGACACCTTCAATTAGGAGACCTCCTTTTCAGTTGCTTATAAATTTGACAAATGAGTTTAAAAAAAAATTCACACACTGGGTGTCTGCTTCTGGGTGAATTGTTTCTGAAAGTTTGACTCTTAACATTTCAACTGTCTAGTCAAATGAAGCTAGGAGAGAAGATGTTTTGTCCATGTTGAAAAATTCTTAGAACTGTTACAGTGAGGAGCCCTAATACCTCCATTCTTTCCAGTAGATTAAAGTCAGGTAGCAGCTTCCCCTGCACCTGTGAGACACGCCAGGATGCCTGGGTTCTGCTGGGAGGGGGGTAGGGTCCATGGGAGGGGCTGGGAGCCAGGACACCTGGGTTCTGCTGGGAGGGGAGTGTGGTCCATGGGAGAGCCTGGGAGCCAGGACACCTGGTTTCTGCTTGAAGGAGACTGGGGTCCATGGGATGGTCTTGTAGACAGGGCACCTGGGTTCTGCTGGGAAAGGAGTAGGTTCTGGGGGCTTGGAGCAGGGAGGGGCTGGGAGCAAGGATGCCTGGATTCTTCTAGGAGGGGAATGGGGTCTGTGGAATGGACAGAGAGCCTGGACACCTGGGTTCTGCTGGGTTGGAAGTGGGGTCCATAGGAGGGGCTGGGAGCCAGTCACTTAAAACTGGGTTACTTGGCAACCAAATGGCAGATGAGATTGAATGTTGATAAATGCAACATAATGCAAATTGGAAAGCAGAATCCCAACTATCCATATAAAATGATGGAGTCTAAATTAGCTATTAGCACTTAGGAAAGAGGTCTTGGCGTCATTGTGGATAGCTCTCTGGAAACATCGGAACAGCAGACAAAAAAGTGAACAGAATGCTGGAAATAATTAAGAAAGGAATAGAGAATAGGACAGAAAATATGACATTGCCTCTATATAAATCCATGGTACGCCCAAACCTTGAATACTGTGTGCACATGTTGATGCCCCATCTCAAGTTATACTGGAATTGGAAAAGGCTCTGAAAAGGGCAACAGAATTATTAGGGTATGGAATGGCTTCCGTATGAGGAGAGATTAGTAAAACTGGAACTTCTCAGCTTGAAAAAGAGAAGACTAAGGGGAGATATGATTGAGATCTATAAAATCATGACTGGTGTACAGAAAGTAGATAAGGAAGTGTTGTTTACTATGTCTCATTACAGAAGAACTAGGGGTCACAAAATGAAATGAATAGGCAGCAGGTTTAAAACAAATAAAAGGAAGCATCACTTGATGGATCACTTGTTCTGTTCATCCCCTCTGGGGAACCTGGCACTAGCCACTGTCTGAAGACAGATACTGGGCTAGATGGACCTGTGGTCTAACCCAGTATCATAGAATCATAGAATATCAGGGTTGGAAGAGACCACACTTCTTTAACTTGCCGGCATGGCCATTCTTATGTTCTGATGTTAATGGCCAGAGCCCTGAAATGCCAGAGGAGGAAGTGACAGTCTCTGTGCACTAACACACAGCTGGCTCCTGAGGTCTTTACTCAGTTCTTACTCCAAAGGGAGTTTTGCCTTAGCAGGGCCTGAGCAAAGTATGTGCCACAGCCTAAGAATTTGGCCTTGTATAGTACATCTACTAGCAGCTTTCATCCTGAAGGATCCCCTGTGCCACCGAAATGCAGCCACCTCCGGGCTGGGGGCAATCAGCCAGGGCAAGTGGGGGTGCACAAAAAAGAATGACATTTTGACCCATCATACTGGAGGAAACACATCCACTGTGGCAAGGGCTCTGGGATATTTAATGGTTGTGCAGTACGAAAAGGACAATAGACTTACTCTCTATCCCATCACACCCATGTTGCTCTAGATTTGTTGAGTAGGTGAACTCCTCAGTAACGGATGGGTACCTGTGAATCCTGAGAAGAAAGTGTCTTCCCTGGAAATTGCTCTCAGGTAGCCGTGTCCCACAATTCTCTCATGCCACCATCTGCAGCAGTATCCCACGCCGAGAGCCAACAATGTGGTATGAACTGTTTATAATATAGCTCTTTGCAGTCCCACTGGGTTTCACTGAGCCTCTAGGGGAGAAGTGGCATCTGGATGTAAACAGGCTGGAGAATAGAGACACTCTAGCCAATGTTTCTATTTCTATTTCTGTGCTTGTGTGCTCTTTATCCACCTTTAGGAGTAAACCGTAATTTAAGGGACCTTCCCAAAGGGAGATGAGAACATTCAGAGTTTGTGGTGAGTGAGAGAGGAATTGGCTCCTCTGTGTATTTGTTTATATTTTAAAATTATACTTGATTAGGAATAATACCTACATCTCTATACTCTGTAAATGCCCAAGATGCCTGGGTAGATAGTAGACAGACAGATCTGGAGAAAGATGACTGAGGGCAGAAATGATCATTTTCTGCAGGCACACAGTGCAGTCACTAAGAGTTCAGAAATCAATCATTCTCATGAGAAACTAGCATCATACAGTGCAGAACCTTTCATTGAAGGGTCTTTAAAACACCTATCAAAGGAAAGTGACTATGATCATATCCTCATTATACAGATAGGTAAACTGAGGCAAAGGGTGATGAGACTTGGTGAAGGTCACACAGAGAATGACAAACTGACCCCAGAGTCATGATTTGCCTGCTTTAACCACAGACTCTCTATCAGTAACTGAATGCTTGAGAATAGGGAAATGGATTCACAGTCTATCGGGGCCTGCTCATTTTGGATCCATGACAGACTTTCCTGGGGTGCAAACTGGAATATGGTTTCTGCTGAGCTCTCTGGAATACTCTGCCTACCAGCCCAGGTAATGACCTCCTACTCTCTGTCACGTGGGTCATTACTATTTTCACAGACAAACATTTCTTCAGTTGGATCCAAATCATGTCTTAAAGAGAGAGAGTTCATTTTTAAAAACCCATCAGGAACAAAGTCCTGAAAAATCAGGACCTGGATTAGGGTATTCTCTGTCACCCCTCTCACCATCCCTGAGAGGTCAGTTGTGTGACTGCTCCCCTCTGGGAAGTCCATTGCAGTTTCCTCTCAAAGCGAGGAGACATTCCTCTTCTCCCACTATTACTTTCCTGCAGTTTCCATCTCTTCCTCCCCAGGACACAACCCCCTATGCTCTCTAGGGTGGGATCGATCCCCTGTTCAGCTGTGAAGGGCTCACAGCTAACAGCCTGGACAGTTGTGTCACTGACAGGCAGTCCACCCCCACCCTCCCTTTCCTGCCGTGGTGTTGCCTCCTGCTGCAGTGTCAAAGTAACCCTTGGAGGGTTGGAGGAGCTCAGTGTTACCTGCATATTGCTGTCCTTAGATGGTCCATTGGTGCCTCTAAAGCAGGGAAAGAGGATAACAATTGATAGAAATGAGAAGTTATGAAGTATCGAAAATGGATGAGAGCAGCAAAAGACACCAGAGACAAAACCATGGCTGTCAGATTACGGTTGTGACTGGTTGTCACCCGGGGTTAAGTCTGGGAGACATTGGAACCACTGTGCCCCCTAACACTACAACTGGGTTGTCCTTTCTCATGCTGCTCTGCTGATGATACACAGCCAGCCTCTCCAGGGACTGTTATCACCCAACAAAACAGCAGGTGGCACCACACACACAAGTAAGTTACCTGAATGCTTTACCTAAGCCACTCATCAATTTACAGTGGAGCAACAGCCAATTTCCCAGCTCCCCAGCCTTGCAACCCTGCTGCAGTAGAAACCCAGAATTATACTATCTTCCACTGTACAGAGATAGGTACTGTGCAAGTTCATTATTATACTTTGCTACCCCCCCACACACTCGATGTGGGGAAGATATGCAACAGACTTTGTTTACCAAACTGAGATTTTCCCAGACACTTCACTCAAAAGTCAGGTTAGGATAAAACATAAAACAAGTTTATTAATGACAGAAAGATTGATTTTAAATGATTATAAGTGATAGCAAACAGATCAAAGCATATTACTTAGCAAATAACCAAAACTACTAACTAAGCCTCATATACTAGATAAATAGGATTTGAATTAGCAATATCTCACCCTCACTGATGAGAGAAGCAGATCACCGAGCTTCCATTAACAGCCTAGAAATCCCTTTAGCCGGGTCCAGCACTTCTCCCAATTTAATCTTTGTTCCTCCTGTATTTCCAGGTGTTCTCTTGTGTGGGGAGTGAAGACAAGTGATGATGGCACTCCGCATCTTTTATAGTCTTTCACATGGTGGGAACTCTTTCTTCTAAGCTAAGTTCCCAGCCCAGGTTGTGGAAAAATACAGATACCAAAATGGAGTTCAGTGTCATGTGGTCTGGTCACATGACCTTACATGCCGTACTGAGTCATAGCAGCCATAACTCAGATTCTGGCTGAAACATTGAGTCCATTGTCTTTGTTGATGGGCCACTATCACTGTGTAGCCTCTTCATTGTTGTGCCCAAAAGGCTAGCTGTGGTTGTTTTCAACTTCACAACATCTTTCAGTAACACATACATCGTAAAACTTTATAAATTCGCAAACAATGATCATGTTAGAGACGGAAAGAAGGAGCAGGAGGACCCAGAGGCAGATTGAGTAAGCGGACTCCTTTATTGCAGTACTTGTTCCCCTCGACCCAACTGTCAAGTAAGTACCAGTGTAACTGTACCGAGTTACACAAATAATTACATTTACATAACTTGGTTTTATTATTAAATCAAAACTTACTTCTTCTAACACCACAGCTGTTACTCTTTGTCATCTTCATAACTGTTACCCTTTACCATTTTCACAACTTTTGAATGTTTATTTCCCTCCAAACTCCCCCCAAACTCTGTAGTATTAATTTCTGCAAAAGCCACTTGTAACCTTTCCCTTACGTCTTTAAATCACTTGCTCTTACATTTAAATATTTACGGTAGTGTACATTTTCCCCCACACAGCTACCTTAGCCTGTGCTGTCTTTACCTTGAAACTGTTCAAAAGGCAGTCAAACATTTGTCTCCATGGTTGCTCATGGAGCTGTTACTTCAAAAAATTCCAGTGGAATACAGCACAACTTTGTCATGCTTTGTCCAAAGGAAAAACAAACAAACAAACAACATTTCACATAAGTATCGAAAGTACCCTCCCTTAAAATTCAGAAAAAACAAAAGTGTGGAAAGGCAGATGGAGGGCGAGGGGGAAAGAAACTAATTAACCCAGTGAGGTCAGTTTAAAGTACAGGCTACCAGCAGCAAATCAAGTAAACTGAGAGAAAGAAGAAGGAAAACAAGAAAAGGATATAGATAGCTCTGAGCCAAGAGTAGGGCTCCCTGGGTTGAAACAGTTGGGAACCCTTACCCCTATGTTCTCATCCTAGCTCTGGGAGGAGAATGGGGGTCCTTACCTGCACCCGCTGTTTTTCAATTTGAAACTTTGTTTTCCTTCACTCTAAGAGTCTTTCACTCCCCAGCTCCTGTCTTTTACTTTTGACCCTGTTGTGCTAAATTATCTTTAATCCCCCCTAACTCTGATTTAGAACCCTTCAGCAGTCCTTGGTGAAGCAGCACCAAACTTGAAAGGTTACTGGCAGCCTATGGGAAGGGATGGGTGGGTAAATAGGGGCCAGGGAACAAGAATTTTGCTTTAAGGTGCCTTCAGGACCAGGTTCTCTGACTTAAGGCGATTAAATATCGTCCATACAATTTCCAGCCGTTCTGACTGCCAGCACACTGGGATGATTTACTGTGTGCTCTTCCTCGGCAATCTGCTACAAGGTTTCCACTTTACCTCATCCCATAAACCTGACAGACCCTCACACAAAGCCTGCAACAAAACAGCCTTTTTATTATCCTGGGAACACCTCGACATCAGGGAGGCTTCCACCCACCCCTGGATGTCCTGCCAGTCCTGACAATCTCTTGGGGGGGGGGTGCATAAGGACCCCCCCATTTCCCCACCAACCTGTTAATGAACTCCTTAACTGGGGTTACAGTAAAGGGCCCATTCAACTTCCTCATTGAATCCATGGTGAGATGTGGTGATCAGGCACAACTCTCCCCTGGGATCCTCTTCGTGATGCCAGATGTTAGAGATGGAAAGAAGGAACTGGAGTCCCCAGAGGCGGATTGAGTAAATGGACTTCTTTATTGCAGTACTTGATCCCCTCGACCCAATTGTCGAGTGAGCACAAGGTTAATAACATTACACTCTTTCATTTAAGTTAATATGTAAATACACACATTGGCTACAACACCCCCAAAACGCTTATTTAGTAATAGCCATATCATGAATACAATTATACCCGCCCCTGTTTACTGTTTACAGCATTAAGCATATTGTGCAGGTGCTTTTACCTTAAACACATGTTTCTTTACAACAATTGTAACCACAGCTTCCCTTAATCAGCAATTTACAGGGGGGAAGAAGCCATGACCCTGAACACATTTATGCAGCTGGGAAAAAGAAGGGAGAGGAGGGATACCACTACTTCACACAACACATATTCCTTAGACAACTACATTTCTTATGCAGCGGCAACACTTATCTATCCTTAACAAGCAAAAAGGGGGTGGACGGGTAACAAATTTTATCTATCAAGCAAGGGATCGTGCTCGCTGTTAGGGGGCTTATTCCTTCACCCTCTGGCTTCCCTGGTCCTTCTCGCATGAACAGAGAGCAACAAGACCTGAAGTCCAAAGGTGCAAACAATTCGATGTTTATTGGGGTGATCTTCCAGCAAGCATGATTCCAGTTTCCTTCCTCAGTGTCCCCCTTCCCAGCTCTGACACCACAGAGCCTTGCCTGTGTCCCTGTTCTCAGTCCCTGTTCCCATTCCCCCCCTTAGTGAAACATGATTCCAATTCCCCCATTCCTTGTTCCCATTCCCCCCTTACTTCCTGATTGACTGTAGACTATATAGTAAAACTTGAGTTCTGCTTAGCTATACCTTAACCAATCATTTTACTGAAATTTATCTAACCAATCCGAACATATTGTAACATGGTTATTTAACCAATTATATCCCACCACCTTAATTGGTTTACACCCAACAAAATTAATTATACATCAGACAGAAACAATCACACAACCAGACAGAGATTATACAGACAAACAACAGGGAAGTGGAGACTACAGTGATAGAACAATACAGAAATGAGGATTTCACATCCCAGCTATTGATAAGTGAGTTCTTGCCAGGCAGGATGCTATCAGACTAAGTTTCCTTTTACATCTTCTAGGCTCTTCCCTTTCTCTGGAGGTGACAGGAATATCAGGACAGGATTGTGTTCCTAACAGCCCAATAGCACCTTATTTCCATGTGACTAGTTTGGGATGTGAGGATGTGACCGTTCACTTCCCAGTTTATGGCTACCTCTGCTCCTTAGCCCAAGGCCTTAGCCTAGGAACAGGGCCTCAGACTGTCACAGGGAGAAAAGGCCCTTACACCGGCAGACAGTGATTTTGATTCTTTCTTTTCTACCTCTATAACTAGCTAAGTGATAGGAATACACCTGAATTCTTAAAGTATAGGCCTTTGCAGACAGGCCTGAATATCTATATCCTAACACTTCGCCTGCGCCATACTTACCTGTTACCATGGTAATGGTTACTCAGGTATTTACTTAACCCTTACATACCCCAACAGATAACACATACAATCTAACGTAATATTAAAGGTCAACAAATCAAGACTTTAAAAGGATCCCTGTAGTGAGTCGGTGTGGCTCCCCTCCTGCCCGGAAGAGGGAGCCCACGTGCAGGCACCAGAGTGGGTGGGACCACCACCGCCTGTCCACGCCCCCCGGAAGTCAAGGGGCGGGACAGGAAGTATAAAGGCCAGCCGCCAGAGCTCAGTCGGCGGCCAGCCACCGGAGGGAGCAGACGTGCGGCCGGGAGCTCCCGGCCAGGAGACCGTCGAAGACCAAGGCCTGGACCCTAGCTGGCCTGAGCTACCCCGGGCCCGCTACGAGGAGGAGCCGCCGGAGCCCATTCACGCCCGCTACTGGGAGAATCCCTGGGAACCGCACCCCACTAACCCTGAGGGTGAGACTGGACCCGAACCCCTTCGCCCCTGCTGCTATCCAGAGGAGCCGCCTGAGGACCATTGGCCGGACTTCCCGGCAGAGCTACCAGACTTGCCGCCGAGCCCGGGCAGAGAGGAGCCCATGGAGATGGACTGGCCCGATCCCGGCGCAACGAACGAGGTAGGCTTTGAGGGGGATCACGGAAGTAGCCCGGGGGTAGCCGACCCCGGTCCGGCTGTAACTGAGTGTGAGCCTATGTCAGTGTGTTGTGATCTGGATACCCCACTGACCAGCAGCGGCAGCAACCGCTGTTAGGGCCCCGGGCTGGAACGCAGTGGAGTGGGTGGGCCTGCGTTCCCCCCTGCCACCCTCCGCACGGGTGGCAGGCTTCCCCCTCACCCAACGCTCGGCTACAGAAGCCTAGGCGTACCTTATTTGAACTATTTGCTCGCTCAGCCCCTGCAACAAGGGCCTGAGCCTAACTGTGTTTGCCCCGCCCTGATCCAGGGCCTGGGCTCTGAACTATTGCTCGCTCAGCCCCTGCAACAAGGGCCTGAGCCTAACTGTGTTTGCCCCGCCCTGATCCAGGGCCTGGGCTTTGAACTATTCACTCGCTCAGCTCCCTGCAAACAAGGGCCTGAGCCTAACTGTGTTTGCCCCGCCCTGATCCAGGGCCTGGGCTCTGAACTGTCTGCTCGCTCAGCCCCTGCAACCAAGGGCCTGAGCTAACTGTGTTTGCCCCGCCCTGATCCAGGGCCTGGGCTCTGATCTATTTGCTCGCTCAGCCCCTGCAGTCAAGGGCCTGAGCTTTAACTGTGGTTGCTCCGACTCCGCACTAAAGAGCCGGAGTTTCGGGACTAACTGACTGCTTGTTCCCACAGTAGTGAGTCGGTGTGGCTCCCCTCCTGTCCGGAAGGGTCGAGCCCCGGCTAGGACCTACTACAATCCCTCACAAGATATACTTTGCACAAGAAGCCACATAATTATATCATAATGACACCATAATCATATTACTATGGTGACTATGTGGTGCAAAGTGCCACAATGGTAACTAGTGACAAAGAGTCCTGTGGCACCTTATAGACTAACAGACGTATTGGAGCATAAGCTTTCGTGGGTGAATACCCACTTCGTCAGACGCAACGGTAACTGTTAATAAGGATGCAGAAGGGGCAAATATGTTCAATAAACCTTTCTGTATTTTATCTGGAAAGAAGCAGGATGATGCACTCAGATCACTTGAACCTCTTTCCAGTCCACTGGTAACTATGGAAGATGGTAAACAGCACCTACTAGGGAATGATATCTTTAAATCAGCAGCCCCAGATATTTTGCAGCCAAAGAGTCCTAAAAGAGTTGTCTGAGGAGATCTCTGCCTCACTGATTTTAATTTTTAATAAATATTGGAACACTAGGGATATCCCAGAGGACTGACAGAGCACTAATGTTATGCCAGTTTTCAAAAAGGGATGATTTGGGTATTAAATGCCGGTTAGCTTGACACCAGTCTTGGGCATAATAATGGAAATGCGGCTAGGGGATTCCATCAATAAAGAGTTAAAATGCAGACTACAATTCATGCCTTTTAGGTGAGAACAAATTTGATTGAAGTTATGAATATTGCCCATGGTCTTGGAATCCTTTACACATGTTTAAGTCTTGCATAAAAGCCCTCTGGTAGATTTTACATTAAGGCCAAAGAGCTATGTGTTGATGGCCCTTCAAAGACACTTAGCTCTCTCAATGGTATATAGAAGAATCACATCTCAGCAAGAATATGGTCAATGGCTGCCCCTGTGTGTCATCAAAGTATGTAAGGACGTGTGATATGCTCATGTGACCTAGAAGATTAATATTAGATCATAAAAATACCATAGAGGTGCATCTGTCTCAGGCATGTGTCTTAATCATGGGATACAGGTTGTGCATCAATGCTTATGAGAATAAAGATAACTTACCCAGTCTATAGAAAATTGGGGTCCCTTGATTTTCTTGGGGACATAGATCAATAAGAGAAAATAGGGTGGCCACTTTTATGGACACGTGCAGAATGGAGCTGTAGACAGAATCACAATATACAAGGGGGATGCCCACAATGGGAAAACTAAGCTCCCTCTCGGAGATTCCAACAGGAACCATCCCTCTAGTGATGATCAAGCCATGAGAGACCCATCAGACCCTGACACTATTGTCAAGGATGGGAGTATTACTATATTTGAAACTTGTGCATAGGTCTGTATAGTATTTCTATATGCTTGGTAACCAAAACTTTAATTGTAACTTTTAATAAAATGATTAAACTTTGGACTGGGAAATGTATACCTGGTCACTACCTTTGGTCTTTGTGTGTTCCTAGAGACTCTACATTTGATACAAATAACAGAAGAAACTTTCACTCTGTTAAGCTTGAAACTGTAGCTGCCAGAGCTGAAGCCATGATGAAGTTACACCACATTACAAAATTTACTTTAAATAAAAGGCTACAGTACCGTGTATGTGTGTAAATATCCAGCTAATGGAAGGTACTGCAGGGTTCTCAAACTGGGGGTTGGGACCCCTCAGGGGGTCATGAGGTTATTACATGGGGGGTCGCGAGCTGTCAGCCTCCACCCCAAACCCCGCTTTGCCTCCAGCATTTATAATGGGGTTAAATATATTAAAAAGTGTGTTTAATTTATAAAGGGGGTCACTCTCAGAGGTTTGCTATGTGAAAGGGGTCACCAGTAAAAAAGTTTGAGAGCCACTGGTGTACTGTTTATCTTCCTCCTTGTGAGCTACCAAAGACATTCCAGCCTCTGCCCAATATCCCAACTACCCAGCTAACACAGAGGTTTATCCTTACACCTCTCTCAGCTGTTATCCTCCTAGCTTCAAACCTGATCCCTTACCCTGGCCTTGAGGCATGGCTCAGGGCAAAGAAATCCCAGCCCACACCCATTGTAGGTACCCTGCCTCCTACAGGCCCCTAGAAGGGAAGAACAATGGGGAGCTGAAAGCTAAGGAAAGAAGCCAGACAAAGGTCTCTGCCCTCAGGAATTTGTAGTTGAGCTTTAGGGCTCACAAGCTGTATGATGCACAGCCTCACCCGCCTGCCTCACAACTCTGCTCCCAAGCCTCAGCTATTTCTGTGTGGCTTCCTGGCTTCTCTCTCTGCTCCTGCGTGGCCTGTGGGCCCCACAGCTGAGTCCTCACTGCAAGCTCCTTGCCAGGCTCTAGCACATCCTGTCCCTGCCTCAGAGAAGAGGTAGCCTTGAGGGAATAGCAAGAGAGGGCGCAGGCGCCTCAGGGATCCAGTTACCAGAAATTAGAAAGGTGGAAAACAATATGAGTTAATGAGTTCTACCCAGACCGATTCCCCAGCTGACAATGCACAGTAAGGTCAGGAAAGGGTTTAGTGTATCCCTGACTGCCTAGTAAGTGATTCAGAGAAGAGGCCAAGCACCATGTCAATAGCCAGCACTTCACGGACTCGGTCAGAGAGTCAGCAGATCAGGAGAAAACTTTAGGTACATTTATGAGTAAAGAGCCGGAGCAGCCTGTCCCGGATCTGTTTGGTCCTCACCCCATAGATGATGGGGTTTAATATGGGGGGCATCAAGTAGTACACATTGGCAATGAGAACATGGAAATGCAGGGGCACATTCTGGTGAAACCGGTAAGCAAGAGACAAGAACAGACCTGGGATGTAAAAGACTAAGATGGCACAGAGGTGAGAGATGCAGGTCCCAAAAGTCTTGAGACGGGCATCCTTTGTGGGGAGGCAGAAGATGGCCCTGAGGATCTGGGTATAGGACACAATAATAAAAATCACATCCAGACACTTAACACACAATAGTACAAAGAGGCCATAGTAACTACTGACACGGGTGTCGGAACAAGCCAGCTTCACCATGGCCATGTGGGCACAGTACGGCTGGGGGATAATGTTGGTTTTGCAATATGGCCACTGCATCAACAGGAAGGGATAGGGCAATACGAGCATGCTGCCACGCAGTACTATGGTCAGACCAATCTTTGCCACCCTGGCGTTTGTTAGTGTGGATGCATGTCTCAGGGGATCACAGATAGCCACGTAACGATCTAGGGCCATAGCCACAAAGATCCCAGACTCTGTCACAGAAAAGCAGTGAAAGACATACAGCTGGGTGAGGCAAGCACTGAAACTGATCTCCCTAGAATTGAACCAGAAGATTGCCAGCATTTTGGGCAGAATGGATGTAGACACGACCAGGTCATTGACGGCCAGCATGCAGAGGAAATAGTACATGGGCCCATGGAGGCTTGGCTCCCTCTTCACGATGAACAGGATGGTGAAATTACCCAGGATGGCTATTGCATACATGCTGCAGAAGGGGATGGAGATCCAGACATGAGCTGCCTCCAGGCCAGGAATGCCCATCAGGATGAAGGTGGAGGGATTGGTGATGTTGGTTGTGCTGGAATCTGACATGGAGTAGGGAGAAGGTGTCCAACTCTGAGGCAGAACTGTGTCTCCTGCATGTAACGTACATTTCACTGAATTCCTGTATGTGCCCACAGTCAAGGGTGATGGTCACAGTACAAATGCCTGAATGGAGAGACAATATTAATATGAGACACTATGTGCTCTACTGGAGGCTGTTCTCATGGGTGAAGCAGATTGGTCGCTCTTCACACACTGAAAAATTACATTGTTATTATTCAGAGATATTAATTATGAACAAATGACCCCACTAATGCCAGTTCCATATTTTATTTTGCTCCTTGTATCAATAATGTGTTCTGATGTGGGAAACATTAATAGGCACCAGCAGGAAAAAATGAGTATGGCTCCTGGTTATCCATTATTGTTCCCTAATGCAATGAAAGCCAGGCTAGAAAGTGCATGTTGTAGGGAATTCCGCATTCACCCGGTGGCTCAAAATGTGGGTGTAGTCAAAAAGCAAACCTTTGCCAAGACATATGGCGGGAGGCACATCCCAACTAGAATAGACTTCAGGGAAAAGATCACAATGTCATTTAGAGCAGTTCCATGGAAACACCTCCTGATTTGCAACAGTGGCCAAAACAAAGACAATCTTGGGATACATTAGGGATGGGATGGAGATTAACCTGCTCTTGAGATGCTCTCATTTTTCATCACCCAGGGTCCATAAAGGATACAGCTGATATAGAAGGGGTTTCTGGGACACGCTATCAGAATGGGGTAGCCTCTTCTATGTGGATAGTCTGAAAAGTTGAGTACTGTTTAGTTTAGAGAAGAGCCAAAGAAGGGAGATATGATAGAGGAGAGGACACTATAGAACTGAAATTTTTACACTGAAATGGACAAAGAGAGAAAGTTCCCTACTGGTAATATTTATAGACACTTTGTGCTTCAAAAGGGCTAATTCCAGAAAACTGAGGCAAATTATCAGGAGAATTGATTAGGAGGAAAAATTTAGACAGAAAAATGTGAATGAAAATTGGGAGTTGTTTAAGAAGAGTTTATTAGATAGAAAGCAGAAATTGGGCAGAGGTAGTAATATATAACAAAAGGGGAAAAGGGAAAATAGGAAATAATACAAATTTGAAGTCATGAAAATTAATGAGGGATGTTAAAAATATCATGGAAATATTATGGTTGGTGGAGATAAGGATCAGAAAAAGGAGGTTATTAAATATATGATGAATGAAAGAAATCCTAAAAAATGTTTTGGATGATTCTGTTGGAGAAAAGGTAGATGTATTCAAGAAATAGTTTTGTTCTGCATTTGGAAAGAAGTTCACATTAGGAGATGAAATACTTTCTAGTCCATTAGCATCAACAGTCGAACACCAGAGTTAAAAACTGACCAATCAATCACACATCTCCTTGTGGGCCAGAGGGCCGCAATCAGGCAGCAGAGGCAGTGAAAAGAAAGAAAGAAAGAAAGAAAGAAAGAAAGAAAGAAAGAAAGAAAAATGCAGGATAGTTCTCTGTTAAAGTAAATTATAAAAAATAAAGGTAATGTCGAGAAAAAAGATTTGACAGGGTAAGGAAATAATGGAAAAGCTGATATTCGATTAGTTCAAAAAAAGTTTGGAATATAATTAATGCCGTCAACAACATGATGTATGGAAAACCGTCTTGTCAAATAAATCTGATTTCATCCCTTAATGAGAGTACACGTTTGGCTGATCAAGGGAACCATACAGATGCAATACACTGATTTTTTTCTGAGGCATTTGATTTTATAGGGGAAAATAATGAACACTCTACAAAACCAGTGGAGCACACCTTAAATGGACTAAAAACTGGCTAACTGACAGATCTCAGAAAACAGTTGTCAATTGGCCACTGTCAGTGAATGGAGACATTTCTAGTGGGGGTTCTGCAGGGATCAGTTCTAGGCCTGATGCTATTCAATATTTTAATCAATGATCTGGAAGCAAATAGAAAATCACTGCAGATAAAATTGTGGATGAGCCAAAGATTGGCAGAGTGGTTACAATGAGGAGCCTAAGGAAGGCATAGAAATTGGTCAGGAACATTTGGTGAGCTGTGCCCATGCAAACAAAACGTTCTAATATGGTCTCATGCAAAGTTAGCTTCTTGGAACAGGGAATGCGGGCCTGACACTCAGACTAGGGCACTATATTATGGAACAAAAAGACACGGAAAAGGATTGAAGAGTTACTGTGGAGCTGCCAGTTTCAGGCTATGGCCAAAAGGGCTGATGCGATCCTCGGATGTATAAACAGGGGGTTGGTGAGTTGGAGCAGTGGAAGGATTTTACCTCTGCACATGGCATTGGTGAAACTGACTGTCCAGACCAGGGAGTCACATTTATAAAAAGATGTTGAAAAAATGGAGAAGGTGCAGGAAAGAGCCACATAAATAATTGGAAGCCACAGAAAATGCTGGAGAGTGAGAGACTTAAGGAGCTTCATCTAATTATCTTAAATAGTAATAACTGGCTCTGTAATCTAGTGGAGAAAGGCAGAGCAAGGCCCAATGGTGAAAGCTGAAGCCAGACAAATTCCATTTGGAAATAAGGGCCAAATGTTTAGCACTGAGGGTGATTAACCATTGGGACAAACTGTGAAGAGAAGTGGTGGATTCTCCATCTCCCCATGCCTGCAGATCCAGACTGGATGCTTTTCTGGGAGATCTACTTGAGGGCTTGTCTACACTTGAATTGCTGCAGTGGCATTGCCATAACACTTCAGTGTAGACACTACTTACACCAACGGCGGGGGTTCTCCCATCAGTGTGGGTAATCCACCTCCCTGAGATGTGATAGCAAGGTTAATGGAAGAATTTGTCCATCACCCCAGGCTGTCCACATGGGGGTTAGGTCGATATAGCTACATCTCTAAGGGGGTTGGATTTTTCTTGCTGTTTCAGAAAAGCAAATGCAATGTTAGGTTGTATTAGCGGAAGTATAGCGTGCAAGTCTCATTTAGCTCTATTCAGCTCTGCTTATGCCTCAGTTGGAACACTTTATCCAATTTTGGATACTGCTCTATAGGAAGGATGTAGAGAATCTGTAAATGGTTCAGAGGCTATTGAGAAAGATGTTCCAAGGGATGGAATGCAAGCCATATGAACAAGCTGAAGTAACTCGGTGTGTTTAGTTTGGAAAAGAGGAGATTGTGGAGGATGCAATACTGGTCTTTAAATACTTCAAAAGTTGCCATAAGAAAGATTGAGGAAAGCTGTTGTCTCTTGCTGCATGGTGCAGGAGAAGAGGCAATGGTTTCATATCTCAGGAAAATCTTCCTAATTGAAAGAACAGAAGGACAATGAAACAGACGACTCTGGAGGTTATGGAACCTCCTTTAATAGAAATTTTGCGGACAAGGGTGGATAGCCATCTGTCTGGGATGGCTTAGACTCAACACATCCTGCATCTTAGCATGGGGTCAGACTTGCTAACCATTGCATTTCCTTCTCACCCTCTGGCTGTATGTTTCTACAATGTAAAATCCTACTGTGGACCAGGTCTTAGTCAAACACAAATGATGGAGTTCAATACAGGGACAACGAGGTGAAATTCAATGGCCTGTATTATAGGAGGATGATCTAATTGTCCCTTCTCACCTTAAAGCCCATGAATATATCAATAAACAAAATAGATCAGGTATTTATATTTACTGCGTCTCACAACACACACTCAATGGAAAATCCAACTACATTGGAAGTCTGAATATATAACACTGATAAATTATTTTTTATATATTATACGTATTTGGACCGTGGAACTCCTTGCCATAGACATAATTGGACCCAAGAGCTGAATGGGATTCACAAATGGATTGGCCGGAGTAAGTGCTGCTGGTGGCATCCCCTTTAGTTGAGGCTGTCTGACCATTTCAATTAGGAGACCTCATTTTCAATTGCTTATATGTTTGACAAACTTTAAGAGTTTGGACTGAAATTTCCCACACTGGGTGTCTGCTTCTGTCTGAAAGTCTGAGGCTTAACATTTCAGCTGACTACTTTAAGGAAGTGACAAGAGAAAATGTGTTGCCCATGTCGAAAAATTCGTATAACTGTTACAGTGAGGAGCCCTAACACCTCCATTCTTTCTAGCAGAATGAAGTCAGGTAGCAGCCTCCCCTCCCCCATGTGAGAGAATGTCATGACACCTGGGTTCTGCTGTTTGGGGAGTAGGGTCCGGGGGCTTGGCGCAGGGACTGGCTGGGAGCCAAGATGCCTGGCTTCTGCTGGAAGGGAAGTGGGGTCCATGGGAGGGGCTGGAGCCAATCTCTCAAAATTGGGTGACTGAGCAACCAAATGGCACATGAAATGCAACATAATGCACATTCAGAAAAGGGCAGCAAAGGGCAACAAAAATTAAGAGGGTATGGAACAGCTTCCGTATGAGGAGAGATTAATAAGATGGGAACTTTTCAGTTTGGAAAAGAGACGACTAAGGGGAGATATGATTGAGGTCTATAAAATCATGAATAGTATGGAGAAAGTACATAAGGAAGTGTTGTTTACTACATCTCATTTCATAACCGGAAGATTTTTTTTCACACAGTGCAGAGTCATCCGGTGGAACTCCTTGACAGAGGATGTTATAAAGGTCAAGACTATAACAGGGTTAAAAAAAAAGCTAAATAAATTCATGGATGATAGGTCCATGTATGGCTATTAGCCAGGATGGGCAGAGATGGCGTCCCTGGCCTCTGTTTGCCAGAAGCTGGGAATGGGTGACAGAGAATGGATCTCTTGACTGATAACCTGTTCTGTTTGTTCTCTCTGGGGCACCTGGCACTGGCCTCAGTCGCAAGACGGGATACTGGGCTAGATGGACATGTGGTCTGACCCAGTATGGCCATTCTTATGTTCTTATGTTAACAGCCAGAGCCCTGAAATGCCAGAGGAGGAAGTGACAGTCTCTGTGCATTAACACATACCTGGCTCTTGAGGTCTTTACTCAGTTCTTACTCCATGGGGAGTTTTGCCTTAGCAGAGCCTGAGCAAATTATGGGCCACAGCCTAAGAATTTGGCCTTGTATTGTACATCTACTAACACCTTTCATCCTGAAGGATCCCCTGTGCCACTGAAATGCAGCCACCTCAGGGCTAGGGGCAAGCAGCCAGGGCAGGTGGGGGTGCACAAAAAAGAGTGACATTTTGATCCATCATACTGGAGGAAACACATCCACTGTGGCAAGGGCTCTGGGATATTTAATGGCTGTGCCATGCAAAAAGGACAACAGAGTTACTCTCTCTATCCCATCACACCCATGTTGCACTAGGTTTGTCGAGCAGGTGAGCTCCTCAGCAAGAGATGGGTACCTGTGAATCCTGAGATGGAAGTGTCTTCCCTGAGAGTCCCACTCACATAGCTGGGTCCCACGTCTCTCTCATGTCAGCATCTGCAGCAGTATCCCACGCCGAGAGCCAACACTGTGATGTGAACTGTTTATAATATAGCTCTTTGCAATCCCAGTGGACTTCACTGAGCCTCTAGAGGAGAAGTGTCATCTCGACGTAAACAGGCTGGAGACTGGAGACACTCTAGCCAATGGCTCTGTTTCCATTTCTGTGCTTCTGTGCTCTTTATCCATTTTAGGAGTAATTAATTGGTAATTAATGGACCTTCCCAAAAAGAGATGAGAACATTCGGGCGCTGTGCTGAGTGGGAGAGGAATTGGCTGCTCTGTGTATTTGTTTATATTTTAAAATTTTAGTTGATTAGGAAGAAAACTAGGGATAATGTCTAGATCTGCATACCCTGTAAATGCCCAGGATGGCTGGTTGGATAGTAGACAGACAGATCTGGAGAAAGGTGACTGAGGGGAGCCATGAGCATTTTCTGGAGACACACAGGGCTGTCACTAAGATATCATAAATCAATAATTATCATCAGTAACTTTTATCTTACTGTGCAAAACATTTCATTGAAGGGTCTTCAAAACACCTAGCAAAGGAAAATGACTATGAACATATCCTCATTATACAGATAGGTAAACTGAGGCAAAGGGTGATGTGACTTGGTGAAGGTCACACAGAGAATGACAAACTGACCCCAGAGTCATGATTTTTCCTGCCTTAACCACAGACTCTCTGTCAGTAGCTGAATGCTTGAGAATAGGGAAATGGATTCACAGTCTATCGGGGCCTGCTCATTGGGGATCCGTGACAGACTTTCCTGGGGTGCAAACTGGAATATGGTTTCTGTTGAGCTCTCTGGACTACTCTGCTTACCAGCCCAGGTAATGACCTCCTCCCCACTGTCACGTGGGCCATTAGCATTTTCACAAACAACCATTTTTTCCATAGGATCCACATCCTGTCTTAAAGAGACAGAGTTCATTTTCAAAAACCCATCAAGAACAAAGTCCTGAAAAATCAGGACCTGGATTAGGGTATTCTCTGTCACCCCATCACCATCCCTGAGAGGTCAATTGTGTGACTGCTCCCCTCCGGGAGGTCCGTTACACAGTTTCTTCTCTGAGCCATAGGTTGAGTACCTGGGTGCAGAGATGCTGAGCCAGCCATTCTGTCCTGGGTATCCTCTCTCAAGTGACCAGGGAGGAGACATTCCTCTTCTCCCACTATTCCTTTCCCCCAGTTTCCTTCTCTTCCTCCCCAGGACACAAACCCCTATGCTCTCTAGGGTGGGATCTATCCCCTGCTCAGCTGTGAAGGGCTCACAACTAACAACCTGGACAGTTGTGTCACTGACAGGCAGTCCACCCCATCCCTTCCTGAGGTGGTGTTGCCTCCTGCTGCAGTGTCAAAGTGACCCTCATCCACTTCCTCAGTGGTTTCTATGATTCCATCCCCCTTCTCTGGGTGACCCTCTGGGACACAGCTTCCTGTGCTCCCTTGCATTGCGTTTGTCCCTGGCTTAGTTGCAACGTGGATATTTTTCTCCCAGACAGGCAATAGACTCCCCTCCCCATGTTGAGGAGCCATTGCCTTCTGCTCCGGGGCAGGAGCTTGTCTCAACCACCCCACCCCTGGAAGCATGCAGCTTCTCTGTGCTGCAGAGGAATCAAGGAGACTTTCTCAGCAGTTCCTAGGACTTTCCCTTTTCCCTCTGAATTTCCAGCAGAGCACTCCTCCTTGCTGCAGGCGGACACTTTATAAGCCTGAGCTTCATGGGAGAATTCATTGCTAATTGTCATATCAATACGGTTATCATCTGCCATCTCTACTTACAACAGAGCTTCGAAATCCTCAGTTTCTATGTGCACTTTAGCCAAAGGCACAAAGTTTTTGTAACCTCGTACTACTAAAAGCTCTGCCATCTGTCCTGGCAGTATGTCAGCTTCTTGCACTATGCTCCTCCTAACCACAAAAATGTCTCCGCTTTTATCTTCCCATCAAAGGTGTGAAAGTTGTGGTTGAGACTTCTCTAGGTGATGATTTTGAGCAGACACTAGCATCTATTGTGAATAAACCAGTCAAAGGTGTTCCACGCAATTAATGCAAACAGTTTATATGTGATTCAGGCCTAGTTGTGCAGAGGTTCATTTTACAAACCCTGTATGTTAAGTGATAAGTGCCTGAGGAGCTTCTGTGCTCTAGGTCGCAACATACACAGTGGCTACCTGCTTTCTCCCAGCACAGGGCATTGATTCCTCAGATAATCAATGGTCTTACAATGATAGCAACTTCTGGACTCTTCTGTTTTTACAGGAGATTTAGGTCAGGGATTAGAGGAATGGGTAAAACAGAACCCTGCTTCCCACTAGGTTTAAACCTCTTTGACTGGTTTATTCACAATAGATGCTAGTGTCTGCTCAAAATCATCACCTAGAGAAGTCTCAACCACAACTTTCACCTTTTTGTCTCATAGACACTCTTTTACATCGTATTTACTCATGCTTAAGAAATACTCCTGAGCAACATTTGTAACACCTTTACCCCTTGCCAACTTTCCATCAAATCTTTCATTCTCTGTCCAGATTCCACATTATTCATAACAGCATCCCTCTTAAGATTCCTTGTAGAGGATTAGCAGCTGTCCCTCCCTCTGTGGCTCATTCTTGTGAGGGAAACTTTTCAGATCCTGTTCAGATACTCAACAAGGCCATCTGTCTGGGTGTGGAACACTGAGGTCTGTAGTTTCTTAATGCCCAATACTGCGCACGCCTGGAAGAGCAACCAGGAAGTAAAGTTGGTCCCCTGATCAGTGAGAATCTTCTGGGGCAGGCCAACTCAGATATATATCTCTGCCAGCTCCACTGCAATCGTGTGGGCAGTGGTGTTCTATAGTGGGTCACCTTGGGTAAGTGGGTAGCATAGTCCATTAGGACCAGGCTATAACAAAACCCAGCATTACTCTTCGGGATGGATCCCACCAGGTCCAGTACGACCCTATCAAAGGGGACCCACACCACAGACAAGGGGACCATGGGAGCTTTTGACACCCCCGTCAATCTGGCACTGGGACAGGAACTACAATAATCTCTCGCCTCATGATGGACCTTCAGCCAGAAGAAGGGAGATAGGATTCAGGTCAGTTTATTCTATTGCCCCAAATGGCCAGATGTGGAATTATGGGCAAACCTCACAATGGCCTTTCTATGACAGAGGGAGGCGACTAACTGGGTTCTGACTTCCTGAATTTGGGGGTCCCGATTGATACGGTAGAGGCGATTGATTGTTAGCTTGAATTGAGGCCTCTGTTCAGCTCTCAGGAGATCATTCATGGCTCTGTCAACCCGGGCTACCTGTTCGTAAGCCCAGCTGAAGGTAGGGTCATCCTTGTGTTCACAGCAAAAATCTGTAAGAGCGGTCATCACTGGACACTCCTACAAGAGCTCTGGTGATAGGTGCTGGGGAAGTTCATTCATCAGGGGACCCCCTTGCAGTTCCTCTGTCTCCTTCCACAATGAGGTCTCCCTCCATGGCTACCTGGATCCCTGTAATAGGAAGAGAGCCTGAGACATAAGCCCTTGTATCAGAGTCCTAGTATGGGGCAGGAGCTACTCACAGAATCTGGCAAGAACAGGGCTGATATTGCTAAAACACCCATTCATAAGCGTTTCTCCATTGTTGCAATGTCCTGGTGAAATCGCTTGCTGTGCTCGTCGCTCACTGCTCCGCAGTTCGGTGGAAAAAAATCTAGATGAGAGTGCAAAAAATGTATCTTTAGTGACATGTTGCAACCAAGGCTTTTGTATGCCTTGAGGAGGTTTTCCACCAACAACCTGTAGTTGTCTGCCTTGTTGTTTCCGAGAAAATGTATTGCCACTAACTGGAAGGCTTTCCATGCCGTCTTTTCCTTGCCACGCAGTGCATGGTCAAATGCATCATCTCGAAGAAGATCACGAATCTGAGGACCAACAAAGACAACTTCCTTTATCTTAGCTTCACTTAACCTTGGAAATTTTCCACAGAGGTACTTGAAGGCTGCTTGTGTTTTGTCAATGGCCTTGACAAAGTTCTTCATCAGAGCCTGCTTGATGTGTAAGGGTGGTAACAAAATCTTCCTTGATTCAACAAGTGGTGGATGCTGAACACTTTTTCTCCCGGGCTCCAATGACTGTCGAAGTGGCCAATCTTTCTTGATGTAGTAGGAATCTCTTGCACGACTATCCCATTCGCAGAGAAAATGGCAGTACTTTGTGTATCCAGTCTGCAGACCAAGCAAGAGAGCAACAACCTTCACATCGCCACAAAGCTGCCACTGATGTTGGTCATAGTTTCTGCACCTCAAAAGTTGTTTCATGTTGTCATAGGTTTCCTTCATATGGACTGCATGACCAACTGGAATTGATGACAAAACAGTGCCATTATGCAGTAAAACAGCTTTAAGACTCGTCTTGGATGAATCAATGAATAGTCTCCACTCATGTGGATCGTGAACGATGTTGAGGGCTGCCATCACACCATTGATGATGTTGCAGGCTACAAGATCACCTTCTATGAAGAAGAATGGGACAAGATCCTTTTGATGGTCACGGAACATGGAAACCCTAACATCGCCTGCCAGGAGATTCCATTGCTGTAGTCTGGAGCCCAACAGCTCTGCCTTACTCTTGGCTAGTTCCAAATCCCTGACAAGGTCATTCAGTTCACCTTGTGTTATGAGGTGTGGTTCAGAGGAGGAGGATGGGAGAAAATGTGGGTCCTGTGACATTGATGGTTCAGGACCAGAAGTTTCATCCTCTTCCTCGTCTGACTCAAGTGAGACTGATTCTGGTGCATCAGGAACCGTCAGTCCTTCTCCATGGGGTACTGGGCGTATAGCTGACGGAATGTTTGGATAACGCACAGTCCACTTTTTCTTCTTTGACACACCTTTCCCAACTGGAGGCACCATGCAGAAGTAACAATTGCTGGTATGATCTGTTGGCTCTCTCCAAATCATTGGCCATAAACACATGAAAAGACCTAGGTTTACAATTTATGATTAAAACTCTAGTATCCACACAATATACATAGACATAAAATGTAAAAACTTAAATATCTTAGAAACAGTAGCCAATCAGTTGTTTTAATTGTCATATTTGAATTCAGCACATCAAAATACATAATAAATAGCACATTTTATCTCTGAAGCAGACGACTGCTCCAAAATTGTATACCAGTGAAATTCTAGTCACAGAGTGCTCAAGCAAACACATGCCAATATCAAGTGATACCAGAATATCCCAATATCAAGGATGGTATAAAAACATTCCCGAAGGATAACAGGAACACACTGAGCTCTCCTAAAAGATAAAGTCAGGATGACAGTTCATAATTTATTTGTATCAGGATATAAAGAAGCATCTCAGAGGGAGTATCTTTGTCTGGCCTTAGGGAGGACTGGAAAGTCCCGCTGTTCGCTGAGCTGGTCCATTGTTATGGGTGTGCATGTATTAGTGGTCCAGTAGAGTCTGCGGGATACTAGAACCATGATTCATCGACAATACACCAGCTGGGTGCATTTGTCCCTTAATGGATCTTGTGGACATTGGGCAGTTTGCTCGAGGTCTGCCTTAGCACACTGGTGACCCTGACATGACTGGGTAAGTAAATAAGCCGTCCTCTGTAGGAATCTCAATTGAACATGACAGAAAATCAAAAGCTAGGGAACTCCCTCACCCCCTCCCTGAAAATCTCCACAAAGCTTAATGAAGTAAGGACATGCTGGGTTGCTAGCAAAAGAAATCAGTATGAATTTAAAAAATATAATGAGGAAGGAGCATGTAATAAAATGTGTAAGACTAGGGCACAGACTGTCGTCTTGAAATGTGTAATACTGCAAACTATAACCAGGGGTGTTAAATGGTTAAAAAAAACACACCACCAAATTGGTGGGACACGTAACAAAAACAAATAAAGAGTTAAAAGAAGAAGGAGAAGCCACAGAGCTCTGAAATGCTCCCACTCCCCTTGCAGGGCAGCAAACAGTCTAGATACAGTAGAGCAAAGGAACAGAATAAAATATTAGAAACACTTTTAAAAAGCCTACCAAAAAGAGATGTGTCATCCCCTGTTATAAATATGTGTAGACAACAGCAGGCTTCAGGTAGCTACCCTGTGCCTGAAGAATGGGGACAGAAATAAAAAACTGTGTCCCTAGCAAAAATACAAAGATGAAATGGGGTCCACTACATTGCAACCACCGCCTTAGGATAAAGCCTAGGTTCTGGTAAAACTTGAACCCAAACCTAGACATGTGTCTGTCAGAAGTAAGTGCACAGAAGGAAAAAGTAGCAAACAATACTGTCACTGAATTAATAAATCAGATGAAGAAAAAAGGGAACAGTCCACAAAGATCATTAGAAGACAGGAGCTGAGACTTGACTGCAGGGAAGAAAATAAAAAAGAAATTCAAAGGAAAAAAACAAAACAAAATTAAGCATTAATTAATGCATTAACACATGGAGTTGCCCCAAAACAAACTGCAGCAAAAAAGGGCACTCCTGAAGTCCATTTGGCATGCACACAAAAGCAACATACCCTGGGAAACAGATTCAGATTTTACAAGAGCAGGTAACTATAAATACCCCCACTCTCCTCTCAGAGCCAGGATAAAATCCCGGAGTGCGGGTTCCCAACTGCTTTGACCCATGGAATCACACTCCGCACTCAGAGCTAGAAATATAAACTTCTTTCTCAATTATCTCTACACACCGGATAAGTTCTCCTTTATATGCTTTTTTAGACCATGTCTACACTTCAAGTTTACAGCTCTCCAACTTGCTGGATCAGAGTTTTGCCCTCTGTAGTGTAGACTTAGCTTTAGTTTGCAAAACTTACTGCTGCTGCCTGTACCATAAAATAATTGTATAGAGTTAATTTCTCTTAGCTCAGCTCTCGCTACCTTTCTAGGTTGCTCTTCACCCAGTCAAAGTGTATTATGCCAAATGTGTGGGAACTTTGATAAATTATACTTATGTACAGCACTATCCCACTGGGTGCCTAGGAACTGAAACTGGCTTAGAATCTAATCAGGGTTGTCGTATAAAACATAATGGATTGTGACCGTGTGAATGCTATGCTACAATTCATAGCAACAACACGAAAAGAAGCTGGGCCCGATTGGTACAAAAAGAGCTAGTCAATGAGGTGGTACAAATAGAAGATGTGGTATGTGCTCTGGGCCATTCCAATTTTTTCTATACATGGAAACATTGGTTCCGAAATGTGTGTGTGTGTGTGTGTGTGTGTGTGTGTGTGTGTGCAGTCCAAATCGGAAGCCATGCCTTTTGGCCACCAAGTAGAGTCAGCACTGCCACTGAAATTATTACTCTTCCAGGAAACCTATAAGATTTATTGATTGAATTAAAAATAATGAGGAGTCTGATGGCACCTTTAAGAGGTGGTCGAAGGGAGGAGGGCAGTTGGCTTACAGGGAAGTAGAGTGAAACAAGGGGGCAGGTTTTCAACAAGGAGAAACAAACAGAATTGTCACACCATAGCCTGGCCAGTCATGAAACTGGTTTTCAAAGCTTCTAATCTCCCTGGTCTTGCTGTGCGTAATCAGCAGCCAGGAGATTTGCCTCAACCTCCCACCCCACCATAAACGTCTCTCCCTTACTCTCACAGATATTGTGGAGCACACAGCAAGTGGCAATAACAATTGTAATATTGCTTTCGCTGAGGTCTAACGAGTCAGTAAATTGCACCAGTGCACTTTTAAACATCCAAATGCACATTCTACCACCATTCTGCACTGGCTCAGCCTATAGTTGAACTGCTCCTTACTACTGTCCAGGGTGCCTGTGTACGGCTTCATGAGCCATGGCATTAAGAGGTAGGCTGCATCCCCAAGGATAACTATAGGCATTTCAACATCCTCAACAGTTATTTTCTGGTCTGGGAAGTAAGTCCCTTGCTGCACCTGTTCACACAGAGCAGAGTTCCTGAAGATGCGAGCTTCATGTACCCTTCCCGGCCATCCCACGTTGATGTCTGTGAAATGTCCCTTGTGATCCACCAGTGCTTGCAGCAGCACCATTGAGAAGTACCTCTTGCGGTTTATGTACTGGCTGCCCTGGTGCTCCGGTGCCAAGATAGGGATATGGGTTCCGTCTATCACCCCACTACAGTTAGGGAATCCCATTGCAGCAAAGCCATCCACTATGACCTGCACATTTCCCAGAGTCACTACCCTTGATAGCAGCAGCTCAGTGATTGCTTTGGCTACTTGGATCACAGCAGCGCCCACAGTAGATTTACCCACTCCAAATTGATTCCCAACTGACCGGTAGCTGTCTGACATTGCAAGCTTCCAGAGGGCTATCGCCACTCGCTTCTCAACTGTGAGGGCTGCTCTAATGTTGGTATTCATGCGCTTGAGGGCAGGGGAAAGCAAATCACAAAGTACTATGAAAGTGCCCTTTCGCTTGCGAAAGTTTTGCAGCCACTGGGAATCATCCCAGACCTGCAACACTATGCGGTCCCACCAGTCTGTGCTTGTTTCCCTTGCCCAGAATCGGCATTCCACAGCATGAACCTGCCCCATTACCACCATGATGTCCAAATTGCCAGGGCCCGTGCTTTGAGAGAAATCTGTGTCCATGTCCTCATCACTATCGTGATCATGCTGTCGTTGCCTCCTCACCTGCTTTTGCAGGTTCTGGTTCTGCACATGCTGCAGGATAATGCGTGAGGTGTTTGCAATGCTCACAACAGCAGCGGTGAGCTGAGCGGGCTCCATGCTCGCCGTGGTATGGCGTCTGCAGGAGAGCAGGAAAGCAGCATTGCAGTGGAATCGGTGGATGACGACGGATGCCACGAGAATGGATATTTATACCGAACGACGAGCAGACCTGCGAGGGGGATTCATGGCACCAGGAGAGCAGAGTTGCAGTGGAAGCGGTGCATGACTGATCTCATGTACACTATTGAGCTCAGTCACCATTTACTCAATTGAGACTGAGATCATTTACAACAGCAGGAGAGAAGAGTTGCAGCAGAAGTGGTGGATGATGATGGTTTGCAGACCTACTGCACCGTCTGCTAACAGCAGCACCCAGGACACAACAGCGGCGGTGTCGGTGAGCTGAGCTGAGCGGGCTGCACACTTGCCGTGGTATGGCATCTGCGCGGAAAAATGGCATGAAATGATTGTCACAGATGGTTTTGGGTACATGTCATCTGTTGCCCCTCCCTCTGTGAAAGCAATGGCAGACAATGTTTTTGCCCCATCAGGCACTGGGAGCTTAACCCAGAATTCCAATGCGGCAGAGATTGCAGGAACTGTGGGATAGCTGCCCACGGTGCAACACTCCGTAAGTCAATGCTAGCCACAGTAGTGAGGACGCACTCCACCGACTTAATGCTCTTAGTGTGGACAGACGCAGTCGACTGTATAAAATCGATTTCTAAAAATCGACTTTAATAAAATCAACCTAATTTCATAGTGTAGACATACCCTTAGAGTTGCTTGTAAGCTGTACTGCCTGTTCCCCTCCTCCCTAACCCTGAGAAGTGAGCCACGAGGTGTGTTTGCATTTCTCCTTTATTGTAAGCATTAGCCCACCTCACTATGTAGGTGGGCAGTTCTGGTCTTGTTCCTGGCCCAGTAGTTGTTCCTTAATTATCCTGCTAAATTCTTCAGTCCTGTTTATGTTTACCTCTGCCATGACATTTTTTGCCATATGAGGGGTAATCAGTGAGGTGGCAATATTTGCAGATTATATAAAATTAGTAAAGATAGTTAAGACCCAGGCAGACTGCGAAGAGCTACAAAAGGATTTCTCAAAAGTGGGTGACTGGGCAACAAAATGGCAGATGAAATTTAATGGTAATAAGTACAAAGTAATGCACATTGGAAAGCATAATCCCAACTATATATATATATATAATGATGGGGTCTAAATTATCTTTTACCACTCAGGAAAGAGATCTTGGAGTCACTATGGATTGTTCTCTGAAAATGTCCACTCAACATGCTGGATGCACTAAAGATGCATATGCCCCTTCATACTTTAGCCACCATTCCAGAGGACATGCATCCATGCTAATGACAGCATGGTGGATCATCATCCAAGACTGCCATAACATGAAATATATGGCAGAATACAGGTAAAACAGCGGAGCAGGAGACAGACAATTCTCCCACAAGGAGATGAATCACAAATTTAAATAACACTTTTTTTAATGAGTATCATTAGCATGGAAGCATGTCCTCGGGAATGGTGGCGAAAGCATGAAGGGGCATATGAATGTCTCACATACCTTGCACATAAATACCGTACAATGCCGGCTACTAAAGTGCCATGCGAATGCCTGTTCTCACTTTCAGATGACATTGTAAATAAGAAGCAGGCAACATTATCTCCCCAAAATGGAAACAAACTTGTTTGTCTTAGTGATTGGTTGAACAAGAAGTAGGACTGAGTGGACTTGGAGGCTCTTTTGTTTTTGAATGCAGTTATGTAACAAAAAATGTACATATGTAAGTTGCACTTTCACGATAAATAGATTGCACTACAGTACTTGTATGAGGTGAATTGAAAAATACTGTCTCTTTTGTTTATCATTTTACAGGGTAAATATTTTAATAAAAAATAATAATATGTGTTGCAATTGAAATCTAGTTTCAGAGCAGCAGCCGTGTTAGTCTGTATCCACAAAAAGAACAGGAGTACTTGTGGCACCTTAGAGACTAACAAATTTATTAGAGCATAAGCTTTCGTGGACTACAGCCCACTTCTTCAGATGCATCTGAAGAAGTGGGCCGTAGTCCACGAAAGCTTATGCTCTAATAAATTTGTTAGTCTCTAAGGTGCCACAAGTACTCCTGTTCTTTTTAATTGAAATCAATGCATTTAAACATGTAGAAAACCACCCAGAAATATTTACTATATTTCAATTGGTAGTGTATAGTTTAATAGTGTGATTAAAAATGTCATTGTGATTATTTTTTTATCACTATAATTTTTTTTATTTAATCATGTGAGTAAACAGTGATTAATCGAGAGCCCTAATCTGTATGCTCTTCATTCTACTCACTTAATGTCTAACTTTTTGTACTTAATAAATCTGCTCTACATTTTTTTACCTAAAACAGTGTGTTTTAAAATGCAAAAAGGAATTATGATCTGAAGCAGGGGCTAGTGCATAGTCCTCTCCACATTGAGGGAGAGGCAGCAGACTGGGTAATAAATTTACTCTAGTCAGGCTTATGACTAGAGCAAGACCATATACCTCCCGGGTACTAGGCTAAGAAGCTGGGGAGGAAGTGGCTGGAGCCTCTATATTGTTGGGTCATGAGTGGCTAGTGAAAGCTTTCAGGTAACTGCAGTTGGGTGTGTCTCTGCCTGCGTATGTCTCTGTAAGTGCAAGACCTGGAGAGGATTGCAGCTTGTCACAGCCTCACAGTGTGAGAGGGAGCCCAGATTGGTATTCCAGAGGGCTCAGTGATATGCCAGTTCCAGGTTGCACCCCAGAGAATTCCATCACATCCACCCAAGAAACAGGCCCTGCTAGATTGTGAGCCCACTTCCTTCTTCTCATGCACTAAGTTACTGACAGAGAGTTCGTGGTTACAGCAGGGAAGTCAGGACTCCTGGGTTCTGTCAGTCTCTGTATGAGCTTGTCCAATTCACAGCACCCTGTGCCTCCGTTTATCTATCTGTATAATGGGGATATGTTCTTAGTTGCTTTCCTTCGCTAGGTGTTTTCAAGATCCTTCAATTAAAGGTGCTGCACAGTAGGATGATAGTCACTGATGAGAATTACTGATCTCTGCTCCCTTCTTCCTGCAGAAAGTTCTCATGTCTCCTGTCAGTCATCTGTCTCCAGATCTGTCTGTCTACTATTTATCAGCTATCCTGGGCATTTACAGGGTATCAGACCCTATGGAGACCTAGGCATTATCTCTAGTTTTCTTCCTAATCAATTATAATTTTTAAATATACACAAATAAACAGAACAACCAATTCCCCGAGAGTTCTCATCTCCCTTTGGGAAGGGCCCTTAATTACTGTTTACTCGTAAAGCTGGATAAAGAGCACAGAAGCCCAGACAGGCTTGTCCCCAGCCTGTTTACATCCAGATGCTCACTTATCCACTAGAGGCTGAGCGAACCCCACCGGGATTTCCCAGAGCTATATTATAAATGGTGCAGACTGCTCTGTCGGCTCTCAGTGTGGGCTGTTGCAACAGATGCTGGGCTGAGAAAGGTGTGGGACATGGCTACCTGAGGGGGATTCCCAGGGAGGACACTTCCATCTCAGAATTCACAGGTACCCATCTCTTGCTGAGGCGCTGACCTGATTGAAACATGTTGCACTGGGTTTGTCGGAGTGACAGCCGTGTTAGTCTGTATCTGCAAAAACAACGAGGAATCCTTGTGGCACCTTAGAGACTAAAACATTTATTTGGGCATAAGCTTTTGTGGGCTAAAACCCACTTCATCAGATGCATGGAGTGGAAAATACAGTAAGCAGAATATATATTCTAACACATGAAAATGTGGGAGTTTCCTTACCAAGTCGGGGGTCAGTGCTAACGAGACAATTAGGTTAAGGTGGAAGTGGTCTATTCTCAATAGTTGACAAGAAGAGGTGAATACCAAGAGAGGGAAAATCACTTTTGTAGTGCTAACGAGGCCAATGCAATCAAAGTGTCCCATTTCCAAAGGTTGACAAGAAGGTGTGAGTATCAGCAGAGGGAAAATTACTTTTTGTAGTGATCCATCCAGTCCCAGGCTTTATTCAGGCCTAATTTGATGGTGTCCAGTTTGCAAATTAATTCCAGTTCTGCAGTTTCTCCTTGGAGTCTGTTTTTGAAGTGTTTTGGGTTGAAAAATTGCCACTTTTAAGTCTGTTATTGACTGACCAGGGACAATAACAGAACACCACTGGCCATCACTGGAATAAACTGCCTAGGGAGGTTGTGGAATCTCCATCTCTGGAGATATTTAAGAGTAGGTTAGATAAATGTCTATCAGGGATGGTCTAGACAGTATTTGGTCCTGCCATGCGGGCAGGGGACTGGACTCGAGGTCCCTTCCAGTCCTAGAATCTATGAATCTATGAATCACATACAGCCCCCAGCTAAAACCTCTCCAGCGCATTATCCACGATCTACAACCTATCCTGGAAAATGATCCCTCACTCTCACAGACCTTGGGAGGCAGGCCAGTCCTCGCTTACAGACAACCCCCGAACCTGAAGCAAATACTCACCAGCAACTACACACCACACCACAGAAACACCAACCCAGGAATCAATCCCTGTAGCAAACCTCGTTGCCTACTCTGTCCCCATATCTACTCTGGCGACACCATCAGAGAACCCAACCACATCAGCCATACCATCAAGGGCTCATTCACCTGCACATCTACTAATGTTATATATGCCATCATGTGCCAGCAATGCCCCTCTGCCATGTACATTGGCCAAACCGGACAGTCCCTCCACAAAAGAATAAATGGACACAAATCGGACATCAGGAATGGTAACATACAAAAGCCAGTAAGTGAACACTTCAATCTTCCTGGTCATTACCAATTTGAAAGTCACTATCATTGAACAAAAAAATGTCAGAAACAAATTTGTAAATTAATTTTAGTTCTGCTGTTTCTCTTTGAAGTCTAACACCATTAATCTGGGCTTGAATAGGGACTGGGAGTGGCTGGCTCATTACAGAAGCAGCTTTTCCTCTCCTGGAATTGACACCTCCTCATCTATTGTTGGGAGTGGACTACATCCACCCTGATTGAATTGGCCCTGTCAACACTGGTTCTCTACTTGCGAAGTAACTCCCTGCTCTCCATGTGTCAGTATATAATGCCTACATCTGTAACTTTCACTCTATGCATCTGAAGAAGTGAGGCTTTTACCCAGGAAAGCTTATGCCCAAATAAATTTGTTAGTCTTTAAGGTGCTACCAGACTCCTTGTTGTTTTTGTAGATACAGACTAACACGGCTACCCCCGATACAGGGACATTGAAGTGTTCTCCTACTGGTTTTTGCATGTTACAATTCTTGATGTCTGATTTGTGTCCATTTATTCTTTTGCATAAAGACTGTCTGGTTTGGCTAATATACATGGCAGAGGGGCATTGCTGACACATTATGGCATATATCACATTGCTAGATGTGCAGGTGATGTGATTAGGCGTGGCTGATGTAATTAGGTCCTATGATAGTGTCCCCTGAATAGATATGTGGACAGAGTTGGCAACGGGGATTGTTGCAGGGTTTGGTTCCTGGGTTAGTGTTTTTGTTAGTAGTTAAAGGGCTTATCCATTCACCCTCCCATTCCCGGGTCCTTCTCGTATGAACAGAGAGCAGCAATACACGAAGTCCAAAGGTGCAAACAATTCAATGTTTATTGGGATGAACTTCCAGCAATCAATGATTCCAATTTCCTTCCTCAGTGCCCCCTTCCCAGCTCTGATGCCACAGAGCCTTGCCTGTGTCCCTGTTCCCATTTATTCCCCTTAGCAAAACATGAATCCAATTTCCCCACCCCCATTCCCCGTTCCCATTCCCCTCTTACTTCCTGATTGCAGACAATATAGTAAAACTTGAGTTCTGCTTAGCTATACCTTAACCAATCGTTTTACTGAAATTTATCTAACCAATCCGAACATATTGTAACATGATTATCTAACCTTTCATATCCCACCCCCTTAATTGGCTTACACCCAACAAAATTAATGATACAGCTGTCATAACTATAAAGGAAAGGGTAATACTATAAAATCCTCCCTGGCCAGAGACTCCAAAATCCTTTTACCTGTAAAGGGTTAAGAAGCTCAGGTAACCTGGCAGACACCTGACCCAAAGGACCAATAAGGGGACATGATACTTTCAAATCTTGGTGGGGGGAAGGCTTTTTGTTTGTCCTCTTTGTTTTTGGGGGAGTTCGCTCTTGGGACTAAGAGGGACCAGACATCAATCCAGGCTCTCCACATCTTTCTGAACAAGTCTCTCATATTTCAAACTTGTAAGTCAACAGCCAGACAAGGCGTGTTAGTTTTATGTTTGTTTTCTCAACTTGTAAATGTACCTTTTACTAGGGTATTTACCTCTGTTTGCTGTAACTTTGAACCTAAGGCTAGAGGGGGGTCCTCTGGGCTCTTTAAGTTTGATTACCCTGTAAAGTTATTTCCCATCCTGATTTTACAGAGATGATTTTTAACTTTTTCTTTAATTAAAAGCCTTCTTTTTAAGACCCTTATTGATTTTTCCTTGTTTTTAGATCCAAGGGGGTTGGATCTTGATCCACCAGGACTTGGTGGGAGGAAGGAGGGGGATGGTTAATTTCTCCTTGTTTTAAGATCCAAGGGGTTTGGATCTGTATTCACCAGGGAATTGGTGAAGAGTCTCTCAAGGCTACCCAGGGAAGGGAATTAGCACATTGGGAGTGGTGGCAGCGGACCAGATCTAAGCTGGTAGTTAAGCTTAGAAGTTTTCATGCAGGCCCCCACATTTGTACCCTAAAGTTCAGAGTGGGGAAGCAGCCTTGACAACAGCAGACAGAAACAATCACAGAACCAGACAGAGATTATACAGGTTTCAGAGATTTTTTTTAGAGATTATACAGACAATCAATAGGGAAGTGGAGACTACAGTGTTAGAACAATACAGAAATGAGGATTTCACATCCCAGCTATTGAGAAGTGAGTTCTTGCCAGACAGGATGCTATCAGACTAAGTTTCCTTTTACATCTTCTAGGCTCTTCCCTTTCCCTGGAGGTGATAGATTGGCTCACCTTTTTAACAGCCAAAATTGCCTTATTTCAGTGTGACTGGTGAGGATGTGACTATTCGTTTCCCAGCTTATAGCTGTCCTTTCTGTTTAGCTAAAGGCCTTAGCCTAAGAACAAGGCCTTAGACTGTCATAGTGAGAGAAGGCCTATAAACAGGCAGACTGTGATTTTGATTGCATGCTTTTGTCCATATCATAAGTCCATTGAATGTCCACAGAGAAATAAGTTATTGTCCAAACCAATTTAACCGCTTGGTATGGAATCAGGTCGTATGCACTGGTTCGATTATTCACAACAATCAGATTCACAGATCCATTTGTGCACCAAAGTTCAGATAGCAGTGTGTAGTTTGGTTATGGGCTGGTGTAACTGTGCTTCCTAGTAATATATACATTCCCAGCAAAACACCTCATACACAGAACACCCAATTGTCCACACCCCTTGCCATGGGCCATTGGGTGTGCTCCTCCATGGCCATTAAGGAGGGGCACATCAAAACATCTTCTCTGGATTTACACCATTTCACACACCCCACCATTGATTCCCAGTGAGCTCCACCCCTTCTCATTATTCCCACAGGGCTTGTGGGGCCCACCTTAGATGCTGTTCCATTTCCAAGTACCATGGTAGCTATTACACAGGTGCTGGCCTCCTAGTTGAGCATTTTGCATTCCCATACACATCTAGGTAATTTGCATCCACACAGAGGCTTTCTGGCTTGCTTTTGGTTCCAAAGCTATCAGCAGCTCAGAGACTTAAAAGGGACACATTCCACTTCTACCAGAGTTCTGATTACTTTCCACTTTCATCTCCTGCTCCAAAACACACTGATCTGAAAAAGAAAGCATAACCTATTGTGGCTCCTTTCAGAGCCCTAATAGTATTTTAATTAAGTGCTATGTTTTGTCTGTATTTCCTTTACCCCTTCTCCACTATACACTGCACACTTCCTGGGAAAATGCACATTCCTTCCATAGTTTAACCTCCATAACATTATATTAGCCATATGAATTTTAACTGTTCCTTTTGTTTCATTTGCAAATTTGACACCATCAGATCAGGATTAAACAAAGACTGTGAATGGCTATCCAACTACAGAAGCAGTTTCTCCTCCCTTGGTGTTCACACCTCAACTGCTAGCAGAGCACCTTACCCTCCCTGATTGAACTAACCTCGTTATCTCCACACTGATTTATACCTGCCTCTGGAGATTTCCATTACTTGCATCTGAAGAAGTGAGGTTCTTACCCACGAAAGCTTATGCTCCCAATACTTCTGTTAGTCTCAAAGGTGCCACAGGACCCTCTGTTGCATTCTGCTTACCGTATTTTTCACTCTATACATCTGATGAAGTGGGTGTTAGCCCATGAAAGCTTATGTCCAAATAAATGTGTTAGTCTCCAAGGTGCCACAAGGACTCCTCGTTGTTTTTTCCAATGCAACATGTGTGTGATGGGATAGAGAGTAAGTCTGTGGTCCTTTCTGCTCTGCACAGCCATTAAACACCACAGGGGATGAGTTTGCTCCACTCTCACTACTCAAAATGTCCCTCTTTTCTGTGCATCTATGCCCATCCCAGCTCTTGGTCTCTAGCCCCAATGTGGCTGCTTTTCATTGGCACAGTGGATCCTTCAGGATGAAAGGTATTGGTAGATGTATACAATACAAATAAAAAATCTGAGGCCATAGCCTGTACTTTGCTCAGGCTCCACTTAGGCAACCCCCCCCCACCCCCGTGGAATAAGAACTGAATAAAGGAGCTAACAGCTGTGTTACTTCACAGAGACTCTCGCCTCCTCCTCTTGCATTTAAGGGTTCTGGCTGATAATGGGGTGGGGGGAGGGAGCTATCGCCTGACTTTTATCTGCTGGAAAGCATGTAAGTGCTAGGACTTCTCACTGGAACAATTATCAGAATTTTTCCACATCTGCAAGACATCTTTTCTCCTAGCTTCATTTGAGAAGTTGGCTGAATTGTTATGCCTGAAACTTTCAAGAAACAATCCAGCCTGAAGCAGAAACCCAGTGTGGGAAATTTCAGTACAAACGCTTACAGTTTTTCAAACTTATAAGCAAGTGAGAATAAAGTCTCCTAATTGAAGTTGGAGCCACCAGTACTACCTACATGGCTAATCTAATGTTCCCTTGTTTGTGTGAGACACAGTAAATATAAATGCCTGATCTATTACTTTATCAATAGATTCATAGAAATTAAGGCCAGAAGGGATAACTAGATCATCCAGCCTGACCTCCTGTAGGACATAAGCCATTAGATTTCACCCAGTTACCCCTGTATTGAGCTCCATAACTTGTGTTTAACTATTGCCTGGTCTACAATAGGATTTCACATTATAGGACCATAGAGCAACAGGGTGAGAAGGGACCGTGCGGGTCCGGTATTCTAACCTCTGCCAAGATGCAGATTTGTCATGTCTAAACCATTCAAGATAGATGACTATCCATCCTCCTTTGGAAAAATTCCAGGGAAGGAGCTTTCACAACCTCCTGATGCATTGCTTCCATTGTCCTAGTGTTGTTTCAGTTACAAAGTTTATCCTGAGATTTCATCTAAATCTGCTATGCTCTGGTTTGAATCAATGGACTCTTGTTCTGCCCACTGTAGTAAGACGGAACAACCTTTCTCCACCTTTTTTATGGCAGCCTTTCAAGTATCTGAAGACCGTTATGTCCCCTCCTCGGTCTCCTCTTTTTCAAATTCAGCATGCCCAGTTCCTTCAGCCTTTGGTCATATGGCTTGTATTCCATCACATGGATCATTTTGTCTCTCACATCTGGGTCCTTTCCAGTTTCTGTACATGCTTCCTATACATTGGTGACCAAAAATGGACCAAGTAGTCCAGCTGAAGCCTAACCAGTGCTGAGTAGAGGAATACTATCACCTTCCGTGACTTGAATGCTATGCCTCTATTAATGCAACCCAAAACTGCATTTTCCTTTTCTTTAAAAAAGGACATAAATCCACACCTCTGAGAGATGTGTATATATATCAACCTAACCCCGGAGAACACAGCATGAGGTCAATGGAAGAATGCTTCCCTTGACCTAGCTGTCAGCTCTCGGGGAGGTTGACTGCCTACACTGACTAGAGAACCCCTGCTGTTGATGTGAGTACTATTTACACAGAAGTGCTACAGCACTGCCGCTGTAGCTTTCAAGTGTAGACAAACCCTCAAGCAGATCTTCCAGAAAAGCATCCAGTCTGGATCTAGAATCATAGAATATCAGAGTTGGAAGGGACCTCAGGAGGTCATCTAGACCAACCCCCTGCTCAAAGCAGGACCAATCCCACACTAAATCATCCCACCCAGGGCTTTCTCAAGCCAGGCCTTAAAAACCTCCAAGGAAGGAGATTCCACCACCTCCCTAGAAAAGCATTCCAGTGAGTCACCACCCTCCTAGTGAAATAGTGTTTCCAAATATACAACCGAGACCTCCCCCACTGCAACTTGAGACCATTGCTCCTTGTTCTGTCATCTGCCATCACTGAGAACAGCCGAGCTCCATCCTCTTTGGAACCCCCTCTCAGGTAGATGAAAGCAGCTATCAAATCCCCCCTCATTCTTCTCTTCTGGAGACTAAACAATCCCAGTTCCCTCAGCCTCGCCTCATAAGTCATGTGCTCCAGACCCTTAATCATTTTTGTTGCCCTCCGCTTGACTCTTTCCAATATTTCCACATCCTTCTTGTAGTGTGGGGCCCAAAACTGGACACAGTACTCCAGATGAGGCCTCATCAATGTCGGATAAAGGGGAACGATCACGTTCCTCGAACTGCTGGCTATGCCCCTACTTATATAGCCCTAAATGCCGTTAACCTTCTTGGCAACAAGAGCACACTGTTGACTCATATCCAGCTTCTCATCCACTGTGACCCCTAGGTCCTTTTCTGTAGAACTGCTACCTAGCCATTCGGTCCCTAGTCTATAGCAGTGCATAGGATTCTTCCGTCCTAAGTGCAGGACTCTGCACTTGTCCTTGTTGAACCTCATCAGGTTTTCTTTGGCCCAATCCTCTAATTTGTCTAGGTCCCTCTGTATCTGATCCCTACCCTCCAGCATATCTACCACGCCTCCCAGTTTAGTGTCATCTGCAAACTTGCTGAGAGTGCAGTCCACACCATCCTCCAGATCATTAATAAAGATATTAAACAAAACTGGCCCCAGGACCGACCCTTGGGGCACTCTGCTTGAAACCGGCTGCCAACTAGACATGGAGCCATTGATCACTACCCGTTGAGCCCGACAATCTAGCCAGCTTTCTATCCACCTTACAGTCCATTCATCCAGCCCATTCTTCTTTAACTTGGTGGCAAGAATACTGTGGGAGACCGTATCAAAAGCTTTGCTAAAGTCAAGGAATAACACATCCACTGCTTTCCCCTCATCCACAGAGCCAGTTATCTCATCATAGACGGCAATTAGGTTAGTCAGGCATGACTTCCCCTTCGTGAATCCATGCTGACTGTTCCTGATCACTTTCCTCTCCTCTAAGTGTGTCATAATTGATTCCTTGAGGACCTACTCCATGATTTTTCCAGGGACTGAGGTGAGGCTGACTGGCCTGTAGTTCCCCGGATCCTCCTCCTTCCCTTTTTTAAAGATGGGCACTACATTAGCCTTTTTCCAGTCATCCGGGACCTCCCCCAATCGCCATGAGTTTTCAAAGATAATGGGCATTAGCTCCGTAATCACAGCCTTTAGCACCCTCAGATGCAGCGCATCCGGCCCCATGGATTTGTGCTCATACAGTTTTTCTAAATAGTCCCAAACCACTTCTTTCTCCATGGAGGGCTGCTCACCTCCTCCCCATACTGTGCTGCCCAGTCCAGCAGTCTGGGAGCTGATGTTGGTTGTGAAGACAGAGGCAAAAAAATCATTGAGTACTTTAGCTTTTTCTTTTTCCACATCCTCTGTCACTAGGTTGCCTCCCCCATTCAGTAAGGGGCCTACACTTTCCTTGACTTTCTTCTTGTTGCTAACATACCTGAAGAAACCCTTCTTGTTACTCTTAACATCTCTTGCTTGCTGCAACTCCAAGTGCGATTTGGCCTTCCTGATTTCACTTTGCATGTCTGAGTGATATTTTTATACTCCTCCCTGGTCATTTGTCCAATCTTCCACTTCTTGTAAGCTTCTTTTTTGCATTGAAGGTCAGCAAGGATTTCACTGTTAAGCCAAGCTGGTCGCCTGCCATATTTACTGTTCTTTCTACACGTTGGGATGGTTTGTTCCTGCAACCACAATAAGGATTCTTTAAAATACAGCCAGCTCTCCTGGACCCCTTTGCTCTTCATGTTATTCTCCCAGGGGATCCTGCCCATCTGTTCCCTGAGGGAGTCAAAGTCTGCTTTTCTGAAGTCCAGGGTCTGCATTCTGCTGCTCTCCTTTCTTCCTTGTGTCAGGATCCTGAACTCGACCATCTCATGGTCACTGCCTCCCAGGTTCTCATCCACTTTTGCTTCCCCTACTAATTCTTCCCTGTTTATGAGCACCTGCAGACATGTGGAGTTGGAGAATTCACCACTTGCCTTTGCAGTTTGTTCCAATGGTTAATCACTCTCAGTGATAAAAATTTGACCCTTATTTCCAGCTAAAATATGTCTAGCTTGAGCTACCAGCCATTGGCCCTTGCTCTGCATTTCCCCGCTACATCACAGAGCCTGTTATTATGTATGATTTTCTCCCCATGAAAGCTTTTGCTTGATTGTCTTTTTGATAAATTAAATAGATTAAGCTCTTTAAGTCTCTCTCTGTCTGACACTTTCTATGGCTTTGAATAATTTTTATGGCTACTTTCTGAACCCATTCCAATTTTTCAACATCCTTTTTGCAAAGTAGACCCTGGGACTGGACACAGTTGGTTTCACCAATGTCATGTGCAGAGGTAAAATCCTTCTGCTGCTCCAACTCACCACTCCCCTCTTTATGCATCCAAGGATCACATCAGCCCTTCTGGCCACAGCATTGCACTGGGAGATTACGATGAGTTGGTTGTCCACAGTGGCCCCCAAAATCCTTTTCAGGGTCCCTGCATTCCACAATACAGTGCCCCAGTCTGTGATTCAGGCTGCATTCGCTGCTCTGAGAAGATAACTTTGCATTTGATTGTATTGAAATATTTTGTTTGCATGGGCCCAGCTCACCAAATGCTACAGAACAATCTGAATGCCTTCCCTTGCTGCCTCATTGTAAGCACTCTGGCTGTCTTTGGATTGACTGCAAATTTTATCTGAAGTAATTTTCTATTTACTTCGAGATCATTCATGAAAATATCGTATTGCATCGGGCCTAGAACTGATCCCTGCAGCACCCCTCTAGAAACAGCCCGATTTGCTGACAGTGGCCCATTGACAACAGCTTTCTGAGATCTGACAGTTTGCCAGTTATTAGTCCATTTTACATGTTTTGTCCTGATATCGTAGAATGTTCATTTTAATCTGAATGTTTCCCCCTACTAAATCAAATGCCTTTGAGAAATCAGAGTTTATTGCATCTGCTCAGTTCCCTTGATAAACTAAATGTGTACTCTCATTAAAGGATGGCAAGGCCAGTTTGCCATTAATTTTTTTGTTGACTGGCATTAATTTTATTCCTAGAGTTTTGTGTGGACAAATCACATACCATCTTTTCCACTATATCCAAACCTTGTCAAAGATTTTTTTTAAACTTTCTCTTTGTTTTGTTAACACTTTACATTTAACAAATTAATGTCCTGCATTTGCTTTTTTTGTTTGTTTGTTTTACTTCTGCTGCTGCCTGATTGTGTACATCTGGTTCTGAGGAGATGTGTGATTGATCAGTTCATAACTCTAAGGTTCTACGGTAGATGTTGTTTAACATCCTACTTGACAGCTAATATACAGGAAATTATTTCATCCCCATCTTATATGAGTAAATCATGCTGCTTCTTTCCAAATGGAGAACAAAACTATTACTTGAACACATCTACATTTTCTCCAACATTAATACTGTTATCCGAGTAATGAAAATGTCAGTTTTTCACTCTCATGAGAACAGCCCCCAGTAGTGCAGGTATTCTCGCACATGGACATTTTCTTTCCAACCAGGTATTTCTACTGTGACAATCATCCTAGACCCTGGGCACATACAGGAAGACAGAGGAACGTATGGTACATGCAGGAGATACCATTCTACTCCATGTCAGATTCCAACACAACTGACTATACCAACACCTCCACATTCATCCTGCTGGGCATTCCTGGCCTGGAGGTGGTCCATGTCTGGATCTCCATCCCCTTCTGTACCATGTACCTCATAGTCATCTTGGGGAACTTCACCATCCTTTTCATTGTGAAGATAGAGCTGAGCTTCCATGGCCCCATTTACTATTTCCTCTGCATGCTGGCTGTCAATGACCTGGTCATGTCCACGTCCATCCTGCCCAAAATGCTGGCAATCTTCTAGTTCAATTCCAGGGCGATCAATTTCAGTGCCTGTCTCACCCAGATGTACATCATCCACTGCTTCTCAGCAGTGGAGTCTGGGATCTTTGTGGCCATGGCCTTAAATCGCTACATGGCCATCTGTGATCCCCTGAGACATTCCACCATCCTGACAAATGCTGTCGTAGCCAAGATCGGCCTTGCGGTTTTGTTGCGCAGTGCCATTCTCATGCTGCCTCATCCGTTCCTGGCAAGGCAGTGGCCATATTGCAGAACCAACATCATTCCCCACTTGTACTGCCAGCATATAGCAGTGGTGAATTTGGCTTGTGCCGACATCCAGGTCAGTAGTTACTACAGCCTCTCTGTGGCACTTTCTGTGACCGGTCTCGATGTGTTTTTTATCACCATGTCCTATATTCAGATCCTCAGGGCCATTTTCAGCCTCCCGACAAAGGATGCCCACCTCAAGACTTTTCAGACCTGTGCCTCCCACCTCTGTGTCATTTTAGCATCTTACATCCCAGCTCTCTTCTCCTACGTCACACTTCGGTTTGGCCAAAATGTCGCCCTGCATTTCCATGTTCTTGTGGCCAACATGTACCTCCTGGTGCCCCCCATGCTAAACCCCATCATCTATGGGGTGAGAACCAAACAGATCTGGGACAGGCTGCTCCAGCTCTTTACTCATAAAGGGACCTAATTTTTTCTCCTGGTGCTCTGGCTCTCAGACTGAGCTCCGTGCAGAGCTGACTGGTGATGTGGTGCTGGGACCCCTTCCCTGAATCACTGACCGGCTAGTCAGAGAGACATTAAACCCTTTCCTGACCTTGCGTGCTTTGTCAGTGTGACAAACTGGGGAACTGGTCAATGTGGAAATCACTGGGTTCTAATTGCTTTTAACTGAACCCCAAAACCCTACCCCTTTACCACCTCTTGTGCCAAGGCAAGGCCCCTGTCCCACCTCTTCCCCCAAGGTCCTGTCCCTATTGCTTGCTCCTCTATTTCCCTCCCTCTGTCAGACACTGGATCATTTCTATCTCCCTCCCCCCCATCTCCAGCTGGAAGGGTTTCAGATTTTTTTAGGTGTGGCAACCTTAACTGTGATTCTAGGGGCTATTTAGGTGCTTGAAAACTCTAGTTTTCTAGCAGAAATTAGCTGAACAGGCAATATAACTAATTCCTGTATAAAAGAAAGAAAATTAAATAAATATTAGACCCACTCAGCTCTAATGCTAGCATGCTCTGACATCTTGTGGCAAGTCAGTTAAGGGATTCTTGTTAGTTTAATATTTAAATCTATATTCAAACTTCTTTACAAGCTCTGTGTAGAGAGAGACAGCATCAGGACCCCTGGGTTCTATCTTAGTGCTAGGAGGCATGTAGGGTGTACTAGGTTACAGCAAGAGGCAGACACAACTGGGGACTGTTTAGGAACATCAGAAGAGCCATAATGGGTAAGACCAATGGTCCATCTAGCTCAGTATCGTGTCTTCAGATAGTAGCCAGTGCCAGGTGCTTCCAAGGCAATGAACAGAACAGGCAATCATCAAGTGATTCCTGCCCGGTCTCCCATTTCCAGCTTCTGGCAAATGGAGGCTAGGGACACCATCCCTGCCCAACTTGGCTAATATGTGGATCTATCCTGCATGGAATTATTTAGTTCTTATTGGAACTCTATTATAGTTTTGGCCTTCACAACATCTCCTGGCAAAGAGTTTCGCAGGTTGACTGTGAATAAATACTTTCTTTTGTTTGTTTTAAATCTGCTGCCTATTAATTTCGTTGGCCAAACCCTAGTTCTTGTGCTATGTGAAAGAGTAAATAACATTTCTTTATTCAGCTTTTCCACACCATTCATGATTTTATAGACCTCTCTCATACCCCCCTTAGTGATCTCTCTTCCAAGCTGAAAAGTCCCAGTCTTATTAATCTCTCCTCATACGGAAGCTATTCCATACCCCTAAACATTTCTGTTGCCCTTCTCTGTATCTTTTCCAGTTCCAATATGTTGGGGTTTTTTTTAGAGAGATGGGGCGACCAGATCTCCATGCAGTATTCAAGATGTGAGTGTACCATGGTTTTATATACAGGGAAAATGATATTTGCTATCTTATTATCTATCCTTTTCTGTTACCTTTTTTGACTGTCACTGCACATTGAGTGGCTGTTTGCAGAGAACTATCCACATGACTCAAAAATCTCTTTCTTGAATCGTGACATCTAGTTTAGACCCCATCATTTTGTATGTATAGTTGTAATTATATATCATCATGCGCATTACTTTGCATTTATCAGCAATGAATTTCATCTGCTTTTGTTTCAGAGTAGCAGCCGTGTTAGTCTGTATCCGCAAAAAGAACAGGAATACTTGTGGCACCTTAGAGACTAACAAATTTATTAGAGCATAAGCTTTCGTGGACTACAGCCCACTTCTTCGGTTATGCATCTGAAGACGTGGGCTGTAGTCCACGAAAGCTTATGCTCTAATAAATTTGTTAGAACAGGAGTACTTGTGGCACCTTAGAGACTATCTGCCTTTGTGTTGCCTGGTCACCCATTTTTTGAAATCCCTTTACAACTCTTCACAGTCTGCTTTGGATTTAATTATTTTGAGTATTTTTTTATCATCTGTGAAATTTGCCACTTACCTGTTTACCTCTTTTTCCAGATCATCTATGAATATGTTGAATAGGACTGGTCCCAGGACAGATCCCTGTGGGGAATGACCATTTACTTACATCCATTCTCAGCATTTATTCCTATCTTTTAATGGGAGTGCCTGGCAATGTTTTCATGATTATCTAATGACTCTTAATTTAATTAATGACAAGTGTCATTGTTTACCTGCCCTTATTTACAAACAAACACACTGCCCCAAAGGCAGAAGTTGAAAGCAGCAGATAATTTATCACATATCACACTCAAACTGTGGAGTAGTAGGATTTTATGTTTATATTTTGTATCATTTAGAATGAAAGATAAAGAATAATAAAAGAATAATGTAGCATGTATTAAATGTATTGATGTATAATTTGACCATATCCTGCCAGCCACCCTTTTTGAATAGCAGAAAGAAATGGCTTAATGAGCCATTTGGTAAAGATGCATCAGTCAGAATCTGTGTCTGGGTTGATTTCAAGGCAGTAACAGACCTTTGACGGTCATCATTTTGTTGTAGGTTTAGCATTCTAAAATAAGTAAAAGAATGCCATGATTGTTTTCTTTTGCATTGCAACGTGATGTTCCTGTTCAAAATGTTCTGTGTAAATTAATTCTGGTTTCTGTGTGAATGAGGAATGTGTGTGTTAAGAGATAAGTGTGAAGGCCGTTGCTGAACCAGATGTTGTAGGGAGGAGCTGGAGACAGACACAAGGGCACCAAGAGGCTGCAACATGCCCCTATTGAAATGTCAGAGGAGGGAAGATTGACGACTCTAAAGATGATTCAGGCACCTATCAATGAGGACAAGATAGCTGTGATCAAAACCAGCATGGGATAACTCCCTGAGAAACTTAATGAAAGAACAAGATAAAGGATGAGAAGGACAATTTAAGAAAACAAACACTCGTCAAATGGTGATTGATTACAGCATGACGATGCAAAACTCATTGGTCCCAATGAAGGAAGATTGCTATATTAACAGGGTGCCTTGCCATGAAACTTTGGGTTCGTCCTGCACTTCCCCTGAGCATCATGTCGCGAATGACAGAACTCGGCTCCTACCTACCCATGGTCTAGCTGGCCACTAGATTGTTCCAGACTCTTGACTGGTAGCAGTACATAGACTGGCAGGACAGTGTGTGTGTGCGTGTGTGTGATTGAATGCACAGGATAATTGATGTATTTTCAATAAATGCAGTGTATTGCCTTTTTCCCTGAAAAAGATCCTGTGTGCTTCTTATAAGCATAACAACTGTATTGCAGTTAAGAGTTCTCTCTGGGGCTAGGGTGTGCTCTGTGCACAAACCTCAGGTAGAAAACTTAGGAGGGGTTAACCCCCCCATCCCCTCTAAATGGCACTCTGCCCAGCTGGCCTCCCTGAGCTCCAAGGCTGAGACGGGAGCTGCTCCAGCCTGATAAGGAGCCTGCCTGAAGGTAGGAGGTGGCCCCGGCTAATCAGAGGCTGCCATTTGTTTATGACCCGACTACTCCCTCTGCCCTGCAGTAACTGGACACTGCCAGGTCCCCCTTTTGAACTGGATTTTCTGGTTGACAGCCCTAATTGGCACCTAGATACAGAAGCCAAAAAGCAGACTGTCCAGGTAAAACCCAGATGGGTGGAAACCCCATTATCTCTCATTCGATTGAATGAACCATCTGTAGCCTTATGTCTTTGGGCTGCCTTTTCCTGTACTCTTTGTTCAGGTCCCTTGTACTTAGCAGAAGGAGGCTGGGGCAGAGGCATCTGTCAATAAATAGTTTGTTCATCTTCTCTGCAGAGGGGTGGACATGGAAGGAATGGAACCCAGAAGAGGGAATAGAGAGGGTAGGCATTGTAAGAGCGCTGGGAGCTATGCCAGCAGCACTTTACTGTTGGCAGTGTAGATTAGCTCTAAGCTTCTAAGGCCTATTGTGTTTCTTAATGGGCCATTACCTTAAATACATTTGAAATATTGGTATATAGTTAATATTCATAAGTTTAGGTACAAAATGACATATGCACACAAATAGGGTAGTCATATTCAGCAAGTCATAACTTTTGCAATGATACCTGGCATGATCATAATCCTATCACCATGGTAAATATGGGGGCAGGGTGCTGCTTTGGAGCACAGAATCATAGGACTGGAAGGGACCTCAAGAGGTCATCAAGTCCAGTCCCCTGAACTCATGGCAGGACCAGCACCATCTTCTAGACCATCCCTGACAGGTGTTTGTCTAACCTGCTATTAAAAACATCCAACGATTCTACAACCTCCCTAGGCAATTTATTCCAGTGCTTAACCTTCCAGCCTGACTGTGAACCACTAATAACTACTCTCTGGGAGCAGTTATCCAACCAGTTATTCACCCACCATATATTAGCTCCGTCTAGGTTGTATTTCCCTAGTTTGTTAATGTGAAGGTCATGCAAGACTGTATCAAAAGCCTTACTAAAGTCTAGATATACCACATCTACAACCTTCCCCCAACCACAAGGCTTGTTATGCTGTCAAAGAAAACTATCAGGTTGGTTTGACCTTATTTGTTCTTGACAAATCGATGCTAACTATTACTTATCACCATATTATCTTCTAGATCTTTTCCAATTGATTCTTTTATTATCTGCTCCATTATCTTACCTGGTACAGAAGTTAAGCTGACTGGTCCATCATTGCCTGGGTTGCCTTTATTTCCCTTTTTATACATGGGCACTATATGTGCTTTTTTCCAGTCTTCTGGAATCTCCCCCATCTTCCATGCCTTTTCAAAGATAATAGCTAATGGCTCACATATCTCCTTAGTCAGTTCCTTGAGTATTCTAGGATGCATTTAATCAGGCCCTGGTGACTTGAAGACATTTGTCAAAGTAATTTTTAAATGGTTCTTTCCCTATTTTAGCATTTGGACCTACCCTATTTTCACTGGCATTCACTATGTTAGCCATCCAAACACTATCTACCTTCTTGATGAAAAAATGAAGTCATTAAACACCTCTGCCATTTCCACATTTTCTGTTATTGTTTTTCCCTCTTCATTTAGTAATGGGCTGTGATAGGTGAGGAGGGTAGCACCCTTGTGTAACTGCCCAATCATTCAGTTAGCTATAGAATCCTCCTTAGCAGCTGTATCCAAATTGCCTTACCTGTAAAGGATTAAGAGGTAAGCTTAAAATGATTTGGCACCTGACCAGGGGAACCAATAGGGTAGCTGTACCCTTTCAAATTGGGAAAAAATGTCTGTGTGTGTGTGTCTTTGTTCTCTGGTCTGGAGAGACAAGGCAGCAACAGTCTGTAAGGTTTGAGCCAGGTATGGGAAATCATCAGCATCATGCCTAGAAACTACTCATTTGGAACCCCAGATATGTAAGTAGCATAGGTAATGTTAGATAGACACAATTAGGGATCTTTTTTGTTTGTTTTGGTTTGTGGATGTCTCTGTGCTAACCCCAGGTACTTTTGTTTTGTTTTGCTTGGTAATCTTTAAGCTGGACCCCAAAAAGCTATTCTTGGTGCTTAATTCCTGCAGTTGCTCTTTAAAATCTAGCAACAGCCTGAGTTCCAGATGTATTTTCTTTCCTCTTCTTTTTTTAAAAAATTACCTTTTTTAAAGAACCTGATTGGATTTCTGTGTCTTAAGATGTTTGAGCACATGTTTCTTAGTTAGCTGGTAGCAAGAGCGGATTTCTTTTCCTTTCTCAGCTCTTCCCCAGAGGGGGGTGAAAGGGCTTGAGGATACCCCACAGGAAGTAATTCCCAAGTTCTTCATTTTGATTTTTCAGTTTGCTATGTTTCTCTTTACCACTAGGTGGCTCTTCGCCTCCCATGCCCCGCCTTTCCCCACCTGTCCTCACTTTGACTCCCTCTCTGTGTTAAAAGTTAAGTTACAATTTTTACAGACACCTTCAAAAGATGAAGCAATCGAAAACAGAACAAAACAAGAAACAAAGAGAAAACAAAGTAACAACTTTACTTTATACAAATCCAGTAAATTAATTACTTTAACCCTTCAGGAATGAAACAGCTGGAATTATTCCTAACTTTCTTGAAGATATGGTTGCCAAGCAAAAGAAATGCACACACTGCTTCTAATCCTAACCACTAGCTAATATTTAGAACATGGGCTTTCCTTATTTCCAGGTAGCAGAGTTTTAAAATAAAGTTGAATATAAAGTAATGCAAAATTCTTTGTTACTAAATGTATACACCACATTTGGCAAATATTAATATGATTTTATCAGTTTTTATTAAAAGTTTTACATAAGGTAATAACTTGTTTACATGTTTATCCTTTTTATTTTTTATTTTTGTTTGCCTTATTTTGTACAATTATAAATAGAATTCTGGCACAATTTGTTTTTAATTGTAAGTTTGTCCTGTATGTCATGTGTGTTGTCCTGTGTTGTATTTTGTGTGACACATGACTAGTTTTTATTATTTTTATTTTGTTCCAACAAAATTAAAGTTTATACCCTTTGAAAAATATACATATATGTAGTACCACACAATTTTAATTTCATGGTTGGGGTATAATAATAGTATTAATAATACATTTTTGTTGTTTGTGTGTGCAGTTAGGGTTATTGGCGATGTAGTGGCATCTTACACATGGGTTGTGTTCCTGGGTAACACTACTCAAATGGATAAGGCCAGATAGTTGTGTCGGTTGCCCATCAAGAAAACTTAGCTCTCACGATGGGACATAGAAGAAACACACCTCTGTAAAAAAGCACATAAGGACATGTGATATGCTCATGTTACCCTGGACTCTCTCTTGGGCCAGTAATTTACCAGGCACCTGGGCTGTGGGCTTTGTTTGGGACAGTAAAATTCCATGCAGAGGGCAGAGGATATGAAACGACCCCTGAGACATCCCCACCTTGTCTTCATTTCCTGCTTCACTTCTCTGATCTGGATTTCTATCAAGGAAGCTCTCAAATAAGAGACCTCAGGAGGACTGATGACCCCCACGCTCTTTGGATGACTCCAGAGAAACTTTTGGAAGCTAGTAGTTTATTCCATCACAGCTAACTGAAAAATTCACTTGGATATATCTGATATATTAACCATAAGAACATCAGAACAGCCATACTGGTTCTGACCAAAGGTCCATCTAGCCTAGTATCCTGACTTCCAACAGTGCCCAGTGCTCCAGAGGGAATGATCAGAACAGGTAATCATCAAGTGATCCATCCCCTTTCACCCATTCCCAGCTTCTGGCAAACAGAGGCAAGAGACACAATCCCTGCCCATCCTGGCTAATAGCCATTGATGGATCTATCCTCCATGAATTTAACTAGCTCTTTTTTGAACCCTGTTATGGTCTTGGCCTTCACAACATCTTCTGGCAAGGAGTTCCACAGGTTGACTGTGTGCTGTGTGAAGAAATACCTCCTTTTATTTGTTTTAAACCTGCTTCCTATTAATTTCATTCGGTGACCCCTAGTTCTTGTGTTATGAGAAGTAGTAAACAACACTTCTTTATCTACTTTCTCTACACCAGTCATGATTTTATAGACCTCAATCATATCTCCCCTTAGCCATCTCTTTTCCAAGCTGAAAAGTCACAATCTTATTAATCTCTTCTGATATGGAAGTCGTTCCATACTCCTAATTATTTTCGTTTCCCTTTTTGCGAACCTCTTCCAATTCCAATATATCTTTTTTGAGATGGGGCGACCACATCTGCACACGGTATTCAAGATGTGGTTGTACCATAGATTTATATAGAGGCAATATGATAATTTCTGTCCTATTATCTATCTCTTTCTTAATTATTCCCAGCATTCTGTTTGCTTTTTTAACTGCCACTGCACATTGAATGGATGTTTTCAGAGAATTATCTACAATGACTCCAAGATCTCTTTCTTGAATGGTAACAGCTAATTTAGACCACATCATTGTATATGTATAGTTGGGATTCTGCTTTCCAATGTGTATTACTTTGCATTTATCAACATTAAATATCCTCCACTCATTTGGTACAGAAGCTGACTTAAATGATAGGTTACTGACTACAGTTAGTAGTTCTGCAATTTCACATTCCTTCAGAAGTCTTATGTGAATACCATCTCGTCCTGGTGACTTATTGCTATTTAATTTATCAATTTGTTCCGAAACCTCCCCTAATGATACCTCAATCTGGGACAGTTCCTCAGATCTGTCACCTACAAAGAATGGCTCCGGTTTGGGAATCTCCCTCACATCCTCAGCCATGAAGACCAATGCAAAGAATTAATTTAGTTTCTCTGCAATGGCCTTATTGTCTTTGAGTGCTCCTTTAGTAACTTGATCGTCCAGTGGCCCCACTGATTGTTTAGCAGGCTTCCTGCTTCTGATGTACTGAAAGAAATTTTGCAATTACTTTTGAGTCTTTTGCTAACTGTTCCTCAAATTCTTTTTTGGCCTTCCTAATTGTATTTTTAAATTCATTTGCCATTTAAATCTCTTCTGCTTTTCTTTTATTATTAACTCTTTAGTTTTTAGTTACTAACGGATTGGCAGCAGCGTGATCCTTGGGTAAGATCTGAGTTATATACTGGCCTGGCTATGTGGCTGAGCTCTTGAGATGAGAAAGATCCTATATGTGGTGAAATTTGTTTTCACTGTCCTCTCGTCCTGGAGTCCCGTGTCCGGATGGTGATCCAGGGGTTGTGTGCCTAATGAGATGTCACTTTTTTTGCTTCCAGTTAAGCAGTGTGGTGACACCGAAGTTTAAGTTTGTTACTGGTTTGGTACAATCTAACGGGGGTGAGTCTGCCCTATTTCTCAGCAATTTGTCCCAAATTTGTCATCCTCAGCTGTGTTCCACTGAAGCATGGTGACACATGGATACCAATGACAAGTTCTTCACAAACTCCCAGTAGATATCCCCCTTTAAAAGATCGGGAAACTGAGGCAGCAGGAAGGATTTAGTCTCTCTCAGATCTGGCTTGTACAGTCCACGCAGGAGCAAAGAGACCTGGTGCTGTCACTCCATTGGTTTATCTATTTCAGGGGATTTCCCCTGATCCCAGTGGGGCTGCACCCATTCACACCAGCTGAGGATTTGGAACGAAGCCATTTAACTAGAGAGAAAGTATCAGCAGAGACCAGTGAGCTGGGAGTGAAGAGTCCCAGCTCTGCCAGGGATTCGTAGGGTGACGTTGGGCACAGCCTCTCCATGCATTAAATGGAGATTATTTTTTATTATGTGTAATATACTGCTACTAAAAGGCCCTAATCAGGGCCTACAAGTCACACCTTGCACTGATTTGGTTCCTAAAAGCACATTCTTGAGCCTCTATCACTGTGTACAGTTCTAGGCAGTGTTTGGTCCCTGGCAAACAAGAATGACAAAGCTGAAGTGTGAGCTGTGTGGCTGTACTTTGTAACTGTTTCTTTAATAAATTCCTCCTGTTTAAGGAGGACGGCAACTCCACTGATCACAACACAAAAATAGCCTCACTGCATCTAATACAACTTAGCGGAGCAATGCCCGTTCATGGCTATAAAAATGGTGCGGGCGGGGTCAAGACTTCCAGTACCCATTCTCACCTCTGCCATTGACTCATTGTGTTGCCCTGGGCTAATCACTTTACTGCTGCTTGGCTCAGTCCCTCCATGACATAGTGATAATGTTACCTAGCAGCGTAGGTAAAGAGCTTCTAGATCATAGAATCATAGAATATCAGGGTTGGAAGGGACCTCAGGAGGTCATCTAGTCCAACCCCCTGCTCAAAGCACAACCAATCCCCAACTAAATCATCCCAGCCAGGAGTTTGTCAAGCCTGACCTTTAAAACCTCTAAGGAAGGAGAGTCCACCACCTCCCTAGGTAACACATTCCAGTGCTTCACCACCCTCCTAGTGAAAAAGTTTTTCCTAATATCCAACCTAAACCTCCCCAACTGCAACTTGAGACCATTGCTCCTTGTACTGTCATCAGGTACCACGGAGAACAGTCTAGATCCATCCTCTTTGGAACCCCCTTTCAGGTAGTTGAAAGCAGCTATCAAATCCCCCCTCATTCTTTTCTTCTGCAGACTAAACAATCCCAGTTCCCTCAGTCTGTCCTCATAAGTCATGTGCTCCAGCCCCCTAAACATTTTTGTTGCCCTCCTCTGGACTCTTTCCAATTTTTCCACATCCTTCTTGTAGTGTGGGGCCCAAAACTGGACACAGTATTCCAGATATAGTGACAAAAAGCATCATGCAGAGCGTATGTAAGACTCAGCTTCACTGTTCAAATTCAGCCCCTGGGCAATGAGGTGCTATTTACGTGTGTAAATATCGAATGAATAGAAGCTGCGCTGTTTGTCTCCCTCCCTGTGAGATACCGAAGCCACCCCGGCCTCTGCCCAGCATCTCACCTTCCCAGCTAATGCTGGGGTTTATCCTTCTGCCTTGGTGGAAGAGGAGGAGTAAATAGCCGGAGCAGACTGTTCCGGATCTGTTTGGTCCTCACCCCATAGATGATGGGGTTCAGCATGGGAGGCACCAGGAGATACACGTTGGCCATGAGAACATGGAAATGCAGGGCCACATTCTGGCCAAACCGGTGTGTGAGGAAGGAGAAGAGAGATGGGATGTAAGAGGCTGAAATGACACACAGGTGGGAGCTGCATGTCCGAAAAGTCTTGAGCCGGGCGTGCTTTGTTGGTAGCCTGAATATGGCCCTCAGGATCTGAATATAGGACATAGTGATAAAAAACAAATCCAGACTGGCCACATTGAATGCCACAAAGAGGCCATAGTAACTACTGATGCGGATGTCAGCACAGGCCAGTTTCACCACAGCCATGTGTTCGCAGTATGAGTGCGCGATGATGTTGGTTCTGCAATATGGCAATTGCCTTGCCAGGAAGGGTTTGGGGACTATGAGTATTGCCCCGCGCAGCACCACAACTATGCTGATCTTGGCTATGACACGGTTTGTCAGGGTGGAGGAATGTCTCAGGGGATCACAGATGGCCACGTAGCGATCAAAAGCCATGGCCACAAAGATCCCAGATTCTACCACTGTAAAGCAGTGAATGAAGTACATCTGTGTGAGACAGGCACTGAAATTTATCTCCCTGGAATTGAACCAGAAGATTGCCAGCATTTTCGGGAGGATGGATGTGGACAGGACCAGGTCGGTGACGGCCAGCATGCAGAGGAAATAGTACATGGGCCCATGGAGGCTCGGCTCTATCTTTACGATGAACAGGATGGTGAAGTTCCCCAAGATGGCTATGGTGTACATGGTGAAGAAGGGGATGGAGATCCAGACATGGGCTGCCTCTAGGCCAGGAATGCCCAGCAGGATGAAGTTGGAGGGGTTGGTGTAGTCAGTTGTGTTGGAATCTGACATGGAATACGGGAGAATTGTCCAACTCTGAGGCAGAAAGTTGTCTCATGAATGCACCACACGTTGCCCTGACTTCCTGTATGTGCCCAGATTCTGGCATGATGGTCGCGTTATTCATGCCTGGATAGAGAGACAATGTTAGTACGGGATACTGAGTGCGCTACTGGAAGCTGTTCCCTTGGGTGAAGCCGCTTGCTTACTCTGCGTACACTGAAAAGTGAAGTTTGAATTATTCAGATAAACAAATCATGAACAACTGACACTACTAAGGCCAATTCCACATGTTATGGTGCTTCGTGCATCAATAATTCCTACACATCGTGGTGTGGAAAACCTTGAAAGGCACCAGCAGGAAACACGAGTGTGGATACTGGTTAACCCTTATTGTTCCTTAATACAATGAAACTCAGACTAGAGAGTCCATACTGAAAGGAGTTCCCCATTCACCCAGTTGCTCAAAATCTGACAGTAGTGAAAAAAAGAAATCTTTGCCAGGACATTGGCTAAGGGGAAACATCCCAAATAGAACACACCTTAGGGAAAAGAGCTGGGCATAATTGATAGCAGCTCCATGGAAACAGCTGCTCATTCACAGCGTGGCCAAAGCAAAGGCAATGTTTGGTTGCCTAAGTAATGGGATGGAGAATAACCTGCTCTGGATATGCACTCAGTTTGGCCACCCAGTCTCTATAATGGATATAGCAGATGGAGAGGGGGTTTCTGAGACAGTCTATGAGAATAGGGGAAGCTGCCACATGCATATAGACTGTAGAGTCTGGGCCTATTTAGTTTAGAGAAGAGACAATGAAGTATGATAAAGGAGAACAAAATAACAGAATGGAACTGATTACATTCAAGTTGAGAAACAGAGACCAGTTCCCAACCAGTAACATCTATAGACACTTAGTGCTTCAAAGGGGCTAATTCCCCAAAGCTGAGGCAAATTATCAGCAAAATGATTGGGAGGAAAAATCAGTAGTTATTTAAGAAGAGTTTGTTTAATAATTCCAGAGACAAGAAAGTGGATAATTTTTGCTAAAAACCCAATTGTGTGGCCAACTGAAGGCAGCCATTAGATAGGAAAAAGCATATATAAGAAAGAGGGAAAAGGAGAAACATATGACAAGTAATACAAATCAGAAAATATGAAAACTGAAAAGGAAAGTTAAAGACATCTGTGAAAAATGTACGCTTCTCAGGCCTAAGGATCATAAAAAGGAAGCTAGTAAGTATATTAAGAACAAAAGAAATTCTAGAAAAGTTTTGGGCCAATTCCAAGAGGGAGAAAGAGAACTTGTTAATGTTGCAGTAAAAGGAGATGCGTTTGTGATGGGTTCGGTCAGAGAAGCCCCCTTGGCACTGTCACCTGACGTACTGAGACTACCTCTGAGGATTTCAGTGGTTTCAAGTAATAACAGACAGAACAAAGTAAGTTACACGCAAGTCTAAGCCTAATACACTAGGAAAGTGAGTACAGATGAAATCTCACCCTCAGAGATGTTCCAATAAGCTTCTTTCACAGACTGGACTCCTTCCGAGACTAGGTCCAATCCTTTTCAGACCAACGTTGTAGTTTATGGCCGGGGTCCAGCAATCATTCATACCCCCATAGTTACTGTCCTTTGTTCCAGTTTCTTTCAGGCATCTCTTTGGGGTGGAGAGGCAATCTCTTGAGCGAGCTGAAGACAAAATGGAGAGGCTTCCAGGGCCTTTTATATTCTCTCTCTTGTGGGCAGAAACCCCTTTGTTCTTCTGTGCAAAGTCACAGCAACAAAATGGAGTTTGTAGCCACCTGGGCAAGTCACATGTCCATGATTGATTCAGCTTTTTGCAGGCCGATGCCATTGTTTACATGTTAGTCTGAACATTCCCAGGAAAGCTCAGATGTGGATTGGTGTCTCCCAAAGTCCATTGTTAGTTAAGTGCTCCCAATGACTTGAATAATACCTTCATGACATGTTGGCCAAACCTTTCTTATGTGTTTCCTACCGCAAACACTTTAAATACAAGCATAGAGCCCACACTTATAACTTCAGATATAAAAACGATACATGCATACAAATAGGATGAATATATTCAGTAGATCATAACCTTTGCAAAGCTATGTTACATGGCATATCTAGCATAAAGCCTATTCCAGTTATGTCAGATTTACACTCATAAGCATATTTCCATAAACATATAGAGTGAAACATCACAGCCTCCTCCTGAGCTTACTACGAGAGACTTGGACACTGTCCACGGCGGAGGAAGTACATGTAAAGTCCCTGTTTGTGTCTGGTCACTCCCCCTTTCAGTACCTTTAAATCTTATGATGTCATTCATAGGTGTCCTAACAAGGTGTGGGGATCCTGGTCCCTGGGTGCCTGAAAACATGTTGGGGTGCAGTATTGCTAACAGAATGCAGACAGCAATATCTGTTCAGGAGTAGGTGTCTTGGCATTTAGCCACCAATGCCATGAGGCCTGTGCCTTAGTTTCCCCTTCCACACAGCAGCGTAGGCCTGTGATGCTTTTGCTGCTCAGCCAAGCTACCAGCCTGTTTACAGGTATAGGCTGAAAAGCAGCATGCTCGTGGGACTGTTTTGTCACCATCCCTAGCATGAACAAATATTTTTTCCACAAATTAGGTATGTTACATACACCTCTACCTCGATATAACGCTGTCCTCGGGAGCCAAAAATCTTACCGCAGTATAGGTGAAACTGTGTTATATTGAACTTGCTTTGATCCGCCTGAGTGCGCCCCCCCACTTCCCCCGGAGCACTGCTTTACCGTGTTATATCAGAATTCGTGTTATATAGGGTCGTGTTATATTGGGGAAGAGGTGTAACTTTAAAAGGGATTACCATTAGTATTAACAACTTTGTCTTGACCCCTAGATAAAGTACCAAGAAGCACAAGATTAACAGCCAACTTGTGACGGACAGACTTTTTTCACCCAGCCTGGCTTGCCCAGTGTTCACTGCATTTCCCAGTCCCTTTGTGTACCATGGTAGGTGCTCAGATACAGATTGTTCGGCCATTTGGTGAAGGCTCTCAATTCACGCATGTGGTTTAGGCTTTGGCAAGGAAAGGGTGAACTACAACCATGGCTGCCCTTGCCCCCTACCTCTGGAATCTCTTTGTGTTGGGCCCCACCCCCTTGTGAAGCTTCCCAAATGCAAAGTTTTCCTTCTTCCAGCCTTGAGGAGACAGTGTGATCTCCCACAAGGGTAGCAGGAACAACATTATTTAATGGGGTGCTTTGGATTGGTAGGATCCCCTTGTTCACCCCACTCTCTGTTCCCAAAAGGGCAGCTGGGGGGGGTCGCTCCCTCCAGGAGATCTGACCCCCAGTTTTCCCTTAAACCCTGATCCACTGGAGTGGGGTCTGGCATTTCAGATGCAGATTTTTCACCCTCCTCCTGGGGAAAAGCCTCCCTATGAATGGTGGGCAGACTCTCTACCCCCACCTCCCCACCTTCCATCTGGACGTCCCTCTCTGCGTTCCCCTCTGAGGCAGACACTCCTGTGTCCCCTAAAAGGGAGGTTGACCTTGATTCAGCTGTGGGCTCACAGCGACCAGCTATGACAGAACCTTCACTGGCCATCTAAATCCCGCCCCTTTCACTCAGATTGGGCTTGCTTCCAGTTACAGAGCCCTTGGGGTCTGTTCCCACCGCAGTGGTCATCAGCTTCCATCTTTGCGATACATGTCTCTGTGCACCCCAAGGCAGGACCTGTCCCCTGCTGACCTGAAACTTCCTGGCAGTCATCAGCAGGGAATCTGGATTGATGTCTGGCCCCTCTCAGTCCTCAGTCCGGGGAGATGATCACAGGACAGTAGCTGGCTCTATCCTGCCCTTCCCATAGGGACTTACCTTGAGCCCTGGGGCTACAGGAACTAGTTACGACCATCCCTGCCCCCAAGCTGCATCTTCACTGCTACAGAGAAATTAAAGAGAGACTCTCCTATTCCCCCAGCAGCACTTGTGACTTTAACCTCCCCTCTGGGACTTTCAGCCCAAGATCCCTTCTTGCTGCTAACAAATCCTGGGACAGATTCTGCCACATCAAAGAAATCATTCCCCAGTAGAAACGGTGCAAAACTGTGTGCCACTACCACAACAGTCAGTTCAGCCTGCAAATCACCAGTTTCCATGTGTACCTTAGCTAAACGTGCAAGGACTTGGTAACCTCCCACCAATTCTAATTCTGCCATTTTCCCTGATAACAAATCCTTCTCCTGGATCAGGTCCCTCCTGACCACAGAAATTTCTGCACCAGAGTCTCTCCATCCTTGGAGTACTTTGATATTAAGTTTAACAGCATGCATATGCTCACTGCTTGGTTGGGGAGAAGCAACCTTTACAAATCATGTGTGGAAAGAGACATTAGCCTGGGATATCCCTGTGTTCTGAGAAACAGCAGCTTGATGTTACCTGCTGCCTGTTCCCACTCAGCCCAGGACAATTATTCCTCAGATGCTCAGTGGACTTACAAAGAGAGTACCTTCTGGGCTCCTCTGCTTGTACAGGAGATTCGGGATGAGTAACAGGGGAATGAGGAGGTGAACGCCCAGCCTCCTTTCCCCCAGGGGTAAAACAGTGACTCTGCTTTCCACCAGCCCTGCACCCCTCTGCCAGTGGTTTATCTTTAATTGCCATCATCACTGCACATATTTGGGAACCGTTCCTGAGTAACCAAATTACACCATTCTGTCAATCTTCTAATTGCCTTTCCCCCTCACCCACTTGTCTATACAAATTTATCATTTCATTTGCATGAGCCCCATTACTCAATCCAGATCTCCTCTTAAGACTCCTGAATTTAACCCTGTAGGTTTCAGGTGTAATCTGAAACTGTTTCAAAACCAGTTCCTTAAATCTACTATAGTTTGAAGCATCACCAATAGGCATCTTATTGAATATGTCCAGAACTCTCCCAGTCAATTTTGCCACTACAGTGGTCATTTTTTGATCTTCAGGAATCGCATGGAGGGTGCAGTCTCTCAAAGATGATGAAATATTCAGCAATATCACTGGATTCATCATACTGCGGACATAACTGCTCCCATTAATGGACTTTTGGGGAAGTGGAGCCAGCTGCTGTAGGGTTTTCTCTATTCCACTCCATTATAGTCAGTTCATGGTCTCAATTTGAATCTGTATTTCTTTGTCTTTTAACTCCAGGGCTTGCCTTTGGGTTTCCACGGCTCTTTCATGAGCAGTTTTTTTTTCCCCTGGCTGCAGCTGCTTCTTTGAGCCTCATTTCTGCCTGCCACATTTGAAACTTGCGGTCCTTTGCCTTTTCTTCCACTTCCAGGCTGGCCAGCTCTAGTTTTGTAGCTGCCTCACTGGTAGTCATTTTCCTGCTTTCTTGTACTTATTTCCCTCACCCAAAATAAACAAACAGAAAATAACAAACCAGTAGCCACTGGCATATCTAGCATAAAGCCTATTCTAATTATGTCATATTTACACTCATCAGCATATTTCCATAAACATATAGAGTGCAACATGACAGTGTTCAAGGGATAGTTTTGTTCTGCATTTAGAAAGAAGCAGTTTGATGTACTCATATCAGATTAGGATGAAATACTTTCCAGTAAATTAGGTGTCAAGGAGGATGTTAAACAGCATGCTTTGAGCAGGGGGTTGGACTAGATGACCTCCTGAGGTCCCTTCCAACCAGGAGATTCTATGACTATGACCGTTACCCTAAGTAGACCCTTAGAATTACAAACACCAGGGTTAGGAACTCACCAATCAACCACACATCTCATTTGGAGCCAGCAATACACAATCAGGTGCCTGCAGAACCAAAGCAAACACAAAAACAAAACAAGAAAAGTCACATACAGGACATTACACTGTTAAATGTAAAATATTAAAAAATCAAGGGAATGTTTAAAAAAAGAAACAATGCGAAAGCTGGTATGGGATTAGTTTAAAAAAAAGTCTATGAATATAATTAATGCCAGTCAAAAATAGGGTTTATGGAAACCAGGTCTTGTTAAATAAAACCAATTTAATCATTTTATTGAGAGTACCTGTTCGGCTGACCTGGGGAACTGAGCAGATGCAACAGATTTCGATTTCTCTGAGACATTAGATTTAGTAGGGGAATATATTCAAATAAAAAATAAACATGGTACAATATCAGTAGAGCACACATAAAAATAGACTATAAATTGGCTAACAGACAGATCTCAGAAAGCAGTTCTCAATGGGCCATTGTTTGCTAATGGGGCTGTTTCTAGTGGGGTTCTGCAGGGATCAGTTCTAGGCCGGATGCTATTCAATATTTTCATAAATGATCTGGAAGCAAATAGAAAATTACTGCAGATAAAATTTGTGACCAACCCAAAGATTGGCAGAGTGGTTACAATAAGGAGGCCAGGGCAGACATGAACATTTATCATCTATGAACAGGGAATACAGGCCTGACCCACAGACTAGATCACTGCATTATGGAACTTAGGGACCCTTAAAAGGATTTACAGGTTAGTGTGGACAACCAACTCATCGTGAGCTCCCAGTTTGATGCTGTGGCCAAAAGGGCTGATGTGACCTTGGATGCATAAGCAGGAGAGTAGCATTGGTGTAACCAACTGCATCCAGTTCTGCGGTTCACATTTCGGAAAGGATTTTGAAAAATTGGAGAGAGTGGTGAAAGGAGCCATAAAAATGATTTGTGACTTACGAAGGAGACTTAAAAAAATCATTTATCAAAAAACTGTGGGTAATAATGGGCTCTGTAATCTAGTGGGGAAAGGATGAGCAAGACTGAATGGCTGGAAGCTGGAGCCAGAGAAATTCAAGCTGGAAATCAGGGCCAAATGTTTAGCACTGAGGGTGGTTATCCATTGGAACAAGCTCCAAAGGGAAATGGTTCTCCATCTCCTCATGGCTATAGATCCAGACTGGATGCTTTTCTGGAAGATCTGCTTGAGGGCTTGTCTGTACTAGTGCTTCAGTGTAGACACTAATTTTACTAACAGCAGGGGTTCTCCCATCAGCATAGGTAATCCACCTCCCTGAGAAGTGGTAGGTAGGTTGATGAAAGAATTCCTCTCTTGACCTCATTTTGTTTACACCAGGGTTACATTGATATAGCTATATCTCACAGGGGTGTTGGTTTTTTCGCTCTGGCACAAAAAGAAAATGCAATTTTAGGTTGCATTAACAGCAGCAGAGCATGCAACTCATGGGAGGTGATATTGTTCCTCTACTCGGAGCTGGTTATGCTTCAGCTGCAGTACTGTGTCCAGTTTGGGACACCAATGTATAGGAAGTATGCAGAGAACCTGGAAAGGATCCAGAAGCTGGAGACAAAATGATCCATGGGATGGAATACACGCCATACAAGCAAAGGCTGAAGGAACTGGGTATGTACAATTTGGAAATAAGGAGATTAAGCAGAGACATGAGATCAGTCTTGAAATATTTGATGGGTTGCCATAAAACAGATGAAGAAAAGTTGTTTTCTCCTGCCACGTAGTGCAGGACAAGAGACAATGGGTTCAAACTCCAGCAGAACAGATTTAGCTGAAATCTCAGGGTTTCAGGAATCGCCTAACTGTAAGAACAGGAGGATAATGGAACAGATGCCTCACTCCTTCAATGGAGGTTTTCCAAAGAAGGCTGGAAAGTAATCTGTCTGGATGGTTTAGGTGCAACAAATCCTGCATTTTACAGATGTTAGAATACCTGACCATTGTTGTCCCTTCTCAACCTCTGGCTCTACAGTTCTATAATGTGAAATCTGAGTGTAGACCAAGCCTTTGTCAAACACAAGTTGAGGAACTCAATACAGGGGTAAGTGTGTGAAGTGTAATAGCCTGTGTTATACACAAGGTCAGATTGGGTGATCTAATGGTCCCTTCTGGCCTTAAACACTATGAATCCATTGATAAAGAAAGTAGATCAGCCATTTATATTTAGTGTGTCTCACAAGACATGAACAAGGGAACCTTCAATTACATTTAATACTGATAAAAGAAAATTGTTAAATAAACCATATTTGGTCTGTGAACTCCTTGCTATGGCCATTGAAGCAAAAAACGTAGCTGAATGGGATTCACAAATAGACTGGCCATTATAGGTGGTGCTGATGGCACCACCTTAAGTTAAGGCTATCTGAAAATGTCAATTAGAAGACCTCATTTTCAGATGCTTGTAATAACTTTTCTATACTTTAAGGGTTTGGACTGAAAATTCCCATGATGGGTGTCTGCTATGGGATGAACTGTTTCCATCATAACAGTTCAGTCGACTTCTTGAATGAAGCTAGGAGGTAAGATGTCTTGCCCATGATGAAAAATTCGTATAGTTTTAATAATGTTTATAATTCCAGTGAGAAGCCCTAGCACATCCCTGCTTTCCATCAGATAAAAGTAAGGTAACAGCCCTCCCGCCCCGGCGTTAACAGCCAGAGCCCTCAACTGCAAGAGGAGGAAATGACAGTGTCTGTGCATTAACACACAGCTGATGCCTGAGTTCTTTACTCAGTTCTTACTCCAAGGGGAGTTTGAACTCAGTGGGGCCTGAGGAAACTACAGGCCATGGCCTCAGAATGTGGCCTTGTATTATACAGCTTTTCATCCTGAAGCAATCACTGTTCCACTGAAATGCAGCCACCTTGAGGCTGGAGGCCATCAGCTAGGGTGGGTGGAGATACACAGAAAAGAGGGACACTTTGGCTAATGATATCAGAGAAAACTCATCCCTTGTGGCAAGGGCCCTAGTATGTTTAAAGGCTGGGCAGAGTGGAAAGGGCCACAGACGTACTGTCTATCCCATCACGCCTACCGTGCACTGTGTTTGTCGAGCAGGTGAGCTCCTCAGCAAGAGATAGATGGGAGTGCCTTCCCTGGGAATCCTCTCAGATAGCCGTGTCCCAGACCTCTCTCACCCCAGCATCTTCAGCATCTTCCCATGTTGAGAGCCGACATGAGGGTGTGTACCATTTATAATATAGCTCAGTGCAGAGGTTTGTTCAGCCTCTACTGGGTAAGCAAGCATCTGGATGCAAACAGGCAGGAGACAAGGCTGTCTGTGCTTCTGTTCTATTTATCCAGCTTTAGGAGTAAACAGTAATTAAGGGACTTTCCCAAAGGGAGATGAGAACTCTTGGGCTCTCCACTGAGTTAGAGAGAAATTGGCTGTTCTGTGTATTTGTGTATATTTAAAACATTATAGTTGATTAGGAAGAAAACTAGTGACAATGCCTAGATCTCCAAATGCCCAGGATGGCTGGGTAGATAGTTACTGAGGAGAATTATTGATTTCTGATCCATTAGCAAAAGCTCTGTGTGCCTGCAGAAAGTGTTAATGTCTCCTCTCAGTCATCTCTCTCTATCATCTTACTTTGCAGCAGCTTTCATCAAGGGAGTTTCAAAACACCTAGCAAAGGAAAGTAACTATGAATATATCTCCATAATAGGTGAATTGAGACACAGGGATACATGACTTAGGCAAGGTCGAACAGAGAACGACAGAAAGACTCCAGGAGTCCTGACTTCCCTGCTGTAACCACCGTCTGTCAGTAACTTGGAGCATGACAAGAAGGAAATGGACTCACAGTCTAGTAGGGCCTGTTCCTTGGGTGGGTGTGACCAACTTCCCCAGGGCACAACCTGGAACTGGGATACCACTGAGCCCTCTGGCATACCAATATGGACCCGCTCTCACAAGCTGAGTCTGTGGGAAGCGGCAGTCCTCTCCAGGTCATACACTTACACAGCTGTACACAGACAGGGACACACCCAGCTGCAGTTACATGAATGCTTTCAGTAGCCAGTCATGAACCAACAATACAAAGGCTCCAGCCACTTTCCCCACAGATTCCCAGCGTAGGACCCCAGAGCTGTATGGTTTTGCCCTGGTCAGAAGCCTGACTGGAGTAAGATTATTACTCAGTCCATCCCCCCCTCTGTGTGGAGAGGATAATGAGCATGAGCATAATTCCCTTTTCCATTTCAAAAAACAGACTGTCATAGGTAAAAAAAAATAGATTAAGTATGGAAAGGTAGATTTTAGGTGATTATAATGAATAGTGTACAGATTAGAGTTTTCGATCAATCACAGTTATCTCACGTGATTAAGTGAAAAAAATAACTATTATTAATCAGATTTTTAATTGCATTGTTAAATTTATTAAATGTTTCTGAATGTTTTCCTACATTTGCAACAGAGAATACAGTGTACAGTTTAAAATATTTGCACTGTAAAAATGATAAACAAAAGAAACAGTATTTTTCAATTCACCTCATGCAAGTATTGTAATGTAATCTTTCTATCATGCAAATGCAACTTACAAATATATATTTTTGTTACATAACTGCAATGAAAAACAGAACACTGTAAAACTTTTGAGCCTCCAAGCCCACTCAGTCCTACTTCTTGTTCAACTAATCACTAAGACAAACAAGTTTGTTTCCATTTTGGAGGGAAAATGTTGCCTGCTTCATATTTACAATGCCACCTGAAAGTGAGAACAGGCATTCACATGGCACTTTTGTAGCTGCCATTGCAAGGTATTTACATGCCAGGTATGCTAAACATTCATATTCTCTTTCACGCTTTCTCCACCATTCCTGAGGACACGCTTCCATGCTGATGATGCTCGTTATAAAAATAGTGTTATTTAAATCTCTGACTCATCTCCTTGCAGGAGAATTATATGTCTCCTGCTCCATAGTTTTGCCTGCATTCTGTCATGTATTTCATGTTATGGTAGTCTCTGATGATGACCCAGCATGTATTGCTCATTTTAACAACACAAGGAAGAGGGGAAAGGGGAAACCTTGGGCTGCCGGTAACTTACATCACAAACGGCTTGTTTATATCAGGGAATTTCAGTGCTGGGGCTTGTACAAAAGCCTGTTTTAAATCACAGAAAGTTTTTTCCTGTTCAGGCCAAATAAATGCCACAAGGGTTTAGTGATAATGGTGAAATTCCAAATGTGTTTCTTTAAATAATTAAACCCTCATAACATTACCCTCAATCCTCTGGTCTGGGTAAATTCAGCAATGATTTCACTTTTGTTGATCTATCTGGCTCTGTGGATATGGAGAAAGTGGTGGATGTGATATATCTTGACTTTAGCAATGCTTTTGATATGGTCTCCCACAGTATTCTTTCAGGCAAGTTAAAAAAATATGGATTGGATGAATGGAATATAAGGTGGATAGAAAGCTGGCTAGATCATCAGGCTCAACGAGTAGTGATTAATGAATACAAGTCTAGTAGGCAGCTGGTATCTAGTGGAGTGCCCCAGGGGTTGGTCCTGGGGCCGGTTTTGTTCAACATCTTCATTAATTATCTGGATGATGGGATGAATTGCACCCTCAGCAAGTTCACAGATGACACTAAGCTGGGGGCAGAAGTAGATGTGATTGCAGAGCCATTGGACATTATCTTTGAAAACTCCTGGCGATCGGGGGAGGTCCCAGATGACTGGAAAAAGGCTAATGTAGTGCCCATCTTTAAAAAAGGGAAGAAGGAGGATCCGGGGAACTACAGGTCAGTCAACCTCACCTCAGTTCCTGGAAAAATCATGAAGCAGGTCCTCAAGGAATCAATTCTGAAGCACTTAGAGGAGAGGAAAGTGATCAGGAACAGTCAGCATGGATTCACCAAGGGCAAGTCATGCCTGACCCACCTGATTGCCTTCTATGAGGCGATAACGGGGTCTGTGGATGAGGGGAAAGCAGTGGATGTGTTATTCTTTGACTTTAGCAAAGCTTTTGATACGGTCTCCCACAGTATTCTTGCCGCCAAGTTAAAGAAGCATGGGCTGGATGAATGGACTGTAAGGTGGATAGAAAGCTGGCTAGATCGTCGGGCTCAATGGGTAGTGATCAATGGCTCCATGTCTAGTTGGCAGCCGGTTTCAAGCGGAGTGCCCCAATGGTCAGTCCTGGGGCCGGTTTTGTTTAATATCTTTATTAATTATCTGGAGGATGGTGTGGACTGCACTCTCAGCAAGTTTGCAGATGACACTAAACTGGGAGGTGTGGTAGATACACTAGAGGGTAGGGATCGGATACAGAGGGACCTAGACAAATTAGAGGATTGGGACAAAAAAAACCTGCTGAGGTTCAACAAAGACAAGTGCAGAGTCCTGCACTTAGGACGGAAGAATCCTATGCACTGCTACAGACTAGGGACCGAATGGCTAGGTAGCAGTTCTGCACAAAAGGACCTAGGGGTCACAGTGGACAAGAAGCTGGATATGAGTCAACAGTGTGCCCTTGTTGCCAAGAAGGCTAACGTCATTTTGGGCTGTATAAGTAGGGGCATTGCCAGCAGATCGAGGAACATGATCGTTCCCCTTTATTCGACATTGGTGAGGCCTCATCTGGAGTACTGTGTCCAGTTTTGGGCCCCACACCACAAGAAGGATGTGGAAAAATTGGAAAGAGTCCAGTGGAGCTCAACAAAAATGATTAGGGGTCTGGAGCACATGACTTATGAGGAGAGGCTGAGGGAACTGGGATTGTTTAGTCTCCAGAAGAGAAGAATGAGGGGGGATTTGATAGCTGTTTTCAACTACCTGAAGGGGGGTTCCAAAGAGGATGGAGCTCAGCTGTTCTCAGTGTTGGCAGATGACAGAACAAGGAGCAATGGTCTCAAGTTGCAGTGTGGGAGGTCTAGGTTGGATATTAGGAAACACTATTTTACTAGGAGGGTGGTGAAGCACTGGAATACAAGAATCAGGGGGTAGCCGTGTTAGTCTGTATCTACAAAAACAACAAGGAGTCTGGTGGCACCTTAAAGACTAACAGATTTATTTGGGCATAAGCTTTCATGAGTAAAAACCTCACTGGAATACGTTACCTAGGGAGGTGGTGGAGTCTCCTTCCTTGGAGGTTTTTAAGGCCTGGCTTGACAAAGCCCTGGCTGGGATGATTTATTTGGGAATTGGTCCTGCTTTGAGCAGGGGGTTGGACTAGATGACCTCCTGAGGTCCCTTGCAACCCTGATATTCTATGATTCTATGAATAACAGAAAATGTGGAAATGACAGACGTGTTTAATGACTTCTTTGTTTCGGTTTTCACCAAGAAGGTTGCCATAGAGAATGCAAGTGAAAATGGGGTAGATTCTGATGCTAAAATAGGGAAAGAACAAGTTAAAACAACTTGGACAAGTTTGATGTCTTCAATCACCAGGGCCTGATAAATGCATCCTAGAATAGTCAAGGTGCTGACTGAGGAGATATCTGAGCCATTAGCTATTATCTTTGAAAAGTCATGGAAAATGGTGGAGATTCCAGAAGACTGGAAAACACCACATATAGTACCTATCTATAATAAGGGAAACCCAGTCCATTACAGACCAGTCAGATTAAATTTTGAACTAAGTAAGATAATAGAGCAAATAATTAAGGAATCAATTTGCAAACATCTAGAAGACAATAAGGTGATAAGTGATAGTCAGCATGGATTTGTCAAGAACAAATCATGGCAAACCAACCTGATAGCTTTTTTTTAACAGGGTAAGTAGCCTTGTGGAGAGGCGGTAAGCGGTAGTTGTGGTATAACTTGACTTTAGTAAGGCTTTTGATACAGTCTCGCATGACCTTCTCATTAAGAAACTAGGAAAATACAACCTAGATGGAGCTATTATAAGGTGGGTGCATAACTGGTTGGAAAACTGTACCCAGAGAGTAGTTATCAAAGGTTCACAGTCAGGCTGGAAGGACATAACGAGTGAGGTACTGCAGGGATCCGGTCTGGGTCCGGTTCTTTTCAATATCTTCATCAATGATTTAGATCATGGCATAGGGACTACACTTATAAAGTTTGTGGATGATACCAAACTGGAAGGGGTTGCAAGGGCTTTGGTGGATAGGATGAAAATTCAAAATGATCTGGACAAACTAGAGAAATGATCTGAAGTAAATAGGATGAATTTCAATAAGGACAAATGCAAAGTACTGCACTTGAGGTCGCAGAGAGAAAGGGTAAAGTCCCAGAAACTGCTGACGGAATGGGAGTAAGTCTTTTTGACTCTTCTAAAACAGTAAGAAACTTCTTGCTGCAGGGGTTGGTGTGGTTGAGACCAGCTCCTGTCCACTAACTGAGGGTAGTGTCTCCTCCAGACGGGGGATGACAGTGTGTTGCTTGTTAGTGAGAAAACTGTCCAGGTTCCTCGCTGCCTGCAGGTTGCTGCTAAACAAGGACAAGCCCCACTCTGGGGAGCAAGGGGAGGTGTGTCCCGGAGGGGAGCCCAGAGAAGGGTGATGGAATCATAGAGACCACTGAGGAAGTTGGGTGAGGATTCCTTTTAACACTGCAGCTGGAGGCAACCCCACCTCAGGAAGGGAGGGGGGATGATGCCTGCCAGTGAGAAAACAGCCCATGTTGTTTGCTGCTGGCAGATTAAGGATAAGCAAGGGATAGAGCCCACTCTAGGGTGTGTAGGAAGATGTTTCCTAGAGGGAAGCCCAAATAAGGGTGAGAAAATCTTAGAAACAACTGAGGTGGGTGAGGTTTCCTTTGCAGGTGTGGGGGTGGTTGAGACCAGCTCCTGCACTGTAACTGTAGAAAAAACCAACTAAGAAAATGAGAGGGTTTAGTGCCAGCCAGTGAAAGAACTGTCCAGGCTGTTAGCTGTGAGCCCTTCAGGGCTGAACAGGGGATAGGTCCCACTCTAGAGAGCACAGAGGGGTGTGTCCTAGAAGGGGCTCAGAAAAGGAAATTGGGCAAAAAATATTGGGAGTACAGGAATGTCTCCTTACGGATCACATGTGGGGGACGATGCCCAGGATGGAATGGCTAGTGCTTCACAGCATCCAGCCTACGGCTCAGGCTTTGAGAGGGACCTGTGTAACTGACCTTCTGGAGGGAAGCAGCCACACAACTGACCTCTCAGGGATAGAGATGGGGTGACGGAGGGCACCTCAATCCAGGTCCTGATTATTCAGGAGTTTGTTCCTGATGGGTTTGTGAAACCTAACGCTGTCTCTTTAAGGCAGGATAGAAATCCTACTAAAGAGAGAGCTGTTTGTGAAAATGCAAATGAACCATCAGACAAAGAAATGGAGGGAAGGTCCTGGGCTGGTAAGATACAACAAGCAGAGAAGGGGGAGCTGTTTAAAAGGGGAAAAATGCCTCAGTTAGCCCAGAGAGCACAGATCACACCCCTGAAGGAAAAGGAGGTGGGAATGCCCCAGTGCTGGAGGCGGGGAACACAGAGTAACCTCAAGAGGGTGGGGTGGATTTTTGGCATGGGCATAACCCTGAGTTTGTAACACAGCTCCACAGAGGTCTAGCTGACGTGTAAGGTCCCCTCATATCCTTACCTCAGCAGAACTCCGAAGATGTACTTTAACTGAAAACTCTTACTGAAGGGGACACTGGAAAATACTCTGAAACGTAATAAAACCCAGTAACTGAACACATGTGAAGGTTCAGGGAGGAGTTGAAAGCCACAATGGGTATGAACAAACCAGACTGTCTAGGCCTGTATGATAAAGATACTTGGAAACATCTATCTGTGATAAAATATTTGATTTTGTTAAATCTTATGATACAAAGCTTGTTGGTAATGGGAAACCTATTTGATTATGGTGGTAAATCTCAGAAAGAGATTTAGTATGTATGATTTGGGGGAAAAGCTTTTGAACGTGCTAGGAGTAGTATCTAGGAAGCTTTATAATGATGCTGCTTGTCATCTAATGCCTGTAAAGAGGCTTAGAGCTTCACAGCAGAAAAACCATAACAAATATGGTCTGTTGTGTGCAAGGGGAAACCGAGGCACACCACCTCATGACATTAATAGCCAAGTGCCAGGATACCTACACTAGGGTTACCATATTTCAACAAGTTAAAAAGAGGACGGGAGGAGCCCCGCCCTAGCCCCGCCCCTGCCCCTCCCACTTCCCGCCCCCCCAGAACCCCCAACCTTCCCCCCGTTCCTTGTCCCCTGACTGCCCCCTCCTGGGACCCCTGCCCCTAACTGCCCCCCGGGACTCCACTCCCTATCTAAGCCTCCTTGCCTCTTGTCCCCTGACTGCCCCAACCCTTATCCACACCCCCACCCCCAGACAGACCCCTGGGACTCCCACGCCCCATCCAACCACTCCCCACCCCCTGACAGCCCCCCCCAGAACTCCCAACCCATCTAAACCCCTCTGCTCCCTGTCCCCTGACTGCTTCGATCCCTCTCCCCACTCCTGCCCCCTGACAGCCCCCCCCAGAACTCCCAACCCATCTAAACCCCTCTGCTCCCTGTCCCCTGACTGCTCCGATCCCTCTCCACACTCCTGCCCCCTGACAGCCCCCCCAGAACTCCCAACCCATCTAAACCCCTCTGCTCCCTGTCCCCTGACTGCTCCGATCCCTCTCCCCACTCCTGCCCCCTGACAGCCCCCCCCAGAACTCCCAACCCATCTAAACCTCTCTGCTCCCTGTCCCCTGACTGCTCCGATCCCTCTCCCCACTCCTGCCCCCTGACAGCTCCCCCCCAGAACTCCCAGCCCCCTACCCCCCGCTCCTTGTCCCCTGACTGCCCCCTCCTGGGACCCCTGTTCCTAACTGCCCTCCAGAACCCCACCCCCTACGTAAGACTCCCTGTTCCTTGTCCCCTAACTGCCCCCTCCTAAGACCCCCCCCCAACTGCCCCCCAGGACCCTACCCCCTACCTGTACCCTGACTGCCCAAAACTTTCTCCACTCCCCTCCAAAAGCCCCCACCCGTTTCTTGACTGCCCCATCCAGAACCTCCCTGTCCCTTCTCCTGCCCCCCCTTACCCTGCTGCTCAGAACAGGGTGTTGGGCTCTGTGCCAGCCGGACACATGGCTGAGCTCCCCAGCACAACACAAAACCCGGTCCCTGGCCCTGCACAGGGCTGCCGGAGCGGGCTGCAGGAGGAGGAGCTGCCGGCCGGCTCAGAATGCAGGGGGGGGGGGGGTGGGAGGAGGAAGCTGCTCCGGAGTCCAGCCCGGGACTTTCCTGCAGCCCTCCCAGCCGCTCGCTCTGCTCTGCCAGGGGAGGGGGAAATCCCGGACATTGTGAGTGCTTTACAAATTCCCCCCGGACGCTATTTTTAGCACACAAAAGGAGGACATGTCCGGGTAAATCCGGACGAATGGTAACCCTACCTACACTCTAAGAGACACTAATATCTGCATTAAGTTAGCAATTCAATGCAAAGAAATATTTTCTAGCAACCCAGGAAAAGGAGCATACAACTTTAAAGAGTACCTGTGGATAACACTACAATGTTTGGCAACACTTGGGAGTTGTTTGGTCAAAACCGAAAGAGAACCTCAGGCCTACTGCATCCGCATTAGTCAGTGACTAACACTCCTGCAATAAACTAAGTGCGGAGGTGTGACACTCTGCACCCCAAAGCACCCCATAATTACCATGGTGATGGGATTATGATACATTTTGTACATAGTATGCCTTGTAATGTATCATTCTAACAGTCTTGATATGATAAATATTAATAGCTCATTGCTATCATTATATGTGACGTTATGAAATCTTGCTATGTGTGAGTTACTGAAGTATGATATGAGCCTGGAAATTACTGTCGTACCTGAAAGGCTGCTTTTAGGTGAGTAACCAGACAGTGTTAATTGCTGTCGTCAACACCCATCCAGGGAAGAAACCACTAACGCAGGAACTCTGTATAAGGAAGCCTCCTCAGAAGGAGCATGGAGAAAATGGAGAATGTTTGGCCAATGGGGGTGGACCCCTCACGTCACATGCACAGACTTTCCAGCAAGCTGGAGGAAACTAAAAGATGGGGAGTGACATCAACACATGTCTTCGCTCCCCCACAATTGAACACCTGAAAGAAGCTCTGGAAGACAGAGGACTTTGAACAGGGAAGGGGAACCCAGTCTGCAAAGCAGATGCTGCATCTGCCTCAAGGGTCTGTGAAGTTGCTTGTATCATCAGTCAGGGTAGACATTGCTGATTCAAGTCCAAAGTCCAACAATTGTGATATTGTTTGATCTTCTAGGTAACCTGCTTTCATCTGTTTATTATCACTTGAAGTCTATCCTTCTGTAGTTAATAAACCTGTTTTATATTTTATCTTAACCAGTGTGTGTTTGAGTGAAGTGTTTGGGAATCTTAGTTCTTTTAACCAAGGTGGGTGCATATCTTCCCGACATCAGCATAAATTAATTATGCATTAAGAAGTTCACAGGCTGTTTATAACAAATTTCAAAGAGAAGTATAGAGAATGAAATTATAACACCCAAATTTAATTTAAAAGTTGCTGTATCTGTTGATTCAAAGATCAAAAGGGCATACTAACAGCCAGTGACCATCTGTTTACATGACGTGTTGCTGGAAAATTAGAGGTAATACTAATTGTATGTGTTTATTATATCTTGTTAAAATGTTAACCATGTAAACATTTCAAAGCTCTAGTCCATTTACCATGACTATGTTGGCTATTAAAGGTTAAATTTGGGTCAATTAGCCTGCCAGTTGCATAACCCTTTCTAACCCTACGTCACACTAATTAACTCACGTCTGATTATATGAACCTTCTATAGCCTTATGTCTTTGGGTTTTTCCTTTACCCTTTGTTTATGCTCCTCGTGGTAATGGGCAGGAACCTCCCCAGAAGAGGGAAAAGAGAGAGAGAGAGGAGGTGTTGGTCCCAGAGAGTCCTTATTCCAGTGGTTTTTGTCCCGTCTCTCCTCATTCCATGCATTTGGGTCCATCTCTCTATTTCCTTTGTAACTTACCCCCCCCCCCACATACATGCCTCCCTCTCTCTGCTACTTCTAATGTGCATCCAAACTAAGGTGCCAGTTACAAATGCTCAAGGGGCTGTTATTCCATCAATTTCAGTGGCAATTGCAGGAGTAGCACTGTGAATTGCTGCCTCTGAGAGCTGATCTGGCTGGGCGAGAAGCAGTGCACATTAGTCTGGTTATTAATCCGGGTAAAACAAATTCCCTGGCCATTACCATCAAGCAGCCTGCAGCTGCAAACTACAACCACATTGGGTCTAACCTGTCTGGAGGGATTGCTGGGCAGGTGGCAGCTTCATAGACAAGGCTGGAGGCTGCTCGAAACATGTGGGTACTTGTACAGTCGCAGATGCTCCTTTGTTCCCTTCTGCAGCGCTTGTGGGGATGCGTGGCATCAGACTTGCTACAAAGCTGCAGATCTATAGAACAACGGGAAGCCCATCTTTAGCGGATGAGAGTGATATGGCAGGGGGCTGAAGAAGACTAAGGAACTCCATGCTCATGTTTTCAATGCTCCCGGTCTCCAGCAGATTGAGTGCTTTGAATTATTTTCTTCGTAATCTGCTGTATTCTGTTTGCTCCCTCTTTGACCACCTAAAATACACCTCTTCGTAGTTCAGAAACTTACTTCTGGTCTATAATATAACCTAGTCCATCTGATTTCTAACTGGGGGTGGAGTGAGAGGCTGTGCAACCTTACTTCACATGGAGGAAGGAGGCAAACTTCATATCAATGGGTTTGTACCCCAGAAGGGGGGTGAACATCTGGGTGCTGAGGCAAGTCCCTTAAGCCAAGTGTTCCCAGAGCTGATCTCCATGTCTGTATATGCAGCTGGGGATAGCCCTGCCGGTATGGGCTTTGCTAGAGGAGGCCTTAGTACCCGGCTCAGCAAGACAGTGTTTAAGGGGGGGCAAGGCTGGCAGAATAGGTGACTCAGTAGTATCTCAGCACCTCAGCTGGCACCCCAGGGGTCCCAACCCATCACATCTGTATTGCGCTATCACCAGCTGGAAAAGCACAATGGTTAAGAATGCTGCACAGGTACAAAGAGAGGTTTTTCTAGCCACCCAGAGCAGGCACACTTAATGACTTTTGAGATCACTAAGCTGTTAAAAGGCACACAGAACTTTTTAAGAACACTGGTGGACAACACTACAATGCTTCCAATACTTTAGAGTTGTATGGTTAAAAATCTAGAGAGAGACTTAGTCACTGACTAAGGTGGGGGCAGTGTGCCCAACACTCCTGCAGTAAATGAAAGGGGGAGGTGTTACAGTTTCTGCCCCAAAGCAAAACCCTGACACCTTCATTGCCTTTTATCAAATCTGCGGTGAAAGTGTTGTTAAAATGATCAACATGTGCTGGGTCATCATCAGAGACTGCCATAACATGAAATATATGGCACAATGCAGGCAAAACCATGGAGCAAGAGCCATACAATTCTCCCCCAAGGAGTTGAGTCACAAATTTAAATAACACTTTTTTTTTTAACGAACATCATCAGCATGGAAGGATGTCCTCAGGAATAGTGGCCGAAGCATGAAGGGGGATATGAATGTTTAGCATACTTGGCATTGTAATTAAGAAGCAGGAAGCATTATTTCCAAAAAGGTAAATAAACTTCTTTGTCTTAGCGAGTGGCTGAAGAAGAAGTAGGACTGATTGGACTTGTAGGCTCTAAAGTTTTACATTGTTTTGTTTTTGTTATTGCAGTTATGTAACAAAAATATATTTAAGTTGTACTTGCATGACAGAGAGATTGCATTACAATACTTGCATGAGGTGATTTGAAAAATACTGTTTCTTTTGTTTATCATTTTACAGTGCAAATATTTTAATTAAAAATTAATAATAAAAAGTGAGCACTGTACTCTTTATATTCTGTGTTGCAAATGTAGGAAAACATTCAGAAATATGTAATAAATTCTATTTTTAACAATGCAATTAAAATCTGATTAATCACAGTTAATTTCTTTTACTTATTCACATGTTAACTGCAATTAATCAACAACCTTAATCTGTACACTATTCCTTATAATCTCCTAATATCTATCTTTCCACATTAATGAATCTATTCTCTTTTTTTACCTATAACAGTGTGTTCTTTGAAATGGAAAAGGCGATTATGCTCATGAGCAGTCATTGGTGCATACACCTCTCCAAATGGAGGGAGAGATGGACTGATTAATAAACTTACTCTGGTCAGTCTTCTGACCAGGGAAGCTGTGGGGGAACTGGCTGGTGCCTCTCTATTGTTGGCTAGTAAAAGCATTCATGTAACTGCAGCTGGGTGTGTCCCTGTATGTGTATGGATGTGTAAGTGTATGACCTGGAGAGGACTGCCGCTTCCCACAGACTCAGATTGTGAGAGAGGGTCCATATTGGTATGCCAGAGGGCTCAGTGGTATCCCAGTTCCAGGTTGTGCCCTGGGGAAGTCCATCACACCCACCCAAGGAACAGGTCCTACTAGATTTTGAGTCCATTTCCTTCTTGTCATGGTCTAAGTTACAGCAGGGAAGTCAGGACTCCTGGAGTCTGTCTGTCATTCTCTGTATGACCTTGCCTAAATACTCAGTTCACCTACCTGTATTATGGGGATATGTTCATTGTGACTTTCCTTTGCTAGGTGTTTTGAAACTCCTTCAATGAAAGATGCTGCAAAGTAAGATGATAGTTACTGATGAGAAATACTGATCTCTGATCCCTTAGCAAAAGCCCTGTGTACCTGTTGAAAGTGTTAATGTCTCCCCTTGGTCATCTCTCTCTCCAGACCTCTCTGACTACTATCAACCCAGCCATCCTGGGCATTTACAAGGTATCAGATCCTATGGAGACCTAGACATTATCCCGAGTTTTCTTCCTAATTAACTACAATTTTTAAATATACACAAATACACAAAACAGCCAATTTCTCTCTGACTCAGCACAGAGCCCAAGAGTTCTCATCTCCCTTTGGGAAAGTCCCTTAATTACTGCTTACTCCTAAAGCTGCATAAATAGAACAAAAGCCCAGACACTTTTGTCTCCAGCCTGTTTGCATCCAGATGCTCGTTTACCCATTTGAGGCTGAGCAAAACCCCTGGGATTACACAGAGCTCGAATATAAACTGTACACACCCCTGTGTTATCTCCCAATGTGGGAAGTTACTGAAGATGTTGGGGTGAGAGAGATTTGAGACACAGATACCTGACGGGGATTCCCAGGAAAGGCACTTCCATCTCATAATTCACAGGTACCCATCTCTTGCAGAGGAGCTCACCTGCTCAACAAACACAGTACACCATGGGCGTGATGGGATAAACAGTATGTCTGTGGTCTCTTCCACTCTGTCCAGCCATTAAACATCCCAGGGCCCTTGCCACAGGGGATGAGTTTGCTCCCATATCACTATCTAAAGTGTCCCTCTTTTCTGTGTGTCCCCGCCCACCCTAGCTGATAGCCTCAAGCCCGAAGGTGGTTGTATTTCAGTGACACAGCAGTTGCTTCAGGATGAAAGGTTTTAGGAGATGTACAATACAAGGCCACACTGAGTTCAAACTCCCCTTGGAGTAAGAACTGAGTAAAGACCTTAGCAGCCAGCTAAGAACTGTCACCTCCTCCTCTTGCAATTCAGGGCTCTGGCTGTTAACTCTGGGGGGAGAGGGGATGGAGGCTATTACCTAACTTTTATTTGCTAGAAAGCAGCGATATGCTAGGGATCCTCACTGCAATTATAAGAATTGTAAAAAATATAAGATTTTTTCATCATGGGCAAGACATCTTGTCTCGTAGCTTCATTCGAGAAGTTGGCTGAACAGTTATGCCTGAAACTTTCAAAAATCGATTCAGCCCAAAGCAGACACCCAGCATGGGAATTTTAAAGTTTGGCAAAGTTATTATAAACATCTGAAAATGAGGCTTTCTAGTTGACAATGTCAGACAGCCTATAATGGCCAGTCTTTTTTTAAATCCCATTCAGCTACCTTTTTTTGCTTTATTGACAGTGGCAAAGTTCCAAAGACCAAATATGGTTTATGTAAACAGTTTTCTTTTATCAGTACTAAATGTAATTGAAAGTTCCCTTGTTCATGTGTTGTGAGACACACTAAATATAAATGTCTACCTCCTTTTCACATTATAGAGCCATTGAGTCAGAGGCTGAGAAGGGACAATTCAACCCCTGTAAAATGCAGGATTTATTGCACCTAAATCATCCAGATGGATTATTATCCAGCCTCCTTTGGAAAACCTCCAGTGAAGGACCAAGGCATCTGTTCCATTGTCCTCCTGTTCTTACAGTTAGGAATTTATCCTGAGTTTTCATCTAAATCTGTTCTACTGAAGTTTCAACCCATTGCCTCTTGTCTTGCATTATGTGGCAGTAGAGAATAACTTTTCTCCACCTGTTTTATGGCAACCCTTCAAATATTTGAAGACTGATCTCATGTCCCCACTCAGTGTCCTTGTTTCCAAATTGTACATACCTAGTTCCTTCAGACTTTGCTTGTATGACTTTTATTCCATCCCATGGATTATTTTGTTTCTAGTTTCTGGATCCTTTTCAGGTTCTCCCGTGAGTTGCATGCTCTGATGCTGTTAATGCAACCTAAAAATCCACACCCATTAGAGATGTAGCGATACCAAGTTAACCCTGGTGTAGACAGCATGAGGTTGAGAGAATTCTTCCATCAACCTACCTACCCCTTCTTGGGGAGGTGGATTACCTACACTGACGGGAGATCCCCTGCCGTTGGTGAAAGTAGTGTCTACACTGAAGCACTACAGCAACTCTGCTGTAGTGTTTTAAGTGCAGACAAGCCCTCAAGCAGATCTTCCAAAAAAGCATCCAGTCTCGATCTGCAGACATGAGGAGATGGAGAACCACTTCCCTTCGCAGTTTGGTACATGGTTAATCTCCCTCAGTGCTAAATATTTGGCCCTGATTTCCAGCTGGAATTTCTCTGGCTTCAGCTTCCAGCCACTGGGTCTTGCTCGTCCTTTCTCCACTAGATTACAGAACCCATTATTACCCACAGATTTCTCCCCATGAAAGTTTCCCCTTCTTCATTTTTTTGATAAATGAAATAGATGAAGCTTTTTATCTCTTACTGCCTGACACTTTCGGCAGTCTCAAATCATTTTTATGTCTCCTTTCTGAAATGTGGAGCCCAGAACTGAATGCAGCTAGTTACACCAGTGCCATTCTCCTGTTTATGCATCCAAGGACCGCGTCAGCCCTTTTGTCCACAGCATCAAACTGGGAGCTCATGATGAGTTGGTTGTCCACACTAACCTGTAAACCCTTTTAAGGGTCCTTGCGTTCCATAATGCAGTAATCTAGTCTGTGGGTCAGGCCAGTATTACCTGTTCCTAGGTGATAACTTTGCATTTGAGTATATTTAAACATATTGTTTGGCTGGGCCCAGATCACCAAATGCTCCAGATCAATCGGTGTTCCTGCCCTGGTCTCCTTATTGTAACCACTCTGCCAATCTTTGGGTTGGTCGCAAATTTTATCTGCAGTAATTTTCTATTTGCTTCCAGATAATTTATGAAAAATTTGGATAGCATCTGGCCTAGAACTGATCCCAGCAGAACCCCATTAGAAACAGCCCCATTCACTAACAATGACCCATTAAAAACTGGCTCACAGACAGATCTCAGAAAGCAGTTGTCAGTCTCTTTTTATGTGGTTTTTGCATCTCCACAGTTCTCTTGATTAGCCAAACCTGTACTCTCATTCAAGGATGAAATTGGGTTTATTTGATAAGATCTGTTTTGCATAAACCATGTTGTTTACTGGCATTAATTATATTCCTAGACTTTTTTTAAAAACTAATCCCATACCAGATTTTCCACTGTTTCCCAATCTTGTCAAATATTTTATTATGAACTTTCAATTTATTTTTAAATACTTTACATTTAACAGAGACCTGCCCTGTATTTGCCTCCTTTTTAAGGTGGGAGGAGTCTCTACTTTTTGCCTAATTACATATTTCTGGTTCCAAATGAGATGTGTGGTGGATCACTCACTTCGTAACTCTGGTATTTGTAAATCTAAGTTCTACTGTAGATGGTGCTTAACATCTTCCTTGACTTCTGATGGACTGAAAAGTATTTCATCACCTCATATGATATGAGTACCTCATAGTGCTTCTTTGCTAATGCAGAAAAACCTATTTCTTGAATACATCTACTTTTCCTGCAACATTAACGTGTTTCCTTTCTCCCTCTTGGAATTGGCCCAAACCTTTCCTAGGATTTCTTTTGTTCTTAATATAATTACTAACTTTCTTTTTGTGCTCCTTAGGCCTGTGAAGCATAGATTTTTCCCAGATATCTTCAAAATTCCTTATCAGTTTTCATATCTTCTGATTTGTATTACTTGTTATATGTTTCTCCTTTTTCCTCTTTCTTCTATATGCTTTTTCCCATCTAATGGCTGCCTTCAGTTGGCCACACAATTGGGTTTTTAGCAAAAGTGGTCCACTTTCTTGACTCTGGAATTGGGTTTTTTAGCTATCAAATAAACTCTTGTTAAACGAGAATGAAAATTAGTAGTTATTTAACTCCCACTCATTTTGCTGATAATTTGCCTCAGCTTTGGGGAATTAGCCCTTTTGAAGCACTAAGGGTCTATAGATATTACTGGTTGGGAACTGTTTTCTGTTTCTCCATCTGAATGTCATCAGTTCCATTCTGTTATTTTGCTCTACTCTGTCATATGCCCCCTTCACTGTCTCTTCTCTAAACTAAATAGGCCGAGATTCTTCAGTCTGTCTGTATATGGCAGCTTCCTGCATTCAAATAGCCTGTCTCGGAAGTCCCCTTTCCATCTGCTATATCCTTTATAGAGACTGGGTGACCAAAATAGAGCATATCCACAGCAGTCCAATTCCTTAGACAACCAAACTTGCCTTCGTTTTGGCCACTGTTGTGAATGAGCAGGTGTTTCCTCTAGTCTGGATTTCATTGTCTTAAGGAATAATATGGGATAACCAGTATCCACACTCGTGTTTCCTGCTGGTGTCTATTGTGTAGGAATGATTGATGCATGAAACACCATAAAATGTGGAATTAGCATTAGTAGTGTCAGTTGTTCGTGATTTGTATATATGAATAATGAAAATGTCATTTATAGTGTGTGAAGAGTGACAAATCTGCTTCATTCATGAGAACAGCCTCCAGTAGTGCACATAGTGTCTCATATTAACATTGTCTCTCCATCCAGGCATTTATAATGCGACCATCGCCCCAAACTCCATGCAAACAGACGAAGTCAGAGGAATGTACGGTAACTGCAAGACACATGTTCTGCCTCAAAGTTGGACACCTTCTCCCCTACTCCATGTCTGATTCCAACACAACCGAATTCACCAACCCCTCCACCTTCATCCTGCTGGGCATTCCTGGCCAGGAGGTGGCCCATGTCTGGATCTCCATCCCCTTCTGCACCATGTACATCATAGCCATCTTGGGGAACTTTTCCATCCTTTTCATTGTGACGAGGGAGCCGAGCCTCCATGGGCCCATGTACTATTTCCTTTGCATGCTGGCCATCACTGACCTCATCCTGTGCACGTCCATTCTGCCCAAAATGCTGAGCATCTTCTGGTTCAATTCCAGGGAGATCGATTTCAGTACCTGCTTCACCCAGATGTACTTTATTCACTGCTTTACAGCAGTGGAGTCTGGGATCTTTGTGGCCATGGCTTTTGATCGCTACGTGGCCATCTGTCATCCTCTGAGACATTCTACCATCCTGACAAACCCCGTAGTGGCCAAGATAGGGCTCACTGTGTTGTTGCGCGGTGGCATTCTCATGCTGCCTCATCCCTTCCTGGCAAGTCGGTGGCCATATTGCAGAACCAGCATCATCGATCACTCGTACTGCGAGCACATGGCTGTGGTGAAACTGGGCTGCACCGACTTCCGCATCAGTAGTTACTATGGCCTCTTTGTGGTATTCTTTGTGGCTAGTCTGGATTTGTTTTTTATTGCTGTGTCCTATATGCAGATCCTTAGGGCCATATTCAGCCTCCCAACAAAGGACGCCCGGCGCAAGACTTTTCAGACATGCAGCACACACCTGTGTGTCATTTCAGCCTCTTACATCCCATCTCTCTTCTCCTTCCTCACACACCGGTTTGGCCACAATGTGGCCCTGCATTTCCATGTTCTCATGGCCAATGTGTATCTCCTGGTGCCCCCCATGCTAAACCCCATCATCTATGGGGTGAGGACCAAACAGATCTGGGACAGGCTTCTCTGGCTCTTTAGTCATAAAGGGACCTAAAGTTTTCTCCTCGTGCTCTGGCTCTCAGACCGAGCTCTGTTCAAAGCTGGCTGGTGACTTGGTGTTGAGCCCTCTTTCCTGAGCCACTTATTGGATAGTCTGAGAGACATTGAACCCTTTCCTGACCTTACTTTGAAGTGCCAGTGTGACAAACTGGGGAATCAGTCTGTGTGAAACTCACTGTTTTGCAACCTCTAAAATTGCTTATAATTGGACCCCCAAAACACAACCTCTTGACCCACCTCTTCTGCCAAGGCTCTACTCCTGCTCTGCCTCTTCCACCCAATGCCCTGCTCCTGTTGCTTGATACTCTCTTCTCCTCTCCCATCACTATCTTGATAATTACCACCTCCCTTCCTGTACCCCCAGCTGCAAGGGAACCATTTCAAATGTTGATAGGGGTTGCAACATTAAGTATCATTCCAGGGGCTATCAAGGCTCTTTAAAATTATAGTTTTTTCAGCTGATAGCTTAGCAATTAGCTGAAGGGGCACTGTATCTAATTCATATGTAAATGAAAATAAATAAATAAATATTAGACCTACTAATATGTTCTGACATCTTGTGGCAAGTCACTTAAGGGATCCTGGTTAGGTTAAAATGTAAATGTATATTCAAACTTTGTTACTAAGTCTGTGGAGAGAGAGAGATGGTATCAGGTCTCATGGTTTTTTTTCTCAGTTCTGGCAGGCAAGTGGGGTCTACTAGGTTACAGTAGGGAGCAGATACATCTGGAGTCTATATAAGAACCTCAGAATGACCATACTGGGTTAGACCAATGGTCCATCTAGCCCAGTATCCTATCTTCTGACCATGGACAATGCCAAAAGCTTCAGAGGGAATGAACAGAACAGGGCAATCATCAAGTGATTCGTGCCCTGTCTCCCACTTACAGCTTCTAGCAAAGAGAAGGGACACCATCCCTGCCCATCCTGGCTAATAGCCATTGATGCACCTATCCATCATGAATTTACCTAGTTCCTATTGGAACCCTGTTGTTATTTTCGCCTTCACAAAATCTCCTGGCAAATAGTTCCGCAGGTTGACTGTGAAGAAATACTTCCTTTTAAATTTGCTGCCTATTAGATTAATTGGGTGACCCCCTAGTTCTTGTGTTATGTGAAGGAATAAATAACACTTCCATATTCAATTTTTCCACACCATTCATGATTCTATAGACACCTCACACATCCCCCATTAGACTTCTCTTTTCCAAGCTGAAAACTCCCAGTCTTTTAAATCTTTCCTCACATGGGTGGTATTCCATGCTCATAATCATTTCTGTTTCCTTCCACTATACCATTTCCAAATCCAAAGTATATTTTTTGTGATCGTGTAACAACATCTGCATGCAGTATTCAATATGTGGGCATGATTTATATAGTGCCAATATGAGATTTTCTGTCTTATTATCTATTCCATTCCTAATGATTCCCAACAGTCTGTTCACTTTTTTGACTGGCACTGCACATTGAATGGATGTTTTCAAGGACTATTCACAATAACTCCTGAGGCCCCGCTCCCTGCTCCTCCTCTTCCACCAAGGCAGAAGGATAAGTCTCTGCATTAGCTGGTAAGGCGAGATGCCAGGCAGAGGCTGGAGTGGCTTCGGTAGCTCACAGGTAGGAAGATAAACAGCACATCTGCCATTAGCTGGGTTTTTACACATGTGCACAACACCTTATCTGGAACTACAGGGCACCCATTGCCCAGAGGCTGAAGCTGAACAGTGGAGCTGAGTCTAACTTGAGCTCTGCATTACGCTTTCTGTAGCAGCACACTAGAAATATTAAATAAACATCTCCATTTAATACCTGCAGAGGCTGTGCCCCATATCACCCTTCAAATCTGTGAGCTACAGCTCCCAACTAAAACCTCTCCAGTGCATCATCAAGGATCTACAATCTATCCTGAAGGATGATCCCTCACTCTCGCAGACACTGGGAGACAGGACAGTCCTCACTTACAGAAATCCACCCAACCTGAAGCAAATACACACCACACAACAAAAACACTAACCCATGAACCAAACCTTGCAACAAACCCCCTGTGCCAACTCTGTCCGCATATCTATTCAAGGGCCACCATCATAGAACCTAACCACATCAGCCGCACCATCAGGGGCTCGTTCACCTACCAATGTGATATATGCCATTGTGTGCCAGCAATGCCCCTTTGCCATGTACATTAGCCAAACCGGACAGTCTCTACGCAATAGAATAAATGGACACATATCTAACATCAGGAATTATAACATTCAGAAACCAGTAGGAGAACACTTCAATCTCCCTGGTCATTCAATAACAGACTTAAAAGTGGCAATTCTTCAACAACAACAAAACTTCAAAAACAGATCCCAACGTGAAACTGCAGAACTGGAATTAATTTGCAAACTGGACACCATCAAATTAGGCCTGAATAAAGACTGGGAGTGGATGGGTCTTTACAAAAAATAATTTCCCCATACTAATTTCCCTCTACTGTTACTCACACCTTCTTGTCAACTGTTTGAAATAGGCCACCGTGATTACCACTACAAAAGTGACTTTATCTCCTTTGGTATTCTATTGTTAATTGAATTGTCTTTTTAGACTGACCCCCAACTTGGTAAGGCAACTCCCATCTTTTCATGTACTATGTATATATACCTGCTACTGTATTTTCCATGCCATGCATCTGATGAAGTGGGTTCTAGCCCACAAAAGCTGATGCCCAAATAAATTTGTTAGTTTCTAAGGTGCCACAAGGACTCCTCGTTGTTTTTGCTTCAAATCTGTGGCAGAGCTGGGACTCTTTGCTCCCAGCTGTGACAGACCCAGATTAGTGGGCTACAGGAGTCTGGTAGAGAGCAAATATACTGGTCACTGGATGAGTAGTTTTCTGTTCCCTGAGTGACCAGGGAAGGGGCTGCACTAGAGTAATCAGGAACCTGCTAGAGCCAGTTAAGGCAGGCAGGCTAATAAGGACACCTGGAGCCAATTAAGAAGAAGCTGCTAGAATCAATTAAGGCAGGCTAATCAGGGCACCTGGGTTTTAAAAGGAGCTCACTTCAGTTTGTGGTGGGAGTGTGAGGAGCTGGGAGCAAGAGGCGCAAGGAGCTGAGAGTGAGAGGGTGTGCTGCTGGAAGACTGAGCAGCACAAGCATTATCAGACACCAGGAGGAAGGTCCTGTGGTGAGAATAAGGAAGGTGTTTGGAGGAGGCCATGGGGAAGTAGCCCAGGGAGTTGTAGCTGTCATGAAACTGTTATAGGAGGCACTATAGACAGCTGCAGTCCATAGGGCCCTGGGCTGGAACCCAGAGTAGAGGGCAGGCCTGGGTTCCTCCCAAACCTCCCAATTGACCTGGACTGTGGGTTCTTCCAGAGGGGAAGGTCTCTGGGCTGTTCCCCAATCCCATGGTGAATCTCTGAGGCAAGAAAATCTGCTAATAAGTGCAGGACCCACCAAGATAGAGGAGGAACTTTGTCACACAGCTCACTGGTCTCTGCTGATGCTAGTTAAATGGCTTGGGCCAAATCCTCAGCTGGTGTAAGTGGCTGCAGCCCTACTGAAGTCAGGGGAGATCCTCTCACCAGCGAAACCAATGGAGAGAGATCACAAGGCCTCTGTGCTTCTGAACGGATCACACGAGCCAGGTCTGAGAGTGACTAAGCCCTTCCAGCTGCATTAGTTTTCCTATACCTCCTGGGAGTAGTGAACAATCGTTTGTGAAGAACTTGTCAGTAGTATCCATGTATCAATGTGCTTTAGTGGGACACCACTGTGATTGCCAAATACTGGACAAACTGCTGAGAAATAGGGCAGAATCATCCCAGGCTGGTGGTTATTCTATCATTAGACTATACCAAGCCAGTAACAAACGTAAACTTTCAGAGTGGTTGCTGTGTTAGTCTTTATCAGCAAAAACAACGAGGAGTCCTTGTGGCACATTAGAGATTAACCCATTTATTTGGGCATAAACTTTTGTGGGCTAGAACCCACTTCATCAGATGCATGGAGTGGAAAATACAGGAGCAGGTATAAATACATGAAAGGATGGGGGTTGTCTTACAAAGTGCGAGGTCAGTCTAACAAGACAATTCAATTAACAGCAGGATACCAAGGGAGGAGAAATAACTTTTGAAGTGGTAATGAGAGTGGCCCATTTCAGACAGTTGACAAGAAGGTGTGAGTAATAGTAGGGGGAAATTAGTATTGGGGAAATTAAGTTTAGGTTTTGTAATGATCCAACCACTCCCAGTCTTTATTCAAGCCTAATTTGATGGTGTCCAGTTTGCAAATTAATTCCAGTTCTGCAGCTTCACGTTGGAGTCTGGTTTTGAAGTTTTTTGTTAAAGAACTTCTGCTCACCACACTGGTTAACTGGAAGCAAAGATTGCAGTCTCCTGAGGCATTACTGCCTGTGGATCACCACCCGGACACCGGACTCCTTGATGAGGGTCAGGGAAAACCAGTTTCATTCCTTCTGATCTCAAGAGCTCAGCCACATAGGCAGGTTAATATACAATTCAGATCTTACCCAAGGATCACGCTGCTGCCAACCTGTTAGTAACTAAAAACTAAAGGTGTAGTAATAAAAGAAAAGAAGAAGAGATATAAATGATTAATAGATCAGATACAGCTACGTGATTTTTCAGTGTTTGTAGATCACGATCATAGCAGTGATGGAATAAACTGCTGGCTTGCAAAAGTCTTTCTGGAATCACCCAAACAGTTTGGGGGTTATTAGTCCTTGTTCCAAACTTCCTTGTCCCCAGGTAACACTAGATCAATTTGAGGGATCTGTCTATTTTCACCGGGTTTGCATTTTCCCCATTGGTTTCAGTCTCCTCCGGACATGCTGTTCTATGACTCCTACAAGACCTGGTTGGACTAGCTGGTCCCCATGTACTATTCTCTTAGGTCCTCCCCATTCAGGCTGGATAATATAAATTGACAGTTCGGGATTATTGTGAGTGACTATAATGTGGGGATTTGACTCCCACTTCTCCTGTATTTTATTATGACCCGACATGTATGGTTACGAACTGGTACATGGTTACCACGTCTTATGAGAGCCCCACTGGACTTGTGATCATAAGGCCTTTTCCTACTTTGGGCTGCACCTTTAATTTTACTGAGAGCAACTACACCAGCTCTCTTTGGCCTGTCATGGACACCTTTGACACAGTCATTGAAATTGATCACCTCATCCTTAGAAAGCAACAAGAGTCCTGTGGCACCTTAAAGACTAACAGATATATTGGAGCATAAGCTTTCATGGGTGAATACCCACTTGGTCAGACGCATGCAACTGATTTGGGTCAGTGCTCTTAGTCAGGACTCCCAACAGGCATTATAATCCTCCCAGTGGAGTTCCTCCTTCTTTTGGAGTCAGGGTTCCATAATCTCAGCTGCCAAGTAATCTTTCATCAGTCCTACTGCTTCTGTGAGCATTGTGGGGCGGTCTCTACGCAACCACTCCAACCCCCTGGTTGGGAGGATTCACGTGAACTGTTCCAGAATTACCATTTCTGCCACCTGAGCATTAGACCACTTGTTGGGCTCTAGTTATTGCCAAGCGTAGTCCCAGAGACATTGAGCCACCACTCACTGACTAACCCCTGCATGGTACATTCCTGATGAAATCTCTGGTGGTACATCTCATGGCTCATACAGGTCTGGTCTAATATGGCCACCTTCACCTTTTCATAGTCCAGGGCATCCTGCTGAGAAGGGTGGTGATAGGCTACCTGGGCTGGCCCCATTAAGTAAGGGGCTAAAAGGGTGGCGCAGTATCCTGCTGGAAACTGTGAAGTAGTGGCCACCCATTCAAATGTCAGAAGAAAGGCATTGGGAACATCTCCAGGCCCCCTATTCACGAATCTTTGTGGGAGGACAAGAGGTAAAGATCCTGGGTTTAGGTCCAGTAGAGAAATAACCAAAGGCCCTCCTAGCTGGAGGAATGCTGCCATTTATTAGACAAGCACTGGCTGCTGAGTAGCCAACTCCCACATCATCTCCTGTTGATGGCTAGTCACCTGTTGCAACAGCTGTGTGTATTGCTGTTGTTGCTGTGCAGCTTGTTGCTACTGGCTTTCTAGGAGCCATTTCAAGACTATCCAAATCCATGGTGATATCCGCTAATTTCATGTCATTAGCATGCTAAGGCGATCGAGGGGGGAACCATACCTTCCTCTAATCTATTGGCTTTAGGCTTCTCCTCAGGCCTGGGCCACTACCCACATTCTTCACCACATGTGACACAGTTGGGGAAAACCCCGTCCAGTGCAGGGTGAGAGTGTTCCATCTCTCTTAGGATATAGGGGTTGGGGCATACGTAACCCATGTCTGAGTCTTCCCCAAGCCCAAGTCAATATCCTCACCCTTATTAGCAGGATAATAAGGCCTAATGGCCAAAGTCCTTGTATTTACCCTTAATGCCTGGGCAGTGTGGCCCAATGGCCAGAGGCAATAGATTTGCCCTGGTCAACAGGCACTAAGGCCCCATGGCTACAGTCTGTAAATTCACCCCTGTAAGCAGAGCTGTAGGGCCCAGTGGCTACCATCGGTAATTTGGACCCAGTCAGCAAGGGAATAAGGCCTAGTGGCCACAGTCAGTAAATTCTCCCCTGTCAGCACAGCTATAAGGCCTAGCGACCAAAGTCCATAGGTTTCCCCTATTAGCGGGGCAGTATGGCTTAGTGGCCAAAGTCAGTAAATTTGCCCCCGTTAGCAGGGCGGTAAGGCTTTGTGGCACAGCAGCTTCAGTCAGGAAGGGGGCCACCCTGTGAAAAAACAGGGTTGGCAGGCCCGGTAGAGGGGTCTCAGCCCTCCTTCTGCTTTGTTAGTGGTTTTGTTCAGTGATGTGTGGTTGCTGGTGAGTATTTGCTTTAGGTTGGGGGGTTGTCTGTAAGCGAGGATAGGTCTGTCTCCCAAGATCTGTGAGAGTAAAGGATCATCTTTCAGGATAGGTTGTAGATCTCTGAACAAACCACTAACCCAGGAACCTATCCTTGTAACAAACCCCGATGCCAACTCTGTCCACATATCTATTCAAGTGACATCATCATAGGACCTAATCACATCAGCCATACCATCAGGGGCTCGTTCACCTGCACATCTACCAATGTGATATATGCCATCATGTGCCAGCAATGCCCCTCTGCCATGTACATTGGCCAAACTGGACAGTCTCTACGCAAAAGAATTAATGGACACAAATCTGACATCAGGAATCATAATACTCAAAAACCAGTGGGAGAACACTTTAACCTGTCTGGTCATTCAGTGACAGACCTGCGGGTGGCTATATTACAACAGAAAAACTTCAAAAACAGACTCCAAGGAGAGACTGCTGAGCTAGAATTGATATGCAAACTAGACACAATCAACTCAGGATTGAATAAGGACTGGGAATGGCTGAGCCATTACAAACATTGAATCTATCTCCCCTTGTAAGTATTCTCACACTTCTTATCAAACTGTCTGTACTGGGCTAGCTTGATTATCACTTCAAAAGTTTATTTTCTCTTAATTAATTGGCCTCTCAGAGTTGGTAAGACAACTCCCACCTGTTTATGCTCTCTGTATGTGTGTATATATATCTCCTCAATATATGTTCCATTCTATATGCATCCGAAGAAGTGGGCTGTAGTCCACGAAAGCTTATGCTCTAATAAATTTGTTAGTCTCTAAGGTGCCACAAGTACTCCTGTTCTTCTTTTTGCGGATACAGACTAACACAGCTGCTACTCTGAAATGTGATTGTATTAAGTATAAATAGTAGGATTTAAGTGATTGTAAAAAATTGCATACAGAACAAAGTAAGGCACTAAGCAAAATAAAACAAAGACACAAGGCTAAGCTTAATTTACTAAGAAACTGGTTACATGTAATATCTCATCGTCAAAGATATTCCAATAAACTTCTTTTACAGATTAGACTCATTCCTAGTTTGGGCCCAATCCTTCCCCCTCGTTCAGTCTTTGTTAGTTCCAGGAGATGCCTTAGGTGGTAAGCAAGGGTTTCCTCCTCACTGGCACCCTCCTTTGTCCTGCTCAACACCCTTATATAGATTTGGCTAATGGCAGGAGTCCTTTGTCTCAGTTTGACACTCCCCCATCTCCTCATGGAAAAGTACATGTTTTAAGATTGCTCCAGTACCAGGTGACCTGGTCACATATCTCTGCAAGATCCCCATCTCCATACTGCATGGGCTGGCCCACACATCCACAGGAAGGTTACATGAAAGCAAAGCCATTTACAGCTTCTGGTTTCTTGCTTAAAAGTCATCAAGTTTCTTTGCTTTTCACAATTACATAAGTTATACGAGTTTATACCTTATGTTTCTAACTTCAGACATAGGAAATAATACATATATACAAATAGGATGAACACATTCAGCAGATTATAAGCTTTATAATGATACCATACAAGGGGCAATTAACATAAAGCATATTCCAGTTTTTTTCATGTTCATATTCATAAATATATTTTCATAAAGCATATGGAATGTCCTGTAACAAATACCTCCTCTCCAACCCCCTTCCAAAATATTAATTAGGAGAAAATTAGTAATGAAATCCCATAGGGCATGTTTATGGGATATGTGACTCCTTTGAAAGAAAAAAGTTCCAAATGTTAAGCAAAATATGTTAATGTTGTGAAGGATTCCTTAATTAACATCTGAAGAGGCCTGCAGTCCTGTAAGACAGAGTAGGCAAGATTCTGCTCCATGGGATCTTTGTAGGACTTTAAACCAGAGGGTCTCTATGCAGTTAAGACCTTGCCTTGGGGGATCTTTGATAGACCTGGTGACAGAGAAGAGAAGAGAAGAGAAGAGAAGAGAAGAGAAGAGAAAGTCTTCATTTATAATTGGTAGTTATAACCATTTTCTTTGCCAATCAGCAGGGCCCGCTCTAGGCAGCAGCAAAACAAGCTGGTGTTTGGGGCGGCACATTTTTAGGGGCGGCATGGCCGGCGCCAGAATGCCGCCCCTAAAAATGTGCCCCGGCCACCCTAGCTCACCTCCGCTGCTGCTGCCACGGCGCGCGAATCAGCTGTTTCTTGCACCGCGGCGGCTCGGGGTCTCCCCCTCCCTCCCAGGCTCTCAAACCTGGGAGGGAGGGGGAGATCCCGAGCGGCTGTTTCGCACGCCGTTGCTCCCCCTCCCTCCCAGGCTTGGGAGCCAGGGAGAGAGGGAGAGAAGCAGCGCCCACGCCGCGGCCACTCGGGGTCTCCCCCTCTCTCCCTCCCAGGCTTTCAAACCTGGGAGGGAGGGGGAGATCCCGAGCGGCTGTTTCGCGTGCTCTCAAACCTGGGCGGGGGGAGACTCCGAGTGGCCGCGGAGCGGGCACCGCTTCTCCCCCTCCCTCCCTCCCTCCCTCCTAGGCTTGAGAGCCTGGGGGGAGGAGGCAGGGCTGGGGATTTGGGGAAGGGGCGGAGTAGAGGCGGGGCCGGGGTGGTAATTAAAGAACCGGGGGGGGGCAGCCAAAATTGTTTTTGCTTTGGGCGGCAAAAATCCTAGAGCCGGCCCTGCCAATCAGGATACTGTTTAAGGCCAACATAGCTACTGAGGGTTTATGCTTGGGGAATTGAGGCTCACTATGGAGCCATACGTTTTATAACCTTATACTGCTTGTGTAATTCTTTCTCAAATAAGCTGGTGAGTATCAGACAAATTGAATCCGAATTCTCACTTGTACTGAGAAATATTCTGCCCATATCAATAGCTTCCTCAGCCCACAATGTAGGGTTAACCCTTCCCCATCCAGTATGGGGTGAGTGCGCCCTGTCACACCATCACACACAAAATATGTGACCCACTGAAAATGTCCCTCTTGCTTTCCTTCTTCATCAAGTATCAACTGTGCTTTCTGTTTGTTAGACATCAGCCTCACACACATTACTGGATCAACGGACTTTTTGCCACAGTATCTGGGGGGCCATTTATCCCATGAGTCATCATCATCATCTTCATGGCAAATCCCAAAGGAATGTAGCCTCCTGGCAAACCGAGCACTGTATATTTGCACAGTGGCAGCCTTCTCATGCTACTAAAACTTTTGTTGCCCACGTGATCACTGGCCATGTAGTAGACTTCCTTGGTGTGCCCAATTCAGAATCTGCTGGTCTTTCACTCTAATAATGTGTCCCCAGTAAGAAAGCTGACAAAACCTACACACTGCTCATGGGGACAGTTGCTGGCTTCAGCTTCAAATATCCTCCATCCTGATCTTGTGCTGCCCCGTCATATGGAGCAGCTACTAGAGACCATGAGTATTGAAAATAACAGCCTGGAGTTCCTCAGCCTTCCTCATCCCAACCCCATTTGCTCCCATAAACTTGAGTGGGGTACCCATTGTTCTATAGATTTATTGCTTTTTAGCAAGCCTCCTGCCATGACATCCCCACACAGGCTGCGGAAGGGAACAGGGCAACAGATTCTGCTCTACGAGTGACCACATCTTTTGAGCAGCCTCCAGCCCAGTCTATGAAGCTGCCACCTGCCCAGCAACCCCTCCAGACAGGTTAATACAGAGCTGGTGGCAGTTTGCACTCAGCAGGCTGCTTGATGGTAATAGGCAGGGAATTAGTTTTATCTAGAATAATACAAAGACTAATGTGCACTGCTTCATGCTCAGCCAAATCAGCTCTCAGATGCAGCAATTCACAGTGCTACACCTGCAATTACCACTGAAGGTTAGGGAGCATTTGATACAGTCTCACATAGTATTCTTGCCGCCAAGTTAAAGAAGTATGGGCTGGATGAATGGACTGTAAGGTGGATAGAAAGTTGGCTAGATCGTCGGGCTCAACGGGTAGTGATCAATGGCTCCATGTCTAGTTGGCAGCCGCTTTCAAGTGGAGCGCTGCTAGGGTCGGTCCTGGGGCCGGTTTTGTTTAATATCTTTATTAATGATCTGGAGGATGGTGTGGACTGCACTCTCAGCAAGTTTGCAGATGACACTAAACTGGGAGGCGTGGTAGATACACTAGAGGGTAGGGATCGGATACAGAGGGACCTAGAGAAATTAGAGGATTGGGCCAAAGAAAACCTGATGAGGTTCAACAAGGACAAGTGCAGAGACCTGCACTTAGGGCAGAAGAATCCCATGCACTCCTACAGACTAGGGACCGAATGGCTAGGTAGCAGTTCTGCAGAAAAGGACCTAGGGGTCACAGTGGGCAAGAAGCTGGATATGAGTCAACAGTGTGCTCTTGTTGCCAAGAAGGCTAATGGCATTTTGGGCTGTATAAGTAGGGGCATTGCCAGCAGATCGAGGAACGTGATCATTCCCCTTTATTCGACATTGGTGAGGCCTCATCTGGAGTACTGTGTCCAGTTTTGGGCCCCACACTACAAGAAGGATGTGGAAAAATTGGAAAGAGTCCAGCAGAGGGCAACAAAAATGATTAGGAGTCTGGAGCACATGACTTATGAGGAGAGGCTGAGGGAACTGGGATTGTTTAGTCTCCAGAAGAGAAGAATGAGGGGGGATTTGATAGCTGCTTTCAACTACCTGAAGGGGGGTTCCAAAGAAGATGGAGCTCGGCTGTTCTCAGTGGTGGCAGATGACAGAACAAGGAGCAATGGTCTCAAGTTGCAGTGGGAGGGTCCTAGATTGGATATGATGAAACACTATTTCACTAGGAGGGTGGTGAAGCACTGGAATGCATTACCTAGGGAGGTGGTGGAATCTCCTTCCTTGGAGGTTTTTAAGGCCTGGCTTGACAAAGCCCAGGCTGGGATGATTTAGTTAGAAATTGGTTCTGCTTTGGGCAGGGGGTTGGACTAGATGACCTCCTGAGGTCCCTTTCAACCCAGATATTCTATGATTCTATGGAATGACAGCGCCTTCAGCGTTTGTAACCAGCACTTAAAGTGGGATGCACATTAGAAGTGGCAGAGAGAGAGGGAGGTGTGTGTGTGGGAAGAATTACAAAGGAAAGGGAGAGATGGACAAAAATGCAGAGAGGGAGAGAGCAATGAGATGAAATCCTCTAGAAGAGGGATTTCCTGCCTTTTGCATTCTGGGGAGCACTTTCCAATGGAGAGAAAAAATCCCTCCCTGACCCCAAGCCGGCACTGTCTGATTCAGGAAACATTTCTTTCAGGGAACCCGGCTGGATCAATTCAGGAACTGGAGCACTCAGGAAAACACTAAGGGCAGAGGACAGTGGGCCACATTCGCATGAAGAGAACATTTAGTGGATACCTCCCCAAAGGCTTGGGATCAACCAGCCCCACTCCCCTTCCATTCGCAGTCCCCGTAATCTGTGTACCAGATCCAGGTTTGCTCTCACAGCACCACGCAAACTCCCAAGGATTGATACCTGCCAGGCAGCTGTGCTTGGTGGACCCATGTGTGCTTTTAAGCTTTCCAGAGTCAGAGCCAAGTTCAGGCCTTGCTTCTGGCTCTTGGTTTCTAGGCCCACTCTCAGGATGCAGATTGCATTCAAGAGTCTCCATCTGGGTTCAGAGACCTGCATGCCAAGCCCCTGAGACAAGTTTCTAACCCAGCCCTCCAGACTCTCCAATTGCTTTAGCACACCCTTCCCAGAACTGCCCCTTGGGTGTCCCTTCTCCCAGTTTCTCTCTTTCAGGGCACGGGACCATTAAAGCAGTCAGGCTGAGGCCTTGAAAAAGTGGTTGCTAAAACAATTCCTCTACACTAGACAGTGCAATAGATACCCAGATCTAGGGAATACAGTATTATACCTGCACAACATTCCCTGCCTTAGTGTATTCACCTATTTGGAGCATTCTTTGGTAACAACCCCATAGGATGTCCAGGGGCCACCTCCTGCAGCTCCTGGCTTCTCCCCAGTTGGAGTCTGTCTCTGTGCTGCAGCCATAGCCCTGAAATCAAAGAGTCTCCTCTGAGATGCTGGTGCCCCAGCTTCTTCTGACTTGTCCAGTCTGTGTTTTTAAAGATCTGGACCAACACCCCCTCTCTTGGTACCCCTTTCTGAAGAGGAGCCATTTCTTCCACACCCACCTCTCTGCAGATGCTGCAGAAAACTGATTTTATCTTGAATGTAATTACTCCTTTCTTCTGTTTGAGTGAGGTCTCATTATGTGCTTAGAGTCATTAATGACCAACCTATTTATAGACAGATGCCTACACCTTGGCCTCTGGCCTCTTAGCACAAGATGTATGAGCGAAGAGTACAGGAAAAGTCTAAAGACAAAAAGCAATTGATAGTTCATACTATCAAAGGTGAGTTGATAGATGTGACACAGGGTCTGAATGGGTTATGCAACCAGCAGACTAACTGATCCAAATTCAACCTTAAAAGATATATTAGAAACATATATAAATGGTAATTAGGGCTGTTCCTTATAAGTAGCTAATATAGCCATGGTAAAAGGACTAGAGCTTAGAAAAGCAAACCTGTATTGTTAGAGAATTAGAGGTAATACTAATTATGTTTACTTATATCTTGTTAGATGTTAACCATGTCTGTTGCTATATTGGTTGATTCAAAGATCAAAATGAAATATTAACATTTAAATGAAACTTGCGTGTAATAATATCATTGTCTATACTTCTCTTTCAAGTTTCTAGTAACTGCCTATAAACCACTTAATGGATAATTACCTTATGCTGATGAATGGAACTAGTTCCCTGTGTATACATAGGAAAAAGGTAATTCTACTTCAAAGCAACTATTCTTTATTTTCATAGCCTACCAGTGCTTGGTCCCTGATCCTGTTCTCTCAAATCTGCTTAAGCTTCATCAAGGGAAGCTCAAGCCACAAGTTTGAGGTCTCCAGTTCCATTCTGGATCACCGTGATACCAGACAGTGGACTTCAACCCATGAATTAATTTTGTAAGGACTATTTGCAACTCTAAAGCTCACCATCTCTACCATGAAATTGACATAAGAAATCCATTCATGTCTGTATGTATAATGATCTTTTGACCAGTACTCTTTCTTTTTTTATAAATCTTAGTTTAGTTAGAAATAATTGGCTGTAAGCATGTATTTGGGTAAGATTTGAAATGTTCATTGACGGAGTGGGGTGATGTGTCTGATCCTTTGTGATTGGTAGAAGTCTTTTTATGATGAACAAGATTTCCAGTAATTCTCATTGTATTTGATTTGGTTGTCAGGTTGTTAATGCTGCAGAAAAGGTAAATATGTTCAAGATTTTTTTTTCTGTATTCAGAAAGAAGCAGTATTAGATACTCATATCTCATGAGATAATGAAATAAATGCAAACAAAATGTTTTAATAGAGTCAAATGCAAAGTTATCCTTTTGGAACAGGGAATGCAGGCCTGACCCACAGACTAGGGCACTGTATTCTGGAATGCAGAGATGAAACATATTAAGTGATCACTGTGGACAACCAAGTCATTGTGTGCTCCCATTGCTATTCTGTGGCCAAAAGGGTTGATGCGATCCTTGGATGCATAGACAGGGGAGTGGTGATTTGGATCAGGAGAAGGAGTTTACCTGTGCACATGAGATTTACTGATGTCTGATCCCATAGTGACAAAAGAAAGTGATAATTTCTCCCCTCTCTCATCTTTTTCCACCTCTCTCTGCCTCCTATCTATCTATCCATCTAGGCAATTATACCTTATTTTCTTTCTAATCAACTATAATTTATAAATATACATAAATACACAAAACAGCCAATTCTTCTCTGACTCACCACAGAGCCCAGGAGTTCTCATCTCCCTTTGGGAAGGTTCCTTAATTACTGTTTACTCCCAAAGCTGTAAAAGTAGCACAGAAGCAGAGACATGCTTGTCTGCAGCCTGTTTACATTCAGATGGTCTCTTCTCCTCTTGAGTCTGAGTGAACCCCACTGGGAATACACGGAGCTATATTATAAATGGAGCACACCCCTGTGTAGGCTCTTGGTGTGGCATGTTGCTGCACATGCTGGGGTGAGAGAGGTGTGGGACACGGCTAACAGAGGGAGATTCCCAGGGAAGATGCCTCCGTCTCAGAATTTACAGATACCCATCTCTTGCTGAGGAGCTCACTGATCAATAAACTCTGTGCAATGTGGTTGTGGTGGGATAGAAAGTAAGTCTGTGGTCCTTTCCACTCTGCACAAGTGTGAGATATCCCAGGGACCTTGTCATAGGTTATGAGTTTGCTAAAGGATCACTGGCCAAAATGTCTTTTCTGTGCACCCCTGCTCATCCTGCCAGATGGACTACCACCTCAAGGCGGCTGCAATTCAGTGGAAGAGGGGATCCTTCAGGAAGAAAGGTGTTAGTAGATGTACAATAGAAGGCCAAATTCTGAATCTGTGGCCCATACTTTGCTCAGGCCTCAGTGAGGCAAAACTCCCCTTGGAGTAAGAACTGAATACAGACGTCAGGAGCCAGCTGTGTGCTAAAGCATAGACGCTGTCACCCCCTCCTCTTGCTTTTCAGGACTCTGTCTGTTAAAGGGGCACGAAGACAGGCCTGTTACCTGACTTTTATCTGCTGGAAAGCATGGAGGTGCTAGGGCTCCTTACTAGAACGAAAATAAGAATTTTTCAACATGGGTAACGCATACTTTCTCCTAGCTTCATTCAAGCAGTCAGCTGAACTGTTATTCCTGAAACTTTCAAAAAACAATTCTGCTCAAAGCAGACACCCAGCATGGGAAATTTTAGTCCCAATGCCTGAAATTTGATGAATTCATAAGCAACTGAAAATGGGATCTTTTGTTAAAGTGCCAGACAGCCTTACCAACAGGTGATGCCACCAGCACCACTACAATGGCCAATCCATTTGTGAATCCCATTCACCTAAGCTGTTTGCTCCAATAATGTCCATAAGGAGATCTACAGGCCAAATAAGGATTATGTTAGCAATTTTCTTTTCTCGGTGTTTTATGTTCAGACTTTCAATTTAATCATAGAATCATAGAATATCAGAGTTGGAAGGGACCTCAAGAGGTCATCTAGTCCAACCCCCTGCTCAAAGCAGGACCAATTCCCAGCTAAATCATCCCAGCCAGGGCTTTGTCAAGCCGGGCCTTAAAAACCTCCAAGGAAGGAGACTCCACCACCTCCCTAGGTAACGCATTCCAGTGTTTCACCACCCTCTTAGTGAAATAGTTTTTCCTGATATCCAACCTGGACCTCCCCCACTGCAACTTGAGACCATTGCTCCTTGTTCTGTCATCTGCCACCACTGAGAACAGCCGAGCTCCATCCTCTTTGGAACCCCCCTTCAGGTAGTTGAAGGCTACTATCAAATCCCCCCTCATTCTTCTCTTCTGGAGACTAAACAATCCCAGTTCTCTCAGCCTCTCCTCATAAGTCATGTGCTCCAGACCCCTAATCATTTTTGTTGCCCTCCATTGGACTCTTTCCAATTTTTCCACATCCTTCTTGTAGTGTGGGGACCAAAACTGGACACAGTATTCCAGATGAGGCCTCACCAATGTCGAATAAAGGGGAACGATCACGTTCCTCGATCTGCTGGCAATGCCCCTACTTATACAGCCCAAAATGCCGTTAGCCTTCTTGGCAACAAGAGCACACTGTTGACTCATATCCAGCTTCTCGTCCACTGTGACCCCTAGGTCCTTTTCAGCAGAACTGCTACCTAGCCATTCGGTCCCTAGTCTGTAGCAGTGCATGGGATTCTTCCGTCCTAAGTGCAGGACTCTGCACTTGTCCTTGTTGAACCTCCTCAGGTTTTTTTCTGCCCAATCCTCTAATTTGTCTAGGTCCCTCTGTATCCGATCCCTACCCTCTAGTGTATCTACCACGCCTCCTAGTTTAGTGTCATCTGCAAACTTGCTGAGAGTGCAGTCCACACCATCCTCCAGATCATTAATAAAGATATTAAACAAAACCGGCCCCAGGACCGACCCTTGGGGCACTCCACTTGAAACCGGCTGCCAACTAGACATGGAGCCATTGATCACTACCCGTTGAGCCCGACGATCTAGCCAGCTTTCTATCCACCTTACAGTCCATTCATCCAGCCCATACTTCTTTAACTTGGTGGCAAGAATACTGTGGGAGACAGTATCAAAAGCTTTGCTAAAGTCAAGAAATAACACATCCACTGCTTTCCCCTCATCCACAGAGCCAGTTATCTCATCATAGAAGGCAATTAGGTTAGTCAGGCACGACTTCCCCTTCGTGAATCCATGCTGACTGTTCCTGATCACTTTCCTCTCCTCTAAATGTTTCATAATTGATTCCTTGAGGACCTGCTCCATGATTTTTCCAGGGACTGAGGTGAGGCTGACTGGCCTGTAGTTCCCCGGATCCTCCTTCTTCCCTTTTTTAAAGATGGGCACTACATTAGCCTTTTTCCAGTCATCTGGGACCTCCCCCGATCGCCATGAGTTTTCAAAAATAATGGCTAATGGCTCTGCAATCTCACCCGCCAACTCCTTTAGCATCCTCGGATGCAGCGCATCCGGCCCCATGGACTTGTGCACGTCCAGTTTTTCTAAATAGTCCCGAACCACTTCTTTCTCCACAGAGGGTTGGCCACCTTCTCCCCATGCTGTACTGCCCAGTGCAGCAATCTGGGAGCTGACCTTGTGCGTGAAGACAGCGGCAAAAAAATCATTGAGTACATTAGCTTTTTCCACATCCTCGGTCACTAGGTTGCCTCCCTCATTCAGTAAGGGGCCCACACTTTCCTTGATTTTCTTCTTGTTGCTAACATACCTGAAGAAACCCTTCTTGTTACTCTTAACATCTCTTGCTAACTGCAACTCCAAGTGTGATTTGGCCTTCCTGATTTCACTCCTGCACGCCTGAGCAATATTTTTATACTCCTCCCTGGTCATTTGTCCAATCTTCCACTCCTTATAAGCCTCTTTTTTGCGTTTAAAATCAGCAAGGATTTCACTGTTTAGCCAAGCTGGTCGCCTGCCATATTTACTATTCTTTCTACACATCGGGATGGTTTGTTCCTGCAACCTCAATAAGGATTCTTTAAAATACAGCCAGCTCTCCTGGACCCCTTTGCCCTTCATGTTATTCTCCCAGGGGATCCTGCCCATCTGTTCCCTGAGGGAGTCAAAGTCTGCTTTTCTGAAGTCCAGGGTCCGTATTCTGCTGCTCTCCTTTCTTCCTTGTGTCAGGATCCTGAACTCGACCATCTCATGGTCACTGCCTCCCAGGTTCCCATCCACTTTTGCTTCCCCTACTAGTTCTTCCCTGTATGTGAGCAGCAGGTCAAGAAAAGCTTTGCCCCTAGTTGGTTCCTCCAGCACTTGCACCAGGAAATTGTCCCCTACACTTTCCAAAAATTTCCTGGATTGCCTGTGCACCGCTGTATTGCTCTCCCAGCAGATATCAGGGTGATTAAAGTCTCCCATGAGAACCAGGGCCTGTGATCTAGCAACTTCTGCTAGTTGCCAGAAGAAAGCCTCGTCCACCTCGTCCCCCTGGTCTGGTGGTCTATAGCAGACTCCAACCACGACATCACCCTTGTTGCTCACACTTCTCAACTTTATCCAGAGACTCTCAGGTTTTTCTGCAGTATCATACCGGAGCTCTGAGCAGTCATACTCCTCTCTTACATACAATGCAACTCCCCCACCTTTTCTGCCCTGCCTGTCCTTCCTGAACAGTTTATATCCATCCATGACAGTACTCCAGTCATGTGAGTTATCCCACCAAGTCTCTGTTATTCCAATCACATCATAGTTCCCTGACTGTGCCAGGACTTCCAGTTCTCCCTGCTTGTTTCCCAGGCTTCTTGCATTTGTGTATAGGCACTTAAGATAACTCAACGATCGTCCCTCTTTCTCAGCATGAGACAGGAGTCCTCCCCTGTTGCGCTCTCCTGCTTGTGCTTCCTCCCAGGATCCCATTTCCCCACTTACCTCAGGGCTTTGGTCTCCTTCCCCCGGTGAACCTAGTTTAAAGCCCTCCTCACTAGGTTAGCCAGCCTGCTGGCGAAGATGCTCTTCCCTCTCTTCGTTAGGTGGAGCCCGTCTCTGCCTAGCACTCCTTCTTCTTGGAACACCATCCCATGGTCGAAGAATCCAAAGCCTTCTCTCCGACACCACCTGCGTAGCCATTCGTTGACTTCCACGATTCGACGGTCTCTACCCCGGCCTTTTCCTTGCACAGGGAGGATGGACGAGAACACCACTTGCGCCTCAAACTCCTTTATCCTTCTTCCCAGAGCCACGTAGTCTGCAGTGATCCGCTCAAGGTCATTCTTGGCAGTATCATTGGTGCCCACGTGGAGAAGCAGGAAGGGGTAGCGATCCGAGGGCTTGATGAGTCTCGGCAGTCTCTCCGTCACATCGTGTATCCTAGCTCCTGGCAAGCAGCAGACCTCTCGGTTTTCCCGGTCAGGACGGCAGATAGATGACTCAGTCCCCCTGAGGAGGGAGTCCCCGACCACCACCACCCTCCTCCTCCTCTTGGGAGTGGTGGTCGTGGAACCCCCATCCCTAGGACAGTGCATCTTTTGCCTTCCAATCGGTGGAGTCTCCTTCTGCTCCCTTCCCTCAGATGGGCCATCTAGTCCACTCTCCGCATTAGCACCTGTAGAGAGAACATGGAAACGATTCCTCACCTGTATCTCCATTGCTGGTGCATGGACGCTCCTCTTTCTTCTTCTGGAGGTCACATGCTGCCAAACCTCCTCACAATCCTTCTGTCCCTGCTGCGCCTGCTCTGAATCTTCAGAACATTGTGGCCGTAGAAGCATCTCCTGACGTCTGTCCAGGAAATCTTCATTTTCCCTTATGCAGCGCAGAGTTGATACTTGTTTCTCCAGCCCTCAAACCTTCTCCTCCAATATGGAGACCAGCTTGCATTTTGTGCAGACAAAGTCGCTTCTGTCCTGCGGAAGAAAGACAAACATGGCACAACCTGTGCAGGTTACAACAGCTGATCGCTCACCTTCCATATCACCGTCCTCTTAGGAGCTTCCTCAACTGTTGCAGGAAATACTCAGAAAAACCTGCAGATGAAAGCCTCAGTGCGCTCTCCCTAGGCGAACTCCCGCTGTTAGCCTCTGCTGTTCGCCGCTCAGCTGGTTCGCTGCTGACTGCCCTTATATACCAGTCAGGCCCACTCAAGGCCCAGCTGGAACAAAGCACTCCCAATTCACACTTTTCAAACAAACAAGCAAGCAATCAAGCACACGGTCAAACTGACCAACTGTCCCAGCAGCAGACACTCAGATACTCACCAACACAGCCCCCCTAATGCAGCACTTAGCGTACCTCCTCTCGGACAGCTCCCAGGCAAACTCCCGCTGTTAGCCTCTGCTGTTCGCCGCTCAGCTGGTTCGCTGCTGACTGCCCTTATATACCAGTCAGGCCCACTCAAGGCCCAGCTGGAACAAAGCACTCCCAATTCACACTTTTCAAACAAACAAGCAAGCAATCAAGCACACGGTCAAACTGACCAACTGTCCCAGCAGCAGACACTCAGATACTCACCAACACAGCCCCCCTAATGCAGCACTTAGCGTACCTCCTCTCGGACAGCTCCCAGGCAAACTCCCGCTGTTAGCCTCTGCTGTTCGCCGCTCAGCTGGTTCGCTGCTGACTGCCCTTATATACCAGTCAGGCCCACTCAAGGCCCAGCTGGAACAAAGCACTCCCAATTCACACTTTTCAAACAAACAAGCAAGACATCAAGCACACGGTCAAACTGACCAACTGTCCCAGCAGCAGACACTCAGATACTCACCAACACAGCCCCCCTAATGCAGCACTTAGCGTACCTCCTCTCGGACAGCTCCCAGGCAAACTCCCGCTGTTAGCCTCTGCTGTTCGCCGCTCAGCTGGTTCGCTGCTGACTGCCCTTATATACCAGTCAGGCCCACTCAAGGCCCAGCTGGAACAAAGCACTCCCAATTCACACTTTTCAAACAAACAAGCAAGCAATCAAGCACACGGTCAAACTGACCAACTGTCCCAGCAGCAGACACTCAGATACTCACCAACACAGCCCCCCTAATGCAGCACTTAGCGTACCTCCTCTCGGACAGCTCCCAGGCAAACTCCCGCTGTTAGCCTCTGCTGTTCGCCGCTCAGCTGGTTCGCTGCTGACTGCCCTTATATACCAGTCAGGCCCACTCAAGGCCCAGCTGGAACAAAGCACTCCCAATTCACACTTTTCAAACAAACAAGCAAGCAATCAAGCACACGGTCAAACTGACCAACTGTCCCAGCAGCAGACACTCAGATACTCACCAACACAGCCCCCCTAATGCAGCACTTAGCGTACCTCCTCTCGGACAGCTCCCAGGCAAACTCCCGCTGTTAGCCTCTGCTGTTCGCCGCCGAACATTAACTAAATGTTCCCTTGTTCATGTTATGAGACACATTAAATATAAATGCCTGATCTACTTTTTTATCAATAGATCCAAAGGTTTAAGGTGAGAAGGGACCATTGATCATCCAGTCTGACCTCCTGTAAAACATAGTCCAATTAAATTTCTCTCAGTTACCTCTGCATTGAGCTGAAAAACTTTGGTGTGACTATGGCCTGGTCTACACTACAATTTTAAATCACAGAATGATAGAGCCATAGAGTTAGAAGGAACCACAAAGGTCAGCTAATCTAACCCCATGACAAGATGCAGGATTTGTTTTGTCTTAGTCATCTAAGATGGATGGCTATTCACATGTCTTTGGAAAACCTCCACAGAAGGCGCTTCCATAATTTCCTTGGGAGTCTGTTCCATTGGCCTCCTGTACTTAAAATTAGGAAGATTTTCCTGAAATTTAATTTAAATCTGTTATACTGGAGTTTGAACCCATTGCCTCTTGTCCTGCCCCTCTGTGGTAAGACAGAATAACTTTCCTCCACCTTTTTATGGCAGCCTTTCAAGTATTTGAAGATTACTATAGTTTCCCCTCTCAGGGTTCCCTCCCGACTCTGAACTCTGGGGTACAGATGTGGGGACCCACATAAAAGACCCTCTAATCATATAACTACCAGCTTAGGTTAAAACTTCCCCAAGGCACAAATCCTTTCCTTCTACTTGGCTGGTATTGCTGCCACCACAAAGTGATTTGGACAAAAATTCAGGAAAAGGCCACTTGTAGTCTCTATTTTCCTGAAATATTCCCCCAAGCCCCTTCACCCCATTTCCTGGGGAGGCTTGAGAATAATATTCCAACCAATTGCCTTTAATATAAGTACAGTCCAGACTCTTTATCTTTATTACACTAAAATCAATGAGGTTCTTAAAAGAAGAACTTTATTATAAAGAAAAAAGTAAAAGAAGCACCTCTGTAAAATCAGGATGGAAGGTAATTTTACAGGGGGATAAAAATTTAAAACACAGAAGATTCCCCTTTAGGCTTAGCTTCAAAGTTACAAAAAAACAGGAATAAAACTCCCTCTTAGCATAGGGAAAATTCACAAGCTAAAACAAAAGATAATCTAACACATTTCCTTGCCTTTACTTACAATTTTTGTTATTTTAGATGTATCATTTCAGGTATCTTTTCAGGATATATTTTTACCTGCTTCGTCTCTCCCTCTGTCCAGAGAGGGAACAAACAAAGAGAACACAAACAAAACCTACCCGCCTCCCCCCCGCAGATTTGAAAGTATCTTCTTTCCTTATTGGTCCTTTTGGTCAGATGCCAACCAAGTTATTTGAGCTTCTTTACCCCGTACAGATAAAGTGAGTCTGTACCTTTGGCCAGGAGGGATTTTATGTTACCCTTCCCTTTATATTTATGACATCCTCCATTAATCTCCACTTTTCCAAATAAACATACCGGTTCCTTCAGCTTGCTCATAAGGTTTGAATTCCATCCCTTGCATAACCTTTGTTACTTGCCTATGGATCCTTTCCAGGTTCTCTACATCCTGTCTATACATTGGTGAGCAAAATTGGACACATTACTCCAGTTGAGACCTAACAAGCACTGAGTAGAGGAATACTATCACGTACCGTGACTTGCATGTTATACTTCTGCTAATATAACCTAACATTGCATTTGCCTTTTTTGAAACCCCAGAAAGATGTAGCTATATCATCCTAACCCTGGTGTAGACAGCATGAGGTGAATTCTTCCATCTACCATCTCACAGGAAGGTGGATTAACTATGCTGAGGGGACAACCCCTGCCATTGGAGAAAGTAGTGTCTACACGGAATCCCTATCGCAGGGCCGCTGTAGCATTTTAACTGTAAACAACTCTTGAAGCAGATCTTCCAGAAAAAAACATCCAGTCTCGATCTGCCAACATGGGGAATTGGAGAATCCAACACTTCCCTTCTCAGTGTGTCCCAGCGGTTAATCACCCTCAGAGCTAAATATTTGACCCTAATTTCTAGCTGGAATTTGCCTGGCTTCAGCTTCCAGCCCTTCGGTCTTGCTCAGCCTTTCTCTGGTAGATTAGAGAGCCCATTATTACCCATGATTTTCTCCCTGTGAAAGTTTCCACTTGATCATCTTTTTGATAAATTAAAGTGAAATACACTTTCAAGTTTAATGGCCTGGCTTTTTCTCCATCCAACAATCATTTTTGTGGCTCTTTTCTGCCCCCTCTCCAAGTTTTCAATGTCCTTTTTCACATATGGACCCTAGAACTGGATGCAGTTTGTTTCACCAATCCTATATGCCGAGGTGAAATCTTCCCCCTGCTCCAACTCACCACTCCCCTGGTTATGCATCCAAGGATCACATCATCCCTTTATGCTACAGCATCACACTGGGAGCTCACGATGAGCTGGTTGTCCATAATGTCCCCTAAATCCTTTTCAGGGTCCTTGCATTCCATAATACAGTACTGTAGTCTGTGGGTCGGGCCTGCATTCCCTGTTCCAAGACGATCATTTTGCATTTGACTGTATTAAAACATTTTGTTTCCATGAGCCCCACATTTCAAAGGCTCCATATCAATTGGTATGCCTGCCCTGGCCTCCTCATTGTATCTACTCTGCCAATCTTTGGGTGATCTGCAAATTTTAGCTGCAGTGATTTTCTATTTCCTTCCAGATCATTAATGAAAATATTGAATAGCATTGTCAGTGAATGGGGGTTTGTAGTGGGATTCAGCAGGGATCAGTTCTAGGCCAAAGGCCTATTAACAACAGCTTTCTGAGATCCATCAGTTAGCCAGTTTTCAGTCCATTTTACATATTCCCAACTGATATTGTAAAGTGTTCATGTTTTAACTCAATATTTTCCCCTACTAAGTCTAATGTCTCTGAGAAATCAAGGTTCTTTGCATCTGCATGGTTCCCTTGATCCACCAAATGTGTACACTTGATCAACCAATGTGTACTATCATAAAAACATGAAATCAGGTTTATTTTACAAGTTCTGTTTTCCATAAACCTTGTTGTTGATTGGCATTAATTACATTTCTAGACTTATTTTAACTAATCCCATACCAGTTTATCCATCGTTTCTTAACCTTGTCAAATCTTTTATAAAAACACTTTCCCTTTATTTTTAATACTTTACATTTAACACAGGACTTGCCATAACACTTTTCTGTTATTTCTCTTTTTGTTAATATACTTAATAACCTCCTTTTTGTGATCCATAGCCCTGTCAAACATGGAGTTTACCCAGATGACTTAACGTCCCTTAGGAATTTTCATAACTTCCGATTTCTATGCTTGGCTATCTATTTTCCCTTTTCCCTTTGTTACATATTCCTTCCCCCACCCAATTGTTGCCTTCACTTTGCCACCAAACTGGGTTTTTACCCAAAATTGTTCACTTTTTGTAATATCATGACTTTTTCTACAAAAGAACTACCAATTTTCAATCATTTTTCTGTATATTTTTTTCCTCCCAATCAATTTGGCTGATAGTTTTCCTCAGCTTTGGGGAATTAGTCCTCTGGGAGCATTAAGTGTCTATCACTGGAAACTGTTCTCTGTTTGTCCATTTACATGTAAATCAGTATCATACTTTATTTTCCTCTCCTATATCATATGTTCCCTTCTTTCTCTCTTCTGTAAACTAAAGAGTCCCAGACTTTTCTATCTGTTAGCATATGGCTGCCTCCCCCATTCCCATAGCCTGTCCTGGAAATGCCTTTTATGTATGCTATATCATTTATAGAGACTGAGTGACCAAAACGGAACACATATCCAGAATATGTTATTCTCCATCCCATATCTTAGGGATATGAACATTGCTTTTGTTTTGGCCACTGCTGTGAATGAGCAGGTATTTCTCTTGAGCTATTTATCAATGGCACCCAGGTCTTTTCTCTAAACTATGTTCTAGTAGGGATGTTTCTCCTGGCACATGTCTTCCAAAGTTTGGCCATTTCCACTGTCAGGTATCGAGCAACTTGATGAATGGGGAACACCTTACTGTATGGACTCACTAGCCTGGCTCTCATTGCATTAAGGAACAATGATGGATAACCAGTATCCACACTTGTGTTTCCAGCTGTGCCTATTAAGGTTTCCCCATCACAAATTGTAGGAATTATTAACGCAGGGAGCCCCAGAAAATATGGAATTCGATTTAGTAGGGTAATTGTTCATAGTTGTTTTCACTGAATAATTAAAATGTAATTTTTCAGTGTGTGAAGAGCGATCAATCTGGTTCACTCATGAGAACAGCCTCCAGTAGTGCATGTAGTGTCTCATATTAATATTGTCTCTCCTTTCATGCATCCTAGGCACACACAGAAAGTCAGGAGAACATACAGTTCATGCAGGAGACCCCATTCTGCTTCAGAGTTGGACACCTTCTCCCCTACTCTATGTCAGATTCCAACACAACCAACTTCACCAACCCCTCCACCTTCATCCTACTTGGAATTCCTGGCTTGGAGACAGCCCATGTCTGGATCTCCATACCCTTCTGCACCGTGTACACCATAGCTGTCTTGGGAAACTTCACCATCCTGTTCATCGTGAAGATGGAACAAACCTCCATGGGCCCATGTACTATTTCCTCTGTATGCTGGCCATCACCGACCTGGTCATGTCCACATCCACCCTACCCAAAATGCTGAACATCTTCTGGTTCAATTCCAGGGAGATCAGTTTCAGTGCCTGCCTCACCCAGATGTACTTCATTCACTGCTTCTCAGCGATGGAGTCTGGAATCCTTGTTGCCATTGCTTTTGATTCCTACATGGCCATCTGCGATCCTCTGAGACATTCCACCATCCTGAGAAACTCTGTTGTGGCCAAGATAGACCTGGCCATGGTGCTGCAAAGTGGCATACTCAGATTACCCTATCCCTTCCTGGCGAGGCGCTGGCCATATTACAGAACCAACATCATCCCCCACTCCTACTGTGAGCACATAGCTGTGGTGAACCTGGCCTGTGCTGATATCCATATCAGTAGTTACTACGGCCTGTTTGATCTTTTCTCTGTGATCGGAATGGATGTGCTTTTCATCGCTGTGTCCTATACTCAGATCCTCAGGGCCATCTTCCGCCTCCCCATGAAGGATGCCCAGCTCAAAACTTTTGGGACCTGCACCTCTCACCTTTGTGCCATCTCAGCTTTGTACATCCCAGATTTCTTCTCCTCTCTCACACACTGGTTTGGCCATAATGTGCCACTGCACTTCCTCGTTCTCATTGTCAATATGTACCTTCTGGTGCCCCCCTTGCTACTCCCCATCATCTAAGGGATGAGGACCAAACAAACCCGGGGAAGGCTGCTACGGCTCTTTACTCATAAAGACACCTACATATTTTCTTCTTGTGCTCTGGCTCTCAGACCGAGGTCCATGCAGAGATGGCTGGTGCAAGGTGATGGGCCCTCTTCCTTAGTCACTTACAGGACAGTCAGAGGGACATTAAACCCTTCCCTGTCCTTACTGTGTTGTGTCAGCATGATAAACAGGGGAATCAGTCTATGTACACTACACTGGGTTGAAACTTTTCTAATTGCTGGTCTCTGGACTCCTGAAACTGCGATCTTGCCCCACCTGTTCTGTCAGGGCTCTGCCTCTGCTGTGTGTCTTCTCCCCAAGGCCCTGCCCTGTCACTTGATCCTCTCTTCCCCTCCTCTTGTCAGTTGCTGGATCATTTCCACTTCCCATATATATATGAAAGAATATTAAATAAATATTGGACCCAATCATCACTAATACTAATATGTTCCCACATCTTGTGGCAAGTCTCTTAAGGGATACTGGTTAGTTTCAATATTTTAATGTTTATTCTTACTTTGTTACTAACTCTTTGGAGAGAGAGACCCCATCAGGACTCCTGGGATCTATCTCAGCTCTGGGAGGGGAGTGGGTTACAGTAGGGGTCCTATACATCTGGGGTCTAAATGAGAAGATCAGAAGGCCATACTGGGTAAAACCAATGGTCCATGTATCCCAGTATCCTGTCTTCTGACAGTGCCCAGTGCCAGGTGCTTCAGAGGGAATGAACAGAACATGGCAATCATCATGTAATTCATGCTCTGTTGCTCACTCCCAGCTTCTGGCAAACAGAGGCTAGAGACAACATCCCTGTCCATCCTAGCCAATAGCCCTTGATGGATCTATCCTACATGAACTTATCTAGTTCTCACTGGAACCAGGTCATAGTTTTGGCTTCACAACGTCCTCTGGCAGAGAGTTCCACAGTTTGACTGTGAAGAAATACTTCATTTTGTTTCTTTTTAAACCTGCTGCCTATTACTTTGATTGGAACAGAGGGTCCTGTAGCTCCTTTAAGACTAACAGAAGAATTGGAGCATAAGCTTTCATGGGTGAATGCCCACTTCATCAGTCTTGCATCTGATGAAGTGGGCATTCACCCATGAAAGCTTATACTCCAATACTTCTGTTAGTCTTAAAGGTGCCACAGGACCCTCTGTTGCTTTTTACAGATTCAGACTAACACGGCTACCCCTCTGATACTTTGATTGGGTGACCCCTAGTTCTTGTGTTATGTCAGGGAGTAAATAACATTTCCTGATTAAATTTTTCAACAGCAGTCATGATTCTATAGACCTCTCTCACATCCCCCCTTAGTCATCTCTTCTCCCAGCTGTACCCCAATGCAACACATTGGCACCCCCATATTCACCACTGTTATATATTTGTAACAAATGTAGTAAAAAATATGTCATGTGAGGTGCCAATGTAAAAGTTATGGTTTGCTGAATATGATTTTGCAGTTGTGAATATTGACTATGTGTTTGCTCCTGTGGTAACTCCCACAAGGTAGTTTACATTCAGTGTATCCAGCACAATTTGAATGAAATAGTCAAGTGGATGGCCCAACAATGAATACCATGTGCCATGGAAGAAACTTATCCCCACCTGATGGACTTACATGGGGACATTCTGGCTAGAATACAGTTTATGGCCTCTGCTATGACTCACTGAAACATGCAAAGGCATGTGATCAGCTCATGTAACACTGGCCTCCGTTGTTGTGCCTGTACTTTTGGTGCAGAGGAAACAAGGAGACTCTCTCTCATTCCTTCAGCAGTTTCACTCCTGGGGTTCCCGATCAGACTTCTGCCCCTGCTCCTAATCCCGTTCCTGGCCCCAGCCCCACTCCTACCCCTGCCACGTTGCTCATTTCTTTCCCCTCCATCTTCTGTATTGCTGACACCTAGGGGTCGTGTCATTTCTCCTGTCCTTGAACAAACCTCAGAGGGCATTTTTTTGGTCTCCCCTCCCTGACCCTTTAGGGGCTACTCTCTTCCCTCCACCTCCCTATCCCTTTCTGGAGACAAAGAAGGGTTGCATAGAGCCACAGGCACAGTAACCATGCCAGTGGTCTGCCCCCGCTTTGCCTATCTCCGTGGGCCATGGGGTCGTAATGGGGGCCCAGCCAGATGATGATCATGGGTCCGCAATCCTGTCCCACACTGTGCTGCAGGATGAGCTTCACCATTTTCTGGTGGACACCTGTGGTTTCAAGCATAAGGTGAAGCTCTCTCTCCAGCATTGGGGAGACTTCCATCTCATCGTCTGGGCCATGAGGGCTGTTTTGGAGGAGTGGAGGGTAACCGGAAGTCAGGACATCCTGGTCTACTGGTGGGCCTGCAACTTCTGTGACTCCCTCCTGCCTTTCAGGGATTGTTGTAAGGCCGGCTGGGGATCCTCCTGCCCGTGAGGATCATTCTCAGCCCTCACAATGAAGCCAACCATCTTTTGAACATTGAACACCAGAGGCTCTAGGGATGGTCTCCACAGATGCCAGGTGCTCTCCTTCCTTTGTGATCTAGGGTACTCTGTACATAAGAATGGCCGTACCGGGTCAGACCAAAGGTCCATCTAGCCCAGTATCCTGTCTACCGACAGTGGCCAATGCCAGGTGCCCCAGAGGGAGTGAACCTAACAGGCAATGATCAAGTGATCTCTCTCCTGCCATCCATCTCCATCCTCTGACAAACAGAGGCTAGGGACACCATTCCTTACCCATCCTGGCTAATAGCCATTAATGGACTTAACCTCCATGAATTTATCCAGTTCTCTTTTAAACGCTGTTATAGTGCTAGCCTTCACAACCTCCTCAGGTAAGGAGTTCCACAAGTTGACTGTGCGCTGCGTGAAGAAGAACTTCCTTTTATTTGTTTTAAACCTTGTATTATGGGAATAAGTAAATAACTTTTCCTTATCCACCTTATCATACCTTTTCAACATTGAACACCAACCAAAAAAAAAAAAAAAGAAGGAAATATGAAAAGGATAAAGAAAAACACGTAACCCCATATTCTTCTACAGAGACTCCAAAACCAGCCTTCTCCGGAGTGTAAGGGAAGTTCACAGTCTGTCCCTCACATGCCCCAGGCCTCTTGCCCAGGCCCTGGCTGTGCTGCAGGGATGCCGCGGGTTGGACACTTGCTCTGGCAGTGGGCATATGTCTCAGGCTTTAGGTGTTAGGGCCCTTCTCTACAGTGTCGACCTCACCCAACAGAATTATGATTCCTCTCCAATTCTGGCCTGCAAGGCCTCTTGACTGGGGGGTTATTTCCCTGCGTTGGTCCCTCTGCCCAGGGTCTCCCTTGCTCTCCCCAACTGTACACTGAACCCAGCTCCAGACTTCTCCAGCCCCAGCCCCGACCCCAATGGTGCTGCTGCTTGGCCTCCAGCTCCCTGGACTACTTCTCTGGCCTCTCTGGTTAGGGTTGCTGCAGCTCTGCTCCCATCTGAACTCTCTGGGCTACTTCTCTGGTTCTGGCCGGCGTGGCTCTGCTCTCAGCTCTGCCCAGGCCCCTGCTGTCTCCTTAGATCAATCCTGCTCTGGCCCAGGCAGTCCCAGCTCACACAGAGGATGGGAATCTCCTCACCTCCACATTTCCGCATTGGCCTGCCCACCCTGTCAATCAGGCTGACTGGGAATGTTGGCCTCTCCTCATTGACTCTGGGGCCTGGTTTCGATCCTTCCCCTTCCTTTTGGTACTAGGAAAGGGCCAATCAAAGATCCTCACTGAAGTTTAGTGAGGGGCCAACTCTTAACATTCCTCCTTACTATAAGTCTGCCTTAGCCAAAATGTTCATACCAGCATATCCGGGCCCCATATGATCAACATTTACCAGCATTATATTATATAAAAAAAAATTTACAATTAATAAAAGAACATTTAACATATTTAACATCCCATGTCCTATTCTTTATACTATACATGATAATATTCATTAAAGACTACATAGAACCAATAACATAATCATCTCTAAGATTAATAGTCAGTACACCCTTAGTAGATCTCTGGGACTTTCTTAAGACTTGTGGCTCATTACCCATATTTTCTATTCCCTTGTCCCCAGGTAACACCAGATCAATTTGAGGGATCTGTCTATTTTCATCAGGGTTTGCGTTTGCCCCATTGGTTTCAGTCTCCTCCAGATATGATGCTCTATGACCCTATGAGCCCTGTTTGGACTAAAAGTTCAGTGTTTTAGCTGGTCCCCAGGTACCACTCTCTCAGGATCAGGCTGGATAGTGTAAATTGGCAGTTTGGGATTATTGTGAGTAACTGCAATGTGGGGATTTGACTCTCACTTCCCCTGTATTTTATTATGACCCGGCATTTATGGTTACAAACTCGTACATGGTTACCACATCTTATGAGAGCCCCACTGGACTTGCGATCATAAGTCCTTTTCCTACTTTGGGCTGCATCTTTAGTTTTACTGAGAGCAATTTAACTGGCCCTCTTTTGCCTGCCATGGACACCTGTGACAAGGTCATTGAAATTGATCACCTCATCCTTAGAAAAGACTTCTTGATGCTTTTCAGGCAGCCCCCTAAGTTAGCCACCTGTGCAGGAACCAGCCCTTGGAGTGGCGCTTGAACTGGAACTGGCAGTCTCCCACCACGTCTTTCGAGGAAAAGTAACTTGTGCTCCCTTCTCCATCCTTGTCACCCGCACCTCATATCCATTCTCTTCAAATGTTACCCTCACCCGAGAAACCACTTCCTCATCCCAGTGTACCTCTGCAGTTCTGTTCTGAGAATGCAACCCCACAGACTTCACACTTGAGGTTAGAAGACTCACCGGTACTCTTCCTTTGATGGCATTAGTCAGTAAGTTGGCTGGCTAGAGCCTATTAGTTTGGCTTGCTCCAGGTGTATGGTCTATAAGGGCTTGAGATCCATTGATGTTCCCTGGTACCCAGCAGCGTTCATCAAGGATCTTCCCTCTCCAAGGAGGAATAACTGTCTTCTGTCTTCAGCCTATGTAATCATTTCCAATCTGTCCTGCCTGGCCCAGAGAACGACTCTGTTTCTCCTTTTGAGCAAGTACTTTACTCAGCACAGAATTCTTCTTAGAGTACCCATGATAGTTCATCCTCGTAGTTCCTTCTCCTGGCATTTTTTTTTTTTTTGCTATTACTTTCTGATTCTTTGGCTAGTTGTTCTTCAAATTCTTTTTTAGCCTTCCTAATTATATTTTTAAACTTCATTTGCCAGAGTTTACGCTCCTTTCTATTTTCCTTGATAGGATTTAACTTCCACTGTTTAAATTAATCCTTTTTGCCTCTCATTGCTTCGTTTGCTTTGCTGTTCAGCTACGGTGGCACTTTTTGGTTCTCTTACAATGTTTTTTTTTAGGTTGGGGTATACATTTAAGATGAGCCTCTTGTAATTCCCCCCTTCCTCTCTCGGTCACTCGGGAGTGGGCAACACTCACCTGTGTCCCTGGGTGCCTGATGTTGTTGACATTAAAGGAGATCCTAAGCATCCAAGTGCTGAAGTCCCTTTACTCTTAAGGTACCTGAATTTGGCAGTGCCTCCACCCAGCTGGTCCTGTACACACTCAATGGCATGCCTTGGGAACCTCCAGGAATAAATCTATTCTAATAATATTAATAGTATTCTGTGGCATGGGTCTGTAGTAAGAAGAAGGCCTGACAGATAAACCCTTGTATCACAGGCCTGGTATGAAGCCTGAACCAAAGTAGCCAGGGCTTTGCTAATATAAAGCAAAGTTAAGCTGTGAGCAAGAGGCAGGCCCTGCACACAGAATCTGGCAAGAACAGGGCTAATGCCACAGAAATACACATACCTAAGACGTACTAGGCATATGTTATGTAAACACATTCCCCAGGGTTGTACCAGAACACCCCAATTTGCGCATATTCCCCACAGATAATGGAAACATGCTGACCCAACTTACAGACAGGATCAAAATGATAATATGATGGATAGGACTGTTTTGATCGAACCAACATATACAAGGTAACGGGAGGCCCCTGGATACGTCAGAGTGGCACCCTGATATGTCAGGAGTGATGTGTAACTGATCACTCTGCCTCTCTTCAGACTCAGTCTCTCTGCTGTGCCCCTTCCTTGCCTGCACTTTCCCAACAAGAGTGGGGGTTACTCACAGTTCCTTCACCACAGGCCCACCTCACAAAGCTCTTGGCAGAGTAACAGTCTCTGCCCTGGTTCCAGTGAAGCCACCAACAGCCTCTGAGGCTCCCTCCTCAACCATAGAGTCATAGAATATTAGTTTTCCCGAGACCTCAGACAGGATCTTCCCAACCGGTACACTCCCAATAAAGTTCAGACGTGAGTCTAGTAAAAGGAGCCTGCACTCTATTATGGTGTCTTCAAATAGTTTCCATGCAGCTTGCAGGATTTCACTTTTGGTGCTTTACCTTTTAATTTCTACTTTATCTAACTTCCTCATTTTAGTGTAATTCCCCTTAGTGAAATTAAATGTTACAGTGTTTGGCTGCTGTGGTGTTTTCCTCACCACAGGGATGTCAAAGTGAATTAGATTATGGTCCCTTTTACCAAGTGCTTCTGCTATATTCATCTCTTGGACCAGCTCCTGTGCTCCACTTAGGACTAATTCAAGAATTGCCTCTCCCATTGTGGGTTCCCAGATTAGCTGCGCTAAGAAGCAGTCATTTGAGGTGTCAAGAAACTTTATCTCTGCATCCCATCCTGAGGTGACATGTACCCAGTCAATATGGAGATAGTTGAACTCCCACATTATTATTAAGGGTTTTTTATTTTATTTTAATAGCCTCTCTAATCTCCCTGAGCATTTCACAGTCACAATCACCATCCTGGTCAAGTGGTCAGCGATATATCCCTACCGCCATGTTCTTATTATTCAAGCATAGAATTACTATCCATAGAGATTCTGTGGTATAGTATTGTTCAGTTCAGATTTTTACTTCATTTGATTCTATGCTTTCTTTCACATATAGTGCCACATCTCCACTAGCATGACCTGTTCTGTCCTTACAATATATTTTGTACCCTTGTATTACCATGTCATCGTGGAAGTCAACGAATGGCTACGCAGGTGGTGTCGAAGAGAAGGCTTTGGATTCTTCGACCATGGGATGGTGTTCCAAGAAGGAGGAGTGCTAGGCAGAGACGGGCTCCACCTAACGAAGAGAGGGAAGAGCATCTTCGCCAGCAGGCTGGCTAACCTAGTGAGGAGGGCTTTAAACTAGGTTCACTGGGGGAAGGAGACCAAAGCCCTGAGGTAAGTGGGGAAATGGGATCCTGGGAGGAAGCACAAGCAGGAGAGCGCAAGAGGGGAGGACTCCTGGCTCATGCTGAGAAAGGGGGATGATCGATGAGTTATCTTAAGTGCCTATACACAAATGCAAGAAGCCTGGGAAACAAGCAGGGAGAACTGGAAGTCCTGGCACAGTCAGGGAACTATGATGTGATTGGAATAACAGAGACTTGGTGGGATAACTCACATGACTGGAGTACTGTCATGGATGGATATAAACTGTTCAGGAAGGACAGGCAGGGCAGAAGAGGTCGGGGAGTTGCATTGTATGTAAGAGAGGAGTATGACTGCTCAGAGCTCCGGTATGAAACTGTAGAAAAACCTGAAAGTCTCTGGATAAAGTTGAGAAGTGTGAGCAACAAGGGTGATGTCGTGGTTGGTGTCTGCTATAGACCACCAGACCAGGGGGATGAGGTGGACGAGGCTTTCTTCTGGCAACTAGAAGAAGTTGCTAGATCGCAGGCCCTGGTTCTCATGGGAGACTTTAATCACCCTGATATCTGCTGGGAGAGCAATACAGCGGTGCACAGACAATCCAGGAAGTTTTTGGAAAGTGTAGGGGACAATTTCCTGGTGCAAGTGCTGGAGGAACCAACTAGGGGCAGAGCTTTTCTTGACCTGCTGCTCACAAACAGGGAAGAATTAGTAGGGGAAGCAAAAGTGGATGGGAACCTGGGAGGCAGTGACCATGAGATGGTCGAGTTCAGGATCCTGACACAAGGAAGAAAGGATAGCAGCAGAATACGGACCCTGGACTTCAGAAAAGCAGACTTTGACTCCCTCAGGGAACAGATGGGCAGGGTCCCCTGGGAGAATAACATGAAGGGCAAAGGGGTCCAGGAGAGCTGGCTGTATTTTAAAGAATCCTTATTGCGGTTGCAGGAACAAACCATCCCGATGTGTATAAAGAATAGTAAATATGGCAGGCGACCAGCTTGGCTAAACAGTGAAACCCTTGCTGATCTTAAACGCAAAAAAGAAGCTTACAAGAAGTGGAAGATTGGACAAATGACCAGGGAGGAGTATAAAACTATTGCTCAGTCATGCAGGGGTGAAATCAGGAAGGCCAAATCACACTTGGAGTTGCAGTTAGCAAGAGATGTTAAGAGTAACAAGAAGGGTTTCTTCAGGTATGTTAGCAAAAAGAAGAAAATCGAGGAAAGTGTGGGCCCCTTACTGAATGAGGGAGGCAACTTAATGACCGAGGATGTGGAAAAAGCTAATGTACTCAATGATTTTTTTGCCTCTGTCTTCACGAACAAGGTCAGCTCCCAGATTGCTGCACTGGGCAGTACAGTATGGAGAGAAGGTGACCAGCCCTCTGTGGAGAAAGAAGTGGTTCGGGACTATTTAGAAAAACTGGACGTGCACAAGTCCATGGGGACGGATGCGCTGCATCCGAGGGTGCTAAAGGAGTTGGCGGGTGAGATTGCAGAGCCATTAGCCATTATTTTTGAAAACTCATGGCGATCGGGGGAGGTCCCGGATGATTGGAAAAAGGCTAATGTAGTGCCCATCTTTAAAAAAGGGAAGAAGGAGAATCCGGGGAACTACAGGCCAGTCAGCCTCACCTCAGTCCCTGGAAAAATCATGGAGCAGGTCCTCAAGGAATCAATTATGAAACATTTAGAGGAGAGGAAAGTGATCAGGAACAGTCAGCATGGATTCACGAAGGGGAAGTCGTGCCTGACTAACCTAATTGCCTTCTATGATGAGATAACTGGCTCTGTGGATGAGGGGAAAGCAGTGGATGTGTTATTCCTTGACTTTAGCAAAGCTTTTGATACGGTCTCCCACAGTATTCTTGCCGCCAAGTTAAAGAAGTATGGGCTGGATGAATGGACTGTAAGGTGGATAGAAAGCTGGCTGGATCGTCGGGCTCAACCGTAGCGATCAATGGCTCCATGTCTAGTTGGCAGCCGGTTTCAAGCGGAGTGCCCCAAGGGTCGGTCCTGGGGCCGGTTTTGTTTAATATCTTTATTAATGATCTGAAGGATGGTGTGGACTGCACTCTCAGCAAGTTTGCAGATGACACTAAACTAGGAGGCGTGGTAGATACACTAGAGGGTAGGGATCGGATACAGAGGGACCTAGACAAAGTAGAGGATTGGGCCAAAAAAAACCTGATGAGGTTCAACAAGGATAAGTACAGAGTCCTGCACTTAGGATGGAAGAATCCCATGCACCACTACAGACTAGGGACGAATGGCTAGGGAGCAGTTCTGCAGAAAAAGACCTAGGGGTCACAGTGGACGAGAAGCTGGATATGAGTCAACAGTGTGCTCTTGTTGCCAAGAAGGCTAACGGCATTTTGGGCTGTATAAGTAGGGGCATTGCCAGCAGATCGAGGAACGTGATCGTTCCCATTTATTCGACATTGGTGAGGCCTCATCTGGAATACTGTGTCCAATTTTGGGCACCACACTACAAGAAGGATGTGGAAAAATTGGAAAGAGTCCAATGGAGGGCAACAAAAATGATTAGGGGTCTGGAGCACATGACTTATGAGGAGAGGCTGAGGGAACTGGGATTGTTTAGCCTCCAGAAGAGAAGAATGAGGGGGGATTTGATAGCAGCCTTCAACTACCTGAAGGGGGGTTCCAAAGAGGATGGAGCTCGGCTGTTCTCAGTGGTGGCAGATGACAGAACAAGGAGCAATGGTCTCAAGTTGCAGTGGGGGAGGTCCAGGTTGGATATTAGGAAAAACTATTTCACTAGGAGGGTGGTGAAACACTGGAATGCGTTACCTAGGGAGGTGGTGGAGTCTCGTTCCTTGGAGGTTTTTAAGGCCCAGCTTGACAAAGCCCTGGCTGGGATGATTTAGCTGGGAATTGGTCCTGCTTTGAGCAGGGGGTTGGACTAGATGATCCCTTCCAACCCTGATATTCTATGATTCTATGATTCTGTGTCCCATTGATTATCCTCATTCCACCAAGTTTCCATGATGCCTATTATATTAATATCCTCATGTAATGTAAGGCACTCTAGTTCACCCATCTTATTATTTAGACTTCTACCACCTGTATATATAACCATTCTGCCAGGTGGAGCCAGCATCAGCCAGGGCCAGGTTCAATATCTAGGGGTTCCCTCAAACCAGCACAGAACCGGCTCGAACCCCAACCCAGTAACCTGGGAAATTTAAACACCGCCCCTGGGTGCCTCTGAGAGGCAATACTTTTCTACTCGCAAGCAGAGATTCTGAGTGTAGAACAGAAACCTTTAATAAAAGGAGGGAAGTAACTTGGCATTAATTTGGGAAAACACAAACGAGCTTCATAAACATAAATCATGAGTAAAAGACCCCCCCAGTAGGTTGGGCAGTGTCCTTTTCCCCTCTGTTTCTTAAGTCCAGCAACCCAAGAGTCCCCTTCACATGCCCAACCCTTCTCTGCACCCTTCTCACAGTTGCTGTCCTTGGTCAGGACAGACCTGGAGATCAGAGGTGCATCTGCTGAGTTCATCTCCCAGAGGCATCTTACCCACTCCACTGTGACCCTGGTGGCTGTGCCCCCCCCATCGTCATCCTGCTGGCCATACTTCACACTTCTCTGCTGCTGCCCTGCTGGTCGCTCATTGCACCTTTCCGCCACTGCCCTACTGGCTCTCAGTCACCATCCACTGCCATCCATCTCTCAGCTGTGACTTCTGCACATAAGTCTCTTAGTAATGTTTAGCTCTTTTGTGGGCTGGACAGAAAGACTGTCCCAACTCAAGTGATTTCAGCTCCCAGTGATTTTAGCTCTTAGCAGGCAGGGCAGAAACACAGCTCTGCCACAATTAAAATAACAAAGAGGCTCCTAATGAAGCCTATTTAGCTCTGTTCTTTGAAAAGTGGGGAGCACGGGTCAAACCAGCCTAGGGAATGCCCTTGGGGAGACCCTGCAGTCTTCTGACCAGAATTCCTGCCCCCACCCTTCTTAATCTCACAGAGCTCTAACAGTCAAACCCCTGCTTAAAAAGGTATTTTCTGATAACCATGACCCCTCCTTCCTTTGGAACACATTAAGCACAGACCTGCTTTTCTCTATTCCCACAATAATTACCCATTGGTAACCATATTTCACTATCCTTGCATTCAGTACTAACATAATGTGTGACCCAACATCAGCTAAGTTGATTACAATGAGCAAAACATGAGCTCCATCTGCTGAATATCTAGCAAATCTAAGCAAAGCAGGAGCAAACTGTATTTACATAAACACACCCAGGGTAATCATCAAGTGATCCATTCCCTGTCACCCATTCCAAGCTTCGGGCAAACAGAGGCTAGGGTCACCATTCCTGTCCATCCTGGATAATAGCCATTGATGGATCTATCCTCCATGAATTTATCTAGTTCCTTTTTTACCCCTGTTATAGTCTTGGCCTTCACAACATCCTCTGGCAAGGAGTTCCACAGGTTGACTGTGTGTTGTGTGAAGAAATACTTCCTTTTATTGGTTTTAAAACTGCTGCCAATTAATTTCATTTGATGACCCCTAGTTCTTGTGTTATGAGAAGTAGTAAACAACACTTCCGTATCTACTTTCTCTTCACCAGTCACAATTTTATAGACTGCAAACATATCTCCCCTTAGTCACCTCTTTTCCAAGCTGAAAAGTCTAATCTTATTTAACATGAGGAGCATATGTTTGACTCAGGTTCACTGTTCGGCTTCAGCCCCAGGGCAATGGGTGCCCTGTAGTTCCAGATAAGGTTCCATGTAGGTGTGTAAATAGCCAGCTAATGGCGGTGTGCTGTTTATCTCCCTCCCTGTGAGCTACCGAAGCCACCCCAGCCTCTGCACAGCATCCCTCCTTCCCAGCTAATGCAGGGGCTTATCTTTCTGCATTTCTCAGTTGTTGTCCTGCTTCCTTCAAAGTTGATCCCTTGCCTTGCCCTTGGGGCCTGGCTCATTGCAAAAGGCTCCCAGTCCATCCCCATTGTAGGGAAACTGCCAGCTACAGGCCCCCAGCTGGGAGGAACAATAGGGAACTGAAAGCTAAAGAAATAAGTCAAACAGGCTTCCACCTTCCCTCAGGACTTTGTAGCTGAGCTTTAGGGCCCACAAACTGTATGATGCACAGCCTCACCCACCTGATTCATAACTCTATTCCCAAACATCATCTGCTTTTGAATGGCTTCCTGGCTTTCCTCTCTGCTCCTGATTGCCCAGTCACCATGTCCTTGCTGCACTCACTGCAGACTCCTTCTCAGGCTACAGCAGCTCCTGTCCAAACCTGGAGCAGAGGGAGGGAGCTCCACTGGGGTGGTGGGGGAGAGAGGTGGAGATGATCCAGAGAGTGACAGGGTGGTGAGAGCAGGGAGCAATGGGGATGGGGTCTTGGGGAAGATTTAGGGGAGAAGGCAGGGCCTCAGCGGTCCAGTTACCAGGCGTTACCAGATGTTTTTAAGATCAGGCTTGACAAAGCTCTGGCTGGGATGATTTAGTTGGTGACTGGTCCTGCTTTGAGCAGGGGGTTGGACGAAATGACCTCCTGAGGTCCCTTCCAACCCTGAGATTCTATGAATTAGAAAGGTAGTACCCCTCTGAGTTAAGGAGTTGTACACAGACTGATTCCCTGGTTTGTCACGCTGACACAGCACAGTAAAACTGTCTAGAAGGTGACTCAGGAAAGAGAGCTCAGCACCATGTTACCAGCCAGCTCTGCGGGGAGCTTGGTCTGAAAGCCAGAGCACAAAGATAAAATATTTAAATCCTTTTATGAGTAAAAAGCCAAAGCAGCCTCTTCCAGATCTGTTTGGTCCTCACCCCATAGATGATGGGGTTTAGCATGGGGGGCACCAGGAGGTACACGTTGGCAGTGAGAATTTGGAAATGCAGGGGCACATTCTGACCAAATCGGTGTGTGAGAAAGGAGAAGAGACGTGGGATGTGAAAGGCTAAGATGACACAGAGGTGTGAGCCGCATGTCCCAAAAGCCTTGAGCCGGGCGTCCTTTGTGGGGAGACTGAATATGACCCTTAGGATTTGAGTATACGACACAACAATACAAAATATATCCAAAAAGGTCACAGACAATGCCACAGAGAGGCTGTAGTAACTACTGATGCGGATGTCAGTGCAGGCCAGCTTCACCACAGCCATGTGCTCACAGTGCGTATGGAGAATGATGTTGGTTCTGCAATATAGCCACCTCCTCGCCAGGAAGGGATAGGGCAGTATGAGTAAGCCACCACGCAACACCACGGCCAGGCCAATCTTGGCTACCACAGGGTTTGTCAAGATGGTGGAATGTCTCAGGGGATCGCAGATGGCCACATAGCGATCCAGAGCCATGGCCACGAGGATCCCAGACTCCATCACTGAGAAACAATGCATGAAGTACATCTGGGTGAGGCAGGCGCTGAAATCAATGTCCCTGGAATTGAACCAGTAGATGCTCAGCGTTTTGGGTAGCGTGGACGTGGACAGGACCAAGTCAGTGACAGCCAGCATGCAGAGGAACTGGTACATGGGCCCATGGAGGCTCGGCTCACTCTTCACAATGAAAAGGATGGTGAAGTTCCCCAAGATGGCTATGGTGTACATAGTGCAGAAGGGGATGGAGATCCAGACATGGACCTTTTCCATGCCAGGAATGCCCAGCAGGATGAAGGTGGAGGGGTTGGTGAAGTCAGTTGTGTTGGAATCTGACATGGAGGAGGTGAGAAGGTGTTCAACTCTGAGGGAGAATGATGTCTCCTACATTAGCAGTAGAATGGTATCTCCTCCCCTGACTTCTTCTATGTGCCCAGGATCTAGGGTGATAGTCAGAGTACATATGCCTGGATGGGTGAAGCAGATTAGTCACTTTTTATGCATTGAAAAATAACCTTCATTATTCAAAAAATAAATTATGAACAACTGAACCTACTAATGCCAATTCCATATCTGATGCTGCTCCATGCATCAATAATTCCTACATATCATGGTCTGGGAAACCTTAATAGGCACGAGCAGAAAACACAAGTGTAGATACTGTTTATTCATTATTGTTCCTTAATGCAATGAAAGCCAGGCTAAAAAGTCCGTGCTGTAGGGAGTTCTCCATTTACTCGGTTGCTCAAAATCTGAGAGTGGGGGGAAAAAAACTTTTGCCAAGACATATGCCAGGGGAAACATCCCAACTAGAACACTCATCAGGGAAAAAAGCTGGGTGTCATTGATAGCAGCTCTACAGAAACACCTGTTCATTCGCATCAGTGCCCAAAACAAAGACAATGCTCGAATGCCTAAGGAATGAGATGGAGAATAACCTGCTCTGGACATGCTCTCAGTTTTGGACACCCAATCTCTATAAATGATGTAGCAGATAGAGAGGGGATTTCTGAGACAGGCTGTGAGAATGGGAGAGGTCGCCATAAACGGATAGACCGAAAAGTCTGAGACTACTTAGTTTAGAGAAGAGACAAAGAGGGAGGCATATGATAAAGGAGAACAAAATAAAAGAATGGAACTGATAATGTTGAAATGGACAAACAGAAAACAGTTCCCGTCAGTAAAATCTATAGAGACTGAATGCTGCAAAAGTGCAAATTCCTGAAAGCTGAAGCAAATTGTGAGGAAAACCGGGGAAAAAAATTTAGAAAGAAAAAAGGGAGTGAAACTTGGGAGTTCCTTAAGAAGAGTTTAATATACATCGAAATGGCCATGATTCCACAGTCAAGAAAGTGGACAGCTTTGGCTAAAAACCAGGTTCAGTGGCAAAGGGATGGCTGCAATTCGGGGTGGAGAGAAAAGCAATGTATAAAACACTAGGGAAACGGTAAATAGCCAGCAATCCAAATTGGAAGTTATGAAAATTGATCAGGGACATTAAACACATCAGGGAAAAATCCATGCTTGTTAGGGCTAAGGATCCCAAAAATGAGGTTATTAAGAAGATAAAGAACTAAAGAAATTCTAGAAAATGTTCAGACCAATTTCTAAAGGGAAAAGTCAACTTACTAACATTGCAGAAAAGGGAAAAAAATTCAAGAAATGTTTTGAGGGGGGCTGCTGTGGTTAGACACGAGCCCTATCTGGTAAAGTGCAAAGAGTAAATGCTGGCTGGCAAGCCGCTAGCAGAAGGCACATAACAGGAAGCCCTGTAATCACAACTTGATAAAAGGCTAAATGCTCAAGTCTGCCTGGTAAGAGCCGGCAGACACAGGCAGGGAAAGTCCCGTGATGTACGCACAGCTGCAAAAGATCAAATCCAAGTGCTCAAAAACTATCCCCATAAGGCAAACAGGTCAGGACAGGAATAAACAATAAACAGGTGCGGAGAATTGGCAGGGTAATTAAAGAATATTTATTGGGGCAAGACCGAGATCGGTTCTGCCCACCTGGGTAGGGGTAGAGCTAATACTTACAATAAAGGGGTAACATGAGTAAAATCTGGGCTGACTCATCAGGGTTAGGGAGGAGGGGAATGGGCAGTACAGCTTGCAAGCCTGTAGCAACTCTGATTCAATAAAAGGTGGTACTTAGACTGAAAAGTCCAGCCGCTGACTGGATCCTTCCCTTTTTCTCAATTCAACCCCCAACAGTTTTGTTCTCTTTTGGAAAGTAGTTGTATGAGGTATTCACTTCACCTAAAGTGATGACATATGTTCCAGTCCATTAGCAGTCAAGGAGGGTATTAAACATTATCTATAGTAGAACCTTATAGTTAAGAGCATCAGAGATACATACTGACTGATCAACCACACTGTAGTAAGATGAGGCCCTGAAACATAAACCCTTTTAAATTAATGGAGATATCCTATCTCCTAGAGCTGGAAGGGACCTTGAAAGGTCATCGAGTCCAGCCCCCTGCCTTCACTAGCAGGACCAAGTACTGATTTTGCCCCAGATCCCCAAGTGGCCCCCTCAAGGATTGAGCTCACAACCCTGAGTTTAGCAGGCCAATGCTCAAACCACTGAGCTATCCCTCCCCCCTTATCAGAGGCCCAGTATGAAGCCTGAGGCCTGAACTAAAGTAATGGTCAAGACTTTGCTAACATAAAGCAAAGTTAAGCTGTGAGCCAGAGGCAGGCCCTGCTCACAGAAGCTGGCAAGGAAAGGGCTGATGCTGCCAGAAGATACATACCTAAAAGGTACTGAACATCAGATATAAGAACACTCCAATACTGGAACATTGCACACAGATAACAAGGAACAAGCTGACCCATCCCAATGACAGGGCCAAAAGGGGAATATGACGGATAGTGTTGTTTTGTTCAAACAAACATGTACAAGGTGAGAGGCAGCACCTTGCTACGTAGAGGGGTTGCACCTCAGTACGTCAAGAGTGATGTATAACTTTTTTGTACCTGTGTATAAGAATGCATCCCTGGGGCGGTGTCTTGGTCCGGCCTAGGGGGCAGTGGAAAGTCCCGCCACTGACTGAGCTGAGTCCACTGTCAGGGAGCACATAAGTACTAGCTAGCCGCACCTCATCAGCACCTTGGACTTCTATGCCGGGGAGCTGGAGACTGTGTTTCTCTTCAACAATAAACCTGGCCGAGGTGCCTTCGTACCTTACTAGAGTCTGTGGTCATTGGGGATTCTCTCGGGGTCTGCTGCGTCAGCTATCTGTGCAGAGCTGGGACAGCACACAGAGGGAACACGTATGCAGCCGATTGATATCAACATAGAACAGAGCAGAGCACCACACTGGTAGCATCTGACAACACACACATCTCATTTCGAATCAGAAGTTCAAAATCAGGCTGCAGCAGAGTGAATAAAAAAATATAGGAGAGTACTGAGTTAAATGTAAAGAATGAAAATAATAAAGGGAAAGTTAAAAAAATTGATAAGGTTAGGGAATAATGGAAAAGCTGGATTATTTAAAAAAAAAGCCTGGTAATATAATTAATACTAACCAAAAAAGGGGTTAATGGAAAACCGGTCTTGTCAAATGAAGCCCATTTCATCCTTTACTGTGAGTACATATATGGTTGATCAAGGGAGCAAGGAGATGCAATAGACTTTAATTTCTTGATGATATTTGTTTAGTAGGGGAAAACATTCTGATAAAAAATAAACACTATACAATATCAATAGAGCACATGTAAAATGGACTAAAAACTGGTTAACTGATACATCTCAGAAAGCAGTTGTCAATGGGCCATTGTCAGCGAAAGGAGATGTATCCACTGGGGTTCTGCGTTGATCAAGTTTAGGCCAGATGCTGTTCAATATTTTAATCAATGACCTGGGAGCAAAAAGAAAATCACTGCAGATAAAATTTGCGATTATCCAAAGATCGGCAGAGTGGTTACAATGAGGACACCACTATAGGTGTAATGATTGATCTGGAGTGTTTGGTGAGCTGGGCCCATACATACAATATGTTTTAATACAGTCAAATGAAAAGTTATCCTCTAGAAAAAGGGAATGCAGGTCCAACCCAAAGACAAGGGCACTGCATTATGGAACACAGGGCCCCTTAGAAGGATTTTGGGGTCACTGTTGACATCATGAGATCCCAGTGCGATGCTGTGGCGAAAAGGGCTAATGAGATATTTGAATGCCTGACAAAACTGGTTGCTTTTGAAGCACCTGGAGGAGAGGAAGGTGATCAGGAACAGTCAACTTGGATTCACCAAGGGCAAATCATGCCTGACTAACCTAATTGCCTTCTATGATGAGATAACTGGCCCCGTGGATATGGGGAAAGCGATGGATGTGCTATATATTGACTTTAGCAAAGGTTTTCATACATTCTCCCACAGTATTCTTGCCAACAAGTTAAAAAAGTATGCACTGGATGAATGGATAATAAGTAGGGTGACCAGATGACAGGAAGAAAATATCGGGGAGGTCACCGGTGGAGCAAAAATAACCAAAACCCGAGTGCTGCTGGTGTAACAACACAAACAGCTCCCTCTCCCAATTCCCTATTGTGGCTCAGTGCTGCTGCGGGCGGGGGGAGGGGGGGAAGCCGAGAATAGCCGAGTGCTGTGGGCAGTCGGAGGAGATTATGCACCCTCCCTTAGCTATGCATACCTTCAGCCTGTAGTTTTCAGGAGAGGGGGGAAAAATACCTGACCGAAGATCAATCGGGACGCGGGACAAACACCTAAATATCGGGACGGTCCCAATTTTATTGGGACGTCTGGTCACCCTAATAATAAGGTGGGTAGAAAGCTGGCTTTATCATCATTCTCAACGGGTAGCCATCAACGGTTTGATGTCTAATTGACAGCCAGTATCAAGCAGAGTGCCCGAATAGTTGTTCCTATGGCTGGTATTGTTCAACATCTTCATTAATGATCTTGATGATGGGATGAATTGCACCCTCAGCAAGTTCACGAATGACACTAAGCTGGGAGGAGAGGTAGATGCACTGGACGATTGGGATAGGGTCAAGAGTGACCTATGCAAACTGGAGGATTGGGGCAAAAAGAAATCTGATGAGATATAACAAGGACAAGTGCAGAGGCATGCCCTTAGGATGAAAGAATCCCATGCACTGCTACAGGCTGGGGACCGACTGGATAAGCGGCAGCTCTGCAGAAGAGGATCTGGGGATTACAGTGGAAGAGAAGATGGATATGAGTCAGCAGTGTGCTCTTGTTGCCAAGAAGGCTAACGGCATATTGGGCTGCATTAGTAGGAGCATTGCAAGCAGATCGAGGGAAGTTATCATTCCCCTCTAACTGGTCCTGGTGAGGCCACATCTGGAGTATTGCATCCATTTTTGAGCCCCGCACTATAGGAAGTATGTGGACAAACTGGAGAGAGCCAAACAGAGGGCAACAAAAATGACTGGTGGCTGGGGTACATAGAATCATAGGAGATTAGGGTTGGAAGAGACCTCAGGAGGTCATCTAGTCCAACCTGCTGCTCCAGGCAGGACCAACACCAACTAAATCATCCAGCCAGAGCTTTGTCAAGCAGGGCCTTACAAACTCTAAGGATGGAGATTCCACCATGTCCCTAGGTAACCCATTCCAGTGCTTTACCACCCTCCTAGTGAAATAATGACTCATGAGGAGACACGGAGGGAACTGGGCTTACTTAGTCTCCAGAAGAGAAGAATGAGGGGGGATTTGATAGCAGCCTCCAACTACCTGAAGGGAGGTTCTAAAGAGGATGGAGCTCAGCTGTTCTCAGTGGTGGCAGAACAAGAAAAAATGGTCTCAAGTTACAGTGTGGGAGGTCTAGATTGGATATTGGAAAACACTATTTCACTAGGAGGGTGGTGAAGCACTGGAATAGGTTATCTGGGGAGGTGGTGGAATCTCCATCCGTATATGTTTTTAAGGCCCACCTTGACAAAGCCCTGTCTGGGCTGATTTAGTTGGCGTTGGTCCTGATTTGAGCAGGGTTTGGACTAGATGACCTCCTGAGACTTTAATGGTTTGGTCTAAAATTTGCCACACATATTCCAGATGAATAATTTTTAAGTTTCAGGCATAACAGTTCAGCCGACTTCTCGAATAAACCTAGGAGAGAAAATGTCTTACTCACGTTGAATAATTCTTATAATTGGTTCAGTTAGGATTCCTAGTACCTCCATGCTTTCCAGCAAGTAAAACTCAGGTAACGCCCCCCTCTTCTACCGCCTCTCCACCTCCATTAACAGCCAGACCCCTTAGATGCAAGAAGAGAGGTGACAGTCTTTGTAAATCTACTAACACCTTTAAACCTGAACGATCTGTTAGTAGATGTACAAACGATCTAAGGAGCTAATAGAGGAGGTATCTGAACCTCTAGCTATTATCTTTGGAAAGTCATGGGAGATTGGAGAGATTCCAGAAGACTGGAAAAAGGCAAATATAGTGCTCATCTATAAAAAGGGAAATAAAAACAACCCAGGAAACTACAGACCAGTTAGTTTAACTTCTGTGCCAGGGAAGATAATGGAGCAAGTAATTAAGGAAATCATCTGCAAACACTTGGAAGGTGGTAAGGTGATCGGGAACAGCCAGCATGGATTTGTGAAGAACAAATCATGTCAAACCAATCTGATAGCTTTCTTTGATAGGATAACGAGTCTGGTGGACAAGTGAGAAGCTGTGGATGTGGTATACCTAGACTTTAGTAAGGCATTTGATACGGTCTCGCATGATATTCTTATTGATAAACTAGGCAAATACAATTTAGATGGGGCTACTATAAGGTGGGTGCATAACTGGCTGGATAACCGTACTCAGAGAGTTGTTATTAATGGTTCCTAATCCTGCTGGAAAGGCATAAAGAGTGGGGTACCGCAGGGGTCTGTTTTGGGACCGGCGCTATTCAATATCTTCATCAATGACTTAGATATTGGCATAGAAAGTACACTTATTAAGTTTGCAGATGATACCAAACTGGAAGGGATTGCAACTGCTCTGGAGGGCAGGGTCATAATTCAAAATGATCTGGACAAATTGGAGAAATGGGCTGAGGTAAACAGGATGAAGTTTAACAAAGACAAATGCAAAGTGCTCCACATAGGAAGGAAAAATCAGTGTCACACATACAGAATGGGAAGAGACTGTCTAGGAAGGAGTACGGCAGAAAGGGATCTAGGGGTTATAGTGGACCACAAGCTAAATATGAGTCAACAGTGTGATGCTGTTGCAAAAAAAGCAAACATGATTCTGGGATGTATTAACAGGTGTGTTGTGAGCAAGACACGAGAAGTCATTCTTCCGCTCTACTCTGCTCTGGTTAGGCCTCAGCTGGAGTATTGTGTTCAGTTCTGGGCACCACATTTTAAAAAAGATGTGGAGAAATTGGAAAGGGTCCAGAGAAGAGCAACAAGAATGATTAAAGGTCTGGATAACATGACCTATGAAGGAAGGCTGAAAGAATTGGGTTTGTTTAGTTTGGAAAAGAGAAGACTGAGAGGGGACATGATAGCAGTTTTCAGGTATTTAAAAGGGTGTCATAAGGAGGAGGGAGAAAACTTGTTCACCTTAGCCTCTAAGGATAGAACCAGAAGCAATGGGTTTAAACTGCAGCAAGGGAGGTCTAGGTTGGACATTAGGAAAAAGTTCCTAACTGTCAGGGTGGTTAAACACTGGAATAAATTGCCTAGGGAGGTTGTGGAATCTCCATCTCTGGAGATATTTAAGAGTAGGTTAGATAAATGTCTATCAGGGATGGTCTAGACAGTATTTGGTCCTGCCATGCAGGCAGGGGACTGGACTCGATGACCTCTCGAGGTCCCTTCCAGTCCTAGAATCTATGAATCTATGATCCCCTGTGCTACTGAAATGCAGCCACCTCGGGGCTGGAGGCCATCAGCTGGGTCATGCTGTATGGAAAGGAATGACATTTTGGAGGAAACTCAAACCTTCTGACAAGGTCCCTGGGATGTTTAATGGCTGTGCAGAGCAGAAAGGACCACAGACTTACACTCTATCCGATGATGCCCGTGTTGCATGGTGTTTGTTGAGCAGGTGAGCTCCCCATCAAGAGATGTGTACCTACAAATTCTGAGATGGAAGCGTCTTCCCCGGGAATCCCCCTCAGGTAGCCGTGTCCCGCACCTTTCTCACCACAGCATCTGCAGCAGTATCCCAAGCAGTGAGTCAACACAGGTGTGTGCACCGTTCATAATATAGCTCTGTGTAATCCCAGTGGGATTCACTCAGCCTCTAGTGGATAAGCAAGCATCTGAGATAAGCTGGAGACAGACCTGACTGCATTTCTGTGCTATTTATCCTGCTTTAGGAGTAAACAGTAATTGAGGGACTTTCCCAAAGGGAGATGAGAACTCTTGGGCTCTGTGCTGAGTCAGAGAGGAATTGGCTGCTCTGCGCATTTGTGTGTATTTAAAATTTATAGTAGATTATTAAGAAAACTAGGCATAATGTCTAGCTCTTTATAGGGTCTGACACCCTGTAAATGCCCAGCATGGATTTGTAGATAGTAGACAGAGATATCTGGAGAAAGATGAGGGGAGACATGAACACTTTCTGCAGACACATGGGGCAATCATTATGATATCAGAGATGAGTAATTCTCATCAGTAACTGTCACAGAGTATGGGGGAGTCAGGGCCCTGCACCCCCCACTTGCAATTCACCATGTCACTCAGCCAGCCAGTAAAACAGAAGGTTTATTAGACAACAGGAACACAGTATAAAACAGAGCTTGTAGGTAAATAAAACAGGACCCCTCAGTCAGGTCCATCTTGGGGGGTGGGAAGCCCAGACCCAGGTTCTAGGCCTTCCCCCATCTCCCCAGCCAGCTCCAAACTTGAAACTCCCTCCAGCCCCTCCTCTGGCCTTTATCTCTTTCCCAGGCCAGGAGGCCACCTGATCTCTTTGTTCTCTAACACCTTCAGTTGGCACCTTGCAGGGGAGGGGCCCAGGCCACCAATTGCCAGGAGACAGGGTGTCGGCCATTCTCTGTGCAGACAACATCACACAGGCCCTCTAGGGCTCTGCAACAATCACACCCCCTTATCCCACCACTTAGATACTTAAAAAAATGCATAGGGGAAACTGAGGCACCCACACAGTATTCAGAGAAAAGATTAAGAACATTCCCACTTTGTCACAGTAATTATCATTATACTTTGCAGCACCTTTCAGTGAAAGATCTTTAAAACACCTAGCAAAGGAAAGTCATTATGAACACATCCCTATTATACAGATAGGTAAACTGAAGCAAATGGATACATGACTTGGCCGGTCACAGAATCCTGCCATCCCTGCCATAACCACTGACTTTTGATCAGTAACTGAGTGCATGACAACAAAGAAATGCACTCATGATCTAGCAGGGCCTGTTCATTGTGTGTGTGTGATGGACTTCCCTGGGGTGGAACCTGGAACTGGGGTACCGCTAAGCCCTGTGGCATACAAATCTGGGCCCCCTATCACACATGAGGCTGTGACAAGCTGTAAACATCTGCAGGTCTTGCACTTACACAGACATACAAAGACAGGGACACACCCAGCTGCAGTTACATGAATGCTTTCGCTAGGCTCTCATGCAACAACAATAGAGAGTCTGAAGCCAGTTCCTCCAAGCTCCCAGCTGAGGACCCCAGAGCTGTATAGTCTTGTCCTGGTCAGAAGCCTGACTGGTGTAAGTTTATTGCCCAGTCTCCCTCTTCTGCAATGTGGAGATGACAATGCACCAGCCGCTGGTCCTGAGCGGATTTCCCTTGTGTATTTCAAACAACACACTGTTATAGATAAAATAATAATAAATAATTAACTATGGAAAGATGGATTAAGTGATTATAAATAATAGAGAACACATCAAAGTTGGCTTCCTAAGAAATAAACAAAATTGCAATCTAAATTTAATACACTAGACAGGATTTGAATCAAGGATTGTCTCAGCCTGATGGTACAAACAGTCACAAAATCTTCCATCCACAGGCTAGAAACCCCTTCAGCCTGGGACCACAGCCCCAGTTCAGTCCTTTGTTCCAACGGTCTTTCCAGGTGTTGAGTTGTGGGGGAGTGAGGCCAAGTGATGATGTCCATTTCCCCTGTTATAATTTCTGTCATGTGGAGGGAATTTCATTGGCCAAAACAAAGCCCCCAGCACAGTTAGTGGATAAGGTCAAGCAGAAGAGGGAGTCCAGAGTCCCATGAGCTGGTCACATGCCCTTGCATGCTTCAATGAGTCATAGCAGGAGCCATTACCCAGATCCTGACTAGAACATTCACAGGAAAGTCCATCAGGTGGGCACAAGCTTCTTCAAATGCTTATTCTGTTTCTTAATGGGACAATACTTTGAATGTTTCATCCACAATGTGCTGCCTATATTGGATGTAAAGTACCTTGTGGGAATTACCAAAGGAGCAAAACATTTGAAATACAGATCCAAAGTCAATATATATAACTTCAGATACACAAATGGTACAAGCATACTGATGGGATTATCCTATTCAGCAAACCATAACTTTTCCACTGACACTTCACATGACATATTTTGGTCAAGATTTGTTGCAGTGTATAACATAGGTGAACATGGGGGTGCCAGGGTGTTGCTTTGTGGTACATAGAATCATAGAATATCAGGGTTGGAAGAGACCTCAAGAGGTCATCTAGTCCAACCCCCTGCTCAAAGCAGGACCAATTCCCAACTAAATCATCCCAGCCAGGGCTTTGTCAAGCCGGGCCTTAAAAACCTCCAAGGAAGGAGATTCCACCACCTCCCTAGGTAACGCATTCCAGTGTTTCACCACCCTCCTAGTGAAATAGTATTTCCTAATATCCAACCTGGACCTGTGCACGTCCAGTTTTTCTAAATAGTCCCGAACCACTTCTTTCTCCACATAGGGCTGGTCAACTTCTCCCCATATTGTGCTACCTAGTGCAGCAGTCTGGGAGCTGACCTTGTTCGTGAAGACAGAGGCAAAAAAAGCATTGAGTACATTAGCTTTTTCCACATCCTCGGTCACTAGGTTGCCTCCCTCATTCAGTAAGGGGCCCACACTTCCCTTGATTTTCTTCTTGTTGCTAACATACCTGAAGAAACCCTTCTTGTTACTCTTAACATCTCTTGCTAGCTGCAACTCCAAGTGTGATTTGGCCTTCCTGATTTCACCCCTGCATGACTGAGCAATAGTTTTATACTCCTCCCTGGTCATTTGTCCAATCTTCCACTTCTTGTAAGCTTCTTTTTTGCGTTTAAGATCAGCAAGGATTTCACTGTTTAGCCAAGCTGGTCGCCTGCCATATTTACTTTTCTTTCTACACATTGGGATGGTTTGTTCCTGCAACCACAATAAAATACAGCATATAACAGCAATATATCAATAAAACGAGAGCTCTGTGAGATCTAATTTTTGTATTTTTACATAAAACATAAATCCATGTCCTGAAAATGACTACATTCTGGTCTATACCACACACAGACACACACACACACACAAAGCAAGCCAAAATAGAAAATTTAAGTATGATTTAAATACTATCCTTCACAGGTGCAATAAGTGACCTTTTTAAAATGTCCCTCTCATATTCCTTCTTCAGCAAGTGTCACCTGAGCTTTCATCTTGTCAGACCTTAGCTTCACACACATTACTGGATCAACGGACCTTTTGAAACAGAATCTTGGGAGCCATTCTTCCAATCAGTCACCATCTTCATCTTCATGGCAAATCCCAAAAGAAGGTAGCCTCCTTTCAAACCAAGCACTATCTGGATCTATCTCTGGGAAGGTGCTTAAGGAGGTCTGGTTATATATTCGTGCAGTGATAACTGGCAATGGAGTGGCATTCCATGTAGTGCTCTTTCAGTGTAAAAGAGACCCATTTACAGGAAAAAGCTGAAATTTGTGTTGTGGAATCTTGCGGGGGGACCCTAAAAATGTGTTTACAATTTAAAAAAAAACAGGGAAGTTTCAGACGTGTTTGAGAACAATAGAGCTGACTCACCCCGTTGAACTGAATGATTTTAACCACTCCCCACTGAATAGCAAGGGTGACTGTGATTACCCACTCTTGTTGCCATCAGGGGTAATCGTATTAGTGACCAGTAATTACATTTGATGGTTGTACACCCACAGTAATGTAGGTGGGTGAGGATGATGAGCTCTGATATGAAATGAAATAAAACCTCAGAAGTGTGCAGATGCTATTGGGAAGTTTAAATATAATCACAGGAGTTGGTGAAATTCTGTGGGTCATTTCTTGCAATCCATGCTATGGGAAGGGTTCAGAAATCTCCACCATACTTTAGAACAAGCATTTGCTATAAAGACAATCAAACATTTAAAAGCTATAGGTATTTTTTAGAACTCTTTTCAGAGTCGTAGCCGTGTTAGTCTGTAGCAGCAAAAACAACGAGGAGTCCTTGTGGCACCTTAGAGACTAACACATTTATTTGAGCATAAGCTTTCGTGGGCTAAAACCCACTTCATCAAATGCATGGAGTGGAAAATACAGGAGCAGGTATATATACACAGTACATGAAAAGATGGGAGTTGCCTTACCAAGTGGGGGGTCAGTGCTAACGAGACAATTCAATTAAAGTGGGCAAACAGTTTACAAGAAGGTACGAGTAATAGTAGGGGGAAATTAGTATGGGAAATTCGTTTTTGTAATGACCCATCCACTCCCAGTCTTTATTCAGGCCTAATTTGACAGTGACCAGTTTTCATATTAATTCCAGTTCTGCAGTTTCTCGTTGGAGTCTGTTTTTGAAGATTTTTTGTTGAAGAATTGCCACTTTTAAGTCTCTTACTGAGTGACCAGGTAGATTGGAGTGTTCTCCTACTGGTTTAATGTTTTTTGGACCTCTGGTAACAATGAAAGCAGATTTTGGAAATGGTCAGGTACCAGGGTTGTCCAGTTAAAGGGCATTTTATACATGACAGTGGATTGCAATTTTTTATCCGCAGGCTAATAAATAATATGGCTGCCTGCAGTTGCAGTGAGGTTAAAATGGGCATCAAGTATGATATGGGCCTTAACAAATACACAGCTGTAATGGCCATTAGCTGGTCATTCAGGAAATCTTGAATTTCTGAACATGCCAAGTCCCACTGCAATGTCTTCCCAGCACCTGTGATATTTAATGCCATCTCTGTCAGCAACTTCTGGGTTATAGAACTAAGGGCAGAAATAACATGCAATTCACCCACTCCAGCCTGAACCTGCATTAGCTGTGCTCCAGAAATAAGACCAGTGGCTTTTTTCCAATTGGCCTAATTTTTCCTCATGCTGTTGGCTTTTGTGAATATTCCAAATTGCAGCTGTGCTATTAGTCCTATCCCACAGGTATCTAGTCAAATCTCTTTTCTTTTTGGGAGAAGCCCAAGCCTTTTGTTGTGCTAGCCGAATGGCAGCTCCTTTAGAGCAATTTGGATATGTAAAGGTAATTTGAAAACTGGATAAGGACAGCATGAACTTTATGGTTCCTAGTGTAGCATTGATTACGGTCCATCGGTGTCCAAACACATCTCTTCTTTGTGAAGTATTATACCATATCCGTTGGTTAAACTCCTTTACAAAGGGCAAAGAGGCATTAATATCAATGATATAAATAGGGGTATATTACAATATGGTACAGGCTAAATCAGAGGCTACTGATTGGCTAAGATTTAGAAAAATATTACTTTCCCATCCCCACCCTAAGTTCGTTAAGAAGGAGAGGCTAAGGAATATTAAAAGTTTTATCTTCAGGTAGTGTTGGCTAGCTTCCACAAGCTATTCTTCGAGATTTCGTAGTCTTAATTCACTTAGCTGTCTGGCAGTGAGGCAGCAGGGGAGAGGTTACTAGCACAATCACCTTGCTTGGTTAGACGCTTTATTATGTCCTCAGGTGGAGAGGTTGTTTTCTTAGCAAGATCCAAAGGCACAGTGGGTCTGTCAGTGGACAAAGGAGAGGTTACCGGCTTTTCACCTTGTCCTTCACTGCTGCTGTCCAGAAGGAACAACAATGCCAGAAGGACAGATAGACCGAGAGCCATTACAGTGAGAAACATGGGCAGGGAGTCGATTCTCAGCACTTCACAGCAGTGTTGATAATTAACAGGACTTGATAAGGGTCTTTCAGCATGGGGCCAGGGTGGTTCCTCGCTGATGGACCTCTATGTAGATCCAGTCTCCTGGTTTCAGCAAATGGCAGGGCTGCCGTATATAAAAACATCCAACACATTTCATTAGTGCCTGGCAATAATTAAGCATTGTGTTATTTATTAAATAAATGTCCATCGGAGCCAGGGCCAGCAGGGCACTGCTGGTAGTTGCAGCGGGCGCCCTCGTAGAAATTTTATGAGGGCTGAGTCAGGTTTTCGATTGGGAGTGGCCGTCAAAGGGCATTTGGCCATACTGGATCTGTGAAGCTGCACATAACTCTTTTATAGTCAGTCCAGATATGCCAGATTGTGATACAAAATCCTTAAGCAAAAGTTTTACAACAGTTTTGGCATCTGTCTTTTTACAAGGAAATACATTATTGAAACTAACGCATACTTACAATTACAACATTTAAACATTTGAATAAAATCAATCTGAATGTTTACAAAAGGTCTCCAGAGTGGGGAACGTGCTGCCTGCCTAACTTTGACAGCTTTACCAACATTATGTTGCTGGCAGTAGTGCTGGGCCACAGAGGAAAAGTCTATCAAGCCTCCCTTTGCTCATGCGTGCCATCCTGTGATGCATGCGAGCAAATAGGGCCAGAGCACCTGAGGCGCAATCAGGCGTCCGTCCGAGGAGCGCCAAAGGTGATTAGGGTGTAATGTGTACCCAGCAACACATCAAGAACAATTTGCGAAAAGGAAAACACAATCCACTTTCAAGTATCAGAGGGGTAGCCATGTTAGTCTGAATCTGTAAAAAGCAACAGAGGGTCCTGTGGCACCTTTAAGACTAACTTAAAGGTTAGTCTTAAAGGTGCCACAGGACCCTCTGTTGCTTTTTACAATCCACTTTGGCTCCCCTTTGGCAAAGTGACCGTTGATTACACAGAGCCACCTTAAGGCTTAGTGTGGGGTGCTTATTACAGGTTTTACTTGCTATTTGTTACCAAAACAGATTTAAAACCTTTTTCCATTCTCCTGGCTTTGACTGCCTTGCTGCAGCCACAACTTTGTTTTTTTTTATTAAAAAAAAACAATTTAAATCTTATAAAGCATTAAGTCACTTAAAGGATTAAATGCTAAATATCAAAATTAAACAATACTAGCTTCATTTGATTGGTAAACAAATTTCTTGGTTTTATAACCCCAAAACAACATCAATTTATTTTAAACTTATAAAACAAAGATTATATACGCCAGGATTGTTCTTTAACAAATTTAACTAATTTTTTTCATAGTCAAATGATTTCACTTAAATAACCTCTTGCCTGGATTATTTACAGACATTCCCAAATGAATGGCTGCAAGGAAACCAAGATTTTTTCTTTTATAACACTTTCTTTTAACAGCTATACAAAGTGTTACTGCTTAATTCCTTTCAGTAACCATAGAGTTAACTTTTCACTTTTTTTCTTTTAACTTCCTCAAACTGTGGTTGCCTGCTTGTGTGGGCCTGATCCTTTTTTCTTGTTACATTTTCTTTTCATGGGCACAGGCATTGTTTCACTACCAATTTAGCAAAGAGGGTGGGCTTTTTTGACTAACCCCCCTTTTATTTATTTATATATACCTATGTATACACACACACACACACACCTTTATTCTTATTTACATCTAGGTGTATCTTATTTAACAATAACCTTAATTCTTTATATCCAGACTTAATACCATCTTTCCTTGAGGCGGTAACAACCCCTCAGCACTGGTGCATTGTAAGAAAGGATAATAACAAGGCTAGGGACAATGGGAAAGATAGGAAAAACAGCCCCATTAACAGCACTGTAAAATGGGGTACTTACACTCACTGACCATAGCAATAATGACTCCTTGCTGAATGCAGGAGATAATAACAGGTTGGATTTTTCCTTGGACTGTTTTGATAGAGGGTACAGCTACAGTGTGGGAAGGGGTCTTGCTGGGTTTAGGCGAATCTTAATGGGTTTCCCAATACACCTAACCTGGTTGGCATGATCGGCTCACAAGGCCCACAGGGAGGGAGAGACCTTAACAATCAGTTCCTGTTGCAACGAGGAAGGATGGGGTCGGTCTTCTATAAACTGCCAGGACCTCATTGTGAGCGGGACCAGGCACATCCAGATACACACCATCTGGGATACAGGAAGCATTGGCCTGCTAAACCCACGGTTGTGAGTTCAATCCTTGAGGGGGCCACTTAGTGATCTGGGGCAAAAATCACTACTTGGTCCTGCTAGTGAAGGCAGGGGGCTTGACTCAATGACCTTTCAGGGTTCCTTCCAGTTCTAGGAGAAAGGTATATCTCCATATATTATTATCATTATACAATTTAATTTACACAGCAAGTCTTTTCCCAAAAGGTTAACTGGTGAACAAGGACTGAGGAGGAAAACATGATAGATAGAGGACCGACAGAAAAGGTCAGAGGTGAAGGAACAGGGTGGGGCACAAGAACGTTGCCCACCTGTCCCCCTTGTGGAATGGCCAGGGTGATAGGGACATTCCCTTTTCCAATGGCCCATCTGTTTACAATAGTGACACGCGCCATCACTGGGTCCCTGGGGAGGTGAATGTTGGGGACCTTGGTTTGGCCTTTCCCCTCTCCCCCGCAATGGGTGGCTACTGTGGGGTCCCTGCATGTCCAGGAGCTAAAGGGTTTCAATGTGGTGGTGATAGTGTTGGGTTTTATTTAAATTCTTATTTTTACTTTGTTTATAGGTGCTAATTTTGGCCCAAATTGCTTTCTTTGGGCAGACTGTGAGAACTGCTTTCCACTGCCTGTTTCTAATCCTATTTATTGTGTCCTGGTCATGGCCTGGGTCCTCCATGGGCCACCGGGCTGCCTGATAAAGGCAATTTAATGTTTACCTGGGCACAACTCCCTTCAGGAGTTGGTTTAAGTCTGCCCAGGTAGGGTTGTATCAGTGCATGACAGGTTTTAATTCTCCTTGGAATTTAACAGGGTCTTCTTTTATTTTTGGAAAATTTTTAATTAAATTATACAATTCTGTGGGAGACCAAGGTGCATGCACAGACCCGACCGTCTGCTGACCCGAAGTGCCAATGCCCAGGAATTGGCATAAGGGGATTGTTTCCTCAGTACGGGGAGAAACTGTCTGAGGGGTGAACGTAAGGGTCTTTTGTTGCCTAATATTTCTTGCCGGCTTAGTTGAATTTAAATCCTTTGCCAATTCCCTTTTTATCTCTTTCAATTGTGTGGTAAGTTTCTCCTGGGAGTCCTTGAGACTCCTCATTTGAGATTCACTGCGCCAATTTTCTGTTTTTTCATACCAATTAAAATATACATCAAACTGACCTTGTCCAACTTAGTTGGCAAGAAGCGCGCCTCTGAGGTGCACAATCCTATCAAGGTCAAAGCTTCCCTCCAAGGGAAACTGCAATTTTGGATCATCCCTGGTATACCAATTTCATTTGTTTAGAAACATACAAATAGAAGGGCTGTAATTGGTATCCATATAAAACGCGGGTGTACCTTTTGGTGGGATGGTGACTCCTTTTGACTCACCAGCCCCCATATTATATAGACAGTTTATACACAGACAGACCAGACAGACAAACACAAAACAGACCAGAACCAGGTGTGCCCTTTTGGTGAGACGGTGATCCCACACCGACCCCCTTTTCTACAGCTTTCCCAGTGAGTCGAAGATTATCTTAGATCCTCCAGCCCCCAGTATCCTAACTTTCCTGATGGAGTGGTGCTCCCGTTGAGCCCACCGCCCCAGGACCCGAGACTTTCACACAGGTCTTTCACACAAGAAAGGCTTGTTTAGGTGCATCCACGACTGCCTACAGCCCGTCCAGCAAAGAGCGTTGGCTAGTCTCAGAGAGAGCAGCGCTGCTTACTCTATAGCTTTCAGTGGGGCGTTTGGACCCGTCAGTGGGTCTTCAGATCGCCTTTTACTGGCAAAGGCGGGGAACCTGAGGGAAAGAGGGTTAGGAAATCAGACCGTTCACAGACAGTAAAGGACAGGGTCACATAATCCTAGACCAAGACAGGCCCCTTGCCAGTCATGCCATGTTGAGGAAGCCTTATCCTGGTCAGAGTCTTTTACCGACCCACTAAGGCGGGGTCGCAGGGCTTGCATTCGAGGCACCTCTGGTCACAAGCCCCCAGGACTTTGCAGAGAACTCGGGGCATCTTCTTACGACCCTCACTTACACCGGTCTACCAACCTTAACTTTCACACTGGCACACAGAAACAGAGGTCTATCCACAACCTACCTAGCCACACCCAGTGGCTCTTCATGGGGAACCAGAACCAGAGACAGAAGGGCGTCAGGTGTGTCTGGCAGTAAAAGGTTCAGATCCAGTATGCAACTCATCCAACCCTGAGCCTCCACCAGAAAACTACGATAGAGAATTCAAAAGGTCTCTTACCTTTCAGATGGGCCCTGGGTCTGGTGCGAGACTGCTCGTGGTCCTCCAGTCTGGGAAAGTCTTCTGTGGATCCCAGACGAGCCCCCAAATTGTTGTGGAAAACCGACCACACGATTGATTTTGATCAGACAGCCTGAGGCTCCTTTATTGATTAATCAAACATGCATGCATGGGGGAGTCAGCCAAGGCAGCCGAACCACCCCGATGGATAAAATATGACAGCTTATATAGGATAAAACCAAAAATTACATATACTTCCTTAAAATTTTAAATCCATATAAGGGATGAAGCAAAGCAAGCTTTTTCCTATTTTTCTTAGTTGTGCCTTTGCGGTTTGCTCTGCCACTTGGCAGCTGTTAATCATAGACTGTTACAAATGGTTCATTCTGCTTCTATAGTTTCTGTCTACCCTTCTCCTTTTACCTCCCCCCTTCCCTCCTCCCTCCAGGCCACACGTACCGTTCACCTGACCAAAGTTTAGCCAAAGTTTAGGCCTCAGGCCATTTTCCTCCACAAGACCCAGGCCTTGCAAAAGTGGTGGCTAAAATAATTCCTCTACTTTAGACAGTACAAAAGATGCCGAGATCCCGATAAACACAATACAAGACTTGCACGCCATTCCCTGCCACAGTGACCTCACCACCCTGGAGCATTCTTTGGGATTAGGTCAGAACACTCTAGGTTATCCAGGAGCCACATCTCCAGCTCATGGATTCTCCTCCTGCAGGGGTTTGGTTGCAGGGCTCTGGCTGTAGCAGAGAGACAAAGAGTCTCCTCTGCCACCCTTGTTCCTTTGTCCTGCCCCAGCTTCTTCTGACTTGTCCACTCTCTGTGTTTTTAAAGGGCTCGACCAACACCTCTTCACTCTGTTCCCTCTACTGGGGAAGTTCCACTTCTTCCACGCCAACCCCTCTGCAGAGAAGTTGGATAAACCTGGTTTTATCTAGAATGCAGTTACTCCCTTCTTCTGTGTGGGTGAGATCTCATTAGGGACTGATCAGGGTCATCCAGAATGGAACTGGAGACCTCAGTCTTAGGGGGTTCGAGTTTCTGCTGATGAATCTTAGGTACATTTGAGATGGCAAGTGGCAGTGGGACACTGGCCTGCAGAGGGCGCTCCAACGGCTGGCGAGCTAATTCCCATGGACGACCAGCAGGAGTCGCCACAGGGGTGAGTCCACACCCTTACAGTGAGTATTTGGTAAGATCTGAAATATTTATTCACCTGGGAGGCAAAGTATGTGATACTTTGCAATTGGTAGAACTTGTTATATGGTGGACAAGGTTGTCAGTAATCCTCATCATATTTTACTTGGCTGTCTGAGAGGAAGCCCAAGACTGGGTTACTTTAAGGGATCTGGCAGTATCTGGTTACTGCAGGTCTTAGGAAGTTGTTAGCTCATTAACCAGGGCTGCCTCCTACCCGCAGGCAGGCTCTTTGTCATGCTGCAGCAGCTCCTTTCCAAGCCCTGGAGCAGAGGGAGCCCAGATGGTGTAGGGTGGGAGGTGGAGATTGTGTTGTGATGTGCCCAGGGGTGAAGACTGGAAGCTGTTGGAAATGCTGTACCACCTAACTATTCAGCTGGATTGGCCTCTCCCCTGCTCTGCTGGTGACACACAGCCAGCCCCTCTAGACCCTGTTATCACCCAACATGGCAGCAGGAGGTGCCACCACCCAACTGGGTTACCTGAGTGCTTTCCTAAGCCACTCATGAACCAACAGTGGAGGCCCCAGCCAATTTCCCAGCTCCACAGCCTTTCAACCCTACAGGAGTATAAACCCAGAATTATACCATCTTGCCCTGCACAGGGATATGGAAAGATGCAAACTCATTAAACAATCTGCTCCACCCTCTATGTGGGGAAGATGTGAACCAGCGTTTGCTAACAGAGCTAGGATTCCAAACGCTTCACTGAAAAGCACACTAGTTAAGATAACACATAAAACAGGGTTATTAACTACGGTAGGATGGATTTTAAGAGGTTATAAGTGATAAGAAACAGATCAAATCAGGTTACCTAGGAAATCATACAAAGTCACAATCTAAGACTGTAAGGGTGTGGACTCACCCTGCGGCAGGTCGTCCATGGGAATTAGCTCGCCAGCCGTTGGAGCGCCCTCTGCAGGCCAGTGTCCCACTGCCACTTGCCTCCCAGACCTGGTGCCCAGTTATTTGGGGCGCTGCCCCTTGGCAGTAACCCCTCAGTCTTAGGGTCTCCCCTCCCCGGGGAACCCCCAACCCTCTGTCCCCACCTTGCCTCAGTATAAGGCTACTGCCAGTCATCGTCTAGCCCCACACCAAGGGGCAGACTGCAGTATCAGCCACTCATCACTGGCAAGGTTGGGTTTGGACCTGCTGCCTTGGCCTACTCCTGAGCTGCTCTCTGCAACCCCCAGTACCTGTTGGCCTTATGCTAGGCCGCAGCTTGGGGCTTTCCAGGCTGGAGCTCCCCAGCTCCTCTGCCTTTCCCCAGCCCTGCTCCACTCAGGTACCCTGTCTTTAGCTCCCTGCAGCCAGTCCCTTCTCTCTCTGAATGCAGAGAGAGAGATTGTCTGCTCCTGGCTTCCCTGCCTTCATAGGGCCAGCTGAGGCCTGATTAGGGTGTGACCCAGCTGTGGCTGCTTCCCCAATCAGCCTCATAACTTTTCCCCTGCTCCAGCCCTCTCCCAGGTCTATCTTTAAACCCCTCTGGGCAGGAACGGGTGACCACCCCGCTACAAAGACTTATATAATCTAAATAGAATGTGAATCAGTAACATATCACACCCTGACTGATGATACAAGCAGGCTTACAGATTCTTGAGGCACATGCTGCATCTGCTTTGCAGCTTGGATTTCCCTCTCCCATTCCAAGTCCTTTGTCTTCCAGACGTTCTTACGGGTGTTGAGTTGTGTGGGAGAGAAGACAAGAGATGGTTTCACTCTGCACCTTTTATAGTCTTTTCCCTGCTTGCTGGAAAGTTTATGCATGTGATGTGAGGGGTCCAATCCTCGCTGGCTAAACACTGTCCATAGTCTCCATGCTCCTTTATACAGAGTCCCTTATACAGAGTTAGTGGATTCGTCCCTGGATGGGTGTTGACAACAGCAGTTAACACTGTCTGGCTACTCTACTCTTGTACCTGAAAGGCTGGTTGTGGGTGTTTCCAGCCTCACACCATATTTTAGTAACTTACATATAGTAAGATTCCATAACTTCACATACAATGAAAACACATACAATCCAATGAGTTATTTATATTTAGGAGATCAAGACTTTGAGCATTATTCTTCACAAAACATACAATTATTACATCACCATTGTAAATGACAGATGCTTTGAGGTGCAGAGATGATCTGATGACTGACAAGGGGAGGGGAGGAGAGGAGAAAGTGACAGGGATGGGGACTGGAGGGGAAGAGGGAAAGCTGGGGAGGGGCCTTGGAGGAAGAGGTGGGGAAGGGTGGTGGGGCTTCAGGCATCCAATTACCAGCAATTAGAAAAGTGGCAAACCTATCAGTTGTACACAGATGGAGTCCCCAGTTTGTCATGCTGACAGAATAGAGTAGGAAAGGATTTAATCTCTTTTTGATTGTCCAGCAGCAAGTGATTCAGGGAAGAGGGCCCAGCACAATTTCACCAGCCAACTTTGCACAGAGCTTGGTGTGAGAGCCAGAGCATAAGGAGAAAATTTAGGTCCCTTTATGAGAAAAGAGCCCAAGCAGCCTGTTCCGGATCTGTTTGGTCCTTACCCCATAGATGATGGGGTTTAGCATGGGGGGCACCAGGAGGTACACGTTGGCTGTGAGAACATGGAAATTCAGGGCCACATTCTGGAAAAAACGGTACATGAGGGAGGAGAAAAGACCTGGGATGTAAAAGGCTGAGATGGCACATAGGTGGGAGATGCAAGTCCCAAAAGTCTTAAGCCTGGCATCCTTTGTGGGGAGCCTGAAGATGGCCCTGAGGATCTGTGTATATGACACTGTGATAAAAAAGACATCAAGACCAAGCACACAGAATACCACAAAAAGGCCATAGTAATTACTGATGCGGGTGTCAGCACAGGCCAGCTTCACCACAGCCATGTGCTCACAGTGCGTGTGGGAGATGATGTTTGTCCTGCAATAAGGCCAACGCCTTGCCAGGAGAATATAGGGCAGTATGAGCATCCCACCACGCAGTACCACGGTCAGGCCAATCATGGCCACGACAGGGTTTGTCAGGATGCTGGAATGTCTCAGGGGGTTGCAGATGGCCACGTAGCGATCAAAAGCCATAGCCACGAAGATCCCAGACTCCATCATGAAGAAGCAGTGAATGAAGTACATCTGGGTGAGACAGGAACTGAAATTGATCTCCCGGGAATTGAACCAGAAGATGCTCAGTGTTTTGGGCAGGATGGATGTAGGCAGGACCAGATCAGTGACAGCCAGCATGCAGAGGAAATAGTACATGGGCCCATGGAGGCTCAGCTCCCTCTTCACGATTATCAGGATGGTGAAGTTCCCCAAGATGGCTATGGTGTACATGGCACAGAAGGGGATAGAGATCCAGATGTGAGCTGCCTCCAGGCCAGGAGTGCCCAGCAGGATGAAGGTGGAGGGGTTGGTGAAATCAGTTGTGTTGGAATCTGACATGGAGTACAGGAGAAGGAATCCAACTTAAAGGCTGAACAGTATCTCCTGCATATACCGTATGTTCCCCTGACTTCCTGTACATGCCCAGTGTCTAGGGTGATGGCCACAGTTCAAATGCCTGGATGGGGAGACAATGTTAATGTGAGACACTACATGCACTACTGGAAGATGTTATCTTGGGTGAAGCAGACTGGTTGGTCTTCACATGCTCAAAAATGACATTTTCATTATTCAGAGAAATTAATAATGAACAACTGACCCTACTAATGCCAATTACATATTTGAAGGTGCTCTGTGCTTCAATTATTCCTACCCATTGTCATGTGGGAAACCTTCATAGACATCAGCAGGAAACACCAGTGTGGATACTGGTTATCCAGAACTGTTTCTTAATGCAATGAACATCCAGCTAGAGTGTCCATGCTGTAGGGAGCTTCCCATTCACCTAGTTGCTCAAAATCTGACAGTGGAAAAAAGTCTTTGCCAAGACATGTGCCAGGGAAACATCCCAACTAGAGTATACCTGAGGGATAAGACCTGGGTGTCATTGATAGAAGTTCCATGGTTGTCGGCAGTGGCCAGAACAAAGACAGTATTCATATGCCTCAGAAATGGGATGGAGCATGACCTGCTCAGGATATGCACTCAGGTTTGGTCACCCAGTGTCTATAAAGGATATAGCAGACATAAAGGGGAATTCTGAGGTTATGAGAATTGGGGAGGGCGGGGGAGGCTGCATTATGCAGACAGCCAGCAAAGTATGGGACTGTTCATTTTATAGAAGAGACAAACAAAGATCATATAATAAAGAAGAACAAAATAAAGAATGCAACTGACTACTTTCAAATGGATAAACCAAGAACAGTTTTCAACCAGTAATATGTAAAAACACTTAGTGTTTCAAAACATCAAATTCTCCAAAACTAGGATAAGTATCACCAAAATTGATTGGGAGGAAAAATTTAGTCAGAAAAAGTCGTAGCCACCGAGAATGATTGAAACCAATTGGGTCTGATGCAGATATTGGCCAGCTTAACACTGTTGGGCAATGCCACAGCAATGGATACAGGGGGCATTCAGCGTAAAACCCGTAAAAGACTGTGCTTCTTCCCTAACCCCCTACTACTCCAGGAGTCTTAACATTTGGCAAAAGGGTTGCCCAGCTACCCTAGGGAACTAAGAGGTTTGGTCCAACAAATAACTACCCATTCTGGACCACAGACCACTATATATAAAAAAAGCTGCCCACGTAGTTGCATTAGAACCAGCAGTTACATACACCAATGGGAGTGGCACAAAGGGAATCACAGGACCCTGGGCAGGATACACTAGAGGCTGCTAACATGGAGAACAGTGAAACGGGGTCCCTATACTAGAACTAGTCAGGGAAGCCAGGAGGTTCCAAAAAAAAAAAAAAAAAAAAACCAGAAGTTACTTAATGTAGCCCATCAGTTTATGCATACAAAAGTAAAAGGGACTTTAAGAAGGCTAAAGCAAGTAGCAGAATGGGAGTGTATGAAAAATGATGTTAAAACATGGCTGCGAAATTGTGTACGGTGTGCTCAGGACAGGGCTCGTCCTCCACACTGGCAACCCAGGGTGCACCAAGGAAGGCTTGGGCCATTGCACAGGGTTCACATTAATTTTATTGATTAATTGCCAAGGAATAAGGAAGGATTCCCATATTTATTGGTAATAATTAATTCCTTTTCAGGGTTGGTGGAGGAATTTCCTACTAAAGCTAATAGCATCAGGGTAGTGGCCAAAAAGTTTTTAAATAAGGGAGTATGTAAATATGGCACCCCTGAAATAATAAATTCTAACAATGGGGGAGCCTTTGTAGGAAAAATCTTTACAACAATAATACAAGCCTTGGGAATTAAACAAAAGCTCCATATACCATACTGGCCTCAAACCTCAGGCCAAGTAGAGTGCATTAATTGCACTATTAAGGAAGTGCTCCAGAATGTAGTGAATCATAGAATCATAGAATATCAGGGTTGGAAAGGCCCTCAGGAAGTCATCTAGTCCAATCCCCTGCTCAAAGTGGGACCAATTCCCAACTAAGTCATCCCAGCCAGGGCTTTGTCAAGCCTGACTTTAAAAACCTCTAAGGAAGGAGATTCCACCACCTCCCTAGGTAACCCATTCCAGTGCTTCACCACCCTCCTAGTGAAAAAGTTTTCCCTAATATCCAACCTAAACCTCCCCCACTGCAACTTGAGACCATTACTCCTTGTTCTGTCATCAGGTACCTCTGAGAACAGTCTAGATCAACCCTCCTTGGAACCCCCTTTCAAGTAGTTGAAAGCAGCTATCAAATCCCCCCTCATTCTTCCCTTCTGCAGACTAAATAATCCCAGTTCCCTCAGCCTCTCCTCATAAGTCATGTGCTCCTGACCCCTAATCATTTTTGTTGCCCTCCGCTGGACTCTTTCCAATTTTTCCACATCCTTCTTGTAGTGTGGGGCTCAAAACTGGACACAGTACTCCAGATGAGGCCTCACCAATGTCGAATAAAGGGGAACGATCACGTCCCTCGATCTGCTGGCAATGCTCCTACTTATACAGCTCAGAATACCGTTAGCCTTCTTGGCAACAAGGGCACACTGTTGACTCATATCTAGCTTCTCATCCTCTGTAACCCCTTGGTCCTTTTCTGCAGAACTGCTGCCTAGCCATTCGGTCCCTAGTCTGTAGCAGTGCATGGGATTCTTCCATCCTAAGTGCAGGACTCTTCACTTGTCCTTGTTGAACCTCATCAGGTTTCTTTTGGCCCAATCCTCTAATTTGTCTAGGTCCCTCTGTATCCTGTCCCTACCCTCCAGCGTATCTACCACGCCTCCCATATTAGTGTCATCTGCAAACTTGCTGAGAGTGCAGTCCACTCCAGATCATTAATGAAGATATTGAACAAAACCGGCCCCAGGACCAACCCCTGGGGCACTCCACTTGAAACCAGCTGCCAACTAGACATGGAAAAAGAACAGGAGCACTTGTGGCACCTTAGAGACTAACAAATTTATTAGAGCATAAGCTTTCGTGGACTATAGCCCACTTCTTCAGATGCATATAGAGTGGAGTAAATATTGAGGAGATATATATACACACATACAGAGAGCATGAACAGGTGGGAGTTGTCTTACCAACTCTGAGAGGCCAATTAAGTAAGAGAAAAAAAAACGTTTGAAGTGATAATCGAGATAGCCAAGTACAGACAGTTTGATAAGAAGTGTGAGAATACTTACAAGGGGAGATAGATTCAATGTTTGTAATGGCTCAGCCATTCCCAGGCCTTATTCAATCCTGTGTTGATTGTGTCTAGTTTGCATATCAATTCCAGCTCAGCAGTCTCTCGTTGGAGTCTGTTTTTGAAGTTTTTCTGTTGTAAGATAGCCACCCGCAGGTCTGTCACTGAATGACCAGACAGGTTAAAGTGTTCTCCCACTGGTTTTTGAGTATTATGATTCCTGATGTCCGATTTGTGTCCATTAATTCTTTTGCAGAGAGACTGTCCAGTTTGGCCAATGTACATGGCAAAGGGGTATTGCTGGCACATGATGGCATATATCACATTGGTAGATGTGCAGGTGAACGAGCCCCTGATGGTATGGCTGATGTGATTAGGTCCTATGATGATTTCACTTGAATAGATATGTGGACAGAGTTGGCATCGGGGTTTGTTACAAGGATAGGTTCCTGGGTCAGTGGTTTTGTTCAGTGATGTGTGGTTGCTGGTGAGTATTTGCTTTAGGTTGGGGGGTTGTCTGTAAGCGAGGACAGGTCTGTCTCCCAAGATCTGTGAGAGTAAAGGATCATCTTTCAGGATAGGTTGTAGATCTCTGATGATGCGCTGGAGAGGTTTTAGTTGGGGGCTGAAGGTGACAGCTAGTGGTGTTCTGTTATTTTCTTTGTTGGGCCTGTCTTGTTGGAGGTGACTTCTGGGTACTCATCTGGCTCTGTCAATCTGTTTTTTCACTTCAGCAGGTGGGTATTGTAGTTTTAAGAATGATTGATAGAGATCTTGTAGGTGCTTGTCTCTATCTGAGGGATTGGAGCAAATGCGGTTATATCTTAGAGCTTGGCTGTAGACAATGGATCGTGTGGTGTGTCCTGGATGGAAGCTGGAGGCATGTAGGTAAGTGTAGTGGTCAGTAGGTTTCCAGTATAGGGTGGTATTTATGTGACCATCGCTTAGTAGCACAGTAGTGTCCAGGAAATGGACCACTTGTGTGGATTGATCTAGGCTGAGGTTGATGGTGGGATGGAAATTATTGGAAACTAGACATGGAGCTGTTGATCACTACCCATTGAGCCCGATGATCTAGCCAGCTTTCTATCCACCTTATTGTCCATTCATCCAGCCCATACTTCTTTAACTTGCTGGCAAGAATACAAGTCAAGGATAACACATCCATTGCTTTCCCCTCATCCACAGACCCAGTTATCTCCTCATAGAAGGCAATTAGGTTAGTCAGGCATGACTTGCCCTTGGTGAATCCATGCTGACTGTTCCTGATCACTTTCCTCTCCTCTAAGTGCTTGAAAATTGATTCCTTGAGGACCTCCATGATTTTTCCAGGTACTGAGGTGAGGCTGACTGGCCTGTAGTTCCCCGGATCCTACTTCTTCCCTTTTTTAAAGATTTGCACTCCATTAGCCTTTTTCCAGTCATCCGGGACCTCTCCCGATCGCCATGAGTTTTCAAAGATAATGGCCAATGGCTCTGCAATCACATCCGCCAACTCCTTTAGCACCCTCGGATGCAGTGCATCCGGCTCCATGGACTTGTGCTCGTCCAGTTTTTCTAAATAGTCCCGAACCACTTCTTTCTCCACGGAGAGCTGGTCACCTCCTCCCCATACTGTGCTGGGAGCTGAATCACGCAGGAAAAGACTAGCATGGTGTCAACTAGCAGGGGGTAGCCGTGTTAGTCTGTATCTACAAAAACAACAAGGAGTCTGGTGGCACCTTAAAGACTAACGGATTTATTTGGGCATAAGCTTTCGTGAGTAAAAACCTCACTTCTTCGGATGCATAGAGTGAAAGTTACAGATGCAGGCATTATATACTGACACATGGAGAGCAGGGAGTTACTTCACAAGTGGAGAACCAGTGTTGACAGGGCCAATTCAATCAGGGTGGATGTAGTCCACTCCCAATAATGGATGAGGAGGTGTCAATTCCAGGAGAGGAAAAGTTGCTTCTGTAATGAGCCAGCCACTCTCAGTCCCTATTCAAGCCCAGATTAATGGTGTTGAATTTGCAAATTAATTTTAGTTCTGCTGTTTCTCTTTGAAGTCTGTTTCTGACTTTTTTTTGTTCAATGATAGTGACTTTTAAATCTGTAATAGATCGTGGATAATGCACTGGAGAGGTTTACTGGATTATGGGTAGGAATCCATGATTGCATTCATAAAACTACAATACCTACCTGGGGAAGTGAGGAAACAGATTGACAGAGCAAGACGGGTACCCAGAAATCAACTACTACAGGACAGGCCCAACAAGGACAATAACAGAACACCACGGGCCATCACATACAGCCCCCAGCTAAAACCTCTCCAGCGCATTATCCACGATCTACAACCTATCCTGGAAAATGATCCCTCACTCTCACAGACCTTGGGAGGCAGGCCAGTCCTCGCTTACAAACAACCCCCCAACCTGAAGCAAATACTCACCAGCAACTACACACCACACCACAGAAACACCAACCCAGGAACCTATCCCTGTAGCAAACCTCGTTGCCTACTCTGTCCCCACATCTACTCTGGCAACACCATCAGAGGACCCAACCACATCAGCCACACCATCAGGGGCTCATTCACCTGCACATCCACTAATGTCATATATGCCATCATGTGCCAGCAATGCCCCTCTGCCATGTACATTGGCCAAACCGGACAGTCCCTCCGCAAAAGAATAAATGGACACAAATCGGACATCAGGAATGGTAACATACATAAGCCAGTAAGTGAACACTTCAATCTCCCTGGTCATTCTATTACAGATTTAAAAGTCACTATCATTGAACAAAAAAACGTCAGAAACAGACTTCAAAGAGAAACAGCAGAACTAAAATTCATTTGCAAATTCAACACCATTAATCTGGGCTTGAATAGGGACTGGGAGTGGCTGGCTCACTACAGAAGCAGCTTTTCCTCTCCTGGAATTGACATCTCCTCATCTATTATTGGGAGTGGACTACATCCACCCTGATTGAATTGGCCCTGTCAACACTGGTTCTCCACTTGTGAAGTAACTCCCTGCTCTCCATGGGTCAGTATATAATGCCTGCATCTGTAACTTTCACTCTATGCATCCGAAGAAGTGAGGTTTTTACCCACGAAAGCTTATGCCCAAATAAATCTGTTAGTCTTTAAGGTGCCACCATACTCCTTGTTGTTTTTGCAGGAAAAGACTGGCTGGATAAACTGCCTCTAATTTTGGCTTCCCTCCTTATAAGCCAATATTTAAAAAAATAATTCACTCCTCACCAACCAATCATGGATTCCTACCCATAATCCAGTAATCCTCATGGAATGGTATAGGAAAAACACTAGCCAACTCTTAAAACCCATATGAAATACCAATATGTATGCCTGAAAAGGGAAAGTGGGACTTAAGGTTCACCTTATCAACACCACAGGAATACCAAAACACTAAAAAATAGGTGTTAAAATAGAGGGTCCCTATGGGGATACCACCTGCAGTTCCAGTTACCCACGATTACAGTATCAGTGAAATAAGCCTGTTAAGACAGGAACAATACTAACAGTTATTCTGGAATACTGTCCAGTACCCCATAGTGAATTGAGCCTATGGTTCCCGGACACATGTACCAAAACCTGGACCAAAAATTATGCATTTGAAAGTGGTATCCCAATAAAAATGAAGAAACCAAAATTATTTGTAACTCAAAGTGATCCAGTAAAAGTCTTGTTAAACCCACTATTAGTAAAAATAAAAATTGGTATGGAGTGAACTCAGTTAAATGTGTCTAAATTGGAACCCAAATGTTCACCCTACTTGCTTCCTATTATAACAACCTGTATAAAAACACATCAACCCCCCAATGGCTGAGCAAAATAAGATGTAATAGACAACATACTAGAAGAAGTTAAATTTGAAGCAGAAATTATAAACACTGTAAACCCAAAGGTAATTAAAAATAAGTTACGTTTCTCATCATAACTGCAAGATAGTCTCACTCACAAGCACGTAGATAATACTGTGATTTTGGTACACATAGGTCTGGAAAACCTAAAAGCAACATAAAATATGTGGTGGTGGCTAAACACCACCTCCTGGCTGCTGTATAAACAACAAATAAAATTAGGAAATAAAACTGCCTTGGCCATGGGATGCACTCAGATGCAAATTTAGCATCACTGAAACACAAAATGTTTTGGGTAATATCTGGAAATTTTCAGATATTAACGTATTTTTTAAAACAACAGAAGTGGTCCTTGTTTGACACCTACAAATATAAGTGAATGCAATATGTTTCCAGCCTGGTTAAATCTGATTTGTTATTAGGTGAAATTATTGTTAAAATTGCTCACCAACAGTCTGTGGAGACAAATATATGAAAAGTGAGCCCACTCCCCAAATTGACCATGGGATCCTTTTGGCTACCCTGGGTTATGACTCAGTGAGCTGGAAAAGAGGAAAACGTATTGGACACCTAAAGGAGTACAGAGTGGAGCCTTCCGAAATGGGTGTGCTTATCCCTAGCTGTCACCACAAAACAATGCAGCAAGTGCACATCACTAAATACACGTGTATGGAACAAACTAGAAATTGTGACATGTTTTGTATAACGGACAATGTGTATGTGTTACAGCCTGGAAAACAGTATTACGGGAGGATGCAAGTATTCGCCAACCCACAGTGAATAAATGTAAATGTAATGCCCGTGTATTGTATACTAGCAATCACACATACTATTTACCAAAAATAAAAGAAGCGCAGAGCACTATAACCTCTACCCCGGTTAATTTCTCTGTTACTCTTGTTCTGGATGGGTGCAATCTAACTGATCACTTGTTGTAAAAAACCAAAGGTAACTCCATTTTTTACAAGACACGAAGAAATATAGAAAAGTGTGTCATTCAAATATTACACGCAAATGGAGACATGTTAAAAATTGCTAATTCTAAAAAAGAACTAACAGCCTATCATTGGTACGATGTTTTTATAGCTGGTCCCCGACCTCTAATGGCATATTGTCTATGATGTTTCACCCATTAGATGTTGTGTAAAGCTGGAATTGCTTGCTAGGAATGTGTTGTATGTGCTGGTGGACAAAAAAAAAAGTTTGTTAAATTACAACCACAAGCTAAAATTGTCTCTCAGTATATTGCTATGAAACCATTGTATAAAATATGACCCACTCAAAAATTGTTCTTGACAGGTCAAAAGGGGGACATATAGTAGTAGAATTTTATGTTTGTATTTTATATAATTTAAAATAAAGGATAAAAAGAATAACGTAGCATGTGTTAAATGTCTTGGTGTATAATTTGATCATATCCTGCCAGCCACCCTTTTTGAATAGCGGAAAGGAATGGCCTATGGGCCACTGGTAAAAATACATCAGCCAGAATCTGTGTCTGGACTGATTTCAAGGCAGTAACAGACCTTTGAGGGTCACCAATATGTTGTAGAGTTTAGAATTTTAAAATAAGTAAAAGAATGCCAGAATTGTTTTCTTTTTGCATTGCAACTTACTGTTCCTTTTCAAAATTCATTCTGTTTTGTGTATAAATAAGGAATGTATATATTAAAAGATAACTGTAAAGGCCATCGCTGCACCAGATGTTCTAGGGAGGAACCAGAAACAGACTCAAGGGTGCCAGAAGGCTGCAACACATCCCGATTAAAATGTCAAAAAAGGGCAAATTAACAACTCTAAAAATAAGACAGGCACCTACCAATGAAAACGAGATAGTGGTGATCAAAACCAGCATGAAATATGAGACGAACAATTTTAAAAAAACAAGCGCTCATCAAACAACAATTAATTACAGCATGATGGTTCAAAACTCATTGGTCCCAATGAACAAAAATTACTATATAAACAGGGTGCCCTGCCACAAAACTTTGGGTTTATCCTGCCAAGACTTCCCCAGAGCATCGTGCTGCGACCGATGGAACTCGGCTCCTCCCTACCAGTGATCAAACTAGCTGGCCACTAGATTGATCCGGACTCTGGACTGGTAACTGTAACATCCAACTAGCGGAACAGTGTATGTGTGTGGTATAACTAAATGCATATGCTAATTGTTGTATCATCAATAAATGCGGCATATTGCCTTTCCCCCTAAAAAAGATCCCGTGTGCTTCTTATAAGCATAAAACTCATGCCCTGTGGCCTGATCCCTGGGATGTTTCATGCTTGTGCAGAGCAGAAAGGACCAAGGAACTATCCTCTATCTCATCATGCACATATTGCAATGGGTTTGTGGAGCAGGTGAGCTCCTCAGAAAGAGATGGGTACCTGAGATTTCTGAGATTGTAATGTAGAGGTAGCTGTGTCCAACACCTGTCTCACCCCAGCATCTGCAGCCGAATCCCACACCAAGAGCTGACACAGGGGTGTGCACTGTTTATAATATATCTCTGTGCGATCCCAAGGGGGTTCACTGAGCCGCTAGGGGAAAAGCAGCATCTGAATGTAAACAAGCTGGAGACAAGTGTGTCTGCACTTCTGTGCTATTTATCCACCTTTAGGAGCAAACAGTATTTAAGGGACTTTCCCTAAGGGGATGAGAACTCTGGGGCTCTGTGCTGAGTCAGAGAGAAATTGGAATTGTTCTGTGTATTTGTGTATATTTAAAAATTATAGTTGATTAGGAAGAAAACTAGGGATAATGCCTAGATCTCTGTAGGGTTTGACAACCTGTAAATGCCCAGGATGGCTTGGGAGATAGTAGTCAGACAGTTCTGGAGACAGATGATTGAGGGGAGATACAAACACTCCCTTGACGTACACGGGGCTGTTGCTAAGGGATCAGAGATCAATAATTGTGAACTCCCCACTCCTGAGAAGTGTGAACTCTGGGACTCCCCTTCTGCTCCCCCTCAGAAACCTGCCAACACATCACGGTCACTGGAGTCACTTTATTGGAACAGAGTGAGAAAAAGCGACACAAACAGAATGTTCCTGTGTGTGCAGTGCAGCCCGGGGACCTATTCTGGGGACAGATACCTCACCTTACCACGAAGCTGCCATGGACCAAGGGGGGCCCTATAGGCAGGATAGAGTCTGGATTAGTGTTTGCATTGGATTTCTTCTCTCTATATTGGTTCATTTCCTCCCAGTGTCTCCCAGGTGGAATTGAAATCGAATGTTCCAGGCTGAGTCAGACTTTCCAGGAGTGCCCTGGCTGGAGGGCGCTTGGATTCCCACAGCTGAACCCTCTGCCTGCTTGACTGACTCATTGGGGTATTTCTCTGCTGCGGAGCACTGGGGTTTTAAAGCACTGGAATGAAACTGAATGAATTATCCTGTTTTAGCTCATCAGGGGTGCGGTGTCCACCTGTATTCAAGTTACTAACTCTCTGTAGCTTGCCAGCATGGTTTGACCTTTGTCTGTAGCTAAAGGTAAAGGGGAGGGTAGGGGCACTAGGCCCTGATTTGGCTGGATTATTGTGATGATTATTTATTATCATTATTTGTGTTGCGGAAGCCTCCAGAAGCCCCGGTCCAATTCGAGGATCCTTTTTCTAGGCCCTTCGCAAATAGAGAAAGAGAAACAGCCCCTGCCCCTCCAATAAATCAAATCAAGACAAGACACAGCTACTGTGTGTAACAAACCAGAAAGGGGGTAGGTGGGGAGATGGGGGAGTAACAATACTAAAAATGGGTAGTTTCATAGGCTGCTGGGTGGGTGTGAGACAGCTAAATTGCACAGTCCTGCCCTGTCCGTTAGACATATGTTCTGGGCTTTTAAGAGCAGAGCTCATGTTCAAAGGATTAAGTCTGGGGCTGGAGAGAATGGGTTATCCTGGAGATGGAATAGTGTGGGAGACCCTATAAAAAAATGAAAGTCCCGTAATACACACAGAATCTACCTGCAAAAGCAGCAATAACTGAATGCTCTGTAGCCCTATAAGGCAACAGTGCACATAGATAGTGATAAACAACAAAAAAGTGTGGAACCTCCCCAGAAGAAGGATCAGAGAGGGGAGGTGACACAGTGACTAGATGAGGAAGAATAAGCTGGAGCAGGAGAGAGGCACAAGGGCTTCAGAGGAGACTCTTGGGATGCATGTCTATAGCTGAAGCAGAGAGACAGACTCCAGATGCAGGAGAAACCATGAGTTGCAGGAGGGACAAAGTATGCTCCAGGGAGGTGTGGACAAAATAATGGCTATTGGAAAACATAATCTGAACTGTACATATAAAATGATGGGGTCTAAATTAGCTGATACCACTCAAGTAAGAGAGTTTGGCATCATTGTGTATTGTTCTCTGAAAACATTCACTGAATGTGCAGCAGGGAATCAGTTAGAAAGGGATAGATAATAAGATTGAAAATGTCATATTGCGTCTATATAAATTCATGGTACACCCACATCTAAAATACTGCCTGCAGATCAGATCACCCCATCTCAAAAAGATATATCGGAATTGAAAAATTTATGGAAAAGGACTACAAGGATGATTAGGGGTATGGAACAGCTTCCATATGAGGATGGATTAATAAGACTTGTTTTTTTCAACTTGGGAAAGAGATGACTAAGAGGGGGGATAAGAGAGAGTTCTATAAAATCATGAATGGTATGGAGAACGTAAATAAGGAAGTGTTTTTTACTCCTTCTCATAACACAAAAACTAGGGAGTCACCCAATGGAATTAATTGGCAGTGGTTTAAAACAAATAAAATGAAGTATTTCATTACACAACACACAGTCAATCTGTGGTACTCTTTGCCAGAGGATGTTGTGCAGGCCAATATTATTACAGTTTTAAAAAAGAACTAGATAAATTCATGGGGGATACAGCCATCAATGACTATTAGCCAGGATGGGCTGGGATGGTGTCTTTAGCTTCAGTTTGATGGAAGTTGGGAAAGGGTTATGTGGAATGGATCACTTGATGATGATCTGTTCTGTTCATTCTGTTTGAAGTATCTGACATTGGCCACTGTTGGAAGACAGTATCCTGGGCTTGATGGACCTTTGGAATGACCCAGCATGGCCGTTCTTATGTCCACTGATGCCGGAAATGGTGTGTAGATGTGTTGTGTTTGTTTACTTGGGTCTAGGTATCTCTCCTGCTGTCTAAAGTAGAGGAATTGTTTTAGCAACCTATGAATGGAGTTCCAGAGGGGCCCACTCTGAGATTGCTCAATTAGGGCACACTGCAAAGAATGCGGCTTACCATCCCCAGAATGGGTTGTTATTCTAATACAGTACTTGGATTTGCCAAGGCAGCAACAAAACAGCTTTCACAATATTTTACTGCTTATACAGAAGCCAAAACACAGTTCACATACACCAACCCGACCTTCCGTTTCCACCCAGACAGCCAAGTCAAGTATGATGATGATCACTGAAAATCTTTTTCAACATATAAAATGGTTCTAAGTATGCCAAAGTATTGGACAAATCACCTCTCAGGTGAAGGAATATTTCAGATCTTACCCAAATACTCACTTAGAGTCAATTTTTATTAACTAAACTAAGATTTATTAAAAAAGAGAGTGTATTGGTTAAAAGATAATTATACACTGAGACATGATTAGAGTTTTTAAGTCAGTTTCATAGTAGAGATGGCTGGCTTCAGAGTTCCACAGAGTTCTTTCAGAACTAGTTAACAGACTATATTCCAATGTTGAAATATTCATTATCAGGATGGTCCAGGGTGTAATTGGAGACCAGAGTCTTGTCACTTGAGCTTCCCCCGATGAAGCTTTAGCAGATCTGAGATAAAAAGGATCAGGTTCCAAGATCTCTTTATAAAGTTTGTGGGCCGCAGAGTCAAAAGCTTTTGAGGTAACCTTTTCTGCAGTTATTGACATGAACTGTGATTGTCTAGACCATTGTTGCAACCAAGGTCCTATGGTTACTCAAAATCTTGTACAAAGATGTTCCCAGCACCCAGTAGTCAGTCTTTCTGGGAGCCTAAACCCCAAATAAATCTGTTTTACTCTGTATAAAGCTTATACATAGAAAACTCATAAATTGTCTGCCCTCTGTATCTCTGAGAGATATACACAACTGTTTGCTCCCCCAGGTGTAAATCACTTGGTCTATGTTAATTAATAAACAAAAGTAATTTTATTAAGTATAAAAGTAGGATTTAAATGGTTTCAAGTAATAACAGACAGAACAAAGTAAGTCACCAAGTAAAATAAGGCAAAAACACACAAGTCTAAGCCTAATACATTAAGAAACTGAATACAGGAAAATTGCAGAGATGTTTCAATAAGCTTCTTTCACAGACTAGTTTCAGAGTAACAGCCGTGTTAGTCTGTATCCGCAAAAAGAAGAACAGGAGTACTTGTGGCACCTTAGAGACTAACAAATTTATTAGAGCATAAGCTTTCGTGGACTACAGCCCACTTCTTCGGATGCATATAGAATGGAACATATAATGAGGAGATATATATACACACATACAGAGAGCATAAACAGGTGGGAGTTGTCTTACTAACTCTGAGAGGCCAATTAATTAAGAGAAAAAAAAAAAAAAAAAAAAAAAAAAAAAAAAAAAAAAAAAACTTTTGAAGTGATAATCAAGCTAGCCGAGTACAGACAGTGTGATAAGAAGTGTGAGAATACTTACAAGGGGAGATAGTCAACATTTGTAATGGCTCAGCCATTCCCAGTCCTTATTCAAACCGGAGTTAATTGTGTCTAGTTTGCATATCAATTCTAGCTCTGCAGTCTCTCTTTGGAGTCTGTTTTTGAAGTTTTTCTGTTGTAATATAGCCACCCGCAGGTCTGTCACTGAATGACCAGACAGGTTAAAGTGTTCTCCCACTGGTTTTTGAGTATTTTGATTCCTGATGTCAGATTTGTGTCCATTAATTCATTGGCCAAACCGGACAGTCTCTACGCAAAAGAATTAATGGACACAAATCTGACATCAGGAATCAAAATACTCAAAAACCAGTGGGAGAACACTTTAACCTGTCTGGTCATTCAGTGACAGACCTGCGGGTGGCTATATTACAACAGAAAAACTTCAAAAACAGACTCCAAAGAGAGACTGCAGAGCTAGAATTGATATGCAAACTAGACACAATTAACTCCGGTTTGAATAAGGACTGGGAATGGCTGAGCCATTACAAATGTTGACTATCTCCCCTTGTAAGTATTCTCACACTTCTTATCACACTGTCTGTACTCGGCTAGCTTGATTATCACTTCAAAAGTTTTTTTTTTTTTTTTTTTTTTTTTTTTTTTTTTTTTTTTTTTTTTTTTCTCTTAATTAATTGGCCTCTCAGAGTTAGTAAGACAACTCCCACCTGTTTATGCTCTCTGTATGTGTGTATATATATCTCCTCATTATATGTTCCATTCTATATGCATCCGAAGAAGTGGGCTGTAGTCCACGAAAGCTTATGCTCTAATAAATTTGTTAGTCTCTAAGGTGCCACAAGTACTCCTGTTCTTCTTTTCACAGACTAGACTCCTTCTTAGTCTTGGCCCAATCCTTTCCCCTGGTACAGTCCTTGTTAGTTCCAGCTCAGGTGGAAGCTAGGGGATGTCTCATGACTGCAGCCCCCTTTGTTCTGTTCCAACCCCTTTTATAGTTTTGGCACAAGGCGGGAATCCATTGTCTATCTCTGAATTCCCTCCCCACCCCATTCATTCTAAATGGAAAAGCACCAGGTTAAAGATGTATTCCAGTTCAGGTGACATTATCACATGTCCTGTGAGACTTCATTACCCACTCACTGGCACACACATATACAGGAAGTGTTACAAGTAAAGAGACACATTTACCAACAATTGTCCTGGTTAATGGGAGCCATCAAGATTCCAAGCCATCATTAATGGCTCACACTTTGCATAATTACAATAGGACCTGAGATTTATATTTCATATTCCTAGTTTCAGATACAAGAAAGATACATTCATACAAAAAAGGTGAATGCACTCAGTACATTATACACTTTGTAATGACAACTTACAAGAGACTTTTTGCATAAAGCATGTTCCAGTTACATCATAGTCACACTTATAAAGATATTTTTTATAAACATATGGAGTGCAATATCACAATTGTGAAGGGACTATTCAAGTAATTGGAAGTACTTGACTGACAATGGACATTGGGAGACTCCAATCCACATCTGAGGAACCTTCCTAGGAATGTTCAAGGTAGCATGTGAGCAATGGCTGCTTTACTTGTAAAGAACTGAGTCATGCATGGACATGTGACTTGCCCATGTGACTCCAAACTCCATCTTGCTGCTGTGATTTTCCAAAGAGGGAGCTCTGGCAATGGCATGCTGAAGTAATTGGAGAGACTGGGGAAGCCAAGCCAAAGCTAGTCTCAGGGCCTTGGTGCTTGGCGTGCAGGTTTCTGCTCCCAGAGGGAGGCAATAGAACGGAAGCTGCACTGCGAGAGTGGGCCTAGAAACCCAGAGCCAGAAGCAGGGACTGAACAGTGCTGAGACTCAAAATCACATGGGTCTTGTTTGTGGGCCCCAAACACGCTCGGCTGGTGAGTGTCCAGCTGCACGAGCTTGAGCAGGGCTGTGACAGCAAACCTGGAGCTGCTACTCAGATATGGAAGGGGAGTGGACCTGGCTGGGAAAAGTGCCACAAGATATTTCCTTCACCTATATGTGGCTCCTCTGCCATCTGTGTTTCCCCAAGTGCTCTCGTTCCAGAACTGATCCATCCGGGCTTCCCTGAAGGAAATGTTTCTGGAACACACAGTGCCTGTTTGGGGTCAGGGAGAGAGTTTGTGTCTCCCTTGGAAAGTGCTCCCCAGAACGGCAGAGACAGGGAGTCCCTGTTCTAGTGGATTTCATCCCATCTCTCCCTCTCTCTCTCTCTCTCTCCTGATGTATTTAGGTCCAGCTCTCTCTTTCCTTTATAACTCACCCCCACACACATGTGCCTCACTCTCTCTGTCACTTCTAAGTCCCTGGCCATTACCAACTAGCAGCCTGCAGCTGTGGTTGCCTAACGTCTAGCCTATTTGCTTCCCTATATATCTTTTCTTATAAGTTTCTTATTTTCTTATGGGTTTGATTATTTCTTTTATTAATAAGTTTACAGATTTATATTAGAGTATATTTCACCTGCAGCACAAGGGACCTACAGGAAACATCCTGTATGTTCAGCCAAAGCAGTTAGAACATATGAAAATGTGTGGGGAAAAGTGCGGCCAGAACTTCCTGCTGAAGTTGTGGAGGAGTTGGAAGAGGGGCTGCAACCTGGGCATTCTAGATAGGCATGCACCAGAGGTTGCCTCATGCCACAAAATGGGCAGGCATCTGGAATGGGGGTGAACTCTGCTACATAAATGTCCATGCTAGGTGGTACTAGGTCCCGCGACTTAGTATCAGGGCACATGAGGAAGTGAAGCATGTGGAGCGTGAGCATGTGAAGTTGTTCCCTTGGTGGAATTCAGAAATGAATTGGCTACAGGGCGTGCAGCCAGCTTGGGCTATGAAAGGCAGGGGGCCTAAGGGACTCATGGGACAGGAGCCCAATCAAAATGTCCAGAGATCTTGTGGTGAGGTGTTGGTGGGGAGCACCCTCTTTTAGGACTTGTTCAAGGAAAACCCGAGCAGTAGGAAATAAGGTGGGCCCCGCCTCCTGGAGTATTTTCAGGGGGGTCTGAAGGGTGAAGAGCCCAGGTGAGCTGCGAGATAAATAGGCCATGATTGCCACTCAATGGAGGGTCAAGAATTGGGCCGGCCGAATGCTGGAGGAGTGAGCCCTGGCAAGATGGAAACAAAATACATACATACCGTCCAACCAGGAGTGGCATAACTGATCAATGTTGACCTGGACATAAGTAAAGGTGGAATTGTCATCCGGCTGTGGGTCGTGCCAGACATCCACCAGGGAGTGATGATTGATGATCTCTCTGAGGATGCCCGCAGTGGCCTGGTTGCTCTCGATCCCTGAGTGATTCTAATCCTCAACAAAGGTATTCAAATCCCCACCCAGGACCATGCGAGGAAGGCAGAGGGGTGCTGAAAGAAACACACCCACTCTGGGTCTGCATTCAGGGGGTAGACATTGAACAGATTCAATGTCAGCCACTCCACACACGCCTGGAGGTGCAGCAGGCAACCCGTATGATCTCGGCAACTCCCAGCATCTCAGGCTGTAGATTGGGGGAGACCAGGGTGGCCACCCCAGTTGAACAAGCACTGAGGTGTCTAAAATATACCTGGTCTCCCCACTCTAGCCACCAACTAGTCTCGGTGGCTGGATCTATGTGGGTTTCCTGCAGACAAACCACAGAATACCCTATGTCACAAAGGAAGGAGAGCACCCGGCATCTGTGGAGACCCACCCTAGAGCCTCTGGTGGTCAATGTTGAAAAGATGGTTGGCTTCAATCTAAGGGCTGAGGAAGATCCTCGTGGGCAGGAGGATCCCCAGCCAGCCTTGCAACAATCACTGACCAACCTGAAAGGCTTGTAACAGAAGATGCAGGCCCACCGGTAGACCAGGATGTCCTGCCTCCCGTTTCCCCTCCACTCCTCCAAAACAGCCCTCGTGGCCCAGAGGATGAGATAGAAGTCTCCCCAACACTTGTGAGGGAGCTTCACCTTACCCTCAAAATCATAGGTGTCCACCAGAAAATGGTGAACCTCATACCACAGAACAGTGGGGGATGGTGTCATGGACCTATGATGACACTCTGGCTAGGCCCCTGTTACAACCTGTGGCCCATGGAGATGGGCAAAGAGAAAGCAGACTACCGGTGTGTTGACTGTACCGGTGGCACCGTGCAACCCATCTTTATCTCCAGAAAGGGAAAGGGAGGTGGAGGGAAGATAGCCCCTAAAGGGTTAGGGAAGGGAGCCAAAAAAATCTGCTACTGAGGTTTGTCCAAGGACATGTGAAATAGACAACCCATGGGCGGCAGCGGTATGGAAGATGGAGGGGACAGAAATGAGTAGGGCTCTACCAATTTCATGGCCATGAAAAACGTGGCCTGGACCAAGAAATCAGATGTCCTTCGTGAAATCGGATCTCCTGTGCTGCTGGGAGACTGAGGCTCCGAGCTGCTATTCTCTTGGTTGTGGGGAGGGATGAGAGCAGTCCTTTCCCTGCACGGCTGCTCTTGGTGTGGAGCTCAGACCCACCTTCAGCGGCAGCTCATAAATGGGGGTGGTACATGCTTAATTGTGTTCTGCAGAGCCCAGGATCTGAGCTCAAATCTTCTGTCCCCTCCCCTATGTCCCCACAACTCCTGCCACAGCACCAGGCACCGAGCTCAGGGCTTCCTCCTGCAGTGGCTCCTGCTGGGTTGGGGGCTTTTGCTCCTCTTTTCTTGTCTCCCCTGCTCCCCCCGCAGCTCCTGCCTCCGCTCTGTGGCTGCGGCTAGGCTCGGGGGAGCCTGAGCTGAGGGCTTCTTCTGCCACTCCAACCATGGCACCCTGGTCTCTTCCCCTCCCCCAGCGGCTCCTACTGGGGCTGGAGGCTTGAACTCCTGCCAGCTGAAGCTGAGGAACCCCGGGCTCGGGGCTTCTTCCCTCTTCTGCCAAGCTGCTCCACGTGAATCACATGGTGATTGCCATGTTCTGTTCAATCCCTCTGAAGCACCTGGCACTGGGCACTGTCAGAAAACAGGCTACTGGGCTACATGGATCATTGGTTTTACCCAGTCTGGCCATTCTGATCTTCTTATTTCGACCACAGATGTATCTGCCTCCTGATGTAACTCACTATATCCCCACTCCCTTCCCAGAGCTGAGATAGATTCCAGGACTCCTGATGGGGTCTCTGTTTCCACAGAGTTAGTATCAAAGTAACAATAAACATTAAAATGTGAACACTAACCAGTGTCCTTAAATGACTTGCCATAAGATGTGAGAACCTATTGGTTTTAGAGATGGCTGGGTCGCAGCTGACAAGGGGAGGGGAAAACAGGAGCAAGTGACGGGGCAGCGCCTTGGGGAGAAGACACACAGCAGGGTTGAGGGTTGACGGAAGAGATGGGGCAAGACTGAAATTTCAGGGATCCAGCTACCAGCAATTAGAAAGGTGACAACCCAGTGTAGTGTAAATAGACTGACTCCCCAGGTCATCACATTGACACAGCCCAGTAAGGACAGGGAAGGGTTTAATGTCTCTCTGTCTGTCCAGTATGTGATTCAGGGAAGAGGCCCCAGCACCATGCACCAGCCAGCTCTGCACAGAGCTCAATCTGGGAGCCAGAGTACAAGGAGAAAACATTTAAGTCTTTTTATGAGTAAAGAACTGGAGCAGCCTGCCCCGGATCTGTTTGGTCCTCACACCATAAATGATGGGGTCCAGCACAGGGGGCACCAGCTGGTACACACTGGCAATGAGAACGAGGAAATGCAGTGGCACATTGTGGCCAAAACGGAACATGACAGAGGAGAAGAAATCTGGAACGTACAAAGCTAAGATGGCACAAACATGAGAGATGCAGGTCCCAAAAGTCTTGAGCCGGGCATCCTTTGTGGGGAGGCGGAAGATGGCCCGGAGAATCTGAGTGTAGGACACGGCGATAAAAAACACATCCATTCCACTTACAGAGAAAAGATCGAACAATCCATAGTAACTACTGATGCGGATGTCAGCACAGGCCAGCTTTACAACAGCTATATGCCCACAATAGGAGTGGGGGATAATGTTCGTTCTGCAATATGGCCACTGCCTCGCCAGGAAGGGATAGGGTAATGTGAGTATGACACAGCACAGCAACACGGCCAGCCCTATCTTGGCCACAACAGAGTTTCTCAGGATGGTGGAATGTCTCAGGGGATGGCAGATGGCGACGTAGCGATCAAAAGCCATGGCCACGAGGATTCCAGACTCCATCGCTGAGAAGCAGTGAATGAAGTACATCTGTGTGAGGCAGGCACTGAAACTGATCTCCCTGGAATTGAACCAGAAGATGCTCAGCATTTTGGGTACGGTGGATGTGGACATGACCAGGTCAGTGACGGCCAGCATGCAGAGGAAATAGAACATGGGCCCGTGAAGGCTTGGCTCCCTCTTCACGATGAACAGGATAATGAAGTTCCCCAACACAGCTATGGTGTACATAGCACAGAAGGGAATGGAGATCCAGATATGGGCTTCCTCTAGGCCAGGAATGCCCAGCAGGATGAAGGTGGAGGGGTTGGTGAAGTCTGTTGTGTTGGAATCTGACATGGATTAGGGGAGAAGTTGTCCAACTCTGAGGCATAAGGGTGTCTCCTGCATGTACCCTCTGTTCCCCTGACTTTCTGGGTGTTCTCCGGATCTTGGGTGATAGTCGTAGTAGAAATGTCTAAATGGAGAGACAACATTAATATGAGACACTGCATGCACTAGTGGAGGCTGTTCTCATGGGAGAAGCAAATTGATCACTCTTCACACACTGAAAAATTACATTATTCTGAGAAAATAACTATGAACAATGACCCTACTAAATCCATGCTGTGGGGAGTTCCCCATTCATTCAGTTGCTCAAAATCTGAGACTGGAAAAAAACAAAACTTTTGCCAGAACATGTGCTGGGAGAAAACTCCCAACTAGAACATACCTCAGGGAAAAGACCTGGGAGCCATTGCTAGTAGCTCAAGAGAAACACCTGCTCATTCAAACAATAACAAAAAATGTGGAAATGGCAGAGGTTCTTAATGACTGTGGTATATTTAGACATTAGTAAGGAACTAGCAAAATACAACCTAGATGGAGCTACTATAATGTGGGTGCCTAACTGGCTGGGAAACCGCTCCCAGAGAGTAGTTATAAATGGTTTACAGTAATGCTGGAAGGGCATAACAGGTTCGGTACCGCAGGGATGAGTTCTGGGTCTGGTTCTTTTCAATGTCTTCATCAGCGATTTAGATCATGGCATAGATAGTACACTTATTAAGTTTTCAGATGATACCAAGGTTTGCAAGTCCTTTGGAGAATAGGATAAAAATTCAAAATGAACTGGAAAAACTAGAGAAAAGATTGATTAGGGGTCTTGAAAACATGACCTATAAGGGAAGACTGAAAGAACTAGGTTTGTTTACTCTGAAAAAGAGAAGACTGATGGGGGACACAATAACAGTTTTCAAATACCTAAAAGGTTGTTACAAGGAGAGGAAAATTATTCTCCTTAACCTCTGATAATAGGACAAGAAGCAATGGACTTAAATTGCAGCAAGGAAGGTTTAGGTTCAAAAAAAGGAAAAACTTCATAACTGTTAGGGTGGTTAAGCACTGGAAGAAATTGCCTACGGAGAGTTTGGAATCTCCATCATTGGAGATTTTAAAGAGCAGGTTAGACAAACACCTGTCAGGGATGTTATAGATTGTGCTGCTCCTGCCATGAGTGCAGGGGACTGGATTTCTTGACCTATTGAGGTTCCTTCCAGATCTGGGATTCTATGATTCTGTGATACAGCTACATCTGTCTGGGGTGTGGATTTATTTGTTTTTTTCAAAACAGGGAAAAACAATGCTAGGTTGTATTAGCAGAAGTATAACATGCAAGTCATGGTACATGATACTATTCCTCTATTTGGTGTGGGTTAGGTCTCAATTGGAGTAATGTGTCCAATTTTGCTCACCAATGTATAGAAAGGATGTAGAGAAACTGGAAAGGATCCATAGCAAGTGATAAATGTTACACAAGAGATGGAATGCAAACCGTAGGAGCAAGCTGAAGGAACCAGTATGTTTATTTGGAACAGAGTAGCTGAAGTTGCATATCTTAGGTCAAACCACCCCCCCCCAGTGTAGACCTAGCCTTAGAGAGCAAACACAAAACAAAGCCTGCAACTTGTCAGGGGGTTAGACTCGCTGACCTTTGTGTTCCCTTATAACTCTTTAGCTCTATCATTCTATGATGTAAAATCCTAGTGTAGACCAGGCCTTGGTCACACACAAGTCTTTCGACTCAATACAGAGGTAACTGAGTGAAATGTAATGGCCCGTATTTTACAGGAGGTCAGACTGGATGATCAAATGGTCCCTTCTGATCTTAAACCCTATGGATCTATTGATAAAGAAAGTAGATCCGGCATTTATATTTACTGTGTTTCATAACATGAACAAGGGAACATTTAGTTAAATTGAAAGTCTGAACATATAACATTGAGAAAAGGTAATTGCGAACATAATTCATATTTGTCCTGTAGAACTCCTTGATACCAACATTATTGGAGCAAAAAGCATAGAAGAATGGGATTCATATATTCATAGATTCTAGGACTGGAAGGGACCTCGAGAGGTCATCGAGTCCAGTCCCCTGCCCGCATGGCAGGACCAAATACTGTCTAGACCATCCCTGATAGATATTTATCTAACCTACTCTTAAATATCTCCAGAGATGGAGATTCCACAACCTCCCTAGGCAATTTATTCCAGTGTTTAACCACCCTGACAGTTAGGAACTTTTTCCTAATGTCCAACCTAGACCTCCCTTGCTGCAGTTTAAACCCATTGCTTCTGGTTCTATCCTTAGAGGCTAAGGTGAACAAGTTTTCTCCCTCCTCCTTATGACACCCTTTTAAATACCTGAAAACTACTATCATGTCCCCTCTCAGTCTTCTCTTTTCCAAACTAAAGAAACCCAATTCTTTCAGCCTTCCTTCATAGGTCATGTTCTCAAGACCTTTAATCATTCTTGTTGCTCTTCTCTGTACCCGCTCCAATTTCTCCACATCTTTTTTAAAATGCGGTGCCCAGAACTGGACACAATACTCCAGCTGAGGCCTAACCAGAGCAGAGTAGAGCGGAAGAATGACTTCTCGTGTCTTGCTCACAACACACTTGTTAATACATCCCAGAATCATGTTTGCTTTTTTTGCAACAGCATCACACTGTTGACTCATATGTAGCTTGTGGTCCACTATAACCCCTAGATCCCTTTCTGCCGTACTCCTTCCTAGACAGTCTCTTCCCATTCTGTATGTGTGAAACTGATTTTTCCTTCCTAGGTGGAGCACTTTGCATTTGTCTTTGTTAAACTTCATCCTGTTTACCTCAGCCCATTTCTCCAATTTGTCCAGATCATTTTGAATTATGACCCTGTCCTCCAAAGTAGTTGCAATCCCTCCCAGTTTGGTATCATCCGCAAACTTAATAAGCGTACTTTCTATGCCAATATCTAAGTCGTTGATGAAGATATTGAACAGCGCCGGTCCCAAAACAGACCCCTGCGGTACCCCACTCGTTATGCCTTTCCAGCAGGATTGGGAACCATTAATAACAACTCTCTGAGTACGATTATCCAGCCAGTTATGCACCCACCTTATAGTAGCCCCATCTAAATTGTATTTGCCTAGTTTATCGATAAGAATGTCATGCAAGACTGTATCAAATGCCTTACTAAAGTCTAGGTATACCACATCCACAGCTTCACCCTTATCCATAAGGCTCGTTATCCTATCAAAGAAAGCTATCAGATTGGTTTGACATGATTTGTTCTTCACAAATCCATGCTGGCTGTTCCCTATCACCTTACCACCTTCCAAGTGTTTGCAGATGATTTCCTTAATTACTTGCTCCATTATCTTCCCTGGCACAGAAGTTAAACGAACTGGTCTGTAGTTTCCTGGATTGTTTTTATTTCCCTTTTTATAGATGGGCACTATATTTGCCCTTTTCCAGTCTTCTGGAATCTCTCCCGTCTCCCATGATTTTCCAAAGATAATATCTAGGGGCTCAGATACCTCCTCTATTAGCTCCTTGAGTATTCTAGGATGCATTTCATCAGGCCCTGGTGACTTGCAGGCATCTAAGTTTTCTAAGTGATTTTTAACTTGTTCTTTTTTTATTTTATCTGCTAAACCTATCCCCTTCCCATTAGCATTCACTATGTTAGGCATTCCTTCAGACTTCTCGGTGAAGACCGAAACAAAGAAGTCATTAAGCATCTCTGCCATTTCCAAGTTTCCTGTTACTGTTTCTCCCTCTTCACTAAGCAGTGGGCCTACCCTGTCTTTGGTCTTCCTCTTGCTTCTAATGTATTGATAAAAAGTCTTCTAGTTTCCCTTTATTCCCGTAGCTAGTTTGAGCTCATTTTGTGCCTTTGCCTTTCTAATCTTGCCCCTGCATTCCTGTGTTGTTTGCCTATATTCATCCTTTGTAATCTGTCCTAGTTTCCATTTTTTATATGACTCCTTTTTATTTTTTAGATCATGCAAGATCTCATGGTTAAGCCAAGGTGGTCTTTTGCCACATTTTCTATCTTTCCTAACCAGCGGAATAGCTTGCTTTTGGGCCCTTAATAGTGTCCCTTTGAAAAACTGCCAACTCTCCTCAGTTGTTTTTCCCCTCAGTCTTGATTCCCATGGGACCTTACCTATTAGCTCTCTGAGCTTACCAAAATCTGCATTCCTGAAATCCATTGTCTCTATTTTGCTGTTCTCCCTTCTACCCTTCCTTAGAATTGCGAACTCTATGATTTCATGATCACTTTAACCCAGGCTGCCTTCTACTTTCAAATTCTCAACGAGTTCCTCTCTATTTGTTAAAATCAAGTCTAGAACAGCTTCCCCCCTAGTAGCTTTTTCAACCTTCTGAAATAAAAAGTTATCTCCAATGCAGTCCAAGAATTTGTTGGATAGTCTGTGCCCCACTGTGTTATTTTCCCAACATATATCCGGATAGTTGAAGTCCCCCATCACCACCAAATCTTGGGCTTTGGATGATTTTGTTAGTTGCTTAAAAAAAGCCTCATCCACCTCTTCCACCTGGTTAGGTGGCCTGTAGTAGACTCCTAGCATGACATCTCCCTTGTTTTTTACCCCTTTTAGCCTAACGCAGAGACTTTCAACACTTCCGTCTCCTATGTCCATTTCTACCTCAGTCCAAGTGTGTATATTTTTAATATATAAGGCAACACCTCCTCCCTTTTCCCCCTGTCTATCCTTCCTGAGCAAGCTGTACCCATCCACACCAACATTCCAATCATGTGTATTATCCCACCAAGTTTCAGTGATGCCAACAATGTCATAGTTGTATTTATTTATTAGCACTTCCAGTTCTTCCTGCTTCTTCCCCATACTTCTCGCATTTGTATATAGGCATCTAAGATACTGGTTTGATCTTTCCTCCCAGTTTTGTCCTGACCCTCCTTTCTCTCTGACAATATAGCCCACACTCCCTCTCGTTTCCGACCCATCTCCCCGGTCTCCATGTTCCCCACTTACCTCTGGGCTTTGCTCACCTTTCCCCGTCGAACCTAGTTTAAAGCCCTCCTCACTAGGTTAGCCAGTCTGTGTCCAAATAGGGTCTTTCCTCTCCTTGAAAGGTGAACGCCATCTCTGTCTAGCAGTCCTTCCTCGAATAGCATCCCGTGGTCTAGGAAGCCAAAGCCCTCCTGGCGACACCATCTTCGCAGCCAGGCATTCACCTCCATGATGCATCTGTCTCTGCCCGGGCCCCTACCTTTGACAGGAAGAATCGAAGAGAATACCACCTGCGCTCCAAACTCCTTCACCCGTACTCCCAGAGCCCTGTAGTCACTCTTGATCCGCTCAGTGTCACACCGCACAGTATCATTTGTGCCCACATGGATGAGTAGCATGGAGTAGCATGGGTTCACAAATGGGTTGGCCATTGTAGGTGGTGCTGGTGGCATCACCTGTAGTTATGGCTGTCTGACACCTTCAATTAGAAGACCTCTTTTTCAGTTGCTTATACGTTTGCCAAATTTTAGGTGTTTGGACTGAAATTTCCCATGCTGGGTGTCTGCTTCAATCAGAATTGTTTTTTGAAAGTTTTAGGCATAACATTTCAGCCGACTTCTGGAATGAATCTAGGAGAAAGTATGTGTTACCCATATTGAAAAATTCTCATTATTGTTCTAGTGAGGAGCCCTAGCACCTCCAAGCTTTGCAGCAGATAAAAGTCAGGTAATAGCCCCTGTCCCTCTGTCCCATTAACAGACAGAGCCCTCAAATGCAAGAGGGGGGGGATGACAGTTTCTGTGTATTAGCACACAGTTGGCTCCTGATGTCTGTACTCAGTTCTTGCTCCAAGGGAAGTTTTGCATCACTGGGGCCTGAGAAAAGTATGGGTCATGGTCTCAGAATTTGGCCTTGTATTGCACATCTACTAACATCTTTCATCCTGAAGGATTCACTGTGTGACTGAAATGCACCACCTTGCGGCTGGAGTCCATCAGCCCGGATGAGCAGGGGTGCACCGGAAAGAGTGACATTTTGGCTAGTGATTTTTTATCAAATTCATCACTTATGGCAACGGACCTAGGATGATTCCTGACTTACTTTCTATCCCACCACACCCACGTTGCACTGGGTTTGTCGATCAGGTGAGCTCATCAGCAAGAGATGGGTACCTGTGAATCTGAGATGGAAGTGTCCTCCCCGGGAATCCTCCTCAGGTTGCCGTGACCCGCACCTTTCTCACCCCAGCATCTTCAGCAATATCCCATGCCAAGATCCAACACAGGGGTGTGCACAGTTTATAATATAGCTCTGTGTATTGCCAGTGGGGTTCTCTCAGCCTCTAGAGGAGAAGAGATCATCTGAATGTAAACAGGCTGTAGACAAGCGTCTCCGTCTCCACGTCTGTTCTAATTATCTGGTTTTAGGATTAAATGGTAATTGAGGAACCTTCCCAAAGGGAGATGAGATCTCCTGGGCTCTGTGTTGAGTGAGAGAGAAATTGGCTGTTTTGTGTATTTGTGTATATTTAAAAATTGTAGTTGATTAGGAAGAAAGCTAGGGATAATGCCTAGTTGTCCATAAGCTCTAGTACCCTGTAAAGGCAAGGATAGATGGGTATATAGGAGACAGACAGATCTGGAGAAAGATGACTGAATTTATTAACATTATTAGTATTATATGGATTAATAAATAAATACATACACATTATTTAATTATTACCTCATTGACAATTAATATTAATTAATCACAAATGTGTGCTTGTTTATCGATTAATTATTTATTCTGATTATTAACACCACTGAGTTAATTATTATGTGATTGGATTCATCATTATTAATTCATTATTGTTAATTAATTATATATTAATGGTTCAGTTGATTATGTAATTACTTATTATTACTTAACTATTAACTTATTAATTATTGATTACTTTTATTAATATGATTCATGATTGCATTTATTAATATTAAGAAAAGTTTGAGACCCACACGGGATGATAGATCTGTGCAGTGTGGGGGAAGGGTGGAGGGAGGTGGTAGTGGGGGGATGGAATCATTACAGATTTGTGTATATACAACTGTCATATGGAGCCTTGGTGTCTGTAGTGCTATGCAATGGGCGCTGCCCTTCATCCGTGCTGAACTTCCTGTGGACGGGGTTGAATGAAGTGGGTAAGAGTTGGAGTCTGCGGGACTGGACAGTCAAGGTGTAGGTGTTGGAGAAAGCTGGTGGCAATACAAAAGAAGATAGTGGCCAAATTGTGTTGGTGGTGACATAGGGGCACAAGGGAAAGAGCTTTGGGACAAGAACTGGGGAAACGTTTGGAATCGGGGGAGCCTATACATGAGAGATGGGCTCCACATAAACCAAAGTGGAACCAGACTGCTGGCACTAAACATTAAAAAGGTTGTAGAACAGTTTTTAAACTAGGAGATGGGGGAAAGCCGACTGCTGCAGAGAAGCATGTGGATCGGACAGAGACTTCTCTTAGGGGAGAGTCTAATGATAGAGAATCTCCGGGTTATAGTCAGGAGCAGAGGATGAAGGAGGATAATGTAAGGGCCAGATCAGATGAGAAACATTCACATAAAAAAGAATCTGACACATCAGAAAAGAGCAGACAAATAAACACTGACAAGTTTCTCAAGTGCTTGTACACAAATGCTAGAAGTCTAAATAATAATATGGGTGAACTAAAGTGCTTCATGATAAAGGAGGATATTGATATAATAGGCATCACAGAAACCTGGTGGACTGAGGACAATGGGACACAATCATTCCGGGGTACAAAATATATCGGAAGTACAGAAGAGGTCATGCGTGGTGGGGGGGGGGGGAGGGGCAGTGTCACTATATGTGAAAGAAAATATATATATGAATGAAGTAAAAATCTTAAGTGAATCCACATGTTCCATATAATCTCTATGGATAGAAATTTCATGCTCTAATAAGAATATAACATTAGGGATCTATTATCGACCACCTGACCAGGACAGTGATAGTGATGATGAAAAGCTAAGGGAAATTAGAGAGTCTATCAAAATTAAGAACTCAATAATAGTGGGGGATTTCAATTATCCCCATATTGACTGGGAACATTTCACTTCAGGATGAAATGCAGAGATAAAATTTCTCGATACTTTAAATGACTGCTTCATGGAGCAGCTGGTATGGGAACCCACAAGGGGAGAGGCAACTCTAGATTTAGTCCTGAGTGGAGCGCAGGAGCTGGTCCAAAAGGTAACTATAACAGGACCGCTTGGAAATAGTGACCATAATACAATAGCATTCAACATCCCTGTGGTGGGAAGAACATCTCCACAGCCCAACACTGTGGCATTTAATTTCAAAAGGGGGAACTATGCAAAAATGAGGGGGTTAGTTAAACAGAAGTTAAAAGGTACAGTGACTAGAGTGAAATCCCTGTGTTAGGTCCAAGAAAAATGAAGTATAAAACAGGTTGTTTGGCCAGCTTAGCCAAAGTTAGGCTAACTGTAGTTGCTGGGCCATTCCTGTTTCTCTGTGAAACATGAGGACATGCTTGCTTGGGCTTCAAAGAATAAGATAAAGGGGGGGACCATATTCTTGTACCAAATGTACTAGAAACGGTTTGTTTGAACATATGAAAACCTTGCAGTCTTCACTTCCTGTTTCTGTTTTTAACTCCCTCCTTTCTCCTAGTTTTTAGTGCATGACAAAAAGCTAATAAAAAGCTGCTAAGGCATCATGAACTGTTTGTACTGTCAAAGAACATAAATATGCATAAATATTAAAAGCTTTTAACTAGTAAAGGAGGGAATTGGGTTGCTTTAACTATGACGCAACAAAACTGTCTATATAATCTCACTAGTTATTGTAATCGTGGCTGGTTCTCTCAGAAAACGGGCCGCTCTCTATTGTTGTGTGCACTCTTCAATAAAGAGCTTGTATTGGACCTTGCTGGTGTTGCCTGTCTCTCACTCTGCGGTCAGACAACAAACCTTGCCGTCTGGGTTAAAAAGTCCCCGACAAATTTGGCGACTCCGCCGGGACTCGTCTGACTCTCCGGTGCGGGATCAGACTCCGAAGCAACGCAGCGCGCATCCTCTGGCTTCAAGGAGCCTTGCCCGGTAACCTGATCCCTGCATCGGCGATAAGGCGAGTTCTGTGAACCAGCTGAAGCCCGTAAAAACCCAGCAATGTCCACCTACCCGTTAAGTAGAATCCAGGTCTTCGGGGTTCAAGTCCCTGAAAAGGTCAGGTCTTCGGGGTTCAAGTCCCTAAATAAGGTAAGCAATCGCCATAAAGGGGTTAAAGTCCCCGGGAAAGGGGTTAAAGTCCCCAAAAAAGGGGTTAAAGTCCCCAGAGAGGGGTTAGAGTCCCCGAAGTAGGGTTAAAGTCCCTACAGGCTAAATGGGACAGTTTGGCAGCAATGCCCGGGGGACGCCCCGTTGTCTCTGGTACTTAAAAATTAAAAGAAAATCTCTGAAACAACCGGTTTAACTAAATCTAAATAAGAAACTTATGCCAAATTCAATGGCCTTCCTTTACTACCCATTTGTCCCCGACTAAAGACTGGCCAAGGTGCAAAACCTTTTCTGTTGACAGGATGAATTCCCTCAGAAATATCCTGGTTAATCTTAAACCGGGACAAATAAATTATTTATTTGTATGGTATAACTATAAACCAAAAAAAAACTGCTTTCGGCCCCAGCTGGCTGTAAAAAAAATATAAACAGAGGCAAACCAAAGGCAGTACAAGTTACAGTGCTAAAATTACATTTGCAAAGCTTAACTATCCAGTGAAATCCAACAGTCTGCCTTTAAAACCCTGAAGCTGGTGTGGTTTGGGAACGCTGAAAAAGCCCCAGGCAGCCGGCCTGGACTGAAATCTCTAAAGGAAACCCCAGGGTGTAAAAAAACAGCCCTCCCAAAAGTAAAAATTTAACTCTATAGTTGCTAAAAGAAATTAAGCAGTAAAACTTGGTAAAAATTTCTGTAAGTAATCCAGGCAAAAAGTTATTTAAGTAAAATTATTCAACTATAAATACGTTAGTCTAATTTGCTAAAAAACACTCCTTCTGTGTACAATCTGTATTTTATAAGTTTAAAATAAATTGGTATTGTTTAAAGTTGCAAAAACCAAAAATACTTTTGCCAGGCACAAAAAACTAGTGTTGTTTAAGGTATTTAGCATTTAATCCTTAAAGTAACTTAATGCTACAAAATTTAAAATGTTTTAAATAAAAACCAAAAGTTGTGGCTGCAGCAGGGTAGTCAAAGCCAAAAAAATATAAAATTTAAATTTGTTTTTGGGTAACAAAATAGCAAATAAAAAATCTGGTAAAGAGAGAGAAGGACAGTGCCCCTGGCTCTGTGTGGTCGAGCTGTCACTTTGCTGTGGGTGCATAAAAATTTTGTAAGCATAAAAAAAACAGTTACACCTTGTGTAAAAATTAATGTGGCTAGTGTTGTAAAAATTAAATTGTAAAAAAAATGTGCATTTTCCCCAGAATATGTGCAGTGTATATTGTAGCAAAGGTAAAAAAAATGCAAACTTGCCAATATAGGTTGTGTTGTCTTTTTCAGATCACTGTGTGTTTGAAAGCAGAAGTTAAAAGTAAAAGGCAATCAAAAGTCTAAAAAAGTTAATTGTGTCCTTTTTTAAAGTAAAAATCTTTAAGCTGTGAATAGTTTTAAATCTAAAAGCAAGCCAAAAAGCATCTGTATTAATGCAATTTTCCAACTAATAAGGTAAAAGCCACTGAAACCTGGGCTGCCTATAAAACAAATACAAAAAAATATGGGGTAATTCCTCTGTTTTGCCTAAAATCAACAAAAGTATGTGTATATAAAAAAAATATTTTAAGTAATTAATGTCTTTCAAATCATCAGAGAAAACGGATGCCAGCTAAATAGCATTCAACGTACCATGCATTTACTGGTACAATAAAAATTATTTTTGTGTTCTTTGTCCTGTCTTGTGGTGTTTGTCTTGTGGCCAAAATTGTTGTGTTTAATATTTTCATAAGACAGTCTAGTTCAAAATTAAATAAAAGGGTTAAATAAAAAAGCAGATACTTGTTTTATTCAACTTAAAATACAAAGTGTTTAAATAAATCAGAAAAAATGTAATAAACTAAAGTCTAATACATTTGCTTAAGTAAAAAAAAAAAAAAAGCTTTTAATTAAAAAAAAAATGTTGTTAAAATTTGCATATCAACAGTCTTTAAAAGCAAAAACATGAAAGGTTAACCCACTCCCCATATTGCCCATGGAATCCTTCTGGCTACCTCAAATTTCTAGCTAAAGGGCTGGAAAAAAAAAAAAGCTATTGAACACAAAAGGTTGTACCGAGTGAACTCCTCAAAAGTGGGTGTGCTTGTCCTGGTTTGTTGCTCCAAAGCTCTGTAATAAAGTTATTTTACTGGAAGGGTGTACATGGCATACATTGAATAATAAAACTAATGTACTGTATAATGGCAATGTGTATGTGTTCATTGTTGGGAAAAGGTGTATGAGTGAAAAGTGGAAGTTTCCTTTGTAGGTTAAAAAAAGCCAAAAAAAAAATAAATAAATAAATAAGTTAACTAAAAAAAAAAATAGCTAGCAAGCTCAGTCTAAAGATAAGATGCCGGCCCATCCAAGGACACTGCCCACAGCTAAGACTTGGCTAACAGCCAAGAAAAAGGGGGGCCTAAATGTGCCCAAGCAGCTGGAAAATCTGCAAAACACTGCCAGGCATTAATGAAATGTGTTAGGTTTTTCTCACAGGTAAAGAAGTGCTACCCAAAGACCCTAGCAGCCCTGCCATTCATTAAAACCAGGAGACTGAGTCTACGTAAAGTCCATCAATGAAAAACTGCTTTAACTCCATGCTAAAAAGGCCCTTTCCAAGTGCTGTTAACCACCGACACTGCTGTAAAGTGCCAAGGACTACCTGCCTGGACTCATGTTTCTTACTGCAAAAAAACCCCTCCACCTCGGGAGGACTCTCCGACTAATAATCAGCCTATTCCTCCTTCTAACTCTGCTGTGCCTTCTGGACAGCAGAAAAAAAAAAAAAAAACAAGGTAAAGTGCTAGTAACCTCTCCCTTGTCCACTGACAGACTTACTGTGCCTTTAAATTTTTTCCTAAAAAAAGCAAAACCCATTACAGGGTAATGTGCTAGTAACCTCTCCCCTGTATGATGCTAAACCACACTGTTTCAGGAAAAGAGAAGAAGGAACACTTGCTCCATTAAAACCACCAAAGTCCAAAAATTCCTGATTACAAAAAAAAAAAATTAAAAACTAACCCTGGTAAAAAAACAAAAAATTACACACTGGCAGAAAAAAACTTGTGAAACCCATGCTTGGGAATGTGGTTTTAATTGAATTTTGGGGTTTATTCTACAGGCTGCGCCCTGTGTTTTAAATAAGTCCTTCAGCATGTATTGCCCTCCCTAATTAAATTTTAAATGCAAAAAGGGCTGCTATTAAATTAGCACAACAAAGGGCTTAAGTTATTTCCTCTAAAAAAAAAAAAAAAACTTAACCGGATCCCTATAAAATAGGGCCAATAGTACAGCAGCAGTTTAAAATATTTTAAAAACCAAAAACATAATAAAAAATTAGGGCAACTAAAGAAGGCCACAGGCCTTATTTGTGAAGCACAGCTAACCCAGGTACAGGCTAAAATTGGTAAGTTACATGTTATCTCCGCCCTTAGTACTATAACCCAAAAGTTGCTAATAAAAATAATATTAAATATCACTGAGGCTAAAAAGGCATTGCAGTGGAATCTAGCATGTTCAGGCTTGGCCCACTGCCCTTACAGACACATCAGGAGTACCATCTGATCTGCGGCCATGAAAAAATACTTAAAAACTTTCCTGGTAAAAGTGCGGACATTCTCAATGCTCCTTCCAAGCATATGGACCGGTTAGGAAGGTGTGGGCTCCCACATACCGAATCCTGCCGGGTCCATGAAAAAAATGCATGTAAAATTGGGTAATTCACCAAGACATCTGGGAAATTAAACTAACGCCGATGCCCTGGTAAACTTGGCAACCGCACAGAGAAAACTAAGGCAGATGGTTCTCCAGAACCACTTGGCTCTAAATATTTTACTGGCCTCTCAGAAAAAAACATGTGCATTAATTAAACAAAAATGCTGTGTGTATGTCCCAAATGTTTATAATGCCACTTAAAAAAAAGCAAACCACCTTATAAAGGTAGCAAAGAACCACGAAAAAAAGCAAATTAAATCCTGGTAAAGTAACCTGTTCAATTAAATTCCAAATATAGGTGGTTGGCTCCATAATGTACTCCGAAGCGCCGTTGTAATTATATGCGGCTTACTGGCCTTGTATGTTATAATAAAAGTTAAACGTTGGATGGGCGCCAAGGTGTGTTCTGCCCAAAAGTAACCAACCCCAATCTTTCTGCTCAGTAGTTGTCCCAGAAGTCCCTTCGAGGTACTCCAGGGACAAAGGGGGGACTGTTAGGTCCAAGAAAAATGAAGTATAAAACAGGTTGTTTGGCCAGCTTAGCCAAAGTTAGGCTAACTGTAGTTGCTGGGCCATTCCTGTCTCTCTGTGAAACATGAGGACATGCTTGCTTGGGCTTCAAAGAATAAGATAAAGGGGGGGACCATATTCTTGTACCAAATGTACTAGAAACGGTTTGTTTGAACATATGAAAACCTTGCAGTCTCCACTCCCTGTTTCTGTTCTTAACTCCCTCCTTTCTCCTAGTTTCTAGTGCATGACAAAAAGCTAATAAAAAGCTGCTAAGGCATCATGAACTGTTTGTACTGTCAAAGAACATAAATATGCATAAATATTAAAAGCTTTTAACTAGTAAAGGAGGGAATTGGGTTGCTTTAACTATGACGCAACGAAACTGTCTATATAATCTCACTAGTTATTGTAATCGTGGCTGGTTCTCTCAGAAAACGGGGCGCTCTCTATTGTTGTGTGCACTCTTCAATAAAAAGCTTGTATTGAACCTTGCTGGTGTTGCCTGTCTCTCACTCTGCGGTCAGACAACAAACCTTGCCGTCTGGGTTAAAAAGTCCCCGACACCTGCAAGCTGCTTGGATGCTTTTTAAAGACACCATAATAGAGGCCCATCTTCAATGAATACCCCAAATTAAGAAACACAGTAAAAGAACTAAAAAAGAGTCACCGTGGCTTAACAACCATGTAAAAGAAGCAGTGAGAGATAAAAAGACTTCCTTTAAAAAGTGGAAGTCAAATCCTAGTGAGGCAAATAGAAAGGAGCATAAACGCTGCCAAATTAAGTGCAAGAATGTAATAAGAAAAGCCAAAGAGGAGTTTGAAGAACGGCTAGCCCAAAACTCCAAAGGTAATAACAAAATGTTTTTTAAGTACATCAGAAGCAGGAAGCCTGCTAAACAATCAGTGAGGCCCCTTGATGATCAAGATAAAAAGGGAGCGCTTAAAGATGATAAAGTTATTGCGGAGAAACTAAATGGATTCTTTGCTTCAGTCTTCATGGCTGAGGATGTTAGGGAGATTCCCAAACCTGATCTGGCTTTTGTAGGTGACAAATCTGAGGAACTGTCACAGATTGAAGTGTCACGAGAGGAGGTTTTGGAATTAATCGATAAACTTAACATTAACAAGTCACCGGGACCAGATGGCATTCACTCAAGAATTCTGAAAGAACTCAAAAGTGAAGTTGCGGAACTATTAAGTAAGGTTTGTAATCTGTACTTTAAATCGGCTTCTGTACCCAATGACTGGAAGTTAGCTAATGTAACACCAGTATTTAAAAAGGGCTCTAGAGGTGATCCTGGCAATTACAGACTGGTAAGTCTAAAGTCTGTACCAGGCAAATTAGTCAAAACAATAGTTAAGAATAAAATTGTCAGACACATAGAAAAACATAAACTGTTGAGCAATATTCAACATGGTTTCTGTAAAGGGAAATTGTGTCTTACTAATCTACTAGATTTCTTTGAAGGGGTCAACAAACATGTGGACAAGGGGGATCCAGTGGACATAGTGTACTTAGATTTCCAGAAAGCCTTTGACAAGGTCCCTCACCAAAGTCTCTTATTTAAATTAAGCTGTCATGGGATACAAGGGAAGGTCCTTTCATGGACTGAGAACTGGTTAAAAGACCAGGAACAAAGGGTAGGAATTAATGGTAAATTCTCAGAATGGAGAGGGATAACTAGTGGTGTTCCCCAAGGGTCAGTCCTCGGGCAGATCCTATTCAACTTATTCATAAATGATTTGGAGAATGGGGTAAACAGTGATGTGGCAAAATTCACAGATGATACTAAACTGCTAAAGATAGTTAAGACCAAAGCAGACTGTGAAGAACTTCAAAAATATCTCACAAAACTAAGTAATTGGGCAACAAAATGGCAAATGAAATTTAATGTGAATAAATGTAAAGTAATGCACATTGGAAAAAAATAACCCCAACTATACATACAATATGATGGGGGCTAATTTAGCTAAAACGAGTTAGGAAAAAGATCTTGGAGTCATCGTGGATAGTTCTCTGAAGATGTCCACGCAGTGTGCAGATCTGGTCAAAAAAGCAAACAGGATGTTAGGAATCATTAAAAAGGGGATAGAGAAGAAGACTGAGAATATATTATTGCCCTTATATAAATTGATGGTACGCCCACATCTCGAATACTGCGTACAGATGTGGTCTCCTCATCTCAAAAAAGATATACTGGCACTAGAAAAGGTTCAGAAAAGGGCAACTAAAATGATTAAGGGTTTGGAACGGGTCCCATATGAGGAGAGATTAAAGAGGCTAGGACTCTTCAGCTTGGAAAAGAGGATACTAAGGGGGGATATGATAGAGGTATATAAAATCATGAGTGATGTGGAGAAAGTGGATAAGGAAAAGTTATTTACTTATTCCCATAATACAAGAACTAGGGGTCACCAAATGAAGTTAATAGGCAGCAGGTTTAAAACAAATCAAAGGAAGTTCTTCTTCACGCAGTGCACAGTCAACTTGTGGAACTCCTTACCTGAAGAGGTTGTGAAGGCTAGGACTATAACAGCGTTTAAAAGAGAACAGGATAAATTCCTGGTGGTTAAGTCCATTAATGGCTATTTGCCAGGATGGGTAAGGAATGGTGTCCCTAGCCTCTGTTTGTCAGAGGGTGGAAATGGATGGAAATGGATGGCAGGAGAGAGATCACTTGATCATTACCTGTTAAGTCCACTCCCTCTGGGGCACCTGGCATTGGCCACTGTTGGTAGACAGGATACTGGGCTAGATGGACCTTTGGTCTGACCCGGTATGGCCGTTCTTATGTTCTTATGACTGCGGGGGGCTCGGAGCTGCTACAGTGTTAGGAGCACCTGAACCAAGTCTGCTTGATGCTCCCTAATGTTTAGGAGCCGCTCCACGGTTCCTTGCCAGCAATCTGAGCTCTCCTGGTATGTACCCTGCTTTTGCTATCCCGTCACACATGCATTTTTTTTTTTTCAGCACGGGACTGCTGCATAACTTCATGCAGAAGGTCCTCCTTGCTTTTCTGAGCCCACTTCCGTTTGGCAAGTGAAAATGAGGAGGACTGTAATACTCAGGTTACATTTGTGAAGCCAAAATGCACCATTTTACAGAGGCACCATTGTTAACACTAGACAGAGCAATTATGCAGATGATTGCAAAGACAAGCACAATTCACTTACCTAGCACAAACACAAACTGACTGTCCCAAGGTGAGACCAGCTAAAACATTAGACTTTTAATCTGATCACTGCTCTTGGAGGCATAGAGCAACATGTGTCAAAGAGACTGAACAAATGGAACAAACTTTAACCCTGACAAAAATGGCCACATCCCTCAAATTGATTTGGTGTTACCCAGGTACAGGGGAATAGAAAATTTGGGTAATGAACCATAACTCTTAAGAAGGTTCCAGAGAACTATTAGGGGTGTACTATTAAACTGGAGTTTAATCTGTTATTGACTCTAATTTGTGTTTTAATGAATAGTATCATGTTTAGTATAAAGAAGTGGACATGGAATGTTAAATATGCTAAATGAGCTTTTATAATTGCTATTTTTTTATATAATATAATGCTTATAAATCTCTTTATTATGTACAGTTGTCTCTATTCTTCACTGAATCTAAATAGAATAGAAACACAAATAAGGTGCTTGTATATTCTGATTTTGTCTTGTTATCAGCAGGTTTAAAACAAATAAAAGAAAATATTTCTTCACACAACACACAGTCCAACTGTGGAACTCCTTGCCAGAGGATGTTTTGAAGGCCAATAGTATAACAGGTTTCAAAAAAGAATTAGATTCCTCTAGCTGAGGCAGACCTCTGTTTCAAGGGAGTGGGAGCAAGGACTCATATCCTTTTGCCAGCCATAGGGGTGGTGTATAAGCCAAGCAAGTTCCACCATTAACCTGCTTACATTTGTTAGGAATTTTTGAAAGGACTCACCTTACTCTTTTCTTCTTTACCCTTTGAATGTTTTGCTCTTTTGCACTAAACAAGGCTCTTCAAATTTCTGCAAAAGTGTGTAATAACCTGCTCCCTCTGCCTGACTGAGGCTGTGTCTACACCACACACCTTATAGCAGCACTGCTATACCGCTTAAGATGCACCACTGTAAGGTCTACCATATGGCCACTCTAGGCCTATGGGAGAGAGCTCACCTACAGATACCACTAAACCACTCCCAACAAGCATTTCCTGATCAGGCAGTGCTCACCACACTGGTGCTTTTGTTGTTTTTTTCACACCCCTGACCGACAAATGTTTTATTGACAAAAGTGCTACTCTAGACAAAGCCTGAGTTGCATGCTAGTAAAGACACCCACTGCATCAAGTCCTGCAATTTTTAAGAAGATTTCAAATTCTGCTGGTCTTTCTCACCATGCCCAGCTCTTGAATAGATCTATCTCAAAACTCTGTCTCAATCCCTTCCCGCACTCCAGTGCACTACCTGAGAGTTTCAACTCCTTGGGGGTTTCCAGTTGTTCCAGCTCTCTGATGGCTCATACCTCCCTTCTTAGAGTGGAGACTGTGCCTTCTTCTTATGAATTCCCAACCCATGGCACCAGAGAGGATACCAGAGGACCTACTTTTAACAGCCAGGGCAGAGCTGTACATTTCAGACCAACACAGCAGTCTATGTAACCAGCCATTCTTAGAGCTCTTACTCCCTCATCTCCCCACCTGCCCCTTTCTGGTTTGTTGCACACAGTAACTGTGTTTTAGCTTGATTTGATTTATAGGCTCCTTGGAGCAGGGGTTATTTCTCCTTCTGCCTTTGCAAAAAGCCCAGCACGAGGGGCCCTGAACTGGAGCGGGGCCGCAATACAAATAATGGTCATAAACAATTATGATGGAGTAGGGAGTGGGAAGTATTGACCTGGTAATGGGAGTTTTATTAGTTTACTGTCTGAGGGATGATATGTGAGCACATAATCTGAGCCCGGGGGGGTTGGGGCCAGGTGATGCCTTCTGCCCAGGAAACTGGACAAAGGCTGGAGGAGGAGCCAGGGGGTGTGGCTGTGCGGGGAGACTGCTGGAGGGAGTTTCAGTTTGGAGCTGTCTGGGGAAATGGAGGGAGGCCCAGCAATGGGGTCTGGGCTCCCTACCCTCCAAAATGGACCTGACTGTACCTACAAACTCTGTTTTGGACTGTGTTCCTGTCATCTAATAAACCTTCTGTTTTACTGGCTAGCTGAGAGTCATGGTAAATTGCAGGAAGTGGGGGGTGCGGGGCCCTGACTCCCTCACACTCCATGAGAATAATAACATAATAATCCAGCCAAATCCTAGTTAACCTGCTTTGATCTGTTTGTTATGACTTATAATCACTTAAAACCTATCCTTGTGTAGTTAATAAACCTGTTTTATGCTTTATCTTAACCAGTGTGTTTTTGAGTGAAGTTTTTGGATATCTTAGCTCTGGAAACAGAGACTGTTGCATATCTTCCCCAAATCGAGTGGGGGAGCAGATTGTTTAATGAGCTTGCATCCTTCCAGATCCCTGTGCAGGGCAAGATGGTATAATTCAGTCCAGTAAGTGTGCAAGGCTGTGGAGCTAGGAAATTGACTGGGGCCTCCATTGATGGCCCATGAATGGCTTAGCTAAAGCACTCAGGTAACTCAGTACAGTGTGTTGCATCATCTATTGTGGTGTTGTGTGATAACGGGCCTGGAGGGTCAGGTGTGTGTCACAAGCAAAGCAGGGGAAGAGGTTAACAGAGCTAGCTAGTTAAGGGACACAGTGGTTCCAACAGCTTCTAGGCTTCACCCCAGGGGTACATCCCGACACAATCTCCATCTTCCAGCTCCACACAAGCTGGGTTGCCTCAGCTGGGATGGGAGCTGCTGCAGCCTGACAAGGAGCCTGCCCCTGTGTAGGAGGTGGCCCCAGTTAGTGACCCAATGCCTCCCAGTGCCCTGCAGTAACTGGACACTGCTAGATCCCTTAAAGAAACCAAGTCTTGGGCTTTCTCCCAGACAGCTAAGTAAAATATAATGAGGATTACTGAAAATCTTGTTCATCATATAAAAAGTTCTACCAATCACAAAGGATCACACACATTACCTCCCAGGTCAATGAATATTTCAGATCTTACCCAAATGCACATTTACAGCCAATTCTTATTAACTAACCTAAGATTTATATAAAGAGAGAGAGTATTGGGTAAAAAATCAATATACATACAGACATAAATAGAATTCTTAGATCAGTTTAATGGTAGAGATGGTAAGTTTTACACAAACTTGTGGCTCAAGCTTCCCCTGATGAAGCTTAAGTACATTTGAGATGACAGGATCAGGGCCTAAGTATTCTTTTATAGACCAGTGCTGCAGGCTATGATAGTGAAGACTAGTCCAAAGATACAGAAACAGACAGGATCCATCTGTTTACATGGTTAACATCTAACAAGATATAAGTAAACACATTTCAAAACTCTAGTCCATTTACCATGGCTATGTCCGATATTATCCTATTTGTATGCATGAATAATTTTTTGTATCTGAAATTATTAATATTGACTATGTACCTATAACTCTCATGAGGTAATTTACATCTAACCTAGCCAGCACATTGTGAAGGGACTACTCAAGCTGATAGCCCACCAATGAACACAATGGGTCATGGAAGAAGCTTATCCCTGCTTAATGGACTTTCCTTTGGACATTTTAGCCAGAATAGGGTAATAGCCCCTACTATGATTCATTGACGCATGCAAGGGCATTTGACCAGCTCATGTGACCATTGACTCCATCTTGTGCCTGAACTTTTCCACTAGCTGTGCTGTTCTCCGTATGAGGAGAGATTAATAAGACTGGGACTTTTCAGCTTTGAAAAGAGAGGACTAAGGGGAGGTATGATTGAGGTCTATAAAATCATGCCTGGTGTAGAGAAAGTAGATAAGGAAGTGAAATATACTCCTGCTCATAACACAAGAACTAGGGGACACCAAATGAAATTAATAGGCAGCAGGTTTAAACAAATAAAAGGAATTATTTCTTCACACAAGTCAGAGTAAACCAGTGGAACTCTTTGCCAGAGGAAGTTGTGAAGGCCAAGACTATAAGAGGATTGAAAAAAGAGCTAGATAAATTCATGGTGGATAGGTTCATCAATGGCTATTAGCCAGGTTGGAAGGGATGGTATCCCTAGACTCTGTTTGCCAAAAGCTGGGAATGAGTGACAGGGGATAGATCACTTGATGATTACCATTAGTATGGTTGTTAATTCAGGTTAAATGAAGTCCCTGGCCATTATGATCAAGCAGGCTGCAGCTGAAAACTATCACCAGCTCAGTATTAACCTGTCTGGAGTGATTGCTGACCAGGTGGCAGCTGTGTAGACAGGACTGGAGGCTGCTTGAAAGATGTGGGTGGTTGTACAGCAGCAGTTGCTGCCCCATTCACTTCCGCAGCCTTTATGGGGATGTCACGGCAGCAGGCTTGCTAGAAATCTGCAGATCTATAGAACAATGGGTACCCCAGCTCCCGTGGACGGATGCAAAATGTGGTGGCTGAGGAAGGCGTTGGAACTCAAGGCTGACATTTTCAGTGTTCTTTCTCTCCAGCAGCGACTCCATATCAAGGGGCATCATAAGATCTGAAGGTTATTTGAAGCTGAGCCCTGCAACCGGCCCTATCAGTTGTATCAGTTTTGGCAGCTTTCTTTCTGGGGACACATTGCTAGAGTGAAAGACCACTACATGGAATGACACTACCTCGCCAGTTATCACCGCATGAATATATAACCAGACCTCCTTAAGCACCTTCCCAGAGATACATCCAGATAGTGCTCGGTTTGCAAGGAGGCTACCTTCTTTTGTGAATTGTCGTGAAGATGATGGTGACTGATGGGAAGATTCTGTTTCACAAGGTCTGTTGATCCAGTAATGTGTGTGAGGCTAAGGTCTGACCAACAGAAAGTTCAGGGAACTCTTGCTGAACAAGGAATATGAGAGGAACATTTTAAAAAGGTCACTTATTGCACCTGTGATGGGTAACAGGGAAAACACTGTTTAATTTTCCTTTTCTCTATACTTTGGCTTTTCTTCTGTGGTATAGAACCAAATGTAGTCTTTTTTTCAGGACATGGATTATGTAAAACTACAAAATTAGATCTCACAGAGCTCTTATTATATGGATATATTGCTGTGATATGCTGTACCCCAAAGTAACACTTTGGCACCCTCATGTTCACCTGTGTTATAAATTGCAGCAAATCTTGTCCAAAATGTGTCATGTGAAGTGTCAGTGGAAAAGTTATGGTTTGTCAAATATGATAATCCCATCAGTATGTATGTACCATTTTTGTAGCTGAAGTTATATATGTTGACTCTGGGTCTGTATTTGAAATATGTTTGCGCCTTTGGTAACTCCCACAAGGTACTTCACGTCCACTCTATCCAGCACATTGTGGCTGAACCATGCATTGTAATCATAGAATGAATCATAGAATCATAGACTATTAGGGTTGGAAGAGACCTCAGGAGGTCATCTAGTCTAACCCTCTGCTCAAAGCAGGATCAACCCCAACTAAATCTTCCCAGACAGGGCTTTGCCAAGCCGGGCCTTAAAAACCTCTCTGGATGGAGATTCCACCACCTCCCTAGGTAACCCATTCCAGTGCTTCACCATCCTCCTAGGGAAATAGTGTTTCCTAATATCCAAACTAGACCACCCCCACTGCAACTTGAGATCATTGCTTCTTGTTCTGTCATCTGCCACCACCGAGAATAGCCTAACTCCATCCTCTTTGGAACCACCATTCACTTAGTTGAAGGCTGCTATCAAATCCCCCCTCACTCTTCTCTTCTGCAGACGAAATAACCCCACTTCCTTCAGCTTCTCCTCGTAAGTCATGTGCCCCAGCCCCCTAATAATTTTCGTTGCCTTCCCCTGGACTCTCTTCATTTTGTTCACATACTTCCTGTAGTGGGGGGCCCAAAAATGGATGGAATACTCCAGATGTGGCCTCAGCAGTGCCGAATAGAGGGGAATAATCACTTCCCTCAATCTGTGGCAATGCTCCTACTAATACAGCCCAATATGCCAGGGGCCTTCTTGGCAACAAGGGCACACTGCTGACTCATATCCAGCTTGTCACCTACTGTAATCCCCAGTCGGTCCCCAGCCTGTAGCAGTGCATGGGATTCTTCCTTCCTAAGTGCAAGACTCTTCACTTGTCCTTGTTGAACCTCATACTTGCCTTTTTCCAATCACCCAGGACCTCCCCCCATCACCATGGGTTTTTAAGATAATAGCCAATGGCTCTGTAATCACATCAGCCAAGTCCCTCAGTACCCTTTTATGCATTATATCTGGACCCACGGACTTGTGCATGAGCAGCTTTTAAAAATAGTCCTTAACCTGTTCTTTCACCACTGAGGGCCCAGTGCAGCAGTCTGGGAGCTGATATTTTCTGTGAAGACTGAGGCAAAAAAAAGCATTGAGTACTTCAGCTTTTTCCACATCATCTGTCACTATGTTGCCTCCCCATTCAGTAAGGGGCCCACACTTTCCCTGACTTTCTTCTTGTTGCTAACACATCTGTAGAAACCCTTCTTGTTACCCATTAAGAAACAGAATAAGCATCTGAAGAAGCTTGTCCCAGGCTTAAGGGATTTCTACCCTGTGTATGAAAGATTGGTGAACTATTTGTACCATCAGGGTGAGACACACCTGGATTCAAATCCAGTCTAATTTATCAAACTTAGATTGTAATTTTGTTTATTTCTTAGGTAGCCAGCTTTGATCTGTTCTCTATTATTTATGATCACTTAAAATCCATCTTTCCATAGTTAATAAAAGTGTTTTTGTTTTTTTTTTTCCCTATAAGAGAGTGTTGTTTGAAATGCAAAAAGGAAATTGGCTCAGGAACAGCGGCTGATGCATTGTGCTCTCCACATTGAGGGAGAGGGGAACTGGGCAATAAACTTACAGCGGTCAGGCTTCTGGCCTGAGCAAGACTATACACCTTTGGGATTTTCAGCTGGGAGCTTCGGGGAATTGGCTTCAGACTTTCAGTTGTTGGTTTATGAGTGGCTAGTGAAAGCATTCTTGTAACTGCAGTTGGGTGTGTCCCTCTCTGTGTATGGCTGTGTAAGTGAAAGACCTGCAGAGGATTACAGCTTGTCACAGGCTCACATGTGAGAGGGGGCTCAGATTGGCATTCCACAGGGCTTAGCAGTACCCCAGTTCCAGGTTCCACCCCAGGGAAGTCCATCAAACACACCCAATGAACAGGCCCTGTTAGATCATGAGTGTATTTCTTTGTTGTCATGCACTCAGTTACTGATGGGAAGTCAGTGGTTATAGCAGGGATGGCAGGACTCCTGTGTTCTCTCTGTCATTTTCTCTGTGACCTCGGCCAAGTCACATTTCTCTTTGCCTCAATTTACCTACCTATATAATAGGGATGTGTTCATAATAACTTTTCTTTGCTAGGTGTTTTCATTATCCTTCAATGAAAGGTGCTGCCTTCGAGAGATGCTGCACCGTATGATGATAGTTACTGATGAGAACTACTCATCTCTGATACTGTAGTGATTGCCCTGTGTGTCTGCAGAATGTGTTCTTATCCCCCTCGTATTTCTCCAGATCTATCTGTCTACTATCTAAACATCCCTGCTGGGTATTTATGGGGTGTCAGACCCTATGGAGAGCTAGGTGTTGTGCCTAGCTTTCATAATAATCAACTATAATTTTTAAATATACAAAAATGCAAAGAGCAGCCAATTCCTCTCTGATTCAGCACAGAGCCCAAGAGTTCTCATCTCCCTTTGGGAAGGTCCCTTAATTACTGTTTACTCCTAAAGCTGGATAAAAAAACACAGAGGGGCAGACAGGCTTGTCTCCAGTCTCTTTACATTCAGATGTCACTTCCACTCTAGAGGCTGAGCGAAACTCACTGGGATTTCACAGATCTTTATTATAAATGGTGCACACCCCTGTGTCAGCTCTCGGCATGGGATGTTGTTGCAGATGCTGGGGTGAGAGAGGCATGGGACACGGCTACCTCAGGGGGATTCCCAGGGAAAACACTTCCATCTCAGAATTCACTGGTACCCATCTCTTGCTGAAGAGCTCACCTGCTCGACAAACCCAGTGTAATATGTGAATGATAGGATAGAAAATAGGTCTATGATCTTTGCCACACACAGCCATTAAACATCCCAGGGCCCTTGTGATAGGTGATGAGTTTACTCTGGTAACATGGGCCAACATGTCACTCCATTCTGTGCACCCCTGCCCGCCCCAGCTGATGGCTTTGAGCTACAAGGTGGCTGCATTTCAGTGCCAGAGCGGATCCCTCAGGATAAAAGGTGTTAGTCAATGTACAATACAATACTAAATTCTGAGGCTGTGGCCCATTGTTTGCTCAGGCCCCACTGAGGCAAAACTCCCCTTGCAGTAAGAACTGAATAAAGACCTCAGGAGCCAGTTGTGTGTTAATGCAGAGACACTGTCACCTCCTGCTCTTGCAGTTCAGGGCTTTGGCTGTTAACAGGGTGAAGGTGGTTACCTGACTTTTATCTGCTGGAAACATGGAGGTGTTAGGGCTCCTTGAACAATTATAAGAATTTCTCAACACAGGCAAGACATGTTTTCTCCCAGATACATTCGAGAAGTTGGCTGAACTGTATTGCCTGAAACTTTCAAAAAATAATTCAGCTGGAAGCAAACACCCAGCATAGGAAATTTCAGTTAAAACTGGAGCCTGGTTTGGGGTGTGTTAGTAATGTTGATTTAATTTACCCACTTAATTTAATTTTATTTAATTAACTTTTTAAATTAAATAATGATTTTAATAATTATTATTATGGATATTAATTAGTATGGGTTTTGGCTCGCCAATTTGTTTGATCAGAAGATAAAGTTCGTCCTGAATCAGGCTTCACAGAGTTTATAAACGGCCCTTCGGGGGTATGAGAGGCTTACACTGAGACAGATCTAGTCATAGAGACCTTTTATTAAAATCAATGAAATAGTAAGCAAATGGTGAAACAGTTAGAATTACAGAGTTACAGTTGTATTACTGTTATTCAAGAGATACAAATGATAATACAATTTGGTTAATACTCACACTTTGTTTTAATAAACCTGGTGTTGGAAGATAAATGACAACGCCTTGGGCAGTTCCATTTTCAGACCTCTGGCAGCGGATGCTAAATGCAGAGCTGTTTATTCTCTAACTTACCCAATTAAGCTTGAACTGAAATAAATGCAAGCTTAGCCTAGGTACCTTACACATACAGTTTGAAAAGAAATAAAGTATGGCCTATTAATAGTTAATAGCCATCCTGGATGGGTAGCATCGATATGCAGTTGAAGGTGGAGGCAATGAAGAGTAGACAGGAGTAGGTAGGTAGGTAGATTACCTGCCTAATGGTGAGCTGCCTCACCTTTTTATAGGGCATTGATTGGAACTCCTTCCTCTTATGCCCAAATTTCATCCTCCCCCCCCAGAAATGTTAGGGTACACTTACCCCATAGGCTAATATGTATGTGCATATGGATGACAGGTAAGTACGCATTTGTGGCGTACTTGTTACATTTGTCATACCACTTTGAAAAATCCCTTTTTCCCCACCCTCCATTGTTATTGGTTCAGGTAAAGCACTCTGCTCCAATAATGTCTGTGGCAAGAAGTTCTACAGTCCAAATATGTATTTTTGGTCCATCCATAAAATTTATCTGTCATGGTTTCCTATTTGATTCCAGATGCTTGATGAAAATATTGAATAGCATCGGGCCTAGAACTGATCCCTGAAGAACCCCCCTATACACAGCTCCACTCACTGACAATGGCCCATTGACAAATCTTTTCTGAGATCTGTCAGTTAGTCAGTTCTTAATCTACTTAACATATGCACTACTGATATTGTAAACTGCACATTTTTAACTGAATGTTCTCCCGTACTACATCAAATGTTTATTTTCCATAAACCATGTTCTTGACTGGCATTAATTATATTCTAATCTTTCTTGGAACTAATCCCTTAGCTGCTTTACCATTGTTTGCAAACATTGTCAAATTTGTTTTTTTAAACTTTCCCTTTATTTTTAATACTTTACATTCAACACAGAACTGTCCTCTTTTTTGGCTTTTTTTATTTTTTTAATTTTGTTTTGGTCTTTGCTGCTGCCTGATTGCACACTACTAGTTCTGAATGAAATGTGTGGTGTATCAGCCAGTTCTATTGGTCACTTTGCATGTTCATAACTCTAAGATTCTACTGTAGATAGTGTTTAACACCCTTCTTGACTGCTAGTGGACTGGAAAGTATTTCTTCACCTCAGATGATATGAGTACCCCATGCTGCTTCTTTCCACATGCAGAACAAAACAATTTCTTGAACACATCTACCTTTTCTGCAACATTAGCAAGTTTCCTTTCTTCCTCTCATCGCCCTATACCTTTTTAAGGATTTATTTTGTTCTTAATATACTTAATAACCTCTTTAATGTGATCCTAACCCTTGCCAAGCATGGATTTTTCCCTGATGTCTTTAACATCCCTTATGAATTTTCATAACTTCCAATCTGTATCGCTTGCCATCTATTTTCCCTTTTTTCCTATGTATTATATGTTGCCCTCCTTCCTTAATTGCTGCCTTCACTTTGCCACTGAACCAGGTTTTTAGCCAAAGTTGTTGATTTTCTTGATTGTGGAATTGTGGCTTTTTGACCATCTCATAATCTCTTCTTAAAGAACTCCCAAATTTCATTCGCTTTCTTGTGTCTAAATTTTTCCTCCTGATAAATTTTCCTGATAATTTGCCTCAGCTTTGGGGAATTAGCCCTTTTGATGCATTAGGAGTCTATAGATTTTGCTGGTTGGGAACTTTTCCTCTGATAATTGAATGCAATCAGTTCCATTCTTTATTTTTTTCTCCTCTGTTATATGCCCTCTTCTTTGTCTCTTCTCTAACTAAGCAGCCCCAGACATTTCAGTCTGTCAGTTTATGGCAGCTGCCCCCATTCTCATAGCCTGTCTCAGAAACTCCCTTTGCATCTGATTTATAGACACTGGTTAACCCCAATTGACCATGTATCCAGAACAGGTTATTCTCCATACCATTGCTTAGGCATCCAAACATCATCTTTGTTTTGGCCACTGCTGAGATGAGTTCTAATTGGGATGTTTTCCCCTGGCACGTGTTTCAGCAAAGATTTAGATTTTTTCCACTCTCAGATTTTCAGCAATTGTGTGAATGGGGAACTCCCTACAACATGGATACTCTAGCCTGGGTTTCGTTACATTAAGGAACAATGATGGATAATAAGTACCTACACTCATGTTCCCTGCTGGTACCTATTAAGATTTTCCACACCATGATGTGTAGAAATTATTGAAGCATGGAACACAATAAAATATGGAATTGGCTTTAGTACTGTCAATTGTTCATAATTCATGTCTCTGAATAATGAAAATGTCATTTTTCAGTGTGTGAAGAGCGACCAATCTGCTTTATCCATGACAGCAGACGTCAGTAGTGCATGTAGAGTCTCATATTAACATTGTCTCTCCATCCAGGCATTTGTACTGATCCATCCCTGCGCACATACAGGAAGTCAGGGGAATGTACGGTACATACAGGAGACACCATTCTGTCTCAGATTTGGACAGCATCTCCCCTACTCCATGTCAGATTCCAACACAACCAAATTTACCAACCCCTCCACCTTCATCCTGCTGGGCATTCCTGGCCTGGAGGTGGCCCATGTCTGGATCTTCATCCCCTTCTCCACCATGTACACCATAGCCGTCTTGGGGAACTTCACCATCCTGTTCATTGTCAGGAGGGAGCCAAGCCTCCACGGGTTTGTCTCTAAAGACTATGTACTATTTCCTCTACATGCTGGCCATCACTGACCTGGTCCTGTTTATGTCCATCCTTCCCAAAATGCTGAGCATCTTCTGTGTGTGGTGGCCAAGATGGGCCTGGCTGTGGTGCTGCATGGCAATGTGATTATACGGCCCTATCCCTTCCTGGCGAGGCAGTGGCCCTATTGTTGAACCAACATTATCCCCCACTCGTACTGTGAGCATTCTGTTTGATCAGTGTGGATATGTTTTTTATTGCTGTGTCCTATATACAGATCTGCAGGGCCATCTTCACCCTCCCCACAGAGGACGAACAGCTCAAGATTTTGGGACCTACAGCTCCAACCTCTCTGTGATTTGATCCTCTTACATCCCAGCTCTCTTCAGCTTCCCCATGCACAGGTTTCGCAACAATGTGGTCCTGCATTTTCAAATTCTCATTGCCAATGTCTACCCTCTGAACCCCCATACTGAACCCCATCATCTATGAGGTGAGGACCGAACAAATCCGGGACAGGCTGCCCCGGCTCTTTACTCACAAAGGGACCTAAAGTTTTCTCCTGGTGCTATGGATCTCTGAGTGAGCTCTGTGACAATCTGGCTGGTGACAGGGTGCTGGGCCCTCTTCCCTGAATCACTTACAGGATAATCAGAAAGACTTGAAACTCTTTCCTGACCTCACTGGGCTGTGTAAGCATGACAAGCTGGGGAAACATGAGTCCAGCAGCTACTTAGACTTTTGAAACTTCTAGTTTTTTGGCAGAAGTTCTGTATCTAATTCCTACACAAAAGAAAAATTATTAATTAAAGATGCGACCCCCTCCGCTCTGATAGTAACATATCCTGAAATCCAGTGGCAAGTCACTTTAAGGACACTGGTTAGATATACAATTTTAATGTATATTCTTACTTTGTTACTAACTCGGTGGAGATAGGGACCCTGACAGGACTCCTGGGTTCTATGTCAGCTCTGGAAGGGAAGTGGGTTCCAGTGGGGGGAAGATAAGTCTTGGGACTACATAAGAACATCGGAATGCCCATAGTGGGTAAGACCAATGGTCTATCTAGCCCAGTATCCTGTTCATTGAGAGTGGCCAGTGCCGTGTGCCTCAGAGGGAATGAACAGAACATGGAAATCATCAAGTGATTCATGTCACCCACACCCAGATTCTGGCAAACAAATGCTAGGTACACCATCCCTGCCCACCCTGGCTAACAGCCATTGATTGACCTATCAATAGAATGTAGGTGTTCCATACCTTTAGTCATTTCTATTTAGCCTTTCTCTGTACCTTTTCCAATTCCAATCTTTTTTGAGATGGGGTGACCTGATATGAACACAGTAATTAAGACGTGGATGTACCAGGGGTTTATATAGAGGCAATATGATATTTTCTGCCTTATTATCTATCCTTTCTTAATGATTCCAAACATTCTCTTAGATTTTTTGTTTGCCATTGCACATTGATGAGATATTTTAAACCTATTTACGCACGTACGATTGTGTGAACTGTCTGTATCCTTAGGTCTTTTGTTTTCTCCTGTACTCTTCGCACAATAGGTTTGTCTCTAAAGACTATCAGAGCAAACAATATATCAGCTGGACAGAAGAAGGGAGTATCTGCGTACTAGGTTAAACCGGTTTCTTCCAGCTTCTCTGCTGAGAAGTGGGCATGGAAGTAATGGAACCTCTGCAGAGGAGGGATTAGATAGAGGAAGTGTTGTTCAGCCCTTCAAAACCAGATAGACTGGATGAGTCAGGAAAAGCTGGGGCAGGAGAGAGGCACAAGGGTGGCAGAGGGGACTCTTGTGTTGCTGGGATATGACTGCAGCAGAGAGACAGATTCCAGATGCAGGAGAAGACATGAGTTGCAGGAGGGACAACGTATGCTCCAGGGAGGTGTGGACAAAGTAATGATTATTGGAAAACATAATCCCAATTGTACATATAAAATGATGGCGTCTAAATTAGCTGTTACCACTCATAAAAGAGATCTTGGCGTCATTATGGATAGTTCTCTGAAAACATCCACTCAATGTGCAGCAGGGAATCAGTTAGAAAGGGAAAGATAATAAGACTGAAAATATCATATTGCCTCTATCTAAATCCATGGTACGCCCACATCTAAAATACTACATGTGGAACTGGTGTTCCCATATCAAAAAGATATATTGGAATTGAAAAAGTCATGGAAAAGGGCAACAAGAATGATTATGGGTATGGAACAGCTTCCATATGAGGAGAGATTAATAGAAATGAGTCTTTTCAACTTGGGAAAGAGACGACTAAGGGGGGATATGAGAAAGGTTTATAAAATCATGAATGATGTGGAAAACGTAAATGGGGAAGTGTTATTTACTCCTTCTCGTAACACAAAGATTAGGGGTCACCAATGAAATTAATTGGCAGTGGTTTAAAACAATCAAAAGGAAGTATTTCTTCACACAACACACAGTCAACCTGTAAAGCTCTTTGCCAGAAGATGTTGTGAACGCCACGACTATTACTGTTTTAAAAAAAAAATGAATTCACGGAGAATAGGTCCATCAATGACTACTAGCCGGGATGGGCAGGGATGATGTCCCTAGCCTCTGCTTGCTGGAAGCTGGGAAAGAGTGATGGAAAATGGATCATTTGATAAGTAACTGTTCTGTTCATTCCTCTGAAGGATCTGAAATTGGCCACTGTTGGAAGACAGGATACTGGACTAGATGGACCTTTGGTCTAACCCAACATGACCGTTCTTAAGTTCACTGAGGAAAGAAATGGTGTACAGATGTTGTGTTGTGTTTACCTGGATCTGGGTATCTCTTCTGTTGTCTAAAGTAGAGGAATTGTTTTAGCAAGCTGTGAATGGGGTTCCAGGGGAGCCCACTTTGAGATTGCTCAATTAGGGCAAACTGCAAAGAAAGGGGCTGGCAATCCCCAAAGCAGCTTCCACACAGACAACCAAGTCAAGAATAAACAGAGAGTCCTGTGGCACCTTTAAGACTAACAGATGTATTAGAGCATACACTTTCGTAGGTGAATGCCCACTTCGTCGGATTACATGCATCCGACGAAGTGGGCATTCACCCACGAAAGCTTATGCTCCAATACATCTGTTAGTCTTAAAGGTGCCACAGGACTTTCTGTTGCTTTTTACAGATCCAGACTAACATGGCTACCCCTCTGATACAAGTCAAGAATGATGATTATTATTGAAAATCTTGTTCATCATATAATAAAGTTCTACTAATAAGAAAGGATTGTACACATCACCGCCCAGGTGAATGAATATTTCAGCTATTACCCAAATACTCACTTAGAGCCAATTCTTATTAACTAAATAAATATTTATTTAAAAAGAGAGTATTGGTTAAAAGATAATTATACACAGAGACATGATTAGAGTTTTTAAGTCAATTTCTAAGTAGAGATGACTGCCTTTAGAGTTCTACAGAGTTCTTTCAGAATTAGTCAAAAAAATTAAGTCCAATGTAGAAATATTCATTATCAGATTTGTCCAGGGTATAACAGGAGACCAGAATCTTGTGACTCAAGCTTCCGCTGATGATGCTTAAGCAGATATGAGATAAAAAGGATCAGGTTCCAAGAGCCCTTTATACAGATCTTGGGCAGCACGGCAGTCCTTGGGTGAACAATAGGCTTTTGAAGTAAACTTCTATTTCCTAAATATCACTGGTACTTAACTACCTGGATTAACATAAGGTTGTTATCTATTAAGCGGTTAAAGAGAGTTCACCAGAAACTCTAAAGAGACATATAGAACATGACATTATTGCACCCAAGTTCCATCTAATAATATTTCCTTTTCATCTCTGAATTAACCGAATACAACTCTAGATAGGAATCGATTGGTTACACTCTTAACCTCTAACAAGCTGCCGGTAAATATAGATTACTAGAGTCAGTAACTTCTTCCCGTTCTTTAATAATACAAGTCTATATTTCAAGTGGTGAATCTGGGTCAATAGCCTGCAAGTTGCTTAACTCTTTCTAGCCATGTGTCACACAACCCCTTTTGCAAGGCATGGGGCTGTTAGCTTTAGCGATCATGTGACCCAAAAAGGAGAAACTGTAAACAGAGTGTGCCCAAGGGGAAGTTCCGGCAATGGTCTGCTGAAGCAATTGGAGAGTCTGGGGGAGCTAGCCCCAGGGCCTTGGTGCTTGGCATACAGGTTTCTTCTCCCAGATGGAGGCACAAGAACAGAAGCTGTACTGCGAGAGTCGACCTAGAAACCCAGAGCCAGGGGCAGGGCTGGAATAGTGCTGTGACTCAAAATAACATGGGTCTTGTTTGTGGGCCCCAAACACGGTCGGCTGGTGAATGTTCACCTTCACAAGCTTGAACAGCACATCTGCATATTCCATCTGTGGAAGGGGAGTGGGCCTCTCTCTCTCTCTCTCTCTCTCATTCTCTGTCTCTCCTGGTGCATTTAGGTCCATCTCTCTCTTTCCTTTGTAACTCACCCACAACCACAGATGCCTCCCTCTCTCTGTCACTTCTAAGTCCCTGGCCATTACCAATTAGCAGCTTACAGCTGTGGTAGCCTGTAGTCTAGCCTACTTGCTTCTCTACATATCTTTTCTTATAAGTTTCTTATTTTTTATGGGTTTGATTAATTGTTTTATTAATAAGTTTACTGATTTATATTAGCATATATTTTACCTGTAACACAAGGGACCTGCAGGCCACATCCTGTATGTTGAGCTAAAGCAGTGAGCATATATGAAAAGGTGTGGGGAAAAGTGCATCCAGCTCCTCCTGTTGAAGTTGTGGAGAAGTTGGAATAGGGGCTGCAACCTTGCACATTTAAGATAGGCAGGTGCCAGGGTCTGCCTCCTGTTACAATATGGGCAGGCATCTGGAATGGGGGGGAACTGGGCCAGGTACATGCCCGTGCTCATGGTCCATGAAGGAGCCACCAACCGATAGCCCTGGTGGGCAATGGGACCAGGGTGGAGTACTTTCTGGTCCACCGGGGTTCCTCACCCTCCAAAGGTGATACAAGTTTCTGCCACTTGGTATCAGGGCAACTGAGGAAGTGAAGTATGTGGCGCATGAGCATGTAAAGTTGTTCCCTTGGTGGAATTCAGAAATGAACTGGCTACAGGGCGTAAAGCCAACTAAGGTTATGAAAGGGAGGAGGGTCCGGGGGACTCATGGGACAGGAGCCCAATCAAGAATTCCAGAGGTCCTGGGGTGAGGGGTGAATGGGGAGCATCCTCTTGTAGGACCCGTTCAAGGAAAATGCAAGCTGTAGGCAATACAGTGGCCATCACCTCCTGAAGTATGCGCAGGGGGGTCTGAAGTGTGAAGAGCCAGAGTTGAGCTCTGAGATGAAAGAGACCATCATGGCCACCAAATGGTGGACTGATAACTCGGCTGGTGAAATGCTGGAGGAGTGGGCCTGGGCAAGATGGAAATGCAATACATCCATGTGGTCCAACTAGGAGTGGCACAACCTATCGACCTCCACCTGGATTTAGATAAAAATGGAATTGTCATCCGGGAGATGGTGGCACCAGACGTCCGCCAGGGATTGATGATATATTTGAGGATGATTATGATTGATGATATATTTGAGGATGTCTGCACCAGCCTGGCTGCTCTCAATCCCTGAGCTATTCTGGTCCTCAAAATTGATATTAAAGTCCCCATCCAGGAACCGGCCCTAGTGAGGATCCAAGGTGCTGAGGAAAGCAGACACCTGTTGACAGAAACACACCCACTCCGGGTCTGCATACGGAGGGTAGACTTTGAACATGGACCATTGGTTTTACCCAGTCTGGCCATTCTGATCTTCTTATTTAGACCCCAGATGTATCTGCCTCCTGCTGTAACAAACTATAGCCGATCCCCCTCCCAGAGCTGAGATAGATCCCAGGAGTCCTGACGGGGTCTCTCTCTCCACAGAGTTGGTAATCAAGTAACAATAAACATTAAAATGTTAACATGAACCAGTGTTCTTTAAGTGACTTACCATAAGATGTGAGAACATATTGGTTTTAGAGATGACTGGGTCGCAGCTGACAAGGGGAGGCGATGACAGGAGAAAGTGACAGGGGCAGGGCCTTGGGGAGAAGACACACAGCAGGGTTGAGGCTTGACAGAAGAGGCGAGGCAAGATTGCAATTTCAGGGATCCAGCTACAAGCAATTAGAAAAGTGGCAACCCAGTGTAGTGTACATAGATTGACTCCCCAGTTCATCACATTGACACAGCATAGTAAGGACAGGAAAGAGTTTAATGTCTCTCTGTCTGTCCAGTCAGTGATTCAGGGAAGAGGCCCCATGACCATGCATCAGCCAGCTCTGCAAAGAGCTCAATCTGAGAGCCAGAGCACAAGGAAAAAATGTTTAAGTCTCTTTATGAGTAAAGAGCTGGAGCAGCCTGTCCCAGATCTGTTTGGTCCTCACCCCGTAAATGATGGGGTGGAGCACGGGGGGCACCAGCAGGTACACACTGGCAAAGAGAACGAGGAAATGCAGTGGCACATTTTGGCCAAACCTCTGTGTGAAAGAGGAGAAGAAATCTGGGATGTACAAAGCAAAAATGGCACAAAGATGAGAGATGCAGGTCCTGAAAGTTTTGAGCCGGGCATCCTTTGTGGGGAGGCGGAAGATGGCCCGGAGGATATGAGTATAGGACACGGCGATAAAAAAGACATCCATTCCGATCACAGAGAAAAGATGAAACAGGCCATAGTAACTACTGATGCGGATATCTCCGCAGGCTATCTTCAGCACAGCTATATGTCGACAATAGGAGTGGGGGATGATGTTGGTTCTGCAATATGGCCACTGCCTCGCCAATAAGGGATAGGGTAATGTGAGTATGCCACTGCGCAGCACAACAGCCAAGCCTATCTTGGTCACAACAGAGTTTGTCAGGATCGTAGAATGTCTCAGAGGATTGCAGATGGCCACGTAGCGATCAAAAGCCATGGCCAAGAGGATACCAGACTCCATCGCTGAGAAGCAGTGAATTAAGTACATCTGGGTGAGGCAGGCACTGAAACTGATCTCCCTGGAATTGAACCAGAAGATGCTCAGCATTTTGGGCAGGGTGGTTGTGGATGTGACCAGGTCAGTGATGGCCAGCATGCAGAGGAAATAGAAAATAGGCTCGTGGAGGCTCGGCTCTGTCTTTACGATGAAGAGGATGGTGAAGTTTTCCAACAAGGCTATGGCGTACATAGTACAGAAGGGGATGGAGATCCAGATATGCGCTGTCTCTAGGCCAGGAATACCAAGTAAAATGAAGGTGGAGGGGTTAGTGAAGTTGGTTGTGTTGTAATCTGACATGGATTAGGCGAGAAGGTGTGCAACTCTGAGACATAAGGGTGTCTCCTACATGTACCGTAGGTTCCCCTGACTTTCTGTGTGTTCCCAGGATCTCGGGTGATGGTCGCAGTAGAAATCCCTGAATAGAGACACAAAGTTAATATGAGACACTGCATGCACTAGTGGATGCTGTTCTCATGGCAGAAGCAGATTGATCACTGTTCACAAACTGTAAAATTACATTTTTATTATTCTGAGAAAATAACTATGAACAATTACCCTACTAAATCCAATTCCATATTTTGTGTTGCTCCCTGCGTTAATAATTTCTACAGTTTGTGGTGGAGGAATCTTAAGAGGCACTAGCAGAAAATACAACTGTGGATATTGGTTATACATCATTGTTCCTTAATGAAATGAAAGCCAGGACAGGGAGTGCATACTGTAGGGAGATCCCCATTTTTCCAGTTGCTCAAAACCTGACAGTGGAAAAAACCAAACTTTTGGGAAGACATTTGCTGGAAGAAACATTCCAACTAGACGTGTCCGAAGAAGTGGGCTGTAGTCCACGAAAGCTTATGCTCTAATAAATTTGTTAGTCTCTAAGGTGCCACAAGTACTCCTGTTCTTCTTTTTATCCCAACTAGAACATACCTCAGGGAAAAGACCTGGACGCCATTGATAGCAGCTCAAGAGAAACACCTGCTCATTGCAAGCAGTGGACAAAACAAAAGCAATGTTCAGATCCTTAATATATGCGATGGAGAATAACATGTTCGGGATATGTATTTAGTTTTGGTCAAGCAGTCATATAGCATATTTAAAAGGGATTTCAAAACAGGCTCAGAGAACGGGGGATGCCATATGCAAATAGAAGAGTTTGGGACTCTTTAGTTTACGTAAGAGACAAAGAAGGGAGCATATGATATAGGAGAGGAAAATAAAAAATGAAACTGATTTACATTCAAATGGACAGTTCCCAACCAGTCCTATCTATAGACACTTAGTGCTCCAAGAGGACTAATTCCCCAACACTGAGTAAAATTGTCAGCAAAACTGATTGGGAGGAAAAAATTAGACAGAAAAATATGAATGAAAAATAATAGTTCTTTGATAACAGTTTATTAGATAGCAGAAGAATCATGATTCCACAGTCAAAAAAGTGAACAACTTTGGGTAAAAACCCAGTTCAGTGGTAAAATGAAGGCAGCAATAACATTTAACGAAGAGGAAAAAGGGAAAATAGATATCCAAGAATAGAGGTCGGAAGTTATGAAAATTCATAATGGACGTTAAGACATCAGGGAACATCAGGGATATGGATCACAAAAAGGACGTTATTAAATATGTTAATGACGAGAAATCCTACAAAGTTTTATGTCAATGTCTGTGTTGAAAAAAATATTAAAAAATAAAGGAAAAGAGTTTCTTTTTTATATGAAAAATGGACAAAGTTAAGAAACAATGGGAAAAACTGGTATGCCAGTCACCAACAGGGTTTATGAAAAACAGGTCTTGTCAAATAAACCTGATTTCATCCTTTTCTGAGAATACAGATTGGTTGTTCAAGTGTACACATTTGATAGATAAATGTGAAAAACGCAGATGCAACAAACCTTGATTTCTCAGAGGCATTTGATTCAGTAGAGGAAAACATTGAGTTAAAAAAAGTAACACCGTATAATATCAGTAAAGAACTTGTAAAATGGACTGAAAAGTGGCTAACTGATGGATCTCAGAAAGCTGTTGTCAATAGGCCTTCGTCAGTAACTGTGGCTATTTGTAGTGGGGTTCTGTTGGGATCAGTTCTAGATCCGATGCTATTCAATATTTTAATCAATGATCTGGAAGGGAATAGAAAATCACTGCAGATAAATATTTGCAATGACCAAATATTGTCAGAGTGGATACAAAAGGCGGACAGGGCAGGCATACCGAGTGATATGGAGCATTTTGAAAGTGGGGCCCATGCAAAAAAAAAATGTTTTAATACAGTTAAATTCAAAATGTTGCTCTAGGAATAAGTAATGCAGGCCCGGCCCACAGACTACAGCACTTTACGTGGAATGCAAGGACCCTGAAAAGGATTTAGGGGTCATTGTGGACTACCAACTCATTGTGAGCTCCCAGGACGACGCTATAGCATAAAGGGATGATGTGGTCCTCGGATAAATAATCAGGGGAATGGTGAGTTGCAGCAGGAGAAGGATTTTACCTCTGCACATGGGATTGGTGAAACAAACTGCATCCAGATCTTGGGTCCACATTTGGAAAAAGATGTTGAAAACTTGGGCAGAAAAGAGACACAAAAATGATTGGGGGATAGAGAAAAAGCCAGACTGTTAGACTTGAAGGTATATATCTCTATAACTTATCAAAAAGATGATCAAACGGAGACTTACATGGGGAGAAAACCAGGGGTAATAATGGAATCTGTAATCTACCAGAGAAAGGCTGAGGAAGATCAATGTCCAAGCTGAAGCCAGGCAAATTCCAGCTAGAAATTAGGGCCAAATATTTAGCTCTGAGAGTGATTAACCACTGGGATACACCGAGAAGGGAAGTGTTGGATTTTCCAATTCCCCATGTTGGCAAATCCAGACTGAATGATTTTTTTGGAAGATCTGCTTGACGGGTTGTTTACACCTAAAATGCTACAGCGTTGCTGCCTGTCATAAACAGATAGTTAAGGGTTAATGCCTCTTTTACCTGTAAAGGGTTTATAGATTCATAGATTCATAGATTCATAGATTCTAGGACGGCAAGGGACCTCGAGAGGTCATCGAGTCCAGTCCCCTGCCCGCATGGCAGGACCAAATACTGTCTAGACCATCCCTAATAGACATTTATCTAACCTACTCTTAAATATCTCCAGAGATGGAGATTCCACAACCTCCCTAGGCAATTTATTCCAGTGTTTAACCACCCTGACAGTTAGGAACTTTTTCCTAATGTCCAACCTAGACCTCCCTTGCTGCAGTTTAAACCCATTGCTTCTGGTTCTATCCTTAGAGGCTAAGGTGAACAAGTTTTCTCCCTCCTCCTTATGACACCCTTTTAAATACCTGAAAACTGCTATCATGTCCCCTCTCAGTCTTCTCTTTTCCAAACTAAACAAAACCAATTCTTTCAGCCTTCCTTCATAGGTCATGTTCTCAAGACCTTTAATCATTCTTGTTGCTCTTCTCTGGACCCGCTCCAATTTCTCCACATCTTTTTTAAAATGCGGTGCCCAGAACTGGACACAATACTCCAGCTGAGGCCTAACCAGAGCAGAGTAGAGCGGAAGAATGACTTCTCGTGTCTTGCTCACAACACACCTGTTAATACATCCCAGAATCATGTTTGCTTTTTTTGCAACAGCATCACACTGTTGACTCATATTTAGCTTGTGGTCCACTATAACCCCTAGATCCCTTCCTGCCGTACTCCTTCCTAGACAGTCTCTTCCCATTCTGTATGTGTGAAACTGATTTTTCCTTCCTAGGTGGAGCACTTTGCATTTGTCTTTGTTAAACTTCATCCTGTTTACCTCAGCCTATTACTCCAATTTGTCCAGATCATTTTGAATTATGACCCTGTCCTCCAAAGCAGTTGCAATCCCTCCCAGTTTGGTATCATACGCAAACTTAATAAGCGTACTTTCTATGCCAATATCTAAGTCGTTGATGAAGATATTGAACAGCGCCGGTCCCAAAACAGACCCCCTGCGGTACCCCACTCGTTATGCCTTTCCAGCAGGATTGGGAACCATTAAGAACAACTCTCTGAGTACGGTTATCCAGCCAGTTATGCACCCACCTTATAGTAGCCCCATCTAAATTGTATTTGCCTAGTTTATCGATAAGAATATCATGCGAGTCCGTATCAAATGCCTTACTAAAGTCTAGGTATACCACATCCACAGCTTCACCCTTATCCACAAGGCTCGTTATCCTATCAAAGAAAGCTATCAGATTGGTTTGACATGATTTGTTCTTCATAAATCCATGCTGGCTGTTCCCTATCACCTTACCACCTTCCACGTGTTTGCAGATGATTTCCTTAATTACTTGCTCCATTATCTTCCCTGGCACAGAAGTTAAACGAACTGGTCTGTAGTTTCCTGGATTGTTTTTATTTCCCTTTTTATAGATGGGCACTATATTTGCCCTTTTCCAGTCTTCTGGAATCTCTCCCATCTCCCATGATTTTCCAAAGATAATAGCTAGAGGCTCAGATACCTCCTCTATTAGCTCCTTGAGTATTCTAGGATGCATTTCATCAGGCCCTGGTGACTTGCAGGCATCTAACTTTTCTAAGTGATTTTTAACTTGTTCTTTTTTTATTTTATCTGCTAAACCTACCCTCTTCCCATTAGCATTCACTATGTTAGGCATTCCTTCAGACTTCTCGGTGAAGACCGAAACAAAGAAGTCATTAAGCATCTCTGCCATTTCCAAGTTTCCTGTTACTGTTTCTCCCTCCTCACTAAGCAGTGGGCCTACCCTGTCTTTGGTCTTCCTCTTGCTTCTAATGTATTGATAAAAAGTCTTCTTGTTTCCCTTTATTCCCGTAGCTAGTTTGAGCTCATTTTGTGCCTTTGCCCTTCTAATCTTGCCCCTGCATTCCAGTGTTGTTTGCCTATATTCATCCTTTGTAATCTGTCCTAGTTTCCATTTTTTATATGACTCCTTTTTATTTTTTAGATCATGCAAGATCTCGTGGTTAAGCCAAGGTGGTCTTTTGCCACATTTTCTATCTTTCCTAACCAGCGGAATAGCTTGCTTTTGGGCCCTTAATAGTGTCCCTTTGAAAAACTGCCAACTCTCCTCAGTTGTTTTTCCCTTCAGTCTTGATTCCCATGGGACCTTACCTATCAGCTCTCTGAGCTTACCAAAATCTGCCTTCCTGAAATCCATTGTCTCTATTTTGCTGTTCTCCCTTCTACCCTTCCTTAGAATTGCAAACTCTATGATTTCATGATCACTTTCACCCAGGCTGCCTTCTACTTTCAAATTCTCAACGAGTTCCTCCCTATTTGTTAAAATCAAGTCTAGAACAGCTCCCCCCCAGGAGCTTTTTCAACCTTCTGAAATAAAAAGTTGTCTCCAATGCAGTCCAAGAATTTGTTGGATAGTCTGTGCCCTGCTGTGTTATTTTCCCAACATATATCCGGATAGTTGAAGTCCCCCATCACCACCAAATCTTGGGCTTTGGAGGATTTTTTTAGTTGCTTAAAAAAAGCCTCATACACCTCTTCCACCTGGTTACGTGGCCTGTAGTAGACTCCTAGCATGACATCACCCTTGTTTTTACCCCTTTTAGCCTAACCCAGAGACTCTCAACACTTCTATCTTCTATGTCCATCTGTACCTCAGTCCAAGTGTGTACATTTTTAATATATAAGGCAACACCTCCTCCCTTTTTCCCCTGTCTATCCTTCCTGAGCAAGCTGTACCCATCCACACCAACATTCCAATCATGTGTATTATCCCACCAAGTTTCAACAATGTCATAGTTGTATTTATTTATTAGCACTTCCAGTTCTTCCTGCTTATTCCCCATACTTCTCGCATTTGTGTATAGGCATCTAAGATACTGGTTTGATCTTTCCTCCCAGTTTTGTCCTGACCCTCCTTTCTCTCTGACAATATAGCCCACACTCCCTCTCGTTTCCGACCCATCTCCCCGGTCTCTATGTTCCCCACTTACCTCTGGGCTTTGCTCACCTGTCCCCTAGGCTAGGTTAAGAAGTTCACCTAGCCTAGCTGACACCTGACCAGATGAACCAATGGGAGAACAAGATGGTTCAAAGGGAAGGAGGGAAGTTCCCTTTGTCTGTTGAGTTTTCACTTTGGACTGGAGTGGGAAAGCTCCAGAATTCAGCCTCTTATGAAGTAGTGAGTATTACTGAAGGAAATAAATAGGTTTATGTTTATTTCTTTGTAACCTGTCTTGTGCAATTAGAGAAATAGTCAAATTGGGTATTTGGGTATTTTTTTGTGTGTTAGTAAGGGTTTGCCTAGGGGAGCACCCTCTGTGTTTGGAATCTGTTGTCTGTGAGAGTAGCTGGTATGCTAATCTCTCCCAGAGGGTTTTCTTTTACCTTTCTTTTCTTTAATTAAAAGCCTTTTTCTTAATACCTGATTGATTTTTCCTTGTTTTAAGATCCAAGGGGGTTGGATCTGGGTCCACCAGGAGTTGGTGGGAGAAAGGAGGGGGGATGGTTAATTTCTCCTTGTTTTAAGATCCAAGGGGTTGGATCTGTGTTCACCAGAAAATTGTGAAGAGTCTCTCAAGGCTACCCAGGGAAGGGAATTAGTGCTTGGGAGTGGTGGCAGCCAGACCAGATCTAAGCTGTTAATTGAGCTTAGAGCTTCTCATGCAGGTCCCCCACATCTGTACCCTAAAGTTCAGAGTTGGGAAGGAACCTGGACACTGCCATAGCACTTCAATATAGACACTAATTACATGGATGGAAGGGGTTCTCCCCTCAGCATAGGTAATCCTCGAGACGTGGTAGCTAGTTTGATCGAAGAATTTATCTCATGCTATCTACACCAGGGCACAGATTATCCAACAAGTTCTTGGGATGTATTGGAGGTATTTTTTGGTTCCACAAGCTGGAGAAGCTACCAGGAGAGAGGCTGTTCTAGACCTGATTTTGACAAAAAAAGGAGGAACTGTTTGAGAATTTGAAAGTGGAAGGCAGTTTGGGGAGAATTGATCATGAAATGATAGAGTTCATGATTCTAAGGAATGGTAGGAGGGAAAAAAGAAAATAAAGCCAAAGGATTTCAAGAAGGCAGACTTTAATAAACTTAGGGAGTTGGTAGGCAAGATTTCATGGGTAGCAAGGTTAAGGGGAAAAATAATAGAAGACAGCAGAAGACTGAAACCAATGGGACAAACTCAAACCCTGACAAAAGTGGCCGGATCCCTCAAATTGACCTGGTGTTACCCGGGGACAGAGGAATAGAAAATAGGGATAATAAACCACCACTCTTAAGAAGTCCCAGAGAACTACTAGGGCTGTACTATTAAACTTGAGATGAATCTGTTATTCACTCTAAGTTGTGTTTTAATTAATATTATCATGTTTAGTATAAAGAAGTTGACATGGGATGTTAAATATGTTAAATATTTTTTATTAATTGTTAATGTTTTTATATAATATAATATAATGCTGTAAAGTCTAGTATGTACAGTTGTCTCTATTCTTGACTGAACCTAAACAGAATATACACAAATAAGGTGCTTTGCATGCTCTGGTCTTTTTTCTTTTCATCAGCAGGTTTAAAAGATATAAAAGGAAGTATTTATTCACCCAACACACAGTCAGCCTGTGGAACTTATTGCCAGAGGATGTTTTGAAGGCCAGTACTATAACTGAGTTCAAAATAGAATTAGATTCCTCAAGGTGAGGCAGGCCTCTGAGTAAAGGGAGTGGGAGTACGGACTCAGAATCTTTTGCTAGCCAATTCCACCGGGGTGGTGCATAAGCCAGGAAAGTTCCACACAAGAGCGGGACCATTGACCTGCTTACACCTGTTAGGAATTCTTGAAAGGACTCGCCTTACTTTTTTTTTTTTTTAGGTGAAACTTTTACCCTTTGAATGTTTGCTCTTTTCCAGTACTCAAGGCTCTTCACATTTCTGGAAAAGTGTGTAATAACCTGCCCCCTCTGCCTGACTGAGGCTGTGTCTATACCACAGACCTTACAGCAGCACAGCTGTACTGCTGAGGATGTACTGAGCTCTCCTACCGACATCACCAACCATCCCCCCAACAAGCCTTTCCTGCTCACGTAGAACTCACCACACTGGTACTTTTTTTTTTTTCACAAAATTGCTAGTGTAGACAAAGCCTGAGTTGCACGCTAGTAAACACGCCCACTGCCTCAAGTCATGTAATAATTAAGAAAATTTCAATTTCTGCTGGTCCTCAGCCTGTAGCAATGCATGGGATTCTTCCATCCTAAGGGCAGGACTCTGCACTTGTCCTTGTTGAACCTCATCAGATTTCTTTGGGCCCCAAACCTCCAATTTAACTAGGTTTCAGAGTAGCAGCCGTGTTAGTCTGTATCCGCAAAAAGAAGAACAGGAGTACTTGTGGCACCTTAGAGACAAACAAATTTATTAGAGCATAAGTTTTCGTGGACTACATCCGAAGAAGTGGGCTGTAGTCCACGAAAGCTTATGCTCTAATAAATTTGTTAGTCTCTAAGGTGCCACAAGTACTCCTGTTCTTCAATTTAACTAGGTCACTCTGGACTCTATCCCAACCTTCCACTGTATCTACCTCTCCCCGCAGCTTAGTGTCATCCATGAACTTGCTGAGGGTGCAATTCATTGCATCATCCAGATCGTTAATGAAGATGTGGAACAAAACCGGCCCAAGGACCGACCCCTGGGGAACTCAGATTGATAACAGCTACCAACTAGACATCTAGCCATGAATCACTACCAGTTGAGACCAACGATTTAGCGAGCTTTCTGTCCACGTTATTATCCATTCATTCATCCAGTGCACTGCTTTTCCATATGTACAGAAGCAGTTATCTCATCACGGAAAGCAACCAGGTTGGTCAGGCATCCAAATATCGCATCAGCCCTTTTTTGCCACAGCATCACACTGGGAGCTCATGCTGTCCACAGTGACCCCCAAATCCTTTCCAGTGTCCCTGCATTCCATAATGCAGTGCCACAGACTTTGGGTTGGACCCACATTTCCCTTTTCTAGAGAACAACTTTGCATTTGACTGTATTAAAACATATTGTATACATGGGCCCAGCTGGACAAACACTCCAAATGAATCGTTACGCCTGCACTGTTCTTCTCATTGTAACCACTCTGCTGATCTTTGGGTCATCATGAATTTTAGCTGCAGTGATTTTCTATTTGCTCCCAGGTCATTGATTAAAATGTTGAATAGCATCCGGCCTAACATCTCCTTTCGCTGACAATGGTCCATTGGCAACTGCTTTCTGAGATCTATCAGTTAAAAAGCTTTTAGTCCATTTTACATGTGCTCTATTGATATTGTATAGTGTTTATTTTTTATCAGAATGTTTTCCCCTATGAAACAAATACCTTCTAGACATTAAAGTCTATTGCATCTCCATGGTTCCCTTGAGCAACCAAATGTGTACTCAAATTAAAGGATGAAAAGAGGTTCATTTGGCAATACCGGGTTTCCATAAACCAAATTGTTGTCTAGAATTAATGATATCCCTAGCCTTTTTTTCCCAAATAATCCAGTTTTTCCTTTGTTCCCTAACTTCGTAAAATGTTTATTTTTAACTTCCCATTGAGTATTTTTATACTTTACATTTACTAAGTACTCACTTGTATTTTTTCTCTCACTCTGCTGGTGCCTGAATTTGTATTTCTGTTTCTGAATGAAATGTGTGGTTGATCGGTCAGTAAGTATCTCTGGTGTTTGTAACTATAAGTTTCTACTATAGATACTATTAAACACCCTCCTTGACTGCTAATGGACTGCAACATATTTCAACACTTCAGGTGATGTGAGTATCTCATACTGCTTGTTTCCAAATGAGAACAAAACTGCTGTGGATAGAATTGAGAGAAAGGGAAGGATACATTTGCAGGCTGGACTTTTCAGTCTAGGTACCACCGTTACATAAGAACATAAGAACGGCTGTACCGGGTCAGACCAAATGTCCATCTAGCCCAGTATCCTGTCTGCCAACAGTGGCTAATGCCAGGTGCCCCAGAGGGAGTGAACCTAAGAGGCAATGATCAAGTGATCTCTCTCCTGCCATCCATCTCCATCCTCTGACAAACAGAGGCTAGGGACACCATTCCTTACCCATCCTGGCTAATAGCTTTTAATAGACTTAACAACCACGAATTTAACCAGTTCTCTTTTAAACACTGTTATAGTCCTAGTCTTCACAATCTCCTCAGGTAAGGAGTTCCACAAGTTGACTGTGCACTTCGTGAAGAACTTCCTTTGATTTGTTTTAAACCTGCTGCCTATTAATTTCATTTGGTGACCCCTACTTCTTGTATTATGGGAATAAGTAAATAACTTTTCCTTATCCACTTTCTCCACATCACTCATGATTTTATATACCTCTATAATATCCTCCTTTAGTCTCCTCTTTTCCAAGTTGAAGAGTCCTAGCCTCTTTAATCTCTCCTCATACGGGACCCGTTCCAAACCCCTAATCATTTTAGTTGCCCTTTTCTGAACCTTTTCTAGTGCCAGTATATCTTTTTTGAGATGAGGAGACCACATCTGTACGCAGTATTCAAGATGAGGGTTTACCATCAATTTATATAAGGGCAATAATATATTCTCAGTCTTATTCTCTATCCCCTTTTTAATGATTCCTAACATCCTGTTTGCTTTTTTGACTGCCTCTGCACACTGAGTGGACATCTTTGATCATTGAGTTATCTTAAGTGCCTATACACAAATGCAAGAAGCCTGGGAAACAAGCAGGGAGAACTGGAAGTCCTGGCACAGTCAGGGAACTATGATGTGATTGGAATAACAGAGACTTGGTGGGATAACTCACATGACTGGAGTACTGTCATGGATGGATATAAACTATTCAGGAAGGACAGGCAGGGCAGAAAAGGTGGGGGAGTTGCGTTGTATGTAAGAGAGGAGTATGACTGCTCAGAGCTCCGGTATGATACTGCAGAAAAACCTGAGAGTCTCTGGATAAAGTTGAGAAGTGGGAGCAACAAGGGTGATGTCGTGGTTGGAGTCAGCTATAGACCACCAGACCAGGGGGATGAGGTGGACGAGGCTTTCTTCTGGCAACTAGCAGAAGTTGCTAGATCGCAGGCCCTGGTTCTCATGGGAGACTTTAATCACCCTGATATCTGCTGGGAGAGCAATACAGCGGTGCACAGGCAATCCAGGAAATGTTTGGAAAGCGTAGGGGACAATTTCCTGGTGCAAGTGCTGGAGGAACCAACTAGGGGCAAAGCTTTTCTTGACCTGCTGCTCACAAACAGGGAAGAACTAGTAGGGGAAGCAAAAGTGGATGGGAACCTGGGAGGCAGTGACCATGAGATGGTCGAGTTCAGGATCCTGACACAAGGAAGAAAGGAGAGCAGCAGAATATGGACCCTGGACTTCAGAAAAGCAGACTTTGACTCCCTCAGGGAACAGATGGGCAGGATCCCCTGGGAGAATAACATGAAGGGCAAAGGGGTCCAGGAGAGCTGGCTGTATTTTAAAGAATCCTTATTGAGGTTGCAGGAACAAACCATCCCGATGTGTAGAAAGAATAGTAAATATGGCAGGCGACCAGCTTGGCTAAACAGTGAAATCCTTGCTGATCTTAAACGCAAAAAAGAGGCTTATAAGAAGTGGAAGATTGGACAAATGACCAGGGAGGAGTATAAAAATATTGCTCAGGCGTGCAGGAGTGAAATCAGGAAGGCCAAATCACACTTGGAGTTGCAGTTAGCAAGAGATGTTAAGAGTAACAAGAAGAGTTTCTTCAGGTATGTTAGCAACAAGAAGAAAATCAAGGAAAGTGTGGGCCCCTTACTGAACGAGGGAGGCAACCTAGTGACCGAGGATGTGGAAAAAGCTAATGTACTCAATGATTTTTTTGCCTCTGTCTTCACGCACAAGGTCAGCTCCCAGATTGCTGCACTGGGCAGTACAGCATGGGGAGAAGGTGACCAACCCTCTGTGGAGAAAGAAATGGTTCGGGACTATTTAGAAAAACTGGACGTGCACAAGTCCATGGGGCCGGATGCGCTGCATCCGAGGGTGCTAAAGGAGTTGGCGGGTGAGATTGCAGAGCCATTAGCCATTATTTTTGAAAACTCATGGCGATCGGGGGAGGTCCCAGATGACTGGAAAAAGGCTAATGTAGTGCCCATCTTTAAAAAAGGGAAGAAGGAGGATCCGGGGAACTACAGGCCAGTCAGCCTCACCTCAGTCCCTGGAAAAATTATGGAGCAGGTCCTCAAGGAATCAATTATGAAACATTTAGAGGAAAGGAAAGTGATCAGGAACAGTCAGCATGGATTCACGAAGGGGAAGTCGTGCCTGACTAACCTAATTGCCTTCTATGATGAGATAACTGGCTCTGTGGATGAGGGGAAAGCAGTGGATGTGTTATTTCTTGACTTTAGCAAAGCTTTTGATACTGTCTCCCACAGTATTCTTGCCACCAAGTTAAAGAAGTATGGGCTGGATGAATGGACTGTAAGGTGGATAGAAAGCTGGCTAGATCGTCGGGCTCAACGGGTAGTGATCAATGGCTCCATGTCTAGTTGGCAGCCGGTTTCAAGTGGAGTGCCCCAAGGGTCGGTCCTGGGGCCGGTTTTGTTTAATATCTTTATTAATGATCTGGAGGATGGTGTGGACTGCACTCTCAGCAAGTTTGCAGATGACACTAAACTAGGAGGCGTGGTAGATACACTAGAGGGTAGGGATCGGATACAGAGAGACCTAGACAAATTAGAGGATTGGGCAGAAAAAAACCTGATGAGGTTCAACAAGGACAAGTGCAGAGTCCTGCACTTAGGACGGAAGAATCCCATGCACTGCTACAGACTAGGGACCGAATGGCTAGGTAGCAGTTCTGCTGAAAAGGACCTAGGGGTCACAGTGGACGAGAAGCTGGATATGAGTCAACAGTGTGCCCTTGTTGCCAAGAAGGCTAACGGCATTTTGGGCTGTATAAGTAGGGGCATTGCCAGCAGATCGAGGAATGTGATCGTTCCCCTTTATTCGACATTGGTGAGGCCTCATCTGGAATACTGTGTCCAGTTTTGGGCCCCACACTACAAGAAGGATGTGGAAAAATTGGAAAGAGTCCAGCGGAGGGCAACAAAAATGATTAGGGGTCTGGAGCACATGACTTATGAGGAGAGGCTGAGAGAACTGGGATTGTTTAGTCTCCAGAAGAGAAGAATGAGGGGGGATTTGATAGCAGCCTTCAACTACCTGAAGGGGGGTTCCAAAGAGGATGGAGCTCGGCTGTTCTCAGTGGTGGCAGATGACAGAACAAGGAGCAATGGTCTCAAGTTGCGGTGGGGGAGGTCCAGGTTGGATATCAGGAAAAACTATTTCACTAGGAGGGTGGTGAAACACTGGAATGCGTTACCTAGGGAGGTGGTGGAGTCTCCTTCCTTGGAGGTTTTTAAGGCCCGGCTTGACAAAGCCCTGGCTGGGATGATTTAGCTGGGAATTGGTCCTGCTTTGAGCAGGGGGTTGGACTAGATGACCTCTTGAGGTCCCTTCCAACTCTGATATTCTATGATTCTATGATTCTATGATCTTCAGAGAACTATCCACAATGACTCCAAGATCTTTTTCCTGACTCGTTGTAGCTAAATTAGACCCCATCATATTGTATATATAGTTGGGGTTATTTTCTCCAATGTGCATTACTTTACATTTATCCACATTAAATTTCATTTGCCATTTTGTGCCCAATCACTTAGTTTTGTGAAATCTTTTTGAAGTTCATCACAGTCTGCTTTGGTCTTAACTATCTTGAGCAGTTTAGTATCATCTGCAAACTTTGCCATCTCACTGCTTACCCCTTTCTCCAGATCATTTATGAATAAGTTGAATAGGATTGGTCAAGGACTGACCCTCGGGGAACACCACTAGTTATCCCTCTCCATTCTGAGAATTTACCATTAATTCCTACCCTTTGTTCCCTGTCTTTTAACCAGTTCTCAATCCTTCCCTTTTATCCCATGACAGCTTAATTTACGTAAGAGCCTTTGGTGAGGGACCTTGTCAAAGGCTTCTTGGAAACCTAAGTACACTATGTCCACTGGATCCCCCTTGTCCACATGTTTGCAGACCCCTTCAAAGATCTCTAAGGCTAGGTCTACACTACCCGCCTGAATCGGCGGGTAGAAATCGACCTCTCGGGCATCGATTTATCGCGTCCCGTCGGGACGCGACAATCGATCCCCGAATCGGCGCTCTTACTCCACCTGCGGAGGTGGGAGTAAGCGCCGCCGACAGAAAGCCGCAGAAGTCGATTTTGCAGCCGTCCTCACAGCGGGGTAAGTCGGCTGCGATACGTCGAATTCAGCTACGCTATTCACGTAGCTGAATTTGCATATCTTAAATCGACTCCCCCCTGTAGTGTAGATGTACCCTAATAGATTAGTAAGACACGATTTCGCTTTACAGAAACCTTGTTGACTATTGCTCAACAGTTTGTTTTTCTAGGGTTACCAAATGAAATTAATAGGCAGCAGGTTTAAAATATATAAAAGAAAGTATTTCTTAACACAACACACAGTCAACCTTTGGAACTCCTTCCCAGAGGATGTTGTGAAGGCCAAGACTATTACAGCTTTCAAAAAAACAACACCTAGATTAATTCATGGAGGATAGGTCCATCAATAACTATTAACCAGGATGGGCAGGAATCATGTCCCTAGCTTCTGTTTGCTGGAAGTTGGGAAAGGGTGATGGAGAATGGATCACTTGATAATTACCTGTTCTGTTCATTCCCTCTGAAGCATCTGACATTGGTCACTATTGGAAGACAGGATACTGGGCTAGATGGACCTTTGGTGTAACCCAACATGGTCATTTTTAAGTTCACTGAGGAAGGAAATGGTCTGCACATGTTTTGCTTTGTTGTATTTACTTGGATCTGAGTATCTCTTCTGCTGTCTAAAGAAGAGGAATTGTTTTAGAACTTATGAATGGGTTTCCAGGGGAGCCAATCTGAGATTGGGCAATTAGGGCAAACTGCAAAGAAAGGGGCTGACAATCCCCCAAATGCGTGGTTATTCTAATACTTGGATTTACTAATGCAGCAACAAAACAGTTTTCACAATGCTTTACTGCTTAGGCAGAAGCCAAAACACAGTTCCCTTAAAGGAACCCAGCCTTGGACTTCCACCAAGACAGCTAAGTCACATATGTTGATGATTATTGAAAATCTTGTTCATCATATAATAAAGTTCTACCAATACCAAAGGGTTACACATCACCTGCCAGGTGAATGAATATTTCAGATATTACCCAGATAGTCACTTAAAAACAATTCCTATTAACTAAACTAGGATTTATTAAAAAAGAGTATTGGTTAAAATATAATTATACACAGAGACATGATTAGAGTTTTTAAGTCAGTTTCATAGTAGAGACAGCTGGCTTCAGAGTTCAAGAGACTATAGTCCAATGTTGAAATATTCATTATCAGGATGGTCCAGGATGTAACTGGAGACCAGAGTCTTATGACTTGAGCTTCCCCCGATGATGCTGAAGCAGATCTGAGATTAAAAGGATCAGATTCCAAGACCACTTTTTACAGATCCTAGGCAGCACAGCAGTCCTTGGGTGAACAATAGGGTTTTGAAGTAATCTTCTATTTCCTAAACAACACTGGTAATTAATTACCTGGATTAACATAAAACTATTATCCATTAAACAGTTAAAGAGAGTTCACCAGAAACCTTAAAAAGACATATAGAAAATGATATTATTGCACACAAGTTCCATCTAATAATATTTCCTTTTCATCTCTGAAATAAACAAATACATCTCTAGACAGGAAACCTTTGGTTAAACTGCTAACCTCTAACAAACTGTCAGTAAATATAGACTACTAGAATCACTAACTTCTTCCAGTTCTTTAATAATACAAGTCTACATTTCAAAGCTCTAGCCTATCTATGATGGAATGGCCCTAATTACCATTTACATACTTTTCTAACCTGTCCCTAAAAGGTGAATCTGGTCAATAGCCTGCAAGTTGCTTAACTCTTTCTGGCCATGTGTCACACAACCCCTTTTGCAAGGCCTGGGGCTGTTTGCTTTAGCGATCATTGTGGTGACGACGCAGGAAAGGAAACAGAACGCCAGGTCTGTGGTAGCTAGAGAGCTTTACAAGCCTCTTGCAAAAAGCCTCCCAGGAAAACTTTTCCTGGGGTTTTTATTTCTCTCCTTACTTTGTTTACAACTCTTCTTAGTGGTTACATTCTTGCGCATAGAAGAGCCAGGCAGTATACATGCACATAAGATAACGAACCCATCTCTTGAGCGCGTGAACACCAGCTGCGAGGGTACAATCAAATCAGCCAAATAAGTTTCCCAAACACAAACGCTGGATTGAAGGTCACTCCTGCCTCGTAGCCATGGGAGCAGTTTGCCGCGCCTGTGGACTGGCGATTCGGGAGCTATGCATCTCTACAGATCATGTGACCTGAAAAGGAGAAACTGGAAACAGAGTGCGCCCAAAGGGGAGCTCTGGCAATGGTCTGCTGAAGCAATTGGAGTGTCTGGGCGAGCCGAGCCAAAGCTAGCCACAGGGCCTTTGTGCTTGGTGTGGATGTTTCCGCTCCCAGAAACAGGCACCAGAACGGAAGCTGCACTGCGAGAGTGGGCCTAGAAACCCAGAGCCAGGGGCAGGGCCTGAACAGTGCTGTGACTCAAAAACACATGGGTCTTGTGCGTGGGCTACAAACACACTTGGCTGGTGAGTGTGCAGCTGCATGATCTTGAGCGGAGCTGTGACAGCAAACCTGGAGAAGTGACACAGATGTGAAAGGGGAGTGGGTTTGGCCAAGGAGGTGCCACAAGATATTTTCTACACCCAAATCTGTGCTTTCATTTCAGAATTAATCCAGAATTTTCCCTGAAGGAAATGTTTCTGGAACACACAGTGCCAGTTTGGGGTCAGGGAGAGAGTTTGTGTCTCCCTTGGAAAGTGCTCCCCAGAACGCCTTTCTGGTGGGTTTTGTCCCATCTCTCTCTCTCTCTCTCTCTCTCTCTCTCTCTCTCTCCTGGTGCATTTAGGTCCATCTCTCTCTTTCCTTTGTAACTCTCCCCCCCACACACACATGTGCCTCCCTCTCTTTATCACTTCTAAGTCCCTGGCCATTACCAACTAGCAGCCTGCAGCGATGGTAGCCTGTAGTCTAGCCTACTTGCTTCCCTACATATCTTTTCTTACAAGTTTCGTATAAGTTTTCTTCTGGGATTCATTATTTGTTTTATTAAGAAGTTTACAGGTTTATATTACAGTCTATTTCACCTGGAACACAAGGGACCTGGACACCACGTCCTGTATGTTGAGCTAAAGTAGTTAACACATATGAAAAGGGTTGGAGAAAAGTGCAGATAGAGCCTCCTGTTGAAGTTGTGGAGGAGTTGGAAGAGGGGCTGCAACCCTGCACATTCTAAATATGTGTGCACCAGGGTCTGCCTCATGGCACAAAATGGGCAGGCATCTGGAATGGGGGTGAATTGTGCCATGTACATGCCCGTGTGCATAGTTCTGTGAGGAAGCCACCAACCGATATCCCCAGTGGTCTGTGGGACAAAGGTGTACTACTTTCTGGCCCACCGGGGCTCCTCACTCGCCAAAGGTGGTACTAGGTCCTGCAACTTGGTATCAGGGCATATGAGGTAGTGAAGCATGTAGAGCATGTTCATGTAAAGTTGTTCTCTTGGTGGAATTCAGAAATGAACCAGATGCGGGGTGTGCATCCTGCATGGATTATGAAAAGGACTGTGTCGGGGGACTCATGGGCAGGAGCCCAATCAAGAATTCCAGAGGTCCTGGGGGGAGGGGTGGATGGGAAGCACCCTCTTGTAGGACCCCTTCTAGTGGTAGGCAATAAGGTGGCCCCCACCTCCTGGAGTATGCGCAGGGAGGTCTGAAGGCTGAAGAGACCCAGTGAGCACTGAGATGAAAGAGGCCATCATGGCCACTAAATCGTGGGCTGAAAACTGGGTCAGCTGAATGCTGGAGGAGTGGGCCCAGGCAAGGTGGAAACAAAATAGATACACGAGGTCCAACCAGGAGTAGCACAACTGATCAACCTCTACCTGGATATAGGTAAAGGAGGAATTGTCATCCGGGTGTTGGTTGCACCAGACATCCACCAGGGAGTGATGATTGATGATATCTCTGAGGCTGCCCACAGCAGCCTGGCTGCTGTCGATCTCTGAGTGATTCTAGTCCTCAAATATGGTATTAAAATCTCCACTCAGGACCAGGCATTAGTGAGGATCCAAGGTGCCGAGGAAGGCAATGACTGTTGTGAGAAACACAGCCACTCTGGGTCTGCATTTGGGGGTAGACATTGAACAGATTCAACGTCAGCCCCTCCACACAGGACTGAAGGTGCAGCAGGCAACCTGGCACGGCCTCGTCAGCTCCCAGCATCTCAGGCTGTAGGTCGGGGGAGAACAGGGTGGTCAACCCAGCTGAATGAGTGCTGAGGTGTCTAAAATGTACCCGGTACCCCGACTTCAGCCGCCAACTAGTCTCAGCGGCTGGATTCCTGTGGGTTTCCTGCAGGCAAACCACAGAGCACCCACCCTAGAGCCTCTGGTGTTCAATTTTGAAAAAATGGTTGGCTTCGTTCTGAAGCTTGAGGAGGATCCTAGCGGTAAAGACGATTCCCAGCTGGCCTTGCAACAATCGCGACTCTACTGGTGGCACTGCACAACTTGTCTCTATCTCCAGAAAGGGAAAGGGAGGTGGATGGAAAAGAGCAGCCCCTAAAGGGTCAGAGAGGGGAGAAAAAAACACCCCCAGAGGTTCCTCCAAAGACAGGGGAAATGAAAGAACTCCAGGGCAGCAGCAGTATGGAAGATGGAGGGGACAAAAATGAGTAGGGCTTCCGTTCCCCTCTGCTCCTCTTCCGCTGCTCCACATGAGTCACATGGTGATCGCCATGTTCTCTTCATTCCCTCTGAAGCCCCTGGCACTGGGCGCTGTCAGAAGACAGGCTACTGGCTACATGGAACATTAGTTTTACCCAGTATGGCCATTCTGATTGTCTTATTTCGACCCCAAATGTATTTGCCCCCACTGTAACCCACTGTACCCCATTCCTCTCCCAGAGCTAACATAGATCCCAGGAGTCCTGATGGGGTTTCCCTCTCCACAGAGTTAGACACAAAGTAAGAATAAACATTACAATGTTAACACTAACCAGTGTCCTTAAATGACTTGCCATAAGATGTGAGCACACATTGGTTTTAGAGATGACTGGATCGCAGCTGACAAGGGGAGGGGAAGACAGGAGCAAGTGACGGGGCAGCCCTTTGGGGAGAAGACACACAGCAGGGTCGAGGCTTGAGAAGAAGAGATGGGGCAAGATTGCAATTTCAGGGATCCAGCTACCAGCAATTAGAAAAGTGGCAACCCAGTGTAGTAGTGTACATACACTGACTCCCCATTTCATCACATTGACACAGCACATTAACAACTTAATATCTCTGTGTGTCCAGTAAGTGATTCAGGGAACAGGCCCCAGCACCATGCACCAGCCAGCTCTGCACAGAGCTCAATCTCAGAGCCAGAGCACAAGAAGAAAACATTTAGGTCTCTTTATGAGAAAAGAGATGGAGCAGCCGGTCCAGGATCTGTTTCGTCCTCACCCCATAAATGATGGGGTGTAGCATAGGAGGCACCAGCAGGTAAACATTAGCAAAGAGAATCCGTATATGCAGTGGCACATTTTGGCCAAACCGCTGTGTGAGAGATGAGAAGAAATCTGGTATGTACAAAATTAAAATGGCACAAAGATGAGAGATGCAGGTCCCAAAAGTTTTGAGCCGGGCATCCTTTGTGGGAAGGCGGAAGATGGCCCGGAGGATCAGAGTATAGGACACGGCGATAAAAAACACATCCATTCCGATCACAGAGACAAGATTAAACAGGCCATAGTAACTACTGATGCGGATGTCAGCGCAGGCCAGGTTCACCACAGCTATATGCCGACAATAGGAGTGGGGGATGATGTTGGTTCTGCAATATGGCCACTGCCTCGCCAGGAAGGGATAGGGTAATGTGAGTATGCCACTGCGCAGCACCAAGCCCAGGCCTATCTTGGCCACAACAGAGGTTGACAGGATGGTGGAATGTCTCAGGGGATGGCAGATGGCCACGTAGCGATCAAAAGCCATGGCCACGAGGATTCCAGACTCCATCGCTGAGAAGGAGTGAACAAAGTACATCTGGGTGAGGCAGGCACTGAAACTGATCTCCCTGGAATTGAACCAGAAGATGCTCAGCATTTTGGGCATAGTGGATGTGGAAATGAGCAGGTCGGTGACGGCTAGCATGCAGAGGAAAAAGAACATGGGCTCGTGGAGGCTCGGCTCCCTGTTCACGATGAACAGGATAGTGAAGTTCCCCAACAAGGCTATGGCGTACATGATGAAGAAGGGGATGGAGATCCAGATATGCACTGCCTCTAGGCCAGGAATGCCAAGTAGGATGAAGGTGGAGGGGTTGGTGAAGTCAGTTGTGTTGGAATCTGACATGGAGTGGTCAAGGTGTCCAACTCTGAGGTATAAGGGTGTCTCCTGCTTATACCGTACGTTCCCCTGACTTTCTTTTTGTTCTCAGGGTCTCTGGTGATGGTCCCAGTAGAAATGACTGAATGGAGAGAAAACATTAATATGAGACATTGCATGCACTAGCGGAGGCTGTTCTCATGAGAGAAGCATTTTGATCGCACTTCACACACTGAAAAATGACATTTTAATTATTTAGAGAAAATAACTATGAACAATGACCCTACTAAATCCAATTCCATATTTTTATTGTTGTCCCTGGGTTAATAATTCCTACACTTGGTCGTGGGGGAGCCTTAATAGGCACCAGCAGGGAACACAAGTGTGGATACTGGTTATCCATCATTGTTCCTTAATGCAATGAGAGCCAGGATAGGGAGTCCATACTGTAGGGTGTTCCCCATTCATCCAGTTACTCAAAATCTGAGAGTGAAAATAAACAAACTTTTTGGAAGACATGTGCTGGGAGAAACATCCCAACTAGAACACACCTCAGGGAAAAGACCTGGGCCCCATTGATAGGAGCTCAAGAGAAACACCCCGATCATTCGCAGCTGTGGACAACACAAAAGTTGTCCCTAAAATGTGGGATGGAGAATAACATCTTCGGGATATGTGTCTTGGTCACCCAGTCTCTACTAAGGATACACCTCTACCCCGATATAATGCTGTCCTCGGGAGCCAAAAAATCTTACCACGTTATAGGTGAAACTGCGTTATATTGAACTTGCTTTGATCCACCGGAGCGCGCAGCCCCGCCCCCCCCCCGGAGTGCTGCTTTACCGCGTTATATCTGAATTCATGTTATATCGGGTCACTTTATATCGCGGTAGAGATGTACAACATATATAAATGGGATTTCCAAGACAGTCTCTGAGAATGGGACAGGCTGCTATATGGAAACATATAGAAAAGTCTGGGACTCTTTAGTTTATACAAGAGACAAAGAAGGGAGCATATGGTATAGGAGAAGAAAATAAAAAATTAAACTGATTTACATGCAAATGGACAGTTCCCAACCAGTCCTATTGATAGACACTTAATGGTCCAAGAGGACTAATTCCCCAAAGCTGAGGAAAATTGTCAGCAAAACTGATTGGGAGGAAAAAATTTAGACAGAAAAATATGAAAGAAAATTGGTAATTCTTTGATAACAGTTTATTAGATAGCAGGAAACTCATGATTCCACAGTCAAAAAAGTGAACAACTTTGGTTAAAAATGCAGTTCAGTGGTAAAGGGAAGGCAGCAATTGGGGGCATGTGTGTGTGTGTGGGGGGGTAGCAATACATAACAGAGAAAAAGGGAAAATAGTCACCCAAGACCAGAAGTTAGATAGCTTAGTGGTTTGAACATTGACCTACTTAACTCAGGGTTCTGAGTTCAATCCTTGAGGGGGCCAGTCTTGGATCTGGGGTGAAATCAGTATTTAGTCCTGCTAGTGAAGGCAGGGGGCTGTATTCTCTGACCTTCCAGCTCTATGAGATAGGTTTATCTCCATTTATTATTAAATTGCAGCCAGGGTGGTTTAGGTTGGACATTAGGAAAAACTTCCTAACTCTCAGGGTGGTTAGGCACTGGAATAAATTGCCTTGTTTAGGTTGTGGAATCTCCATCATGAGAGATTTTAAAAAGCAGGTTAGACAAACACCTGTCAGGGATGTTATACATGGTGCTGGTCCTGCCAGTTCTATATTTCTATGATACAGCTACATCTCTCTGGGGTGTGGGTTTTTTTGCTGTTTAAAAGTAGGCAAATGCGATGTATGTTATATTAGCAAAGTATAACATTCAACTCACAGTACATGATAGGATTCCTCGACTCCGTGCGGGTTAGGTCTCGATTGGAGTAATGTGTCCAGTTTTGCTCACCAATATATAGAAAGGATGTAGAGAAACTGGAAAGGATCCATAGGCATTGCGGAGAAATGTTATTCAGGGGATGGAATGCAAGCCGTATGAGCAAGCTGAAGTCACCAGTATGTTTATTTGGAAAAAGGAGATTAATGGGGGACATGAAAGTGGTCTTCAAATACTTGTAAGGCTGCCATAAAAAGGTGGAGGAAAGTTATTCTGTCTTACCACAAAGGTGCAGGACAAGAGGCAATGGGTTCAAATTCCAGCCTAGCAGATTTAAATTAAATGTGAGGAAAATCTTCCTAACTTTAAGTACAGGAGGCCAATGGAACAGACTCCCCGGGAAGTCATGAAAGCGCCTTCTGTGGAGGTTTTCCAAAGACATGTGAATAGCCATCAGTCTCAGAGGACTAAGACAAAACAAATCCTGCATCTTGTCAGGGGGATTGACTAGCTGTCCTTTGCATTCCCTTATAACTCTATGGCTCTATCATTCTATGATGTAAAATCCTAGTGTAGACCAGGCCTTAGTCACACACAAGTCTTTCGGCTCAATACGGAGGTAACTGAGTGAAATGTAATGGCCCGTATTTTACAGGAGGACAGACTGGATAAATGGTCCCTTCTGATCTTAAAATCTATGGATTTATTGATAAAGAAAGTAGATCAGGCATTTATGTTTAATGTGTCTCATAACATGGACAAGGAAACATTTAGTAAATTGAAAGTGTGAACATATAACATTGAGAAAAGATAATTGCTAACATAATTCATGTTTGGCCTGTAGAACTCCTTGGTACCAATATTAGTGGAGCGAAAAGCATAGAAGAATGGGATTCACAAATGGATTAGCCACTGTAGGTGGTGCTGGTGGCATCACCTTTAGTTAAGGCTGTCTGACACCTTCCATTAGAAGATCTCATTTTCAGTTGCTTATAAGTTTGCCAAATTTTGGGTGATTGGGCTGAAATTTCCCATGCTGGGTCTATGCTTTGAGCAGAATTGGTTTTTGAAAGTTTGAGGCATAACAGTTCAGCCGACTTCTGGAGTGAAGCTAGGAGAAAGTATGTGTTACCCATGTTGAAAAATTCTTATTATTGTTCTAGTGAGGAACAGTTGCACCTCAAAGCTTTCTAGCAGATAAAAGTCAGGTAGCAGCCCCTCTGCCCCATTAACAGACAGAGCCCTGAAATGCAAGAGGAGGGGGTGACAGTGTCTGTGTATTAGCTCACAGCTGGCTCCTGACGTCTGTACTCCATTCTTGCTCCAAGGGAAGTTTGGCATCACTGGGGCCTGAGCAAAGTATAGATGGTGGTCTCAGAATTCAACCTTGTATTGCTAATCTAAAAACATCTTTCATCCTGAAGGATTCACTGTGCCACTGAAATGCACCACCTTGGGGCTGGAGGCCATCAGGCGGGATGTGCAGGGGTACACGGAAATCAGTGACATTTTGGCCAGTGATTCTTTAGCAAACTCAGCACTTATGGCAAGGGCCGTGGGATGTGTCATGGCTGTGCAGAGCAGAAAGGACCACAGACTTACTCTCTATCGCACCACACCCACGTTGCACAGGGTTTGTCGATCAGGTGAGCTCATCAGCAAGAGAGGGGTACCTGTGAATTCTGAGATGGAAGTGTCCTCCCCGGGAATCCCCCTCAGGTAGCCGTGTCCCATAGCTCTCTCACCCCAGCATCTTCAGCAACGTCCCATGCAAAGAGCTGACACAGGGGTGGGCACAGTTTATAATATAGCTCTGTGTAATCCCATTGGGGTTCGCTCAGCCTCTAGAGGAGAAAGCATCTGAATGTAAATAGGCTGTAGACAAGCATGTCTCCTCTTCTTTGCTAATTATCCAGCTTTAGGAGTAAACAGTGATTAAGGGACCTTCCCAAAGGGAGATGAGAACTCCTGGGCTCTGTGCTGAGTCAGAGAGGAATTGGCTGTTTGTGTATTTGTGTATTTAGAAAATATACACACATGAGAAAGAAAATAAGGGATAATGCCTAGATGTCCATAGGGTCTGGTACCCTGTAAATGCCCAGGATAGATGGGTAGATAGGAGATGGTCAGATCTCGAGAAAGATGACTGCGGGAAGACATGAGCACTTTCTACAGACATATGGGACTAGGTGATATGTAATCAGAGATCAATAAATCTCCTCACTATCATCATACTCAGCAGCACCCTTCATTGAAGGATTTTCAAAACAGATAGCAAAGGAAAGTCTTTTTTGAAAATATCCCCAATATGCAGATAGGTAAACTGAGGCATGGGGAGATATGAGCTGGTGAAGGTCACACACAGAATGGGAGACATGATTACGGAAAAAACCCAGGAGTCCTGACTTCCCTGCTGTAACCACAGTCTCTCCATCACACCAAGAGGGAAATGGACTCCCGCTCTTTCAGGGACTGTTCATTGGGTGGGATGCAGAGGAAAGGCTGGAAGAGGCTTTGCCATCCTGTCAAGGTGAATCTGAGGTTTTCAGAAATAGCTGGAGGTTGTGAGCTCCCCACTCTTGTGAGATGTGAATTCCAGGACTCCACTTCCACTGCCACTCAGAAACCTGCCAACGCATCACAGTCACTGGGGTCGCCTCAGGGGAACAGACGTAGGCTATGTCCACACTTGCAGATGTAACGATCCGGGAGTTAACCCCCCTCAGAGAGCGCTGCAGGGACAGGGCTGCTGTGTGTTCACACTGTGAGCTGCCAGTGCAATGGCATGGCCAGACTTGCTTCACTTGCAACGGCATTCAGAGAGGTGCACTCTAGGCAGGATTCTCACAGAGCATCTCCTTCCCCTTTAGCCACAGAAGTTTGTGGGAAGGAGGCAGAGGGTCATGGGGCAACCTGGGTCCTGTCCCAGTGCCCTGTCATGTATTGCTTCACATCCCAGCAGTCCTTTTCCTACTATCTGCATTTGGCGCCATCTTTCAACAGTTTTTGTACTGCACACTCTGTCCAAGTTTACGGTCTGTGGGAACGGATCTCGAACGGTTGATGAATATGCTGATGGGTCTCACTAACATGTCACGAATGGCAGTCCAGCTACTCGTTAAATGACAAAGTGAGGATGAGGAGTCCGACGAAGATGTTGACATGCATAGTAGAGACAACACGAGCTTGCTTGTGGCATGCCCGGATCTGCTGACCACAGTGGAACGCCACTTTGGGGCTCAGGAAACAAGTACTGAGTGGTGGGATCATATCATCATGTAAGTCTTGGATGACGAGAAGTGGCTGCAGAACTTTTATATGAGAAAATACACTTGCATGGGACTGTGTGATGAGCACGCCCCACCCTGTGGCATGAGGACATGAGAATGAGAGCTGCTCTGATGATGGAGAACGACATAGCGATTGCACTGTGAAAGCTGGCTACTCGAGACAGCTACCGATCAATTGCTAACCAATTTGGAGGGGGCAAGTGGACCGTTGGAGTTTGCAGGGCCATTAATCATACCCTGCTCAGAAAAATAACGTTACTGTTGGCAACGCATGTGACATTGTGGATGGCTTTGCGCAGATGGATTCCCTAACTGTGGAGAGGCGATAGTTGGCACGTATATTCCAGTTCTGACACCAGATCACCTAGCCTCCAAATACATTAACAGGAAGGGGTATTTCTCGATGGTTATCCAAGAGCTTGTGGATAACCATGGGTGTTTCACAGACATTAACGCAGGCTGGTCCAGAAAGGCGGGGGGCGCGGGCATGGAGCTGCTCCCTATACAGTGTTAGGAATGCCTGAATCGAGTCTGCTTGGCGCTCCCTAGTGTTTAGGAGCTGCACTGCAGTTTCATGCCATAAATCTGCGCTCTCCTGGCATGTACCTTCCTTTCTTTGTACCGTCACTCGTGCATTTTTTTGATTTTCAGCAAAGGACTGCTGCATAACTTCATGAAGAATGTCCTCTTCGCTTTTCTGAGGCCACTTCTGTTCCGCCAGCGGATATGAGAAGGACTGTGATCCTGAGGTTGCATTTGTGAAGTCAAATGCAACATTTTTCAGAGGCACCATTATTAACACTAGGCAGAACAATGATACAGCTGATCACAAAGACAAGCACAATTCACATACCTAGCACAAACACAAACTGCCTGTCCCAAGATATGCATCCGAAGAATTCACCCACAAAAGCTCATGCTCCAATACGTCTGTCAGTCTATAAGGTGCCACAGGACTCTTTGCTTCTTTTACAGATCCAGACTAACACGGCTACCCCTTTGATACTTGTCCGAAGATGAGGCCACCTAAAACATTGGACTTCTAATCTGATGAGAGCTCATGGAGGCATAGAGCAACATGTCCAGAGGAGACTGAAACCAATGGGACAAACTCAAACCCTGACAAAAATGGCCAGATCCCTCAAATTGACCTGGTGTTATCCAGTGTTATCCAGGGACAGGGGGGAAAAAATACAGGTAACGAACCAGCACTCTGAAGAAGGTCCCAGAAAGCTACTAGGGGTAGACTGAGATTAATCTGTTATTGGTTCTAAGCTGTGTTTTAATGAATATTATCATGTTTTGTATAAAGAAGGGGACATGATGTGTTAAATATGTTAAATATTCTTTTATTCACTGTGAATATTTTTATATAATATAATGCTTGTAAATCTCTCTATTATGTACATTATCTCTATTCTTTACTGAACCTAAACAGAATAGAAATCCAAATAAGGTGCTTTGCATGTTCTGATCTATTTTCTTGTTATCAGGAGGTTTAAAACAAATAAAAGGAAGCATTTCTTCACACAACACACCATCAACTGGTGGAACTCCTTGCCAGAGGATGTTTTGAAGACCAATACTATAATAGGTTTCAAAAAAGAATTCAATTCCTCGAGGTGAGGCAGACCTCTGGGTAAATGGAGTGGGAGTAAGGACTCATATCCTTTTGCTAGCCAGTGACCGCTCTATGCCTATGGGAGCTAGCTCTCCTACCGACATCATCAAACCAGCCCCAACATGTAGCACTCTCCACACCTGTGCTTTTTATTGTTGTTTTAACAAAAGTGCTAGGGTAGACAAAGCCTAGTAAAGAATTCCACTGCCTCAAGTCCTGCCACGTTTAAGAAGATTTCAATTTCTGCTGGTCTTCTTTCTCAACAAGCCCAGCTCTTGAATAGATCTATCTCAAAACTCTCTCTGGATCCCTTCTGGGAGATAAGTGTTATCTCTGCCCTCTCCTCTGGTCACCCCTATGGTACCAGGGGTTGTCCTGGGAATTCACGAGAAGAAGGCTCTGTCTGCACCCTAAGAAGGGAGGCATGATTAGATCTAAAGCAGTGCTACAAAAGCAAATGGAGAGTGATCTGCTCCCAGATGTGTCTCTAGCCCATTCTCTTTAGCTCCAGTCTAGTTCCCCTGAATATGTGCTCTAGTCTTAAAGGCCCAGGACATATTTCTAACAGCCAGGGCAGGGCTGTACATTTCAGTCCCACACAGCAGTCTATGTAGCCACCCATTCTTAGAGCTGTTACTCCCCCATCTCCCCGCCTGCCCCTTTCTGTTTTTTTGCACACACTAGCTGTGTCTTGTCTTAATTTGATTTATAGGCTCCTTAGGGCAGGGGTTGTTTCTCCTTCTCTGTTTGCAAAAATCCCAGCACAAGGGGCCCTGGACTGGAGTGGGGCCACAATATTAGTAAGGATCATAAATAATAAACACAAAAATCCAGCCAAATCAGGGCCTGCCCCACCCCTTTTCATTTAGCTACAGACAAAAGTCAAGCCATGCTCGCCATCTACAGAGTGTTAGTAACTTGAATACAGATGGACATGGCACCCCTGTTCAACCTGGCTAGGATAATTCATTCAGTCTCATTCCTGTGCTTAAAAGCCCAGGTACCCCACACCAGAGAAATAACCATAATGAACCTGATGAGCAGGCAGAGACTTCAGCTATGGGAATCCAAATGCCCTCCAGCCGGGGAAGTCCTGGAAAATCTGACTCAGTCTGGAACCTTAGAATGAATTGAGACAGAGAGAAGAAATCCAATGCAAGCACTAACCCAGTGTCTATCCTGTCTACAGGCCACCCCTTGTTATAGGGCAGCTTTGGGAAGAGGGTGAGGCCTCTGTCCTCAGGACAGGCTCCCAGTTGTACTCTAGCCATAGGAACATTCTGCTGATGTTGCCTTTACTGAGTCTGTTCCTCAAAATCAACTGCAGTGACTGAGACCTGTTGGCAGCTTTCTGAGAGGGAGCAGAAGTAGAGTCCCAGGGTTTACACTTCCCAGGAGCGAGGAGCTCACAAACTCCAGCTAGTTCTGAAACCTGCTGCCTTGGTGCTGCCCCTGTGACCTGCTGTTTCTACAAAGAGCTGGACACAATACTTGGGGACGACCCCACCTCCACTCTGAAGGCCATCATGGACACTTCAGAGCCCAGTTCAACAAGGCAGGCAGAGGAGGAAAGTGGGAGCGAGGGTGCTGAGGAGGAGGGGGACAGCCTGGCTTCCCTAGATGCATGCAACCAGGAGCTGTTTTCAGGCCAGGAGGAAGGTAGCCAGTCACAGCAGCCAGTGCTTGGGAAAGAACAAACACCAGAGGAGGTGCCTGGTAAGCGGCTTTTATTTGGGGAAGAAAGTTGTTCGGTGTGGGCTCTTGGGACGAGGGTAGAGCTGCATGCATGCCTGGATGTGCAATAGGGCATTGATGTGCTCTCTCACATTGTGGTAATCGGCCTCAGTGATCTCTTCAAAGGTCTCATGCAGAAGCTGGGCAATCCGCTTGTGCAGGTTCCTTGGCAGAGCTACTGTGCTCCTTGTCCCAGTAAGGCTAACACGTCCACACCACTGTGCTGTGAGGGGCGGAGGGAGCATTGCTGTACACAGGAAACCTGTATATGGGCCAGGGCGGAAGCTATATTGTAGTAGAAGATCCTCTCTTGCTTCCCAGGTCACCCTCAGCAGCGAGATAACTTCCAGGAAGAACTCCTGTGGAAAATATGGGACAATATTCAGTATAAGGGCCCCCTGCAGCTGTTGGCTCTCCCCAAGGCACCGAACCCCAGAGGACAGTACGGACGTGAAACAATCAGTCCCCCTTGCCCCTGTGCTTACTCACCATTTTGGGGCTCCTGTGGGTTCTGCGCTCACTTTGGGACGGGCAACTTCTGCTATTACATACACTGTACTTGTCTTTAAGTACTGCAGAATCATTGCTCTGTCTGGTGTGAACAATGCTGCCTCTGTTAAGTGTTGCCTTTTGGCTTTACAGATGCAACCTTGAGATCCCAGCCGTCCTTGTTATCACCGGCCAAAAGACTCCAAAGAATCAGGAAGTGTCCCCGAAGAAGCAAGAGGACATGGTGCATGATGTCACACCGCAGTCCCTTAATGAAAATCAAGAAGTGCAGGAGTGGCAGGAGAGCGAAAGGAGGCTCCGCCAGCAGAATGCGGATCGTCGGCATCAAAGCACCGAGCGGCTGCTAAGCATCATGGAGCACCAAGCGGACTCGATACAGGCATTCACAGCAATTGAATCGTAGCACTGCAGGTGGAACACTTCAGCGCCCGTCCCCCCCTCAGCCCTTGTCCCAAAACTCTTTCCCTTGTGCCCCCATCTCACCGCCAACCCACTTTCCCCCATATCTGGGTTCTTATCACCATCAGCTGCCTCCAACAGCTGTAGCTTCACCACCCAGCCTTGCAAACTACGACCCTTACCCACTGCACTCAACCCTCATCACCATGCATTTTAGCCAGCCTGAAGCACAGCCATCATTGCATGCACTCCAGACAGGAAGGCTGAGTATGATACACAAATCTGTGATTGTCCCGTTCCCCACCCCCTTTCCTCATCCCAAACAGCACAGGTGTGTTGTGCCCCTTCTCTTTCCCAAGAAGTTGTGTTTCTTTTCAATAAATGAATTTTCTTTTCAATAAATTAAACTAATATGGAGATATACCTATCTCATAGAGCTGGAAGGGACCTTGAAAAGTCATCAAGTGCAGCCCACTGCCTTCACTAGCAGTACAAAGTACTGATTTTCACCACATCCTCTGGCCCAGAGTTGCACGGATTTACTGTGAAGAAATACTTTTTTTGGTTTGAAAACTGATGCCTATTAATTTCATTGGGTGACTCCCAGTTCTCTCTGTTATGTGAAGGAGTAAATAACATTTCCTTATTGATTTTTTTTTCGCTGCAACTCTGCTCTGCTGCTATTGACTCAATAGTGAATTTCTCCATGTTGTCTGCATTGTGCTCCCTGGTAAGTTACTTGCATCTGAAGAAGTGAGGTTCTTACCCACGAAAGCTTATGCTCCCAATACTTCTGTTAGTCTCAAAGGTGCCACAGGACCCTCTGTTGCTTTTTACAGATTCAGACTAACACGGCTACCCCTCTGATACTCAAGCTCTAGACAGGAATCATTTGGTTACACTGTTAAGCTCTAACAGGCTGTCGGTAAATGTAGACTAGTAAAGTCACTAACTTCTATCAGTTCATTAATAATACAAGCCTACATTTCAAAGCTGTAGCCTATCTAAGATGGAATGGTCCAAATTACCATTTACATATTTTTCTACTCTGTCTCCAAAGGTTGAATCTGGGTCAATAACCTGCAAGTTGCTTAACTCTTTCCTGCGTCATTCAACCCCTTTTGCAAGGCCTGGGGCTGTTTGGTTTAGCGATCGTGTGACCCGAAAAGGAGAAACTGGTAACAGTGTGCTCAAGAGGAAGTTCTGGCAATGGTCTCCTGAAGCAATTAGAGCGTCTGGGGGAGCTGAGCCAAAGCTAGCCTAAGGGCCTCAGTGCTTGGTGTGGAGTTTTCTGCTCCCAGATGGAGGCACAAGAACAGAAGCTGCACTGCGAGAGTGGGCCTAGAAACCCAGAGCCAGAGGCAGGGCCTGAACAGTGCTGTGACTCAAAATCACATGGGTCTTGTTTGTGGGCTCCAAACATGGTTGGCTGGTGAGTGTCCAGTTGCATGAGCTTGAGCGGGTTTGTGACAGCAAACCTGGAGCTGCTACACAGATGTGGAAGTGGAGTGGGCCTGGCCAGGGAAGTGCCACAAGATATTTTCTTCATCCAAATGTGGCTCCTCTGCGGTCTGTGTATCCCCAAATGCTCTCGTTCCAGAACTGATCCATCCAAGCTTCCCTGGGGGAAATGTTTCTGGCACACACAGTGCCTGTTTGGGGTCAGGAAGAGAGTTTGTGTCTCCCTTGGAAAGTGCTCCCCAGAACAGCAGAGACAGGGAGTCCCTGTTCTAGTGGGTTTCATCCCATCTCTCTCTCTCTCTCTCTCCTGGTGCATTTAGGTCCAGCTCTCTCTTTCCTTTGTAACCCCACCACCACCCCGCCCCCCCTACACACGAGCCTCCCTCTCTGTCTCTCACTTCTAAGTCCCTGGCCATTACCAACCAGCAGCCTGCAGCTGTGGCAGTCTATAGTCTAACCTACTTGCTTGCCTCTATATCTTTTCTTATAAGTTTCTTATTTCCTTCTGGGTTTCATTATTTGTTTTATTAATAAGTTTACTCACCTATATTAGAGTATATTTCACCTGTAACACAAGGGACCTGCAGGCAACATACTGTATGTTGAGCTAAAGCAGGTAGCATATATTAAAAGGTGTGGGTAAAAGTGCAGCCAGAACCTCCTGTTGAAGTTGTGGAGGAGTAGGAATAGGGGCTGAAACCTTGAGCATTGTAGATAGGCATCTGACAGGGTCTACCTCATGCTGCAAAATGGGCAGGCATCTGGAATGGGAGTGAACTGGCCCAGGTACATGCCCGTGCTCATGGTCCATGAAGGAGCCACCAACTGGTGGGCAATGGGACAAGGGTGGAGTACTTTCTGGCCCACCAGGGTTCCTCACCCTCTAAAGGTGATAGTATGTCCCGCCACTTGGTATCAGGGCAGCTGAGGAAGTGAAGCATGTGGAGCATGAGCTTATAAAGTTGTTCCCTTGGAGGAATTCAGAAATGAACTAGCTGCAGGAAGTGCCTGCTCTGGTCATGAAAGGGAGGGGATCGGGCAGACTCATGGGACAGGAGCCCAATCAAGAATTCCAGAGGCACTGGGCTGAGGCACTGATGGGGAGCACCCTCTTATAGTACCCATTCAAGGAAAACCCGAGCATTAGGCAATAAGGTGGACCCACCTCCTGGAGTATGTGCAGGGGGATATGAAGTGTGAAGAGCCCAAGGTGAGCCCTGAGATGAAAGATGCCATCATGGCCACTAAATGGTGGGCCGAGAACTGGGCCAGCTGAATGCTGCAGGAATAGACCGGTCAAGATGGAAATAAAAAACATACATGCCGTCCAACCAGTAGTGGCACAACCGATCGACCTCCACCTGGATATATGTAAAGGAGGAATTGTCATCTGGGTGTTGGTTGCACCACATGTCCACCAGGGAGTGGTGATTGATGATCTCTCTGAGGATGCTGCAGCGGTCTGACTGCTCTTGATCCCTGAGCAATCCTGGTCCTCAAAGATGGTATTAAAATCCCCACCAAGGCCCAGCACTAGTGAGGATCCAAAGTGCTGAGGAAGGCACACACCTGCTGATAGAAACACACCCACTCCAGGTCTGCATTCAGTGGATAGACATTGAACAGATTCAATGTCTGCCCCTCCACACAGGCCTGGAGGTGCAGCAGGTGACCTGGTATGACCGCTTCAACTCCCAGCATATCAGGCTGTAGGTAGGGTAAGATCAGGGTGGCCACCCCAGCCGAATGAGAGTTGAGGTATCTACAATATACCGGGTCTCCCCACTCCAGCTGCCAATTGGTGTCGGTGGCTGGATCCATGTGGGTTTCCTGCAGGCAAACCACAAACTAAACTAGGTCACAAAGGAAGGAGAGCAACTGGCAACTGTGGAGACCCACCCTAAAGGGTGTTCATGTTGAAAAGACGGTTGGCTTCATTCTGAGGGCTGAGGAGGGTCCTTGCGGGCAGGAGGATCCCCAACCGGCCTTGCAACATTTGCTGATGAACCTACAAGGCTTATCACAGAGGTTGCAGGCCCACAGATGGACCAGGATTTCCTACCTCCCGGTTCCCCTCCACTCCTCCAAACAGCCCTCCTGGCTAAAAGGACAAGATGGAAGTCTCCTCAACGCTGGAGAGGGAGCTTCACTTTACCCTTGAAATGACAGGTGTTCACCAAAACACGGTGAAGCTCATCCCACAGCGCACTGGGGGATGGGGTAATAGACCCATGACAATCCTCTGGCAAGGCCCCTGTTATGACCCTGTGGCCCACGGAAATGGGCAAAGAGGGAGAAGACCACCGGTGCTGTGACTGTACCAATGGTGCTGCGCAACCCGTCTCTACCTCCAGAAAGGGTAAGGGAGCTGTAGGGAAGAAAGCAGCCCCTAAAGCATCAGGGTGGGGATACAAGAGAAAAACGCCCCCTGAAGTCCATCCAAGGAGAGGGGAAATGAGACAATCCCTGGGCGGCAATGGTATGGAATATGGAGAGGACAAACTGAGTAGGGCTCCTCTCCCCCCTGCCCTCCCTGCCCTTCCCTCCCCTCCCCACCCACTGCTCCACATGAATCACATGAGGATTACCATGTTCTCTTCATTCCCTCTGAAGCACCTGGCACTGGGGACTGTTAGAAGACAGGCTACTCGGATACATGGACCATTGGTTTTACCCAGTATGGCCCTTATGATCTTCTTATTTAGTCCTCAGATGTATCTGCCTCTTGCTGTAACACACTATACCCCATTCCCCTCCCAGAGCTGAGATAGATCCCAGGAGTCCTGATGGGGTCTCTCTCTCCACAGAGTTAGTAACAAAGTAAGAATAAACATTAAAATTTTATCACTAACCAGTATCGTTCAGTGACTTGCCACAAGATGTGAGCACATATTGGCTTTATAGATGACTGGGTCACGGCTGACAAAGGGAGGGGAAGACAGGAGCAAGTGACAGGGGCAGGGCCTTGGGGAGAAGACACACAGCAGGGTCGAGGGTTCACAGAAGAGATGGGGCAAGATTGTAATTTCAGGGATCCAGCTACCAGCAATTAGAAAGGTGGCAACCTAGTGTAGTGCACATAGACTGATTCCTCAGTTCATCACATTGACACAGCACAGTAAGGACAGGAAAGGGTTCAATGTCTCTCTGTCTGTCCAGTAAGTGATTGAGGGAAGAGGCCCCAGCACCATGCACCAGCCAGCTCTGCACAGAGCTCAATCTGACAGCCAGAGCACAAGGAGAAAACATTTAAGTCTCTTTATGAAAAAAGAGCTGCAGCAGCCTGTCCCGGATCTGTCTGGTCCTCACCCCGTAAATTATGGGGTGTAGCATGGGGGGTACCAGCAGGTACACACTGACAATGAGAACGAGGAAGTGCCGGGGCACATTGTGGCCAAACCGCTGCGTGAGAGAGGAGAAGAAATCTGGAACGTACAAAGCTAAGATGGCACAAAGATAAGAGATGCAGGTCCCAAAAGTTTTGAGCCGGGCATCCTTTGTGGGGAGGCGGAAGATGGCCCGGAGGATCAGAGTATAGGACACTGTGATAAAAAACACGTCCATTCCGTTCACAGAGAAAAGATTAAACAGGCCAAAGTAACTACTGATGCGGATGTCAGCGCAGGCCAGGTTCACCACAGCTATATGCAGACAATAGGAGTGGGGAATGATATTGGTCCTGCAATATGGCCACTGTCTCGCCAGGAAGGGATAGGGTAATGTGAATATGCAACTGCGCAGCACCACAGCCAGACCTATCTTGGCCACAAAAGAGTTTGTCAGGATGGTGGAATGTCTCAGGGGATGGCAGATGGCCACGTAGCGATCAAAAGCCATGGCCACAAGGATTCCAGACTCCATAGCTGAGAAGGAGTAAACAAAGTACATCTGGGTGAGGCAGGCACTGAAACTGATCTCCCTGGAATTGAACCAGAAGATGCTCAGCATTTTGGGTACGGTGGATGTGGACATGACAAGGTCGGTGACGGCCAGCATGCAGAGGAAATAGAACATGGGCTCGTGGAGGCTCGGCTCCCTCTTCACAATGAACAGGATGGCGAAGTTCCCCAACAAGGCTATGGCGTACATGGTGCAGAAGGGGATGGAGATCCAGACATGGGCTTCCTCTAGGCCAGGAATGCCAAGTAGGATGAACGTGGAGGGGTTGGTGAAGTCGGTTGAGTTGGAATCTGACATGGAGTGGTGGAGAAGTTGTCCAACTCTGAGGCATAAGGGTGTCTCCTGCTTGTACCGTACATTCCCCTGACTTTCTGTGTGTTCTCAGGGTCTCTGGTGACGTTCCCAGTGGAAATTCCTGAATGGAGAGAAAAACTTAATATGAGACATTGCATACACTAGTGGAGGCTATTCTCATGAGAGAAGCATTTTGATCGCTCTTCACACACTGAAAAATGGCATTTTCATTATTCAGAGAAAATAACTATGAACAACAACCCTACTAAATCTAATTCCATATTTTGTGGTGCTCCAGCATTAATAATTCTTACACTTTGTGGTGGGGGAACCTTAAGAGGCACCAGCAGGAAACACAAATGTGGATACTCATGATCCATCATTGTTCCTTAATACAATGACAGCCAGGATATGGAGTCCATACTGTAGGGAATTCCCCATTCATCCAGTTGCTTGAAATCTGAAAGTGTAAAAAAACACAAACTTTTGGGTATACATGTGCTGAAAGAAACATCCCAACTAGAACATACCTCATGGAAAAGACCTGGATGCCATTGGTATCAGCTGAAGAGAAACACCTGCTCATTCACAGCAGTGAATAAAACAAAAGCAATGTTCAGATCCCGAAGATATGGGATGAAGAGTAAAATGTTCAGTTTTGGTCACCCAGACACTATTAAGGATATAATGTATATAAATGGAATTTCCAAAACAGGCTCTAAGAATGGGGCAGGCTGCCATATGCAAACAGATAGAAAAGTCTGGGAGTCTTTAGTTTACACAAGAGACAAAGAAGGTAGCATATGATATAGAAGAAGAAAATAAAAAATGCAACTGATTTACATTCAAATGGACAGTTCCCAACTAGTACTATCTATAGACCCTTAGTGCTCCAAGAGGACTAATTCCCCAAAGCTGAGGAAAATTGTCAGCAAAACTGACTGGGAGGAAAAATTTAGACAGAAAAATATGAATGAAAATTGGTAGTTCTTTGATAACAATTTATTAGATAGCAGGAAAGTCATGATTCCACAATCAACAAAGTGAACTACTTTGGGTAAAAATGCAGTTCAGTGGTAAAGTGAAGGCAGCAATTGGGTGGGGAGGTAGCATTACATAACAAAGAGAAAAACGGGAAATAGCCAAGAATAGAATTTGCAAGTGATGAAAATTGATAAGAGACGTTAAGTCGTTTGGGTAAACTCCATGTTTGGCAGGGCTATGGATCACAAAAAGGAGGTTATTAAGTATATTGACAACAAGAGAAATCCTAGAAACGTTTTATGTCAATTTCTGTGTTAAATGTAGAGTATTAAAAATAAAGGGAATTTTTTTTTGTAAAAGAATTGACAAGGTTAAGAAAGAATGGGAACGCTTTTTTGAGATGAGTTCAAGAAAAAGTCTAGAAATGTAAGTAATGCCAATCACCAACAGGGTTTATGCAAAACATGTCTTGTCAAATAAACCTGATTTTATCCTTTTATGAGAGTACACATTGATTGATCAAGGGTATACATTTGGTTGATCAAGGGAACCACGTAGCTGCAACAAACCTTGATTTCTCAGATGTATTTGATTTAGTAGGGGAAAATATTGAGTTAAAAAAATTACACCCTCAAATATTAGTAGAGAACATGTAAAATGGACTGGAAACTGGCTAACTTATGTATCTCAGAAAGCTGTAGTCAATAGACCTTCATCAGTAAATGGGGCTGTTTGTAGTGGGGTTCTGTAGGGATCTGTTCTACGCCCGATGCTATTCAATATTTTAGTCAATGATCTGGAAGGAAATAGAAAATCACTGCAGATAAAATTTGCAGATGACCCAAAAATTGGCACAGTGGATACAATGAGGAGCCCAGGGCAAGCATACAGATTGATATGGAGTATTTGGTAAGAGGAGCCAATGCAAACAAAATGTTTTAATACATTCAAATGCAAAATTACTCTCTCAAACAGGGAATGCAGGCCAGACCCACACACTACAGCACTGTATTATGGAACACAAGGACCCTGAAAAGGATTTAGGGGTCATTGTGGACAACCAACTCAACATGAGTTACCAGTGCGATGCTGTAGCATAAAGGGATGATGTGGTCCTCAGATGCATAAACAGGGGAGTGGTGAGTTGGAGCAGGGGAAGGATTTTACATCTGCACATGAGATTCGTAAAACAAACTGCATCTAGTTCTGGGGTCTACATTTGAAAAAAAATAAGTTGAAAAGTTGGAAAGGGTGCAGAAAAGAGCCTAAAAATCATAGAATCATAGAATATGAGGGTTGGAAGGGACCTCTTAGGTCATCTAGTCCAACCCCCTGTTCAAAGCAGAACCAATCCCCAATTAAATCATCCCAGTCAGGGCTTTGCCAAGCCTGACCTTAAAAACATCTAAGGAAGGAGATTCTACCACCTCCCTAAGGAACCAATTCCAGTGCTTCACCACCATCCTAGTGAAAAAGTTTTTTTCCTAATGTCCAACCTAAACCTCCCCACTGCAACTTGAGACCATTACTCCTTGTTCTGTCATCTGCTACCACTAAGAATAGTCTAGATCACTGTTCCCTCTAAGCTGTGCGTGTGTGCATGCCCACACAGATCCTAAACCCCACGCACACGGCGAAACACCACATGCACAAAAAAAGAAATACTACATCAGAACCAGGCCAAAATATCATTGATGGGTGACTTTTGACATTGTTCGCAACTACAGCCAGTCATTTTGACTTATTCACACGTACTTGAATTTGTACACCTCCAAATGAACAGACTACAAGGAGGTGTGTGGGTCGCGATCATCCAGATGTGATCAATGTTTCAAGTTTGAAATGCTGACGGTCAGGACCCACACATCTCTTTGTAGTCTGTTCATTTGGCTGTGTACAAACTCAAGTATGTGCGAATAAGTCAAAATGCCTGGCCGTAGTTGCTAAGGAACTGCAAAGTTTTCCCAGAAATGAACCAAGGTAAGTGTTGTTTTGGTGACTGAAATCTTTCAAAGGCATGGGACTTCATACATTTACTTGTTATGTTTTATCATTTTCCCGTGGTTTTTTTGCCACTTTTTTTGCTATGCACAAACTTCCGGTGTCCTGATCTGAATGATCTCCCGTTTGACCTTTTGTCCAGTCACGCTGTTCAGTGCATTGAAATAGTAGCCATATAATAAAAGCATTAATTTTAAATAAACCAATCTGGTAAAAAATCAATCCCAAAATATCACTGTCTAGAGGTCTAAATCGTAAAAAAACAGCAACTTCTTTTATATCTGCGTGGCTGGATGAGACTATAGAGACGGTTACACCGAAGTCATATAGTGTAATACTTGTTAAACTTTGTGAAATATTCACATATGATGAGGACAATGGAGTGGTTTGTGTATATTGTTGAGATGCCAGAGCTGTGGGAGAATTTTCAACGGGAAGAATGATTAACGATGTATGGAAGTTGGATTTCTTAAAGCATCATCTGTCAAATAAGTCTCATATAGATGGTGTAACAAGACATAGAAACTTCTTGAAAGTCCAGCTGCAAAGCAGGGGAGGCAAATTAATCTTGAACGCAAATGCTCAAACCCAGAAGAAATCAAGGTACTTATTGACAGTGTATTGTTGGCTATTAAAATGAACAGCTCAGTGCTTTCTGTTCAGGATATTAATGACCATATTGAAAAGTATGTGCGCATACCAGCGAGCTGGAGAAGTAAAAATTATGCTTTTGAATTTCTTGAAATTATCAACTGCATTGTCCAAAATGACCTCATGCATGAAATAGCATCGGCAATGTTTCATACTCTAGCTGTTGAAGAAAGGACTGCTATATCCATTAACAGATACTTGATATTCTACTTTAAATATAGATCCATAAATTCTGCAGACTATAAAACTTCATTTGGTGGACTATTACGATTGCAAGAATGTGATGCTTTTTCAATAGTGTCTGCAATCAAAGAGTTTTATAAAAAACACCAACTTGATCTAATGAAAATGGTGATGTTCACATCTGATGGTGCCTCTGTGATGTTGGGCAAACTCAATGGTGTGGCGCCTCAGCTGAAACGTGATATTCCACACTTAGTCCAGCAACATTGCGTTGCACACGAGGAAGACTTGGGGATTTCTGATGCATGGAAAGAAGTCAAGCTGATAATGGACATCGAAACCTTAATGAGAACTGTCTACATGGTGTGCTGTCGGTCATCCTGGAGAAAATGCAAATTTCAGGAAATAGTGGATGCTTCTGAATTGAGTCAGTGGCTTTCAGGCCACTCAATGAAGGAAGTGTGCTGGTTATCTAGGCACTTTCCACTTCGATCAGTTATTCGCAACTATAATCCTCTTCTGGAATATATTGAGCAAGATAAAGATACTGATCCACTTTCTAAATACTGCCACAAAAAGCTGAATACCATTGAATACCGAATAACATTAGAAGTTTTGAATGTTTTGTCGGAGCTGGCTTCACTATTCACACTGCTCCAGAAACGGGGCCTTACACCTCTTGAAGCATTTCACCTTGCCTGAGGTAAACTGAACAAGGTCAGAAGACAGCACCTTGGAGATTCAGTCTTATGGCGTGACAAAGTTAAGGCTCTCTTAGATATGAGCTCTCAAGAAAATAATGAAATTGATACCGGTTCCATAACAACTTTCATAAACATCTTGTGTGCACATTTGGCAGACAGATTTCCAAAGGATGAAGTCCAAGAGTAGTCCGCTTTTGATTGTGCAGAAATAGATAAGTATAACTTCAATTTTGGAATTCATCAGGTCAAATCCCTATGTTCTAAATACAAAAACTTTCTTGCTGAAGAGATTGTTATAGTCAGTCAGTACAATGACTTCAAGATTGCAGTAGCCAAAAGAATCAAAAGCCAATTGGTTTTAAGTTTCCTGGATATGGTGACATTTGCTCACCAGAACAAACAGTTTCAGGATCTTGCAAAGTTGATGGATATTGGAGGAACATTCCTAGCATCAACTGCAGACTTTGAGCATGATTTTAGTTTGATGAACAATCTAAAAAACAAACTATGGAATTGTTTACAAGTAGATCATTTGGACATGCTGATGTGTATTAAGAGTTACCAGCTGGCTGGAGGACTGATAGATCTGGACAGAGTTTATATTGAATGGGCAAATGAAAAATATCACAGGGAAAAACAGTAAGATTAGTTCAGCAGTCTTTGACATTTTGACCAATAAGAAAATTAAAATGCATTTGTAATTACATATCTTATTCTTGGCTGATAATCATTTATTGATATTTTTAGGAAAATTTTAAATTTAAAACACAAACTCTTGTTGTTGTTTTTTTACTTATGATGTCTCTATCTGAAAACCAATATAAATTGACATAATGACATACTTATTAAGTTGTCTTTATTATATGTTTATCAAAATCTTTTCGGACATATGTATAGAATGAACGGTGAAAGTGGACACCAACTTATGGACTGATAAGAATAATGATTAATATGTGTTTGATAAAAAGAACAGGAGTACTTGTGGCACCTTAGAGACTAACAAATTTATTAGAGCATAAGCTTTCGTGGACTAATTTGTTAGTCTCTAAGGTGCCACAAGTACTCCTGTTCTTTTTGCGGATACAGACGAAAACGGCTGCTACTCTGAAACATGTGTTTGATATATGCTCGTGATTGTCTGTAAAAAAGATCATAAAGCACAATGCTTACAACTAACTTCTGCTTCATGAAGAATGGTTAAATTTCCTTTTTCAAAGTATTTAAAAATGACACTTATAAAATAACATGGTGCAAAACTATTATTATCACAAATTGCGCACACAGCCTGTCAAAAATTAGAGGGAACATTGGTCTAGATCCATCCTCTTTGATCTACTGAGGAACAGCAGCACCTCCACGTTTTCTAGCAGATAAAAGTCAGGTAACAGCCCCTGTCTCTGTGCCCCATTAACAGACAGATTCCTGATATGCAAGAGGAGGGGTTCACAGTGTCTATGCTTTAGCACACAGCTGTCTCCTGACATCCGTACTCAGTTCTTGCCCCAAAGGAAGTTTGGCCTCACTTGGGCATGAGCAAAGTACAGGGCATGGTCTCCGAATTCGACCTTGTATTGCTCATCTAAAAACATCTTTCTCTCTGAAGGATTCACTGTGCCACTGAAATGCACCACCTTTGGGCTGGAGGCCATCAGGCAGGATGAGCAGGAGTGCACAGAAATCAGTGACATTTTGGCCAATGATTCTTTAGCAAACTAATCACTTATGGCAAGGGCCCTCGTATGTGTCATGGTTGTGCAGAGTGGAAAGGACCACAGACTTATTCTCTATCCAACCACACCCACATTGCACAGGGTTTGTCGATCAGGTGAGCTTCTCAGCAAGAGATGGGTACCTGTGAATTCTGAGACGGAAGTGTCCTCCCTGGGAATCCCCCTCAGGTATCCGTGACCTACACCTCTCTCACCCCAGCATCTTCAGCAGCATCCCACGCCGAGAGCTGACACGGGATGTGCACAGTTTATACTATAGCTTTGTGTATTGCCAGTGGGGTTCGCTCAGCCTCTAGAGGAGAAGAGAGCATCTGAATGTAAACAGGTTATAAACAAGCATGTCTCCGCTTCTGTGCTAATTATCCAGCTTCAGGAATAAACAGTAATTAAGGGACTTTCCCAAAGGGAGATGAGAAATCCTGGGCTCTGTGCTGAGTCAGAGAGGAATTGGCTGTTTTGTGTATTTGTATATATTTATAAAATATAGTTTATTAGAAAGAAAATAAGGGAAAATGCCTAGATGTCCATAGGGTCTGGTATCCTGTAAATGCCTAGGATAGATGGATAGATAGGAGATGGTCAGATCTGGAGCAAGATGACTGAGGGGAGACATGAGCACTTTCTACAAACATATGGGACTAGGTGATATGGAATCAGAGATCAATATATCACCTCACTAACATCATACTCTGCAGCACCCTTCATTGAAGGATCTTCAAAACAATTAGCAAAGGAAAGTCTTTATGAAAATATCCCCAGTATTCACATAGGTAATCCGAGGCAGGGGGAGATATGAGCTGGTGAAGGTCACACACAGAATGGGAGACACAATGACAGACACAACTCAGGAGTCCCGACTTCCCTGCTGTATCCATGGTCTCCCCATCACACCAAGAGGGAAATGGACTCCCGCTCTTTCAGGGACTGTTCATTGGGTGGGGTGCAGAGCAAAGGCTGGAAGAGGCAGCCTATAGCCATTGCCATCCGTCAAAGTGAATCTGAGGTTTTCAGAACTAGCTGGAGGTTGTGAGCTCCCCACTCCTGTGAGGTGTGAACTCCGAGATTCCCCTTCCGCTGCCACTCAGAAACCTGCCAACGCATCGCAGTCACTGGGGTCCCCTCAGGGGAACAGACTTAGGCTATGTCCACACTTGCAGATGTAATGATCTGGGAGTTAACCCCCCCTCCCCCAGAGAGCGCTGCAGGGACAGGGCTGCTGTGTGTTCACACTGTCAGCTGACAGCACAATGGCATGGCCACACTTGCGGCACTTGCAGTGGCATTCGGAGTGGTACACTCTGGGCAGCTATCCCACAGAGCACCTCTTCTCCTTCAGCCATGGAAGTTTGTGGGAAGGGGGCAGAGGGTCATGGGGCAACCTGGGTCCTGTCCCAATGCCCCACCATGCATCGGTTTGCATCCCAGCAGTCTTTTCCCTTCCATCCACATTTCGTGCCATCTTTCAACAGTTTTTGTACTGCACACTCTGTCCAAGTTTACGGTCTGTGGGAACGGATCCCGAACTGTTGATGAATATGCTGATGGGTCTCACTATCATGGCACAAATGGCAGTCCAGCTACTCATTGAATGACAAAGTGAGGATGAGGAGTCCGACAAAAATGTTGACATGCGTAGTAGCGACAACACGAGCTCACTTGTGGCATTCATGGACGTGTTTACCCCAGTTGAATGCCATTTTGGGGCTCAGGAAACAAGTACTGAGTGGTGGGATCATATCATCATGTAAGTCTTGGATGACGAGAAGTGGCTGCAGAACTTTTATATGAGAAAATACACTTGCATGGGACTGTGTGATGAGCACGCCCCACCCTGTGGCATGAGGACATGAGAATGAGAGCTGCTCTGATGATGGAGAAGTGCATGGCGATTGCACTGTGAAAGCTGGCTACTCCAGACAGCTACCAATTAGTCGTTAACCAATTTGGAGTGGGCAAGTCGACCATTGGAGTTTGCAGGGCCATTAAGCACATCATGCTCAGAAAAAAAAACGTGACTCTGGACAATGTGTGTGACATTGTGGATGACTTTGCACAGATGGATTCCCTAACTGTGGAGAGGCAATAGTTGGCATGTATATTCCAGTTCTGACACCAGACCACCTAGCCTCCAAATACATTAATAGGAAGGGGTATTTCTTGATGGTTATCCAAGGGCTTGTGGATAACCATGGGTGTTTCACAGACATTAACGCAGGCTGGTCCAGAAAGGCGGGGGACGCGGGCATGGAGCTGCTCCCTATACAGTGTTAGGAATCCCTGAATCGAGTCTGCTTGGTGCTCCCTAATGTTTCAGAGTCTCTCTGTGGTTTATTACCATAAATCTGTGCTCTCCTGGCACGTCCTGTCACTCATGCATTTTTTTTTATTTTCAGCAAAGGACTGCTGCATAACTTCACGAAGAATGTCCTCTTTGCTTTTCTGAGGCCACTTCTGTTCAGCCCGCAAAAATGAGAAGGACTGTGATCCTGAGGTTGCATTTGTGAAGTCAAAATGCAACATTTTACAGAGGCGACATTGTTAACACTAGATAGAGCAATAATACAGCTGATTGCAAAGACAAGCCAAATTCACATACCTAGCACAAACACAAACTACCTGTCCCAAAATGAGGCCAACTAAAACATTGGATTTCTAATCGGATGAGGGCTCATGGAGGCATAGAGCAACATGTCCCAAGGAGACTGAAACCAATGGGACAAACTCAACCCCTGACAAAAATGGCCAGATCCCTCAAATTGACCTGGTGTTATCCGGTGTTATCCAGGGACAGGGGAAAAAAAATACAGGTAACGAACCACCACTCTGAAGAAAGTCCCAGAGAACTACCAGGGGTGTACTGTTAATTTGTAAGGTCTCCCTAATGACTGCTCTATGCCTATGGGAGCTAGCTCTCCTACCAACAACATCAAACCAACCCAAACAAGCATTTCCTGCTCATGTAGCACTCACCACACTGGCACGTTTTATTGTTTTTTAAACAAAAGTGTTAGTGTAGAGAAAGCCTAGTAAAGAAATCCACTGCCTCCAGTCCTGAATGTATAAGAAGGATTTCAATTTCTGCTGGTCTTCTTTCTCAACAAACCCACATCTTGAATAGATCTATCTCAAAACTCTGTCTGGATCCCTTCCCAGAGTCCAGTGCACTACCTGAGAGTTTCAACTCCTTGGGGTTTCCAGTTGTTCCATCTCTCTGATGGCTCCTTTATTCCTTCACCACAACCTTGTTACCTCTGCCCTCTCCTCCAGTCTCCCGCAGAACGAAAGGGAAGACAGAGCACACAGTACAAAAAATGTTTAAAGAAAGTGTCAAAAGTGGACAGAAGCATAGGGATTGGTCGGATGACAAGTGATGCATCACGGGGCATTGGGAGAAGCCCCAGAATGCCTCGCATCCCCCCTCCCCTTCCCACAAGCCACAGCACCAAAATGGGAAGAGGTGCTCTGTGGGATAGCTGCTCATAATGCACCACCACCCCCCTTACTGAATGAGGGAGGCAACGTAGTGACAGATGATGTGGAAAAAGCTGAAGTACTCAAAGTTTTTGTTTCCTTGGTCTTCACAGACAAGGTTAGCTCCCAGACTGCTGCACTGGGCAACACAATATGGAGAGGAGGTGAGCAGCCCTCAGTGGTGAAAGAACATGTTAAGGACTATTTAGAAAAGCTGGACATGCACAAGTCCATGGGTCCAGATCTAATGCATCTGAGGGTACTGAGGGAGTTGGCTGATGTGATTGCAGAGCCATTGGCCATTATCTTTGAAAATTGGTGGTGTTCGAGGGAGAAACCGGACAAGTGGAAAAAGGCAAATATAGTCCCGTATTTTAAAAAGGGAAGAAAGAGAACCCAGGGAATGCAATGTGGGGTCTATATAAGAACATCAGAATGGCCATACTGGGTAAGACCATTGGTCCATCTAGCCCCGTATGTTCTCTTCCGACAGTGGCCAATAGCGGGTGTTTCAGAGGGAATGAATAGAACAGGCAATCATCAAGTGATTCATCCCCTGTCACCCACTCCCAGCTTTTGGAAAACAGAGGCTAGGGACACTCAGAACATAGTGTTGGATCTCTGCCCATCATAGCTAACAGCCATTAATGGACCTATAGTCCATGAACTTATATCGCTATTATTGAACGCCTGTTACAGTTTTGGCCTTTACAAAATCACTTGGCAAAGGATTCCACAGGATGACTGTGAAGAAATACTTTATTTTGTTTGTTTTAAATCTGCTGCCTATTAGTTTCATTGGGAGACGCCTAGTTCTGGTGTTATGTGAAGGAGTAAATAACTTTTCCTTATTTAATTTTTCCACAACATTCATGATTTTATAGAATTTCTGTCACATTCCCCCTTAGTTATCCCTTTTCCAAACTGTCCCGGTCTTTTCAATCACTCCTCATATGGAAGGTGTTCCATAGCCCTAACTATTTCTGTTGCCCTTCGCTGTACCTTTTCCAGTATCTTTTTGGAGATAGGGAGACCAGATATGCATACAGTATTCATGATGTGGATATATCATGGATTTATAGAGGCAGTATGATATTTTCTGTCTTATTATCTATCCCTTTCCTAATGATTCCCAACATTCTCTTAGCTTTTTTGATTGCCACTGTACATTGAGTAGATGTTTTCAGAGAACTATCAACAATGACTCCAAGATCTCTTTATTAATGAGTAACAGATAATTTAGAACCTATCACAACATAGGTTTCCATACAGCTCTGTCTTCAGCCTTGTTTTGCTTGTTTACCAGGGACCACACACTGTATGGAACGCTGCATTGTGCATAGAGGCAAATGATGTACTGCAAGGAACCAAATCAGTGCAGCATGTGACTCTGAAGCTCTAGTTAGAGCTTTTCTAGCCCGCTAGAATTAATAAATAATCACCTGCATTTAATACATGGAGAGGTTATAGTTGAGAGTGAGGAAGTGACTTGCCCAAGGTCACCCAGCGAATCCATAGCAGAGCTGGGACTCTACACTTCTAGTTCACTGGTCTCTGCTGATGCTTTATCTCTAATTAAATGACTTTGGCCAAACCCTCAGATGGTGCAAGTTGGTGCTGTTATCACTTTGAGGGTTTACTGGTCCTTGTCCCCATGTCAGGCCCAGTATTATTCAAATTATTCTATAGTTAGGACCCCTGATGTGCACAGTCACAACACTCACACTATACAAACTCTTTATATTTACAAATATGGTTTATTAATACATTTAGCACAGTCACAAACACCCAGCTAAGTAAGATAGAGATATCTAAGAGAATGTACATCTGCACATCCTTATCCTCACACCATCCCTTGTAGAACAACCTGAAGTGTTAGCCATCTTCTTCCTCATCACTGTCCCCATCATCACCAATGACCATCATTCAGGCATCTCCCAAGGACTACATCTCTTTCTCCTAGTGTCCCTAGGCTGCGCTACCTTTTTATAATATGAGTAAAGAACTGGAGCAGCTTATCCTGGATCTGTTTGGTCCTCACCCCGTAAATGATGGGGTGTAGCACGGGGGCACCAGGTGGAACACGCTTCCACTTCCACTCTAGAGGCTGAGCGAAACCCACTGGGATTGCACAGATCTTTATTATAAATGGTGCATACGCCTTTGTCAGCTCTCGGCGTGAGATGTTGCTGAAGATGCTGGGGTGAAAGAGGTGTGGGACATGGGTACCCATCTCTTCATGAGGCACTCACCTGCTTGACAAACCCAGTGTAATATGTGAATGATGGGATAGAATATAGGTCTATGGTCTTTGCCACACACAGCCATTAAACATCCCAGGGCCCTTGTGATAGGTGATGAGTTTACTCTGGTAACATGGGCCAAATTGTCACTCTATTCTGTGCACCCCTGCCCGCCCCGGCTGATGGCTTTGAGTTACAAGGTGGCTGCATTTCAATGCCAGAGTTGATCCCTCTGAATAAAAGGTGTTAGTTGATGTACAATACAATTCTAAATTCTGAGACTATAGCCTGTTGTTTGCTCAGGCCCCACTGAGGCAAAACTCCCCTTGCAGTAAAAACTGAGTAAAGACCTCAGGAGCCAGCTGTGAGTTAATGCAGAGAGACTGTGACCCCCTGCTCTTGCATTTCAGGGCTCTGGCTGTTAACAGGGTGGTGGTGGTTGGTGGTGGTTACCTGACTTTTATCTGCTGGAAACATGGAGGTGCTAGAGCTCCTCACTGGAACAATTATAAGAATTTTTCAACATTGGCAAGACATATTTTCTCCTAGCTTCATTTGAGAAGTCAGCTGAACTGTATTGCCTGAAACTTTCAAAAAAACAATTCATCTGGAAGCAGACACCCAGCATGGGAAATTTCAGTCCAAACACTAAAAATCTGATGAACTATAAGCAACTGAAAATGAAGTCTCCTAATTGAAAGTTTCAGACAGCCTTACCTAGAGCTGGTGCCACCAGTACCATGTACAACAGCCAATCCATTTGTGAATCCCATTCAGCAAAGCACTTTTCTCCAATAATGTCTTTGGCAAGAAATTTCACAGGCCAAATGTGTATTATGTAAACAATTTTTTAAATCACTATTGTATGTTCAGGCTTTCAGTGTAAATGAATATCCCCTTGTTCGTCTGTTATGAGACACAGTAAATATACATGCTTGTTCTACTTTCTTTATTGATATATTCATAGAGTTTCAGGTTAGAAAAGACCATTATATCATCCAGTCTGAATTCCTGAATAATGCAGGCCATTACATTTTATACAGTTACACCTGTATTAAGCTCCATAATTTGTGTTTGACTAAAGCCTGGTGTCCACAATGATCACAATGATATTATACCATACAATCATAGACCCACAGGATGAGAATGGACTGCAAGGGTCAGTTAGCCTAATCCCTGTAAAGATGCAGGATTTGTTGCATCTAAACCATTCCAGACAGATGATTATCCAGCCTCCTTTGGAAAACCTACAATGAAGGAGCTTCCATGACCTCCCGGGCATCTGTTCCACTGTCCTCCTATTCTTAGAGTTAAGAAAGTTTCTCCTGAGATTTCACCTATATCTGTAGTGCTGAGTTTAAACCCGTGTCTCTTGTCCTTCCCTCTGTGGCAGGAAAAAATAACTTTTCTCCATATGTTTATTACAGCCTTTCAAGTATCTGATGACCACTGTCATGTCCACCCTCAATCTCCTCTTTTCAAAACTAAACATATCCAGTTCCTTCAACTTCCTCATATGACTTCTATTCCATTCTTTTGATATTTTTGTGTCTCACCTCTAAATTCTTTCCAGTTTCTCTACATCCTTCCTATACATTGGTGACCCAAACCGGTCACAATTTTCCAGCTGAGGACTAACCATCACCAAGTAGAGTGGTACTTTCACCTCCCATAACTAGCAAGCTATGTCTCTAGTAATAGAACCTAAAACGGCATCTGCTTCTTTTGCAACAGCAAATTAATTCACACCCCTGAGAGATGTTGCTATATCAACCTAACACCAGTGTAGACAGCATGAGATCAATAAATGAATTCTTCCATCAACCTAGCTACCACCTTTCGGGGAGGTGGATTACCTATACTGATGGGAGAACCCCGGCCATCGGTGTAAAGAGTGTCTACACTGAAGCCCTAGAGCAGCACTTTAAGGGTAGACAAGCCCTTAAACAGATTATCCATTAAAGATTCCAGTCTGGATCTGCAGACATGGGGAGTTGGACAATCCACCACTTCCCTTCACAGTTCGCCTGAATAGTTCATCACCCACAGTGCTAAAAATTTGGCCCTTATTTCCAACTGGAATTTGTCTGGCATCAGCTTCCAGCCACTGGGCCTTGCTCTGCCCTTCTAAGCTAGATTGCAGAGCCTATTATTAGCGATGGAGTGCGAAATATTGGGACAAATTTTGTCCTGACCAAACATCGGTCGGGATGTGGGACAAATGCTTAAATATCGGGACAGTTCCGATTTTATCGGGACATCTGCTCACCCTATATGAGCACCTCATACTGCTTCTTTCCAAATGCAGAACAAAACTATTCTTGAACACATCGACCTTTTCTGCAACATTAGCAAGTTTCCTTTATTTCTCTCATTGCCCTATACCTTTTTAAGGATTTCTTATGATCATTATGTACTTAAAAACATCCTTAATGTGATCCTAAGCCTTGCCAAGCATGGATTTTTCCCTGATGACTTTAACATCCCTTATGAATTTGCATAACTTCCAATTTGTATTGCTTGTCATCTATTCCCCCTTTTTTCCCCATGTATTATATGCTGCTTTCCCTCCTTAATTTCTGCCTTCACTTTGCCACTGAACCAGGTTTTTAGCCAAAGTTGTCCATTTTCTTGACTGTGGAATCGTGGCTTTTTGACCATCTCATAATCTCTTCTTACTTTGTTACTAACTCGATGGAGAAAGGGACCCTGTCAGGACTCCTGGGTTCTATGTCAGCTCTGGAAGGGGAGTGGGTTCCAGTGGGGGGCAGATAAATCTTGAGACTACATAAGAACATTGGAATGCTCATATTGGGTAAGACCAATTGTCCATCTCAAAAATCCTGTTTGGCGAGAGTGACCAGTGCCATGTACCTCAGAGGGAATGAACAGAACATGGAAATCATCAAGTGATTCATGTTGCCCAGACCCAGATTCTGGCAAACAAATGCTAGGGACACCATCCCTGCCCATCCTGGCTAAAAGCCATGGATTGACTTATCAATAGAATGTAGGTGTTCCATACATCCTAGTCATTTCTGTTGCCTTTCTCTGTACCTTTTCCAATTCCAATCTATCTTTTTTGAAATGGGGTGACCAGATATGAACACGGTAATCAATATGTGGATGTAACAGGGGTTTATATAGAGGTAATATGATATTTTCTGTCTCATTATTTATCCTTTCTTAATGATGCGAAACATGCTGTTAGCTTTTTTGTTTGCCACTGCACATTGATGAGCTATTTTAACCCAATTTACACTCTTGTGATTGTATGAACTGTCTGTATCCTTAGGTTTTGGTATTCTCCTGTTCTCTTCACTCACACACCTTGTGCTCAGAGGCAGCAGTTTGGGGTGGAGGCATCTGTTTATAAATAGGTTCATCTTAAAGATTATTAGCCCTAACAAGATCTCAGCTGGACAGAAGAAGGGAGTAACTGAATACTAGATGAAACCAGTTTCTTCCAGGTACTCTGCTGAGAAGTGGGCATGGAAGTAATGGAATCTTCCCAGAAGAGGGATCAGAGATAGGAACTGTTGTTCAGGCCTTCAAAACCAAAGAGACTGGATGAGTCAGGAGAAGCTGGGGCAGGAGAGAGGCACAAGGGTGGAAAAAACTTTGTGTTGCAGAGCTGTGGCTGCAGCAAAGAGACAGATTCCAGATGTAGCAGAAGCCATGAGTTGCAGGAGGGACAAATTATGCTCCAGGGAGGTGTGCACAAAGTAATGGCTATTGGAAAACATAATCCCAAACATACATATAAAATTATGGGGTCTAAATTAGCTGTTATCACTCAAGAAGGAGAGCTTGGCGTCATTATGGATAGTTCTCTGAAAATATCCACTCAATATGCAGCAGGGAATCGGTTAGAAATAGAAAGATAAGAAGACTGAAAATATCATATTGCCTCTATCTAATTCCATGGTACGCCCACACCTAATATACTGTCTGCAGATCTGGTTGACCCACCTCAAAAAGATATATTGGAATTGCAAATGTTATGGAAAAGAGCAACAAGAATGATTAGGGGTACAGGACAGGTTCCATATGAGGAGAGATTAAAAAGAATGGGTCTTTTCAACTTGGGAAAGAGATGACTAAGGAGGAATATCAGAGAGGTCTATAAAATCATAAATGGTGTGGAGAACGTAAATAAGGAAGTGTTATTTACTCCTTCTCATAACACAAAAAAAAATAGGGGTCACCCAATGAAATTAATTGTCAGTGGTTTAAACAAATGAAAGGAAGTATTTCTTCACACAACACACAGTCAACCTGTGAAGCTATTTGCCAGAGGATGTTGTGAAGGCCAAGACTATTACAGGTTTTAAAATAACTAGAAGAATTCATGGAGGATTGGTGCATCAATGACTATTAGCCAGGATGGGCAGGGATGATGTCCCTAGCTTCTGTTTGCTGGAAGCTGGGAAAGGGTGATGGGGAATGGATCACTTGATAATTATCTGTTCTGTTCATTCCCTCTGAAGCATCTGACATTGGCCACTGTTGGAAGACAGGATACTGGGCTAGATGGACCTTTGGTCTAACCCAACATGGCCATTCTTAAGTCCACTGAGGAAGTAAATGGTGTGCAGATGTTGTGTTGTATTTACCTGGATCCAGGTATCTCTTCTACTTTCTCAAGTAGAGGAATTGTTTTAGCCACCTGTGAATGGGGTTCCTGGGTGGCCCACTCTGAGATTGCTCAATTAGGGCAAACTGCAAAGAAAGGATCTTACAATCCCCCAAAATGGGTGGTTATTCTAACACATGGATTTACCAAGTCAGCAACAAAACAGCTTTCACAATGCTTTACTGCTTACGCAGAAGCCAAAATATAGTTCCCTTGAAGTAACCCAGCCTTGGGCTTCCACCCAGACAGACAAGTCAGGTATGATGATGATTATTGATAATCCTGTTCATCATATAATAAACTTTTACCAATCCCAAAGGACTGTACACATCACCTCCCAGGTGAATGAATGTTTCAGATATTATCCAAATACTCACTTACAGCCAATTCTTATTTTAAAAGAGAACATATTGGTTAAAAGATAATTATACACAGAGACATGATTAGAGTTTTTAAGTCAGTTTCATAGTAGAGATGGCTGGCTTCAGAGTTAGTTCTTTCAGAACTAGTCAAGAGATTATAGTCCATTGTTGATATATTCATTATCAGGTCTGTCCAGGGTATAACAGGAGACCAGAAACTTATGTCTCAAGCTTCCTCCGATGATGCTTAAGCAGATCTGAGATAAAAACTATCAGGTTCCAAGAGCCCTTTTTACTATTCCTGGGCAGCACAGCAGTCCTTGGGTCAACAATAGGCTTTTAAAGTAACCTTCTATTTCAGAGGTGGGCAAACTATGGCCCGCTGGCCACATCCTGCCACTGGGACCCCCCTGCCCGGCTCCTCAGCTCCTGGCCTGGAAGGCTAGTCTCTGGCTCCTTACTTTCTATTCCCCCTCCCCTCCAGCCCCAGCTGTAGCGCCGCCAGCCACCGGTGCTCCAGGCAGCGCGGTAAGGGGGCACTGAGCAGGGGAGTTGGATAGAGGGCAGAGGAATTAGGGGGTGGTCAGAGGGCGGGGTGGTCAGAGGGTGGGGAACAGGGGGGTTGAATGGGGGAAGGCATCCCAGGGAGCAGTCAGGAATGGATTTTGCTGCCCCAAGCACGGCAGTCAGGCAGCCTGCGGGAGGTAGGCTGGTACTGGGGAAGCGGCGGCATGCCTGCGGGAGGTCCGCCCGTCCTGTGCCACCTGCTGCCAAATTGCCGCTGAAACCGTGGGACCAGAAGACCTCCCGCAGGTATGTCGCCGAAGGCAGCCTGACTGCCCCCCCTCCTCAGCTTGCCACCACAGGCACGCACTTGCGTTGGTGCCTGGAGCTGCCCCTGGTCAGGAAGCAGAGAGGGGTTGGTTCGGACGGTGGGGAGCAGTCAGGGGCAGGGGACAGGTAGAGCGATGGTTGGATGGGGCAGGGGTCCCAGGGCGGCAGTCAGGAAGGAGAGGAGGGGTTGCATGGGACAGTAAGGGGTGGTCAGGGGACAGGGAGTGGGGGGGGTGGATGGGGCAGGATTTCAAGGGGGGCCATCAGGGAACAGGGAGGGTTGGATGGGGCAGGAGTTCCGGGGCGGTGTCAGAAGCAGGTGGTGCGCGGATATGGGGCGGGGGCTGGGCCACGCCTGGCTGTTTGGGAAATCACAGCCTCCCCTAACCGGCCCTCCATACAATTTCCAAAACCCAATGTGGCCCTCAGACCAAAAGGTTTGCCCACCCCTGTTCTATTTCCTAAACATCACTGGTAATTAACTACCTGGATTAACAAAAGGCTATTATCCATTAAGCAGTTGAAGAGAGTTCACCAGAAATGTAAAGAGACATATAGAAAATGATATTATTGCACCCAAGTTCCATCTATTAATATTTCCTTTTCAGCTCTGAATTAACTGAATACAGCTCTAGACAGGAAACTTTTGGTTCCACAAGCTGTCGGTAACTGTAGAGAACTAGAGTCATGAACTTCTTCCAGTTCTTTAATAATACAAGTCTAAATTTCAAAAGTCTAGCCTAATTAAGGTGGAATGGCCCTAGTTACCATTTACATACTTTTCTAACCTGACTCTAAAGGGTGAATCTGGGTCAATAGCCTGCAAGTTACTAACTCTTTCTGGCCATGTGCAGGGCCTGGGGCTGTTTGGTTTAGCGATCATATGACCTGAAAAGGAGAAACTGGAAACAGAGTGCGCCCAAGGGGGAGCTCTGGGAAGGGTGTGCTGAAGGAATTGGAGAGTCTGGGGGAGCTGAGCCAAAGCTAGCCTCAGGGCCTTGGTGCTCATCATTCAGGTTTCTGCTCCCAGAGGGAGGCACTAGAACGGAAGATGCACCCCGAGAGTGGGCCTAGAAACCCAGAGCCAGGGGCTGGGCCTGAACAGTGCTGTGACTCAAAATCACATGGGTCTTGTTTGTGGACCACAAACACGCTTGGCTGGTGAGTGTTCAGCTGCACGAGCTTGAACGGGTCTGTGACAGTAAACCCCAGCTGCTACACAAATGTGGAAGGGGAGAGGGCCTGGCCTCTCTCTCTCTCTCTCTCTCTCTTGGTGCATTTAGGTCCTGCTCTCTCTTTTTTTTAATTCACCTCCACACACACTTGCCTAACTCTCTCTGTCACTTCTAAATCTCTGGCTGTGGTAGGCTATGGTCTAGCCTACTTGCTTGCCTATGTATTTTTTCGTATATGTTTCTTATTTTTGTATGGATTTTATTCTTTGTTTTATTAATAGTTTAGAGATTTGTATTAGAGTATATTTCACCTGTGTCATATGTTAATATTTCATTTTGATCTTTGATTCAAAAGATATAGAAACAGACAGGATCCATCTGTTTACATGGTTAAAATCTACCAAGATAACAGTAAACACATACCATTAGTAATACTTCCAATTCTCTAACAATACAGGTTTCCATTTCAAAACTCTAGTCCATTTAGCGTGACTATGTCAGATATTTATAAGGAATAGCCCTAATTACCATTTATGTATTTCTCGAATATGTTTTAAAGGTTGAATTTGGGCAAATAACCCTGCTAGTTCTATAACCCTTTCTAAACCTGTGTCACACCTATTAGGTCACGACGGATTGCATGAACCACCTGACTGGATCCTTATGTCTTTGTGCTATTCCGGTACTCTTTGCTCACATGGGTTTACTCCAAGGCAGGAGGCTGGAGCTATATGAGGAGGCTGATGGAGACTGAGGACCTCTGGGATGGCATTTTCTATGCTTGTGGTCTCCCACACCTGCTCTGTATCATGGGGTAGCACAAAATAAGGAGCAAGGATATTCAAAACAGAGCCCAGCAACCACCCCCATTAGCTGTGTCAGTTTTTGCAGCTTTCTTCATAGGGACACATTACAAGAGTGAAAGACCAGCAAATTCTGAAGTGAACATACCATTGAATGCCACTATACAGCCAGTGATCACATGGACACCAACATTTTTGGTGCAACGGCAAGACTGCCAGGGGTCAACATAAAATGACTACCTTCAACACCTTCCCAGAGACTCGGCTTGCAAGGAGGTTACGTTCCTTTGGGGTTTGCCATGGAGATGATGATGGTGACTGTCATCACTATAAAGGGAAGGGTAACAGCCCTCCTGTGTACAATACTATAAACCCTCCTGGCCAGAGACTCCAAAATCCTTTTACCTGTAAAGGGTTAAGAAGCTCAGGTAACCTGGCTGACACCTGACCCAAAGAACCAATAAGGGGACAAGATACTTTTAAATCTTGGGTGGGGGGGGGGCTTTTGTTTGTGCTCTTTGTTTTGGGGGTTGTTTGCCCTTGGGACTAAGAGGGACCAGACATCAATCCAGGCTCTCCAAATCTTTCTGAATAAGTCTCTTATATTTCAAACTTGTAAGTAAACAGCCAGGCAAGACATGTTAGTTTTATCTTTGTTTTCTCAACTTGTAAATGTTCTTTTTGCTGAGAGGATTTTACCTCTGTTTGCTGTACTTTGAACCTAAGGCTAGAGGGGGTTCCTCTGGGCTCTTTAAGTTTGATTACCCTGTAAAGTGATTTTCCATCCTGATTTTACAAAGATGATTTTTACCTTTCTTTCTTTAATTAAAAGCCTTCTTTTTAAGAACCTGATTGATTTTCCCTTGTTTTAAGATCCACGGGGATTGATCTGGACTCACCAGGAATTGGTGGGGGGCGGGAGGGAAGAGAAGGGAGGGGGGAATGATTAATTCCTCCTTGTTTTAAGATCCAAGGGGTTTTGGATCAGTGGATCAGTGTTCACCAGGGAATTGGTGGAGGAGTCTCTCAAGGCTACCCAGAGAAGGGAGTTAGTACATTGGGAGTGGTGGCAGCAAAAGCAGATCTAAGCTGGTAGAGAAGCTTAGAGGTTTTCATGCAGGTCCCTACATCTGTACCCTAAAGTTCAGAGTGGGGAAGGAACCTTGACATGGTGGCAGAGCGGTGGTACCATTTTAAACCAAAAGCCAGTAAGATTTTTTTCTCTCCTTTCTAGCTGCTTAGAAAGCAGAGCTGAAGGTAGATGCATATCTTATCTCTCCTTCCCTGAAAGCAGAGGTGTTAATTTTTTTTAACAAAGGTCTTTGTTAAGATGTTTCAAACTGTGAGCAAGCAGACAGCAAAGGAATTTACAAGCTGAATTGTTTGTTTTTTCTTTCTTTCTACCTCTCCAGTAGAGCTAGTTAGAAAGTCTCTGTTACCTAAGCAGCCCTGATCTCAGTGCATCCCACTTTCAGTGAACTGCAGAGGGGTGTGGCCCAGCACAAGAAAGCAGGAAAATGACTACCAGTGAAGCAGCTACTAAACAACTAGAACTGGCCAGACTAGAAGCAGAAGAAAATTAAAAGAAACATCAGATTGCTCGAATTAAAAAAAAACTCGAGAAAGAAGCTGCTGAGAGAGCTATGGCGCAGAAAGAAAAAGAGAGGGAGGAGAAAGAAAGAGAGAGGGAGGAGAGGGAAAGAGAGAGAAAGCATGAATTGGAATTAGCAAGAGCTAGGCAGAATATAGCAGTCAACCCTTGCAACACCTCTCCAGGTACCAATTTCAATCCCAGAAAATTCCCCACCTACAAGGCAGGCGATGATACTGAGGCCTTCTTAGAAAATTTTGAAGGGGCCTGCCTTGGATACAGCATCACTACAGACCAGTACATGGTAGAGCTGAGGCTGCAGCTCAGTGGACACTTAGCAGAGGTGGCGGCTGAAATGCCTAAAGAACACATGAACAGTTATGAACTTTTTGAAAACAAGGCCAGAATCAGAATGGGGCTAACACACGAGCATGCCCATTGGCGGTTCAGAGCCCTAAGGAGGAAAGCAGACGTGTTATTTACCCAACATACCTACCACATTGACAAATTGTGATGCCTGGATATCAGGAGTAAATGTTAAATCTCTGGAAGATCTGTCTTCCCTAGTGAAAATGGAGCAGTTCTTAGAGGGTGTTCCTGAGGAAATAGAAAGATCCATCCTAGATAGGAAACCCAAAATTGTAACTGAGGTGGGGGAGATTGGAGCCAAACGGGTGGAGGTGGCAGAAAAGAAAAAAACTAGTAGCAGTTGGAGCGAATATCAGAAGGGACACCCTGAAACAAAACCCTATCACCAGGGACAACCCAAGGCCCCACCTACATCCCAAGGAACAACCCCAGACGCCTTCTCATCCCACCACCCCAGTCTCCACCAACCAACCTTGACCCGGTGAGACCTTAGCAGGGCAATGTTTTAAATGGAATGAACTGGAACATATAAAGGCCCACTGCCCCAAGAACCCCAACCGATTACAGTTCATTATACCACAATCGCACCCAAGATCCCCAGACCCAGATGCCTCTCAAATACCCTCGGAGCGAAGGGAATCCTTGAGAGTGGGCGGAAAGAAGGTTATCGCGTGGAGGGACACTGGGGCACAAGTGTCGACTATCCACCAATCCCTAGTGGACCCCAAACTCATCAACCACGAGGCTCCAGTGACAATTCAACCCTTCCTGTCACACTCTGTAACCTTGCCTACAACCAAGTTGCATGTCCAGTACAAGGGCTGGTCAGGAATGTAGACTTTTGCCATCTATGACAATTATCCCATCCCCATGCTACTGGGGAAGACTTGGCCAACCATGTGAAGCTAGCAAAGAGGGTGGGAATGGTTACCCACAGCCAGGCTAAGCAAGCTTTCACACCCATCCCTGTTCCTGAGCCGTCCACCAGGGCCCCATCTGTGTTACCAGAGACCCAGACAGAGGTGGTGGAACCGGATCCCCTGCCAACGACTGCAACAGCCATAGTGGATCCAATCCCAGAGACCCAGCCAAAGCCAGTCCCAGACCCAGAGCTGGCAATGCAACCAGCACCAGAACCATTGACAGCACTGAGTCCAGCGCTTGCAAACCCATCTACAACTCCAACGCCAGAGGGCACCAGTGAGCCTGAACTGGCAAAAGCAGCAGATAACACTACCTAAGAGGCTCAGCCAGAGCCTGAAATACCACATAGTGCACCAGCGGACAGCGGTTCACAGTCAATGGAAAAAATCCCAGCACCTCCCTCGCTTCCAGAGGGACCAAGCCCAAGTCCACAATCCAAGGAGGAACTGTTGTCTCCTGCATCAAGGGAAGAGTTCCAGGCCAAGCCGGAAGCAGATGACAGCCTTCAGAAATCTTGGGCGGCGGCACGGAGCACCCCACCGCCTCTCAGCTCTTCTAACCGATCCCTGTTTGTTGTAGAACAAGGACTGTTATACAAGGAGACTCTTTCTGGTGGGCACCAGGAAGACTGGCATCCTCAAAGACAGTCGATAGTTCCAACTAAGTACCAGGTAAAGCTCTTGAGCTTAGCCCATGATCATCTCAGTGGCCATTCTGGGGTGAACAGAACCAAAGACCGGTTGGGGAAGTCCTTCCACTGGGAGGGAATGGGCAAGGACATTGCTAATTATGTCCGGTCTTGTGAGGTGTGCCAATGAGTGGGAAAGCCCGAAGACCAGGTCAAAGCCCCTCTCCAGCCACTCCCCATAATTGAGGTTCCATTTCAGTGAGTAGCTGTGGATATTCTGGGTCCTTTCCCAAAGAAGACACCCAGAGGAAAGCAGTACATACTGACTTTTATGGATTTTGCTACCCGATGGCCAGAAGCAGTACCCTTAAGCAACACCAGGGCTAAAAGTGTGTGTCAGGCATTAGCAGACATTTTCACCAGGGTAGGTTGGCCCTCCGACATCCTTACAGATTCGGGAACTAATTTCCTGGCAGGGACCTTGAAAAGCCTGTGGGAAGCTCCTGGGGTGAATCACTTGGTTGCCACCCCTTACCACCATGAAACCAATGGCCTGGTGGAGAGGTTTAATGGAACTTTGGGGGCCATGATACGTAAATTCTTAAATGAACACTCCAATGATTGGGACCTAGTGTTGCAGCAGTTGCTTTTTGCCTACAGGGCTGTACCACATCCCAGTTTAGGGTTTTCACCATTTGAACTTGTGTATGGCCACGAGGTTAAGGGACCATTACAGTTGGTGAAGCAGAAATGGGAGGGGTTTATGCCTTCTCCAGGAACTAACATTCTAGACTTTGTAAGCAACCTACAAAGCACCCTCTGACACTTTTTAGCCCTTGCTAAAGAAAGGAAGAGCAAAAGGTCTGGTATGATAAACATTCCAGAGAACGGTCCTTCAAAGTAGGAGACCAAGTCATGGTCTTAAAGGTGCTCCTGGCCCATAAAATGGAAGCATCGTGGGAAGGAGCATTCATTGTCCAGGAGCGCCTAGGAGCTGTTAACTATCTCATAGCCTCCCCCACCTCCAACATAAAGCCTAAGGTATACCATGTTAATTCTCTTATGCCCTTTTAATTAAAGGTTTCCCAGTTTACAGCCCAGGGAACAAATGATGCTGAGTGGCCTGAAGGTGTCTACTACGAAGGAAAACGTGGCGGTGGCGTGGAAGAGGTGAACCTCTCCACGACCCTTGGACATCTTCAGCAGCAGCAGATCAAGGAGCTGTGCACTAGCTTTGCGCCATTGTTCTCAGCTAACCCAGGACGAACCGAACGGGCATACCACTCCATTGATACAGGTAATGCTCACCCAATTAGAACCCCACCCTACCGGGAGTCACCTCATGCCCAAACTGCTATAAAACGGGAGACTGGAGCCTAATCAACAATTCCAGAGGTTCTGGGATGAGGGGTGAATGGGTAGCATCCTCTTGTACGACCCGTTCAAGGAAAATCCGAGTGGTAGGCAATAAGGTGGCCCCCAGCTCCTGGAGTATGTGTAGGGGGCTCTTAAGTGTGAAGAGCTACAGGTGATCTCCGAGATGAAAGAGGCCATCATGTCCACTAAATTGTAGGCTGTGAACAGAGCCAGCCAAATGCTGGGAGAATCGGCCGGGGGAGATGGAAACAGAATCCATCCATGCAGTCCAACCAGGAGTGGCAAAACCGATAGACCTCCACCTGGACTTAGGTAAAAGTGGAATTGTCATCTGGGTGATGGTGGCACGAGACATCCACCAGGGAGTAATGATTGATGATATCTCTGAGGATGCCTGCAGCAGCCTGGCTACTCTTGATTCTGGTCCTCAAAGATGATATTAAAATCTGCACCCAGGACCAGATACTAGTGAGGATCCAAGGTGCCGAGGAAGGCCGACGCCTGTTGATAGAAACACACCCACTCCGGGTGTGTATTCAGGGGGAAGACATTGAATATATTTATGTCAGCCACTCCACACAGGCCTGAGGTGCAGTAGGCGACCTGAGATGACCTTGGCAACTCCCAGCATCTCAGGCTGTAGACCGGGGAAGAACAGGGTGGCCACCCTAGCTGAATGAGTGCTGAGGTGTCTAAAATATACCCAGTACCCCCACTGCAGCCACCAACTAGTCACGGCGGCTGGATCCTTGTGGGTTTCCTACATCACAAAGGAAGGAGAGCAATTCGCAACTGTGGAGACCCACTCTAGAGCCTCTGGTGTTCAATGTAGAAAAGATGGTTGGCTTCATTCTGAGGGCTGAGGAGGATCCTCACAGGCAGGAGGATCCCCAGCTGGCCTTGTAACAATTGCTGGCCAACCTGAAAGACTTGTCACAGAAGTTGTGGGCCCAATGGTAGGCCAGGATGTCCTACCTCCCGTTTCCCCTCCACTCTTCCAAAACAGCCCTCATAGCCAAGAGGACAAGAAACCTTGTCCTTGAAACCACAGTTGTCCACCATAAAATGGTGAAGCTCATCCTTTAGCACAGTGGGGGAAGGGGTAGTGGACCCATGAAAATCCTCTGGCAGGGCCCCTGTTATGACTCTGTGGCCCACGTGGATGGGCAAAGAGGGAGAAGACCACCAGTGCGGCGACGGCACTGGTGGCACCATGTAACCCGTCTCTATCTCCAGAAAGGGAAAGGGAGGTGGAGGGAAGAGAACAGCCCCCTAAAGGGTCAGGGCAGAGAGACAAAAAAACAGCCCCCTGAGGTTCGACAAGAACAGGGAAAATGAGACAACCCCTGGGCGGCAGCGGTATGGAAGATGGGGGTAAAAAATGAGTAGGGCTTCACTCCCCCCTCCGTCCCCAGATCCTGCCTCCACTCTGTGTTCATGGCTAAGGCTCAGGGCAGCCTGAGCTGAGGGCTTCTTCTGCTGCTCCAGCTGGAGCGATCTGGGCTCTTCCCCTCCCCCGGTGACTCTTTCTGGGGCTGGAGGATTAAACTCCTGCCAGCTGAAGAAGAGGTAGCCTGGGCTCAGGGCTTCTGCTCCCTTCTGCCAAGCTGTTCCATATGAATCGTGTGAGGATTGCCATGTTCTGTTCATTCCCTCTGAGGCACCTGGCACTGGGCACTGTCAGAAGACAGGCTGCTGGGCTACATGGACAATTGGTTTTACTCCATATGGCCATTCTGATGTTATTTAAACCCCAGATGTATCTGGCTCCTGCTGTAATAAATTATACATCATTCCCCTCCCAGAGCTGAGATAGATCCCAGGAGTCCAAACAGGGTCTCTCTCTCTACAGAATTGGTAACAAAGTAAAAATAAACATTAAAATGTTAACACAAATCAGTGCCCCTTAGGTGACTTGCCATAAGATTTGAGAACATATTGGTTTTAGAGGTGACTGGATAACAAATGACAAGGGGAGGGGAAGACAGGAGCAAGTGACAAGGGCAGGGCCTTGGGGAGAAGACACACAGCAGGGTTGAGGGTTCACAGAAGAGATGGGGCAAGACTGAAATTTCAGGGATCCAGCTACCAGCAATTAGAAAGGTGGCAACCAAGTTTAGTGTACATAGACTGATTCCCCAGGTCATCACATTGACACAGCCCAGTAAGGACAGGGAAGGGTTTAATGTCTCTCTGTCTGTCCAGGAAGTGATTGAGGGAAGAGGCCCCAGCACCATGCACCAGCCAGCTCTGCACAGAGCTCAATCTGAGAGCCAGAGCACAAGGTGGAAACATTTAGGTCCCTTTATGTGTAGAGAGGTGGAGCAGCCTGTCCCGGATTTCTTTGGTCTTCACCCCGTAAATGATGGGGTGTAGCACAGGGGGCACTAGGAGGTACACATTGCCAATAAGAACGAGGAAATGCAGTGGCACATTGTGGCCAAATCTCTGTGTGAAAGCAGAGAAGAAATCTGGGATGTACAAAGCTAAGATGGCACAAAGATGAGAGATGCAGGTCCCAAAAGTTTTGATCCGGGCATCCTTCGTGGGGAGGCGGAAGATGGCCTGGAGGATCAGAGTATAGGATATGGCAATAAAAAACACGTCCATTCCGTTCACAGAGACAAGATTAAACAGGCCATAGTAATTACCTATTTGGATGTCAGCGCAGGCCAGCTTCACCACAGCTATAAACCGACAATAGCAGTGGGGAATGAGGTTGGTTCTGCAATATGGCCACCACCTCGCCAGGAAGGGATAGGGTAATGCGAGTATGCCACTGCGCAGCACCAAGGCCAGGCCTATCTTGGCCACAACAGAGTTTGTCAGGATGGTGGAATGTCTCAGGGGATGGCAGATGGCGACGTAGCGATCGAAAGCCAGGGAAACAAGGATACCAGATTCCATCCCAGAGAAGGAGTGAATGAAGTACATCTGGGTGAGGCAGGCACTGAAACTGATCTCCCTGGAATTGAACCAGAAGATGCTCAGCATTTTGGGCATGGTGGATGTGGAAATGAGCAGGTCAGTGATGGCCAGCATGCAGAGGAAATAATACATGGGCTCGTGGAGGCTCTGCTCCCTCTTCACGATGAACAGGATGGTGAAGTTCCCCAACATGGCTATGGTGTACATAGCACAGAAGGGAATGGAGATCCAGATATGGGCTGCCTCCAGGCCAGGAATGCCAAGTAGGATGAAGGTGGAGGGGTTGGTGAAGTCGGTTGTGTTGGAATCTGACATGGAGTAGCGGAGAAGGTGTCCAACTCTAACTTTGAGGCAGAACAGTGTCTCCTGCATGTACCGTATGTTCCCCCCAACTTCCTGTGGGCTCTCAGCCTCTTGGGTGATGGTCGTAGTAGAAATGCCTGAATGGAGAGACAATGTTAACATGAGACTCTATATGCACTAATGGAGGCTGTTCTCATGGCAGAAGCAGATTGATCACTCTTCACACACTGAAAAATTACATTTTCATTATTCAGAGGAAACAGCAATGAACAATGACCCTACTAAATCCAATTCCTTATTTTGTGATGCTCCATGGATTAATAATTCCTACACTTTGTGGTGGGGGAACCTTAAGAGGCACCAGCAGGAAACACAAGTGTGGATATTGGATACATCATTGTTACTTTGGCAAATAGAGCCAGGATTGGGAGTTCCCCATTCATCCAGTTGCTCGAAATCTGAGAGTGGAAAAAACCAAACTTTTGGGAAGACATGTGCTGGGAGAAACATCCCAACTAGAGCATACCTCATGGAAATGATCTGTGCGCAATTGGTAGCAACTGAAGACAAACACCTGCTCATTCGCAGCAGTGGACAAAACAACAGCAGTGTTCTGATCCCTAAATTATGGGATGGAGAATAACAGGTTCGGGATATGTGTTCAATTTTGGTCACGCAGACTCTATTAAGGATATAACATATATAAACGGGATATTCAAGACAGTCTCTGAGAATGGGGGAGGCTACCATATGCAAACATATAGAAAAGTCTGGGACTCTTTTACTTTTACACAAGAGACAAAGAAGGGAGCATATGATATAGGAGAGGAAAATAAAAAATGAAACTGATCTACATTCAAATGGACAGTTCCCAACCAGTCCTATCTATAGACACTTAGTGCTCCAAGAGGACTAATTCCCCAAAGCTCAGGAACATTGTCAGCAAAACTGATTGGGAGGAAAAATTTAGACAGAAAAATATGAATGAATATTGGTAGGTCTTTGATAACAGTTTATTAGATAGTGAAAGAATCATTATTCCACAGTCAACAAAGTTTGGGTAAAAACCCAGTTCAGTGGTAAATAGAAGGCAGCAATAATATGTAACAAAGAGGAAAAATGGAAAGTAGATATCCAAGAATAGAAATGGGAAGTTATGAAAATTCATAAGGGACGTTAAGACATCAGGGAACACTCCATTTTTGGCAGGGCTCTGGACCACAAAAAAGGAGGTTATTACAGATATTAATGAGAAGAGAAATCCTAGAAACGTTTTATGTCAATTTGTGTGTTAAAAATTAATAAAAAAGGGAGAGTTTTTTGTTTTGTTTTTTGTTTATAAAAGAATGGATAAAGTTAAGAAACAATGGGAAAAGATGGTATGGGATTAGTTCAAAAAAAGTCTTGAAATGTAAGTAGTGTCGGTCACCAACAGGGTTTATACAAAACAGATCTTGTCAAATAAATCTAATTTAATCCTTTTATGAGAGTACAGATTGGTTGATCAAGGTTACACATTTGACTGATGAAAGGGAACCACATAGATGCAACAAACCTTGATTTCTCAGAGACATTTGATTTAGTAGAGGAAAACACTGAGTTAAAAAAATTACATCATATAATATCAGTAGAGAACATGTAAAATGGAGAAGCTGTTGTCAACAGGACTTCATCAGTAAATGCTGCTGTTTGTAGTGGGGTTCTGTAGGGATCAGTTGTTGATCCGATACTATTCAATATTTTAATTAATGATTTGGAAGGAAATAGAAAATCACTGCAGATAAATATTTGCAATGACCAAATATTGGCAGAGTGGATACAAGAAGCGGCCAGGGCAGGCATACCGAGTGATATGGAGCAATTTGAAAGTGGGGATCATGCAAACAAAATATTTTAATACAGTCAAATGCAAAATGATCCTCTAGGAACAGGTAATGCATGCCCGACCCACAGACTAGGGCTCTGTATTATGGAATGCAGGGACCCTGAAAATGATTTAAGGGTCATTCTGGACACCCAGCTCGAAGTGCGATGCTGTGGCCAAGAGGACTGATGTGATCCTTGGATGCATAAACAGGGGAGTGGTGAGTTGGAATAGGGGAAGGATTTTACTTCTGCTCATGGGATTGGTGAAACAAACTGCATCCAGTTCTGGGGTCTACATTTGAAAATAGATGGTGAAAAGCTGGAGAGGATGAAGAAAAGAGCCACAAAAGAGTTCGGCGGATAGAGAAAATGCTGGACTGTTAGACTTGAAGGTGTATATCTCTTTGACTTATCAAAAAGTTTATTAAGCGGAGACTTTCATGGGGAGAAAATCATGGGTAATAATCGGCTCTGTAATCTACTAGGGAAAGGCTGAGCAAGACCAAAGGGCTGAAAGCTGAAGCCAGGAAAATTCCAGCTAGAAATTAGGGCCAAATTAGCACTGAGGGTGATTAACCATTGGGATACACTGAGAAGGGAAGTGTTGGATTCTCCAGTTTCCCATGTTGGCAGATCCAGACTGGCTGTTTTTCTTTAACGTCCACTTGAAGGTTGTTCACACTTAAAATACTACAGATATGCTGCTATAATGCTTCAATATAGACACTACTTACACAGATGGAAGGGGTTCTTCCCTCAGCATAGGTAATCCCCGAGAGGTGGTAGCTAGTTTAATGGAAGAATTCATCTCATGCTGTCTACACCAGGGCACAGATTATCCAAGAAGTTCATGGAATGTATTGGAGACATTTTTTTTTTGTTCCAGAAGCTGGAGAAAGCTACTAGGAGAGAGGCTTTGCTAGTCTTGATTTTGACAAACAAGGAGGAACTGAATGAGACTTTGAAGGTGGAAGACAGCTTAGGTGAAAGTGATCATGAAATAATAGAGTTCATGATTATAAGGAATGATAGGAGGAAAAACAGCAAAATAAAAACAATGCGTTTCAAGAAGGCAGACTTTAGCAAACTCAGGGAGTTTGTAGGTACGATCTCATGAGAAACATGGCTAAGGGGAAAAACAATAGAAGACAGCTGGCAGTTTTTCAGAGAGACATTATTAAGGGCACAAGAGCAAACTATCCCACTGAGTAGGAAAGCTAGGATGTATTGCAAGAGACCACAATGGCTTAACCAGGAGATCTTGAATGATCTAAAAAAACAAAAAAGGATCCTCCAAAAAGTGGAAACAAGGTCAAATTACAAAGAAGGAATATAAACAAATAACACATCTATGTAGGGGCAAAATTGGAAAAGCCAAGGCACAAAATGAGATCAAACTTGCTAGAGACATAAAGGGTAACAAGAAAACATTCTAAAAGTACATTAGAAGCAAGAGGAAGACTAAGGACAGGGTAGGTCCATTACAAAAAGAAGAGGGAAAACACTAACACAAAATTTGGATATGATAGAGGTTCTTAATGACTTCTTTGTTTCGGTTTTCAAAAAGAAGGTTGTTGGTGTTTGGACACGTAACACAGAATGCCACTGAAAATGGGGTAGGTTCAGAGGCTAAAATAGGGAAAGAGCCAGTTAAAAAGTTACTTGGACAAGTTAGATATCTTCAAATATCCTAAAATACTCTGAAGGAATTGACTGAGGAGATATCTGACCAATTAGCTCTTATCTTTGAAAAGTCATGGTAGACAGGGGAGATTCCAGAAGACTGGAAAAGAGCACCTACAGTGCCTATCTATAAAAAGGGAAACAAGGGCAACTAAGGCAATAACAGACCAATCAGCTTCACTTCTGTACCAGGTAAGATAATGGAGCAAATAATTAAGGAATCAATTTTCAAACATCTAGAAGATAATAAGATTGTAAGTGATAGCATTGATGATCCTGGACAATGATCCCTCACTTTCACAGACCTTGGGAGGCAGGCCAGTCCTCGCCCACAGACAACCTGCCAACCTTAAGCATATTCTCACCACCAACCACACACCCCTCCATAACAATGCTTACTCAGGAACAAATCCATGCAACAAACCTCGATGCCAACTCTGCCCACATATCTACACCAACAACATCATCACAGGACCTAACCTGATCAGCTACAACGTCACCGGTTCATTCACCTGCACGTCCACCAATGTTATATATGTCATCATGTGCCAGCAATGCCCCTCTGCTATGTACATTGGCCAAACTGGACAGTCACTACGTAAAAGGATAAATGGACACAAGTCAGATATCAGGAATTGCAATATACAAAAACTTGTAGGAGAACACTTCAACCTCCCTGGCCACACAATAGCAGATGTAAAGGTAGCCATCTTACAGCAAAAAAACTTCAGGACCAGACTCCAAAGAGAAACTGCTGAGCTTCAGTTCATTTGCAAATTTGACACCATCAGCTCAGGATTAAACAAAGACAGTGAATGGCTATCCAACTACAGAAGCAGTTTCTCCTTCCTTGGTGTTCACACTTCAACTGCTAGCAGAGGACCTCACCCTCCCTGATTGAACTAACCTCGTTATCTCCAGACTGATTCTTGCCAGCATATTTATACCTGCCCTTGGAAATTTCCATTATATGCATCCGACGAAGTGGGCATTCACCCACGAAAGCTTATGCTCCAATACATCTGTTAGTCTCAAAGGTGCCACAGGACTCTCTGTTCCTTTTTACAGAAATCAGTGACGTTTTGGCCAGTGATTCTTTAGCAAACTCATCACTTATGGCAAGAGTCCTGGGATGTGTGATGGTTGTGCAGAGTGGAAAGAACCACCGACTTACTTTCTATCCCTCCATACCCACGTTGCACAGGGTTTGTCGATCAGGTGAGCTCCTCAGCAAGAGATGGGTACCTGTGAATTCTGAGATGGAAGCGTCTTCCCTGGGAATCTCCCTCAGGTAGCCGTGTCCCACACCTCTCTCACCCCAGCATCTTCAGCAACATCTGATGGCAAGAGCCGACACAGGGGTGTGTACAGTTTATAATATAGCTCTGTGTATTCCCAGTGGGGTTCACTCACCCTCTAGAGGAGAAAAAATTAATGGAGATATCCTATCTCCTAGAACTGGAAGGGACCTTGAAAGGTCATCAAGTCCAGCCCCTTGCCTTCACTAGGGGGACCAAGTACTGATTTTGCCCCAGATCCCTAAGCAGCTTCCCTCAAGGACTGAACTCACAACGCTGGGTTTAGGAGGCCAATGCTCAAACCACTGAGCTATAGAGGATCTGAATGCAAATAGGCTGTAGACAAGCATATCTCCGCTTTCGTGCTAATTATCCAGCTTTAGAAGTAAACAGTAATTAAGGAACCTTCCCAAAGGGAGATGAGAACTCCTGGGCTCTGTGCTGAGTCAGAGAGGAATTGGCTGTTTTGTTTATTTGTGTATATTTATAAAATATATTTGATTATAAAGAAAATAAGGGATAATGCCTAGATGTCCATAACCTCTGGTACCCTGAAAATGCCCAGGATAGATGGGTAGATAGTAGACAGACAGATCTGGAGAAAGATGACAGAGGGGAGACATGAGCACTTTCTACAGACATATGGGATGAGGTGATATAGATTCAGAGATCAATATATCTCCTCACTATCATCATACCCTGCAGCACCCTTTATTGAAGGATCTTCAAAACAATTAGCAAAGGAAAGTAATTATGAAAATATCCCCAGTATACACGTAGGTAAACTGAGGAACGGGGAGATATGAATTGGGGAAGGTCACACACAGAATGAGAAACACGATGACAGCCAGAACCCAGGAGTCCTGACTTCCCAGCTCTAACCACGGTCTCGTCATCACACCAAGAGGGAAATGGACTTCCGCTCTTTCAGGGACTGTACATTGGGTGGGATGCAGAGGAAAGGCTGGAAGAGGCAGCCTTTAACCATTGCCATCCACCAAAGTGAATCTGAGGTTGTCAGAATTGGCTGGACTGCATGAGCTCCCCGCTCCTGTGAGCTGTGAACTCCGAGACTCCCCTTCTATTGCCACTCAGAAACCTGCCAACGCATCGCAGTCACTGGGGTCACCTCAGGGGAACAGACTTAGGCTATGATCACATTTGCAGGTGTAAAGATCTGGGAGTTAACCCCCCTCAGACAGCGCTGCAGGGATAGCGCTGTTGTGTGTTCACACTGTCAGGTGCCAGCGCAATGGCATGGCCACACTTGGGGCACTTGAAGCGGCATTCGGAGTGGTGCACTCTGGGCATGTAAGCGTGTGGCGCCTCCTGCTGGTCGCTTCTGGGAATTATCTCATCCAGCCTCCAGAGCGTCCTCTGCGGGCCAGTGTCGCACTGCAGCTTGGCCTCCGGTCCCTCCCGGACCCGGTGACCCATTATCTGAGTTGCTTCCCCCTGGCAGTATCCCCTTTCTCTCAGGGTCTCCCCTACCCGGGGAGCCCCCACCCACTATCCCCACCTCGCCTCAATATAAGGCTACTGTCAGTCATCATCTACCCGTCGTGCCCTGGGGTGACTGCAGTATCAGCCTACTCATCACCAGCAAGGTCGGGTTTGGACCTACTGCCTTTGCCTACCCCTGGGCTGCCCTCTGCAACACCCAGTACCCATGGGCCTTCTGCTAGGCCGCAGCCTGGGGCTTTCCAGGCTGGAGCTCTCCAGATCCTCTAGCCTTTCGCCAGCCCTGCTCCACTCAGGTACCCTGTTCAGCTCCCCAGCAGCCAGGCCCTTCTCCCTCTAGAAACAGAGAGAGACTGTTGAGCTCCTGGCTCCCAGCCTCTTATATAGGGCCAGCTGATCCCTGACTGGGATGTGGCCCAGCTGCGGCTGCTTCCCCAATCAGCCTAGTTGCTTTTCCCCTGCAACAGGCCTCTCCAGGGCTGTCTTTAAACCCCTCAGGGCAGGAGCAGGTGACTACCCTGCTAAACACCTCCCCCTCAAGATCACCACCTCTGGGGGTAGGGGTGTCTCTTGGCCTGGACCAGTCACCCATGCACCCCCAGAGCTGCCTGCTTCTTCTCGGAGTCCTCCAGCTGCTTCCAAAAGCGGGTCTCCTCCTTGACAACGGCTGTATATTCATTCGCGTGGTACAGGGCCCTCTCTTTGGCGTCTCGGCGGGCCCGCTCTGCAGCCTCCAGTTGTGCACACAGGCCAGACTCCCCCGGGCCCTCTTCCCTGAGCCTCTGGGTGCCTACTGTGACCCTCTTTACGACCACCTGGGTCCCGGCCTCCTGCGGGGCCCAGTCTGTCTGGGTCTCTCTGTTCATAACTGGTGTGGCAACAGTCTGGGTCCCAGCCTCTTGCGGGGTCCCCTCCGTCCCAGCCACTGCCTCCATCACATTAGGTCCCACTGGGCCTACAGGCACCTTCTCCTGCCACCCCTCAGTCTTTCTGAGGGGGCAGTGCCTCTTTAGATGGCCCAGTTCCTGGCATCCCCAGTAGGCTTCCCGTGTCTGGGCTGCCCAGGACTTCCTGTTCTTCTGTTGGTCCATTGCCGGGCCAGCCCTCCCTGGGTTGCCCTGGGCCGTGGTCCTTGGGGCAGGGCACTCCCTCCATAGATGGCCCTTCCACCCACGGGTCCAACACACCGAGAGTCGCTTGGGTTCCCTCACCCGGCGGACTGTCTGAGGGACCTGCCGCTGTCCCTTTTCTGGGTGAGGTACGCTGCCCCCAGCCCAGTAGGGACAGTCCCACCTTATGTGTCCATGCCTGGCAGAGGCATCACACATCTTCTGTTCCACGCCAGGCCTCCTGGCCCTAGCACTGGGCTCCTCCCCTGGCCCTCGGTAGTTCCTCCAGAACTCCCTCCGGAGGAGCTTTACCAGGGCCCGCTGCTCCTCCGCCAGCTGGGCCATCTATACATGGAGGGCCCATTGCACCTCCCACTGTCCATTCTGGGTCTCCCGGCACCCCTGCAGGTCATCAGCCCCCTTCCACTGGGGCGCTGACACTGGTGCCCACCCAGGGATGACATCTGAGGTCTCCCCATAGAAAACCCCGGTGTACCCTGGATAGATCATCCCCTGTTTTACTCCAGTGTCTCTGGGCAATAGTTCTGCTGTCCTTACTCTGGCCCCTTATGTCAGGGGCGGACAGCTTCTGCCCACATTCTCTGCCACTTGTACGCGTGTGGGGGACTCACCCCTTTGGCGCCTCCTGCTGGTTGCTTCTGGGAATTAGCTCATCCAGCCTCCAGAGCGCCCTCTGCAGGCCGGTGTCCCACTGCCGCTTGACCCCCTTGTCCCTCCCAGACCCATTGTCCCGTTATCTGGGGTGCTGTTCCCTGGCAGTAACTCCTTTCTCTCAGAGTCTCCCGTCCCCGGGGAACCCCCACCCACAGTCCCCACCTCACCTCAGTATAAGGCTACTGCCAGTCATTGTCTAGTCCCTGCACCATCGGGCAGACTGCAGTATTAGCCTACTCATCACTGGCAAGTTTTGGTTTGGACCTGCTGCCTTTGCCTACCCCTGAGCTGCCCTCTGCAACCCCCAGTATCTATTTGCCTTATGCTTGGCTTCAGCCTGGGGCTTTCCAGGCTGGAGCTTCCCGGCTTTTCCCCTGCCACAGCCCTCTCCCAGGGCTGTCTTTAAACCCCTCAGGGCAGGAGCGGGTGACCACCCTGCTACAGGACAGCTAACCCACAGAGCACCTCTTCCCCTTCAGCCACCAAGGTTTGTGGGAAGGGGGCATGGGCTCTTGGGGCAACCTGGGTTCTGTCCCAATACCCCGTCATGCATCAGTTCGCATCCCAGCAGTCTTTTCCCTTCCATCTGCATTTGACGCCATCTTTCAACAGTTTTTGTACTGCACACCCTGTCCAACTTTTCGGTCTGCGGGAACGGATCCCGAATTGTTGATGAATATGCTGATGGGTCTTATTAATATATCACGAACAGCAGTCCAGCTACTCCTTAAATAGGAAGTGTGGATGAGGAGTCCAATGAAGATGTTGACACAAGTAGGAGAGAAAACATGAGCTTGCTTGTGGCATTCACGGACGTGATGACCACAGTGGAATACCAAGTTTTGGACTTGGGAAACAAGGAATGAATGGTGGGAGCATATCATCATGCAAGTCTGGGATGACAAGCAGTGGCTGCAGAACTTTTGTATAAGAAAAGGCACTTGCATAGGACTGTGTGATGAGGTCGCCCCCCCACACTGTGGCGCGAGGACATGAGAATGAGAGCTGCCCTGATGATGGACAAGCACATGGTGAGCACACTATGGAAGCTGGCTACTCCAGACAGCTACCGATTGGTCGCTAACCAATTCAGAGTCGGCAAGTCGACCGTTGGACTCATGTTGATGCAAGTTTGCAGGGCCATTAATCGCATCCTGGTCAGAAAAACCATGACCCTGGGCAATGTGTGTGATATTGTGGATGGCTTTGCACAGATGGGATCCCTAACTACAGAGTGGCGATAGATGGTACGTATATTCCAATTCTGACACCAGACCACCTAGTCTCTGAGTACATTAATAGGAAGGGATACGTCTCCATGGTTCTCCAGGCACTTGTGGATCACTTTGGATGTTTCATGGACATTAACACAGGCTTGTCCAGAAAGGTGGAAGACACATGCATCTTTCAGGACACAGGACTGTTCAGGAAGATGCAAGACGGGACTTTCTTTCCAGACAGCAAGATCACCATCATTGAAATGGCCACTGTGATCCTGGTTTCAGAGTAGCAGCCGTGTTAGTCTGTATCCGCAAAAAGAAGAACAGGAGTACTTGTGGCACCTTAGAGACTAACAAATTTATTAGAGCACAAGCTTTCGTGGACTACAGCCCACTTCTTCGGATGCATAAGTATCCGAAGAAGTGGGCTGTAGTCCACGAAAGCTTATGCTCTAATAAATTTGTTAGTCTCTAAGGTGCCACAAGTACTCCTGTTCTTCTTTTTGTGATCCTGGGAGACCCCACCTACCCCTTGATGCTGTGGCTCATGAAGCCATACACGGGGAGCCTTGACAGCAACCAGGAGCAGTTCAACAACAGCTTGAGCCGGTGCAGAATGACTGTTGAGTGAGCTTTTGCCTGTTTTAAAGGCCCACTGTATGGCAAACTGGATCTGGACAATGACAACAGCCCTATGTTTATAACCGCATGCTGTACCCTGCATAATATTTGTTAAGGGAAAGACAAACGCTTTACTCAGGCATGGACCGCTGGGTCTCAATGCCTGGAAGCTGAATTTGAACAGCCAGACACCGCGGCTATTAGAAGGGCAAAGCGCAGGGCCGTGAAGATCAGAATTGCCTTGAGGCAGCAATTCCTTACTGAAAGGCAGTCATGTTTGGTGCCATGCACGGGAGTGCAGTGGTCCCAATACTAGTGGGCATCTCTGATTGCTCCATATGATGCACTGACTAGCAGTGCCTGTTGCTTTTCTGCGCTGTGCTTGCTATCACTTAACGCAATAAAGAATGTTTCAAAGAAAAATGTATTTGTTAATATTAAAGACAAATGTTGGAGACACACACACAAGGGATGACACATCTGCGCTGTGTGGAGGAAGGGTGGAGGGAGGTGGTGTGTGTGGGGGGGATCCAGAATATAGATTTGTGTATATCAAGGTGTCATATGCAGCCGTGCTGTCTGGAGTGCTGTACAATGGGTGCTGCCCTTCATCCAAGCTGAACTGCCTGTGGACGGGGTTTGAGTGAAGTGGGTGATGGTTGGAGTCTGCAGGGCTGGACGGTGAAGTTGCAGGTGTTGGAGGCAGCTGCTGGTGATATGAAACAGGATAGAGGGCAAACTGTGTTGGAGGTGACATGGGGTGCAAGGGAAAGAGTTTTGGGACAAGGACTGCTGGGGGGGAGCAGGGCAGGCATGGAGCTGCTCCGTATGCAGTACTAGGAGCACCTGCATCAAGTCTGCTTGGTGCTCCCTAATATTTAGACAAAGCCTTAGTTACATTTTAGTAAAGACACCCACTGCCTCAAGTCCCACAATGTTTAAGAAGATTTCAATTTCTGCTGGTCTTTCTCACCAAGCCCAGATCTTGAATAGATCTATTTCAGAACTCTGTCTGAATCCCTTCCCGGAGTCCAGTGCACTACCTGAGAGTTTCAACTCCTTGGGAATTTCTCTGGCATCAGCTTCCAGCCACTGAGCCTTGTTCTGCCCTTCTAAGCTAGATTGCACAGCCTATTATTAGCCATGGTTTTCTCATCATGAAAGTCCCCACTTAACTGTCTTTTTTATAAAATAAATAGATGAAGCTCTTTAAGTCTCTCTCCCTCTGTCAGGCATTTTCTCCAATCTCTACAATTTTTCAACATCATTTTTGAAATGTGGACCCCAGAACTGGACGCAGTCAGTTTCACCAGTGCCATGTGCAGAGGTAAAATCCTTCCCATGCTCCAACTAACCATTCCCCCAATTATGTGTCCAAGGATCACATCAGCCCTTTTGGCCACAGCATTGCATTAGAGACTCATGAGTTGGTTGTCTATTGAAACCTTGAAATCCTTTTCAGGGTCCCTGCCTTCCATAATACTGTGCCCTAGTCTGTTTCACGCTATTAAAATATTTTGTTTGCATGGGCCCAGCTCACCAAATGCTCCAGACCAATCTGTATGCCTGCCTTGGGGTCCTCACTGTAACCACTCTGCCAATGTTTTGGTCATCCATAAAATTTATCTGTCATGATTTCCTATTTGCTTCCAGATGCTTGATGAAAATATTGAATAGCATTGGGCCTAGAACTGATCCCTGGAGAACCCCCTCGACACACCTCCACTCACTGACAATGGCCCACTGACAAATGTTTTCTGAGATCTGTCAGTTAGCAAGTTTTTAGTCCAAATCAAAGTCTATTTTCTACTCATATAGGGTGAGCAGACATCCCGATATTTAGGCGATTGTCCCGATATTTCGCACTCCTGCTTTTTTTTTTTTTTTTTTTGCTCCACCGGCCGCGCTCCATTTTTTTTTTCTCCGCCGGCAACCCCCACCATGTGTCCTGATATTTTCTTCCTCTCATCTGGTCACCCTATGCTCATATCACCTGAGGTGAAGAAATACTGTCCAGTCCATTAGCAGTCAAGAAGGGTGTTAAACAGTATCTACAATAGAAGCTTGGAGTTATGAACAAAGACAAAGTGACCAATAGAACTGATTAATCGATCACACATCTCATTCAGAACTAATAGTACGCAATCAGACAGCAGAAAACAAAACAAACAAACAAACAAAAAAACCGGGACAGTTCTGTATTGTATTAAAGTATTAAAAATAAAGGGAAAGTTTAAAAAAAATCAGATTTGACAATATTAGTAAACAATGGTAAAGCTGCTAAGGTATTAGTTCCAAAAAAGATTAGAATATAATTAATGGCAGTCAAGAACATGGTTTATGGAAAATAGACTTTGATTTCACTGAAGGATTTCATTTAGTAGGGGAGAATATTCAGTTAAAAATGCGCAGTATACAATATCAGTAGTGCATATGTTAAGTGTATCAGTCAGTTCTATTGGTCACTTTGCGTGTTCATAACTCTAAGGTTCTACTGTAGATAGTGTTTAACACCCTTCTTGACTGCTAGTGGATTGGAAAGTATTTCGTCACCTCAGGTGATATGAGTACCTCATGCTGCTTCTTTCCAAATGCAGAACAAAACAATGTCTTGAACACATCTACCTTTTTTGCAACATTAACATGTTTCCTTTCTTCCTCTCATCACCCTATACCTTCCCCGCCCCCCAATATACTTAAAAACATCCTTAGCGTGATCCTAACCCTTGCCAAGCATGGATTTTTCCCTGATGACTTTAACATCCCTTATGAATTTGCATAACTTCCAATTTGTATTGCTTGTCATCTATTCCCCCTTTTCCCCCATGTATTATATGCTGATTTCCATCCTAAATTTCTGCCTTCACTTTGCCACTGAACCAGGTTTTTAGCCAAAGTTGTCCATTTTCTCGAGTGTGGAATCGTGGCTTTTTGACCATCTCATAATCTCTTCTTACTTTGTTACTAACTCGGTGGAGAGAGGGACCCTGTCAGGACTCCTGGGTTCTATGTCAGCTCTGGAAGGGGAGTGGGTTCCAGTGGGGGGCAGATAAATCTTGAGACTTCATAAGAACATTGGAATGCTCATATTGGGTAAGACCAATTGTCCATCTAAAAAATCCTGTTTGGCGAGAGTGACCAGTGCCATGTACCTCAGAGCGAATGAACAGAACATGGAAATCATCAAGTGATTCATGTTGCCCAGACCCAGATACTGGCAAAAAAATGCTAGGGACACCATCCCTGCCCATCCTGGTTAAAAGCCATGGATTGATCTATCAATAGAACGTAGGTGATCCGTACCCCTAGTCATTTCTGTTGCCTTTCTCTGTACCTTTTCCAATTCCAATCTATCTTTTTTTAAATGGGGTGACCAGATATGAACACAGTAATCAATATGTGGATATACCAGGTGTTTATATGGAGGCAATATGATATTTTCGGTCTTATTATTTATCCTTTCTTAATGATGCCAAACATTCTGTTAGCTTTTTTGCTTGCCACTGCACATTGATGAGCTATTTTATCCCTACTAACGCACGTGTGATTGTATGAACTGTCTGTATCCTTAGGTTTTGGTATTCTCCTGTTCTCTTCACTCACACACCTTGTGCTCAGAGGCAGCAGTTTGGAGTGGAGGCATCTATCTATAAATAGGTTCGTCTTGAAGATTATTAGCCCTAACAAGATCTCAGCTGGACAGATGAAACCAGTTTCTTCTAGGTGCTCTGCTGAGAAGTGGGCATGGAAGTAGTGGAATCTTCCCAGAAGAGGGCTCAGAGAGAGGAACTGTTGTTCTGGCCTTCAAAACCAAAGAGACTGGATGAGTCAGGAGAAGCTGGGGCAGAAAAGAGGCACAAGGGTGGAAAAAAAACTTTTGGGTTTCAGAGCTATGGCTGCAGCAGATAGACATATTCCAGATGCAGCAGAAGCCATGAGTTGCAGGAGGGACAATATATGCTCCAGGGAGTTGTGGACAAAGTGATGGCTATTGGAAAACATAATCCCCACTATACATATAAAATTGTGGGGTCTAGATTAGCTGTTACCACTCAAGAAAGAGAGTTTGGCATCATTATGGATAGTTCTCTGAAAACATCCACTTAATGTACACCAGGGAATTGGTGAGAAAGAGAATAAGAGTGAAAATATGATATTGTCTCTATATAAATCCCTGGTATGCCCACACCTAAAATACTGCCTTAAATTCTGGTTGTCCCATCTCAAAAACATATATTGGAATTGAAAAAGTTATGGAAAAGGGCAACAAGAATGATTAGGGGTACAGGATAGCTTCCATATGAGGAGAGATTAAAAAGAATGGGTCTTTTCCACTTGGGAAAGAGACGACTAAGGAGGGATATGAGAGAGATCTATAAAATCATAAATGGTGTGGAGAATGTAAATAAGGAAGTGTTTTTAGCTCCTTCTCAGAGCACGAAAAATAGGGGTCACCCAATGAAATTAATTGGCAGTGGTTTAAAACAAACGAAAGGAAGTAGTTCTTCACACAACACACAGTCAACCTGTGAAGCTTTTTGGCAGAGGATGTTGTGAAGGCCAAGATTAATACAGGTTTTAAAATAACTAGATGAATTCATACCCCATCTTCCATACTGCTGCTGCCTGAGGTTGTCTCATTTTCCCTGTCCTTGATGAACCACAAGGGGTGGATTTGTTGTCTCCCCGCCCTGACCTTTTAGAGGCTGTTCTCTTCCCTCCACCTCCCTTTCCCTTTCTGGAGATAGAGAGAGGTTATGTGGTACCATCAGTGCAGTAGCCGCACTGGTGGTCTTCTTCTTTGCCCATCCTCGTGGGCCACATGGTCATAACAGGGGCTCAGCCAGAGGATTATCATGGGTCCACTACCCAGTCCCCCACTGTGCTGCAGGATGAGTTTCACCATTTTCTGGTGGACACCTGTGGTTTCAAGGGGAAGGTGAAGCTCCCTCTCCAGCACTGGGAAGACTTCCATCTTGTCCTCTTGGCCATGAGGGCTGTTTGGAGGAGTGGAGGGGAACCGGGAGGTAGAACATCCTGGTTTACCTGTGGGCCCACAACTTCTGTGACAAGCCTTTCAGGTTGGAAGCGATTCTTGTAATGCTGGCTGGGGATCCTCCTGCCCACGAGGATCCTCCTCAGCCCTCAGAATGAAGCCAACCACCTTTTCAACATGAACACCAGAGGCTCTAGGGTGGGTCTCCACAGTTGCCAGTTGCTTTCCTTTGTTTGTGACGTAGGGTACTCTGTGGTTTGCCTGCAGGAAACCCACAAGGATCCAGACATTGAGACTAGTTGATGGCTTGAGTGGGGGGACTGGGTATATATTAGAAACCTCAGTGCTCATCCTGTTTTCCTTTTACCTTGCTCCTGAGATGCTGGGAGTTGCTGAGGTCATCCCAGTCACCTTCTGCACCTCCAGGCCTGAGTGGAGATGCTGACATTGAATCTGTTCTGTCTACCCCCTGAATGCAGACACAGAGTGGGTGTGTTTCTATCAACAGGCGTATGCCTTCCTCGGCACCTTGGATCCTCACTAGTGTCCGGTCCTTGGTGGGGATTCTAATACCATCTTTGAGGACCAGAATTGTTCAGGGATCGAGAGCAGCCAGTCTGCTGCAGGCATCCTCAGAGAGATCATCAATCATCACTCCCTGGTGGACATCTGGTGCATCCATCACCCGGATAACAATTCCATTTTTACCTAAGTCCGGGTGGAGGTCAATCTGTTTTGCCACTCCTGGTTGGACTGCATGGATGTATTTTGTTTCCATCTTGCCTTGACTTATTCCTCCAGCATTTGGCCAGCCCAGTTCTCAGCCCACCATTTAGTGGCCATGATGGCCTCTTTCATCTCGGAGCTGACCTGGGGCTATTCACATTTCAGACCCCCCTGCGCATATTGAAGGAGGTGGGGGCCACCTTATTGTCTACCACTCAGATTTTCCTTGAACGGGTCCTACAAGTGGATGCTCCCCATTCACCCCTCCTCCCAGGATCTCTGGGTCTCCCCAACCCTCGTCGCTTTCTTAACTCATGCAGGCTGCACGCCCTGCAGCTTGTTTATTTCTGAATTCCACCAAGGGAACATGCTCATGCTCTACATGCTTCACTTCCTCAGTTGCCCTGATACCAAGTGGCGGGACCTAGTACTAACTTTGGAGGGTGAGGACCCCGGTGGGCCAGAAAGTACTCCACCCTGGTCCCATTGCCCATTGGGGATATCTGTTGGTCGCTCCTTCATGGAGCCATAAGCACAGGCATGTACATGGCACAGTTCACCCCTCGTCCAGATTCCTGCCCATTTGTAGCATGAGGCAGACCCTGGCGGATGCCTATCTAGAATGCACAAGGTTGTAGCCCCTATTCCAACTCCTCCAGAACTTCAAGAGAAGGTTCCTGCTGCACTTTTCCCCACACCTTTTCAATTACGCTACCTGCTTTAGCTCAACATGCAGGACGTGGCCTGCAGCTCCCTTGTGTTACAGGTGAAATATATTCTAATATAAATCTGTAAACTTATTAATAAAACAAATAGCCAAACCCAGTAGGAAATAAGAAACATATAAGAAAAGATATATAGTCAAGCAAGTAGGCTAGACTATAGGCTGCCACAACTGCAGGCTGCTAGTTGGCAATGGCCAGGGACTTAGAAGTGACAGGAAGAAGAGGCACATGTGTGTGGGGGGGGGAGTTACAAAGGAAAGAGAGAGTGGGACCTAAGTGTAGCAGGAGAGAGAGAGAGAGGCCAGGCCCACTCCCCTTCCATATCTGTGTAGCAGCTCCAGGTTTGCTGTCACAGCACCACTTAAGCTCATATAGCTGGAAGCTCACCAGCCAACCGTGTTTGCATCACACAAACAAGACCCATGTGCTTTTGAATCACAGCACTGTTCAGGCCCTGCCTCTGGCTCTGGGTTTCTAGGCCCAGTCTCACAGTGCAGCTTCTGTTCTAGTGCCTTCCTCTGGGAGCAGAAACCTGCACATCAAGCACCAAGACCCTGAGGCTAGCTTTGGCTTGGTTCCCCCAGAGTCTCCAATTACTTCCCTCAGCTCCCCCTTGGGTGCACTCTGTTACCAGTTTCTCCTTTTCGGGTCACATGATCGCTAAAGTAAACAGCCCCAGGAATTGCAAAAGGGGTTGTGTGACACATGGCCAGAAAGAGTTAAGCAACTTGCAGGCTATTGACCCAGATTCACCCTTTAGAGTCAGGTTAGAAAAGTATGTAAATGGTAACTAGGGCCATTCCACCTTAATTAGGCTAGACTTTTGAAATTTAGACTTGTATTATTAAAGAACTGGAATAAGTTCATGACTCTCGTAGTCTACATTTACCATCAGCTTGTTAGAGGTTAATAGTGTAACCAATGGATTCCTGTCTAAAGCTGTATTCGGTTAATTCAGAGATGAAAACGAAATATTATTAGATGGAACTTGGGTGCAATAATATCATTTTCTATATGTCTCTTTAAAGTTTCTGGTGAATTCTCAATAAACTCCTTAATGGATAATAACCTTATGTTAATCCAGGTAGTTAATTACCAGGCATGTTTAGGAAATAGAACAGGAGTGGGCAAACTTTTTGGCCTGAGGGCCACATTGAGTTTTGGAAATTGTATGAAGGGCCAGTTAGGGGAGGCTGTGATTACCCAAACAGCCAGGCGTGGCCCAGCCCCCCCCCTATATCCGCGCACCACCTGCTTCTTGCCCTCTGACACCGCCCCAGGACTCCTGTACCATCCAACCCTCCCTTTCCCCTGACAGCATCACTGGGACTCCTGCCCCATCCACCCCCCGCTCCCTGTCCCCTGACCACCACCCACTGCCCCATCCAACCACTCCACTCCTTCCTGACTGCTGCTCTGGGACCCCTGCCCATCCAACTATCGCTCTCCCTGTGCCCAGACTGCCTCCGGAACCCCTGCCCCTGACTGCCCCCTACCGCCCCATCCAACCCCTCCTATGGTCCATATGAACCACATTATGATTGCCATGTTTAGTTCATTCCATCTGAAGCACCTGGCACTGGGCTACATGGACCATGGGCCATTCTGATTTTATTTAGACCCCAGATGTATCTGCTTTCTGCTGTAACAAATTATACCCCATTCAACTCCCAGAGCTGAGATAGATCCCAGGAGTCCTGACGGGGTCTCTCTCTCCACAGGGTTAGTAATAAAGTAAGAATAAACATTTAAATTTTAACACTAACCAGTATCCTTCAGTGACTTGCCATAAGATGTGTGAACATTTCAGTTTTAGAGATGATGGGGCAGTACCTTGGGGAGAAGACACACAGCAGGGTCGAGGCTTGACAGTAGAGATGGAACAAGATTGTAATTTCAGGGATCCAGCTACCAGCAATTAGAAAGGTGGCAACCTAGTGTAGTGCACATAGACTAACTGCCCAGTTCATCACATTGACACAGCACAGTAAGGACAGGGAAGGGTTTAATGTCTCTCTGTCTCTCCAGTAAGTGATTCAGGGAAGAGGCCCCAGCACCATGCACCAGCCAGCTCTGCACAGAGCTCAATTTGAGATCCAGAACACATGGAGGAAAGATTTAGGTCTCTTTATGTGTAAAGAGATGGAGCAGCCTGTCCCGGATCTGTTTGGTCCTCACCCCGTAAATGATGGGGTGGAGCACGGGAGGCACCAGGAGGTACACATTGGCCATGAGAACGAAGAAATGCAGTGGAACATTGTGGCCAAATCTCTGCATGAAAGCGGAGAAGAAATCTGGGATGTATAAAGCTAAGATGGCACAAAGATGAGAGATGCAGGTCCCAAAAGTTTTGAGCCGGGCATCCTTTGTGGGGAGGCGGAAGATGGCCCGGAGGATCAGAGTATAGGACACAGTGATAAAAACCACATCCATTCCGATCACAGAGACAAGATGAAACAGGCCATACTAACTACTGATGTGGATGTCACCACAGGCCAACTTCACCACAGCTATATGTCGACAATAGGAGTGGGGGATGACATTGGTTCTGAAATATGGCCACCGCCTCGCTAGGAAGGGATAGGGTAATGTGAGTATGCCACTGCACAGTACCAAGGCCAGGCCTATCTTGCCCACAACAGAGTTTGTCAGGGTCGTGGAATATCTCAGGGGATTGCAAATGGCCACATAGCGATCAAAAGCCATGGCCACAAGGATTCCAGACTCCATCACTGAGAAGGAGTGAACAAAGTACATCTGGGTGAGGCAGGCACTGAAACTGATCTCCCTGGAATTGAACCAGAAGATGCTCAGCATTTTGGGCATAGTGGATGTGGAAATGAGCAGGTCAGTGATGGCCAGCATGCAGAGGAAATAGAACATGGGCCCGTGGAGGCTGGGCTCCCTCTTCACGATGAACAGGATAGTGAAGTTCCCCAACACGGCTATGGCGTACATAGCAAAGAAGGGAATGGAGATCCAGATATGGGCTGCCTCCAGGCCAGGAATGCCAAGTAGGATGAAGGTGGAGGGGATGGTGAAGCCGGTTGTGTTGGAATCTGACATAGAGTAGGTGAGACGACGTCCAACTCTGAGCATAAGGGTGTCTCCTGCATGTACTGCACGTCCCCCTGACTTCCTGTGTGTTCTCAGGGTCTCGGGTGATGGTCACAGTATAAATGCCTGAATGGAGAGACAGCATTAATATGAGACACTGCAAGCACTAGTGGAGGCTGTTCTCATGGGAGAAGCAGATTGATCACTCTTCATACACTGAAAAATTACATTTTCATTATTCAGAGAAAATAACTATGAACAATGACCCTACTGCAGCAACATCCCATGCCAAGATCCAACACAGGGGTGTGAACAGTTTATAATATAGCTCTGTGTATTCCCAGTGAGGTTTGCTCAGCCTCTAGAGGAGAAGAGAATATCTGAATGTAAATAGGCTGTAGAAAAGCATGTCTCCACTTCTGTGCTAATTATCCAGCTTTAGGAGTAAACAGTAATTAAGACACCTTCCCAAAGGGAGATGAGAACTCCTGGGCTCTGTGCTGAGTCAGGGAGGAATTGGCTGTTTTGTGTATTTGTGTATATTTGTAAAATATAGTTGATTGGAAAGAAAATAAGGGATAATGCCTGGCTCTCCATAGGCTGTGGTACCCTGTAAATGCCCAGGATGGATGGTAGATAGGAGACAGACAGATCAGGAGAAAGATGACTGAGGGGAGACATGAGCACTTTCTACAGACATATGGAGCTGTCGATATAGGATCAGTGATCAATAAATCTCCTCACTATCATCATACTGTGCAGCACCCTTCATTGAAGGATCTTTAAAACAGTTAGCAAAGGAAAGTCATTATGAAAATATCATAAAATCATAGAATCATAGAATATCAGGGTTGGAAGGGACCTCAGGAGGTCATCTAGTCCAACCCCCTCCTCAAAGCAGGGCCAATTCCCAACTAAATCATCCCAGCCAGGGCTTTGTCATGCCGGACCTTAAAAACCTCCAAGGAAGGAGATTCCACCACCTGCCTAGGTAAAGCATTCCAGTGCTTCACCACCCTCCTAGTGAAATAGTTTTTCCTAATATCCAACCTAGACCTCCCGCACTGCAACTTGAGACCATTGCTCCTTGTTCTGTCATCTGCCAACACTGAGAACAGCCAAGCTCCATCCTCTTTGGAACCCCCCTTCAGGTAGTTGAAAGCAGCTATCAAATCCCCCCTCATTCTTCTCTTCTGGAGACTAAACAATCCCAGTTCCCTCAGCCTTTCTTCATAAGTCATGTGCTCCAGACCCCTAATAATTTTTGTTGCCCTCCGCTGGACTCTTTCCAATATTTCCACATCCTTCTTGTAGTGTGGGGCCCAAAACTGGACACAGTACTCCAGATGAGGCCTCACCAATGTCACATAAAGGGGAACGATCATGTCCCTTGATCTGCTGGCAATGCCCCTACTTATACAGCCCAAAATGCCATTAGCCTTCTTGGCAACAAGAGCACACTGTTGACTCATATCCAGCTTCTCGTCCACTGTGACCCCTAGGTCCTTTTCTGCAGAACTGCTACCTAGCCATTCGGTCCCTAGTCCGTAGCAGTGCATAGGATTCTTCCGTCCTAAGTGCAGGACTGTGCACTTGTCCTTGTTGAACCTCATCAGGTTTCTTTTCGCCCAATCCTCCAATTTGTCTAGGTCCCTCTGTATCTGATCCCTACTCTCCAGCGTATCTACCATGCCTCCCAGTTTAGTGTCGTCTGCAAACTTGCTGAGAGTGCAGTCCACACCATCCTCCAGATCATTAATAAAGATATTAAACAAAACCGGCCCCAGGACCGACCCTTGGGGCACTCCGCTTGAAACCGGGTGCCAACTAGACATGGAGCCATTGAGCACTACCCGTTGAGCCCGGCGATCTAGCCAGCTTTCTATCCACCTTACAGTCCATTCATCCAGCCCATACTTCTTTAACTTGGCTATATATCCCCACTATACACATAGGTAAACTGAGGCATTGGGAGATATGGGCTGGCCAAGGTCACACACAGAATTGGAGACATGATGACAGACAGGACCCAGGAGTCTTGACTTCCCTCCTGTAACCACAGTCTCTCCATCACACCAAGAGGGAAATGGACTCCCGGTGCTTCAGGGAGTGTTCATTGGGTGGGATGCAAAGGAAAGGCTGGAAAAGGGAGCCTGAACCTTTGCCATCCTGTCAAGGTGAATCTGAGGTTTTCAGAACTAGATGGACTTTGTGAGTTCCCCACTCCTACGAGGTGTGAACACTGGGACTCCCCTTCCGCTGCCACTCAGAAACCTGCCAACGCATCACAGTCACTGGGGTCGCCTCAGGGGAACAGACTTAGGCTATGTCCACACGTGCAGATGTAACGATCCGGGAGTTAACCCCCCTCAGAGTGTGCTGCAGGAACAGGGCTGCTGTGTGTTCACACTGTGAGCTGCCAGCGCAATGGCATGGCCACACTTGCGGCACTTTCAGCACTTGCAGCGGCATTCAGAGAGGTGCACTCTGGGCAGGTATCCCACAGAGCACCTCTTCCCCTTCAGCCACCGAGGTTTGTGGGAAGGGGGCAAGGGCTCTTGGGGCAACCTGGGTCCTGTCCCAATGCCTGTCATATATCGGTTCCCATCCCAGCAGTCCTTTCCCTTCCATCCACAGTTGATGGCATCTTTCAATAGTTTTTGAACTGCACGCTCTGTCCAACTCTTCAGTCTTCGGGAACAGATCCTGAACAGTTCAGGATCTGTTCCCGAAGACTGAAGAGTTGGACAGAGCGTATGCTGATGGGTCTCACTAACATGTCATGAATGGCAGTCCAGCTACTCCTTAAACGGCAAGTGAGGATGAGGAGTCCGATGAAGATGGTGACACATGTGGTAGAAACAAAATGAGTTTACTTGTGGCATTCATGGTCGTTCTGACCACAGTGGAACACCATTTTTAGGCTCAGGAAACAAGCACTGAGTGGTGGGATCTTATCATCATGCAAATCTGGGATGACGAGTAGTGGTTGCAGAACTTTTGTATGAGGAAAGGCACTTGAATGGGACTGTGTGATGAGCTCGCCCCGCACAAGGACATGAGAATGAGAGCTGCCCTGATGATGGATAAGTGCATGGTGACCGCACTGTGGAAGCTGGCTACTCCAGACAGCTATGGATCAGTTGCTAACCAACTCAGAGTGAGCAAGTCGACCGTTGGATTCAAGTTGATGCAAGTTTGCAGGGCCATTAATCACATCCTGCTCAGAAAAACCATGACTCTTGGCAACGTGTGTGACATTGTGGATGGCTTTGCACAGATGCGTTCCCTAACTGCAGAGAGGCCATAGATGGCACACATATTCCAATTGTGACACAAGACCACCTAGCCTCCGAGTACATTTATAGGAAGGGATACGTCTCCATGGTTCTCCAGGTGCTTGTGGATCATGTGGATGTTTCACGGACATTAACACAGGCTGGTCCAGAAAGGTGCACAACGCATGCATCTTTCAGGACACAGGCCTGTTCAGGAAGCTGCAAGCCGGGACTTTCTTTCTGGACAACAAGATCACCATCATCAAAATGCCCATTGTGATCCTGGGAGACCCCGCCTACCCCTTGATGCCGTGGCTCATGAAGCCATACACGGGGAACCTTGACAGCAACCAGGAGCAGTTCAACAACAGCTTGAGCTGGTGCAGAATGACTGTTGAGTGTGCTTTTGGCTGTTTTAAATACCCGCTGGTGAAGTCTGTATGGGAAGCTGTATCTGGCCGATGACAACATCCCTATGTTTATAACCTCATGCTGTACCCTGCATAATATTTGTGAAGGGAAGGATGAAAGCTTCACTCAGGCATAGACCGCTGGGGCTCAGCGCCTGGAAGCTGAATTTCAACAGCCAGAGACCAGCGCTATTAGAGGGGCAAAGTGCAGTGCCGTGAGGATCAGAGATGCCTTGAGGCAGCAATTCCTTGCTGAAAGGCAGTCATGTTTGGTGCCATTCACGGCAATGCAGTGGTCCCAATGCTAGTAGGCGTCTCTGATTGCTCCATATGATGCACTGACTAGCAGTGCCTGTTGTTTTCTGGGCTATGCTTGCTTTCACTTAACGCAATAAATAATGTTTCAAACCAAAAAAAATGTATTTCTTAATATTAAAAAAATATTGGAGAGACATCAAGGGGATGACACATCTGTGCAGTGTGGGGGAAGGGTGGAGGGAGGCGTGGGGGCTCCGGAATCATTACAGATTTGTGTATATCGAGGTGTCGTATACAGCCTTGCTGTCTGAAATGACGTGCAACGGGTGCTGCCCTTCATCCAAGCTGAACTGCCTGTGGATGGGGGTTGAGTGAAGTGGGTAATGGTTGGAGACTGCAGGGCTGGACAGTGAAGTTGTAGGTGTTGGAGGCAGCTGCTGGTGATATGAAACAGGATGGTGGCCAAACTGTGTTGGAGGTGACAAGGGGTGCAAGGGAAAAAGTTTTGGGACATGGACTGCTGCAGGAGGTAGGGAGGGTGTGGAGCTGCTCCGTATGCAGTAGTAGGAGCGCCTACATCAAATCTGCTTGGTGCTCCCTAATATTTAGGAGCCACTCCAAGGTTTCTTTACAGCAGTCTGCACTCTCCTGGCGCGTACCCTCCTTTCTTTGTCCCATCACTCGTGCATTTTTTAATTTTTAGCAGGGACTGCTGCATAACTTCATGCAGAATGTCCTCCTTGATTTTTTGATGCCTCTTCCTGAGTCCATGCAGCCGTTTGGCCAGTAGTAACAAGGAGAACTGTGATACAAACTATGGGTAACGAACCACCGCTCTCAAGAAGGTCCCAGAGAAATACTAGCCGTGTACTGTGTAGCCTTTTATTCGGTTTGAGGTTAATGACAAGCTGAACAGAGTTATTTCTGGTTTGTTCTAGATCTGGAGCCCATAGGAACACAAGAAATCGCAGGCAGATCTGAGATAAAAGGATCAGGTTCCAAGAGCCCTTTACACAGTTACTGGGCAGCACAGCCCACAGCACAGGGTGAACAATAGGGTTTAGAAATCATTGGTAATTAACTACCTGGATTAGCATAAGGTTATTAGTCATTAAGCAGTTAAAGAGAGTTCACCAGAAACTTTAAAGAGACATATAGAAAATGATATTATTGCACCCTCTATCTAATAATATTTTATTTTTGTCTCTGAATTAACTGAATACAGCTCTAGACAGGAATCGTTTGGTTACACTGCTAACCTCTAACAAGCTGTCAGTAAACATAGAAAACTAGAGTCTTGAATATTTTCCAGTTCTTTAATAATATAAGTCTACATATCAAAGCTCTAGCCTATTTAAGATGGAATGGCCCTAATTACCATTTACATACTTTTCTAACCTATCGCTAAAGGGTGAATAGCCTGCAAGTTGCTTAACTCTTTTTGGCCATATGTTACACAACCCCTTTTGAAGGGCCTGGGGCTGTTTGATTTAGAGATCATGTGATCTGAAAAAGAGAAACTGGAAACAGAGTGCGCTGAAGGGGGAGCTTTGGCAATGGTCTGCTGAAGCAATTAGAGAGTCTGGGGGAGCCAAGCCAAAGCTAGCCTCAAGGCCTTGGTTATTGGCATGCAGGTTTCCGCTCTGAGAGAGAGGCACTAGAATGGAAGCTGCACTGTGAGAGTGGATCTGGAAACGCAGAGCCAGAGGCAGGACCGGAACAGTGCTGTGACTCAAAATCACATGGGTCTTGTTTGTGTGACGCAAACACGCTCAGCTGGTGAGTGTCCAGCTTCAGAAGCTCGAGCAAGGCTGTGACAGCAAACCTGGAGCTGCTACTCAGATGTGGATGGGGAATAGGCCTGGACAGGGAGGTGCCACAAAATATTTTCTTCACCCAGATGTAGCTCCTCCGCAGTCTGTGTTTCCCCAAGTGCTCTTGTTTCAGAACTAATCAAGCAGGGCTTCCTGGAAGGAAATGGGTTTTGTTCCATCTCTCTCTCTCTCTGTCTGTCTCTCCTGGTGCATTTAGGTCCAGCTCTCTCTCTCCTTTGTAACTCACCCCTCCACAGACATGCCTCCCTCTCTCTCTCACTTCTAAGTCCCTGGCCACTGCCAACTATCACCCTGCAGCTGTGGTAGCCTATAGTCTAGTCTACTTGCTTGACTATGTATTTTTCCTTATAACTTTCTTATTTTCTTTTGGGTTTGATTATTTGTTTTATTAATAAGTTTAAAGATGTATATTAGAGTATATTTCACCTGTAACACAAGGGACCTGCAGGCCACATCCTGTATGTTGAGCTAAAGCAGGGAGCATGTATGAAAATGTGTGGGGAAAACTGCAGCCAACTCCTCCAGTTGAAGTTCTGGAGGAGTTGGAATAGGGGCTGCAACCCTGCACATTCTAGATAGGCATCCGCCAGGGTCTGCCTCATGATGCAAAATGGGCAGGCATCTGGAATGGGGGTGAACTCTGCTACATAGATGCCTGTGCTCATGACTCCATGAAGGAGCCACCAACTGATATCTCCGGTGAGCAGTGAGTGTAGTACTTTCTGGCCCACAGGCATTCCTCACCATCCAAAGATGGTACCAGGTCCCACCAGTTGGTATTAGGGCATCTGAGGAAGTGGAGCATGAGCACGTAAAGTTGTTCCCTTGGTGGAATTCAGAAATGAAATGGCTGCAGGCTGTGCATCCCGCACTGGTTATGAATGGGAGGGCGTCGGGAGGACTCATGGGATAGGAGCCCAATCAAGAAGTCCAGAGGTCCTGTGGTGAGGGGTGGTTGGGGAGTACCCACTTGTAGGACCCATTCAAGGGAAATCTGAGTGCTACGCAATAAGGTGGCCCCCGCCTCATCAAATTTGTGCAGGGGGGTCTGAAGGGTGAAGCGCTCCAGGTGAGCTCCAAGATGAAAGAGGTCATCTTGACCCACTAAATGGTGGGCCAACAACTGGGACGGGCAAATGCTGGAGAAGTGGGCCCGGGCAGGATGGAAACGAAATATATACATGTGGTTCAGCCAGGAGACATAGGTAAAGGTGGAATTGTCATCTGGGTGTTGGTTGCACCAGGCGTCCACCAGGGAGTGATGATTGATGATGTCTCTGAGGATGTCTGCAGCGGCCTGGCCGCTCTCGATCCCTGAGCGATTCTAGTCCTCAAAGATGGTATTAAAATCTGCACACAGGACCAGGCACTAGTGAGGATCCAAGGTGCTGAGGAAGGCAGACACCTGTTGATAGAAACACACCCATTCCGGGTCTGCATTCAGTGGATAGACATTGAACAGATTCAATGTCAGCCCCTCCACACAGGCCTGGAGGTGCAGCAGGCGACCTGGGATGATATCGGAAACTCCCAGCATCTCAGGCTGTAGGTCTGGGGAGAACAGGGTGGCCACCCCAGCCGAATGAGTGCTGAGGTGAGTAAAATATAACCCATCCCACCCAGCAGCCAACTAGTCTCGGTGGCTGAATCCATGTTGGTTTCCTGCACCTGAACCACAGAGTACCCTACATCACAAAGGAAGGAGAGCACCTGGTGACTGTGGAGACCCACCCTAGAGCCTCTGGAGTTCAATGTTGAAAAGCTGGTTGGCTTCATTCTGAGGAGGAATCTTGCGGGCAGGAGGATCCCAAGCCAGCCTTACAACAATCGCTGACCAACCTGAAAGGCTTGTCACGGAAGTTTCAGTCCCTCTAGTACACCAGGATGTCCTACCTCCCGGTTCCCCTCCACTCCTCCAAAACAGCCCTCATGGCCAAGAGGACAAGATGGAAGTCTCCGCAACACTGGAGAGGGAGTTTCATCTTACCCTTGAAATCACAGGGGTCACCCAGAAAATGGTGAAACTCATCCTGCAGCACCGTGGGGGATGGGGTAGTGGACCCATGATGATCCTCTGGGTGTGCCCCTGTTAATACCCTGTGGCCCTTGGAGATGGGCAAAAAGGGAGAAGACCACTGGTGCAGCGACTGTACCAGTGGCACCACGCAATCCGTCTCTATCTCCAGAAGGGGAAAGGGAGGTGGAGGGAAAAGAGCAGCCCCTAAAGCCTCAGGGAGGGGAGACAAATAAACCACCCCCGGAGTTTCATCCCAGGACGGGGAAATGAGGCAACCCCTAGCTGGCAGCAGTATGGAAGATGGGGGGAAAAAAGAGTAGGGCTTCTTTTCCCCCTCCCCTCCCTTTGCTCTACATGAATCATATGATGATTGTTATGTTCTGTTCATTCCCTCTGAAGCACTTTGCACTGGGAATGTCAGAAGACAGGCTACTGGACTACATGGACCATTGGTTTCAGCGAGTATGGCCATTCCATCTTCTTATTTAGACCCCAGATGTATCTGCCTCCTGCTCTAACACACTATACCCCACTCCCCTCCCAGAGCTGAGATAGATCCCAGGAGTCCTGACGGGATCTCTCTCTCCACAGAGTTGGTAACCAAGTAACAATAAACATTCAAATTTTAACACTAACCAGTGTCCCTTAAGTGACTTGCCATAAGATGTGAGAACATATCGGTTTTAGAGATATTGAGTCACGTCTGACAAGGGGAGGGGAAGACAGGAGAAAGTGACAGGGGCAGCGTCTTGGGGAGAAGACACACAGCAGAGTCGAGGCTTGACAGAAGAGATGAGGCAAGATTGCAATTTCAGGGATCCAACTACCAGCAATTAGAAAGGTGGCAACCCAGTGTACTCTACATAGACTGACTCCCCAGGTCATCACATTGACACAGCACAGTAAGGACAGGAAAGGGTTTAATGTCTCTTTGTCAAGTAAGTGATTCAGGGAAGAGTCCCCAGCACCATGCACCAACAAGCTCTGCACAGAGCTCAATCTGAGAGCCAGAGCACAAGGAGAAAATATTTAGGTCTCTTTATGTGTAAAGAGCTGGAGCAGCCTGCCCCGGATCTGTTTGGTCCTCACCCCATAAATGATGGGGTGTAGCACGGGGGGCACCAGCAGGTACACACTGGCAATGAGAACGCGTAAATGCACTGGCACATTTTCACTAAACCGCTGCGTGATAGAGGAGAAGAACATTGGAATGTACAAAGCTAAGATGGCACAAAGATGAGAGATGCAGGTCCCAAAAGTTTTGAGCTGGACATCCTTTGTGGGAAGGCGGAAGATGGCCCGGAGGATCTGAGTGTAGGACACTGCAATAAAAAACACATCCATTCCGATCCCAGAGAAAAGATTAAACAGGCCATAGTAACTACTAATGCGGATGTCAGCACAGGCCAGATTCACCACTGCTAAATGCCGACAATAGGAGTGAAGGATGATGTTGCTTCTGCAATATGGCCACTGCCTCGCCACGAAGGGATAGGGTAATGTGAGTATGCCACTGCGCATCACCACGGCCAGGCCTATCTTGGTTACAACAGAGTTTGTCAAGGTCATGGAATGTCTCAGGGGATGGCAGATGGCCACGTAGCGATCAAAAGCCATGGCCAAGAGGATTCCAGATTCCATCGCTGAGAAGCAGTGAATGAAGTACATCTGGGTGAGGCAGGCATTGAAACTGATCTCCCTGGAATTGAACCAGAAGATGCTCAGCATTTTGGGTACAGTGGATGTAGAGATGACCAAGTCAGTGACGGCCAGCATGCAGAGGAAATAGAACATGGGCTCTTGGAGTCTCGGCTCCCTCTTCATGACGAACAGGATAGTGAAGTTCCCCAACATGGCTATGGCATACATAGCACAAAAAGGAATGGAGATCCAGATATGGGCTGCCGCTAGGCCAGGAATGCCAAAGAGGATGAAGGTGGAGGGGTTAGTGAATTCGGTTGTGTTCGAATCTGACATGGAGTAGGGGAGAAGGTGACTTTCTGTGTTCCCAGGGTCTTGGGTGATGGTCGTAGTACAAATGCCTGAATGGAGAGACAACATTTGTCAGGGTTCCTTCCCCACTCTGAACTCTAGGGTACAGATGTGGGGACCTGCATGAAAGCCCCCTAAGCTTATTTCTACCATCTTAGGTTAAAACCTGGTATGCTGCCACCACCAAGTGATTTAACAAGAACCAGGGAAAGGACCACGTGGAGTTCCTCTTCCCACTAAATATCCCCCAAACCCTTAAACCCCTTTTCCTGGGTAGGCTTGAGAAATATCCTAACCAATTGGTTACAAAGTGATCAAAGACCCAAACCCCTGGGTCTTTGGACAATGGAAAAATCAGTCAGGTTCTTAAAAGAAGGATTTTATTAAAAAGAAAAGGTAAAAATCATCTCTGTAAAATCAGGATGGAAAATAACATTAAAGGGTAATCAGATTCAAAGAGCACAGAGGAACCCCCTCTAGTCTTAGTTCAAATTTACAAAACAGGGATAAACCTCCCTCTAGCAAAGGAAAAATTCACAGGTTGAGAAAACAAAGATAAACTAATACGCCTTGCCTGGCTGTTCCTTACAAGTTTGAAATATGAGAGACTTGTTCAGAAAGATTTGGAGAGCCTGGATTGATGTCTGGTCTCTCTTAGTCCCAAGAGCGAACACACCCAAAACAAAGAGCACAAACAAAAGCCTGACTCCTCCCCCAAGGTTTGAAAGTATCTTGTTCCCTTATTGGTCCTTTGGGTCAGGTGCCAGCCAGGTTACCTGAGCTTCTTAACCCCTTACAGGTAAAAGGATTTTGGTGCCTCTGGCCAGGAAGGATTTTATAATATTGTGTACAGGAGGGTTGTTACTCTTCCCTTTATAGTTATGACAACATTAATATGAGACACTACATGCACTAGTGGAGATTGTTCTCATGGGAGGAGGAGATTGATCATTCTTCAAACACTGAAAAATGACATTTTGATTATTCAAAGAAAATAACAGTGAACAATGACCCTACTAAATCCAATTCCATTTTTGTGGTGCTCCCTGAATTAATAATTCCTACACTTTGTAGTGCGGGAACCTTAAGAGGCATCAGCAGGAAACAAGTGTGGATACTGGTTATCCAACATTGTCCCTTAATGCAATGAGAACCAGGATAGGGAGTCCATACTGTAGGGAGTTCCCCATTCACCTAGTTGCTCGAAACCTGAGAGTGGAAAAAACCAAACTTTTGGGAAGACATGTGCTGGGAGAAACATCCCAACTAGAACATACCTCAGGGAAAAGACCTGGGCGCCATTGATAGCAGCTCAAGAGAAACACCTGCTCATTCACAGCACTGGACAAAACAAAAGCAATCTCTAAGGTAGGGAATGGAGACTAACATGTTTGGGATATGTATTCAGTTCTGACCACCTAGTCTCTATTAAGGCTATAACATATATATAAAAGGGATTTCCAAGACAGGCTCTGAGAATGGGGGAGGCTGCCATATGCAAACATATAGAAAAGTCTGGGACTCTTTAATTTACACCAGAGACAAAGAAGGGAGCATATGATATAGGAGAGGAAAATAAATAATGAAACTGATTTACATTCAGATGGACAGTTCCCAACCAGTCTATCGATAGACACTCAGTTTTGCTGACAATTTTCCTCAGCTTTGGGGAATTAGTCCTCTTGGAGCACTGATTGGGAGGAAAAAATTTAGACAGAAAAATATGAATGAAAATTGGTAGGTCTTTGATAACAGTTTATTGGATAGCGGAAAAATAATAATTCCACTGTCAACAAAGTAAACAACTTTGGGTAAAAACTCAGTTCAGTGGTAAAGTGAAGGGGGGGGGAGGGGAAGCAATAATAACAAAGAGGAAAAAAAGGAAAATAGATAGCCAAGAATAGAAATTGGAAGTTAAGTAAATTGGTAAGGGACGTTAAGACATCAGGGAAAATTCCATGATTGGCAGGGCTATGGATCAAAAAAGGAGGCTATTAAGTATATTAATAAAAAGATAAAGCCTAGAAAAAATGTTATGCCAATTCCTGTGTTAAATGTAAAGATTTAAAAAATAAAAGGAAAGGTTTATATATATATATATATATACACACACACAAGAATTGACAAGGTTAAGAAACAATGGGAAACCAGGTATGGGATTAGTTTAAAAAAAGTATAGAAATGGAAGAAATTCCAGTCACCAACAGGGTTTATAGAAAACAGGTCTTGTCAAATAAATCTGATTTCATCCTTTTATGAGACTACACATTGGTTGATCAAGGGTACACATTTAGTTGATCAAAGGGAACTACACAGATGCAACAAACCTTGATTTATCAGAAGCATTTGATTTAGTAGGGGAAAATATTGAGTTAAAAAAATTAACACCCTACAATATCAGTAGAGAATATGTAAAATGGACTGGAAACTGGCTAACTGATGGATCTCAGAAAGCTGTAGTCATTAGGCCTTCATCAGTAAATGGGCCTGTTTGTAGTGGGGTTCTGTAGGGATCAGTTCTAGGCCTGATGCTATTCAATATTTTAATCAATGACATGGAAGGAAATAGAAAATCACTGCATATAAAATTTGTGGATGACCGAAAGATTGGCAGAGTGGATTCAATGAGGAGCCCAAGGCAGGCATACCGACTGATATGGAGCATTTGGTAAGAGGGGCCCATCAGAACCAAATGTTTTAATACTGTCAAAGGCAAAATTATCCTCTTGAAAAAGGAAATGCAGGCCCTACCCACAGACAACAGCTCTGTATTATACAAAACAAGGACCCTGAAAAGGATTTAGGGGACATTGTGGACAACCAACTCATCGTGAGTTCCCAGTGCGACGCTGGAGCATAAAGGGTTGACGTGGTGCTTGGATGCATAAACAGGGGAACGGTGAGTTGGAGCAGGAGAAAGATTTTACCTCTGCACATGGGATTGGTGAAACAAACTGCATCCAGTTCTGGAGTCCACCTTTGAAAAAAGATGTTGAAAACTTGGAGACGGTGCAGAAAAGAGCCAGAAAAATGATTGGAGGATAGAGGAAAAGGCAGACTGTTAGATATGAAGGTGTATATCTCTTTAATTTATCAAAGATATGATCGAGTGGAGACTTTCATGCGGAGAAAACCATGGGTAATAATGGGCTCTGTAATCTACCAGAGAAAGGCTGAGCAAGACCTGAATCCAGACTGGATGTTGGCAGATGCAGACTGGACCTTTTTTCTGGAACATCTGCTTAAAGGGTTGTTTACACTTAAAATACTACATCCATGCTGCCATAGCGCTTCAATATAGACACTACTTACACAGATGGAAGGGATTCTCCCCTCAGCACAGGTAATCCCCAAGAGGTGGTAGATAGGTTGGTGGAAGAATTCATCTCATGCTGTCTACACCAGGGCACAGATTATCCAACAAGTTCTTGGAATGTATTGGAGACAATTTTTTGTTCCAAAGCAGGAGAAAGCTACTAGGAGAGAGGCTTTTCTAGACTTGATTTTGACAAACAAGGAGGAACTGGTTGAGAATTTAAAGTGGAAGGCAGTTTGAGGGAAGTGATCATGAAATGATAGAGTACATGATTCTAAGAAATGGTAGGAGGGAAAATAGAAAAATAAAGACAAAGGATTTCAAGAAGGCAGACCTTAGCAAACTCAAGGAGTTGGTAGGCAAGATTTCATGGGAAGCAAGGCTAAGGGGAAAAACAATAGAAGACAGATGGCAAAAGGATCCTACAAAAAGTAGAAACTAGGTCAAATTACAAAGGAGGAATATAAACGAATAACACATGTATGTAGGGGCAAAATTAGAAAGGCCAAGGCACAAAACGAGATCAAACTAGCTAGAGACATAAAGAGTAACAGGAAACCATTCTACAAATACATTTGAAGCAAGGAGAAGACCAAGGACAGTGTAGGCCCATTACTAAATGAAGAGGGAAAAACAGTAACAACAAATGTGGAAATGACAGAAGTGCTTAATTAATATGTTTCGGTTTTCACCAAGAAGATTGTTCATATTTGGACAGCTAACATAGAGAATGCCAGTGAAAATAGGGTAAGTTCAGATGCTAAAATAGGGAAAGAACAAGTTAAAAGTTACTTGGACAAGTTAGATGTTTTCAAGTCACCAGGGCCTAACAAAATGCATCCTAGAATACTCTGAAGGAACTGACTGAGGAGATATCTGAGCCATTAGCTATTATCATTGAAAAGTCATGGGAGACAGGGGAGATTCCGGAAGACTGGAAAGAGCACATATAGTGTCTATCTATAAAAAAGGAAATAAGGGCAACCCAGCAATTACAGACCAATCAGCTTGACTTCTGTACCAGGTAAGATAATGGAGCAAAAAATTAATGGATGTGTTTTTTATTGCTGTGTCCTGCACTCAGATCAATTTGCAAATGACTAAAAGATAATAAGGTGATAAGTGATGGTCAGCATGGATTCGGCAAGGATAAATCATGTCAAATCATCCTGATAGCTTTCTTCACCAGTATAACAAACCTTGTGGAAGGGTGGAAGCAGTAGATGTGGTATATTTTGACATTAGTAAGGCTTTTGATACAGTGTCACATGATTTTGTCATTAAGAATCTAGGGAAATACAACTTAGATGGAGCTACTATAAGGTGCGTGCATAAGTGTTTGGAAAACCGCTCCAAGAGAGTAGTTATGAATGGTTCACAGTGATGCTGGAAGGGCATAATGAGTGGGGTTCCACAGAGATCAGTTCTGGGTCCGGTTCTTTTCAATGTCTTCATGAATGATTGAGATCATAGCATACAGAGTATACTTATTAACTTTGCAGATGATACCAATTTGGGATGGGTTCCAAGTCCTTTGGAGAATACGATAAAAATTCAAAATGATCTGGAAAAACTGTAGAAAAGGATGATTAGGGGTTTTGAAAACGTGACCTATAAGGGAAGCCTGAAAGAACTCTGTTTACTCTGAAAAAGAGAAGACTGAGGGGGGACATGATAACAGTTTTCAAATACCTAAAAGGTTGTTACCAGGAGGGAGAAAAACTATTCTCTTTAACCTCTAATGATAGGTCAAGAAGCAATGGAATCTAATTGCAGCCAGGGTGGTTTAGGTTGGACATTAGGAAAAACATCCTAACTGGCAGGATGGTTAGGTACTAGAATAAATTGCCTTGGGAGGTTGTGGAATCTGTTTGGACTGAAATTTCCCATGCTGGGTGTCTGCTTTGAGCAGAATTGTTTTCTGAAAGTTTCAGACATACCAGTTCAGCCAGCTTCTCGAATGAAGTTTGGAGAAAATATGTGTTACCCATGTTGAAAAATTCTCATTATTTTTCTAGTGAGGAACAGTAGTACCTCCAAGCTTTCCATCAGATAAAAGACAGATAACAGCCCCTGTCCCCCTATCCATTTAACAGACAGAGTCCTGAAATGCAATAGGATGGGGTGATAGTGCCTGTGCATTATCACAGTTGGCTCCTGACGTCTGTACTCAGTTCTTCCTCCAAGGGGAGATTTGCCTCACTGGGGCCTGAGCAAAGTATGTTCCGTGGTCTCAGAATTTGGCCTTGTATTGCACATCTAATAACGTCTTTCATCCTGAAAGATTCACTGTGCCACTGAAATGCACCACCTTGGGGCTGGAGGCCCTCAGGTGGGATAAGCAGGGATTCACATAAATCAGAGACATTTTGGCCAAGGATTCTGGGATATGTCATTGTTGTGCAGAGCGGAAAGAACCACAGACTTACTCTCTATCCCTCCACACCCACGTTACACTGGGTTTGTCGAGCAGGTGAGCTCCTCAGCAAGAGATGGGTACCTGTGAATTCTGAGATGGAAGTGTCCTCCCTAGAAATCCCCCTCAGGTATCCTTGATCCACACCTCTCTCAACCCAGCATCTTCAGTGATATCCCATGCCGAGAGCCGACACAGGAGAGTGCACAGTTTGTAATATAGCTCTGTGTAGTCCCAGTGGGGTTCGCTCAGCCTGTAGAGGAGAAGAGAACATCTGAATGCAAACAGGCTGTAGACAAGCATGTCTCTGCCTCTGGGCTAATTATCCAGTTTTAGGAGTAAACAGTAATTAAGGGACATTCCCAAAGGGAAATGAGAACTCCTGGGCTCTGTGCTGAGTCAGAGAGGAATTGGCTGCTCTGTGTATTTGTATATATTTATAAAATATAGTTGAATAGAAAGAAAATAAGGGATTATGCCTAGATGTCCATAGGCTCTGTAACCTGTAAATGCCCAGGATGGATGGTTGGATGGGAAATGGTCAGATCTAGAGAAAAATGACTGAGGGGAGACATGAGCACTTTCTGCAGAAATATGGGGCTCTCAATATGGTATCAGAGATTAATTCACATCCTCACTATCATCATACTGTGCAGCAGCCTTCATTGAAGGATCTTCAAAACAGCAAGCAAAGGAAAGTCATTATGAAAATATCCCAGATAGGTAAACTGAGGCACAGGGAGATATGGGCTGGCCAAGGTCACACACACAATGAGAGATACGATGACAGACAACCCAGGAGTCCTGATTTCCCTGCCATAATCACAGTCTCTCCATCACACCAAGAGGGAAATAGTCTCCCGCTCTTTCAGGGATTGATTGTTGAGTGGGATGCAGAGGAAAGGTTGGAAGAGGCAGCCTTTAGCCATTGTCATCCTTTCAAAGTGAATCTGAGGTATTCAAATCTAGCTGGACTTTATGAGCTCCCGCTCCTGTGAGGTGTGAACTCTGGGACTCCCCTTCCGCTGCCACTCAGAAACCTGCCAACGCATCGCAGACACTGTGGTCGCTTCAGGGGAACAGACTTAGGCTATGTCCACACTTGCAGATGTAACGATCCGGGAGTTAACCCCCCTCAGAGAGCGCTGCAGGAACAGGGCTGCTCTGTGTTCACACTGTCAGCTGCCAGCGCAATGGCATGGCCAGACTTGCATCACTTATTTCTCCAGGACGCCTATGGGTGCAACTTGCTCTTCAGCTCTGGGGTACTTTTATCAAATCATCCGGGCCGTGAGGGTCATTTTGGGGGAGGGTAAAGGGGCCTCCCAGCAGGTCTGTGGCTTCTGAGACTCCCTGCTTACTTACAGGGTCGATCACAGATTGCTGCGAGGCCCAATAGGGGCCGCAAGCATCCCTGCCAGCGAGGATCCCCCCCCCAGCCCACCCTATGGCACCCATTACCTTTGCTACACCTGTGACATTGCCGTCTATATGATTTTATAAAAATATGCTAATGAGTGAATATAATGTAACTGGGATATGCTTCATGCAAAAAGTCTCTTTTAAGAGATCATTACAAAGCTTATAATCTACTGAGTGTGTTCATCCTCTTTCTATAAATGTATCACATTGTGTCTGAAACAAGAAATATGAAATATAACTCTGGGGGCCTATTGTATGCAAAGTTTGGGCCATTAATAGTGGTTTGGAATCTTGATGGCTCTCATCAACCAGGACAATTGATTATGGATGGCTCTGTTTGTAGGCAAGCCTTCCTGTGAGTCAGGCTGGGAGAAATGAAGGCTTGGGGTCTTACAGTGACATGTGATCATGTCACCTGAACTGGAATCCATCTTTAAACTGGTGCTTTTCCAGTGAGGAGGGGTGGGAGCCCAGAGGGACAAAGGATTCCCACCTTATGCTAAGTTATATAAGTGAGTGGAACAGAACAAAAGGGGAAGCCATCATGAGGAATTCCCTAACTGTACCAGGGGAAAGGATTGTGCCCAGACTAGGAAGGTGTCCAGTCTGAGAAAAGAAATGTATTGAAACATCTCTAAGGGTGAGATTTTACCTGTATTCAGTTGTATTACTGTACTAGGTTTAGATTAGCATGTTTTATTTTATTTTACTTGGTAATTGCTCGGTAATTCACTTTTTACTTATGAATTAACTCAGAGTATGTATTAATACCCAGGGTGGGGGGGGAGGCAAACAGCTGTGCATATCTCTCTATCAGTGTTATAGAGGGTGAACAATTTATGAGTTAGCCGTGTTTAAGCGTTATATAGGGTAAAATGTATTTATTTGGGTTTAGACCCCTTTGGGAGTTGGGCATCTGAGTGTTAAAGAGAAGAATACTTCTGTAAGTTGCTGTCAGTTAAGTCTGCAGTTTTGGGGCAAGTAATTTAGACCTGGATCTGTGTTGGAGCAGACGGGCCTGTCTGGCTCAGCAAGACACGGTGATGAGGTCCCAGGCTGGAAGGGAAAGCAGGGGCAGAGGTAGTCTTGGCACATCAGTTGGCAGTTCCCAAGGGGTTTCTGTGATCCAACCTGTCACAACAACAAACACTTGGGGCTGTATGGTGGGTCTCTGCAGGTGTCAGGTGCTCTCCTTCCTCCGGGAGGATGGGTACTCTGTGATCTTCCTGCAGGAGAACCCTATGGTCCAGCTGCTGAAGCGAGATGGAAGCTGAAGTGGGGGAACAGGATCTAATTTGATCACTTCACCACAAGATCAGCTGGGGTGGCTACCCAGTTCTCCCCCCGATCTGCAACCCGAGGTGCTAGGGGTCACCTCCAGGTCTGTATGGACGGACTGGTGGTCAATCTCGTCAACATTTATGCCCTGACATCAGGCCCGGAGCAGGTTGATGGTACTCAAAGAGCCAGAGTTGCGGCTGGTCCTGGTAGCATACACCGATGCGGTGCTCCTTGTGATCCAGGGCCTGGGCGACCTGGTGCAGGTGGAAGCAATTTTCTCGGTGGTTTCCTCTGCCAGGGTGAACTGGATCAAGAGCTCTGGCCTGGTTGTCGGGAACACGTGGCAGGCAAGCTCTCTTTGACCCACGCTTCAGCCATCCAGTGGAGTGCGGGTCTGCTGCTCTATTTTGGCATTTATCTTTCTGCCACACATCCAACTCTGCCGGAGAACTGGCACAGTTTACAGGACAGGATGTTGGAGTGGCTGCGGAGGTGGACAGAACTATTCCAATGCCTCTCCCTCTGAGGGAGGGCACTAGTGCTTAATCAGTTAGTCCTGTCCATGCTCTGGCATCGGCTCAACTTCCTGGTCCCAACCCTACATCTCCTGGCCAACCTCCGGAAGCTAGTTCTGGAGTTCTTTTGGCCAGGACTGCACTGGGTCTCTGCAGGGGTCCTCCACCTCCCCCAGGAGGATGGAGAACAGGGCCTGAAGTGCCTGCACACTTAGGTCCGCATCTTCCACCTCAAGGCCTTGCAGAGGCTCCTTTATGCTGCAGGTAGTCTGGGTAGGAGAATAGTGGTACACGCCTTCCTGCGCTGCTTCCGAGCTCTGATTTAACAAGCAGCTCCTTTCTCTCCACCTGAGAGATCTTCCACAAGACCTCTCCAGGTTGCCGGTCTTCTACCAGGACCTCCTCTGGACCTGGAAATTGATTTTGTCAACCAGGTCTGTGGCGGCCACCAAGAGGGCAGATCTCCTCATGTAGCCCCTGCTACACAACCCACAGCTCTGTGTGCAGGTGGTGGAATGCCCCTCAATGCGACAGAGTTTGGTCCTGGCAGAAGTCACCAGAGTTGGAGACCTCCCAGACTATGACCGGGGAGACTGGCTGGATCCCATGATGGTCGCTCAGTGCATGGGGTTCTCCAGCCTTTGTACTCCCCGACATATACTTCTGGAGGTGAGGGCTGGTCTATCGCTCACTGCTTGCGTTTACCTCAACAATGTACTGTGGGAGGGCTCTCCCTGACCACCCTACACCCGAGGGCCTCTGGGCCACCCATTGACCCACCCGGCTATCCCACCCACTGTAATCTGGCTGCACGACTTGCAGCCAGTTCATTTCTGGACTGCGCCAAGGAAACATCTATACACGTTCGTGCTCCACACCCTTCACAGCCTCACACTCGTGTCCTGCCCCAATATGAGGTGGCGGGACCTCTTACCACCTCTGGAGGATGAGGAACCCCGGTGCATAAGCCTGTATTCCACGCTGGTCCTGAAGCCTACTTGGGATGTCAGTTGGTGCCTCCTTCAGGGAGCCATGAGCATGGGCACGTTCTTGGCATGGTTCACCCCTGTTCTTGACATGTGCCCCTTTTGCAGCATGAGGGAGACCCTGGCGCATGTGTATCTGGAAGGAGCCAGGTTGCAGCCCCTATTCCGGCTACTCTTAGATACCCTGTTGCATTTTTGGCTGCACTTTTCTCCTCACCTTCCTATCTATGCACTCCCTATCCATGACCCCACAAAGTCACAGGACCATCTCATCAACCTCCTCCTAGCACTGGCCAAAATGGCCAGGTATAATATTAGAGAAAAGAGGTTGGCTGAGGGGGTTTCTGTGACTGTGTGTCCTATTTCCAGACCTCCATTTGCTCACCCATCCAGGCAGAATTCCTCTGGGCTGCATCCACTGCCTCCCATGACACCTTTGAGGAGCACGGCGTGCTGTCCGGGGTTCTCTGTTCAGTGTCCACAACAGGTTCCCTTCATTAAGACCTGGGACTTCACACCTGTCCCTGTTATATCTTTAGTTGTCCCACGGACTTAATTGAGATACCTGACCTTGTGGATCTTCCACTTAGGCTGGGGAAGGTCCTTTAGCAGTGGCTGGGCTTACGCTTACTTCCTGGATCCCAAACCACTACCTGGATTCCTGCCCACTTCCTGGATCTCACCAGTACCAGACTCCCGCACCCAGCTTGTCTGGGTCGGTCACAATAAGGACCTGGAAAGAGTTCTTAAGTCAGTTTAATGGTAGAGATGGTGAGCTTTATGCAATCTTGAGGCTCAAGCTTCCCCTGATAAAGCTTAAGAAGATTTGAGATGACAGGATCAGGGTCCAAGCATTCTTTTAAAGACCCCTGGCAGGCTATGATAGTGAAGAATATTTGCTTTGAAGTAGAATTACCTGTTTCCCATGTATACACAGGGAACTAGTTCAATTCATCAGCATTTAATGGTTCATAGGCAGTTTACTACAAGCTTCAAAGAGAAGTATAGACGATGAGATTATTACACCAAAGTTCCATTTAAATGTTAATATTTCATTTTGATCTTTGATTCAAAAGATATAGAAACAGACAGGATCCATCTGTTTACATGGTTAAAATCTAGCAAGATAACAGTAAACACATACCATTAGTAATACTTCCAATTCTCTAACAATACAGGTTTCCATTTCAAAACTCTAGTCCATTTAGCATGACTATGTCAGATATTTATAAGGAATAGCCCTAATTACCATTTATGTATTTCTCTAATATGTTTTAAAGGTTGAATTTGGGCAAATAACCCTGCTAGTTCTATAACCCTTTCTAAACCTGTGTCACACCTATTAGGTCACGACGGATTGCATGAACCACCTGACTGGATCCTTATGTCTTTGTGCTATTCCGGTACTCTTTGCTCACATGGGTTTACTCCAAAGCAGGAGGCTGGAGCTCTATGAGGAGGCTGATGGAGACTGAGGACCTCTGGAATGGCATTTTCTATGCTTGTGGTCTCCCACACCTGCTCTGTATCATGGGGTAGCACAAAATAAGGAGCAAGGATATTCAAAACAGAGCCCAGCAACCACCCCCATTAGCTGTGTCAGTTTTTGCAGCTTTCTTCATAGGGACACATTACAAGAGTGAAAGACCAGCAAATTCTGAAGTGAACATACCATTGAATGCCACTATACAGCCAGTGATCACATGGACACCAACATTTTTGGTGCAACGGCAAGACTGCCAGGGGTCAACATAAAATGACTACCTTCAACACCTTCCCAGAGACTCGGCTTGCAAGGAGGTTACGTTCCTTTGGGGTTTGCCATGGAGATGATGATGGTGACTGTCATCACTATAAAGGGAAGGGTAACAGCCCTCCTGTGTACAATACTATAAACCCTCCTGGCCAGAGACACCAAAATCCTTATACCTGTAAAGGGTTAAGTAGCTCAGGTAACCTGGCTGACACCTGACCCAAAGGACCAATAAGGGAACAAGATACTTTCAAATCTTGGTGGGGGGAAGGCTTTTGTTTGTGCTCTTTGTTTCGGGGGTTGTTCGCTCTTGGGACTAAGAGGGACAAGACATCAATCCATGCTCTCCAAATCTTCCGAACAAGTCTCTCATATTTCAAACTTATAAATAACAGCCAGGCAAGGCATGTTAGGTTTATCTTTGTTTTTTCAACTTGTAAATGTTCCTTTTGCTAGAGGGTTTACCTCTCTTTGCTGTAACTTTGAACTTAAGGCTAGAGGGGGTTCCTCTGGGCTCTTTGAATCTGATTACCCTGTAAAGGTATTTTCCATCCTGATTTTACAGAGATGATTTTTACCTTTCTTTCTTTAATTAAAAGCCTTCTTTTTAAGAATCTGATTGATTTTTCCCTGTTTTAAGATCCAAGGGGGTTGGATCTGGACTCATCAGGAATTGGTGGGGGGAAAGGAGGGGTAATGGTTAATTTCTCCTTCTTTTAAGATCCAAGGGTTTGGATCGGCGTTCACCCAAAAATTGGTGGAGAAGTCTCTCAAGGCTACTCAGGGAAGGGAGTTAGGACTTGGGAGTGGTGGCAGCAAAACCAGATCTAAGCTGGTAATTCAGTTTATTGGTTTAGAGGCTCACATGTAGGTCCCCATATCTGTACTCTAAAGAGTGGGGAAGGAGCCTTGACAGTGACTAAGAGGACGAATGGCTCCCCAGATACTGAGGGAAAAAGGTCTGTTGATCCAGTAACGTGTGTGCGGCTGAGGTCTGACCAACAGAAAGTGCAGGTGACATTTGCTGAACAAAGAAAGTGAGAGGGACATTTTCAGGGAGTCATGATTTACATATGTGATGCGCAGCATGGAAAACATTCTCGCATTTTCCTTTTCTCTCCCTCAACTTGGTTTTCTCCTGTGGTACAAGAGATTCTGTAGTCTTTTTGGGATATGGATTTATGTCTTATACAAAATTAGATCTCACAGAGCGTTATTTCTCTAGCTATTGTGACCAATACCTTGGAACACCTACATACAGTTGCATACCTTCAACACATCAAAGGAAAAGTTATGATTTGCTTCATATGATTGTCCTATTTGTATGCATGTATAATATTTGTATCTAAAGGTATGAATATTGCACGTGTACCTATATTTCAAATGTGTTTGTTCCTGTGATAACTCTCACAATGTAGATGACATCTAATGAGTCCAGCAAATTGTGAAGGGACTATTCAAGTTGATGGACCATCAATGAACACAATGGATCATGGAAGAAGCTCTTCCCCACTTATAGATTCATAGATTCTAGGATTGGAAGGGATGTCAAGAGGTCATCGAGTCCAGTCCCCCGCCCTCATGGCAGGACCAAATACTGTCTATACCATCCCCGATAGACTTGATGGACTTTCCTCTGGATGTTCTAGCCAGAATAGTGTAATGGCCCCTACTATGATTCACTGACGCATGCAAGGGCATGTGACCAGCTCATGTGACCATTGACTCTACCTTCTGCCTGAACTTATCCACTAGCTCTGCTGTTATCTGTATGAGGAGAGATTAATAAGACTGGGAATTTTCAGCTTGGAATAGAGTCAACTAAGGGGAGATATGATTGAGTTCTATAAAATCATGATTGGTGTAGAGAAAGCAGAAAAGGAAGTGTTATTTACACCTTCTTATATCACAAGAACTAGGGGTCACCAAATGAAATTAACTGGCAGCAGGTTTAAAACAAATAAAAGGAAGTGTTTCTTCACACAATGGACAGTCCACCTGTGGAACTCTTTGCCAGAGGAAATTGTGAAGGCCAAGACTATAAAAGGGTTAAAAAAAAGAACTAGATAAATAGGTCCATCAATGGCTCTTAGCCAGGATGGGCAGGGGTGGTTTCCTTAGGCTCTGTTTGCCAGAAACTGGCAATGAGTAACAGGGAATGGATCACTTGATGGTTACCTGAAATATTCTTTCCCTCTAGGAACCAGGCACTAGCCACTTTTGGTAGACAGGATACTGGGCTACATGGACCTCTGGTCTGACCCAGTATGGCCATTCTTGTGTAACAAAAGCTCAAGGAGCTGTTAAGCCATTGACTTCTGTGGTAATTGCAGTTGTAGCACTGGGAATCACTTCATCTGTGAGCTGATCTGTCTTGACAGAAAGCAGTGCACATTAGTCTGAGTATTAATGCAAGTGAAATGAAGTCTCTGGCGTTTATCATCAAGCAGCCTGTGTCTGTAATTTACCACCAGCTCAGTATTAACCTGTCCGGAGGGATTGCTGGGCAGGTGGCAGCTTAGCAGACAGGGCTGGAGGCAGCTCATAAGCTGCTGTTCTGTTCCTTTCCACCGTCTTTAGGGGGATATCTACAAAGGCTTTCTACAAAGCTGCTGACTTATAGAACAATGGGTACCCCATCGCTAGTGGAGAGATGTAAAATGTGGTAGCTCAGGAAGGCTTTGGAACTAAAGACTGACATTTTCAGTGTTCCTGGTCTCCAGCAACTACTCCATATCAAGGAGCAGCACAAGATCAGGAGGATATTCAAAGTTGAGCCCAGCAACCGCCCCCATCAGGTGTGTCAGTTTTGACAGTTTTCTTTCTGAGGACACATTACTTGAGTTATAGACCATGTGAGGGTTCACACCCATTGTTACAGGGCAGCACGGCCTAGTGGCCAGAGTCCATAGAGTCACCCCCGGCTACAGGGCAGCACAGCCTAATGGCCACAGTCCATAGAATCGCCCCTGGTTACAGGGCTGTAGGGCCTTGACACTGGCTCAGCGAGGAGATCCTACTGAAACACGCTGAGGCTTACCAGGAGGCAAGGTACCAGTCCGTCATCCCCCCCGAGTAGCTTCCTACCATCTTGAAAGTTGGAGTCTCCCACGAATCTCTAGGTTCTCTGCGGGTCTCCAGGTCCGTTGCCTCCTCGGGCTCCTCCCGCTCTAGGGCTTCGTGTTGGTCAGGGGAAGACTCAGATCCCAGCAAGTTCAACGGTGGTGGCTGGTCCTCTGCAGGAGCTTCCCGGGTAGGTCCTTGCCCTGCGGCTGCCAGCCCAGACTGAGCTGAATTCCCTCCTTTTATACTCCCAGAGCACTTGGAGCATGCCCAGTATGAACGGGGCGGGACTTCCTCTGTCAGAGCTACGGGTCTGACGCTGCTGGGGCTAGTGCAGGCTGTGGCTGCCCCGTCACAGACCACTACAGGGAATGCCACTACATGCCAGTGATCACTGCACGAATATACAACCAGACCCCCTTAAGCACCTTCCCTGATATAGATTCAGTCAGTGCTCAGTTTGCAAGGAGGCTATATTTTCTTTTGGGATTTGCCATGACGATGAAGATGATGACTGACTGGAAGAATGGCTCCCAAGATTCTGTTTCAAAAGATCTGTTGATCCAGTAATTTGTGTGTGGCTAACGTCTGACAAACAGAAAGATCAGGTGACTCTTGATGAACAAGGAAAATGAGCGGGACATTTTAAAAATGTTACTTATTGAACCTGTGATGGGTATCCAGGATAGCACTCTTTAATTCTCCTTTTCTCTATACTTTCGCTTGCTTTTCTTCTGTGATACAGACTAGAATGTAGTCTTTTTCAGGACATGGATTTATGTCTGATGGAAAAATAGAAAATTAGATATCACAGAGCTCTCCTTTTATAGATATATTGCTGTGAGATGTACTCCAAAGCAACACCCTGGCACCCCCATTTTTGCATCTGAAGTTATGTTTATTGACTCTGGGTCTGTATTTCAAATGTGTTTGCTCCACTGGTAACTCCCACAAGGTACTTTACATCTACTCTAGGCAGAACATTGTGGATGAAACATTCAAGGTAGTGTCCCATTAAGAAACACAATAAGCATTTGAAGAAGCTTGTCCCCACCTGATATACTTTCCTGTGAATGTTCTACTCAGCATATGACTCATTGAAGCATGCAAGGGCATGTGACCAGCTCATGGGAAACTGGGATCCATCATGTGCCTGAACTTATCCACTAACTGTGCTAGGGACTTTATTTTGGACAATGAAGTTCCCTCCACATGGCAGAAGTTATAATAGCAAAAATCGACATCCAGGGCCGGCTCCAGGGTTTTGGCCACCCCAAGCAGCCAAAAAAAAGAAAAAAAAGCCGCGATCGCTATCTGCAGCGGCAATTCGGCAGGAGGTCCTTCGCTCCGAGCGGGAGTGAGGGGCCGTCCGCCGAGTTGCCGCCGAATAGCTGGACGTGCTGCCCCTCTCCGGAGCGGCTGCCCCAAGCACCTGCTTGCCAGGCTGATGCCTGCAGCCGGGCCTGTTGACATCATTACTTGGCCTCACTGCCCCACAACTCAACACTGGGAAAACTGAACTGGGGCTGTGGTCCCAGATTGAAGGGATTTCTAGTCTGTGTATAAAAGATTGGTGGACTGTTTGTACTATCATAGTGAGACACTCCTTGATTCAAATCCTGTCTAATGTATCAAACTTAGATTGCAGTTTCGTTTATTTCTTATGTCGTAAACGTTGATCTGTTCTCTGTTTCTTATAATCACTTAAAATCCATCTTTCCATAATTAATAAAAGTGTTTTATAGTTTTTTTGTTTTTTGCCTACAACAGTGTGTTGTTTGAAATTCAAAAGGGAAATTTGCTCAGGAACAGCGACTCATACATAGTCCTCTCCACATTGAGGGAGAAGGGGACTGGGCAATAAACTTGTACCAGTCATTCTGACCAGGGTCAGACTACAGCTCTGGGATCCTCAGCTGGGAGCTTGGTGGAACTGGCTTCAGACTCTTTATTGTTGGCTCATGAGTGACTAGTGAAAGCATTCATGTAATTGCAATTCGGTGTGTCCCTGTCTGCGTATGGCTGTGTAAGTGCAAGACCTGTAGAGGATTACAGCTTGTCACAGTCTCACATGTGAGGCGGGACCAGATTGGCATGTCAGAGGGCTTAGAAGTAATCCAGTTCCAGGTTCCACCTCAGGGAAGTCAATCATACCCACCCAATGAACAGGTCCTTCTAGACCGTGAGTCTATTTCCTTCTTCTCATGTGCTCAGTTATGGATGGAAAGTCAGTGGTGATAGCAGGGAAGGCAGGACTCCTGGGTTCTTTCGGTCATTCTTTCTGTGACCTCCGCCAAGTCACATTTTCATTTTCCTCAGTTTACCTAACTGTATAATAGGGATGCATTATATTGACTTTCCTTTGTTAAGTGTTTTCAAGATCAGTGAAAGTGCTGCAGAGTATAAAGATGATTACCAGTGAGGATTTCTCATCTCGGATACCATAGTGATTGTCCTGTGTGTCTGCAGAAAGGGTTCATGCCTCCCCTCATTTTTTTCTCCAGATCTGTCTGTCTACTATCTACACTATCCTATAGTATACTATCTACTATATACTATATTATACTACACTATACTACCCATGCTGAGCATTTACAGGGTTTCAGACCCTATGGAGAGCTAGGTATTATTCCTAGCTTCCTTAATAATCAACTATAATTTTTAAATATACACAAATGCACAGAGCAGCCAATTCCTCTCTGACTGAGCACAGAGCCCAAGAGTTCTCATCTCCCTTTGGGAAGGTCCCGTAATTACTGTTTACTCCTAAAGCTGGATAAATAACACAGAAACACAGACAGGCTTGTCTCAGATGCTGCTTCTCCACCAGAGGCTGAGCAAACCCCACTGGGCTTGCACAGTGCTATATTAAAAACAGTGCACACCTCTGTGTTGGCTGTCGGCATGGGATCCTCCCGCAGAAATACTGTACAACATAGACATCATAGGACAGAGTGTAAGTCTGGGGTCCTTTCTGCTCTGAACAGCCATTAAACATCCCAGGGACATTGCCAAAGGGAATGATTTTGCTCCAGTATCACTGACCAAAATGTCATTCCTTTTTGTACACCCCCGCCCAACCCAGCTGATGGCCTTCAGCCCCGGGGTGGCTGCATTTAAGTAGTACAGGGGAACCTTCAGGTTTAAAGGTTTTCGAAGATGTATAACACAAGACCATATTCTGAGGCCATGGCCCATAGTTTTACTCAAGTCCCACTGAGGCAAAACTGCCCTTGGAGTAAGAACTGAGTAAAGATCTCAGGCGCCAGCTTTCTGTTAATGCACAGAGGCTGTTATCTTCTCTTCTTGCATCTCAGGGCAGTGTCTGTTAATGGGGGTGGAGAGAGGGTGGTAGTGGGGTGTGTGTTACCTAACTTATACCTGCTGGAAAGCATGGAAGTACTGGGAATCAGAACATGAGTAACACATCTTCTCTCCCAGCTTTATTTGAGAAGTTGGATGAACTGTTATGCCTGAAACTTTAAAAAAAAAAAAAGTGTAGCTGGAAGTAGACATGCAGCATGGCAAATTTCAGTCCAAGCCATTAAAGTTTGGCAAACTTATATGCAACCAAAAATAAGGTCTTCTAATTTAATGTGTCAGACAGCCTTAACTAACGGTGGTACCACCACCACCATCTACAATACCCAATACATTTGTGAATCCCATTCAGCTAAGCTCTTTGCTCCAATAATCATGGACTCATAGACGATAAAGATTGGAAGAGACCTCAGGAGGTCATCTATTCCAAACACCTGCTCAAAACAGGACCAACACCAAATCATTGCAGCCAGGACTTTGTCAAGCCGGGCCTTAAAAACATATAAGGATGGAGAATTCACCACCTCCCCAGATAACCCATTCCAGTGCTTCACCAACCTGCTAGTGAAATAGTGTTTCCTATTATCCAACCTAGATCTCCCCCACTGAAACTTGAGACCTTTGCTCCTTGTTCTGTCATCTGACACCACTGAGAACAGCCGAGCTCCATCCTCTTTGGAACCTCTCTTCAGGTAGTTGAAGGTTGCTATCCAATCCCTCCTCACTCTTCCCGTCTGAAGACTAAATAAGCCCAGTTCCCTCAGCATCTCTGCATAAGTCATTATTTCACTAGAAGGAATCTTTGTGGCCATGGCTTTTCATTGCTATATGGCCATCTGCAATCCCACTGACACATTCCACCACCCTGAAAAACTCCGTGGTGGCCAAGATCGGCGTGGCTATGGTGCAGCGTGGTGGTATACTCATTCTGCCTCTCCCTTACTGGTGAGTTGTTGGCCATATTGCAGAACCAACATCATCCCCCCACACACATTGCGAGCTCATGGCCCTGGTGAAGCTGGCCTGCACTGACATCCACATCAGTGGTTACTACAGCCCCTTTGTGGCATTTTCTGTGAGCAGTCTGGATGTATACTTTATCGCTGTGTCGTATACTCAGATCCTAAGGGTCATATTCAGTCTCCTCACAAAGGATGCCTGGATCAAAACTTTTGGGACCCGCGGCTCCCATCACTGTGTCATTTTAGCCTTTTAGATCCCACATCTCTTCTCCTTTCTCATGTACCAATGTGTTCAGAATGTGCCCCTGCATTTCCACATTCTCACTGCTAACCTGGACCTCCTGGTGCCCCTATGCTCCACCCCATCATCCATGGGGTAAGGACCAAACAGATCCAGGACAGGCTGCTTGAGTTGTTTACTAACAAAGGGAGCTAATGTTTTCTCCTTGTGCTCTGTCTGTCAGATCCAGCTTCATGCAGAGATGACTGATGACATGGTGCTGGGCCCTCCTCCCTGAATCACAGTCTGGACAGTCAAAGTGACATTAAACTCTTTTGTGCCCTTACTGTGCTGCGTCAGCATGACAAACTGGGGAATCAGTCTGTGTACAGCTCCTCAACTCAGAGGGTTACTATCTTTCTAATTGCTGGAAACTGGACCCCGGAGGCCCTGCCTTCTCTCCTTACTCAGTTGGAAGCTGTGAGCTTCAAAGGAAGGTTTGAAAGCTAGAAGCCTCTGGTAAGTGGCTGAGCCTTAATCAGTGGGTGGGGCATTCATACAGGCCAGGGCTTTATAAAGCAGCGCACAAGCGACCAGGGAGCTTTGCGAACAGGGGCTGCTAACAGGGAGTTTCGCAAGGGAGTTCTCCAGGTGAAGGAGGAGCAATACAGCAACCTTTTGGGGTAAGTGACTGTCTGTAGTGTGTGTTTGTTTGTGTTTGAGGGTTACTTGCTGTGTGCTGAGCTTGTGTTTGTCAGTCTGTTTGTTTGTTTTGGTTGTTTGAAGGACCGTGTGCTGTGGCTGGCAGTTGGAAGCTGTGAGCTTCAAAGGAAGGTTTGAAAGCTAGAAGCCTCTGGTAAGTGGCTGAGCCTTAATCAGTGGGCGGGGCATTCATACAGGCCAGGGCTTTATAAAGCAGCGCACAAGCGACCAGGGAGCTTTGCGACCAGGGGCTGCTAACAGGGAGTTTCGCAAGGGAGTTTGGAAGGGGAGCAGGAAGGGGGCGAGGGTCCCTTGCCGGTTCCATCTGTTTTCTCTTGATTCCCCTTAATACCTATAAAGCAACTACATTCTAACTGTTTGCTTAAACAACCCTTTCAGCTGACAGGGGGCTGCAGACGGGAGTTTGACAGAGGGAGGCTTACGATGGTTAGGAAGACCCGCAACACCTGTGCCAGCACTGCTACTGTCTCCTCCACCTGTGCCTGTAGCCAGACAGAGTGCCTAAGCATGGATGCCTCTACCCAGATCCTGGTGTGGTTTTGCAAAGACTGTAACTTGCAATTTCCACTTACGGATATCCAGGCTGGGGGGACCATCCAATGTGAAAGGTGCCTGCTGGTGGAATCTCTCAGGCAGCAGGTGAGAGAGCTACAGGAGGAGGTGGCTAGGTTGAGGAGCATCCGTATCCACGAGCAATTCCTCGACAGTGTCCATGTGGAGACAGCTGAGGTAGCTGTCCCAGTACACAGGACTGCTGATACACCACTGGTGGAGGAGGAGATGGCTCAGGGTGGACGCTGGCAGCTGGTTACTTCTGGCAGCAGGCAGTGCTCCACCCTTGCTCCGAACCCTCCTGCCGTGGTTATAGGTAACCGTTATGCTCTTCTTGATACAGGAAAGAAGGAATCACTCCCTACAGTAAAGGAGGAGAAGCCTCGTACCCCTAAGGCTGGAGAGTCTGCTGCCACCACTGCGAATAGGAAACGTAGGGTAGTGGTGGTCGGAGACTCTCTGCTGAGGGGGACGGAGGCGCCCATCTGTCGCCCTGACATTTCATCTCGAGAGGTATGCTGCCTGCCGGGGGCCCGTATCCGAGACGTTACGGAGGCATTGTCGAGGATTATCCGGCCCTCTGACTACTACCCCATGCTACTCATCCATGTGGGCACAAATGATACTGCGCGGTGTGACACTGAGCGGATCAAGAGTGACTACAGGGCTCTGGGAGCACGGGTGAAGGAGTTTGGAGCACAGGTGGTATTCTCTTCAATTCTTCCTGTCAAAGGTAGGGGCCCGGGCAGAGACAGATGCATCATGGAGGTGAATGCCTGGCTGCGAAGATGGTGTCGCCAGGAGGGCTTTGGCTTCCTAGACCACGGGATGCTATTCGAGGAAGGACTGCTAGGCAGAGATGGCGTTCACCTTTCGAGGAGAGGGAAGACCCTATTCGGACACAGACTGGCTAACCTAGTGAGGAGGGCTTTAAACTAGGTTCGACGGGGACAGGTGAGCAAAGCCCACAGGTAAGTGGGGAACATGGAGACCGGGGAAATGAGTCGGAAACAAGAGGGAGTGTGGGCTATATTGGCAGAGAGAAAGGAGAGTCAGGAAAAAACTGGGAGGAAAGATCAAACCAGTATTTTAGATGCCTATATACAAATGCGAGAAGTATGGGGAATAAGCAGGAAGAACTGGAAGTGCTAATAAATAAATACAACTATGACATTGTTGGCATCACTGAAACTTGGTGGGATAATACACATGATTGGAATGTTGGTGTGGATGGGTACAGCTTGCTCAGGAAGGATAGACAGGGGAAAAAGGGAGGAGGTGTTGCCTTATATATTAAAAATGTACACACTTGGACAGAGGTAGAGATGGACATAGGAGACGGAAGTGTTGAGAGTCTCTGGGTTAGGCTTAAAGGGGCAAAAAACAAGGGAGATGTCATGCTAGGCGTCTACTACAGGCCACCTAACCAGGTGGAAGAGGTGGATGAGGCTTTTTTCAAGCAACTAACAAAATCATCCAAAGCCCAAGACTTGGTGGTGATGGGGGACTTCAACTATCCGGATATATGTTGGGAAAATAACACAGCGGGGAACAGACTATCCAACAAATTCTTGGACTGCATTGGAGACAACTTTTTATTTCAGAAGGTTGAAAAAGCTACTAGGGGGGAAGCTGTTCTAGACTTGATTTTAACAAATAGGGAGGAACTCGTTGAGAATGTGAAAGTAGAAGGCAGCCTGGGTGAAAGTGATCATGAAATCATAGACTTTGCAATTCTAAGGAAGGGTAGAAGGGAGAACAGCAAAATAGAGACAATGGATTTCAGGAAGGCAGATTTTGGGAAGCTCAGAGAGCTGATAGGTAAGGTCCCATGGGAATCAAGACTGAGGGGAAAAACAACTGAGGAGAGTTGGCAGTTTTTCAAAGGGACACTATTAAGGGCCCAAAAGCAAGCTATTCCGCTGGTTAGGAAAGATAGAAAATGTGGCAAAAGACCACCTTGGCTTAACCACGAGATCTTGCACGATCTAAAAAATAAAAAGGAGTCATATAAAAAATGGAAACTAGGACAGATTACAAAGGATGAATATAGGCAAACAACACAGGAATGCAGGGGCAAGATTAGAAAGGCAAAGGCACAAAATGAGCTCAAACTAGCTACGGGAATAAAAGGAAACAAGAAGACTTTTTATCAATACATTAGAAGCAAGAGGAAGACCAAAGACAGGGTAGGCCCACTGCTTAGTGAAGAGGGAGAAACAGTAACAGGAAACTTGGAAATGGCAGAGATGCTTAATGACTTCTTTGTTTCGGTCTTCACCGAGAAGTCTGAAGGAATGCCTAACATAGTGAATGCTAATGGGAAGGGGGTAGGTTTAGCGGATAAAATAAAAAAAGAACAAGTTAAAAATCACTTAGAAAAGTTAGATGCCTGCAAGTCACCCGGGCCTGATGAAATGCATCCTAGAATACTCAAGGAGCTAATAGAGGAGGTATCTGAGCCTCTAGCTATTATCTTTGGAAAGTCATGGGAGACGGGAGAGATTCCAGAAGACTGGAAAAGGGCAAATATAGTGCCCATCTATAAAAAGGGAACTAAAAACAACCCAGGTAACTACAGACCAGTTAGTTTAACTTCTGTGCCAGGGAAGATAATGGAGCAAGTAATTAAGGAAATCATCTGCCAACACTTGGAAGGTGGTAAGGTGATAGGGAATAGCCAGCATGGATTTGTGAAGAACAAATCATGTCAAACCAATCTGATAGCTTTCTTTGATAGGATAACGAGCCTTGTGGATAAGGGTGAAGCGGTGGATGTGGTATACCTAGACTTTAGTAAGGCATTTGATACGGTCTCGCATGATATTCTTATCGATAAACTAGGCAAATACAAATTAGATGGGGCTACTATAAGGTGGGTGCATAACTGGCTGGATAATCGTACTCAGAGAGTTGTTATTAATGGTTCCCAATCCTGCTGGAAAGGCGTAACGAGTGGGGTACCGCAGGGGTCTGTTTTGGGACCGGCTCTGTTCAATATCTTCATCAACGACTTAGATATTGGCATAGAAAGTACGCTTATTAAGTTTGCGGATGATACCAAACTGGGAGGGATTGCAACTACTTTGGAGGACAGGGTCATAATTCAAAATGATCTGGACAAATTGGAGAAATGGTCTGAGTTAAACAGGATGAAGTTTAACAAAGACAAATGCAAAGTGCTCCACTTAGGAAGGAAAAATCAATTTCACACATACAGAATGGGAAAAGACTGTCTAGGAAGGAGTACGGCAGAAAGGGATCTAGGGGTTATAGTGGACCACAAGCTAAATATGAGTCAACAGTGTGATGCTGTTGCAAACAAAGCAAACATGATTCTGGGATGCATTAACAGGTGTGTTGTGAGCAAGACACGAGAAGTCATTCTTCCGCTCTACTCTGCTCTGGTTAGGCCTCAGCTGGAGTATTGTGTCCAGTTCTGGGCGCCGCATTTTAAAAAAGATGTGGAGAAACTGGAAAGGGTCCAAAGAAGAGCAACAAGAATGATTAAAGGTCTTGAGAACATGACCTATGAAGGAAGGCTGAAAGAATTGGGTTTGTTTAGTTTGGAAAAGAGAAGACTGAGAGGGGACATGATAGCAGTTTTCAGGTATATAAAAGGGTGTCATAAGGAGGAGGGAGAGAACTTGTTCACCTTAGCCTCTAAGGATAGAACCAGAAACAATGGGTTTAAACTGCAGCAAGGGAGGTCTAGATTGGACATTAGGAAAAAGTTCCTAACTGTCAGGGTGGTTAAACACTGGAACAAATTGCCTAGGGAGGTTGTGGAATCTCCGTCTCTGGAGATATTTAAGAGTAGGTTAGATAAATGTCTATTAGGGATGGTCTAGGCAGTATTTGGTCCTGCCATGCGGGCAGGGGACTGGACTCGATGACCTCTCGAGGTCCCTTCCAGTCCTAGAATCTATGAATCTATGAATCTACTCTTCCCCAAGACCCCATTGCTGTTTTTCACTCCTCTCATCATCCCATCACTCTCTGGATCATCTCCACCTCTCTCCCCCACCACCCCAGTGGGGCTCCCTCTGCTCCAGGTTTGGAGAAGGAACCTGCAGTGAGTGCAGCAAGGACATGGCGACAGGACAATCAGGAGCGGAGAGGGAAGCCAGGAAGATGTATAAAAGCAACCAAGGGTTGGGAGCAGGTTTGTGAGGCAGGCGGCAGAAGCATTATATAGTTTATAGTCCGTAAAGCTCAGCTTCAAAGTCCTGAGGGAAGGGGGAGGCCTGTTTGGTTTATTTCTTTAGCTTTCAGTTCCCTTTTTCCCTCCCAGGTCGGGGCCTGTATGAGGTGGTATCCTTGCAATGGGGATGGGCTGGGAGACCTTTGCCTGAACCAGGTCTTGGGGGCAGGGCAAACGATCAGGTTTGAAGCTAGGAGGACAACAGCTGAGAGAGGCATAAGATTAAGTCTCTGTGTTAGCTGGAAAGGCTGGATACTGGGCAGAGGCCGAGGCGACTTTGGTAGCTCACAGGGAGAGAGATAAACAGCACACCTTCCATTAGCCGACTATTTACACACTTACATGGCACCTTATATGGAACTACAGTTCACCTATTGCCCAGGGGCTGAAGCTGAACAGTGAACATGCTCCTCATGTTTCTTTTGATCACTCCATCTAGCAGTTCTTTATATAGTCTGGTAGGCAGCACTGCTATGGATGGACTGGGGTGGGGGAATAATCACATCCTTCGAGCAGCTATCAAATCCCTCCTCATTCTTCTCTTCTGCAGACTAAACAATCCCAGTTCCCTCAGCGTCTCCTCCTAAGTCATGTGCTCCAGCCCCCTAATCATTTCTGTTGCCCTCCGCTGGACTTTTTCCAATTTTTCCACATTCTTCTTGTACTGTGGGGTCCAAAACTCCAGATGAGGCCTTACCGAAATCAGAAAAGCCGTTAATCAGAATGGGGAAGGATTGTGTCCCCAGCCTCTGTTTGCCAAAATCTAGGAATGGTTGACAGGTTATGGATTCCCTATGGAGCACTTGGCATTGGTCACTGTCAGAAGACAGGATATTGAGCTAGATGGACCCATAGTCTGGCCCAGTATGGCCGTTCTTATAATCTCATGTTCACTGAGGCAGGGAATGGCGTGCAGGTATCGCATTGTGTGTATTCAGTATCTCTTGTGCTGTCTAAAGTAAAGGAAATGTTTTAGAAACCCCCTTTGCAGGACCTGGGTCTGTTTGCTTTAACGATCCTGCACCCGGAAAGAGAGCAACTGGAAACAGAGTGCACCCAAGGGGGAGCTCTGGCAAGGGTGTGCTGAACCAATTGGTGTATCTGGGGGAGCTGAACCACATCACGGTGAAGAGAACAGCTTGTGAACCTCTTCAATCAGGTTTGGGATAACCCAGCCCCACTCCCCTTCCACTCACAGTACTCTAGCTTCAATGTGGCTCCTCCAGGTTTGCTGTCACACCCCTGGTCAAGCTCCCATGGCTCGACGCCCACCAGACGTTTGGGCCCTACTTATACAGCCCAAAATGCCGTTAGCTCAAAGAAGGAGCAACACCAACTAAATTATCCCTGGAAAGGCTTTGTCAAGCTAGGACTTAAGAACCTCTAAGGATGGAGATTCCACTACCTCCTTAGGGAACCCATTCCAGTGCTTCACCACCCTCTTAGTGAAATAGTGTTTTATAATATCCAACCTAGATCTCCCTCATCGCAACTTGAGACCATTGCTTCTTGTTCTGTCATCTGCCACCACTGAGAACAGACGAGCTCCATCCTCTTTCCCCCCTCACTCTTCTCTTCTGCAGATTAAATAACCCCAGTTCCCTCAGCCTCTCCTCATATGTCATGTGCCTCAGCCCCCTAATCATTTCTGTTGCCCTCCGCTGGACTCCCTCCAATTTGTTCACATCCCTTTTGTAGCGGGGGGATGAAAACTGGGCACAATATTTCAGATGTGGCCTCACCAGTGCCGAATACAGGGGAAAAAACACTTCCCTTGATCTGCTGGCAATGTTCCTATTAATACAGCCCAATATGCTGTTGGCCATCTTGGCAACGAGGGCACACTGCTGACTATATTCAGCTTCTCATTCACTGTAATTCCCAAGTCCTTTTCTGCAGAACTGCTGCTTTGCCAGTTGGTCCCCAACCTGTAGCGGTGCATGGGATTATTCCTTCCTAAGTGGAGGACTCTGCACTTGTCCTTGTTGAACCTCATCAAATTTCCTTTGGTCCAATCCTCAAATTTGTCAAGGTTACTCTGGACCCTATCCCTACCCTCCAGTGTATCTGCCTCTCCCCACAGCTTAGTGTCATCTGCAAACTTTCTGAGGGTGCAATTTATCCCATCATCCACATCATTAATAAAGATATTGAACAAAACAGTCCCCAGGACCGACACCTGGTGCACTCTGCTTGATACTGGCTGCCAACTAGACATGGAGCCATTGATCACTACCCGTTGAGCCCAACAATCCAGCCAGCTTTCTATCAACCTTATAATCCATTCATTCAATCCATACTTCTTTAACATGCTGGTAAGAATAATGTGCTAAAGGTAAGATATATCACATCCACTGCTTGATCAATATACACAGAGCCAGTTATCTCATCATAGAAGGCAATCAGGTTGGTCAAGCATGACTTGCCCTTGGTGAATCCATGTTGACTGATCCTGACCACCTTCCTCTTCTCTGAGTACTTCAAAATGGATTCCTTGAGAACCTGCTCCATGATTTTTCTGGAGACTGAAGTGAGGCTGACCGGTCTAAAATTCCCTGGGTTCTCTTTCTTCCATTTTTTAAAGACGGGCACTATATTTCCCTTTTTCTTATCATCCAGGACCTCCCCCAGTTGCTGTGATTTGTCAAAGATAATGGCCAATGGCTCTGCAATCCCATAAGCCGACTTCCTCAGCACCCTTGGATACATGAGATTGAGGCAAAAAAAGCATTGAGTACTTCAGCTTTTTCCATATCTCATGTCTCTATGTTGCCTCCCCCATGCAGTAAGGGTCCCACACTTTCCCTGAACTTCTTCTTGTTGCTAACACACCTGTAGAAACCCTTCTTGTTACCCTTCACATTCATTGCTACCTGCAAGTCCAACTGTGCCTTGGCCTTCCTGATTACACCCCTGCATGCCATAGCAATATTTTTATACTCCTCCCTAGTGATCTGTAAAAATTTCCACTTCTTGTAAGCTTCCTTTTTGAGTTTAGGCTCATCGAAGATTTCACTGTTAAGCCAAGCTGGTTGGCTGCCATATTTGCTATTCTTCCTGCATATTGGGATGGTTTGTTCCTGTGCTCTCAATAAGGCTTCTTTAAAATACAGCCAGCTCTCCTGGACTCCTTTCCCCCTCATATTAGCCTCCTAGGGGATCCTGCCCATCAGGGAGTCTACATCTCCTTTTCTGAAGTCCATGGTCTGTAGTTTGCTACTATCCTTCCTTCCTTTTGTCGGGATCCTGCACTCAGCCATCTCATGCTCACTGCTTCCTAGGTTGACACACACTTCTACTTCCCCTACCTATTATTCCCTGTTTGTAAGCAGCAGATCAAGAGGAGCACAGCCCCTAGTTGTTTCCTCCAACATTTGTACCATGAAGTTGTCCCCAACACTCTTCAAAAAACTTCCTGGATTGTCTATGCATTGAAGTCCCCCATTAGAACTAGGGCATGTGATCTTGAAACTTCAGTTAGTTATCCAAAGAAAGCCTTGTCTACCTCATCCTTCTGATCCGGTGGTCTATAGCACATGCCCACCACGACATCACCCTTGTTGGTCTCACCTCTAAACTTAACCCAAAGACTCTCAACAGGTTTTTCTTCAGTTTCATACTGGAGCTCTGAGCAATCATACCACTGTCTTACATACAATGCAACTCCTCCACCTTTCCTTCCGGACCTCTCCTTCCTGAACAGTTTATACCCATTCATGACAGTGCTTCAGTCATGTGAACTGCCCCACCAAGTTTCTGTTTTTCCAATCACATGATAGTTCCTTGATTGTGCCAGGATTTCCAATATTTCCTGCTTGTTTCCCAGGCTTCTTGCATTTGTGTACATGCACCTAAGATAATTAGCCGATTGCCCTACTTTCTCACTACGAATCAGGAGGCTTCCTGTCTTGTAACCTCCTCCTTTTGTTTCATCCTGGTATCCCACTTCCCCACTTACCTCTGGACTTAGGTCACCATCCCCTGGTGAATCTAGTTTAAAGCCCTCTTCACTAGGTTAGCAAGCTTGCCTGAAAAGTTGCTCTTCCCTCTCTTCATTACCTCTCTACCTCAATCTCTACATAACAATCCCTCTTCCTGGATCAACATGCAATGGTCGAAGAATTCAAATCCCTCTCTACACATCCACCGGCATAACCACACATTTACATCCATCCACAATTCAATGGTCCCTACAAGGGTATATTTCTTCTATGACCAATTGTGAAAAGTGAGTGTCCTTCCTGGTCCATCAACACATAGCTATTTTGCCCTATCTACCAGAGAAGTGTTACGCAGGAACCCAACACTTGAGTTTGATAAAAGTCCATGGACAATATTCAATATTACACAAAGAAAGACGATATATCAATAAGGACAGAAAACATCATATTGTTTCTGCATAAATCTATGCTATGCCCACATCTTGAATATTGCAAGCAGCTGAGGTCCTGGGGCAGGAGAGAGGTACAAGGGTGGCAAAGGGGACTCTTGGGTTGCAGGGTATGGCTGCAACAGAGAGAAAGACTCCAGCTGCAGGAGAAGCCATGAGTTGCAGGACGGACAAAGTATGCTCCAGAGACGTATTGACAAAGTAATGGCTATTGGAAAACATGATGCCAATTGTACATATAAAATGATGGGTTCTAAATTAGCTGTTACCACTCAAGCAAGAGATCTTGGTGTCATTATGTATAGTTCTCTGAAAACATCCATTCAATGTGCAGCAGGGAATCAGTTAGAAAGGGAAACATAATACGACTTAAAATATCATATTTCTTCTGTATAAATCCATGGTACGCCCACACCTAAACTGCTGCCTGCAGATCTGGTCATCCCATCTCAAAAAGATATGTTGGAATTGAAAAAGTTATGGAAAAGGGCAACAAGAATGATTATGGGTACGGAACAGCTTCCACATGAGTAGAGATTTATAAGAATATGTCTTTTCAACTTGGGGAAGAGATGACTAAGGGGGGTATATGAGAAAGGTCTATAAAATCATGAATGGTGTGGAGAACATAAATAAGGAAGTGTTATTTACTTCTCACAAGACAAAAAATAAGGGTCACCCAATGAAATTAATTGGCAGCGGTTTCAACAAACAAAATGAAATATTTCTTCACAGAACACACAGTCAACCTGTGAAGCTATTTGCCAGAGGATGTTGTGAAGGCCAAGACTATTACATATTTCAAAAAGAGCTAGAAGAATTCATGGAGGATTGGTCCATCAATGACTATTAGCCAGGATATGCAGGGATGATGTCCCTAGCCTCTCTTTGCTGGAAGCTGGGAAAGGGTGATGGGGAATGGATCACTTGATAATTATCTGTTCTGTTCATTCCCTCTGAAGCATCTGAAATTGGCCACTGTTGGAAGACAGGATACTGGGCTAGATGGACCTTTGGTCTAACCCAACATGGCTGTCCTTAAGTTCACTGAGGAAGGAAATGGTGTGCAGATGTTGTGTTTACCTGGATCTGGATATCTGTTCTGTTGTCTAAAGTAGAGGAATTGTTTTAGCAACCTATGAATGGTGTTCCAGAGGGGCTCACTCTGAGATTTCTCAATTAGGGCAAACTGCAAAGAAAGGGGCTTACAACCCCCAAAATGGGTGTTTATTCTAATACTTGGATTTACAAAGGCTGCAAAAAACAGTTTTCACAATGCTTTACACAGTTCCCTTAATGCAGGGATCTCAAACTCAAATCACCACAAGGGCCACATGAGAACTAGTACATTGGCCGGCGGGCCACATCACTGATACCTTTTCATACAAAGATACAAAAGAAACCACTCTGCCACTGGCCCCGCCCCCACTCCACCCCTTCCATGAGGCCCCGCCCATTCCCCACCTCTTCCCACACCTTCTCTGCCCCCATTCCAACCCCTTCCCCAAAGTGCTCACTCCCACTCCACCTGATCCCTGCCCCTATTGCAACCCCTTCCCCCAAATCCCCGCCCCAGTTCTGCCTCTTCACTGCTTTTTTCCCTCAGAGCGCTGCCTCCCTGCTCCTCTCCCTCCATCCTGGAGAGTCCTAAGAGCCACCAAAAAGCTGTTTGGCAGCGGGAAGCACTGGGAGGTTGGTGGAGGAGCGGGGACACAGTGCACTCGGGGGGGGGGAGGTGGAGAAGAGGCAGGGCTGGGGTGGAGATTTCGGGAACGGGTTGGAATAGGAGGAGGGAGTGTGGGGAGTTGGTCATGGCTGACGGGGTGGGGGGTGAGGGGAGCATGGCTGCCGGTGGAGTCGGCACCCATGGCAGGCTGCAGAAAATAAATCATGTTTGAGACCCCTACCTTAGAGCAACCCAGCCTTGGGCATCCACCCAGACAGTCAAGTCAGATATGATGATGATTATTGAAAATCTTATTCATCATATAATAAAGCTCTACCAATCCCAAAGGATTCTGCACACCACTTCCCACGTGAAAGAATATTTCAGATATTACCCAAATACTCACTTAGAGCCCATTCTTATTAACTAAACTAAGATTTATTTAAAAAGAGAGAGTATTGTTTAAAAGAGAATTAAACATAGAGACATGATTAGAGTTTTTAAGTCACTTTCATAGTAGAGATGGCTGGCTTCAGAGTTCCACAGAATTTTCTCAGAACTAGTTAAGAGATTATAGACCAATGTTGAAATATTCATTATCAGGTTGGTCCAGGGTGTAACTGCAGACCAGAATTTGTGACTCAAGCTTCCTCTGATGATGCTTACAGTTCCTGGGCAGCACAACAGTCCTTGGGTGAACAATAGGGTTTTGAAGTAACCTTCTATTTCCTAAACAACACTGGTAATTAACTACCTGGATTAACATAAGGTTATTATCCATTGAGCAGTTTATAGAGAGTTCGCCAGAAACTTTAAAGAGACGTATAGAAAATGATATTATTGCACCCATGTTCCATCTAATAATATTTCCTTTTCATGTATGAATTAACTCAATACAGCTCTAAACAGAAATCCTTTGGTCACACTGTTAAACTGTAACAAGCTGTCAGTAAATATTGACTACTAGAATCAGTAACTTCTTCCAGTTCTTTAATAATACAAAAGCTCTAGCCTATCAAGAATGGAATGGTTCTAATTACCATTTACATACTTTTCCAACCTGTCTCTAAAAGGTGAATCTGGGTCAATAGCCAGCAAGTTTTTTAACTCTGTCCTGTGTCACTCAACCCCTTTTGCAAGGCCTGGAGCTGTTTGGTTTAGCGATCATGTGACCCAAAGAGGAGAAACTGGAAACAGCATGCGCTCAAGGGGGAGCTCTGGGAAGAGTGGGCTGAAGCAATTGGGGAGTATGGAGGAGCCGAGCCAAAGCTAGCCTCAGGGCCTTGGTGATTGGTGTGCAGGTTTCTGCTCCCAAAGGGAGGCACTAGAATGGAAGCTGCACCCTGAGAGTGGGCCTAGAGACCTAGAGCTAGAGGCAGGGCCTGAACCCTTAGCACCTTATTTCAATGTGACTAGTTTGGAATGCGACCATACACTTCCCTGCTTATGGCTGCCTCTGACACTTAGCCGAAGGCCTTAGCCTGAGAACAGGGCCTCAGACTGTCACAGTGAGAAAAAGCCCTTACACCGGCAGACAGTGATTTCGATTCTTTCTTTTATACCTCTATAACTACCTAAATGATAAGAATACACCTACATGCTTAAAGTATAGGCCTTTGTAGACAGGCCTGAATATCTAGATCGTAACACTGATGAACCTGAAAGGCTTGTCACAGACGTTGCAGGCCCACAGATAGACCAGGATCTCCTACCTCCCGGTTACCCTACACTCCCCCAAAACAGCTCTCATGGCTAAAAGGACAAGATGGAAGTCTCCCCAATGCTGGAGAGGGACCATCACCTTACCCTTGAAATGACAGGTGTCCGCCAGAACATGGTGAAGCTCATCCCATAGCACAGTGGGAGACGGGGGAGTGGACCCATGATGTGGACTTTGACTCCCTCAGGGAACAGATGGGCAGGATCCCCTGGGAGAATAACATGAAGGGCAAAGGGGTCCTGGAGAGCTGGCTGTATTTTAAAGAATCCTTATTGCGGTTGCAGGAACAAACCATCCCGATGTGTAGAAAGAATAGTAAATATGGCAGGCGACCAGCTTGGCTAAACAGTGAAATCCTTGCTGATCTTAAACGCAAAAAAGAAGCTTACAAGAAGTGGAAGATTGGACAAATGACCAGGGAGGAGTATAAAAATATTGCTCAGGCATGCAGGAGTGAAATCAGGAAGGCCAAATCACACTTGGAGTTGCAGTTAGCAAGAGATGTTAAGAGTAACAAGAAGGGTTTCTACAGGTATGTTAGCAACAAGAAGAAAATCAAGGAAAGTGTGGGCCCCTTACTGAATGAGGGAGGCAATCTAGTGACCGAGAATGTGGAAATGTACTCAATGATTTTTTTGCCTCTGTCTTCATGCACAATGTCAAAATGAGTAGGGCTTCTCTCATCCCTCCCCTCCTGCCTCCATTCTGTGTCTGTGGCTAGGGGTCGGGGCTACCTGAACTGAGGGCTTCTGCTGCTGCTCCAGCCGGAGTGGCCTGGGCTCTTCCCCTCCCTCGGAGATTCCTTCAGGCCTGGATACTTGAACTTCTGCCAGGTGAAGCTGAGGCAGCCTGGGCTCAAGGCTTCTGCCCCATTCTGCCAAGCTGGTTCACATGAATCAGAATAGGATTCCCATCTTCTGTTCCTTGCCTCTGAAGCACCTGGCAATGCGCACTGTTAGAAGACAGGATACTGGTCTACATGGACCATTGGTTTTACCCAGTATGGCCATTCTGATCTTTTTATTTAGACCCCAGATGTATCTGCCTCCTGCTGTAACCCACTATATCCCCACTCCCCTCCCAGAGCTGAGACAGGTCCCAGGAGTCCTGATGGGTTCTCTCTTTCCACAGTGTTAGTAACAAAGTAAGAATAAACATTAAAATGTTAATATAAAGCAGTGCCCATTAAGTGACTTACCATAAGATGTGAGAACATATTTGTTTTAGACATGACTGGAACACAGTTGACAAGGGGAGGGGAAGACAGGATCAAGTGACAAGGGCAGGGCATGGGGAGAAGACACACTGCAGGGTCGAGACTTGACGGAAGAGATGGGGCAAGATTGTAATTTCAGGGATCCAGCTATCAGCAATTAGAAAGGTGGCAACCCAGTGTAGTGTACACAGATTGACTCCCCAGTTCAACACATTGACACAGCAGAGTAAGGACAGGGAAGGGTTTAATGTCTCTGTCTGTCCAGTAAGTGATTCAGGGAAGAGGCCCCACTGCCATGCACCAGCCAGCTCTACACAGAGCTCAATCTGACAGCAAGAGAACAAGGAGAAAACATTTAAATCTCTTTATGAGTAAAGAGCTGGATCAGCCTGCCCCGGATCTGTTTGGTCCTCACCCCATAAATGATGGGGTGTAGCATGGGGGGCATCAGCAGGTACATACTGGCAATGAGAACGCGCAAACGCAGTGGCACATTGTGGCCAAACCGCTGTGTGAGAGAGGAGAATAAATCTGGGATGTACAAAGCTAAGATGGCACAAAGATGAGAGATGCAGGTCCCAAAAGTTTTGAGCCGGGCATCTTTTGTGGGGAGGCGGAAGATGGCCCTGAGAATCAGAGTATAGGACACGGCGATAAAAAACAAATCCATTCCGATCTCAAAGAAAAGATTAAACATGCCATAGTAACTACTCAAGCGGATGTCAGTGCAGGCCAGCTTCACCACAGCTATATGCCCACAATAGGAGTGGGGGATGATGTTGGTTCTACAATACGGCCACCGCCTCACCAGGAAGGGATAGGGTAATGTGAGTATGCCACTGCGCAGCACCACAGCCAGGCCTATCTTGGCCACAACAGGGTTTGTCAAGGTTGTGGAATATCTCAGAGGATTGCAGATGGCCACATAGCGATCAAAAGCCATAGCCACGAGGATTCCAGACTCCATCGTTGAGAAGGAGTGAACAAAGTACATCTGGGTGAGGCAGGCACTGAAACTGATCTCCCTGGAATTGAACCAGAAGATGCTCAGCATTTTGGGTACGGTGGATGTGGACATGACCAGGTCGGTGACGGCCAGCATGCAGAGGAAATAGAACATTGGCCCGTGGAGGCTCGGCTCCTTCTTCACGATGAACAGGATAGTGAAGTTCCCCAACACAGCTATGGTGTACATGGTGCAGAAGGGAATGGAGATCCAGATATGGGCTTCCTCTAGGCCAGGAATGCCCAGCAGGATGAAGGTGGAGGGGTTTGTGAAGTCTGTTGTGTTGGAATCTGGCATGGATTAGGGGAGAAGTTGTCCAACTCTGAGGCATAAGGATGTCTTCTTCATATGCTGTATGTTCCCCTGACCCCTTTCCAGGGTTTCGGGTGATGGTTGCAGTAGAAATGCCTGAATGGAAAAACAACATTAATATGAGACAGAACATGCACTAGTGGAGGCTGTTCTCACACTGAAAAATGACATTTTCATTATTCAGAGAAAATAATTATGAACAATGACCCTACTAAATCCAATTCCATATTTTGTGGTGCTTCCTGGATTAATATTTCCTACACTTTGTGGTGAGGGAATCTTAAGAGGCACCAGCAGCTACTTCCATCACTGGTTAATGAGAGCCAGGATAGGGAGTCTGTACTGTAGGGAAGTCCCCATTCATCCAGTTACTCGAAGTCTGAGAATCGAAAAAAAAAATCACTTTTGGGAAGACATGTGCTGGGAGAAACATCCCAACTAGAACATACCTCAGGGGAAAGACCTGGGCACCATTGATAGCAGCTCAAGAGAAACACCTGCTCATTCGCAGCACTGGACAAAACAAAAGGAATGCTCAGATCCCTAAGATGTGGGATGGAGAATAACATGTTTGGGATATGTGTTCAGTTTTGGTCATATATTAAGGATATACCACATATAAAATGGATTTCCAAGACAGGCTCTGAGAATGGGGGAGGCTGCTATATGCAAACATATAGAGTTCCGGGACTCTTTAGTTTACTCAAGAGACAAAGAAGAAAGCATATGATATAGGAGAGGAAAATTAAAAACGAAACTGATTTAAATTCAAATGGCCAGTTCCCAACCTTTAATATGTATAGACACTTAGTACCTATGCGTATCACATACTAATTTTCCATAGCTGAGGAAATTTGTCAGCAAAACTGATTGAGAGGAAAAATTTAGACAGAAAAATATGAATGAAAATTGGTATTTTTTTGACAACACTTTATTAGATAGCAGAAAATCATGATTCCACAGTCAACAAAGTGAACAACTTTGGGTAAACACCCAATTCAGAGGTAAAGTGAGGGCAGCAATTGGGGGAAGGGGGAGCAATAAGTAACAAAGAGGAAAAAGGCAAAATAGATAGCCAAGAATAAAAATTTGAAGTTATGAAAATTGATAAGGGATGTTGAGACATCAGGGAAAACTCCATGTATGGCAGGGCTATGGATCACAAAAAGGAGGTTATTAAGTATATTGACAACAAGGGAAATCCTAGAAAGGTTTATGTCAATTCCTGTGTTAAATTATTAAAAATAAAGGGAAAGGTTTTATTTATTAAAGAATTGAGAAGGTTAAGAAACAATGGAAAAGCTGGTATGGGATTAGTTCAAAAAAAGTCTAGAAATGTACTTAATGCCAGTCAGCAACAGGGTTTATGCAAAACAAGTCTTGTCAAATAAACCTGATTTAATCCTTTTATGAGAGTACATATTGGTTGATCAAGACTACACATTTGTTAATCAAGGGAACCACACAGTACATAAACATTGAGAAAAAGGTAATTACTATCATCATTCATATTTGTCCTGTAGAACTCCTTGCTACCAACACTACTGGAGTGAAGAACATAGAAGAATCAGAATCAAAAAGGATTAGCCACTGTAGGTGGTGCCTATGGTATCCCCTGTAGTTCAGGCTGTCTGACACCTTCGATTAGAAGACCTCATTTTCGTTGCTTATAACTTTGCCATATTTTAGGTGTTTGGACTGAAATTTCCCATGCTGGGTGTCTGCTTCAAGCAGAATTGTTTTTTTCAAATTTTGAGGCATAACAATTCAGCTAACTTCTCTAATGAAGCTAGGAGAAAGTATGCATTACCCATGTTGGACAATTCTCATTATTTTTCTACTGAGGAACCCTAGCACCTCCAAGCTTTCCAGGAGATAAAAGTCAGGTAATAGCCCCTGTTCCCCTGCCCCATTAACGGACAGATTCCTGAAATGCAATAGGAGTGGGGGACAGTATCATAAGAATATCAGAACATAAGAACGGACGTACCAGTGAGACCAAAGGTCCATGTTGCCCAGTATCCTGCCTATCGACAGTGGCCAATGCCAGATGCCCCAGAGGGAGTGAACATAACAGGTAATGATCAAGTGATCTCACTCCTGCCATCCATCTCCACCCTCTGAAAACAGAGGCTAGGGACACCATTCCTTACCCATCCTGGCTAATAGCCATTAATGGATTTAACCAACATGAATGTATCCAGTTCTCTTTTAAATGCTCTTATAGTGCTAGCCTTCACAACGTCCTCAGGTAAGGAGTTCCACAAGTTGACTGTGCGCTGCGTGAAGAACTTCCTTGTATTTGTTTTAAACCTGCTGCCTATTAATTTCATTTGGTGACCCCTACTTCTTGTATTATGGGAAGAAGTAAATAATTTTTCCTTATCCACTTTCTCCACATCACTCATGATTTTATATACCTCTATCATATCCCCCCTTAGTCTCCCCTTTTCCAAGCTGACGAGTCCTAGCCTCTTTAATCTCTCCTCATATGGAACCCGTTCCAAACCCCTAATCATTTTAGTTGCCCTTTTCTGAACCTTTTCTAGTGCCAGTATATCTTTTTTGAGATGAGGAGACCACATCTGTATGCAGTATTCGAGATGTGGGCGTACCATCAAGTTATATAAGGGCAATAATATATTCTCAGTCTTATTCTCTATCCCCTTTTTAATGATTCCTAACATCCTGTTCGCTTTTTTGACCACCTCTGCACACTGCGTGGACATCTTCAGAGAACTATCCACGATGATTCCAAGATCTTTTTCCTGACTTGTTGTAGCTAAATTAGCCCCCATCATATTGTTTGTATAGTTGGGGTTATTTTTTCCAATGTGCATTACTTTACATTTATCCACATTAAACTTCATTTGCCATTTTGTTGCCCAATCACTTAGTTTTGTGAGATCTTTTTGAAGTTCTTCACAATCTGCTTTGGCCTTAACTATCTTGAGCAGTTTAGTATCATCTGCAAACATTGCCACTGCACTCTTTACCCCTTTCTCCAGATCATTTATGAATAAGTTGAACAAGATTGGTCCTAGGACTGACCCTTGGGGAACACCACTAGTTACCCCTCTCCATTCTGAGAATTTACCATTAATTCCTACCCTTTGTTCCCGGTCTTTTAACCAGTTCTCAATCCATGAAAGGACCTTCCCTTTTATTCCATGACAGCTTAATTTACGTAAGAGCCATTGGTGAGGGACCTTGTCAAAGGCTTTCTGGAAATCTAAGTACACTATGCCCACTGTATCCCCCTTGTCCACATATTTATTGACCCCTTCAAGGAACTCTAAAAGATTAGTAAGACACGATTTCCCTTTACAGAAACCATGTTGACTATTGCTCAACAATTTATGTTTTTCTATGTGTCTAACAATTTTTTTCTTAACTATTGTTTCGACTAATTTCCCCAGTACTGATGTTAGACTTACCGGTCTGTAATTGCCGGGATCACCTATAGACCCTTTTTAAATATTGGCGTTACATTAGCTAACTTGCAGTCATTGGGTACAGAAGCCAATTTAAAGGACAGGTTACAAAGTTTAGTTAATAGTTCTGCAACTTTACTTTTGAGTTCTTCCAGAACTCTTGAGTCAATGCCATCTGGTCCCGGTGACTTGTTAATGTTACGTTTATCGATTAATTCCAAAACCTCCTCTCGTGACACTTCAATCCATGACAGTTCCTCAGATTTGTCACCTACAAAAGCCGGCTCAGGTTTGGGAATCTCCCTAACATCCTCAGCCATGAAGACTGAAGCAAAGCATCCATTTAGTTTTGCTGCAATTACTTTATCGTCTTTAAGCGCTCCTAATGTATCTCGATGATCAAGGGGCCCCACTGGTTGTTTAGCAGGCTGCCTGCTTCTGATGTACTTAAAAAACATTTTGTTATTACCTTGGGCTAGCCGTACTTCAGACTCCTCTTTGGCTTCTCTTATTACATTTCTGCACTTAATCTGGCAGTGTTTATGCTCCTTTCTATTTGCCTCACTGGGATTTGACTTGCACTTTTTAAGGAAGTTTTTTTTATGTGTCACTACTTCTTTTACATGGTTGTTAAGCCACGGTGGCTCTTTTTTAGTTCTTTTACTGTGTTTCTTAATTTGGGGTATACATTGAAGTTGGGCGTCTATTATGGTGTCTTTAAAAAGCGTCCATGCAGTTTCCAGGGATTTCACTTTAGTCACTGTACCTTTTAAGTTGTTTAACTAACCCCCTCATTTTTGCATAGTTCCCCCTTTTGAAATTAAATGCCACAGTTTTGGGCTGTTGAGATGTTCTTCCCACCACAGGGATGTTGAATGCTATTGTATTATGGTCACTATTTCCAAGCGGTCCTGTTATAGTTACCTCTTGGAGCAGCTCCTGTGCTCCACTAAGGACTAAATCTAGAGTTGCCTCTCCCCTTGTGGGTTCCTGTGCCAGCTGCTCCATGAAGCAGTCATTTAAAGTATCGAGAAATTTTATCTCTGCATTTCGTCCTGAAGTGACCTGGTCGATAATAGATCCCTAATGTTATATTCTTATTAGAGCATGAAATTTCTATCCATAGAAATTCTATGGAGCATGTGGATTCACTTAATATTTTTACTTCATTTGATTCTACATTTTCTTTCACATATAGTGCCACTCCCCCCCCCACGTGCATGACCTGTTCTCTCCTTCCGATATATTTTGTACGCCAGAATTATTGTGTCTCATTGATTGCTCTCAGTCCACCAGGTTTCTGTGATGCCTATTATATCAATATCCTCCTTTATCACAAGGCACTCTAGTTCACCCATCTTATTATTTACACTTCTAGCATTTGTGTACAAGCACTTTAGAAACTTGTCAGTGTTTATTTGTCTGCCCTTTTCTGATGTGGCAGATTCTTTTTTATGTGAATGTTTATCATCTGATCTGGCCCTTACATTATCCTCCTTCATCCTCTGCTCCTGTCTATAACCTGGAGATTCTCTATCATTAGACTCTCCTCTAAGAGAAGTCTCTGTCCGAGCCACATGCTCCTCTGCAGCAGTCGGCTTTCCCCCATCTCCTAGTTTAAAAACTGCTCTACAATCTTTTTAATGTTTAGTGCCAGCAGTCTGGTTCCACTTTGGTTTAGGTGGAGCCCATCTGTCCTGTATAGGCTCCCCCGATTCCAAAAGTTTCCCCAGTTCATAATGAATCTAAACCCCTCCTCTCTACACCAGTGTCTCATCCATGCATTGAGACTCTGAAGCTCTGCCTGCCTACCTGGCCCTGCGCGTGGAACTGGGAGCATTTCTGAGAATGCCACCATAGAGGTCCTGGATTTCAGTCTCTTCCCTAGCAGCCTAAATTTGGCCTCCAGGACTTCTCTCCTACCCTTCCCTAGGTCATTGGTATCTACATGTACCACAACCACCGGCTCCTCCCCAGCACTACACATAAGTCTGTCTAGATGCTTCGAGAGAGCCTCAACCTTCACACCAGGCAGGCAAGTATCATATGGTTCTCCCGGTCATCACAAACCCAGCTATCTACGTTTCTAATGATCGAATCTCCCATTACGAACACCTGCCTTTTCCTAGCAACTGGAGTTCCCTCCGCCGGAGAGGTAACCTCAGTGCAAGAGGCAACCCCAGCACCATCTGGAAGGAGAGTCCCAACTATGGGAAGGTTTCCCTCTGCTCCAGTTGACTGCTCTGCTTCCCTGGGCCTTTCATCCTCCTTAACAGCGCAGGGGCTGTCTGACCGGAGGCGGGACAATTTTACAGTGTCCCGGAAACCCTCATCAACATACGTCTCTGCCTCTCTTAGCTCCTCCAGTTCCGCTACCCTGGCCTCCAAAGTCTGTATGTGATCTTTGAGGGCCAGGAGCTCCTTGCACCGAATGCACACATACACCAACCCCCCACAGGGCAGGTAATCATACATGCTGCACTCAGTGCAATAAACTGGATAGCCCCCACTCTGCAGCTGGGCTTCTGCCTGCATTCTCTCCTAGTTAATTAAAGGGTTGTTTAAAGAAAGAAGTTTTGAATGTAGTTTGGTTTATAGGTTTTAAGGGGAATAAAGGGAAAACAGATAGAACCTGCAAGGGACCCTCGCTCCCTTCCCACTCCCCTTCCAAACTCCCTTGCGAAACTCCGGTTAGCAGCCCCTTGTCATTTGTGCACTGCTTTATAAAGCCCTGGCCTGTGTGTATGCCCCACCCACTGATTATATCTCAGCCAATTACAGAGGCTTCTAGCTTTCAGACCTTGCTTTGAAGCTCACAGCTTCCAACTGCCAGCCACATCGCACGGTCCTTCAACCAACCAGCCAAACAAACAGACTGACAAACACAAGCTCAGCACACAGCAAGTAACCCCCAAACACAAACAAACACACACTACAGACAGTCACTTACCCCAAGGGTCCTGTATTTGCTCCTTCTTCACATGGAGAACTCCCTTGTGAAACTCCCTGTTAGCAGCCCCTGGTCGCAAAGTGTCTGTGCATTAGCACACAGCTGGCTCCTAACGTCTGTACTAGGTTCTTGCTCCAAGCGGAGTTTTACCTCACTGGGGCCTGAGCAAAGTACGGGCCGTGGTCTCAGAATTTGGCCTTGTATTGCAAATCTACTAACACCTTTCATCCTGAAGGATTCACTGTGCCACTGAAATGCACCACCTTGGGGCTGGAGGCCAGCAGGCGGGATGAGCAGTGATGCACAGAAATCAGTGACATTAAGAAGTGGGCTGTAGTCCACGAAAGCTTATGCTCTAATAAATTTGTTAGTCTCTAAGGTGCCACAAGTACTCCTGTTCTTCTTTTTGCGGATACAGACTAACACGGCTGTTACTCTGAATTTTGGCCAGTGGTTCTTTAGCAAACTCATCACTTATGGCAAGGCCCTGGGATGTGTCATTGTTTTGCAGAGGGGAAAGGACCACAGACTTACTCCACAGAGTTTTTCGATCAGGTGAGCTTCTCAGCAAGAGATGGGTACCTGTGAATTCTGAGATGGAAGCGTCTTCCCTGGGAATCCCCCTCAGGTATCCGTGACCGACACCTCTCTCAACCCAGCATCTTCAACAACATCCCATGCCAAGAGCCAACACAGACGTGTGCACAGTTTATAATATAGCTCTGTGCAATCCCAGTGGGGTTTGCTCAGCCTCTATAGGAGAACAGAGCATCTGAATGTAAACTGGCTATAGACAAGCATGTCTCCACTTCTGTGCTAATTATCCACCTTTAGAAGTAAACAGCAATTAAGGGACCTTCCCAAAGGGAGATGAGAACTTCTGGGCTCTGTGCTGAGTCAGAGAGGAATTGGCTGCTCTGTGTATTTGTGTATATTTATAAATTATAGTTGATTAGAAAGAAAAAAAAGGATTAATGCCTAGATTTCCACAGGTACCCTGTAAATGCACAGGATTAATAGGTAGATAGGAGACAGAGAACTGGAGAAAGAAGATTAAGAGGAGACATGAGCACTAAATCTTCTCGCTATCATCATACTGTGCAGTACCCTTTAGTGAAGGATGTTCAAAACGGCTAGCAAAGTAAAGTCATTATGAAAATATCCCCAGTATACACATAGGTAAACCGAGGCATGGGGTGATATGGGCTGGCCAAGGTCACACACAGATTGAGAGACATGATGACAGACAACCCAGGAGTCATAATTTCCCAGCTGTGACCATGGTCTCTCCATCAGACCAAGAGGGAAATGGACTCCCGCTCTTTCAGGGACTGTACATTGGGTGGGATGCAGAGGAAAGGCTGGAAGAGGCAGCCTTTAGCCATTGCCATCCGTCAAAGTGAATCTGAGGTTTTCAGAACTAGCTGGACTTTGTGAGCTCCCCACTCCTGTGAGGAGTGAACTCCGGGACTCCCATTCCGCTGCCACTCAGAAACCTGCCAACGCATCACAGTCACTGGGTCGCTTCAGGGGAACAGACTTAGGCTATGTCCACACTTGCAGGTGTAACGATCTGGGAGTTAACCCCCCCTCCCTCAGAGAGCGCTGCAGGAACAGGGCTGCTGTGTGTTCATGCTGTGAGCTGACAGCGCAATGGCATGGCCACACTTGCGGCAAGTGCAGCACTTGCAGTGGCATTTGGAGTGGTGCACTCTGGGCAGGTATCCCACAGAGCATCTCCTTCCCCTTCAGCCTCAGAGGTTTGTGGGAAGGGGGCAGGGTGTCGTGGGACAACCTGGGTCCTGTCCCAATGCCCTGTCATACATCGGTTCACTACCCAGCAGATTTTTCCCGTCCATCTGCATTTGATGCCATCTTTCAACAGTTTTTGTACTGCACTGTACTGTACTCTCCACCTTTTCAGTCTGCAGGAACGGATCCCAAACTGTTGATGAACATGCTGATGGGTCTCACTAACACGTCACGAATGGCAGTCCAGCTGCTCCTTAAATGGATGTCAGGATGAGGAGTGCAACAAAGATGTTGACACGCTTAATAGAGACAACACGAGATTGATTGTGGCATACACGTGCATGCTAGCCACAGTGGAGAACTGTTGTAGGGCTCAGGAAACATGTACTTAGTGGTGGGTTCATATCATCATGAGAGTCTGGGATGATGAGCAGTGGCTGCAGAACTTTTGTATGAGAAAATGCATTTGAATGGGACTGTGTGATGAGCTCGCCCCCACCCTGTGGCAGAAGGACATAAGAATGAGAGCTGCCCTGATGATGGAGAAGTGCATGGTGATTGCACTGTGAAAGCTGGCTACTCCAGACAGCTACCAATTGGTCGCTAACCAATTCGGAGTGGGCAAGTCGACCATTGGAGTTTTCAGGGCCATTAATCACATCCTGCTCAGAAAAAACTGTGACTGTGGGCAATGTGTGTGACATTGTGGATGGCTTTGCACAGATGGGTTCCCTAACTGTGGAGAGGTGATAGATGGCACGCATATTCCTATTCTGACACCAGACCACCTAGCCTCTGAGTATATTAATAGGAAGGGATATTTCTGAATGGTTCTCCAGATGCTTATAGATCACCATGGGTGTTTCAAGGACATTAACACCGGCCAGTCCAGAATGGTGCATGACACACGAATATTTTGGAACACAGGCTTGTTCAGGAAGCTGAAAGCCGAGCTTTTTTCCGTGACAAGATCACCATAGAGGAAGACGAAATGCCCACTGTGATCCCGGGAAACCGCACCTACCCCTTGATACCGTGGCTCATGAAGCCATACATGGGGAGCCTTGACAGTAGCAAGGAGCAGCTCAACAACGGGTTGAGCCAGTGCAGAATGACTGTTGAGTGTGCTTTTGGCAGCTTTAAAGGCCCGCTGGCGAAGTCTGTATGGGATTCTGGATCTGACCGATGACAACATCCCTATGTTTATAGCTGCATGCTGTACCCTGCATAATATTTGTGAAGGGAAGGGTGAAAGCTTCACTCAGGCATGGACCGCTAAGACTCAGTGCCTGGAGACTGAATTTCAACAGCCAGAGACCAGCGCTATTAGAGGGGACCATTGCAGGGCCATGAGGATCAGAGATGCCTTGAGGTAGCAATTTGTTGCTGAAAGTAAGCAATGTTTGGTGCCATGCGCGGGAGTGCAGTGGTCCCAGTGCTATTAGGCATCTGTGATTACTCCATATGATACACTGACTAGCAGTGCCTCTTGCTTTTCTGGGCTATGCTTGCTTTTATTTAAATCAATAAAAATGCTTTCAAACAAAAAAAATGCATTTATTAATATTACAAAAATGTGGAGATACACACATGGGGTGACACATCTATGCAGTGTATGAGAAGAGTGGAAGGAGAGGGTGTGTGGGGGGGTCCGGATCATTACAGATTTGTGTATATACAGGTGTCATATGCAGCTTTGCTGTCTGGAGTGCCATGCAATGGGTACTGCACTTCATCTGAGCTGAACTACTGTGCATGGGGTTTGAGTGAAGTGGGTGATGGTTAGAGTCTGAAGGGCTGGATGGTGAAGGTGTAGGTGTTGGAGGCTGCTGGAGGTGATATGAAACAGTATGGTGTCCAAACTGTGTTGCAGGTGACATAGGGGCACAAGGGAAAGAATTCTGGGACAAGAACTGCGGGCGGGTCGGCCGAGAAGCTGCTCCGTATACAGTGTTAGGAGCACCTGAATCGATTCTGTTTGGTGCTCGCTAATGTTTAGGAGCCACTCCACAGTTTCTTGCCAGCAATCTGCGCTCTCTTGGCACGTACCCTGAGGCCTTCTTAGAAAATTTTGAAAGGGCCTGCCTTGGGTACAGCATCACTACAGACCAGTACATGGTAGAGCTGAGGCCGCAGCTCAGTGGACCCTTAGCAGAGGTGGCGGCTGAAATGCCTAAGGAACACATGAACAGTTATGAACTTTTTAAAAACAAGGCCAGAATCAGAATGAGGCTAACACCTGAGCATGCCCTTCGGCGGTTCAGAGCCTTAAGGTGGAAACCCGATGTGTCATTTACCCGAAATGCCAACCACATTGGGAAAAATTGGGATGCCTGGATATCAGGAGCAAATGTTAAATCTACGGAAGAGTTGCCCTTCCTAATGCAAATGGAGCAGTTTTTAGAGGGTGTTCCTGAGGAAATAGAAAGGTACATCCTAGATGGGAAGCCCAAAACTGTAACAGAGGTGGGGGAGATTGGAGCCAAATAGGTGGAGGTGGCAGAAAAGAAAAAAAACTAGTATCAGTTGGAGCGAATATCAGAAGGGGGAACCCAAAACAAAACCTTACCACCGGGGACAACCCAAGGTCCCACCTACATCCCAAGGGAAACCCCAGACACCTTCTCACGCCACCACACCAGTCTCCACCAACCAACATCGCCCCGGTGATACCTTAGCAAGGCGATGTTTTAAATGGAATGAACTGGGACATATAAAGGCCCACTGCCCCAAGAACCCCAACCGATTACAGTTCATTACACCACAATCACACCAACGATCCCCAGGCCCAGATGCCTCTCTCATACCCTCTGAGAGAAGGGAAACCTTGAGAGTGGGCGGAAACAAGGTTATCGCGTGGAGAGACACTGGGGCACAAGTGTCAACTATCCACCAATCCCTAGTGGACCCCAAACTCATCAACCCAGAGGCTCCAGTGAAAATTCAACCCTTTGTGTCACAGTCTGTAACCTTGCCTAGAGCCAAGTGGCATGTCCAGTACAAGGGCTGGTCAGGAATGTGGACTTTTGCAGTCTATGACAATTATCCCATCCCCATGCTGCTGGGGGAAGACTTGGCCAACCATGTGAAGCTAGCCAAGAGGGTGGGAATAGTCACCCGCAGCCAGGCTAAGCAAGCTTTCACCCCCATCCCTGTTCCTGAGCCGTCCCACAGGACCCCGTCTGTGTTACCAGAGACCCAGCCAAAGCCAGTCCCAGAACCGGAACTGGCAACGCAACCAGCACCAGAACCATTGCCAGCACTGAGTCCAGCTCTTGCAAACCTGTCTACAACTCCAATGCCAAAGGGCACTAGCGAGCCTGAACAGGCAGAAGCAGCAGATAACCCTACACAAGAGGCTCAGCCAGAGCCTGAAATACCACATAGTGCACCAGCGGACAGCGGTTCACAGTCAACGGTAACAGCCCCAGCACCTGCATCGCTTCCAGAGGGACCAAGCCCAAGTCCACAGTCCAAGGAGGAATTGATGTCTCCATCATCAAGGGAACAGTTCCAGGCTGAGCAGGAAGCAGATGACAGCCTTCAGAAAGCTTGGGCGGTGGCACAGAGCACCCCACCGCCTCTCAGCTCTTCTAACCGATCCCGGTCTGTTCCCTCAAATTAACCACAGTGACTGTGACCTGTTGGCAGCTTTCTGAGAGGGAGCGGAGGTTGAGTCCCAGGGTTCATATTTCCCAGGAGCGGGGATCTCACAATATCCAGCTAGTTCTGAAAACCTCAGATTCAAGTTGAGAGAATGGTGAAGGCCCAGGATCCCTCTTCCAGTCTTTCCTCTGAATCCCGTCCAAGGAAAAGCTTCTTCTAGAGCGGGAAACCATTTCCCCCTTGGTGTGACAGACAGTGACTATGGTTATGACAGGGAAGTCAGGACTCCTGGATTTGGTGAAATGTTGACAGATGTTTGGCTGCATGTATGTTCCCTCTCTGTGCCACTCCAGCCCTGCGCAGACAGCTAGCATGGCCGAACTTGAGCGAATCGCCCAATGACCACAAGATCCATTATGGGACGAAGGCACTAGGCAAAGTTTATTGTCAACAAAGCACAGTAATAGCATCTGGCAGACTCCATGAGGATACTAAGACTTTTATGCCCGTGACAATAGATGCAGTCAGTGGTGGGAGTCAGTCAGTGGTGGGAGTTCCCAATAACACAGAAACTCAATATAATGAAGCCTCCTTGGAGTGATCATGGAGACAGTGGAGAATCTTTGGCCAATGGGGGTGGGCCCCTCACAACACATGCATAGACTTTCCAGCAAATTGGAAGAAGGTATAAAAGAGGGTGAGTGACATCATCACTTGTCTTCACTTTCGAACAACTCAATACCTGAAAGAATCTCTAGAAGAGAAAGGGCTTGAAACAAGGGAAGGAAACTGAGGCTGCAAGGCAGATGCAGCCTGTACCTCACGAATCTATAAGCCTGCTTGGATCATCAGTAAGGGTGAGAAGTTGCTGATCCAAATCCTATCTAGTTTGTATAAGTCTTAAAATGTGACTTTGTTTAATTTCCTAAGTAAACTGCTTTGATCATATTTTTATCACTTATAGTCAATTAAAACCTTACCTTGTGTAGTTAATAAACCTGTTTTATGCTTTATCTTAACCAGTGTCTTTTTGAGTGAAGGGTTTGGTTAACTTAGCTCTGTGAACAAAGATTGTTGCATATCTTCCCCAAATCGAGGGGGGAGCAGATTGTTTAATGAGCTTGCATCCTTCCAGGTCCCTGTGCATGGCAAGATGGTATAATTCAGGGATTACACTCCAGTAGGGGTGCAACGCTGTGGTGCTTGGAAATTGACTGGGTTCTCCATTGCTGGTCCCTGAGTGGCTTAGGTAAAGCACTCAGGTAACTCAATAGGGTGAGAGGCCAACAGAGCTAACTATTTAAAGGACACAGTGGTTCCTACAGTTTCCAGGCTTCATCCAGGGTAAATCCTGACACAATCTCCACCTCCCAGCTCCACACCAGCTGGGCTGCCTCTGCTCCAGGCTGGGATGGGAGCTGCTGCAGCCTGACAAGGAGCCTGCCCGTGTGTAGGAGGAGGCCACGGTTAATGACCCAATGTCTCCCTCTGCCCTGCAGTAACTGGACACTGCTAGATCCCTTAAAGAAACCCAGCCTCGGGCTTCCTTCTGGACAGCTATGTAAAATAAGATGAGGATTACTGAAAAACTTGTTCATCATATAAACAGTTCTACCAATCGCAAAGGATCGCTCATATTACCTTCCAGGTCAGTAAATATTTCAGATCTTACCCAAATGCACGTTTACAGCCAGTTCTTATTAACTAAACTAAGATTTATTTAAAGAGAGAGTTTGTTGGGTAAAAGATCACTATACATACTGTGACAAAGTTCCACCTCTGCCTTGGTGGGACCTCCACTTTCTAGCAGATTTGCTCACTTCAGAGGTTCATGGCAGCCCTCAGTTTAGCCCCTTTTTCTAGAGGGTCAAACCTGTCATTCACTCAGCTAACCTCATCACTGGCCAGCGTGGTGGAAAGGGAGGAGAACAATCTCCACTGTCTTGGTTATCCTGCCTAGTGGGTAAGGAAAGGGCGGATCCCTCTCCAACTTAGACCTTCCCCTCCGATGTGATTCACAGTCCAGGTCAACTCCTCCTGTGTTAAATAGGGAATTGTGGGGAATGGGGGGAAACCAGGTCCGCCCTTTACTCCGGGTTCCAGCACAGGGCCCTGTGGATAGCAGCTGTCTGCAGTGTCTCCTGTACCAGCTGGTGACAGCTACAACTCCCTGGGCTACTTCCCCATGGCCTCCCCCCAGCACCCTTTTTATCTTACCGCAGAACCTTCATCCTGTTGCCTGAAAGCATTCATACTTCTCAGTCCTCCAGCAGCAGGTTCTCTCTCTCCCAGATCCTTAGAAACCCCCCCACTAACTGAAGGGAGGTCCTTTTAAAACCAGGTGTTCTGATTACCCTGCCTACCTTAATTGATTCTAGTACTTTCTTAATTGGCTCTAGGTGTCTTAATTAGCCCACCTGCCTTAATTGGTTCATAGCAGGTTCCTGATTGCTCTAAGACAGCCCCTGCTTTGGTCACTCAGGGAACAGAAACCTGTTCCTCCAGTGGCCACTATCTCAGCTGTTGACCGCTCTCCTGCTGGTGCTGCTGCAGGGCCTTGGTCTCTTGCTGCTGTTGCTTCAACTCCCTTTTCTGGGCCAGACTCCCAGACTCTGCTACCTTGTTGCTGGCTGGTGGACTCCCCAGTCGCTGCTGCTTCTGCTGCTGCTCTTTGGGTGGGCCTGCTTGTCTCCTCCCCGGTGGAGAAGAGTAAGGGACCCTGCCCCATCCCCAGCCGTTGCTGCTGCTGTGGACATCACCACCACCTGAGGGGCTGTGATGAGGACACCACCGGATCACAGCCAGGAGCCAGTGACCCCACACCTGAGAGGCTGCAAGAGGATCTCTGAGAGTTCCTCCAGGATGCCTGTGGGTGCAGCTTGCTCTTCCGCTCTGGGGGGACTTCTATCAAATCCTCGGGGCTGTGAGGGTGATTTTGGGGGAAGGTAAAGGGACTGGGAAGCTAGCAACTTTGGTCTACCAGTGGTCCTGGGGTTTCCATGACTCCCTGCTTACTTATGGAGTTGGTCACTATGAGGGCCACTAGGATCCCTGCCAGTGTGGATCCCTCCCCAGCCCACCCTATGGTACCCATCACTTTTGCTACACTAAACACCTGGGGCTGTAGGGTGGGTCTCTGCAGCTGCCAGGTGCTCTCCTTCCTCCAGGAGGGGGGTACTCTGTGGTCTTCCTGCAGGATACCCATATGGATCCAGCTGCCGAAGTGAGCTGGCAGCTGGAGTGGGGAAACAGGGTCTATTTTAGCCACCTTACCACAAGTTCAGCTCAGGTGGCCACCCTGTTCTCCCCCGATCTATAGCCTAAGGTGCTGGGGGTCACCGATGCTGTGCTGGGCCGCTGGCTGCACCTCCAGGTCTGTATGGAGGGACTGGTGGTAAATTTCTTCAATGTTTATGCCCCGGCATTGGGCCCAGAGCAGGTTGATGGTGATCCAAGAGCCAGAGCTGCGACTGGTCCTGTCAGCATACACTGATGAGGTGCTCCTGGTAGTCCAGGGCCCAGGCAACCTGGTGCAGGTGGAGGCAATCTACTCAGTGGCCTCCTCTGCCCCGGTCAACTGGGTCAAGAGCTCTAGCATGGTCGGGAATGGGTGGCAGGTGAGCTCCCTTCCACCCGACCTTAAGGTCATCCAGTGGAGAGTGGGTCCGCTGCTCTATCTCAGAGTTGACCTTTCTGCCACACATCCATCTCTGCCAGAGAACTGGCACAGTTTACAGGGCAGGGTGTTGGAGCGGCTGCGGAGATGGACAGAACTACTCCAATGTCTCTCCCTCCAAGGTAGGGCACTGGTGCTTAATCAGTTAGTCCTGTCCATGCTCTGGAACCAGTTCAACACCCTGGTCCCAGCCCCGGATCTCCTGACCAACCTCTGGAAGCTGGTTCTGGAGTCCTTTTGTCCGGGACTGCACTGGGTCTCTGGAGGGGTCCTCCCCCTCCCCATGGAGGATACAGCTTGAAGTGCCTGTGCACTCAGGTCCACATCTTCTGCCTCCAAGCCCTGCACAGGCTCATTTATGGTGCAGGTAGTCTGGTGTGGAGCGTACTGGCACACGCCTTCCTGCGTCACTTCCAAGGGCTCCAATATGACTGGAAGCTCCTTTATCTCCACTTGAGAGGTCTTCCACAAGACTCCACCTGGCTGCTGGTCTTCTATCAGGACCTCCTCCAGACCTGGAAACTGATTTCAGCAACCAGATCCATGGCGGTGAGGTCTGCTCTATCACCCACTGCTTGGGTTTACCTCAACCATGTACTGTGGGAGGGCTCTCCCTGCCCACCTTACACTCCAGGCTCTCTGGATCTTTCCATTGGGCCCTTGTACCATGGGCTCACCCAGCCATCCCACCAATTCACTGTAATCTGCCTGCACGACTTGCAGCCGGTTCATTTCTGGAGTGTGCCAAGGAAACATCTGTACCTGTTTGTGCTCCACACCCTTCACATCCTCATCCTTGTGTCCCACCCCAATACAATATGAAGTGGCGGGACCTCTAACCACCTCTGGAAGATGGGGAACGCTAGTGTGTAAGCCTATACTTCACCCTGGTCCCGAAGCCCAAATGGTATGTCAGTTGGTGGCTCCTTCACAGAGCCATGAGCATGGGTATGTTCTTCACAAGGTTCACCCCTGTTCTGGAAACCTGCCCCTTTTGTGGCGTTAGGGAGACCGTGGCACACGTGTATCTGGAGAGCGCCAGGTTGCAGCCCTATTCCGTCTACTCTTAGATAACCTCTTGCATTTTTGGCTGCACTTTTCTCCTCATTTTTTAATCTATGTACTCCCTATCCATGGCCCCACAAAGTCACGGGACCGCCTCATCAACCTCCTCCTAGGACTGGAAAAAATGGCCATCTATAAAACCAGAGAAAGGAGTTTGGCTGAGGGGGGATTCCTGTGACTCTGGGGCATATTTCCAATCCTCCATCTGCTCACACATCCAGGCAGAATTCCTCTGGGCAGCATCCACAGGCTCCCTTGACACCTTCAAGGAGCAATGGGTGCTGTCTGGGGTTCTCTGTTTGGTGTCCCCAACAGGTTACTTTCATTAACATCTGTGACCTCACACCCATTGCTGTTATATCTTTAGTTACCCCCTGGACTTAATGGAGCTCCTGGACCTTGTGGATCCTCCCCTTAGGCTGGGGGAGGTCCTTTCACAGTGGGCGGGCCTATGCCCGGCCACTTCCTGTATCCCAACAGGAACAGACTCCTGCACCTAACTGATTTGGGTCTGTCACAATAAGGACATGAAAAGAGTTCTTAAGTCAGGTTACTGGTAGAGATGGTGAGCTGTATTCAATATTGAGGTGCAAGCTTCCCCTGATGAAGCTTAAGCACATTTGAGATGACAGGATCAGGGCCCAAGCATTCTTTTAAAGACCACTGGCAGGCTATGATCTATGGGGGGAGGGATAGCTCAGTGGTTTGAGCACTGGCCTTCTAAACCCAGGGTTGTGAGTTCAATCCTTGAGGGGCCCACTTGGGGATCTGGGGCAAAATCAGTACTTGGTCCTGCTAGTGAAGGCTAGGGGGCTGGACTTGATGACCTTTCAAGGTCCCTTCCAGGTCTACAAGATGGGATATCTCCATTAATTTAATGATAGAGAAGAATAGTTGCTTTGAAGTAGAATTACCTGTTTCCCATATATATACAGGGAACTAGTTCAATTCATCAGCATAAGATCATTATCCATTGAGTGGCTCATAGGCAGTTTACTACAAGCTTTAAAAATAAGTAGAGACAATGAGATTATTACACCCAAAATGTTAATATTTCATTTTGATTGTTGAATCAAAAGACATAGCAACAGACAGGATCCATCTCTTTACACAGTTAAGATCTAACAAGATAACAGTAAACAAATACAATAAATTGTACTTCTAATTCTCTATCAGTGCAATGGGGATGGGCTGGGAGTCCTTTGCCCTGAATCAGGCACTGGGGGCAGGGCAAGGGATCAGATTTGAAGCTACGAGGACAACAGCTGAGAGAGGCAGAAAGTTAACCCCTGTGTTAGCTGGGAACCCTGGATGCGGTGCAGAGGTTGGGATGTAGATCACAGGGAGGGAAATAAACACCACACCTTCCATTAGTCAACTATTTGCACACGTACATGGCACCTTATATGGATCTACAGGGCACCCATTGCCCAGGGGCTGAAGTTGAACAGAAAAACTGAGTCTAACATATGCTTCTCATGTTGCTTTTGATCACTCCATCTAGCAGTTCTTTAGCTAGTCTGGTAGGCAGCATTATCCCCATGCTATAGATGGACTGTGCCACCCAGAAATAAATTGATTTACCCAAATATTAGAATAGTAGAATATTAGGGTTGGAAGAGACCTCAGGATCTCATCTAGTCCAACCCCCTGCTGAAAGTAGGTCCAACAACAACTAAATCATCCCAGCCAGGGCTTTGTCAAGAAAGATCTTAAAAACCTCTAAAGATGGAGATTCCACCAACTCCCTAGGGAACCCATTCCAGTGCTTCACCACCCTCCTAGTGAAATAGTGTTTCCTAATATCCAACCTAGACCTCCCCCCTGCAACTTGAGACCATTGCTTCTTGTTCTGTCATCTGTCACCACTGAGAACAGCCGAGTTCCGTCCTCTTTGGAATCCCCCTTCAGGTAGTTGAAGGCTGCTATCAAATCCCCCCTCATTCTTCTCTTCTGGAGACTCAACAATCCAGTCTTGGCCTTCACAACATCCTCTGGCCCAGAGTTGCACAGGTTTACTGTGAAGAAACACTTTTTTTGTTTCAAAATCCTGCTTATTAAGTTCATTGGGTGACCCCCACTTCTTTTGTTAGGTGAAGGAGTAAATAACATTTCCTTATAGATTTTTTTTCCATACCATGCATGATTTTACAGACCTCATATCTCATCTTCGTCATCATTTTTCAAAGCTGAAAAGTCCCAGATTTTTTATCTCTCCTAATATAGAAGGTGTTCCATACCCCTAATTATTCCTGTTTCCTTTCTACGTGCCTTTTCCCTTTCCAACCTATCTTTTTTTGAGATGGGGTGACCAGATCTGCACACTGTAATCAATACATGGATATACCTGGTGTTTATATAGAGGCAATATGATATTTTCTGAATTATTATCTATCCTTTCTTAGCGATTCCAAACATTCTGTTAGCTTTTTTGTTTGCCACTGCACATTGACAAGATATTTTAACCCTATTTATGCACTTGTGAATGTATGACCTGTCTGTATGCTTAGGCCTTTTGTTTTCTCCTGTAGTCTTTGCTCATACGCCTTGTGCTCAGAGGCAGGAGTTTGGGGCGGAGGCATCTATCTATAAATAAGTTCGTCTTTAAAGACTATCAGCCCTAACAAGTTCTCAGCTGGACAGAAGAAGGGAGTAACTGCATTCTAGATAAAACCAGTTTCTTCCAGTTTCTCTGCTGAGGGTTGGGCAAGGTAGTAATGGAAACTCCCCAGAAAAGGGATCAAAGAGAGGAAGTGTTATTCAGCCCTTCAGAGAGATTGGATGAGTCAGGAGAAGATGGGGCAAGAGAGAGGCACAAGGGTGGCAAAGGACACTCTTGGGTGGCAGGGCTATGGCTGCAGCAGAAAGACAGATTCCAGATGCAGGAGAAGCCATGAGTTTCAGGAGGGAAAAAGTATGCTCCAGAGACGTGTGGACAGTGTAATGGTTATTGGAAAACATAATCCCAATTGTACGTATAAAATGATTAGTTCTAAATTAGCTGTTGACACTAAAGAAAGAGAGCTGGGTGTCATTATGGATAGTTCTCTGAAAACATCCATTCAATGTGCAGCAGGAAATCAGTTAGAAAGGGAAAGATAATAAGACCAAAAATATCATGTTGCCTCTATATAAATCCATGGTATATCCACACCTAAACTGCTGCCTGCAGATCTGGTCATCCCATCTCAAAAAGATATCTTGGAATTGAAAAAAAGGTTATGGAAAAGGGCAACAAGAATGATTGCGGGTATGAAACAGCTTCCACATGAGCAGAGATTAATAAGAATAGGTCATTTCAACTTGGGAAAGAGATGACTAAGGGGGGGATAGGAGCGAGGTTTATAAAATCATGAATGGTGTGGAGAATGTAAATAAGGAAGTGTTATTTATTTCTTCTCATAAAACAAAAAATAGGAGTCACCCAATGAAATTAATTGGCAGAGGTTTAAACAAATGAAAGGAAGTATTTCTTCACACAACACACAGTCAACCTGTGAAGCTATTTTCCAGAGGATGGTGTGAAGGCCAAGACTATTACTGGTTTTAAAATAACTAGATGAATTCATGGAGGATAGGTCCATCAGTGACTATTAGCCTGGATGGGCAGGGATGATGTCCCTAGCCTCTCTTTGCTGGAAGCTTGGAAAGGGTGATGGGGAATGGATCACTTGATAATTATCTGTTCTGTTCGTTCCCTCTAAAGCATCTGACATTGGCCACTGTTGGAAGACAGGATACTGGGCTAGATGGACCTTTGGTCTAACCCAGCATGGCTGTTCTTAAGTTCACTGAGGAAGGAAATGGTGTGCAGATGTTGTGTTGTGTTTACCTGGATCTGGGTATCTCTTCTGCTGTCTAAAGTAGAAGAATTGCTTTAGAAACCTGTGAATGGTGCTCCAGGGGGCCCACTCTGAGATTGCTCCATTAGGGCAAACTGCAAAGAAAGGGGCTTACAATCCCCCAAACGGGTCATTATTCTAATACTTGGATTTACCAAGTCACCAACAAAACAGCTTTCACAACGCTTTACACTCTTCCCTTAAAGCAGGGGTCTCAAACTGAAATCACCACTAGGGCCACATGAGGACTAGTACATTGGCCCAAGGGGTGCATCACTGACACTTTTTATACAAAGATACAAACCCCCCCACCCCGCTCTGCCTCCGGCCCCGACCCCACACCACTCCTTCCATGAGACCCTGCCTCTGACCAGCCTCTTCCCACCCCTCCCCCGCCCCATTCCAACCCTTTCTCCAAAGTCCTAACCCCAACTCTTCCCCCTCCCTGCCCCTATTCCAACCCCTTCCCCAATTCCCCGCCTCTTCTCCACCTTGTTCCCTGAGCGTGCCTCCCCTTCCTTCCTGGGAAATCCTAAGCGCTGCCAAAAAGCTGTTTGGCAGCGGGAAGCGCTGGCAGGTAGGCGGAGAAGTGGGGAATTGGGGTGCTTGTGGGACAGGCAGGGGAGCAGGGGAAGGGGAGCTTGGCTGCCTGTGAAGTTGGTGCCTATGGTGGGCTGCAGGAAATAACTCTTTGGGCTGCATGCAGCCTGTGGGCCGCGTGTTTAAGACCCCTACCTTAAATCAAAATAGCCTTGGGCTTCCACCCATACAGCCAAGTTAAGAATGTTGATTGTCATATAATAAAGTTCTACCAATACAGTCAGTTTCATAGTACAGGTGGCTGGCTTCAGAGTTGATTAACATAAGGTTATTATCCATTAAGCAGTTTACAGAGAGTTCACCAGAAACTTAAAAGAGACGTACAGAAAATGATATTAATGCACCCAAGTTCCTTCTAATAATATTTCTTTTCATGTATGAATTAACTGACAGGAATCATTTGGTTACACTGTTAACCTCTAACAAGCTATCGGTAAATGTATACTACTAAAGTCACTAACTTCTATCAGTTCTTTAACAATACAAGTCTACATTTCAAAGCTATAGCCTATCTAAAATGGAATGGTCCAAATTACCATTTACATATTTTTCTACTCTTGTCTCTAAAAGGTGAATCTGGGTCAATAGACTGCAAGTTGCTTAACTCTTTCATGGGTCACACAACCCCTTTTGCAAGGGGGGCTGTTTGGTTTAGCGATCATGTGACCTGAAAAGGAGAAACTGGAAACAGAGTGTGCCCAAGCAGGAGCTCTGGCAATGGTCTCCTGAAGCAATTGGAGTGTCTGGGGGAGCCGAGCCAAAGCTAGCCACAGGCCCTTTGTGCTTGGTGTGGGTGTTTCCGCTCCCAGAAACAGGCACCAGAACGGAAGCTGCACTGCGAGAGTGGGCCTAGAAACCCAGAGCCAGAGACAGGGCCTGAACAGTTCTGTGACTCAAAAGCTCATGGGTCTTGTTTGTGGGCTACAAACACACTTGGCTGGTGAGCTTGAGCGCGTCTGTGACAGCAAACCTGGAGCTGCTACAAAGATGTGAAAGGGGAGTGGGCCTGGCCTGGGAGGTGCCACAAGATATTTTCTTCACCCAAATGTGTCTCCTCTGCGGTCTATGTTTCCCCAAGTGCTCTCGTTCCAGAACTGATTGATCTGGTTTTCTCTGAAGGAAATGTTTCTGGAACAGACCGTGCCTGTTTGCGATCAGGGAGACAGTATGTGTCTTCCTTGGAAAGTGCTCCCCAGAATGGTAGAGACAGGGAGTCCCTGTTCTAGTGAGTTTTGTCCCATCTCTCTCTCTCTCTTTCTCTCCTGGTGCATTCAGGTCCAGCTCTATGTTTCCTTTGTATCTCACCCACACACATATGTGCCTCCCTCTTCCTGTCACTTCTAAGTCCCTGGCCATAACCAACTAGCAGCCTGCAGCTGTGGCAGCCTATAGTCTAGCCTAGTTGCTTCCCTACATATCTTTTCTTATACGTTTCTTATTTCCTAGTGGGTTTGGCTATTTGTTTTATTAATAAGTTTACAGATTTATATTATAGTATATTTCACCTGTAACACAAGGGACCTGGAGGCCACATCCTGTATGTTGAGCTAAAGCAGGTAGCATAGATGAAAAGGTGTGGGGAAAAGTGCAGCCAGAACCTCCTGTTGAAGTTTGGAGGAGTAGGAATAGGGTCTGCAACCTTGTGCATTGTAGATAGGCATGTACCATGGTCTGCCTCATGCTGCAAAATGGGCAGGCATCTGGAATGGGTTGAACTGGGCCACGTACATGCCATGCTTATGACTCCATGAAGGAGCCACCAACCGATAGCCCTGGTGGGCAATGGGTCCAGGGTGGAGTACTTTCTGGACCACCAGGGCTCCTCACCCTCCAAAGTTGGTACTTGGTCGTGCGACTTGGTATCAGGGTATATGAGGTAGTGAAGCGTGTAAAGAATGATAATGTAAAGTTGTTCCCTTTGAAGAATTCAGAAATGAACTGGCTGCAGGGTTTGCAGCCCATTTGGGACATGAAAGGGAGGGGATCGTGGGGACTCATGAGACAGGAGCCCAATCGAGAATTCCAGAGGTCCTGGGGTGAGGCGCTGATGCAGAGCACCCTCTTGTAGGACACGTTCAAGGAAAACCCGAGCACTAGGCAATAGGGTGGCCAAACCTGCTGGAGTATGCGCAGGCGGATCTGAAGTGTGAAGAGTCCCAGGAGAGCTCCACGATCAAAGAGGCCATCTTGGCCACTAAATGGTGCACCTAGAACTGGGCCGGCCGAATGCTGGAGGAATAAGTTGAGGCAAGACGGAAACAAAATAGATACATGAGGTCCAACCATGAGTGGTGCAACTGATCGACCTCCACTTGGATATAGGTAAAGGAGGAATTGTCATCCGGGTGTTGGTGGCACAAGACATCAACTAGGGAGTGATGATTAACAATCTCTCTGAGGATGCCTGCAGCGGTTGGCTGCTCTCAATCCCTGAGTGATTCTGGTCCTCAAAGATGGTATTAAAATCCCCACCCAGGTCCAGGCATTAGTGAGGACCCAAGGTGCCAAGGACTGCAGACACCTGTTGTTAGAAACACACCCACTCTGAGTCTGCATTCGGTAGGTAGACTTTGAACAGATTAAATGTCAGCCCCTGCAAACAGGCCTGGAGGTGCAACAGGCGACTTGGTATGACCTCTTCAACTCCCAGCATCTCAGGCTATAGGTTGTGGGAGAAAAGTGTGGCCACCTCAGCAGAATGAGTGCTGGGGTGGGGGATTGGGTAGTGAACCCATGATGATCCTCTGGCTGGGCCGCTGCTATGACCCTGTGGCCAATGAGATGGGCAAAGAGGGAGAGGACCATTGGTGCTGCATCTGTACCGATGGTGCTGCGCAACCCGTCTCTACCTCCAGAAAGGTTAAGGAAGGTGTAGGGAAGAGAGCAGCCCCTAAAGCTTCAGGAAAGGGAGACAAAATAACCGCCCCCTGAGGTTCGCCCAAGGACAGGGAAAATGAGAAAACCCCTGGGCAGCAGCGGTATGGAATATGGAGAGGACAAAAATTAGTAGGGCTTCACTCCCCCCCTCCCCTCACAGATCCTGCCTCCACGGCGAAGGCTTAGGGCAGCCTGATCTGAGGGCTTTTTCTGCTGCTCCAGCCAGGGGGATCTGGGCTATTCCCCTCCCCCGGCGACTCTTTCTGGGGCTGGAGGATTGAACTCCTGCCAGCTGAAGCTGAGGTAGCCTGGGCTCAGGGCTTCTGCCCCCTTCTGCCAAGCCGATTTTACCCAGTATGGTCATTCTAAAATGTCAGGAAGGGGAGACAGAAAAAAAGCCCGCTGAGGTTCGCTCAAGGAGAGGAGAAATGAGACAACCCCTGGGAATCAGCGGTATAGAATATAGAGAGGACAAAAATGAGTAGGGCTTCACTCCACCCGCCACACACAGATCCTGCCTCCACTCTGTGCCCTCGGCTAAGGCTTAGGGCAGCCTGAGCTGAGGGCTTTTTCTGCTACTTCATCTGGGGTGATATGGGCTCTTCCCCTCCCCCAGTGACTCTTTCTGGGGCTGGAGGATTGAACTCCTATCAGCTGAAGCGGAGGCAGCCTGGGCTCAGGGCTTCTGCTCCCTTCTGCCAAGCTGCTCCACATGAATCTTCATTAATGTCCTAGATATTGGCATAGAAAGTACACTTATTAAGTTTGCAAATGGTACCAAACTGGGAGGGATTGCAACTGCTTTGGAGGACAGGGTCATAATTCAAAATGATCTGGACAAATTGGAGAAATGGTCTGAGTTAAACAGGATGAAGTTTAACAAAGACAAATGCAAAGTGCTCCACTTAGGAAGGAACAATCTGTTTCACACACACAGAATGGGAAGAGACTGTCTAGGAAGGAGTACGGCAGAAAGGGATCTAGGGGTTATAGTTGACCACAAGATAAATATGAGTCAACAGTGTGATGCTGTTGCAAAAAAAGCAAACATGATTCTGGGATGTATTAACAGGTGTGTTGTGAGCAAGACACGAGAAGTCATTCTTCCACTCTACTATGCGCTGGTTAGGCCTCAACTGGAGTATTGTGTCCAATTCTGGGCACCGCATTTCAAGAAAGATGTGGTGAAACTAGAGAGGGTCCAGAGAAGAGAAACGATAATGATTAAAGGTCTTGAGAACATGACCTATGAAGGAAGGCTGAAAGAATTGGGTTTGTTTAGTTTGGAAAAGAGAAGACTGAGAGGAGACATGATAGCAGTTTTCAGGTATCTAAAAGGGTGTCATAAGGAGGAGGGAGAAAACTTGTTCACCTTAGCCTCTAAGGATAGAACAAGAAGCAATGGGTTTAAACTGCAGCAAGGAGGTTTAGGTTGGACATTAGGAAAAAGTTCCTAACTGTCAGGGTGGTTAAACACTAGAATAAACTGCCTAGGGAGGTTGTGGAATCTCCATCTCTGGAGATATTTAAGAGTAGGTTAGATAAATGTCTATCAGGGATGGTCGAGACAGTATTTGGTCCTGCCATGCGGGCAGGGGACTGGACTCGATGACCTCTCGAGGTCCCTTCCAGCCCTAGAATCTATAAATCTATGAATCATGTGAGAATTGCTATGTTCTGTTCATTCCCTCTGAAACACCTGGCACTGGGCACTGTCAGAAGACATGCTACTGGGCTACATGGGCCATTAGTTTTAGCCAGTATGGCTATTTCATCTTCTTATTGAGAACCCAGATGTATCTGCCACCTGTTGTAATACACTATACCCCATTCCTCTCCGAGAGCTGAGATAAATCCCAGGAGTCCTGACAGGGTCTCTCTCTCCACAGAGTTAGTAACAAAGTAAGAATATATATTAAAATGTTAACACAAACCAGTGCCCCTTAAGTGACCTGTCGTAAGATGTGAGGACATATTGGTTGTAGAGATGGCTGGGTCACAGCTGACAAGGGGAGGGGACGAGAGGAGCAAGTGACAGGGGCAGGGCCTTGGGGAGAAGACACACAGCAGGGTTGAGGGTTCACAGAAGAGATGGGGCAAGATTGTAATTTCAGGGATCCAGCTACCAGCAATTAGAAAGGTCACAACCCAGTGTAGTGTACACAGACTGAATCCCCAGGTCATCACATTGACACAGCCCAGTAAGGACAGGGAAGGGTTTAATGTCTCTCTGTCTGTCCAGGAAGTGATTGAGGGAAGAGGCCCCAGCACCATGTACCAGCCAGATCTGCACAGAGCTCAATCTGAGAGCCAGAGCACAAGGAGGAAACATTTAAGTCTCTTTATGAGTAAAGACCTGGAGCAGCCTGTCCCGGATCTGTTTGGTCCTCACCCCATAAATGATGGGGTGCAGCACAGGGGGAACGAGGTGGTACACACCGGTAATGAGAATGAGGAAATGCAGTGGCACATTGAGGCCAAACCGCTGCGTGAGAGATGAGAAGAAATCTGGGATGTACAAAGCTGAGATGGCACAAAGATGAGAGATGCAGGTCCCAAAAGTCTTGAGCCGGGCATCCTTTGTGGGGAGGCGGAAGATGGCCCGGAGGATCAGAGTATAGGACACGGCAATAAAAAACCCATCCATTCCGATCACAGAGAAAAGATCAAACAGGCCATAGTAACTGCTGATGTGGATGTCAGCGCAGGCGAGCTTCACCACAGCTATATGCCGACAGTAGCAGTGGGGGATGATGTTGGTTCTGCAATATGGCCACCGGCTCGCCAGGAAGGGATAGGGTAATGCGAGTATGCCATTGCGCAGCACCACAGCCAGGCCTATCTTGGCCACAACAGAGTTTCTCAGGATTGTGGAATATCTCAGAGGATTGCAGATGGCTACGTAGCGATCAAAAGCCATGGCCACAAGGATTCCAGACTCCATCTCTGAGAAGGAGTAAATGAAGTACATCTGGGTGAGGCAGGCAGTGAAACTGATCTCCCTGGAATTGAACCAGAAGATGCTCAGCATTTTGGGTACAGTGGATGTGGACATGACCAGGTCAGTGACAGCCAGCATGCAGAGGAAATAGAACATTGGCCCATGGAGGCTCGGCTCCGTCTTCACGATGAACAGGATACTGAAGTTCCCCAACACAGCTATGGCATACATAGCACAGAAGGGAATGGAGATCCAGATATGGGCTTCCTCTAGGCCAGGAATGCCAAGTAGGATGAAAGTGGAGGGGTTGGTGAAGTCGGTTCTGTTGGAATCTGACATCGAGTAGGGGAGAAGGTGTACAAATCTGAGGCACAAGGGTTTCTCCTGCATGTACAGTATGTTCCCTGACTTTCTGTGTCTTCCCAGGGTCTCGGGTGATGGTCGCAGTAGAAATGTCTGAATGGAGAGACAACAATAATATGAGATACTATATGCATTAGTGGAGACTGTTCTCATGGGAGAAGGATTCTGATCACTCTTTACACACTACAAAATTACATTTTGATAATTCAGAGACAATAACTGTGGAAAATGACCCTACTAAATCCAATTCCATATTTTGTGGTGCTCCCCGTGTTAATAATTCCTACATATTGTTGTGGGGGAACCTTCAGAGGCCCCAGCAGGAGTCAGAAATGTGGATACTGGTTATTCATCATTATTCCTTAATTCAATGAAAGCCAGGATAGGGAATCAATTCTGTAGGAAGTTTTCCCATTCATCCAGTTGCTTGAAATCTGAGAGTGGAAAAAAACAAACTTTTGGGAAGACATGTGGTGGGAGAAATATCCCAACTAGAGCATACCTCATGGAAATGATCTGTGCATGATTAATAGCAACTGAAGAGAAACACCTGCTCATCCGCAGCAGTGGACAAAACAAAAGCAATGTTCAGATCATTAAGATATGGGATGGAGAATAACAGGTTCAGGAATATGTGTTCAGTTTTGGTTACCGAGTATCTATTAAGGATATAGCACATATAAAAGGGATTTCCATGACAGGTTTGAGAAGTGTCGGGTGGGGAGGGGGGATGCCATATGCAAACATGTAGAAAAGTCTGAGACTCTTTAGTTTACACAAGAGACAAAGAAGGGAGCATATGATATAGGAGAGGAAAATAAAAATGAAACTGATTTACATTCAAATGGCCAGTTCCCAACCAGTACTATTTATAGACATTTAGAACTCCAAGAGGACTAATTCCACAAAGCTGAGGAAAATTGTCAGCAAAACTAACTGGAAGGAAAAATTTAGACAGAAAAATATGAATGAAAATTGGTAGGTCTTTGATAACAGTTTATTAGATAGCAGAAGAATCATAATTCCACTGCCAACGAAGTAAACAACTCTGGGGGAAAACGCAGTTCAGTGATAAAGTGAAGGCTGAAATTGGGTTGGGGAAACAATATGCAAAAAATAGGAAAAAATGGAAAATAGCTAAAAAATAGAATCCTGAAGTTATGAAAATTGATAAGGGATGTTAAGACATCAGGGAAAACTCTATGTTTGGCAGGGCTATGGATCAAAAAAAGGATGTTATTAAGTATGTTAACAGCAAGAGAAATCCTAGAAAAGTTGTATGTCAATTCCTGTGTTAAATGTAAAGTATTAAAAGATAAACGGAAAGTTTTTTTTTTATAAAAGAATTGACAAGGTTAAGAAACAATGGGTAAGCTTTAAAGGGATTAGTTCAAGAAAAAGTCTAGAAATGTAAGTAATGCCAGTCACCAACAGGGTTTATGTAAACAGGTCTTATCAAATAAACCTGATTTCATCCTTTTACGAGAGTACACATTGGTTGATCAAGAGAAGCATGCAGATGCAGCTCACCTTGATTTCTCAGAGGCATTTGATTTAGTAGGGGAAAATATTGAGTTAAAAACATGAACACTCTTCAATATCGGTAGGGAACATGTAAAATGAACTGAAAATTGGCAAACTGATGGATTTCAGAAAGCTATTGTTAATAGGTCTTCGTCAGGAAATGGGGGTATATAGTGGGGTTCTGCAGGATCAGTTCTAGGCCTGATGCTATTCAATATTTTCATCAATGACCTGGAAGGAAATAGAAAATTACTGCAGCTAAAATTTGCAGATAACCCAAAGATTGGCAGAGTGGATACAATGAGGAGCACAGGGCAGGCATACTAATTGATATTGTGTATTGGTAAGAGGGGCCCATGCAAAAAAACTGTTTTAATACAGTCAAATGCAAAACTATCCTCTCAGAACAGGGAATGCAGGCCCGACCCACAGACTACAGCACTGTATTATGAAATGCAATGACACTGAAAAGGATTTAGGGGTCCTTCTGGATAACCAACTCATCATGAACTGCCAGTGTGATGATGTAGCATAAAGGGATGATGTGGTCCTCGGCTGCATAAACAGGGGAGTGGTGAGTTGGAATAGGGGAAGCATTTTACCTCTGCACATGGAATTGGTGAAACAAACTGCATACAGTTCTGGGGTCCACATTTGAAAAAAAGATGTTGAAAGTGGGGATTAAAAGGGCACAAAAGAGCCACTTAGAGAGGGGGCAGAAAAGAGCCACAAAAATGATTGGAGGAAAGAGACAAAGGCAGACCATTAGACTTGAAGATGTATATCCCTTTAACTTATCAAAAAGATGATCAAGCAGAGACTTTCATGGGGAGAAAATCAGGGGTAGTAATGGGCTCTGTAATCTACCAGAGAAAGGCAAGACTGAAGGCCTGGAAGCTGAAGCCAGGTAAATTCCAGCTAGAAATTAGGGCCAAATATTTAGCACTGAGGGTGATTAACCATTGGGACACACTTAGAAGGGAAGTGTTGGATTCTCCAATTCCCCCTGTTGGCACATCCAGACTGGATGATTTTTTCTGGAAGATCTGCTTGACGAGTTGTTTACACTTAAAATGCTACAGCGTTACTGCCATAGCCCTTTATTGTAGACACTACTTACACAGATGGAAGGGTTCTCACCTCAGCACAGGTAATCCCCGAGAGGTGGTAGTTAGGTTGATGGAAGAATTCATCTAATGCTGTGTACACCAGGGCACAGATTATCCAACAAGTTCTTGGAATGTATTGGAGACAATTTTTTGTTCCAGAAGCTGGAGTAAGCTACTAGGAGAGAGGCTGTTCTAGACTTGATTTTGACAAAGGAGGAGGAACTGGTTGAGAATTTGAAAGTGGAAGGCAATTTGGGGGAAAGTGATCATGAAATGATAGAGTTCATGATTCTAAGGAATGGTAGGAGGGAAAACAGCAATATAAAGAAAATAGATTTCAAGAAGGCAGACTTTAGCAAACACAAGGAGCTGGTAGGTAAGATCTCATGGGAAGCAAATCTAAGGGGAAAAACAATAGAAGACAGCTGGCAGTTTTTCGGAGACATTATTAAGGGCACAAGAGAAAACTATCCCACTGTGTAGGAAAGATAGAATGTATGGCTAGAGACGACAATGACTTAACCAGGAGATCTTCAATGATCTGAAAACAAAAAAGGACCGAGCTGAATTGTTGTTTGGAAGTTTCAGGCATAACATTTCAGCTGACTTCTCGAATGAAGCTAGAAGAAAGTATGTGTTACTCACGTTGAAAAATTGTTCTAGTGAGGAGCCCTAGCACCTCTAAACTTTCCAGCAGATAAAAGTCAGGTAACAGCCCCTGTACCCCTGCCCCATTAACAGACAGAGCCCTCAAATGCAAGAGGAGAGGGTGACAGTGTCTGTGTATAAGCACACAGCTGGCTTCTGATGTCTCTACTCAGTTGTTGCTCCAAAGGGAGATTTGACTCACTGGGGTCTGAGCGAAGTATAGGTCGTGCTCTCAGAATTTGCCCTTCTATTACACATCTACTAACATCTTTAGTCCTAAAGGATTCACTGTGCCACTGAAATGCACCACCTTTGGTGCAGGGGTACACACAAAAGAGTGACATTTTGACCAGTGATTCTTTGGCAACTCAGCAATTATGGCAAGGGCCCTGGGATGTGTCATGGCTGTGCAGAGGGGAAAGGACCACAGACTTACTCGACAGTGTTTGTCGACCAGGTGAGCTCCTCAGCAAGAGATGGGTACCTGTGAATTCTGAGACGGAAGTGTCCTCCCTGGGAATCCCCCTCAGGTAGCCGTGTCCCACTCCTCTCTCACCCCAGTATTTTCAGCAACATCCCACGCCAAGAGCCGACAGAGTATGTGCACAGTTTATAATATAGCTGTGTGTATTCCCAGGGGGGTTCGCTCAGCATCTAGAGGAGAAGGGAGCATCTGAATGTAAACTGGCTATAAACAAGCATGTCTCCACTTCTGTGCTAACTATCCAGCTTTAGGAGTAAACAGTAATTAAGGAACCTTCCCTAAGGGAGATGAGAACTCCTGGGCTCTGTGCTGAGTCAGAGAGGAATTGGCTGTTTTGTGTATTTGTGTATATTTATAAAACATAGTTGATTAGAAGAAAATAAGGGATAATGCCTAGATGTCCATAAGATCTGGTACCCTGTAAATGCATGGGGTAGGATGGATGGGTAGATAGGAGACAGACAGGTCTGAAGAAAGATGACTGAGGGGAGACATGAGCACTTTCTAAGGCCATGTGGGGCTGTTGCTATGGTATCAGTGACCAATACATCTCTCTATCATCATACTGTGGAGCACCCTTCATTGAAGGGTTCTCAAAACGAAACAGACTTAGGCTATGTCCACACTTGCAGGTGTAAAGATCTGGGAGTTAACCCCCCTCAGAGAGCGCTGCAGGGACAGGGCTGCTGTGTGTTCACACTGTCAGCTGCCAGCGCAATGGCATGGCCACACTTTCGGCACTTGCAACCCTTGCAGTGGCATTTGGAGTGGTGCACTCTGGGCAGTTCTCCCACAGAGCACCTCTTCCCCTTCAGCCACCGAGGTTAGGTGGAAGGGGGCAGAGGGTCATGGGCAACCTGGGTCCTGTCCCAATGCCCCATCATGCATCAGTTCTCATCCCAGCAGTCTTTTTCCTTCCATATTCATTTGGTGCCATCTTTCAACAGTTTTTGAACTGTACGCTCTGTCCACTTTTTCAGTCTTCGGGACCAGATCCTGAACTGTTGATGAATATGCTGATGGGTCTCACTAACGCCTCATGAATGGCAGTCCAGATACTCCTTAAATGGCAAAGTGAGGATGAGGAGTCCGATGAACATAAGAACATAAGAACGGCCATACCAGGTCACACCAAAGGTCCATCCAGCCCAGTATCCTGTCTACCGATAGTGGCCAATGCCAGGTGCCCTAGAGAGAGTGAACCTAACAGGTAATGATCAAGTGATCTCTTACCTGCCATCCATCCCCACCCTCTGACAGACAGAGGGTAGGGACACCATTCCTTACCCGTCCTGGCTAATAGCCATTAATGGACTTCACCACCATGAATTTATCCAATTTTCTTTTAATCTCTGTTATAGTCCTAGCCTTCACAACCTCCTCAGGTAAGGAGTTCCACAAGTTGACTGTGTGCTGCGTGAAGAAGAACTTCCTTGTATTTGTTTTAAACCTGCTGCCTATTAATTTCATTTGATGACCCCTAGTTCTTATATTATGGGAATAAGTAAATAACTTTTCCTTATCCACTTTCTCCACATCACTCATGATTTTATATACCTCTATCATATCTTAGTCTCCTCTTTTCCAAGCTGAAGAGTCCTATCCTCTTTAATCTCTCCTCATATGGGACCCGTTCCAAACCCTTAATCATTTTAGTTGCCCTTTTCTGAACCTTTTCTAGTGCCAGTATATCTTTTTTGAGATGAGGATACCACATCTGTACGCAGTATTCGAGATGAGGGCGTACCATCGATTTATATAAGGGCAATAATATATTCTCCGTCTTATTCTCTATCCCCTTTTTAATGATTCCTAACATCCTGTTTGCTTTTTTGACCGCCTCTGCACACTGCATGGGCATTTTCAGAGAACAATCCATGATGATTCCAAGATCTTTTTCCTGACTTGTTGTAGTTAAATTAGACCCCATCATATTGTATGTATAGTTGGGGTTATTTTTCCCAATGTGCATTACTTAACATTTATCCACATTAAATTTCATTTGCCATTTTGTTGCCCAATCACTTAGTTTTGTGAGATCTTTTTGAAGTTCTTCACAGTCTCCTTTGGTCTTAACTATCTTTAGCAGTTTAGTATCATCTGCAAACTTTGCCACCTCACTGTTTACCCCTTTCTCCAGATCATTTATGAATAAGTTGAATAGGACTGGTCCAAGGACTGACCCTTGGGGAACACCACTAGGTACCCATCTCCATTCTGAGAATTTACCATTAATTCCTACCCCTTGTTCCCAGTCTTTTAACCATTCTCAGTCCATGAAAGGACCTTCCCTTTTATCCCATGGCAGCTGAATTTACATAAGAGCTTTTGGTGAGGGACCTTGTCAAAGGCTTTCTGGAAATCTAAGTACACTATGAAGTTGTTGACACATGTAGTTGAGACAACACAAGATTGCTTGTGGCATTCACGGACGTGCTGACCACAGTCGAACACCATTTTTGGGCTCAGGAAACAAGCACTGAGTGTTAGGATCATAGAATCATAAACTATTAGGGTTAGAAGGGACCTCAGGAGGTCATCTAGTCCAACCCCCAGATAAAGCTGGACCAATCCCCAACTAAATCATCCCAGCCAGGACTTTGGGAAGCCTGACCTTTCCACCATCTCTCTAGATAACCCATTCCAGTGCTTTACCATCCTCCTAGTGAAAAAGTTTTCCATAATATCCAACCTAAACCTCCCCCACTGCAACTTGAGACCATTACTTATTGTTTTGTCATCTGCTACCACTGAGAACAGTCTAGATCCATCCTCTTTGGAACCCCCTTTCAGGTAGTTGAAAGCAACTATCAAATCCCTCCTCATTCTTCTCTTCTGCAGACTAAACAATCCCAGTTCTCTCAGCCTCTCCTCATAAATCATTTGCTCCAGACCCCTAATAATTTTTGTTGCCCTCTGCTGGTCTCTTTCCAATTTTTCCACATCCTTCTTGTAGTGTGGGGCCCAAAACTGGACACAGTACTCCAGATGAGGCCTCACCAAAGCCAAATAGACGGGAATGATCACATCCCTCAATCTGCTGGCACTGCTCCTACTTATACAGCCCAAAATGCCATTAGCCTTCTTGGCAACAAGGGCACACTGTTGACTAATATCCAGGTTCTCATCCCCTAAGTCCTTTTCTGCAGAACTGCTGCCTAGCCATTTGGTCCCTAGTCTGCAACAGTGAATGTGATCCCTCCGTCCTAAGTGCAGGACTCTGAACTTCTCCTTGTTGAACCTCATCAGATTACTTTTGGCCCAATCCTCTATTTTGTCTAGGTCCCCCGGTATCCTATCCCTACCCTCCAACATATCTACCACTTCTTCCAGTCTAGTGCCATCTGCAAACTTGCAGAGGGTGCAATCCATGATATCCTCCAGATCATTAATGAAGATCATATCACCTTGCAACTCTGGGATGATGATCAGTGGCTGCAGAACTTTTACATGAAAAAAGCACTTGCACTGGACTGTGTGATGACCTCTCTCCCATCCTGTGGTACAAGGACATGAGAATGAGAGCTGCCTTGATGATGGAGAAGTGCATGGTGATGGCACTGTGGAAGGTGGCTACTCCGGAGAGCTACCAATCGGTAGCTAACCAATTCGGAGTGGGGAAGTTGATCGTTTGACTCATGTTAATGCAAGTTTGCAGGCACATTAATCACATCCTGCTCAGAAGAAAAACGTGACTCTGGGCAACGTGTGTGACATTGTGAGTGGCTTTGCACAGATGGGTTCCCTAACTGCGGAGAGGCGATAGATGACACGCATATTCCAATTCTGACACCAGACCACCTAGCATCTGAGTACATTAATTTCTCAATGTTTCTCCAGGTGCTTGTGGATCAATGTGGGTGTTTCATGGACATTAACGCAGGCTGGTACAGAAAGATGCATGATGCACAAATTTTTCGGAACATAGGCCTGTTCAGGAAGCTGCAAGCAGGGACTTTCTGCCCGGACCAGAAGATCACTGTAGGGGAAGTTGAAATGCCCATTGTGATCCTGGGAGACCCCACATACCTCTTGATGCCGTGGCTCATGAAGTCATACATGGGAAGCCTTGACAGCAGCTCCCTCAGGCATAGACCGCTGAGGCTCAGCGCTTGGAGGCTGAATTTGAACAGCCAGAGACCAGGGCTATTGGAGGGGCCCAGCGCAGGGCTGTGAGGATCAGAATTGCCTTGAGGCAGCAATTCTTGCTGAAAACCAGTCATGTTTGGTGCCATGCATGGGAGTGCAGTGGTCCCAGTGCTATTAGGTGTCTGTGATTGCTCCATATGATGCACTGACTAGCAGTGCCTGTTGCTTTTCTACGCTATGCTTGCTTTCAATTAATGCAATAAAGAACGCTTTCAAACAGAAAAAATGCATGTATTAATATTTAAAAAAGTTGGAGACCCACATGGGAATTCACATCTGTACAGTGTGGGGGAAGGGTGGAGGGAAGTGGTATGTTGGCGGGGTTCCAGAATCATTACAGATTTGTGTATATCAAGGTGTCATATGCAGCCATGCTGTCTGGAGGGCCGTGCAATGGGCACGGCCCTTTATACAGGCTGAACTGCCTGTGGACGGGGGTTGAGTGAAGTGGGTGATGGTTGGAGTCTGCAGGGCTGGATGGGGAAGTTGTAGGTGTTGGAGGCAGCTGGTGGCGATACGAAAGAGGATGGTGGCCAAGCTGTGTTGGAAGTGACGTAGGGCAGGGGTGGCCAACCTCTGGCTCTGGAGCCACATGCAGCTCTTCAGAAGTTAACATGTGGCTCCTTATATAGGGTCCGACTCCAGGGCTGGAGCTACAGGTGCCAAATTTCCAGTGTGCCGGGGGGTGCTCACTGCTCAACCCCTAGCTCTGCTGCAGGCCCTGCCCCCACTCCACCCCTTCTGCCCCCTGCCCTGAGCTTGCCATGCCCTCGCTCCTCTCTCTCTCCCCCAGAGCTTCCTTTACACCATAAAACAGCTGATCGGGAGGTGCAGGGAGGGAGCAAGAGGAGCTGATTGGTGGGGCTGCCGGTGGGCAGGAGGTGCTGGGAGTGGGGGGCTGCTGACATATAACTGTGGCTCTTTGGCAATGTGCATTGGTAAATACTGGCTCATTCTCAGGCTCAGGTTCACCACCCCTGACATAGGGGCACAAGGGAAAGTGTTTGGGAATAGGACTGCAAGGGGGTGCAGGCGCGGAGCTGCTCCATAGACAGTGTTAGAAGCGCCTGAATCGAGTCTGCTTACCCCTCATTAATGTTTAGGATCCACTCCATGGTTTCTTGCCATCAATCTGCGCTCTCCAGACATGTACCCTCCTTTTACTCTCCCGGTCAATCGTGGATTTTTTGATTTTCAGCAAGGACTTCTGCATAAATTCATGCAGAAGGTCCTCTTTGCTTTTCTGAGACCACTGCCATTCAGCCAGCAAAAATGAGGAGGACTGTGATGCTCAGGTTGCATTTGTGAAACCAAAATGCAACATTTTACAGAGGCACCATTGTTAACACTAGGCAGAGCAATGATACAGCTGATCACAAAGACAAGCGCAATTCACTTACCTAGCACAAACACAAACTACCTGTCCCAAGGTGAGGCCAACTAAAACATTGGACTTTTGACCTCATCAGGGCTCATGGAGGAATAGACATGTCCCGAGGAGATTGAAACCAATGGGACAAACTCAAACCTGACAAAAATGGCCAGATCCCTGGAATTGACCTGGTGTTACCCAGGGACAGGAGAATAGAAAATACAGGTAACGAACCACCACTCTTAAGAAGGTCCCAGAAAACTAGTAGTGGTGTACTCTTAAACTTGAGATGAATCTGTTATTGATTCTAAGTTGTGTTTTAATGAATATTACCATGTTTAGTGTTAGAGATCTTATTCCTTCTCTCTCCCACTTCCCTGGTCCTTCTCACATGAGCCGAGAGAAACAATACCCGAAGTCCAAAGGTGCAAACAATTTCATGTTTATTGGGGTGAACTTCCAGCAAGCTTAAATCCAAGTTCTTTTTTCCTTACTTTTCAATCCCAACTTACTTCCTGTTTGCCCCTAATTTATATAGTAATATTCTTAGCTATACCTTAACCAATCATTCTACTAAAATTTACCTAACCAATCTTAACATATTGTAACATGATTAGCTAACCAATTTTATCCCACCACCTTAATTAGTTTAGACACAGCAAAATTAGTTATACAACAGACAGAAACAATCACAGAACTAGACAGAGACCGTGCAAATAAACAATAGCAAAGTGGGAAGTCTAATGACAAAACTATACAGAGGTGAGGATTTCACAACTACATCTATACAGACATAAGGGTTTCCCAGCTGTGTCTATTGATAAGTGAGTTCTTACCAGACAGAAAACTATCAACCTAAGTTTCCTTTTACATCTTCTAGGCTCTTCCCTTTCTCTGGAGGTGATAGATCGGATCCCCTTCCTAACAGCCCCAGATTGCCTGATTTCAATATGGCTAGTTTGGAATGTGAATATGTGACCACACATTTCCCAATTTATGGCTGCCTCTTAGCCAAAGACATTGGCCTAAGAACAGGGCCTCAGACTGTCACAGTGAGAGATGGACCTTACACAGATTCTTTCTTTTATACCTCTATAACTAGCTATATGATAAAGATATACCTAAATGCTTAAAGTATAGGGCTTTACAGACAGGCTTGAATATCTATATCCTAACATGGACATGGGATGTTAAATATGTGAAATGTTCTTTTATTAATTCTTATTGTTTTTATATAATACAATGCTTGTAAATCTCTCTATTATGTACAGTTGTTTCTTTTCTTTATTGAACCTAAAGAGAATAGAAATACAAATAAGGAGCTTTGCATGTTCTGAGCTTTTTTCTTGTTATCAGCAGTTTTAAAACAAGTAAAAGGAAGTATTTCTTCACACAACAAACAGTCAACCTGTGGAACTCCTTGCCAAAGGATGTTTTGAAAGCCAATACTATAACAGGGTTCAAAAAGAATTAGATTCCTCGAGGAGAAGCAGGCCTCTGCATAAATGGAGTGGGAGCAAGGATACATATCCTTTTACTAGCCAATTCCACCTGTGTGGTGCATAAGCCAGGAAAGTTCCACAAAAGAGCGGACCGCTGACCTCCTTACATCTGTTAGGAATTCTTGAAAGGACTCATTTTACTTTTTTCTTCTAAGGTGAAATTTGTACACATTGAATATTTTGCTCTTTTGCTGTTCTCAAGGTTGTTCAAATTTCTGCAGAAGTGTGTAATAATCTGCTCCTTTTGACTGACTGAGGATATGTCTACACCAGAGACTTTACATTTGCACAGCTGTACCACTGAAGATACACTGCAGTAAGCTCTCCAATATGGCCGTTTTAGGCCTATAGGAGAGAGCTCTCCTGCCGACATCACCAAACCACCCAACCAAGCATTTCCTGCTCACGCAGCACTCAGCACACTGGCGCTTTTATTGTTCTTTTCACACCCATGACCAAAAAAACTTTTATTGACAAAAGTGTTTGTCATAAACATACAGCTAAGGGTACCATAAAATCCCTCTTTACCCTGTAAAGGGTTAGTTCCTCTTTTACCTCTAAAGGGTTAAGAAGCTCAGATAACCTGGGTGGCACCTGACCAAAAGGACCAATAAGGGGAGGGGGGGAAGGTTTTTTGTCTGTGTCTCCGGGAGTCAACAAGGAAACAGGGCAGGGCAAATACATCTCCCTAAGCTATATCTGAACTAAGCATCTACTATTGCAGAAATAGTAAGTAATAGAAAGAAATCCATTAGATTATCTTTTGTTTTAGCTTGTGAATTTTTTCCTGTGCTAAGAGGGAGGTTTATCCCTGTTTTTGTAAATTTAAAGTTTTGCCTAGAGGGGAAATCCTCTGTGTTTTTGAGTCTTTTGTTATTCTGTAAAGTACTTACCATCCTGATTTTACAGAGATGATTCTTTTACTTTTCTTTAATTAAAATTCTTCTTTTAAGAACCTGATTGATTTTTCATTGTTCTTAACATCCAAGGATTTGGGTCTGTGGTCACCTGTACCAATTGGTGAGAATATTATTCTCAAGCCTTCCCCAGGGAAGGGAGTGTAGGGCTTGGGGGAATATTTTTGGGGAATAGGACTCCAAGTAGTCCTTTCCCTGATTCTTTACCTAAATCACTTGGTGGTGGCAGCATACTGTTCAAGGTGGAATTTGTGCCTTGGGAAAGTGTTTAACCTAAGCTGGTAAAAATAAGCTTAGAGGGTCTTTCATGCAGGTCACCATCTGCTGGTCTTCTTTCTCACCAAGCCTAGCTCTTGAGTAGATCTATCTCAAAACTCTGTCTGGATCCCTTCCCGGAGACCAGTGCAGTACCTGAGAGTTTCAACTCCTTGGAGGTTTCCAGTTGTTGCCTCTCTCTGATGGCTCCTTTGTTCCTTCACAACAACCCTATTAGCTCTGCCATCTCCTCCTGTCTCCCCTCTGGTACCATGGCTTGGGAATTCATAAGAAGGAGGCACAGTCTGCACTCTAAGAAGGGAGGCATGATGAGAACTAAAGTAGAGTTACAAAAACTAATGGAGAGGCATGCACTCCCAGCTGTGTGTCTGGTGCAGCCATCACTCAATGGCCCATTCTCTTTAGCCCCAATCTAGTTTCCCTGAATATGTGCTCTACTCTTAAAGCCCAGGACATACTTCTAACAGCCAGGGCAGAGCTGTAAATTTCAGTCCCACACAGCAGTCTAAGTAACCACCCATTCTTAGAGCTGTTATTCTGTTTGCTCTTGTGATAACTCCAACAAGGTAGTTTACATCTAATCTAGCCAGCAATTTGTGAATGGAATATTCAAGTTGATGGGCCATCAATGAACATAATGGGTTATGGAAGAAGCTCATTCCCACTTGATGAACTTTCCTGTGGACATTCTAGCTAGAATAGGGTAATAGACCCTACTGTGATTCATTGAAGCATGCAAGGGCATGTGGCCAGTTCATGTGATCCTTGACTCAATCTTGTGCCTGAAATTTTTGCTGTACTGTTCTCCATATGAGGAGAGATTAATGAGATTGGGACATTTCAGCTTGGGAAAGAGATGACTAAGGGGAGATATGATTGAGGTCTATAAAATCATGACTGGTGTAGAAAATGAAGAAAAGGAAGTGCTATTTACTCCTTCTTGTAACACAAGAACTAGGGGTCACCAAATGAAATTAATAGGCAGCAGGTTTAAAACAAATAAAGCAGTTGGCTTTCCCCCATCTCCTAGTTTAAAAACTGCTCTGCAACCTTTTTAATGTTCAGTGCCAGCAGTCTGGTTCCACTTTGGTTTAGGTGGAGCCCATCTCTCCTGTATAGGCTCCCCCATCCCCAAAGTTTCCCCAGTTCCTAATGAATCTAAACCCCTCCTCCCTATACCATCATCTCATCCACGCATTGAGACTCTGAAGCTCTGCCTGCCTACAAGTCCCTGCGCGTGGAACTGGGAGCATTTCTGAGAATGCCACCATAGAGGTCCTGGATTTCAGTCTCTTCCGTAGCAGCCTAAATTAGGCCTCCAGGATGTCTCTCCTACCCTTCCCTATGTCATTGGTACCTACATGTACCATGACCACCGGCTCCTCCCCAGCACTACACATAAGTCTATCCAGATGCCTTGAGAGATCTGCAACCTTCGCACCAGGCAGGCAAGTCACCATACGGTTCTCCCAGTCATCACAAACCTAGCTATCAATGTTTCCAATGATCGAATCTCCCATTACTAACACCTGCCTTTTCCTAGTGACTGGAGTTCCCTCACCTGGAGAGGTAACCTCAGTGTGAAAGGATACCCTAACACCATCTGGAAAGAGGGTCCCAACTATGGGAAGGTTTCCCTCTGCTCCCGTTGACTGCTCTGCTTCCCTGGGCCTTTCATCCTCCTCAACAGCACAGGGGCTGTCTGACCGGAGGTGGGACAATTTTACAGTGTCCTGGAAAGCCTCATCAACATACCTCTCTGCCTCTCTTAGCTCCTCCAGTTCTGCCACCCTGGCCTCCAAAGCCCGTACACTGTCTCTGAAAGCCAGGAGGTCCTTGCAGCGCTTGCACACATACGCCACCCACCAACAGGGCAGGTAATCATACCTGCCGCACTCAGCGCAATACACTGGATAGCCCTCACTCTGCAGCTGGGTACTGCCTGCATTGTCTCCTACAGCTACCTAGTTAATGAAAGGGTTTTGTTTAAATCAAAAAGTTTTGAATGTAGTTTAGTTTACAGGTTTTAAATGACAGCAAGTGAACCTTGCCCCCTTCCAAATCCCCTTGTAAACCCCCCTGTTAGCTGCCCCTGCTCTCCCTGGTTGCTTGCACACTGCTTTATAAAGCCCTGGCCTTCTTGATAGCCCTGCCCACTGACTAAGGCTCAGCCAATTAACAGAGGCTTCTAGCTTTCAATTCTTCCTTTGAAATTCACAGCTTCCAACTGCCAGCCACAGCAGACGGTCCTTCAAACAACCAAAGAAACAGACAGACAAACACAAGCTCAGCACATAGAGAGTAACCCCCAATCACAAACACACACTACAGACAGCCACTTACCCCAAGGGTGCTGTATTTGCTCCTCTTTCAGCTGGAGAACTCCCTTGCGAAACTCCCTGTTAGCAGCCTGTCAAGGCTGTTTCCCCACTTTGAACTTTAGGGTACAAATGTGGGGGCCTGCATGAAAACTTCTAAGCTTAACTACCAGCTTAGATCTGGTCTGCTGCCACCACTCCCAAAATGCTAATTCCCTTCCCTGGGTAGCCTTGAGAGACTCTTCACCAATTCCCTGGTGAATACAGATCCAAACCCCTTGGATCTTAAAACAAGGAGAAATTACCCACCCCCCCCCACCTCCCACCAACTCCTGGTGGATCAAGATCCAACCCCCTTGGATTTAAAAACAAGGAAAAATCAATCAGGTTCTTAAAAAGAAGGCTTTTAATTAAAGAAAAAGGTAAAAATCATCTCTGTAAAATCAGGATGGAAACTAACTTTACAGGGTAATCAAACTTAAAGAGCCCAGAGGAATTCCCTCTAGCCTTAGGTTCAAAGTTACAGCAAAGAAAGATAAACACTCTAGCAAAAAGGTACATTTACAAGTTGAGAAAACAAAGATAAAAACTAACACACCTTGCCTGGCTGTTTACTTACAAGTTTGAAATATGAGAGACCTGTTCAGAAAGATTTGGAGAGCCTGGATTGATGTCTGGTCCCTCTCAGTCCCAAGAGCGAACAACCCAAAAACAAAGAGCACAAACAAAAGCCTTCCCCCAACCAAGATTTGAAAGTATCTTGTCCCCTTATTGGTCCTTTGGGTCAGGTGTCAGCCAGGTTACCTGAGCTTCTTAACCCTTTACAGGGAAAATGATTTTGGAGTCTCTGGCCAAGAGGGATTTTATAGTATTGTACACAGGAGGGCTGTTACCCTTCCCTTTATAGTTATGACAACTGGGTAAGGTCCAAACAGATCCAGGACAGGCTGCTTCGGCTGTTTACTCACAAAGAGATCTAAAGTTTTCTCCTTGTGCTCTGGCCGTCAGAACCAGCTCCTTGAAGAGATGGCTGTGACATGGTGCTGGACCCTCTTCCCTGAATCACTGACTGGACAGTCAAAGTGACATTAAACCCTTTTGTGGCCTTACTATGCTGTGTCAGCATGACAAACTGGGGAATCAGTCTGTGTACAACTCCTTAATTCAGAGGGTTACTATCTTTCTAATTGCTGGAACTGGACACCAGAGGCCCTGCCTTCTCTCCTGACTCTTCCCAAAGACCCCATTGCTGTTGCTCCCTCCTCTCATCCCCCTGTCACTCTCTGGATCATCTCCACCTCCCCCCCACCCCAGTGGGGCTCCCTCTGCTCCAGGTTTGGAGAAGAAGCCTGCAGTCAGTGCAGCAAGGACGTGGTGACAGGACAATCAGGAGTGAAGAGGGAAGCCAGGAAGACATATACAAGCAACCAATGGTTGGGAACATGGTAGTAAGGCAGGTGACCAAAGCTGTGCAACATATAGTTTATGGGACCTAAAGCTCAGCTACAAAGTCCTGAGGGAAGGAGGAGGCCTGTTTGGCTTATTTGTTTGGCTTTCAGTTCCCTTTTTTTCCTCCCAACTTGGGGACTGTATCAGGCAGGGTCCCTGCAATGGGGATGGGCTGGGAGTCCTTTGCCCTGAATCAGGCACTGGGGGCAGGGCAAGGGATCAGATTTGAAGCTATGAGGACAACAGCTGAGAGATGCAGAAAGTTAAGTCCCTGTGTTAGCTGGGAAGGCTGGATGGAGACTGCTATCAAATCCCCCCTCACTATTCTCTTCTGCAGATTCAATAAACCCAGTTCCCTCAGCCTCAACTCGTAAGTCATGTCCCACAGCCCCCTAATCATTTCCATTGCCCTCCACTGGACTTTCTTCAATTTGTCCATATCCCTGCTGTAGTGCGGAGACCAAAACTGGACACAATACTCCAGATGAGGCCTCAGCAGTGCCGAATAGAGGGGAATAATCACTGCCCTCGATCTGCTGGCAATTGTCCTACTTATACAGCCCAATATGTCATTGGCCTTCTTGGCAACAAGGGCACACTGCTGACTCATATCCAGTCTTGGCCTTCACAACATCCTCTGGCCCAGAATTGCACAGGTTTACTGCGAAGAAATACTTTTCTTTGTTTCAAAATTGCTGCCTATTAAGTTCATTGGGTGACCCCCACTTCTTCTGTTATGTGAAGGAGTAAATAACATTTCCTTATTGATTTTTTTCCACACCATGCATGATTTTACAGACCTCATATCCCATCTTCGTGATCATTTTTGAAAGCTGAAAAGTCCCAGATTTTTAATCTCTCCTCATTTTGAAGGTGTTCCATACCCCTAATCAGCTCCAGGTTTTTTGCTGCCCCATGCAAAAAAAAAAAGGGCCAAAGGGCCAAAATGCTGCCCCTTGAAAAGTGCCACCCCAAGCACATGCTTGGAAACGCTGGTGCCTAGATCCGGCCCTGCCCCTAATCATGTCTGTTGCCTTTCTATGTGCCTTTTCCAATTCCAATCTATCTTTTTTGAGATGGGGCGACCAGATCTGCACACAGTAATCAATACATGGATGTACCAGGGGTTTATATATAGAGAGGCAATATGATATTTTATTAACTATCCTTTCTTAGTGATTCCAAACAGTCTCTTAGATTTTTTGTTTGCCATTGCACATTGATGAGATATTTTAACCCTATTTCAGCACTTGTGAGTGTATGACCTGTCTGTATCCTTAGGCCTTTTGTTTTCTCCTTTAGTCTTTGCTCATACGCCTTATGCTCAGAGGCAGGAGTTTGGGGCAGAGGCATCTATCTATAAAAAGGTTCATCTTTAAAGACTATCACCCCTAACAAGTTCTCAGCGGACAGAAGAAGGGAGTAACTGCATTATAGATTAAACCTGTTTCTTCAAGCTTCTCTGCTGAGGGTTGGGCGTGGAAGTAATGGAAGTTCCCAAGAAGAGGGATCAAAGAGATGAAGTGTTATTCAGCCCTTAAATACCAGAGAGAATGGATGAGTCAGGAGAAGATGGGGCAGGAGAGAGGCACAAGAGTGGCAAAGGGGACTCTTGGGTGGCAGGGCTATGGCTGCAGCAGAAAGATAGATTCCAGATGCAGGAGAAGCCATGAATTGCAGGAGGGAGAAAGTATGCTCCAGAGACATGTGGACAAAGTAATGGCTACTGAAAAACATAATACCAATTGTACGTATAAAATGATCGGTTCTAAATTAGCTGTTAGCACTCAAGAAAGAGAGCTGGGTGTCATTATGGATAGTTCTCTGAAAACATTCATTCAATGTGCAGCAGGGAATCAGTTGGAAAGGGAAAGATGATAAGACCAAAAATATCATATTTCCTCTATATAAATCCATGGTACGCCCACACCTAAACTGCTGCCTGCAGATCTGGTCATCCCATCTCAAAAAGATATCTTGGAATTGAAAAAAAGTTATGGAAAAGTGCAACCAGAATTATTACGGGTATGGAACAGCTTCCACATGAGCAGAGTTTAATAAGAATGGGTCATTTCAACTTGGGAAAGAGATGACTAAGGGAGGGATATGAGTGAGGTGTATAAAATCATGAATGGTGTGGAGAACGTAAATAAGGAAGTGGTATATATTTCTTCTCATAACAGAAAAAATAGGGGTCACCACGAGGGCCACATGAGGACTAGTACATTGGCCCAAGGGCTGCATTATTGATACCTTTTCATATAAAGATACAACCCCCACAACTCTGCTCCGGCTCCCACCCCGACACCATGAGGCCCTGCCTCTTACCCACTTCGTCCCACCCCTCCCCTGCCCCCATTCCAACCCTTTCCCCAAAGTCCTTACCCCAACTCTACCCCTCCCTGCCCTTATTCCAACCTCTTCCCCAAATCCCCGCTTCTTCTCCACCTTGTTCACTGAGCGCGCCTACCCCCTCCTTCCTGGGAAGTCCTAAGTGCCGCCGAACAGCTGTTTGGCAGCGGGAAGCGCTGGCAGGTAGGTGGAGAAGTGGGGAATTGGGGTGCTTGTGGGACAGGCAGGGAGCAGGGGGAGGAGAGCTTGGCTGCCGGTGAAGTCGGTGCCTATGGCGGGCTACAGGAAATAACTCTTTGGGCTGTATGTGGCCCGTGGGCTGCGTGTTTGAGACCCCTACCTTAAATCAAAATAGCCTTGGGTTCCCACCCATACAGCCAAGTCAAGTATGCTGATGATTATTGAAAATCTTTATCATCATATAATAAAGTTCTACCAATACCAAAGGATTCTACACATCACCTCCCAGGTGAATGAATATTTCAGATATTACCCAAAAATTCACTTAGAGCCAATTCGTATTAACTAAACTAAGATTTATTAAAAAAGAGAGAGTATTTGTTAAAAGATAATTATACACAGAGACATGTTAGAGTTTTTAAGTCAGTTTCATAGGAGAGATGGCTGGCTTCAGAGTTGGATTAACATAAGGTTATTATCCATTAAGCAGTTTATAGAGAAGAACAGGAGTACTTGTGGCACCTTAGAGACTAACAAATTTATTAGAGCATAAGCTTTCGTGGACTATAGCCCACTTCTTCGGATGCATATAGAATGGAACATATATTGAGGATATATATATACACACATACAGAGAGCATAAACAGGTGGGAGTTGTCTTACCAACTCTGAGAGGCCAATTAATTAAGAGAAAAAACAAACAAACAAAAAAAAACTTTTGAAGTGATAATCAAGCTAGCCGAGTACAGACAGTGTGATAAGAAGTGTGAGAGTACTTACAAGGGGAGATAGTCAACGTTTGTAATGGCTCACAGATCTTGGGAGACAGACCTGTCCTCGCTTACAGACAACCCCCCAACCTAAAGCAAATACTCACCAGCAACCACACATCACTGAACAAAACCACTAACCCAGGAACCTATCCTTGTAACAAACCCCGATGCCAACTCTGTCCACATATCTATTCAAGTGACATCATCATAGGACCTAATCACATCAGCCATACCATCAGGGGCTCGTTCACCTGCACATCTACCAATGTGATCTATGCCATCATGTGCCAGCAATGCCCCTCTGCCATGTACATTGGCCAAACTGGACAGTCTCTACGCAAAAGAATTAATGGACACAAATCTGACATCAGGAATCAAAATACTCAAAAACCAGTGGGAGAACACTTTAACCTGTCTGGTCATTCAGTGACAGACCTGCGGGTGGCTATATTACAACAGAAAAACTTCAAAAACAGACTCCAAAGAGAGACTGCTGAGCTGGAATTGATATGCAAACTAGACACAATCAACTCCGGTTTGAATAAGGACTGGGAATGGCTGAGCCATTACAAACGTTGACTATCTCCCCTTGTAAGTACTCTCACACTTCTTATCACACTGTCTGTACTCGGCTAGCTTGATTATCACTTCAAAAGTTTTTTTTTTTTTTTCTCTAAATTAATTGGCCTCTCAGAGTTGGTAAGACAACTCCCACCTGTTTATGCTCTCTGTATGTGTGTATATATATCTCCTCATTATATGTTCCATTCTATATGCATCCGAAGAAGTGGGCTGTAGTCCACGAAAGCTTATGCTCTAATAAATTTGTTAGTCTCTAAGGTGCCACAAGTACTCCTGTTCTTCTTTTTGCGGATACAGACTAACACGGCTGTTACTCTGAAGTTTATAGAGAGTTCACCAGAAACTTTAAAGAGACGTACAGCAAATGATAATAATTTACCCATGTCCCTTCTAATAATATTTCCTTTTCACGTATGAATTAAACGAATACAGCTCTACACAGGAATCATTTGGTTACACTTCTAACCTCTAAAAAGCTGTCGGTAAACGTAGACTACTAAAGTCATTAACTTCTATCAGTTCTTTAATAATAATATTATTGCACCCAAGTTCCATCTAATAATATTTCCTTTTCATCTCTGAATTAACTGTATACAGCTCTAGACAGGAAACCTTTGGTTACACGGTAAACCTCTAACAAGCTGATGGTAAACATCTTCCAGTTCTTTAACAATACAAGTCTACATTTCAAAGCTCTAGCCTATCTATGATGGAATGGCCCTAATTACCATTTACATATTTTTCTAACCTGTCTCTAAAAGGTGAATCTGGGTCAATAGCCTGCAAGTTGCTTAACTTTGTGTGTCACACAACCCCTTTTGCAAGGCCTGGAGCTGTTTGGGTTAGCCATCATGTGACCTGAAAAGGAGAAACTGGAAACAGAGTGCGCCCAAGGGGGAGCTCTGGCAATGATCTGCTGAAGCAATTGGATTGTCTGGGGTAGCCGAGGCTCAGTTCCTCGGTGCTTGGTATGCAGGTTTCAGCTCCCAGAAACAGGCACTAGAACGGAAGCTGCACTGCGAGAGTGGGCCTGGAAACCCAGAGCCAGGGGTAGGGCCTGAACAGTGCTGTGACTCAAAATCACATGGGTCTTGTTTGTGGGCCCCAAACATGCTCGGCTGGTGAGTGTCCAGCTGCACAAGCTTGAGCGGGTCTGTGACAGCAAACCTGGAGCTGCTACAAAGATGTGGAAGTGGGGTGGCCCTGGTCAGGGAGGCGCCACAAGATATTTTCTTCACCCAAATGTGTCTCCTCTGCCATCTGTGTTTCCCCAAGTGCTCTCGTTCCAGAACTGATCCTGCCGGGCTTCCCTGAAGGAAATGTTTCTGGCACACACAGTGCCTGTTGGGGGTCAAGGAGAGAGTTTGTGTCTCCCTTGGAGAGTACTCCCCAGCACGGCAGTGACAGGGAGTCCCTGTTCTAGTGGGTTTTGTTCCATCTCTCTCTCTCTCGCTCACTCTCTCTCTCTCTCTCCTGGTGCATTCAGGTCCAGCTCTATCTTTCCTTTGTAACTCACCCACACACATATGTGCCTCCCTCTTCCTGTCACTTCTGAGTCCCTGGCCATTACCAACTCGCAGCCTGCAGCTGTGGTAGTGTTCGGGGAGATTTTGGCAAACCAATAAAGTGTCTAAACCACTATTGTGTGTTGCTGACAGTAGTCAAGATAACAGGCCATACTGAACCATTCTTGCTTTTTGCTAACAGAATATCTAAGCCACCAGGTCGTAAACTGGTCATGCAGCGGCTTCAGTATAACCGGACAGAAGGGAAGGGGGTTCGGGTGCCACAGACAGGGCAGCTTGACCCCGCACCCTCTCTGCTAAGAGTGTTAAAATTGCTGATGCAGGTATTGTAGAAACCGCTGTTTGGCAGCGGGAAGCGCTGGCAGGTAGGTGGAGGAGTGGGGAAGTGGCGCACTTGTGGGACAGGTGGGAGGGTAGAAGGAGGGGAGCTTGGTTGTCGGTGGAGTCAGTGCCTATGGCGGGCTGCAGGAAATAACTCTTTGGGCTGCATGTTTGAGACCCCTACCTTAAAGCAAAATAGCCTTGGGTTTCCACCCATACAACCAAGTCAAGTATGATGATGATTATTGAAAAGCATCATCATAAACAACAACCCTGGGTAACAGTAGCCTATAGTCTAGCCTAGTTGCTTCCGTATATATCTTTTCTTATATGTTTCTTATTTTCTTATGGGTTTGATTATTTGTTTTATTAACAAGTTTACAGATTTATATTAGGGTATATTTCATCTGTAACACAAGGGACCTGAAGGCCACATTCTGTATGTTGAGCTAAAGCAGGTAGCATATATGAAAAGGTGTGGGGGAAAGTGCAGCCAGAACCTCCTGTTGAAGTTGTGGAGGAGTAGGAATAGGGTCTGCAACCTTGCACATTCTAGATAGGCATATGTCAGGGTCTGCCTCATGCTGCAAAATGGGCAGGCATCTGGAATGGGGGAGAACTGGGCCACGTACATGCCTGTGCTCATGGTCCAGGAAGGAGACACCCAACCGATAGCCCTGGTGGGCAATGGGACCGGGGTGGAGTACTTTCTGGCCCACTGGGGTTCCTCACCATCCAAAGATGGTACTAGGTTCCACCACTTGGTATCAGGGTAAGTGGGTATCAGGTACTTGGGAAGTGAAGTATGTGGCGCATGAGCATATAAAGTTGTTCCTTTGGTGGAATTCAGAAATGAACCAAATTCAGGGTGTGCTGCCCACTTGGGTCATGAAAGGGAGGGGATCGCGGGGACTCATGGGACAGGAGCCCAATCAAGAATTCCAGAGGTCCTGGGGTGAGGCATTGATGGGGAGCACCCTCTTGTAGGACACGTTCAAGGAAAACCCGAGCAGTAGGCAATAAGGTGGCCACACCTGCTGGAGTATGCACAGGGGGATCTGAAGTGTGTGAAGAGCCCCAGGTGAGCTCCGAGATGAAAGAGGCCATCGTGGCCACTAAATGGTGGGCCGAGAACTGGGCCAGACGAATACTGGAGGAATAGTTCGAGGCAAGATGGAAACAAAATACATACATGCCGTCAAACCACGAGTGGTGCAGCCAATCGACCTCCACTTGGATATAGGTAAAGGAAGAATTCTCATCCGGGTGTTGGTCATGCAAGTCGTCCACCAGGGAGTGATGATTGATGATCTCTCTGAGGATGCCTGCAGTGGCCTGGCTGCTCTCAATCCCTGTGCGATTCTGGTCCTCAAAGATGCGATTAAAATACTCACCCAGGACCAGGCACTAGTGAGGATCCAAGGTGCCGAAGATAGCAGACACCTGTTGATAGAAACACACCCACTCCGAGTCTGCATTTGGAAGATAGACTTTGAACAGATTCAACCTCAGTCCCTCCAAACAGGCCTGGAGGTGCAACAGATGACTTGGTATGACATCTTCAACTCCCAGCATCTCAGGTTGTAGGTCAGGGGAGAACAGGGTGGCCACCCCAGCCGAATGAGCACTGAGGTGTATAAAATATACCCGATCCCTCGACTCCAGCCGCCAACTAATCTCGTCGGCTGTATCCATGTGGGTTTCCTGCAGGCAAACAACAAAGCATCCTACATCACAAAGGAAGGAGAGAACCTGGCAAATGTGGCAACCCACCCTAGAGCCTCTGGTGTTCAATGTTGAAAAAGTGGTTGGCTTCATTCGGAGGGCTGAGGAGGATCTTCACAGGCAGGAGGATCCCCAGCTGGCCTTGCAACAATTGCTGACGAACCTCAAAGACTTGTGACAGAAGTTGTGGGCCCACAGGTAAACCAGTATGTCCTTCCTCCCGGTTCCCCTCCACTCCTCCAAACAGCCCTCATAGCTAAGAGAACAAGGTGGATGTCTCTCCAATGCTGGAGAGAGAGCTTCACTTTACCCTTGAAATGACAGGTGTCCACCAAAAAATGGTGAAGCTCATCCCGCAGCACAGTGGGAGACGGGGTAGTGGACTTTTGATGATCCTCTGGCTTGGCCCCTGTTATGACCCTGTGTCCTATGAGATGGGCAAAGAGGAAGAAGTCCTCTGGTGCTGTGTCTGTACCGATAGTGCTGTACAACCCATCTCCACCTCCAGAAAAGTTAAGGAAGGTGTAGGGAAGAGAGCAGCCCCTAAAGTATCAGGAAAGGGAGACAAAATAACCGCCCCCTGAGGTTCGCCCAAGGACAGGGAAAATGAGAAAACCCCTGGGCAGCAGCGGTATGGAATATGGAGAGGACAAAAATGAGTAGGGCTTCACTCCCCACTCCCCTCACAGATCCTGCCTTCAAGGCAAAGGCTTAGGGCAGCCTGATCTGAGGGCTTTTTCTGCTGCTCCAGCCAGGGGGATCTGGGCTATTCCCCTCCCCCGGCGACTCTTTCTGGGGCTGGAGGATTAAACTCCTGCCAGCTGAAGCGGAGGCAGCCTGGGCTCGGGGCTTCTGCCCCTTCTGCCAAGCCGCTTCACATAAATCAGATGAGGATTGCCATGTTCTGTTCATTCCCTCTGAAGCACCTGGCAATGGGCACTGTTAGAAGACAGGCTACTGGGATACATGGGCCATTGGTTTTACCCAGTATGGCCATTCTGATCTTCTTATTTAGACCTCAGATGTATCTGGCTCCTGCTGTAACACACTATAGCCCACCCCACTCCCAGAGCTGAGATAGATCCCAGGAGTCCTGATGGGGTCTCTCTCTCCACAGTTAGTAACAAAGTAAGAATAAACATTAACATGTTAACACAAACCATTGCACCTTAAGTGACCTGTTATAAAATGTGAGAACATATTGGTTGTAGAGATGACTGTGTCACAGCTGACAAGGGGAGGGGAAGACAGGAGCAAGTGATGGGGCAGGGCCTTGGGGAGATGACACACAGCAGGGTCGAGGGTTGACAGAAGAGATGGGGCAAGATTGCAATTTCAGGGATCCAGCTACCAGCAATTAGAAAGGTGGCAACCCAGTGTGGTGCACATAGACCAACTGCCCAGTTCATCACATTGACACACCACAGCAAGGACAGAAAAGTGTTCAATGTCTCTCTGTCTGTCCAGTAAGTGACTCAGGGAAGAGGCCCCAGCACCATGCACCAGCCAGCTCTGCACAGAGCTCAATCTGAGAGCAAGAGCACAAGGAGAAAACATTTATGTCTCTTTATGAGTAAATAGCTGGAGCAGCCTGTCCCGGATCCGTTTGGTCCTCACCCCATAAATGATGGGGTGGAGCATGGGGGGCACCAACATGTACAGAGTGGCAATGAGAACGCGCAAATGCACATAGAGGCCAACCCACTGTGTGAGAGATGAGAAGAAATCTGGGATGTACAAAGCTGAGATTGCACAAAGATGAGAGATGCAGGTCCCAAAAGTTTTCAGACGGGCATTCTTTGTGGGGAGGCGGAAGATGGTCCGGAGGATTAGAGTATAGGACACGGCAATAAAAAACACATCCATTCCAATCTCAAGGAAAAGATTAAACAGGCCATAGTAACTGCTGATGTGGATGTCAGCGCAGGCCAGCTTCACCACAGCTATATGTCGACAATAGCAGTGGGGAATGATGTTGGTTCTGCAATATGGCCATCGGCTCGCCAGGAAGGGATAGGGTAATGTGAGTATGCCACTGCGCAGCACCACAGCCAGGCCTATCTTGGCCACAACAGAGTTTGTCAGGATTGTGGAATATCTCAGAGGATTACAGATGGCCACGTAGCGATCAAAAGCCATGGCTACAAGTATTCCAGACTCCATCCCTGAGAAGGAGTGAATGAAGTACATCTGGGTGAGGCAGGCACTGAAACTGATCTCCCTGGAATTGAACCAGAAGATGCTCAGCATTTTGGGTACAGTGGATGTGGACATGACCAGGTCAGTGATGGCCAGCATGCAGAGGAAATAGAACATCGGCCCGTGGAGGCTTGGCTCCCTCTTCACGATGAACAGGATAGTGAAGTTCCCCAACAAAGCTATGGTGTACATAACACAGAAGGGAATGGACATCCAGATATGGGCTACCTCTAGGCCAGGAATGCCAAGTAGGATGAAGGTGGAGGGGTTGATGAAGTTGGTTCTGTTGGAATTTGACATCGAGTAGGGGAGAAGGTGTACAACTCCGAGTCATAAGGGTTTCTCCTGCATGCACAGTATGTTCCTCTGACTTTCTGTGTTTCCAGGGTCTCGGGTGATGGTCGCAGTGGAAATGCCTGAATGAAGAGACAATGTTAATATGAGATACTACGTGCATTAATGGAGACTGTTCTCATGGGAGAAGCAGATTGATCACTCTTCACACACTGAAAAATTACATTTTCATAAATCAGAGACAATAACTGTGGACAACGACCCTACTAAATCCAATTCCATATTTTGTGGTGCTCCCTGTGTTAATAATTCCTACATAATGTGGTGGGGGAACCTTCAGAGGCCCCAGCAGGAGACACAAGTGTGGATACTGGTTATCCATCATTATTTCTTAATGCAATGAAAGCCAGGATAGGGAGTCAATTCTGTAGGAAGTTTTCCCATTCATCCAGTTGCTTGAAATCTGAGATTGGAAAAAAACAAACTTTTGGGAAGACATGTGCTGGGAGAAACATCCCAACTAGAACATACCTCATGGAAAAGACCTGGGCGGCATTGATAGCAGCTGAAGAGAAACACCTGCTCATTCACAACAGTGGGCAAAACAAAAGCAATGTTCAGATTACTAAGATATGGTATGGAGAATAACAGGTTCAGGGATATGTGTTCAGTTTTGGTTACCCAGTCTCTATTAAAGATATAGCACATATAAAAGGGATTTCCAAGACAGGCTCTGAGAATGGGGGAGGCTGCCATGTGCAAACATATAGAAAAGTCTGCAAATCTTTAGTTTACACAAGAGACAAAGAAGGGTGCATATGATATAGGAGAGGAAAATAAAAAATGAAACTGATTTACATTCAAATGGACAGTTCCCAACCAGTCCTATTTATAGACACTTAGTGCTCCAAGAGGACTAATTCCCCAACACTGAGGAAAATTGTCAGCAAAACTGATTGGGAGGGAAAAAATTACACAGAAAAATATGAATGAAAATTGGTAATTCTTTGATAACAGTTTATTAGATAGTAGAAAATTCATGATTCCAGAGTTAACAAGGTGAACAACATTGTGCAAAAACCCACTTCAGTGGCAGAGTGAAGGCAGAAATTAGGGTGGGGAAGCAATGTGCAAAAAATAGGAAAAATGGAAAATAGATAGCTAAAAATAGAAATTGGAAGTTATGAAAGTTGATAAGGGAGGTTAAAAGAACAGGAGTACTTGTGGGGTAGTAATGTGCTCTGTAATCTACCAGAGAAAGGCAAGACCAAAGGGCTGAAAGCTGAAGCCAGGTAAATTCCAGCTAGAAATTAGGGCCAAATATTTAGCACTGAGGGTGATTAGCCACTGGGACACACTGAGAAGGGAAGTGTTGGATTCTCCAATTCCCCATGTTTGCAGATCCAGATTTTTTCTGGAAGATCTGCTTGACAGGTTGTTTATACTTAAAATGCTACAGCGTTACTGCCATAGCACTTCACTATAGAAACTACCTACACAGATGGAGGGGGTTCTCCCCTCAGCACAGGTAATCCCCGAGAGGTGGTAGCTCGGTCAATGGGAGAATTCATCTAATGCTGTGTACACCAGGGCACAGATCATCCAACAAGTTCTTGGAATGTATTGGAGACAATTTTTTGTTCCAGAAGCTGGAGTAAGCAACTAGGAGAGAGGCTGTTCTAGATTTGATTTTGACAAAGGAGGAGGAACTGGTTTAGAATTTGAAAGTGGAAGGCAATTTGGGGGAAGGTGATCATGAAATGATAGAGTTCATGATTCTAAGGAATGATATGAGGGAAAACAACAAAACAAAGACAATGGATTTCAAGAAGGCAGATTTTAGCAAATGCAGGAAGTTGGTAGGTAAGATCTCATGGGAAGCACGTCTAAGGGGAAAAATAAAAGAAGACAGCTGGCAGATTTTCAGAGACATTACTAAGGGCACAAGAGCAAACTATCCCACCGCGTAGGAAAGATAGCAAGTATGGCAAGAGATGACAATGACTTAACCAGGAGATCTTCAATGACGTAAAAACAAAAAAGGACCGAGCTGAATTGTTTTTTGAAAGTTTCAGGCATATCAGTTCAGCTGACTTCTCAAATTAACTTAGGAAAAAGTATGTGTTACCCATGTTGAAAATTTGTTCTTGTGAAGAGTCCTAACACCTTCTAATCATTTTAGCAGATAAAAGTCAGGTAACACCTCCTGTCCCCCTGTCCCCCTGCCCCATTAACAGACATACTTCTGAAATGCAAGAGGAGAGGGTGATAGTGTCTGTGTATAAGCACACAGATGGCTCCTGATGTCTCTACTCAGTTGTTGATCCAAGGCAAATTTTGCCTCACTGGGGCCTGAGCCAGGCCGTGGTCTCAGAATTTCCCCTTGTATTGCACATCTACTAACATCTTTCATTCTGAAGGATTCACTGTGCCACTGAAATGTAGTCACCTTTGGGCAGTAGTCCATCAGGTGGGATGAGCAAGGTGCACACAAAAAAGTGACATTTTGACCAGTGATTCTTTGGCAAACTCATCAATTATGCCAAGAGCCCTGCGATGTGTCATGGTTGTGCAGAGCAGAAAGGACCACAGACGTACTATCTACCCCTCCACACCCACGTTACACTGGATTTGTCGAGCAGGTGAGTTCGTCAGCAAGTGATGGTTACCTGTGAATGCTGAGATGGAAGTGTCCTCCCTGGGAATCCCCCTCAGGTAGCCGTGTCCCACTCCTCTCTCACCCCAGCATCTGCAGCAGCATCCCATGCCGAGAGCGACACAGGGGTGTGTACAGTTTATACTATAGCTCTGTGAAATCCCAGTGGAGTTCGCTCAGCCTCTACAGGAGAAGAGAGCATCTGAATGTAAACAGGCTATAGACAAGCATGCCCCTGCCTCTGGGCTAATTATCCGGCTTCAGGAGTAAACAGTAATTAAGGAACCTTCCCAAAGGGAGATGAGAACTCCTGGGCTCTGTGCTGAGTCAGAGAGGAACTGGCTGTTTTGTGTATTTGTGTATATTTATAAAATACAGTTGATTAGAAAGAAAATAAGGGATAATGTCTGGCTCTCCATAGGCTCTGGTACCCTGTAAATGCCCAGGATGGATGTGTAGATAGGAGACAGACAAATCTGGAGAAAGATGACTGAGGGGAGACATGAGCACTTTCTAAGGCCATACAGGGCTGTCGCTGTGAGATCAGAGAGCAATACATCTCTCTACCATCATACTGTGGAGTACCCTTCATTGAAGTGTTTTCAAAACGGAACAGACTTAGGCTATGTCCACACTTGGAGATGTAACGATCTGGGAGTTAACACCCCTCAGAGAGCGCTGCAGGGACAGGGCTGCTGTGTGTTCACACTGTCAGCTGCCAGCGCAATGGCATGGCCACATTTGCGGCAAGTGCAGCACTTGCAGTGGCATTTGGAGTGGTGCACTCTGGGCAGGTATCCCACAGAGCATCTCCTTCCCCTTCAGCATCAGGGGTTTGTGGGAAGTGGGCAGGGGGTCATGGGGCAACCTGGGTCCTGTCCCAATGCCCGATCATGCATCGGTTCACTCCCCAGCAGTCCTTTCCCTTCCTTCCACATTTGGCGCCATCTTGCAACTGTTTTTGTACTGCATGCTCTGTACACCTTTTCAGTCTTCGGGACCAGATCCTGAACTGTGGATGAATATGCTGACGGGTCTCACTAACAGATCACGAATGGCAGTCCAGCTACTCCTTAAATGGCAAAGTGAGGATGAGGAGTCCAAAGAAGATGTTGACACATGTAGTATAGAGACAACATGAGTTTGCTTGTGGCATTCATGGACATGCTGGCCACAGTGGAACACCATTTTTGGGCTCATATATATATGGGGAGTGGAAATGATCCAGCAACTGACAAGGGGAGGGGAAGACAGGAGAAAGTGACAGGGCAGGGCCTTGGGGAGAAGACACACAGCAGGGGTGGAGCCCTGACAGAACAAGTGGGGAAAGATCGCAGTTTCAGGAGTCCAGAGACCAGCAATTAGAAAAGTGTCAACCCAGTGTATGGTACATAGACTGATTCCACAGTTTATCATGCTGACACAACACAGTAAGGACAGGAAAGGGTATAATGTCTCTCTGACTGTCCAGTAAGTGATTCAGGAAGAGGGCCCAGCACTATGCACCAGCCTTCTCTGCACGGACTTCGGTCTGAGAGCCAGAGCACAAGGTGAAAATATTTAGGTGTCTTTGTGGGTAAAGAGCCGTAGCAGCCTTCCCCGGATTTCTTTGGTCCTCATCCCGTAGATGATGGGGTGTAGCAAGGGTGGCACCAGAAGGTACACATTGGCAATGAGAACGAGGAAATGGAGTGGCACATTATGGCCAAACCGGTGCGTGAGAGAGGAGAAGAAATCTGGGATGTACAAAGCTGAGATGGCACAAAGGTGAGAGATGCAGGTTCCAAAAGTTTTGAGCTGGGCATCTTTCGTGGGGAGGCGGATGATAGCCCTGAGGATCTGAGTATAGGACACAGCGATGAAAAACACGTCCATTCCGATCACAGAGAAAAGATCAAACAGGCCGTAGTAACTACTGATACGGATGTCAGCACAGGCCAGATTCACCACAGCTATGTGCTCACAGTAGGAGTGGGGGATGATGTTGGTTCTGCAATATGGCCACCGGCTCGCCAGGAAGGGATAGGGTAATGCGAGTATGCCACTGCGCAGCACCACAGCCAGGCCTATCTTCACCACAACAGGGTTTGTCAGGATTGTGGAATGTCTCAGGGGATCGCAGATCGCTACGTAGCGATCAAAAGCCATGGCTACGAGGATTCCAGATTCCATCGCTGAGAAGCAGTGAAGGAAGTACATCTGAGTGAGGCAGGCACTGAAACTGATCTCTCTGGAATTGAACCAGAAGATGTTCAGCATTTTGGGTAGGGTGGATGTGGACATGACCAGGTCGGTGATGGCCAGCATACACAGGAAATAGTACATGGGTCCATGGAGGCTCCGCTCCATCTTCACAATAAACAGGATGGTGAAGTTCCCCAAGACAGCTATGGCGTACATGGTGCAGAAGGGAATGGAGATCCAGACATGGGCTGTCTCCAAGCCAGGAATTCCAAGTAGGATGAAGATGGAGGGGTTGGTGAAGTCGGTTGTGTTGGAATATGACATAGAGTAGGGGAGAAGGTGTCCAACTCTGAGGCAGAACGGTGTCTCCTGCATGTACCGTATGTTCTTCTGAGTTTCTGTGTGTGCCCAGGATGCCTGAAAGGAGAAGCAATGTTAATATGAGACATTACATGCACTACTGGAGGCTGTTCTCATGAGTGAACCAGATTGATGGCTCTTCACACACTGAAAAATGACATTTTAATTATTCCGAGAAAACAACTATGAACGATTACCCTACTAAAGAAAATTCCATATTTTATGGGGCTCCCTGCATTAATAATTCCTACAATTTATGGTGGGGGAACCTTAATAGGCACCAGCAGGAAACACAAGTGTGGATACTGATTATCCATCATTGTTCCTTAATGCAATGAAAGCCAGGCTAGTGAGTCCATACAGTAAGGTGTTCCCCATTCATCAAGTTGCTCGATACCTGAGAGTGAAAAAGGCCAAACTTTGGAAGACATATGCCAGTAGAAACACCCCAACTAGAACATAGTTCATGGAAAAGACCTGGGTGCCATTGATAAGTAGCTCAAAGAAATATCTGCTCATTCACAGCAGTGGACAAAACAAAAGCAATGTTCAGATCTCTAAGATATGGGATGGAGAATAGCATGTTCCGGATATGTGTTCTGTTTTGGTCATTCAATCTCTAAAAAGGATATAGCATATATAAAGGGGATTTCCAGGACAGGCTATGGGAATGGGGGGGACTGCCATATGCAGACAGATAGAAAAGTCCAGGACTCTTTAGTTTAGTGAAGAGACAAAGACGGGAACATACGATATAGGAGAGGAAAATAAAGAATGATACTGATTTACATGCAAATGGACAAACAGAGAACAGTTCCCAATGGGTACTATCTATAGACACTTAATGCTCCCAGAGGACTAATTCCCCAAAGCTGAGGAAAACTGTCAGCCAAATGGATTGGGAGGAAAAAATTCTACAGAAAATATGAATGGAAATTGGTAGCTCTTTTGTAGAAAAAGTCATGATACCACAGGCAACAAAGTGAACAATTTTGCGTAAAAACCCAGTTCAGTGGCAAAGTGAAGGCAGCAATTGGGGGGGGAGTAATATGTAACAAAGGGGGAAAAGGGAAAGAATAGAAATTGAAAGTTATGAAAATTGATAAGGGACGTTAGGACACCAGAGAAAACTCCATGTTTCGTAGGGCTATGGATCACAAAAGGGAGGTTATCAAGTATATTAGCAAAAAGAGAAATCACAGAAAAATGTTATGGCAATTCCTCTGTTAAATATAAAGTATTAAAAAATAAAGAGAAAGTGTTCTTATAAAAGATTTGACAAGGTTACGAAACAACTGAAAAACTAGACTTAAAAAAGTCTAGATGTGTAACTAATGCCAATCAACAACAAGGTTTATGCAAAACAGATCTTGTAAAATAAACCTCATTTCATCTTTTTATGATAGTACACATTGGTTGATCAATTGTACATATTTGGTGGATCAAGGGAACCACGCAGATGCAAAGAACCTTGATTTCTTAGAGACATTTGATTTAGTAGGGGAAAATATTGAGTTAAAAACATGAACACTTTACAATATCAGTAGGGAACATGTAAAATGGACTGAAAACTGGCTAACTGATGGATCTCAGAAAGCTGTTGTTAATAGGTCTTCGTCAGCGAATGGGGGTATATAGTGGGGTTCTGCAGGGATCAGTTCTAGGCCTGATGCTATTCAATATTTTCATTAATGATCTGGAAGGAAATAGAAAATCACTGCAACTAAAATTTGCAGATGACCCAAAGATTGGCAGAGTGGATACATTGAGGAGGCCAGGGCAGGCATACTGATTGATATGGAGCATTTAGAATGTGGCGCTCATGCAAACAAAATGTTTTAATAGAGTCAAATGCAAAATGATCCTCTTGGAACAGGTAATGCAGGCCCGATCCATAGACTACAGTACTGTATTATGGAATGCAAGGACCCTGAAAAGGTTTTAGGGGACATTGTGGACAACCACCTCATTGTGAGGTCCCAGTGCGACGCTGTAGCATAAAGGGATGATGTGGTCCACAGATGCATAAACGGTGGAGTGGTGAGTTGGAGCAGGGGAAGATTTCACCTTGGCATATGGGATTGGTGAAACAAACTGCATCCAGTTCTGGGGTCCACATGTGGAAAAGGACATTGAAAACTTGGAGAGGGGGCAGAAAAGAGCCATGAAAATGATTGGAGGATGGAGAAAAAGCCAGACCATTAAACTTGAAGGTGTATTTCTCTTTAATTTATCAAAAAAGATGATCAAGTGGAAACTTTCTCAGGGAGAAAATCATGGGTGATAATGGGCTCTCTAATCTACCAGAGAAAGGCTGAGCAAGACCGAAGGGCTGAAAGCTGAAGCCAGGCAAATTCCAGCTAGAAATTAGGGCCAAATATTTAGCTCTGAGGGTGATTAACCACTGGGACACACTGAGAAGGGAAGTGTTGTATTCTCCAATTCCCCATGTTGGCAGATCCAGACTGGATGTTTTTTTTCTGGAATATTTGCTTTAAGGGTTGTTTGCACTTAAAATGCTACAGCAGCCCTGCGATAGGGATTCCTGAGAGGTGGTAGATGGAAGAATTCACCTCATGCTGTCTACATCAGGGTTAGGATGATATAGCTACATCTCTCTGGGGTTTCAAAAAAGGCAAATGCAATGTTAGGTTATATTAGCAGAAGTATAACATGCAAGTCACGGTACGTGATAGTATTCCTCTACTCAGTGCTTGTTAGGTCTCAATTGGAGTAATGTGTCCAATTTTGCTCACCAATGTATAAACAGGATGTAGAGAACCTGGAAAGGATCCATAGGCAAATAACAAAGGTTATGCAAGGGATGGAATTCAAGCCTTATGAGCAAGCTGGAGGAACCAGTATGTTATTTGGAAAAGTGGAGATTAATGGGGGATGTCATAAATATAAAGGGAAGGGTAACAACCTTTATGTATGCAGTAACATAAAATCCCTCCTGGCCAAAGGTACAGATTCCCATTACCGGTAAGGGGTTAAGAAGTTCAAATAACTTGGTTGGCATCTGACCAAAAGGACTAATAAGGAAAGAAGGTACTTTCAAATCTGCAAGGGGTGGGGAGAGGAAGGAGAGGTTTTGTTTGTGTTCTCTTTGATTGTTCCCTCTCTGGACATAGAGAGAGTCCAAGCAGGTAAAACCATATCCTGAAAAGATACCTGAAACGATACATCTAAAATTACAGAAATTGTAAGTAAAGGCAAGGAAATGTGTTAGATTATCTTTTGTTTTAGCTTGTGAATTGTCCCTGTGCTAAGAGGGAGTTTTATTCCAGTTTTTTTGTAACTTTGAAGCTAAGCCTAGAGGGGATTCTTCTCTGTTTTAAATCTTTTTATCACCCTGTAAAGCTACCTTCCATCCTGATTTTACAGAGGTGCTTCTTTTACTTTTTTCTTTATAATAAAGTTCTTCTTTTAAGAACCTCATTGATTTTAGTGTAATAAAGATAAAGAGTCTGGTTTGTACTTATATTAAAGGCAATTGGTTGGTATATTATTCTCAAGCCTCCCCAGGAAAGGGGGTGAAGGCATTTGAGGTGATATTTTAGGGAAATAGGGACTCCAAGTGGTCCTTTTCCTGAATTTTTGTCCAAATCACTTTGTGGTGGAAGCAATACCGGCCAAGGAGAAAGAAAGGATTTGTGCCTTGGGGAAGTTTTTAACCTAAGCTGGTAGTTATAACTTTAGGGGGTCTTTTATGTGGGTCCCCACATCTGTACCCCAGAGTTCAGAGTGGGGAGGGAACCCTGAGAGGGGACATGATAGTAATCTTCAAATACTTGAAAGGCTGCCATAAAAAGGTGGAGGAAAGTTATTCTGTCTGACTACAGAGGGGCAGGAAAAGAGACAATGGTTTCAAACTCCAGCATAGCAGATTTAAATTAAATTTCAGGAAAATCTTCCTAAATTTAAGTAGAGGAAGCCAATGGAACAGACTTCCAGGGAAGTGCCTTCTGTGGAGGTTTTCCAAAGACGTGTGAATAGCCATCAGTCTTAGATGACTAGGACAAAACAAATCCTGCAACTTGTCAGGGGATAGACAAGCTGTCCTTTGTGGTTCCTTCCAACTCTATGGCTCTATCACTCTGTGATTTAAAATTGAAGTGTAGACCAGACCTTAGTCACACAAAAGTCTTTCAGATCAATACAGAGGTAATTGAGTGAAATTTAATTGGCCTGTGTTTTACAGGAGGTCAGACTGGATGATCAAATGGTCCCTTCTCACCTTAAACCATATGATCTATTGATAAAGAAAGTAGATTAGGCATTTATATTTAATGTGTCTCATAATATGAACAAGGGGATATTTAGTTGAATTGAAAATCTGAACATAAAACATTGAGAAAAAGTAATTGCTAATATAATCCTACTTTGGCCTGTAGAACTCCTTTCCAACATTATTGGAGCAAACAGCTTAGGTGAATGGGATTCACAAATGGATTGGCCATTGTAGTGGTGCTGGTGGCATCACCTGTAGGTAAGGCTGTCTGACACTTCAATAAAAGAGCTCATTTTCAGTTGCTTATGAATTTGTCAAATTTCAGGCGTTTGGACTAAAATTTCCCATGCTGGGTGTCTGCTTTGAGCAGAATTGTTTTTTGAAATTTTCAAGCATAACAGTTCAGCTGACTGCTTGAATGAAGCTAGGAGAAAGTATGTGTTACTAATGTTGAAAAATTCTTATTTTCGTTCTAGTAAGGAGCCCTAGCACATCCATGCTTTCCAGCAGATAAAAGTCAATTAACAGCCCTGTCTTCCTGCCCCTTTAACAGACAGAGTCCTGAAAAGCAAGAGGAGGGGGTGACAGCGTCTATGGTTTAGAACACAGCTGGCTCCTGATGTCTGTACTCTACTTACTCCAAGGCGAGTTTTGCCTCACTGAGGCCTGAGCAAAGTATGGGCCACAGATTCAGAATTTGGCCTTCTATTGTACATCTACTAACACCTTTCATCCTGGAGGATCCCCTCTGCCACTGAATTGCAGCTGCCTTGAGGTGGTAGTCCATCGGGCAGGATGAGCAGGGGTGCACAGAAAAGACATTTTGGCCAGTGATTCTTTAGAAAACTCATCACTTATGACAAGGTTCCTGGAATGTCTCACGCTTGTGCAGAGCGGAAAATACCACAGACTTACTTTCTATCCCACCACAACCACATTGCACAGGGTTTATCGATCAGGTGAGCTACTCAGCAAAAGATGGGTACCTGTAAATTCTGAGATGGAAGTGTCTTCCCTGGGAATCCCCCTTGGTTAGCCGTGTTCCACACCTCTCTCACCCCAGCATCTGCAGCAACATGCCACACCGAGAGCCTACACAGGGGTGTGCTCTATTTATAATATAGCTCCGTGTATTCCCAGTGGGGTTCACTCAGACTCAAGAGGAGAAGAGACCATCTGAATGTAAACAGGCTGCAGACAAGCATGTCTCTGCTTCTGTGCAATTTTTACAGCTTTAGGAGTAAACAGTAATTAAGGGACTCTGTTGCTTTTTACAGTAATTAAGGGACAGTCCCAAAGGGAGATGAAAACTCCTGGGCTCTGTGGTGAGTCAGAGAAGAATTGGCTGTTTTGTGTATTTGTGTATATTTATAAATTATAGTTGATTAGAAAGAAAATAAGGGATAATTGCCTAGATGGATAGATAGATAGGAGGCAGACAGAGCTGGAAAAAGATGATGGAGGGGAGAAATTATCACCTTCTGCTGTTGCTATGGGATCAGACATCAGTAAATCTCACGTGCAGAGGTAAACTCCTTCCCCTGATCCAAATCACCACTCCCCTGTCTATGCATCCAAGGATCACATCAGTCCTTTTGGCCACAGCATCGCAATGGGAGCACACAATGACTTGGTTGTCCACAGTGATCACTTAATACGTTTCGTCTCTGCATTCCAGAATTCAGTACCCTAGTGTCTGGGTCGGGCCTGCATTCCCTGTTCCGAAAGGATAACTTTGCATTTGACCCTATTAAAACATTTTGTTTGCATTTATTTCATTATCTCATGTGATATGAGTATCTAATACTTCTTCTTTCTGAATGCAGAAAAAAAATTCTTGAACATATTTACCTTTTCTGCAACATTAACAAGTTTCCTTTCTTTGTCTAGTATTTGGCCTGAAACTTTTCAAGGATTTCTTTTGATCTTAATGTACTTAATAACCTCCTTTTTCTTATCCTTATGCATGCCAAACATGGATTTTTCCATGATGTCTTTAAAGTCTCTTATCAATTTTAATAAATTCCAATTTGTATTACTTACTGGCCATTTTCCCTTTCCTCTCATGTGTAATATATCATTTTCCACCCACCGATTGCTACCTTCCCTTTGGCACTGAACTGGGTTTTTAGTCAAAGTTGTCCACCTCCTTGACTGTGGAATCATGGCTTTTTAGCTATCTAATAAACTCCTCTTAAATAACTCCCAGTTTTCATTCACCTTTTTCTTTCTGAATTTCCTCTCATCAGTTTTGCTGAAAATTTTCCTCAGCTGAAGCATTAAGTGTCCACAGATATTACTATTTGGGAACTGTTCTCTGTTTGTCCATTTGAATGTAATCAGTTCCATTGTTTATTTTTCTCACCTCTGTCATATGCCCCCTTCTTTGTCTTTTCTCTAAACTAGATAATTTTCAGTCTGTCCGCATGTGGCAGCCTCCCCCATTCCCATAGCCTGTTTTAGAAATCCTCTCTTTATCTGCTAAATGATTTATAGAGATTGGGTGACCAAAACTAAGCACATATTCAGAGCAAGTTATTCTCCAGCCTATTCCTTAGGCATCCAAACATTGTTCCTGTTTGGCTAGTGCTGTAAATGAGCAGGTGTTTCTGTGGAGCTGTTATCAACGATGGCTTTTCCCTGATGTGTGCCCTGGTTGGGATGTTTCCTCAAGCACATGACTTGTCAAAGGTTTCATTTTCAGCCATTCTTACATTTTGAGCCGCCGGGTAAATGGGGAAATCCATACAGCATGGACACTCTTGCCTGGGTTTCATTGCATTAAGGAATAATGAGGGATAAACTGTACCCATACACATATTTCCTGCTGGTACCCATGAAGGTTTCCCACACCATGAGATGTAGGAATTGTTGACCAATGGAGTACCATTCAATATGGAATTGGCATTGGTAGGGTCAGTTGTTCATAATTTACTTCTCTGAATCATGTAAATCTCATTTTTCAGTGTGTGAAAAACAACCAATCTGTTTCACCCATGAGAACAGCTTGCAGTAGTGCATGTAGTGTCTCATATTAACATTATCTCTCCATCCAGGCATTTGTATTGCGACCATCACCCTAGACTCTGGGCACATACAGGAAATCAGGGGAAAGTCCTTGTAGCGGGGCGGCCTGGCTCCCAGGTGCCCCCGGAAGCGACGAGCCAGAACAGCCGCCAGAGTGGGCGGAGTCACCGCGGCCTGTCCTCGCCCCCCGGAAGTCAAGGGGTGGGACAGGAAGTATAAAGGCCAGGCCACAGTGCTCAGTAGCTGGCCGGCAGCGGGAGAGGACAGACGCTGGTGCCCGAGCTCCCGCGGGCCTGAGCCTGCCGAGAGCCCGGTATCCGGAGGAGGACTGGCCGAGCCTGCCGAGAGCCCGGTATCCGGAGGAGGACTGGCCGAGCCTGCCGAGAGCCCGGTATCCAGAGGAGGACTGGCCGAGCCTGCCAAGAGCCCGGTATCCTGAGGAGGACTGGCCGAGCCTGCCAAGAGCCCAGTATCCAGAGGAGCGGTCTGAGCTTCCCCCCGCCGAGGGCTCAGAGGGAGCGACAAACCTACCTGCTGCTTGGGGCCTGGAGGACCCCATGATCTGCGACCCAGCAGACGGAAGTCAGGAGGAACAGGTACCCATGGAGGAGGAGATGGGAAGTGGCCCGGGGATAGCAGACACCGAACCCATGTCAGTGTGTTGCGGTCAGGATCCCCACTGACTGCGCGGCAGACGGATTGCTGCGGATAGGGCCCCGGGCTGGAACACAGTGGAGTGGGTGGGCCTGTGTTCCCCCCTGCCACCCCGCGCCGGGTGGCAGTCTCTCCTCCTCCTTGTCCAAGGGGCCTGGGACCCTGACAGACTATTTGTTTGCTGTCCCGCCCTGCCCTAGGGCCTGGGCTAACCCAAACTGACCCAGCCCCTGCTACAAGGCCTGGGCCGCTGATTGACTATTGGTTTGCTGCCCCGCCCTGATCCAGGGCCGGAGCTGATACTTATGTGCTCAGCCCCTGCCTAAGGGCCTGAGCTCTAAACTGTTAATTGTGTCCTCAGCCCCTGCCTAAGGGCCTGAGCTCTGAACTGCCAACTGTGTGCTCAGTCCCTGCCTAAGGGCCTGAGCCCTGAACTGTCAATTGTGTGCTCAATCCCTGCCCAAAGGTCTGGGCCCTAACTGTTATTAGCTTTGTAGTGGGCCGGCCTGGCTCCCAGGCGCCCCAGGAAGGGACGAGCCCCACCCCGGAACTACTACAGTCCTGTATATGTAAGACACGCCATTTACTTCAGAATTGGACACCTTCTCCCCTACTTCATGTCAGATTCCAACAAAACCAACTTCACCAGCCCCTCCCACTTCATCCTGCTGGGCATTCCTGGCCTGGAGGCAGCCCATGTCTGGATCTCCATCCCCTTCTGCACCTTGTACACCATAGACATTTTGGGGAACTTTACCATCCTGTTCATCATGAAGAGGGAACTGAGCCTCCATGGGCCAATGTACTAGTTCCTCTGCAAGCTGGCCGTCACTGACTTGGTTCTGTTGTGTCCTCATTTAGGAGGTTAATTATATTAATTTGGATAGTATGGGTTTTAGGCTCACTAATTAATATAACCAGAAGATAATAAGGTTCTGGTCTGAATCCAAATCAGGCTACACAGAATTTACAATGAACCACTGGGGTCTGACAGGAAGTTCACACTGAGACAGATATATCCTTAAAGACTTTTATTAAGATAAATGAAGTAATAATTAAATGGTAAAATAATTAGAGTTACAAAGTTACAGTTGTATTACTGCTATTTAAAAACACATATGGTGTTATATGCTATAAATCCTAGCTTAATATAGTCACTCCCTTCTTGATAACCTGGTGGTAAGAGACACAGGACCTGCCTCACCTCTGAAATTCCCAGAGAGCTCTGGTTCCTCACTTCTTGAGTGAGAGGTGCAGAGCTTAGAAGAAGCTAGGGCTAAGAGCTATCAAAGCTAACTTAGAGTTTTACTTAACAAACTTAAACTTAAAATTAAAACCTAATAAACAAAACTAAGAACAAAAGCTTAGGGAAACCAAGCTTAGCCTAGTCACCTTGTAAGTTAGAAAGTTTTAAGAAGAACAAGTACAGGCTCTCCCTTTAGCAAGCTGAGTTGCCTCTCTTATAGGGAACGCGTGCCTGAGTCCTCCTTCTATGCCCAAACTTAATTTCCTCACTCACAAATGCTAGGGTACCCTTACTCCATAGGCCGCTATGTTTGTACGTATTTGTCAAGGTTCCTTCCCCACTCTGAACTTTAGGGTACAGATGTGGGGACCTGCATGAGAAACTCTAAGCTCAATTAACAGCTTAGATCTGGTCTGGCTGCCACCACTCCCAAGAACTAATTCCCTTCCCTGGGTAGCCTTGAGAGACTCTTCACCAATTCCCTGGTGAACACAGATCCAAACCCCTTGGATCTTAAAACAAGGAGAAATTAACCATCCCCCCTCCTTTCTCCCACCAACTCCTGGTGGATCCAGATCCAACCACCTTGGATCTAAAAACAAGGAAAAATCAATCAGATATTAAAAAAGGCTTTTAATTAAAGAAAAGAAAGGTAAAAGAAAACCCTCTGGGAAAGATTAGCATACCAGCTACTCTCACAGACAACAGATTCCAAACACAGAGGATGTTCCCCTGGGCAAAAACTTAGTTACACAAAAAATACCCAAATACCCAATTTGATAATTCCTCTGATTGCACAAGACAGGTTACAAAGAAATAAACATAAACCTATTTATTCCCTTCACTAATACTCACTACTTGATAAGAGCCTGAATTCTGGAGCTTTTCCCTCTGGTCAAAAGTGAAACTGACCCAGACAAAGGGAACTTCCCTCCTTCCCTTTGAACCATCTTGTCCTCCCGTT